>NW_026623056.1:37539650-39013400 GCF_023065955.2 Ursus arctos | reverse complement strand
GCTCCATGGAGCTCAGAGCTAAGCCCATGCCAAGGATCCTCCAGCTTGCTAACGCTGGAGAGAAGCCAACTAACTCTATTGCAAAGTTCGCTTCAGAAAGAGAGAGGGAGCCAGCTTGAGTGGGAGGTGGGTCCGAGGAAAGATAGAAGCCCAGAAAGTAAGGCATTATAAATCACAGTCTAGGCTTTGCACTCAAACAGAGCTGGCTTTGAGTGCCTCTCCACCATTTATTAGCTTATGATATCAAACAAGTGTTTTAACCCCTCTAAGGCTGGGGTTTCCCATCCGTAAACTGGGGATCATAACAGCATCTACCTTACTGGATTGTGGTGAGGATTAAATAAGACAAAGCCTGTGAAGAGTTCAGTAGAGTGTCTAGTTCACCGTAAGAGCTTAATAGCTATTATTTTATGTTAATATAATTATAAGTAATGGCATTGCAGGAAGGGAGAGACCACCGAATCGAGTTCTCATGTTCTTTATATGTCAGTGTGTATGGAGAGGAGACACACTTTCTTTCTTAGCTCTAAGCAGTTCCTTCCGTGGCAACTCTTCCACCCAAGCCTGCTGGGTTCCTGGGGTGTGTGGGGGAAGACTGGGTAAAAGGAAGAGAAATGAAGGAAAAAAGATGATAAAAGTGAAGGAAGTTTCTAGGGGAAATAATGGAGGAAAGATATGCAAAAGAAAACTAAGGGAAAGAAAAGAAAACCGAACTTGCTAATGATGGAAAGAAGTTTTGCAGCTGGACACGGAATGAGCAGGAAATGTGGATGAGAGGGGTAGGAGTCTGGAAATGCGCAGGGCTGGTTTGCTGGCCCAACCTCCTTTGGGGAGGTGATGACTCCTAAAAGCCGGGAGCCTGTGAGTATTTAAAGGAACCTTCCTGAGAGCATATGATCCTTCTGCACACTCACTGTCAATCACAGTTCCTCCCCCATGGCCGGCACCAAGCCACTGGCAGAAGACCCATCCCTACCTACCATAGTCCCACCCCTGCACACTTTACTGTACCCCTGAAGGCTTTGATCCCTAAGATAAGGTTTGGCACTTTGTGCTGTGGTGCTTCTGTGACAAAGGGTAGGTTTAAATTATCCCGTGCCCAGAGTTTGCTAAGTGCCCAACAAATGTTTGTTGAGTGATGGAGTAACGTTGTATAATTGAGGCAGGCCTACAATACAAGCAAAGGAGAGGAAGGGTTGTTCTGGAATTAGACAGTGGTGATAGGTGTACAACCTTGTGAATGTACTAAAACACCCTGAATAGTGCATGTTAAATTGGTGAATTTTATGGTATTTCAATAAAGTAAATAAAAAGCGTAAGCTATAGCCTTGGAGAAGCAGTCATGATTAGCACCTCTCTTCCCATGTGCTGTTAATGGTGGGTCCTCTTCCCATCTCTTTGCTCCTTCTCAGAATATAAGAACAAAATAATTACCTTAAAAAGTCTTTATCAAGTCTTTTTTGGATTTTCAAGTTCTCTTGAAATCTAAGTGAGACCAAGAATGGTTAGATCTCATGGGTCCCTGGGTGGCTCAGTGGGTTGTCTGCTTTCAGCTTAGGTCATGATCCTGGGGTCCTGGGATGGAGTAAGGCATTGGGCTCCTTTTTTCCCTCTGCCCACCCCCCTGCTTGTGCGTGCTCTCTCTCAAATAAGTAAATAGAATCTTTTTTTTTTTTTTTTAAAGAATGGTTAGGTCTCAGAAATGAGTGGCTAAGTAAGAGGGGCTCAGATTCCCCTCAACATTTCTCTGGAAGCTATGAAAACTTTTCATGCTTGAATAGTCCTGAAGACAAAGATTCTCTTCCTTAGTGAACCTCTTCACATGGTCCCAACCACCTGCTGCTCAAGCATCAATGAAATTCTAGGAAATTGTTGGCAGTATTACCTAATTTAAATGTATGTTAGCTTGACGTGCTTTCACCTTATTTTTCCTGACAGTCTAGGGCCTTCAGATGAGCAAAATTAATTTTCCAGATGGGACAAAGGAGAATGACAAAATATAGCAATTGATTCTCGTGCTCTTTCAATTTCCCTGTCCTCTTAGAACCTGCTTCTCAACATGTAGCTAGACACACATAGAAAACTTCCCAGCATTAGAAAGTACTGTTTTCTGTGGACACTTCAGTCTTGTGAGATAGTGTGGTTAATTTATACAGGGCCTTATTCTCAAGGGTTACTTTGAGTAGCTTGTTTAGTATTGTGAAGAAAACTGCTAAATTTTTTTTTTTAAGATTTTATTTATTTATTTGACAGAGACAGACAGCCAGTGAGAGAGGGAACACAAGCAGGGGGAGTGGGAGAGAAGGAAGCAGGCTCCTAGCAGAAGAGCCTGATGTGGGGCTCGATCCCAGAACGCTGGGATCACACCCTGAGCCGAAGGCAGATGCTTAATGACTGTGCTGCTCAGGCGCCCCAAAAACTGCTAAATCTTAAGCTACCATTCATTTAATGCATCAGTAACAGACTGCTTAGACAAACAGGATTTCAGGTTTGGGGGCTGGTGTTTGTTTTCTTCCTAAAAAAATCAAGAGGGAATGTGTCCATCCATGTCTGCATCCCGCTCTAAGGATTGGGCCAAATGCTGAGTCTCCAAGAAAAATTGGGAAAGCAGATTGTATTCTGTTTGAAGTTCCGTCTCCAGCATCCTATCCTGAGCAGGATAACAATGTGAAAAAAATGACATGCTACTTATTCAAACCTAATCTTGAACTATACAAGAAAACACTAAAATCTCCATTCATTCAGAGACTTTACTTGGCCTGAGAGGCAGAAAGTTTATTGCCTTTTGGAGTTTCTGGAAAGTCCACCCAGTCATTCTATAAGAACCTGTCACACTCACTGAGAACCTCGCTTACCAAACCTACAAAGGGCAATTTAATCTAGACTTCAGGTTCCCAGTTTTGTCACCACGAAGGCACCCATTCCTATATTTTTGCAATGATGTCACCACCAGCTGACCAGAGCCCCCTCAGTGCTAACAACTGAATTGCTCAGCACATGATCAGTTGGGGAATTTGTTGGAAGTTAAATGTATGATTCCTTTGAGGCTTTTATAGTTATTGGAGAAAAGCTTTCAGAGCCACATTTTTACCTTTGAGGATCCCCTCCCCCTGAAATTTGGGAGCTGCTGGCCAGATGATGCGTGAGACCCTTCCCAGCTTCAAAATTCTCTAGGTCTAGAAAATTTGAGGGTGAATGAATGAGTGAATCATGAATTACCTGGATTTGCCCCTCCTTTCAGCCCACTCTGAAGATTCTCCCTGAAAAGCAGCGTTGCTCCTGGCTGGACTCCCCACTCAGGACTAGCCGTTGCTGGCCTCAGAGTTAGGGGAAATAATGCAAAACTGAAGACACGGGCATTACTTGGGTTTAAATCCGGGTTGTTAATTTCCTCCAAGTGTCTTTGGTTCAAAATCTAAGGGAAACAGTTTTTCTTTTGTCTTTGCCAACAAGACTTTGTAAATATAGGAGATGGAGAGAAAGATTCTTATCCACTGTGCCCAAGATATTAAATGGAAAAGCTCTTGAACTTAGAGGGACTCTAGAGACTCCTTACACAGAGGGGAACGGCTAAAATTCAAGAGGTAGGGGAAGGAAGGGAAAGAAAGAAGACATCCAGAAACCCAGAGATTCTATAGCTTCTTTCCCCAGTCCCTGTCCCCTTGTAAGAGGGCAGACACCTAGCCCCCACTCTCCCCTCCTCTCTCTTATAAATCTTGATGGTATATTTGGGGTTTCCAGACACTGTAGGTGACAACCCTCTATTATTAAACCTCCATTAACGCAGAAAACCCAGAGCAGTTCTCTCTCCTGTAAGAACACGGCCCTTCTCACCGTGGCCAGCATGTCACAGCGGCTGTCTCCAGTGTCAGCAAGCTTGCAGTGTGGCCCCCTCGTCCAGTTTTACTAAAATGTTTAGTTTGCCACTGCCTAAGTTTTAGAAACCAAGATATATTTTTTACCTCAAATCTAGGAGCCTTTACTCATTTTGGGGAGGAGACATTTCTTCAGTATATCTGTAAGTGGTCTAACCGAGTCACTCAGAGAATTTATTCTCCGCTTTGGAATCTCAGGGGAAGACATTTCTGACAACCACAATTTGTTTCATTTTCAGTGAACCTCACTGGCCATCACGCTTCCTTCCCAGAGCACCTTAAGCATTGTAGCGTCTTTCCTTAATGCTCCTTCCAGAAAGTGCTTCATGATTCAGGTTGAGCCTGTTATTTAATACGAGACCGTAAGAGCAGCTTTCTGGGAAGTTAGCCCATTTTCTGGCAGCCACTGCAGAGGCTTTGTATGTGATTTGCTTATTGGATTGATTTTGTACTGCTCCTCCAGAGCAATTGGGAAATCAACCAAAGAATTTCTGGAAATTAAGTAGTGCTAAAACACTGGTTTTATCATCATCTTCATCAGTGCCTTTACCCTCTCTATCATGGTGCTTTTATATCTCTTTGTAAACAGATAATCAAATGGGCTCCCAGGGTTACAAAAGCAAGACTGCTTGCTGTTTTCCACGTCTATGGACAGTGCGTTGGAGCATGAACGTGAAGCAAGCCCAAGTTTACGGTCCTTGTATTTGAAGGAAGTATATGACACTCAGGACATTGAACCTTTCTCTTCAACTCCTATCCTGGGCAGCATCTTCAAGTACAAAGATGAAGAGAGAGGAGAAATAACGCTGAACCCTACTTTATGCTGTGGCCCACGTCTGTGTTATCTCAGTGATTCTCACCACAAACCCAAAGCTGGTGTTAGTACACACCTTTTCACACTTGGTCCTCCAGGTACTCGGAGCTAACCACTTTATCATCTTTGGTCTGTGCAAAGCTCCTGTGTTCCTTTGTTTATTCTCTGTATCCCCATAGCCGCTCCCATTTCACTGCCACAGGCTGCAGGCAACATGTTTAATATATTTTGGTATTTTTTTAAAGATTTTCTTTATTTATTTGACAGAGAGACAGCACGAGGAGGGGGAGTGGCAGAGGGAGAGGGAGAAGCAAGCTCCCAGCTGAGCAGGGAGCCGGATGCGGGCCTCGATCCCAGGACCCTAGGATCATGACCTGAGCCAAAGACAGTCACTTAACTGACTGAGCCACCCAGGTGCCCATGTTTAATATGTTTTTGAAGGTATTCTTGCAGAAGATATTATCCTGTGCATGTGTGTTTTTATTTACATCAGTGGGTGCTAAAACAATGTTTTTCCACATTTTATCTCTGACATCAGGGTGCACTTTGCAATCAATGGTATGTCATCGCTTAACTGGCAGAGTTTTTACTTTCTTGGTCAAGACATAAAATAATGGTGTACAGTACAATAAATGATAGTTAGATTTGATGGAAATATGGTATATATTGCAGCCTGTTTCTTACGTTTTCCCCCACTGAGTACCGTCTAAGACCACGCATGTTGCCATGCGCTGGTCTCATCTGTTGCTTCTATTTGCTACGTAGGACTTCAGGGAGGGCCTCCTCATACTTTATCTATGCATCCCTGAAGACTAGCAGCTTGGCTCCAACTCCCTGACGCCACAGACAGTACTGGAATAGGCTTCCTTGTATATATCCCCTATGGAATATTGGAAGTGTTTCACTTGGAAGAATATCTCTGGGAGTAAAATTGCTGGATCATAAGTTTGTAAATATTAATTTGACTGAGTAGCCCTAGATTGCTCTCCAAATGGCTACCCTCTCCGTGTTCCACCAGCAGCGTATGAGGGTCTACTGTGCCCACATCTCTGCCAACACTTGGCATTATCCAGTTTCCTCATTTTACATATGAGCAAAGAGAAGCTTGCATGGATGAATTCTCTTCCCTTTTTTTTTTTTTTTTTTTTTTTAGATTTTATTCATTTATTTGTCAGAGAGAGAAAGAGAGAGAGCACAAGCAGGGGGAGCGGCAGGCAGAGGGAGAAGCAGGCTCCCCGCTGAGTAGGGAACCCAATGCGGGCCGGATCCCAGGACCCTGGGATCATGACCTGAGCCAAAGGCCGATGCTTAACTGACTGAGCCACCCACGGATTCCATGCATTCTCTTCCCTTTTATCAAGAAGGTGTAGATGTAGCTATTGGTACCAGGCCTGGACTACGCCAAGGTGCCACAGGTGAACCAGGTGATTCTTTCATCTGCATTTCTTCCATCATTTAAGAATATCCCTTAGCCTCCCTGGGCATCTATGTGCTCAGCCCTTAATATGAGTAGTCTTTGATGCTGTCCAGGGCACTTTCCAAATCTCTAATTCTCCCACAGTGAATACCCTTCAGTGCGTCGTTAGCAGTTGCCCCTGACGGCATCTAAGTACCAGGATGTTGGAAGTGATGGGCTAGTCTTTGTACCTTTTCATCTAAGTGACCGGAGAACCTAATGAATCTCCAAGCACCCACACCCGATGCTGTCTTCTTTCATACGAACCTCTTCTCCCAATCTCCTCCCGCCCTCAACTGAGACAATCCCCAGAAAGAAGAGACAAGGTTCTCAGTGTACTTTTGCCGAGCCCAAAAGTATGTTAGATTAAGTTCTATTCCAGTCTGAAAAGTGTTATTTTCCCTGTTCTGGTGAGGGATGGATCACATCATCTCACTGAAGTGAAGTCCATACACAGAAATGACATTATTCCAACAGGAAGAACCCAAAGGTCTCTCCTCAGCCATTTCTGGAATTAGGATGGAGAAGTGAGATATGAAGTTGGGGGTTGCTTTGAGAGCTTTTATGGCTAAATGCTCACTCCCCACTGATTTGTCCCTCCCCTGGATGAGGTTCTGCAGATTCTCTGGCTTGGAGCCATTGTCTGAAAGGCCATTACTCCATGTCCATCTATACCAGCCTCACAGGGATCCACTTCTGACAGCTCCCTAAGGAAGACCAGCCTGGCTTGGGCCTCACAGATGACAGTTTGGCAGTAGGTTTCCACCAGCAATCTCCACATCCACACCTATCCGCTCCTTCCCACATCACACTCTTGTCAGGTTTCCAAATCTCAGAGACCTGGAGAGGCTGTATTTTTGGCTGAGTTTCAGCTCCCTCTTATCAAGGGATGAAAGACACTACCACTCACTATGGAGGGAAATACCAGGGACCAGACATCTCAGGTCCTAGGCTCAAGTCCTCAGAGCTGGTGTCTCTTCTGTGTCTCCTTCTCTTCTGCCTATACAGCTCCACTTTGAACACCCAGTATACCCACTGATCCCAGTGTTTTAAGGGGCAGAGTAGGAATTGTTACTGAGGGCTACTCAATGAGGCGTTCACGTATGTGCTATCTCGTAATCTAAACATCTTGTTATCCTAAGCAAAGGACACTCAGCTGGCTGTTTTGCTCTTGCCTTTTCCATGAGCTGTCCCATGGACCCCTTTGTCAGCAGCAGGATTCAGTCTTCTCCCTTCGATGGCCGACTTGGGAGATTTATTTTGCTATGCTATGGTCCAGATTTGCTTATTGGGAAGAGCTGCTTAGCCAGTTTGCCTCAGCTCTGCTGGGACCTGGATGGGAAATCTAATAGCAGCCCACATGGAATATTGCTTTGGCTTAGCTGCAGGATTACGGTTCAGAGTTTCAACATGCTTGTCTTCACTTACTCTGCAGGGTCACCGCTGGGACACAGGGAGCCCTGTACCACTTGGGCTGGGAGGGGCATACTCTGGTCTGGGCCTCGTTACTTCTTTAAACTTTAAGTAATAGCATGCTTAGCTGAAAAACCAGTGCATAGGAGGTCCTATTGTTATTGATCACCCCAATTGAGATAAATGAATATTAGAACCAGCCTCACAGAAGTTCATCACAGATTTTAACCGGGGGGGAAAAAAAACAATTTTAAGGAAAAAAACATTTTGTGATTTTTAGAGCTCTTCTTTTAGATGTGAAAAATTGCATATAAAGAACTGTGGACCTAATTAATGGAAAAAGCCTACTAAGTGTTTGGCACCAGAAAATACAGATTCAAATCCCATCAGACTGATTTGGGAGTTGCCTAACTGCTGTAAGGTTCAGTTTCCTCCTCTGTGAACGTGAAGATGATCATGACTACCTGGCAGCGTTATCTGGAAGATTTTATAAATGAAACATTGCAGGTGCAGCCCCTGGTTGGCACAGGCTAAGTAGGAAGGGGAAAAAAGGGAGCCGTTAATTTTAGGATATGTGGAGGGATGCAAGGACGAACTAGAGAAATGAAATGTGGGGAGAAACATGAAACTTAAACTTGGGGAGGTGGGGGGCTATAATGGAAAACCTTACCGTGAGAGTGGGAAAGAAGAATCAAGGATGGACACTTGAGAGTGGGCTATGATTCTTCAAGGTTCCGGCGGGGGGGGGGGGGGGGTTGGAACCTCGAAGGCAGTTGTCTCGAGCTATAGCAAGAATCTGGCACACTGGAGCCAGAGGGTGGGCGTAAGGTTCAGCCAGAAAAGTTGAGAACCAGCTTAGGGGAACTGTTTGTGGGGTATCACTGTGTCCCAAGCATCTAGTAAGTTGTTCCACTAAGAACGCCAGACTTTTCTCACCTGCGTACATGCCTACCCCAAGATTTAATAGCACTTCAAGCCAGGTGACTAAATTCATGCGGCACCAAAGCCCCCAAGGAGAACTGAGAAATAAATGATAACAGCTGTTAGGTAATGCCTGCTTACCCAGAGGGCCAGGCGTGGGGCTAGTGCATCTTACCTCTGTCACTTCCTTAAATTCTCACCACGCCACAAGGGCAGTATTATTTTCTATATACTAAAATGAGGAAACTGAGGCTCAGAGGGATAAATGATTGCCCAAGTTCACATGGCTAGTAGGTGGTGGGGTTGGAATTCACGTCCAAGTCTGACTGCCTATAAGAACCACCATAATCTTACTTCCTGCTGGTAAACAAGAAATGTCCGTCATAGATTTTATATGAGAAATCCACAACCTCTCAGATGTTTTTTTAATGGAATTCTAAAGCAGTAGAGCTTTTGTGGGAAGAACCTTGGGTCCCCTTCACCACAGTCCCCCCCCTTAACTATGTCCCAGCTCCACGCCAACACCCACTAGGTGTGGCAGGCATGGAGCCAGGAGCCCATGATCCTTTTAAGGATCTGTGAAAATGTTTTAATGTATTATAAAATCAGGAGAAAAAATGAATATAATGTATACCAACAGAGTTATAAAGAATAATTTTTAATAATTTTATATGGAGGAAGGGGCACACTTAGGCAAAAGTATGTAGGGCCCATGAAAATCACAAGGTGGTCCTCCTTGGTTTCTTAAATAATCTAGAAAGCATGTGGAGTATAATTGCAAGCCTTGCATAGCATCGCCTCCTCTCTCATTCATTTGGAGAGTTAAGTCATTCTAGAAATCCTTAAGTAGGAAACATATGCTTCTCTTGGCAGGCTGTTCTCTTTGGCCAACATCAAAGTTGATATAAATATGTCCAAATACTCAGATATACAAATGTGAACAGATACTTAAATCTCAAGATACATAAGCTATACCCAAGAATTGTGTACCCCAACTTGTCCATGGGCATAAATTCATAAGCACCAGGAGCAGCCCTAGGAACTTCACTGTAAACATATTTGCCAGTAGACACACACACACACACACACACACACACACACACACACACTACTCCAACAATAAGACAAATAGACAAGCAGCCAAGAAGATCAAATTACCATCTCATGAACAGTTAAAAAGAGAAAAATCCCAGATTTGGAGCCAATCTGCGGTAGGTAAATAAAGGGGCAAGAGGGGGTGGGAAAAAGGATAAAGCTGTGCAAATTGAGTCAATGGGTTGATTTTTTTTTTCAAGGTCCAAGACCAGAGTGCTCATTAATGATGACTCCCAGAGCTTCCCCAATTAGGCATCTCCTGCTCTTTGAGGGGTTCCGGGTCTGTACAACCCAGAAATAACAACAGATTTGAGAACTGAGTTGGGGGTTGAGAGAAGGGGAGCAGGTCAAAGCTTTGTGAGTGGCTCCATGGTTAAATGCAAGTTCGGCTGCAAAGCCTTAGAAGAAGCTATCTCATTAATTGGACCCTTTCACCTCTGTCCTTTCCATTCTGCCCATAATTCTCCCTCCACAGAATGTACCCAGGCAGAACAGTTGAAAGAAAGGGATTATCTGCCCTGTTTTTCAAAGCCAAGTTATTTTTGGTTAATGGGGGGTGAAAATGTGAGGCAACCTCTGGGCAAAGATACCTTCTAGTCCTGCCTGTTTGAAATCAAATCCCAAATCCATACTGATAAGAAGATGTGTGCTCATAAGGGGGCCTCGGGCCTCAGCATGGTTCCTGTAATATGCATTTAACTACAATGTTGGGAGATTTAGCTCCACTGATTCGTTCCACAAAGAAACAATGCCACCTATGGAAATAATAATAATAGAAATAAGTGATAACAATGATCTCATTTAGTCCTCACAGCTCCATGAATTAGGCACTGTTAATACAGAGAAGGCATTTTACAGACAGGGAGACTGAGCCTTGGAGATGTTAGATATTATACCTAAGTTCTTACAGCTAGTAAATTGTTCACATGTAGTATAAGTCAGATCTGTTACTGTGGTGTAATTTACCTTGTGTTTTTTTCCTCATTGTTATTCATCACTTAGGGTTTGGTTTTTGTTTCTGTTTTTTTTTTTTTTTTTCAAGTTTTAACTATTAGAAATAATTTGACAATGTACTTCTTGTGCACAAAGTTTTCTCTTATTTTTTACTACATTCTTAGAATAAATTCACAAGTAAGATGTCTGTATCAAATGGTTTAAATATTTTTTGTCCTCATCATGTATTACGAAATTGCATTTTTAAAAGTTTTGCTAATTTACACTGGGGACATCACCATACAAATGCCCTACTTTTCTCAGATCAATTTGCTAATGAGATTTGGCTGCTCTCTGGCCACTATTCCATGTTCAGTGGTAAAGATTCTCTGGAATTCCATTTCAATAGCCCATAGTATGGCAAGGCTATGAATGTGCTGGATTATAATGAGCCCCACAAAGGTCTATTACCTCTTACCCCATTCCTATTTATTGGCCAGTACCTGTAATTCTACCATTAGAGGTGCATCCTCTTGGCTTAAGGCTTAGAGTTTTTCTGAAATGAAGGTGTTACTTCTAAATGTCTGTCAGCTATTTTTATTCTGTTGTGAAGATGAGGAACCACGTTATTTTGAGGAGGAGGAGGAGAGGAAGCCAGGAGACAGTGATTGGAGTTGGGGATGAGGAAGGTGGGGGTTGGGGAGGGACTGAAAGCCAAGAAGAAAGAAGGTGCATATCCTTTCCCTCCCCATGTGTTTTTCTTCTTCAGTGCTAATGCAAGGGAATGTAATTTTCATTGATTCATTCATTCATTCATACTATTAAAAAAAATTTTTTTTTGAGTGCTTACTATGATGTAGACAGCATTATCAGTGCTGGACAGGGATACATCAGTGAACAAAAGGTGTGTCTAGATGTGGGGTTACTACTCTACAATGAGAGCCACAGAGCTCTGGCAGGTCTTCCTCTCCGAAGTGTCAGTGGTGGCAAGAGTAGATGGCCCTGGAGGTTAAGGCTCACCCTGACTAGCTGCTGCCAGGCTCGGGCCAGGCCCCTAACTGCCCCACACTGGGCCTCAGCTCAGCGGAATGAAGGGTTTAGATGCTAGGAGGAAGGTCTCCATGGTCCCTTCCAACCTCAGCCCTCTTTTTCTACCCCAGCTTGCATTTCTGCCAGTGAGCCCTCCAAGTACACAGCAGGATTAATCCATCAGCTCAGCTGGGCTGGGAGAGGAAGGGAGGCAGGGGGAGGAAGTATCAATGATATTGCACTCCAGTGAGCACTGAAGAGGCTCCATTCATGGGCCAACAAAACCTGGGAGAAGCCCCCGACTTAATCAGCCTAGGAGGCTCCAGCAGCAAGAACAAAGAAAATCAAAGCCTTACTTGGCAATCCAGACACAGCTTCTGCAATCTCCCTGAGACCTGAGCCACTGGCTCTACCAGTATGCACGCAGGCGCGCGCATGTGCGCGCGCGCACACACACACACACACACACACACACAGACTGAAGGGTTATAGGTTTCCAGAAGGAAGAGGAGGACAAAGAAGCAAAACACCTGAGGAATTAGGTGATAGCTGATATGACTGAACAGGAGCCTCATTTTAATACTACTGTTTAGACCACACTCTAGGAATGCTTATAGTTTAAATTTTTAAAAATTAAGATCCTTTTTACACTTAATAATCAAGGAACACTTTGATGAGGTTCAAAATGAAGCTCTTGCTTGGACTTCTGCGTAAAACCTTTTAGGGTCCTGGAGTTAAGTTTCTTACCATATGATAGCAGTGGCGATGCTTTGTACCATGCCTTTCCACAGACTAGCTAGCTAGGCTATCTAGCCTATCTAGACTATTTGACATCCATCTAGTAAAGTAGGTAGAGGTTATGCATTGCCCCATTTTATAACTGGGAAAACTGAGGTTGTGTTTCTTATGGCTGCTTTATGTCTATAGGATGCTGCTATGATCACCTGGGCCGACTTCATCAACAGGCGTGATTGCTGTCCCTGAGCTGATGGTGGTGCAAATGAGCAGATTGTCATCACCCTTCCATAAGTAAATGCCAGAATGAAGACGGGCTGTTAGGATGCCACACACACAGCAACTGGTAATTTTCCATGCTAATCTCAATGCCTTTGTCAGATGTTGAAAGTAACTGGGAGATTATATTATTAGGATGACTCACAAAATTCATTAATTACTTGTTTTTGTTTTGTTTTGTACTCACATGATTGTGTGTGTGTGTGTGTGTGTGTGTGTGTGTGTGTTTTATGTGACCTTCTGTTGCCCTGTACTATCACAAATTGCATCTTTCTAAAGGCAAGTCTGAAGAGGTTTGCATACATGAGTGTGTATCAGTAGCATTTCAGTGAATGGGCATTGTCTTGAAGAACTTGCTGGAGTTGTCAGCAGTGTTTTGTGAGGTCTTCAACAAGGGTATTTACTAAGGAGCTTCAGGGCAAATATTTCTGGCTGAAAAGTCTAACATTAAACTGAAAAAAAGAATTTTGCAAGCAAAGAATACAGTTTATTGTGTTCAGTTATTTCTCCATAAGAGATGGGGGGTTAAAAATGTGTGTTGAGCTGCTATGACCAGTAGATGACAGACATGGTTTCTTCTTTAAAATATGATACTTGTGGCCACAACTGATGGTAGGAAAAACCATGGAAAAGGTGTTTTTTTCTCTTGGGTTCAGCTATTTCCCCATTCTGTGCTTCTCTCCCTGCTAGTCATTTGTTCTTACCTAGGAATTAGGTGACCCTTGGCATTCCATCAAGATGTTCTTGATGTAGCTCTACCCTTGGATGTTTCATCTGAGCAGGACCCTTGACTTAGGACCAAACCCACTTCCCCACCTTCATCAGCACTTTCCAGCTCAAGGTCCTGATTTTCTAGTTCAGATATGACTTCCTGATAATTGGATAATTTCAGGCATTGTCCCCAAAACAGAGAACTTTGGGGGACAAAGAGTCTTCACACAGCACTCCTTTCAAACTCCTCTTGGAGGGTCTGGCCCCTTAACATCTCTATTCTCCACATCACAGAGGGAGTTTGGCTGGGCTTGTGAGCAAAGCAGAGGAAGCTCTTGTAGTTGTAAAACTATTTAGAAGGGTTTTTTTGCAGAGAAGACCTTCTGGTGGACCCATTGTTCCCTAATAGTTCCCCTCCACTCTCAGTGGTGTGCATGCAAATTATCCAGCAACCTTCAGGCCCCTTCTTCACCACATGTCTGGCCTTCTTGCTCAACTCTTTCCAGGTGAAAACACAGCCTCTGCAGACCTGCCAGCCCCCTCAAGTTGACCCTTCCATCTCCAAAGTTACTTCCTGCTTTGGTGGCATCTTTCACTGGAAGGAGCTGGAGTTGTCTTGCACCACTGACACACAGTGGGCATAGCATATATGCTGGCAGAGTTGAGCAGACTGCCAAGAAAGGGATGGAATCCTTCTGCTGAAAAGTTCCACTAAAACTGGGCCTGTGTCTGGAACAGTGATCTTCCAAGGATGGTCTAAGGCTCACAGCTGGCTATGAGGATCTGCCTTGTGAAGCTTGAAATGATTAAAAACACCTTTGTGGGGGAGGTAACTTCGTATGGTAAAAGACGGAGTAAGTGCCTTTTGCCATAGTCAAAAAAGTTTGAGAACATTGGAGAAAAGTATAGTCTTGCCAGGAAGAAAGATAAGAGTACATCATTCACTTTGGTGTGATGAGGACACTCTCTCAGAACGGAGGGAGGGAGTAGGGCTTCAGAAGGGTCTCTCTGGTACAAAACTGTCCTGTACTCTCATCAAGTCAGAGGCCAGGAAAACTTCTGTCTGGGAGGGTGCCTGAGTGGATGTACCAGAATTTGCCTCTGCAAAGCCCCTTATTCTTTACCTCTTATAGCTGATAACTTCTCCCCATCCACCCTGCTCCCCAGACAGACGCATTCTGCCCCGAAACTTTCTTCAAACAGTATGCATTCTGTTGGTTGGATTCTCAGTGCTGCCCCACCTGCTTCCTTGAGATTTCTCCTAGTTCATCTTAATTGGAACATTATATATTCCCAAGCCCTTGACTCACACATTTAGGGATGATTTCCTGCTTTACTTCCATAGACAGCTAATCACATCCATTGTGTAAGGATTATAGTAATTTAACTGTTCAAGCAAACTGTATTTCCAAAGTCTTAGACTATATCTCATTGTGGTCTCAGGCCCTGCCATATCTTCTAATCCTGTGATCTGTTGGTAGGAACAAACTATTCCAAAATCACAGTTGCCAGGTGGCAGAGATAGACACTGAATTGGTATATTGTTTATTATCCCCCCTCTGAATTAGGGAGTAGCCTTCAACCCTTCCGTGAAGGTAGCTCTAGACGTTCTTCCCATACTGCACATATGCAGCTGGAATGATATTTGGTGGAGTCCCCTAACAGCAACTTTGTGAACAGCAGAGGAATCAAACAAGAGCTGAAAGCAACTGCCAAGGAATGCGTGTACAAACTGAAAACTTAGCAACCCATGCCGCAGAATAGGGCAAGGGCAGTAAGTCTCCTCTCTCTGGATGCTTTCAGAACGGTCTCAGCTCCTGAGGAATCACTTGCTCAGCACACATCTACTGGTAGCCTCCAAAGTGCCAGGCAGGGAGTGTGGGTGGAGGATGAGTAAAAGATGAGTAAGACGCAGTGCGTGCGCTCCTGGAACTCACAGTCTAATGACGGTGGGAACATTGGCTTGCTGGCAAGTGGTTCCTGGAATAAGTTATGGGATAATGACTGGCAAGGAGGAGAAGGAACATTTGGAATCACCTGGAGACACATTCAACCTTGCAGTTCTTCCAACAAGCACAAGGCGGTTTTTCAGTGCCAGGAGCCCTGCTCCCCTCTTCCCCCTTTTCCTTGCCCTCCCACTGTTTCCTCTTGGCCTGTGGAGTCTGGCTGTTGGCCTGTCTGAGGGCTGTGGCCACTGCTTTCCAGGATGAGTCATTTCCACCCACCCCCACACACAGAGCAGTGCCCCCTCCTTGAAAGGAACAGGAATCTTCAGATTAAGCTCATGTTTGGGCAAATTTATTTATTTATTTATTTTAAAAAGGTTAAAGAGTGAAAACTCTTATTTGTATATAAATGGGTCTTGACACTCTTTTTTAAAGCACAAGGATACTGTTAATTTTTAAAATTGAATCTACCCTTGTGTCATGAGACCCCAGCGCTAGAGAACTTGGACTAGTAAGGGAGAAAAAGCAAGTACACTAGCCTGGTTTAAAAAGCTAGCTAGCAGAGTTGTATTCATTTTAGCAAAAGTAAATTTCAGAATCAAGTGAAATGCTCCAAGAACAGGCAACCCTGCATATTCTATTATCCATAAAAGGATAATCCAACATATGCATTTGGCAAATATTTAGTGTCACTATGCTCTGAATCTCTCAGAAGGCGAGTGGGGTGTCCTGTTGTCCCGATTCTGCCCCAGGTGACCATTCTCGCCATAAGGAAGGGCTCAGTGAAAAGGGGCGGGGCGTGGAGGTGGGTGCACTGGGGCAAGTCCTTACGGACTGCCCAAGACACAGTCTCAACCTTCATGGTTCCTTGAGGATGATTCTTCAAAGTAAAAACTATAGCTTCCAAAAGGTTGTGCCAGAACTAAAACACACACACATACACACACACACACACACTCTCTCTCTCTCTCTCTCTCTCCTCTCTGTTCTCTCTCTCTCTTTCTCATTGTATACATGCGTGTGTGTGTGTGTGTGTGTGTGTGTGTGTGTTCCTCCTTCCTGTCTTTCTAACCTTCACCCCCTTTTCTCTCTCTCCTCAGACTGGTGATAGTCATGCCAGAGTATGTTAGCAACTACCACACTGACAACCAGGCACTGCTTTGTATGATCCATGATTTGCTACATGGTTGTATCAGTCAGGATAAACTAGGTTATGCTGTAGTAACAACTCCAAAATCTTAGTGGCTTAAAACAATGAAGATTTATTTTTCACTCAAGAAATATATGCATCATAATTTGGCAGGGATCTTTGCTTTTTGCATTTACTTAGAGACACGAGCTGATGGAGCAGCTACCATCTTGAATGGTGCTGGTTATTGTACCAAAGGGGAAAGAAAGCTTGGGAAAGTCTCAAAAACAGGCTCCAGGCTCCAGCTTGGAAGTGTCACATGTCACCTCCACACAAAATTTAAAGGCTGTACCTAGTTACAAAGCTCATTCAACTAAAAAGAAGCCAGGAATTTCAATCTTACTCTGTGCCCAGAACTGAGGAACATGGAATATTTGCCAAATAGCGCTAGTGACTACCCACAATGGCGGGTAGTGGATTTGACAGATACTTACCCGAACCCTAAGGTGCTAGGCCACTAGGCAATTTCAGCCTCACCATAGTGAATTCTGTCTCCTCAGTCCCAAAGAAAAATAGGAAAATCATAACTCCTGCTATGTCTCCAGATTGGTCTGATCCTAGGGTGATGCTTCATGCCATTCTCCAGCCATATAGATAGACATGCCAAAAACACGGAGATAAGGGTTGGGAGTGGGGCTACAGTAATGAGATGATAAAATAAAGAGGTTTCAAAACCAGGCTGGTTTGGATTTTCACCATTTCCTACCCATGTGAACTCAGGCAAATTTCTTAACTATTCTGGGTCACAGTTTCCTCATCCGCAAAAAGGACTAAGAAAAGCTTACCTCACAATTTTATTGTTGTGATACACTGACTGAGATAAATCATGTACATTCCTTAGTTCTCCATAAGTGGTCACCATTATTGTGAGTGTTAGGATTGGAATGTAAGTAAATATCCCCACCATGTCTGAGAGAAATCATGTAAGCTGAAGGATATTTTAAAGTTGTTGCCTTTCCCTTGAGATGTTCTACTAGGTGTCCAGAAAAGGGGTATGGGAGAGATATGCATGAGGAGCAACCACCATGCTCACTAGAGAAGACGGTGGTATGACACATACTGTGTGTGAAACTCCTCTCCCTGCGCTCCTAAATACCTTCTAAGATTAGAGTGTCTTCTCTAATCTCCGACCTTTATTGAGTGCCTCCTATGCACATGGACCTCACACGGATTATTCCATTTGCTGTGATAAGCCCTTCAGCTCGTATCTGTATGCCCATTTAATGAATGGGAGGCTTCACAGCAGAGTGGGCAAGAGCATAGGCTCTGGTGTCAGACTGCCCAGATTAAAATTTGAACTCTACCAACAACCAGCTATGTGACCTCAGGCAACTTACTTTACCACTTGTACATCTGTAAAATGGGAATAATGATTACATGTCACAGGATTGTTAGATGAATTCGATGAGACAATGTATGTAAATGCTCACCCCAATGCTTGGCATGTAATGAGGGCTCAATGGATGTTATTTAGAATCGAGACTCCAAAAACTTAAGTCCCTTGCCTGAGATCACACAGTTAGTAATTAGCAAAATTTCAACTCTGGCCTTTGCAAATCCAAAGCACATGTGCCTGCGTTGTACCACATCATTCCATTATTTACGCTCATGCAGTTGTCCTTAGGACGCCATTACTCTTCTGAAATTTGGGGCAGGCAGTTCTCAGACATAGTTGAAAAAAAGCAAGAAATCACGCGGAGGCAGACTATGACAGTGGCAGTGAGTGGAGTCACTCCATTTTCAGTACTGGTCCCATTTGGCTCCTAGAGTTGCTTTAGTCTGAGGAGGGGGAGGTGCTACTTCCCAGGTTTTGATGACCTAGTGTCAGGTACCTGAAGGCCATCAGGCTCCGTGCTAGGTGACTTCCCTATGTTTTCTCACTTAATCTTCACGCAGACTTTTTTTTTTTTTTTTTTTTAAGATTTTGCTTATTTATTTGTCAGAGAGAGCACAAACAGGGGGAGCGGCAGGCAGAGGGAGAAGCAGGCTCCCCGCTGAGTAGGGAGCCCGATGTAGGACTCGCTCCCGGGACCCCGGGATCATGACCTGAGCTGAAGGCAGATGCTTAACCAACTGAGCCACCCAGCGTCCCTTCACACAGACTTTTGAAGGAAGTATTTCTTCTCCCCATTTTTTGGGAGGAGACTGTGGTTCAAAGGGTTAACTAAGTAAGGTCACCCAAGGTCACACAGGCGGAAAATGGCAAAGCCTCTGGAAGATAAATTCTGTTGAAAAAACCTTACATACTGAACATTTTAATAATCTTATTTTTTAAATGTAGTAGATCTCCAGCTCGTCAGAATAATAAATGCTCATCATGGAAAGTGGGGAAGTGATACAAAGTATAAAGTAGCAGGAAAAATTATCCATGACTCTGCCACCCAGAGTCAATCACTATCAAGTCCTTTAGTATATTTCCTTCAGGTCTTTTTTCTACCTTTCTTTTTCATTATGTAGTTAATATCATACTGAACAGTATTTAATGCTGTGTTTTAGGAAACCAAGAACGAATTCAGTAGGCATTTCTAGTTAATAGAACAAAATCTCTGGTTATAAGACTTTGGGAGCTGATAATAATAGCTGCCATTTATTTACTATTTCTATATGCTTGGCACTGTGCAAAAGGGTTTTAATTAAAGTATCTCTTTTTATCCAGACCTATAAAGGCGGTATTATGTAATCAAATAATCAGAATATTTATGCAACCTGTATTTTAATACACTCCATTTTTTTTAAGAGAAAGAAATAAAAGACAACAAATGAGCTGATAGATCTAATTTATTTTACAAACCCAAACAAAACACTGCCAGGCTGTAGCCTGTGGTCACCATAAATTCTCTCCTGTTTCCCACCCCTTTCCATCTGTTGTACAGTGGGGACTGGTGTGTGTGACGAAGACCACAGTGATGATTCACAAGCAACACAGATAAGGGAATTAACTACGCTTCCATCCCTTGGCTGTGCCTGGATAGGCCAGCACATAACTAACCCAGATTATGGGACCTCTCGGCGGGTAGGAGAAACAAGCAATGAACCACATCTCCCAATGTGACCTGGATCATGCTCTAAGTTCCTCCTTTGGTTATCTTTGCTGGCTCTTCAGTAGCCCTCTCTCTTGTCCCTGGATCTGGACTTCAAGACTGCTTTCTCTATAGCCCTGAGAAACTTCCTTGACCAGCCACAGACTGGGTGGAAAATGGTTACTGGTTTGCCTGGGGGAAGTCCTTGTACTGTGGGATATGAAGAAAAAGGCAGGAGAGCAAAATCTCTTTGCAATTAAGGAAAGTGCTCTCAGTCAAGTAAAATCTAAAAATAGCCTCCAAGTGATAAGAACACCCGACCCCTCAGGGTCCAAAATGGAGATGTTAAGGGAGTCTCTGGCTGCAGAGGTGCTAAAGGTCAGAAGTGGACTTTGGGGCTTTATTGTTTTATATGTTTAAATACTAAGGTCTGTGTTTTGATAACTGAACTTGCTAATAACCAGCCACTTGAATTGCTGCTTCCAGCTCTTTGTTTGTTTTAAATAAGAAGATTCAGCCAGTAATAATGGGAGGAGCTGCAAATGACTTTCCCAGTTGGGAGTTCCTGCCTGTTTTTCCTTCTGCCTGGGCATGCTGATGTGCAGGCCACACTCCCAGACTCAGACATCTGAGGATATAGCCTAAGGGAGCCCTCGATCTGTATATTTATGTAGGAGGTGTGTATAAGAAGGCCCTCAAGTACCAATATATATAGATAACTGTGGGTGAAAAGAGGACCCCTGTTGCAAGAATTTAAATATCCTATTTCTCATATATTCATTTCTTTCTTCTTTCATTTGGCAAACCTTAATTGAGTACCTAGTGTGAAAAGCACTGTGCTCTTTGCTGTGAGACAGCTCTGATTTCTTTAAAAACGGGCCTTTACTCCTCTGCTTCAAAAGCTATCTGATGGGAGTACTCTGGTCATCCATTAAAGCATACCCAAGTTACCCACAGTGAAAGGAATGATACTGAGGATGGGTGCTATAGGAATCCAGAGAAGTAAATGTCCACTCTGGCTCAGAAGATACTGAGGAAGATAGGTATAGGGGAAGAAGTGGGTTAGGAATGGAACAGCAAATATTGAGAGGCCAGAAAGAAGACCTGGCACACCAGGAGACTGGTTTACCTGGAGAAGAATCACATAGGAAGGTGTATTAAAATGAAATTGGGAGCTAGGAGTCAGATTGTATAGAGCCTTTAATGTCAAGGTCGATTGACTTAGACGCATATAGATGGGGGAGGGTCAGGGAGGTACCTCCTAGGGTCTCAGAAATGCAGGAGATAAGGGTGACATTGGAGCAGAGAACAACAGCTCCTCACTTTCAGAATGTTTACTAGGCCAACAAGCCATAGCTGTACCCTAAGGAAATACATTAATATAGAATGTTCTAAGTTGTAGAAAGAACATAACTTCCAAATAAAAGCTCTTTAAATTGAACCAATTAAGAAAAATTCATTAGATTCTGCTTATTTTTTTTTATCATGACCCAGCGAAAAGTTAATCACAGCCATTGATATGCCTAAGTCCCTTAGTCCGAGTCCAAACTCACTAAGGAAGCTTATGACTATCATCTGAATCTGTAGGAGATGAAGACACCAGAGGCTACCTTGGTGCCTTAGCTGCCACCCTGGCCTTGCACACTGGTCTCTTTAGAGCTTTCCTAGCATGAGTAAGTGTCCTCCGGTGGGATCAGCTCTTGGGACACCGGCCAAATCACATTTCAAAACCATCAAAGCCTAAGACTAAAGCCTAGATTTTGGTGAATTCATCAAGGAAAATGGACCCTGATCTGGACAGCTCACCAGCTTTCTCTCTGGGCCTCCTTAGAGAGCACCTCATTATTCAAAATACCCACAGTTCTAATTATAGAAAAGTTTAGTTTATAGACTTAACGCTATAGCGTATGTGAATCACCGATAAGTGAATAGAACACATTTGCACTGAAAGAACTTAATGTTTACATTTTTTGATGATTCAAAAATACTTCACCAAAGAATACATCTATTAGAACTCTCAAAAAACCACAGAAAACAACCCAATGCAAAACAAAAAGGTGTGTATCGGGGGGGGGGGGGTGCACAGATAATTAAACAGGCACTTCACCAAAGAGGATATCTAGATGACAGGTAAGCACATAAAAAGTTGTTCAATAAAAACATTAGTTATTGGGGAATGCCAATTAAAACTGCTACAAGTTACCATTGTACACTTACAATGGCTAAAAGAAAAAGTATTGACAATATCAAGTGCTGACAAGGATGCAGAGCAACTGGAACTCTCATGCATCACACATGTGAATGCAAAATGGCAAAGCCACTGTGGACAATGGTTTGCCAGTTTCTTTTAAATGTGCACAAGCCATTTGACCCAGAAATCCTATCCCTGGATATTTATCACAGAGAAATGAAAACTTATATTCACATAAAAACCTGTACATGCATGTTTATAGCTACTGCAGTTATAATCACCAAACACTTGAAATGGGCAAACATCCTTCACGGAAGCTACTTCAGAATCTTACTGTACTTTGGGGGAGCATTAAAATCAGTTAGTATCATGAGGTGGTATCATAGAAGGAAAATGACCATATATTTTCTTCTACTTATTAAAAGATTCCAGATAGTGTAGGGATTTTATGTGATTACAAACATGAGGAAATGTGTGAATTGTTGACTGATGCCTGTGGTAGCCATACAGTGGGTGAGCATGTGAGTGTGTTAGGTCTAAGTGTGTAAGTACTGAGTATGAAGTACAGGTTTTGAAGGAGCAGAGGGTAAAGTATGTGAGTGAGAGAAGCAAGAGAAAGTCTGAAATGAAAGAGTCTCTGTCAACGTTGGCTTCAACTCCAGAACTAAAGTGCGGCAAATGCCTGCATGCGCATACGTGTTTTATTAAGCTTTTAAAAAATATTTTTTAAATCAAAAAACTCAAAATCATTGATTTTTTTTTAAACTGGATTTTTTGGTGTGAGAAGTAGAGAACCCTGTATTTATTTTTATTTAAAGCTTTATTTATTTTAGAGAGAGAGAGAGGAGAGAGAGAAAGAGCACGCGAGTGGGGGGAGGGACAGAGGGAGAGAATGTCAAGTGGACTCCCTGCTGAGCCCAGAGCTGGACCCACTGGGATGGGGTGGGGGGGCTAGATCTCACCATCCTGAGATCATGACCTGAGTCGAAATCCAGTCGAACACTTAACCGACTGAGCCACCCGGGCGCCCTGATAACCCTGTATTTAGATGAACTCAAGAGAGTAGACAAACTTGAAGAATTGGCAGGGTGGGTGGCACTGCCGGAGGACACTGTCCATCTCCTCCTATTGGTGCAGTCTTTGCCATTCGCGGGCCTCTGTCCTGAGCGACGTGAGTGGGCGCGATCCATCCTCCCCACGCATCAGCGGCTGCGTCTGTAAGCTAGTGACCAATCCTGAAGCAGCTGCAGTTCTTCTCGCAAAGCTGTGTGTTCCAAAACGTGTTTTATCAGCGGTGGGAAAGCCATTAACTGAATGAAATGAGACGTGAGTGTACCAGCAGATGGCAATAGAGGTAATTGTGTATCCGGAAAGATTAGACTTGTATTATTTTATAAACCAGAGCCGGGGACCATCCGAACTTGACTGAGCCCCAGCTTCACTTCACTGAGCATTACTCTAGCATTTGAGTTAAAATTGTTCAAGCCTTAGAAAATTTAGTGAGACACATAACCTTCCCCTGACTGAGCTGCTGTTGTGCGCAGATTTCTAAGGCAGGCTCCTCTAAGAGTCTGATAGTTTTAGTTGAAAAAAAAAAAATGGATGTAGTGGCAAAACCATTTATAGTCCCATAAATTAGACGTATTTGTGGTGAAGGGAGGCTCAAATGGTGAAATAAATGCTATGTTCAATTATAACCTCCTGGCATTATTAAATGAGTCCTACCTTAACTCTCAAAGAACAAAGATAAAGCAATTAGACTACTTTTGAATGTCAAAGGGACACTAAGTGAATTTCTCAGATCTTTGTTAATTCCCTCCACACAGGAGAAAACCCCTAGATTTCAGTGGGAAAATAAACTCTTTATTTACACATAATAATTTCAAAGGCCAGTGGAACAGGGAAATTTGCTCTGAAACTCATGTCCCCAGTGGATAGTAGAGTTGCAAGAATATCTTACTTGACTGTCCTCGCCCTAAAATTTAAAGACTGCCCATTCACCTTCCTGCTTCACCAGCTCTCCCTGATTCCCTGGCTCTGTCTCCCTCTGGATGGCTCCTAAGCTCCTGACTCTCAGTCTCATTCCCTATGGTCTCCCTGTTTTCCTGTGGTTCATCTCTCCCTTCAGTTTCCCACAATCTCTCCTAACCGAAAGGGAATTTGGAATAATTTAGAAAAATTAAAATTACTATTGCTATATTTCATGGTCTTCAATTTAAAGGTTCATTCATTTCCATGATATTTCTAAAAATCAGAAATAAATTACTTTTTCAATTATTTAACTTACTTTTTAAAAGAAATGCATCCATGTGAATCAAAATTCCAAAGATACAAAAGGATAAAAACGTTCTTCTTACCCCTTCTCCCACACATCTCTCTCTGGAAGCAACTAATGCTACTATTTTCTGATAAATACTTCCAGAGATCTATATGCATAAACAAGCAGTTAAACACATATATTTATATGTGTGTGTATGTATAGGTATATGTATGTACATATATATGTTTGTATGTATACACATCCTTTATTTTTGCTTAGTCTTACACAAATCACAGCATATTTTATTACAAGCACCCTGCCTTTTTTTTTTTTTAACTTAGCTGTATATCTTGGCAATCATTCCACTTAAATTCAAAAAGAACTTTCTCTTTTTCACAGAGTATTATGTTGTGTGGAGGGTCCATAATTTATTTAACCAGACCATTATAGTAAGGATGTTTTCAATTGCATGCTATTACAAACAATTCTGCCATGAATAATTTTGTTCATATGTCTGAAGGATAAATTCCTAGAAATTGAATTGCTGGATTAAAAGGAAAGTGCCTTTGTAAGTTTAATAAATACTATAAAACTGTTCTTAGAAGTCATACCCTCCAGAGGTATGGGAGTGCCTGTCTCTCTGCACCCTCACCAACAAGCCCTTTCCATTGCTCTATTTTTCAGAATTCTTCTGACAATTCTTATTTTTCTTTCCTTATGCACTTTAGAGTCAGCTTCTGTCCCCCTCTCCCCCAACACACAGCAAAAAACAAAAGCAAAACCCTGTAGGAATTTTTCTTGGAGTTGCATTAAATATATAGATTAACTTAGGGAAAATAGAAATCTTTATGATGATGACTCTCTTTACAGATGCTTTTCATTTGGTAACGTGTTCATTTCTTTCCTCAGTAGCAATTGGATATTTTCTTCATACAGAGCTCACACATCTCTTCTTAACTTTATCCCTCGGTGTCTTGTTTTATTGTTGCTGCTATTGTCAATGGGATGTTTTCTTCTATCTCTTCTAAGTTGTTGCTGTTATATATATGTACATATCAATGCTTTGATTTCTGTGCCCAGTATCTCACCACCTTACTGAATTCTCATATTATTTGTAATAGAGTCAGTTAGGTTTTGGGGATATGCAATAATATTGTGACTCAATAATGATAACTTTATCTCCTTCTTTCCATTTTGTATGACTGTTTTGGACTGAATGTTTGTGTCCTCTAAAAATTCATACGTCAAATCCCTAACCTCCAACGTGGCTATATTCAGAAATGAGGCCTCTAACAAAGTAATTCAGGTTAATTGAGGTCATAGGGGTCAGGAGCCCTGATTTGATAGGACTGATGTCCTTATCAGAAGAAACACCAGAGAACTCTTGAGCTCTCTCTCTGGCTCTACTTTTCTCTTCTGTTCTCTCTTCACTGTGTGAGAACACAATGAAAAGGTGGCCATCTGCAAGGCGGGAAGCGAGTCCTCACCAAAAACTGACTCTACTAGACTTTGATCTTGGACTTCTAGCCTCCAGAACCGTGAGAAAATAAATTTCTGTTGTTTAAGCCACTCGGTCTAAGGCATATTGTTATGGCAGCCCTAGCACATTGATACAACCTCTATTTTCTTTATTTTATTAAATATATTGGCTAGCCAGAACCAGAACAATGTTAAGTAATAATGATAACTGTGGACATCTTTCTCTTATGTCAGAACTGAGAGGGAATGTTTCTATTGCAACCCATAATGCTGGTTTTAGGTTGATAAATATATAATCATATTAAGAAAGGAAAGATACTTCTATTGTCATTGATTTTTTTCTGTAGTTTTTTATTTTAATTCCAGTGTAGTTAACATATGGTGTTCTATTAGTTTCAGGTGTACAAAACAGTGATACGACAAATCTATTCATTACTCAGTGCTCATCATGATAAATATATATTTTCATTGAGTTTTTTTCATTTGTTTGTGGTATTTGTTGAAAACTAACAAATGCCCTTTTAGCATCTAGAGTGATTGATAGTCATATGCTTTTTCTCCTGAGATCTACTGATAGATGTTAATGTCTTTCTATTCTCAAGCCATGTATGTATTCCTAATGTATATCACACTTGACTATAGTACGCCATTCTTTTTCATTGATGTTACATTCTCTTTACTGATATTTGGTTTAGGATTTGTGTATTGATATTAATAAGTGAGATCAGCCTATATTTTGTTTCCATGGGTTTGGGTGTCAGTGTTATCTCAGAGATTATCTTCTTTTTCTATTTCCTGGAAAAATTTTAAGAACAGTGGAATGGCCTATTCCTTAATGGTGTAGTTGAATTCTCTGTGGCTTCCTGGTGCTTTGTCATTGTGTGGTTGTTGGGAGGATGATACTTCTTGAAAAACTTTACTGTGTTTTTTTTTTTTTTTTAAATGACAATTTGTGTAGATACCCAATTGTCTTCTGGAAACATTTTAAGTAAGTTTTTATTTTTAGAAAATTATGTATTTCTCAAGATTTCAAATTTGTTTGCAAAACTTCCATAAAGGTAATCTCTATGTTTCTTTTATTTTCCCCGGTATTTGCCATTTTTGTCCCCCTTTGTGATTTTCTTTCCTTATTTTAGGTATTTGTGTTTTTTCCTGATTAAGTACATGATTTTGTCCTTCAAGGAATTAGCTTTTGAATTTAATGTGCTCTAATCTTGTTTTGTCTTTAGTTAAATAATTTCTGCTTTTATTTGATTAAATTCTGCTCTACTCTTTCTTTAGGTTTATTATTATCCCTATTATCATTCAGCTCTCTTTTTTTTAACTCCTTGAGAAAGATATTACTTCTTTCATTTTTAGCTTTTTTGTTTATTATTCTCTATATGTAAGGCTATGAATTTTCCTCTGAGCAGTCCTTTAATTGCACCCTGTAAGTTGTGGTATATAGTATTTCTAAATTTGTTTGTGGCCCAGAACTGAATTGATCATTGTCTTGATCCATTGGTCAGTGAACAGCCTCATCATTGGTCAGTGAATAGCCTTCTTTTATTTACTTATCTGTTCAGTGTGCTTATTTTAATGTGATGAATTTTAAAATTATGGACTCACCACTTACCATGTGTTTTTACAATAACCTATATCTACATATATGGTCCTTCCCATTTCCTCCATCTGCCTCCTTCTCCCCTCACTCAATTATAGATAAACATCATCCTGAATTTTTTGTTTTTATTCCTTTTCTTCTTTTTTATATAGTTTTATAACATCTATCCATCTATTCTTAAAATATATTTTATTTTAGATTTTTAATTTTTATTATTTTCTGAAGTCTGTGCTTTTGATTTTTACTTCCTCTTTGACATAAGATATGCTTTAAAAAGAAGTTTGTTTTCTTTCTATTTTGCAAGTCGCAGAGTATTTTGTTTGTTTTATTATCTTGTTTTATTATCAAGATTTACTTTTACAGCATCATGAACAAAGAATGTAATCTGCACTATTTCTACATTTTGGAATTCATTGATGTTTTCCTTTGGTTTAACATCCAGTCAATTGTTGTGAATGCTACCTAGCTCCTGAAGAGACAGCATAGTATCTCATGTAGAGTTTGATACGTATCAATCAGATCTATCTCATTAATTATGTTATTTAGATCTTCTGTATTGTATTTTTGTTGTTGTTTCCATCTGATCTGTCATGGACTGAGGGGCCCTAATGAACATTTCCTGCTATTGAAGATCCAGAACATCCTAAGCATTAATTTGCAATTTAACTGTCCAATGCTATTGCTGTCAACTAGCAGAGTTTGTGTTTTTGTTTGTACTTCAATTACTGATATTTACTGCAATTTATTAAGTGAAATTCAAGGGCAGGTGCAGCAGATTGGGTGGGCTCTGTAGTAGAGGATGGCCTGGTGCTGCACCTCAGTGGTGGCCTGGATGCTGGCCTCCAAGAGATGGCTCAAGGATCCAGAGTGGTCTCACATTTCCATCCATTTCTGTCCTTCATGCTTCCACTTCTTCCCTCTGCAGCCCAGTCACCATGGAGAAGAATATATATAATATTTGAATAGATATAACATACTGAATATATAATACATATTATTTACAGATATATAATTTGAAGAATACAGACAGTGGCAATACTCTCAAACCAAAAATATGGACCCCTAATATGACACTGAGTGTTTGGATTTTAGGTACTTTCTGTACTCTGGCAGGAATGACCACTGTCAGATTGTGTCTTTCAAAGAATTGGTCTTTTTCTTCTAGGTTATCAAGTTTGTGGGCATAGAGTTGTTCATAGTATTCCTTTATGTCCTTTTAACACTCATGGAAACTGTGCTGATGTCCCCTCTTTCATTTCTGACCTTAGAAATTTGTGCCTTCTCTCTTTTTCTTAGTTAACTTGGCTAGAGGCTTATTGATTTTATTAATCTTTTCAGAGAACCACCTTTTGGCTTTGTTGATTTTTCTCCTTTGATTTCTTGCTTTCAATTTAATTGATTTAGGCTCCAATTTTTATTATTTCTTTTCTTCTGTTCCCTTTAGATTTAATTTGCTCTTCTTTTCCGAGTTTTCTAGGTGGGAACTTCTATTATTGATCATTTATTTTTCTTCCTTTCTAATATATGCATTCAATGCTATAAATTTCCCTCTAAAGACTGCATTTGCTGTGCCCTACAAATTTTGATGAGTTTTCATTTTCATTTAGTTCAAATTTTTTAAAAAGTTTCTCTTGAGATTTCTTCTTTGACCCATGTGTTGCTTAGAAGTGTTTTGTTTAATCTCCAAGAATTTTGGAAAGTTCCAACTATCTTTCTGTTATCGATTCCTAGTTTAATTCCATTGTGGTTTGAGAGCAGACATCGTATGATTTTTATTATTTTAAACTTGTTAGGGTGTGTCTTATGGCCCAGAATGTGATCTATCTTGATGAATATTCCATGCGAGCTTTGGAAGCTTCATGTATATTCTACTGTTATTAGCTGAAGTAATCTATAGATGTCGGTTATATCCAGTTGGTTGATAGGGCTGTTGAGTTTAGCTATGTCCTTATTGATGTTTCTGCTTACTGGATCTGTCCATTTCTTATAGAGGGGTTTTGAGGTCTCTAACCATAATAGTTTCATCTCCTTGTATTTCTGCAATGGACTAAATATTTATATTCACCACCACCACCACCACCACCAAATTCATATGTTGAAATCTTAACCCCAAAGCTGATGGTATTAAGAGGTAGGGCTTTGGGGTGATTATATAATGAGGTCAGAGTCCTCATGAATGGGATTAGTGCCTTTATAAAAGAGACCCCGAGAGATCTTTTGCTCCTTCTACCATGTGAGGTTACAGTGAAAAATAGCCATCTTTGAACCAAGAATCAGGCTTTCACAAGGTACCAAATCTGCACACATCTTGATTTCAGACTTCCCAATATCTGGAACTGTGAGAAATAGATGTTTGTCGTTTATAAACCACTCTGTTCATGGTATTTTTGTTATAGCAGCCCAAAAGGACTGAGACAAGTTCAGGTTTTGTCTTGCATATTCTGAGCCTTGTTGTTCGGCACATTCACATTAAAGTTTGTTATATCTTCTTGGGGAATTAATCCTTTTATCATTGTGTAATTCTCCTTTTTATCCCTGATGACTTTCCTTGCTCTGAAGTTTGCTTTGTCTGAAATTAATATAGGTATTCCTACTTTCTTTTGAATAGTGCTAGCATGCTATACCTTTCTCTGTCCTTTTACTTTTGATCTTTATGTATCTTTATATTTAAAGTGAATTTTTCTACTCACATCTTTCACATATGTGTTGGTTCTTACTATTGATCCACTCTGATGATCTTAGTCTTTTAATTGATATATTTAGACTATTGATGTTTAAAGTGATTATTGATATAATTGGATTAATATCTACCATATTTGTTATTGTTTTCTATTTGTTGCCCTTTTTCTTCATTCCTATTTTTGTCTTTTGCCATTTCTCTGCCTTTTGTAGTTTTAATTGAACACTTTACATGATTCCATTTTCTCTCTTTCTTTAGTATATCAATTATACTTATTTTTAATTTTTTAATGTAGCTGCTCTAGAGTTTTCAATATACGTTTACAACTAAGCCAGTTCGCTTTCAAATAGCACTATACTGTTTCATGGGTAGTGTAAGTACATCATAATAATAAAATATTCCTAATTTCTCCCACTTGTTTCTTGTATCAGTGTTGTCATTCATTTCACTTATACATAAACATATATGTGTATATGTATATATGGAGAGAGGGAAGCATACATCAGATATGTTGTAGCTATTTATTATTTTGAACAACTGTTATTTGTTACAGCAATTAAGAATAAGAAAAATAAAAGTTTTTATTTTACCTTCACTTATTCATTCTCCAATACTCTTCCTTTATTTTGTAAATGCAAGTTCCTGATTTACATCATTTTCCTTCTCCCTGAAGGAGTTCTTTTAACATTTCTTGCAAGGCAGGTCTACTGGACAAGTTCCCTCAGATTTTATTTGTCTCAGAAAGTCTTTGCTTCTCCTTCACTTTGAACAGTAATTTCACAGGGTACAGAAATCAAGGTTGGTAGGGTTTTTCTCTTGACACTTTAAAAATTTCCTCTACTTGGGATGCCTGGGTGGCTCCGTCGGTTAAGGCTCTGCCTTCGGCTCAGGTCATGATCCCAGGGCCCTGGGATTGAGTCCCACATCCAGCTTCTTGCTCAGCAGGGAGCCTGCTTCTCCCTCTGCTTGCCACTCCCCCCTGCCTGTGCTCTCTGTCTCTCTGACAAATAAATACATAAAATCTTTAAAAACGAATAAATAAAAATAAAAATTTCACTCTACTCTTATGTGTATGGTTTCTGAAGAGAAGTCAGATATAATTTTTTATAATTTTTATTATATTTATATTTATTTATATAAATTTTATGTTCACTCCTCTAGAGTTAAGGTGTTTTTTTTTCTCCCACTGACTGCTTTCAAGATTTTTTCTTTATCTTTGCTTTTCTGAAGTTTTAATATGATATGTCTAGGTGTAATGTTTTTAGTATTTATTCTTAGTGTTCTCTAAACTTTCTGAATCTATGGTTTAGTGTCTATAATTAATCTGGGGAAATTCTCAGTCATTATTACTTCAAATATTTCTTCTGTTCCTTTATCTCTTTATTATCTTTCTGGTTTTTCTATTAAGTATATGTTACTTTTGTAGTTGTCTGACTGTTCTTAGCTATTCTGGTCTCTTTTTTTCAGCCTTTTTTCTCTCTGCCTTTAAGTTTTGGAAGTTTCTATTGAGATATCCTCCAGTTCTGAGGTTCTTTCCTTAGCCATGGCCATCAAAGGTATTAATTTCTATAGCAGTTCTTTGATCCATAACATTTCTTTTTAATTCTTTCTTAGAATTTCCATCTCTTTGATTACATTATCCATCTGTTCTTGCATGTTGTCTACTTTCTCTGTTAGAGCTCTTAGCATATGAATCATAGTTGTTTCAAATTCATGGTCTGATAATTCCAACATCCCTGCCATATCTGAGTCTGGTTCTGGTGCTTGCTCTGTCTCTTCAAACTGTGTTTGTTGTTTTTGTTTTGTTTTATTTTGTTTATCTTTTAGTATGCCTTGTAATTTTTTATTGAACGGTAGACATGATATATTGGGCACAAGGAATTGCAGTAAGTTGGCCTTTGATAATGTAGTGGTAAGGTATGGGGGAGGGGAAGCATTCTATAGTCCTATGATTGGGTTTCAGTCTTTTGGTGAGCCTGTGCCCCTAGCCTATGAACTTACCCAGTGCTTCTCAGTTCCCCCTGCCAAAATTAGAATAGGATAGCTGGAGAGGCCCAGAGCTGGGCATTTTCATTTCCCTGTGTTCATCTCTCTGATAATACCCTAGCAAGCTAGACTCTGGCAAAAAAGTTTCTCCTGAGGTCAGGACTTGTTAAGAAGAAGAGAATGCTCTGAGCCTATTTCAAAATGGTTACTTTCCCCTCTCTTTGCCAGAAGCCCACAGGGACTTTTCTTATATCCTCACTGTGAATGTCTGATAAAGCTTCCAGAGTTAAAACTCACGATAAACAGAAGTGTGAGGGCTACACCACCTTCCCTCCAACCATGACTGGGATCCCCCTGTTGTTTTTATCTCTCAGGCTTGCTCACCTTGAGCCTCCAACAACTCATCAGTTATAGTTTAGGTTTTCCTACTCTGGTACTGGTTCCCTCAGAGGTTGCTGCTCATGGGTTTCTGTCTGGTAAGTTGTGATTCTCTGTGTCTCTGTCTCTCCAATTTTGGGGACAGCAGTTTGCCCTGTGATCTCAGTTCTCGGGCAATCTAAGAAGATTTGTTGATTTTCAGTTTGTTCAGCTTTTTACTTACTGTTAGGGCAGAGTGAAGACTTCTAAGCTTCTCACATGTTGGACAGGCAACTGGAAGTCAAGTTAGTATTTTAAAATCTGTATACAAGTAATAATCACTTCATCCTCACGTGTCTTACACAAATCAGCGTGATTCTGAGGTGATGGTTGAAACCCAGCTGACACAGAGGCACTAAGCAGGTTATCCAAGGGCATACAGCAGGCTAGGAGCTGAGCAGGGATTAGATTTGGAGAACCTAACTCCCAGTCTTGTGTATAGACCACACTGGCTACAAACATATTGACTAACAGCTAAACCGGATAAATGTGCATGAAATGAGCCACTTGCGGCTGCCAATTTTGTCCTTTTGTGCATAGTCAATAAGCCAATGATCCAAAAGTGAGGGCCTTTTGCACACACTTAACAAGAACCCAGCCCAGAGAGGCCATGCTCCAAGGTGCAGGCACCAGCCATTTCTGGCGGTCATCATAGTGATTATTCATTGCATTTGTATGGTTCCCCTCAGTGCTTGAAACATTTTTATGCAATTTATCTCAGATATTGCTCCAAATCATACTAGGAGACTGTGAAATATATTTATTCTTTTGTTTTCTTAAAAGTTGGAGAGCCAGGGATGCCAGTAACCCAGCACTGGGAGCTGAATCTACCCTAATGAATATGAGGAAATAGGCAAAAGGCCTGGTTTCTAGATGAACCAGGAGGTGATCCCTGAGGTCAGATCTAAGTAGGATAGACAGCATTGGCCTGGCAGGCGCAAGGTGGAGACACCGCATAGGTAAGGGAGAGTCTATGAGAGTCTAAGCCTAATACATACCATGACCTTCGGTGTCTGGTACAGGATGTGGCATGTAGAAGACACTTGGTAAATGCTTGAAGAATGAATGAATGAACTATTTTCTGCACATCACAGTCATTTTCTTACTTCCTCTTCTGAGGGGTAAGTAGTTATTAAGCACTAATCAAGTTAAGAATTAGATGCTGCCAAGTAGATCATTTAATTTGCAGAACATCACTGTAAAGAGTTTGTTGTTTTCTCTGCTCCTTACACCAAGTCTAAATACTTCTACCCGATAACACCTACCTCTAAAATCTTTCACCCCCCTATCACTCCCCATATGTCCTGATGCTCTTATTGTTCATTCTGGCCTCTTCTACCTGGCCTGGCACACTTTCCGCCCCCCGTTTCTAAAAATGCTTTTATTCTTTAGAGTTCAGATCAAGTCCCACCTCTTCTATGGAGCCTTGTTTAACTTGGCCCTCAGTGAACTTCCCTTTTGAATTTCTATAACTTACAAAGTTGACATCATATATTTTACACTCATTTTTCTCTTATGTTACTGAGTTATTTTAGGTACATGTCATGTCTGACTATTTGGGTTTAAGTTTGAGGATAGAACCTGTATTCAGTGGCTAGCACAGATCCAGGCACAAAATGGGAGCTCAATAAGTGGCTATTAATGGACTGATTGATTAGTTTTATACACATAGCTGAAGAAGCTAGCTACAATCTTCACTATTTGGAAATTTCCTGGAAGACATATAGTATTAAGGGTCATAATATGTCTGTCCATGACTAGGTGTTAAAAAGTTCTTCTCAAGCCCAAACAAACCATCCTCCTGTTTCTTCCTATCTTAGTCTTCTGCCCATTTTGCTCTTCAGATTAACTTCTACACAGACCCCTGGCCTCACCCTCCCAGTCACCTCTGGCCTTCTGCATTATCTCCACCAGTCTTCTAAATTAGGTGCCATGATGCTGCCTCTTGGGTCTCCCTGCTCACATACCCTTATGTCCTTGCCCTGAGCTTGAACTGCAAACCCATTATCCTTTCTTAAAGTGGTCATCCAACAACATACCCAGGAAATTACAGAATTTTTATAGATATTAAAATAGGACTATGAACAATAGTGGTAAAAATAGAAATAGAATTATGTCATTGTAGCAGTCTGCAAGTTATCTACTAAAATCCTTCCTCCCCTTCTTCCTGGGCACATAGCTAGACTATAGTTCCTGGTCTTCCTTGTGGTTAGATGGAGCCATATAATTAAATTATTTCCAATGATGTGAATGGAAGTGCTATATACACTTTTACAGGTCTGAACCATAAAGATTCTTGTGTGTTCTTCCATATGTTTTCTGTTGGTTGGATGATATGGTCCTAAAGGTTGGCAAAACCACAGAGTCTAAGAAGCCTGGGTTCTCTAACTGCCTGTGGAAGACAGCTGCACTCCACCCAGCAACACCTCCCTTGAACAGTTATATGAGAAATAAACTTCTATTGTGTTTGAGCTATTATATGTTTGGGATTTATTTGTGTTGGCAGTTTAGCCTACCCTAACTAATAAACCCATCAAGTAAATGAAAGCAGGTAGAACCATCATCCCACTCTTTTCTAACTCTAGAGAAGCATATATTGAAAAGGTAAAGAAATATTTGCCTAATAACAAAAGGAAAAAAGTCATAATGTGAGTTATATTTGTATAAAATGAGATGGGGAAACATTGTGTGATGAGTTTCTTATAGCAAAGACCTGGGGTTTTAAAAAATTTTTTATTTTAATTCAAGCTAGTTAGCATACAGTGTAATATTAGCTTCAGGTGTACAATATAATGATTGAACACTTACATTCAACACTCAGTACTCATCACAACAGGTGCACTCTGCATTACCTATTTCACCCATTGCCCCCCCCCCCCCCCGGTAACCATCAGTTTGTTTGCTATAGTTGAGAGTCTGTTTCTTGGTCTGCCTCTCTTTCTTATTCCCCTATGATCATTTGTTTTGTTTCTTAAATTCCACATAGGAGTGAATGCCATATACACACAATGGAATATTACTCAGCCATAAAAAAGAATGAAATCTTGCCATTTGCAATGATGTGGATGGAGCTAGAGACTATTATGCTAAATGAAATAAGTCAGTCAAAGACAAAGACCCAGATTTTTGTTTTTGTTTTTTTATGACCTGGGTTTTTAATAGCTAATAGTCTCAGTGTGAGCTACTGTTACCCATTGCACAAAAAATTCCTTGACGGTAGGTTCCTTGTTAATATATGGGCCTGACAAGTATTAGTACTTAATAAATACTTAGGTCAATAAAATCAAGATCATAGGAAGTAGGAGTCTCAACTCCAACCCATTCCAACATAGCCAGTTCTGAGGACAAAACTTTAAAAGAGATATGTACAAAGTCAAATATCCAGAGAAGAGAAGGGAATCAAGCATAATAAGGTCTTGGAAACCATGTCAGATGGGGAGCATTAGGAAATGTAAATGTCTAATCTAGAGTAGTAGGTGCACATGCGTGCATGTGTGTGTGTGTAGGGATGGGAGGCGGGATAGAGAAGGAGTGAAAGGGGTAGTGAGAACCACAACTGCCTTTAAGTAATTTGAAGAGTTGCCATGGGGAAGAGGAGCTGTATTCCCTTCCTTAAAAGGTAAAACTGGTTTTATATAAAAAGAACTTTATATAAAAAGAGCTTTCCAACAAGTATAGCTGTTGGACAATGGAACAGTGCCTTCGAAAGAACTAAACTTCCGCTCAGAAGAAGTATTTCATCCAAAGCTGGCTGCTGCCAACTGAAGACATTGTAGAAGGTTATCCTGCACTGGGTGTAAGATTAGACAGTGAAGGTCCCTTCCAAGGATTCTAGGAACCTCTGAAACCTCTGAAAGATAATCTTCAAGAGGTTTGCATTAATAAGACATTCAGGAGATGCTGTGTTTGGGGATCACGTGTGTTTTCCAGTAGTCTCTGAGCCTCTCTCTCAGTCTTTCCCACAAGAGTGTTTCTTTGGTCCATTGGAAGAGAAGGGGGCAAAGGAGGTCCAGAAGAAAGGAAGCCATAAGCTAAGTCAGAGACTCCATGATCAAGGCAGTTTATTCAAAGTCTAGTTTCATTAGGAGAGGATAGCTGATAGAGACAGACAAATCTCAATATCTACCTTACCAAATTATGCCAGTTTAGTCCAGAATACCTTCTGGAAAGATAAAGCTAATTAATTAGTAACATCTGGTTTTAAGAGATCAGTACCTCTTGAGAAGGAGAAAAAGCTAACTTTATCATATGGGTTCTTTATGATGATTAGGGCCATTAGAGACCAGGGATGGAAGGCCCAAAGAGGACAGTATGAGGGCTGGGGTAGCCAGGGTGTTGGGGAACTGCGGGGGTGGGAGGAGGGGTAGGGAAGAGTTTGCCTACTTTGCAGTTTAGCCTGGGGCGTTGGTGTATCTCTGAGAACTTTCTCTGGGCTGATGACATTGTTTGCCAACACCCAAGTTGGGATGTCAGGACTTGTTTATAAATGTCAAACACCTTACTACAGCTCAGCCCAGTCTTCCCTGTCTAGGCCAGTCTTGTCTCCTTGGGTTTAAGCCTGGTTTCCTTATTCCTCCCTCTGGGAGAAAGGAAAGAAGGATGCTATCTGTGCTAAATATTTGCCCAAGAGGGAGAGTATATCAGCTGTCCATTCTCATGTTAGTCACACCACCACCACCACCACCACCACTCCCACCCCACAATTTATCCTTTCCACTTCCAATATGAGTACTCCACAGTTTCCTTGTCAGGAGAGTTCTGGAACCCATCCACAAGGAATCTTAGCTGATTGGTTCTCAAACATCCAGAAACCTAACAAGAGTACTGGATAGTACAGAAACCTAAGAAGGAAGACAGGATAGGTAGTACAAGCCATTGGAGGGGAAATTGTGGTGAACTTCATAGTCAAGAAAGGCTTCACAGAGGAGGAGGAAATGAACTTGAATCTTGAAGAATAAACAGATCTCAATTACGCAAAGAGAAGGTGAGAGAATTTCAAGTTGAAGAGACTACACAGGGAGAAGAGGGTGTGTGAGTATGTTAGGAGCCAATGTATGGAAGAATCAGACTGGATGGATCTTTTGAGGAAATTGAATGTTAAGTGCAACACTTCTCACAAACCTCCAGCTTTCATGTACCATCCCACCTCCACTCATGATTGTTTGGGAGTCTCTAGACAGGAGTGAGCCTTCCATGGTTGAGGCTGGTAGATTAGGGAATGCTTGGAAAAAGTTTATTTGCAAAGAATCTGGAAAAACCTCCATGAAATTTTCAAATTGAATGGAGAAAAGTTGACTGGATAAAAGTATAGTTAAATAAATTTATAACTGTTCAATTACTGGACTATATTCATCTTTTACCCCAAAATCTGCCACTGCTCATGTTTTTCCCCAATTCTATGGCTAGTCACTTACCCAAGCAGATGGTAGTGAATTCTTTTTTTAAAAAGTCACCTCATACCAAGATCAGAGTACCACTGGAGTTCCCCACAGTATGAGTTGCCACAGTTAGCGGTACTTATTGGCCTTAAACACAATAAAAAAGTACCAAACCATCAGAACCCAGGACACAATATTTTAACATGACAAAGTATCTTTTCTCTAACATGACTTTGAAAGGTTGACAATTGCTTTGCTGATGGGTCTCAGCAGCATTCTGACCTAGAAGTCAAGGTAGGGAGAGTTAAGTACTCTTGAAATCCCTTCTCTGCCAGTGTCTTGGGATTTCTGGTTGAGTTAATGGGATCGAAGTTTTCAGAAATCACAGGAGCATGTGGACTCTTGATGAGCAAGGAAAGTCTTCATTTCTAAAAGAGAGATTCTTCCATGGGCATGATGAGGGCCAGTCTGAGGAGATTGTCTGTGACAACCCATCTGATAATTTGGTCAGGAGTTGCTTCCCAAAGGCGACAACATCCCTGACCCTTTTTGGGGGGAAGGTGGGGGCTGAAATTCTTAAAGCAATAGTAATAATTATTTCCTAAAAGGAAGTTGACATTTTTGTTAGCTTGATCTTTGAACTGACTTTCTCTCTAATCCTTCTGACACAGAAGTCTTGTTGAGTTAATGAAGAAGGTCAATATTTGAATGAGATAGAAGAGCTTAAGAGAAAACCCCCTTGAGATAATTAGGGGATTAGAGGCTTGCCTTTGTTAGTAAGATGCTTATGGTGCACAGGACCCACTATAATGTATAGGATGATTCTGTAGAAAGGCCAGGCAACCACTTGTTTTAAACTGAGGTAGGAGTTGAGTGTACAGAATAAAACAAGAGGGAGGGACACAGTTGAAGGAGGGAGTTTCTGCCACACCGGTCATACTGGCACCCTCTTGTGGCTCTGCCTGTGTTTCAGGGTCTATGAATCTGTCTCGACTTATTATATACCTGAGGACTTGCTTCATAATCAGGTCCAAATACTCGACATTTTCATACACTCACCATCCCCAATGGACAATGAAGTCCGATGGCTGCACTTTAAAGTTTAAAAGAAGTCCAATTAAAGTGACTTTGGAAAAAGTCCATCTTTATACTGTCTTTATACCATCTTTCACTGTTATACTTTTACAGTGGACTTTTACTTAATGGATTGTGTCTTACAAAATAAATTCCTGTTCTTTAAACACACATCAGCTCATAATATATGTCTGGGACCAAGACCAAAAGGGACTAAGGGAAGAATTAGATTCACACCTCTCATCTCAGCCCATCTAATATTTTTCATTGAATTGAAAGATGGGCAAATCATCCTCACTATTTAAATGGCTCTCTACCTGTTCTTTCTTTCCTTTTTTCCCTTTTCCTAACACATATCATTGAATTCGTGTCAATTAAATACACTGGGGCTTGACTCACGGACATATCCTCATCTAAGAACCTAAGTGAGAGCCAAAAATAAAAGGTAGGGTCTGATGCTTAAAGCTTTAGCTGCAGGACAAATTGGCTTCTGGAAAGTGCTTTGTTGTTCACTTCTGTCTTTCTCAATGTGTGCCCCAGAGTCTGGCCCTTGGTTATCACCCTCTTCCCATTGATGATACATCCTCCTATCTTTAAGTGTTCTTTACAAAAGTCTTGGATGATACTTTTGGTCCAGAAAACTTTGATTAAGAAGAAACACAGATTTATGGGAGAGAGACCTGGAAAATTTCAAACAGACACGTCTTTATTGCAACCCTCTGGATCTGTGGGAGAGAAAACAGGGCCCACAAAGATCAGCTCTGAATTTGCTCCAGCTCCAGGCTTTCAGTCACTCCCTTCTCTTCAAGCTCCCCATGTGGGCCAGCATTTTAATCTTTCCATCTCTCTCCCTCCTTCATCATCCCCTGTTTATTCACCTTTTCCATTCCCTTGTCTCATTTTCTCATTCTTTCTGATTGCCCCACTCTCTCACACTCATATCCCCTGATGTATCATCTTTCTGTTGGAGCCTGTACTGATGGCCTCTTTCCAAGAGCAGCAGGTTTGAATCAGCTCCAGTTTAAAATGAAGGCAGGGGGTGGGGGTGGAGCGAGGCCAGGAGAGGATATCAGCTCACTCCTGTCCAATGTACAGAGTGCATAGCCCTCCCCCAAGCCTCCAGGCTGGGGCTCACGCTCCCAATCTCCCTTCCCACCCACCCTCCCTTTCTCTCTGCCCAGACACCTCTCCACACACAGGTATGTACAAGAAAAAGCCTAATAATCCCTGGCAGGCAAGGCCAGAGACCCCCACCCTCAATCAGGCAGCTGGTTTCCATTAGATGTTCCAAGCCCTAAAAATATTCCCTTTTTCTCACTTATCTCTTATAATTTGTCCTTTCCCTTTCTCGTGTTACCCCTTCTGGGTTCCCTCCTGGGAGGCGACCTAAATTAAGAAGGGACGGCATGCCAAGCTCTGCATTAGCCATCTTGTCAGGCCCTAGGCCTCTGGCAGAGCAGAACCCAGGAATATTGGCTTCTTGTTTGTCTAGTTTGCTGCTCCACACACTAAAGGTTGAAGTCCTCCCAGGAGAGCAGAAGGGTTGAGCTTAGCCTGAACTAGAGAATGCTGCCAGGGTCACCCCATCATGTGCTCTCAGTTGTGCTCCTGGCTGAGCCCCTTGAGCCCTCTGTCAAGGTTGTCTCACGCTTACCCCTGGATGGCAAATGGTGTCTTGTGCACAGCTCTGGAGAGCAGCATTATGGGGTGCAGGTCCCAGCCTTTGTGCACAGGCAATGTGACTTGAGGCAAGTTACATAACCTCCCTCATTTGTAAAATTGTGCTGATAACACCTACCTCAAAGGACTGCTAAGAGGATGAAATGAAGTAACTAATGGGAAAACATTTAGCTCAAGTCTGCACTCAGCAGATACTGGTTCTCTCCTCTTGCCCCTTCCAGTAGCATTTACTATGGATAAAAAACAAACCTGCCCTTCTCCTCTACTGCCTCCTACACCTTCCAAGTAATTAACTGAGCAATTAGAGAAGAATTAACCCTTTAATACCCAAAGTCTGAGTTGGGGAGTGTAAAATGTTTGTTTATTGATGGATGTTTTCTTTCTAAGATAAAGAGGCAAAGAAAGAATGAATGTAAAATCCCTAAATTAGAACAATGTTTATAATTGTTAGTACTTCTTATAAACCAGGCAGCAAGAAGCTATGTCACTGTTGAGTCAGTGTCCCGAGAGCAAAGTTTCCTCCAAGCACCTCATCCCAAGCTGTGGCCGTTAAGAATGCAGACTTCAGGATCAGACTGTCTCTGGGTCCGGATTCAAGTCCAACTCTTCCTAGCTGTGGAGCATCAACAAGTTTTTGACTTCTCTGTGCTCCATTTCCTCTTGTGTAAATGAGGACAATAAGAGTACTGATCTCACAGTGGTGTTGCAAAGACTGACCTAACACAGTTCACTGCTCTTCACCCAGGGCCTGGCAGAGTAAGGGTGCAGTAAATGTTAGCCATCCTTCCCACCCAGCAAATCTTTCTTATAGTCTTCTTCTTCCATGATGGCCATTCCCAAACTGACCCGTGTGCAGGGCAATAATCCAGCAGCAATCTGCTACTCCCACCTCTGCATGTTTCTCAGGCGTCCAGTCACTTTGGTGGCTCTGGATAAATCCCAATCCTCACAGTGAAACAAACTCTAGAAACTCCTTAACTGGCCTGTCCATAGTGGAATGAACTTTGGGAAGACATGCACAGTGGCCAGTAGAAATGCGTTTCCTGAGCCTCGACCATCCATATCCACCAACTCCCTAGACTTTCTGAGACCAAAGCCTTTGTCTGGGACTGCAGTCCGTGGTAGGCAACGGAAATGAGCAGCACAGAGCCAAAAGTCTTCAGACTGCTTCAGCGGGATTGTGGTGCTGGGCCTGCCTACACTGCCTGTCTCTGGGGCTGAGGGTGAGTGAAGAGTACTGCCCTCCCAGCTCAGAACCAAGTTTAGCACAGAATTCCAAGGTCTTCAGCCCGTGGAATCGAATCCCCTGTTCTCTGAACATAAACCAATCTAGACTATTGGGAACTTTATAATATGTTGTTGTTGTTGTTGTTGTTTTGCTATTTCTTTGACCTATTTATACACACCATACACTGTGGAGTCAGCTAGACTGGTTCTGTCATTTCCTTACTGTGTGACTTGGGTAAATTGTTTAATTTCTCTGAGCCTCCATTTGTTCATCTATAAAGTGGGGCTAACAGCATTGCAACTTTATAGATAGATCCCATCTTTCTCGATAGATTTTAGCCATGGCTGCTCACCTCTATGACTCTGTTATCTTGTCCATTAAATTTCATTAATTTAATTCCATTTCCTCTTATTCTATCTTTAGTGCCATCAGAAAACAGCTGGTCACCATCATTCCTACATATAACTACCTTCCAGAGACCTGAAAACAGTTAATAAATCATTCTTCAGCCTTTGAACTTCAGGCTAAACAATGCCAGTTTCTTTAATCTTCTTCCCAAGAGCCTATCTGAAAATCTTGAATAATTTCATTTTTGATCTCTCTCTAAGTTATTAGCATCTCCGGTTTTAGCGCCCAAACATGCATGTATTATTTTAATAAGGGCCTGACAAACTAGTTGACCATAGTGTGTATAAAGTTGAATTCATCTAATTCATGTTCAGCTTGGGTGCCTGCTAATATCCTCCGTAAATATGCATATAAATGTTAGATTCTGCAAATATGAAATAGAGAAAACAGATCAGTGTTTGTTTCTTTAAGAAGGCAGCCCCGCAACTTATTCAGTAAACTTGTCCCATTTGCCTGGGAAGGAGAAAAAGAACTACCAAAAGGGACTCTGAAGGAAATCATTAAAGTGAGGAGAAAGCTCTTAAGAAAAGAGACATTTTCTGCCCTCTGAACCTTCCTTGCTTGATTCCGTTCTCCCATGGTGGCAGAGCAGCTAATATAAGTGTGTGCTCCACTAGGCCCCTGCTGAGCAGGGCTGGGGTAGGACAGGAAATCACCACTCAGAAAATAAATGACCTGTCCCAGAGTCTTTTGTTAATGAGTCCAGGGCAAAATAAATCAAGGTGACTCAGTCTCAAGAAACCCAAGCCTGTTTAAAAAAAAAAAACAAAACATGAAACCCCCAAGCCCCAGAGGTGAAGAGGAGGAGAAGGGAGAGCGGGGACTGTGGGGAGTCCTTTTAAATCACACCCAGATGAAACTAGTGCAGATGTTTTCCAGTTTCGGGCAAACCCAAGAGGCAGGAAACAGATGCATGCGGACGTGAATGGAAGGGGCTATCTGTTTGTGAGGGAAGAAGGGACAGTGGCCCTGGGGCAGAGGGGACACAGCCCCTCCTCTCACATGGTGTCCTTGGGGCTTTTCGTGGCACAGTTTCTTCCAGCTGTCTCATTGGGGTTTCTCTCTCATCAGCACGACCAGAGTGTCGTCTTGTGTCACATGTGGGTCCCAGCTTCCCACCGCAGCAGGCTTCTGCAAAATGAGAGGGGCGGTCAGGTCAATCATGGGAGGGTCTTAGCTTACCAAGTAAACCGCAGGCTCTCCGTGGGGGAAATTTAACAACAGAACAGAAAGAATATCAGATTGGAAAGAAATATTCCAGTACGTGGTAGAGAAATAGGAGCCTATCAATGTGGGGTGAGCGTCTCATATAAGACAGACATGCAGAGGGCCTTCACAGAGAGCCACAGTAGCCTGTGGAGACACATGTCCTTGTCAACTATTTTACAAATGCAGAAACGGAGGCAAAAAGAGGCTAAGGAGTGCCAACAAAAGGCATTTGCGTTTGTGCAGTTTTCACAAACATTATTTCCTGTGGAGACACCCTGTGTGGTAAGTGAAACAGGTGTTCGTCCTTTGTTACAGATGAGGAAAGCAGGCGTGAGGGACACGGGGAGGGCTTCTCGGGGCACACAGCTAGTGTGTGGAGGAACTCGGGGCCACGCTCAAGTTCTTGAATCTGTCTGTTGTCCTTCCTGCTCGGCCACGGCTGTGTGCCAGAGTCACAGATGAGAAGTGTGCTGATAGGGAGAGGGTTCTGAAAGGGTGAGGGTACCCTGTGGCCGCGGTCCACCACTGTTTGGTGCCTAGTGGTAGCTGGAAGGTAGGTGAGTGCACAAGAGGAAGTTGGCCTCCAATTTTTCCCATTCTCCCTGTTATATAGAACCTGCCATTTCATCCTTTGTCCTCTCCCTCTCTCCCTAGAAGCATAGCCTCTGCTGATCACTCGCTCCCACTTGCTGTTGTTTCAAGAGAAATTACATCACACCAACTGCTTTTTTTTTAAATTATTGCTCAGGCTGAATTCAGCTTCAACCACCATCATCATGATGGCTAGTTTGTCTACACTTTATATTTCAAAATCCTTTCATATCTGTTTCCTCCTCTGAACCTCTCAACTAGAATTGTTGAAGAAACTGCGACCAGAGTGGCTTGCCCATGCTCACTCCACCTGTGAGAAAGGAGGTCTTTCCCCCTTGCCTGGACCGCCTCCAAAATAAACACGAGCAGCCAGATCCCCTTTGCCATCTCAGTTTTTTCCATATTGCCCCAGTTCTGCAGTGAGAGATATCACCTTTCTCCAGAACTCTCCATAGACTTCCTATACCGGCTCTGCCTCCTCTTGAGATAAAATAATGAGCATTGTGCTCTAGTCCAAATTGGAGCCCAAGCGTTTGCCCAACCACACAGTGTCATCAACCACAACAGGAAGATGCCACAGCACGCTGCCTAAAATAAACCAAAATAAACCCATAGTTTTCATTGGTCTGGGACCTAGATCTGTAGAACAGCAGGCACACCCATGAAAATTAGGGCTGTCCCAAGTATTTTCGGTTGAACAACAGCCTTCCACCAAGGCAGAACACTGGTTTAGGTTTGCTTTCCCTGTTTTTTGTTTGGTTTTCATTTTGCTTTTCATTCTCTTTTATTTTTTTAATTCTGCTCTATGAGTCCGAATCTTTCATATTCAGATGTTGATTCTCAGCTGGGTACCCAGAAGCAAAACTCCCAGGATATGAGCATATCAGTTTCCTGTTCTAAGAGAAACTGTTATTTCATTCAACAAATATTTTTGAATTCCTACTATGTACCGGGGACTATATTAGTTGGTGAAGGTGATTGTGACTTACACTTTATGCTGTCCTTGCACTAAACAGCTGGGGGACCTTGAGCAAGACCCTCCCCCTTTAGGGGCATCAGTTCTTACCTCTGTAAAGTGAAAGGGTGGCTAGCTGACTTCTGGGTCCTCTCTAATCCTACTGCTCTACAGCTCAGGGGCATCTGTGCTGATGGACTAGGCCTGGGTGCGGCACCCAAGAATAAAGTGTCCTTTTCATTTACTGATGTGAAGAACTGGAAAAGGAGGAGGTGGGATGGAGATTGTATTTTGCAAGAACATCAGACTTTTCGGTGTATGGGGGCAGGGGTGGAGGAGTGGCTACTGACCTTAAAGAAACCATTATACATGTCACAAAAAAAAATTGTCAAATACAAATATGTGTATCACTTTATGCTCTCCTCTGACACATATTTTATATAGCTGTAATCAGTTCATCCATAATAGTGTTCATTCTTTGTTTTAACTAGTGTTGTTTTGTGTAAACATTCCATATATTTCAGAGTGTAGAGTCTTCTAATTTTTTTAGGGGATAAGAGCATCCATCCTGTCATACCAAATTTATTTTTTTATCTACTCATCTACTCCCAAATAGTGGAATATTTGGACTATGTCCAGTCTTTTTCCTTTGATTAATAGCTCTGCTATATATTTTCCCTAAATTATTTCCTTTGGACATTCATAAAAAAACAAAAAAGGAGTTTCTCCATCCGTGATGTAATCAGATTCTAAAAGACCTGATCAATTTACAATGACACCTGCAATTGATGAGCATTTCTGTTTTCCTTCACCCATCAACATTAATATTTTTTATTTCTTTTTGATGGTTTAAAAATGATGTTTCTAGTAACTTCAATGATGTTTATATTTTCATTTCTTTCAGTATTATTGAGGCTGATCTGTTTCTGTGTGAGTATTCTGTATTTCCCCCTAGGTGAATAGTTCTTTCATATCTTTCATCCTCAAGTCTAATGGTTTTTGGGAAAATGTATTAAGACTTTTGTGGGCCAAATTCTTAAGCACTACCGATATTGTGGATACCCAAATGTGATTACATTCATCATCAGGCAAGATGGAGATTTGTCTGTTTTTTTCACTCAAGTGTTCTAAGCACCTAAAATAATGCCAGGCAAACAGTAGGTGCTCAATACATAATAAGTGAATAAGTGAATAAATCGTCACTTAATATTTATGAGGTACCCATTCGTGTTGGGACAAATATGAGCATTTAGATTTGACATGGAGGAGACGAAAGTAAGATCAAAACAGCTGGAGGTAGAAGGGAGGGGTGTTTCTCACTTCAGAATTTTAAAAATCCACATAAGGTGAAGTGGCAGGATAAAAAGCTACTGAGACGTCTCTTCAGGTAATGACTTGACGTTGCCAAAACATGTTACATGTATCTGTGTGTTCTGGTCTATCCCCCTCATTGCTGTGTGCATTACTAGTGTCAGACTAACATTAGTATTATCACAGTGTGAACTTAAATCAAGCAACATCCATTTTCTCAGCTTTTACTGTAATATGCAGTCACTGAACTAGCCACAGAGTCGGCACTAGGACACAGAATGTGGTCTCTGTGGATCTACGCATTGGAATCCAAACCTCAACGAAAAGGAACAAACTACTGATACAGACTGCAATGTGTATAAACCTCAAATGCTTTATGCTACGTGAAAGAAGTGAGATGCAAAAGAATACATATTGTGTGATTCCGTTTATATGAAATGTCCAGAAAAAACAGATTTATCAAGATAGAAAGATCAGTGGTTGCGTGGGGTTGGGGAATGGGGTGACTGCAAAAGGGCACAAGGGGTCTCTTTGGGATGGTAGAATTGAGATGGTAGAGAAGTTTCAGAATTGGAAATGTGTTTGTGTTTTTGCACTTCTAATGTGATAATTGCACAACTCTGTAAAATTACTGAAAACCCATTGAATTGTATACTGATGATGAGTAGATTTTACGGCTTTAAAATTATACCTCAATTAAGTGTTTTTTAAAAAGAGTGGCTAAAATGACCTGACACTGTCAAAACAAAGCAAAACATAGTCCCAGAGCAGGCAAACATTTAGAACACCATCAGGTAATGGCTGCCAGAGAGGCGAGCCCAGGAGGCTACAGGAGCAGTAAGGTATCTAACCCAATACTGGCACTCAAGGGAAGTTTCCCAAAGGAGATGATGTCTGGCTGGGAGAGAATTGTTCTAGGAAGAGTAAGTGGGAGGATGTGGGTTAAGTCAGGCACACACTAAGTCAATGACAACAGTATTCATGTCATGGGAGATAGCGTTAAGGCCAATGCCCACCTCGTTTTAACTTTAGCAGGTTTCAGGGAAGTTAAACACTGGAAAATGCTTTGTATCTTGGTTAAAACTACATCTGTTGTGAGTCAGGAGCTTTTTTTTTTTTTTAAGATTTTATTTATTTATTTGAGGGAGAGCAAGAGAGAGAACACAGAGGGAGAAGGAGAAGCAGGCTCCCCACTGAGCAGAAAGCCCAACATGGGGCTCGATCCCAGGACCCTGAGATCATGACCTGAGCCAAAGGTGGATGCTTAACTGACTGAGCCACCCAGGCACCCTATGAGTCAGGAGCTTTGCATTCCGTAACAACAATCTTGCAAGGCAGGATTACAGAAGAAGAGACTAGGCAAAAAGAGCCAATGTTACTTGCTAGGGATCACTTTCCCAGTATGAACAGCAGAGCTGGAATCCAAACATATGGCTGAGTCTAAAAGCCATGCTTTTCCCATCCGTTATCTTCTTTTGCCTCTACATAGACATGTGACTGTTACTCTACATGGACATGTGACGATTACTGGTGGGGGTCAATGAGAAGGATATAGGTTCTGCTGGTCTACTCTAAAGAATTCATAAAACTCATCTACAAAGAATTGTGCAAATGCCGTTTGACAGGGTCTCAGAGCCACAGCTTTTGTAATTTATCACTGTCCCTAGCACACTGTATACAGCAGGCAGGCATTTGAAATGTGCCGTTCTCCATTTAGCTTCGGATGTGCAAGTAAAATTCAATAATCCTGGTTCAGGATAAATTAAAAGACACTGACTTCCTGAAGAGCTAGAAAATTACGAAATACTACTGAAATCCAGTCTGAATGGATAGCCCTCATTAAATGCCTTCATTAAATGCCTTTTAATAATTATTTTACATGATCACACAAAATATTTAAGATGATATGACCAAAATGGAGACATGATTTCTTTTAAGAATGTGTTTAGTTTATCTTTCAGAGTTTTTGAGAACTGTTCTTTCCCCTCACCTTTGGCGTGTCTAAGTGTCCGCTCTTTATGGGAAATTGTGAGTCGGCTTGGGTGAGGCAAAGACACATTCTTCTCTCGAAAGAATGGACTTGCATTCCTATGAGTAAAATAAATTAGGCCCAGTTTCTCTGTCCATTAATTATGTGGAATAAACAACCTTCCCCTGCTTGGAGAGAAGTGCAGAAGCCCAGCACAAATTTCCTCCTCAGACTCAGGGGAAAGATCACTTGACTATCCAGGAGAACGCCTGTGGTCTGAGAGGGCTCAGAGGATTGGAACAGCCAAGGCTGTGCAGCCAGATGTTTGTAAGAAATCCGCTGATAGAGACAATCCCATGGTACAATCCACAGAGGACTGCTGCATTGTGGGGAGAGGCTAGAAATGCAGCAGAGCAAGAGGGAGAAGGAATTTGCATCCAGTTCTGCCCCTGGGAAATTTCCCAACCCTGAAGACAGCCTGTGGAGTCTAGGGAATGTACTGCCCCCGGGTAATTATGTTATTTTAGTTAGTCTTAGAATATGCCAAAAACTTCACCCCAGGAGGAGGGGGGTGGGTGGTAGGAGGAAGGTAATGCAAGGCCTCTGAAGGTCTGGAGTCAAATTGAACCAGCTGAGAGAATGGACCCTTGCCACCACCACTCTATAGACAGGGAAACACAGGAATGAGAGAGAAGTTTCAGAACTGGAAATGTGTTTGTGTTTTGGCATTTACACACTTGTGACCAATACTGCTACTCATTATCCCTCGCTTCCTTATTAAGAGAACCTTAATTTTATTAAGGGACGCCACCGTGCTCTCAGTTAAAACTCAGCTTCCCAAAATCCACTGCAGCTAAGAGAGGCCACGTGATCCACTTTTGGCCAATAAGATGCAAGCGGAGGTCGGTGGGTCGGGCTTTGGGCAATCATGCCGCTCTGGCCTCTTGCCCTTTGCCCTGCACTGCCCTTCCGGAGGTTAGTGCAGACGTCCGGCCGCCATCTTTCACGTGAGAAGTATGGCTGAATGCCGGAGGTACAGAAGCCGCCTAGATCCTTGGTGATTCCCAGCAAACACTGCACTAACCCTGGCCCGTCACCTCTGTAGTTTTTATTATGTGAGTCATAGCTTGTTTAAGCCGCTGTTTGTTGAGTCTTTGTTGCATGCGGCCAAACAGAACCCCTTATAGCGATATGAATTCAGTTAAATTCAGCAGTGATTACCAATGGTGTGCTAGGTGCAAGAGTACAAAGATGAGAAACCTGCTACCCTCAGAAAATTCACAAAATAGTGCATGAGCGAAAATACATAAGCAAACTGTTCTAGTGTAGTCGATGTTTTCTAAAATGGAGGTGTGTTTAAAGTATGGGAACAAAGGCATCAATATTAAGCAAAATATACTGGGGTAAATTGTGTGGGATTCTAAATTATTTCCATACCTTATGATACATGTGCGTATATAGGTAAAGCTGGTGCCAACGGAATATTCACCGTTCGTATTATTGATAGACTCTGCCAAATCATGAAGTCACAGCTCTGTTACCCTCCCTTAAGTACCACTTTACACTTGTTTATTTTCTCTGGTGGGGTCAGAGGACCTCCAAGTTTCCTAAGTAAATTTCTCAAGCCTTTGTCAATTCCTTATACACAGGAGAAACCCCAAGAAGTCCATGGAAAAATAAACTGAGTCTCCAAGAGCAGTAGTTAACAAAGGACAGTGGACGTGAACACCAACCTGCGGTAGCAGCATTTTCACCCACTGCAGCCCCTGCCTTAGCCGCCGCTGGCTCTGCCTGTCTCCGCGATTCTCTCTCCCTCTGCGGCTTCCTCTTTCCCTGTCCTGCCTAACTCCCAGTCAGGGCATACCTCCCTAGTCTGCTGGATGGCTCTGTTCCTCCCGCTTTCTCAAACAGCATCTCTCTTTTCCTTATCCAATCATTAATTTAAAATAATGAATTTTTAAAAGATTTTTTTTTTTTGCTGCATTTCTTGAGAGGATTTTTTTTTTTAAGATTTTATTTATTTATTCGACAGAGATAGAGACAGCCAGCGAGAGAGGGAACACAAGCAGGGGGAGTGGGAGAGGAAGAAGCAGGCTCATAGCAGAGGAGCCTGATGTGGGGCTCGATCCCATAACGCCGGGATCACACCCTGAGCTGAAGGCAGACGCTTAACCGCTGTGCCACCCAGGCGCCCCTCTTGAGAGGATTTTTATCCAGGATTTTAATTTTTGAAGCTGATGATTGGATTAATTGATATTTTACAAAAACAAATATAACTTGCTTAATTTTTTTTTTGTAGAAATAATACATTCACCTGGGGCAAAATTCAGGAAGCTTGAAAGGATATACATAAAGTGTCTCCCTCATATCTGCCACCTAGCTCCCTTGCTCAGGGCAATGAACATTACCAGCTTTTTATATATCTTTGCAGAGCGACTTTATATACAAGTAAGTACCTTCACCTATTTCCCCCCTTTGTTCCATAAAAAGATGGCCATACTTTTTTGCACCTCTCTTTTTTTCACTTAATATAGCTTCAAAATCTTTGAGCACGTGAAAAAGCATTCTCATTCCTTCTAGCTAAAAAATGTTCCTTTGCATGGACATATCATAATTTAGCCCTCTGTTGATGGACGTTTAAGTTGTTTCCAACCTTTATTTTTTAAAATAATGATGCAATGAATGGCATTGTATATGAATCATTTCACAGAAAAGAGTATATTTTAGGATAAATGCATAGAAGGGAATCAAATGGTATAATCACCTGTGATTATGATAAGTATTGCGAAATTTCCATTTATAAAAGATACTGCTTCATACTTCCATTTGCAATGTATGGCCATGCCTATTTCTGTGAACCCTCACCAACTCAGATTATCAAACTTTTTGGACTTTGTCAATTTGATCGGTAAAAAATGGTCTGCCACACTATATTTTTTAATTAGTTTCTCTTATGAATAAGATTTTTCATCTTTTACACATTTCAGAGCTCCTTGTATATTCTTTTCTATTAAATATTTATTAATATCCTTTATGTTTCTCCTATTAGGTTTATAGTTTTTTTAGTTGATATTTTCCAAGTTCTTTAGTTGTTAGAGAAATTAAACATGTATCTGTGATATAAGATGCACGTTTTCCTCCCGCAGGTCATGTGTCTTTTGATTCTGCTTATCAAGTATTTATACCTTGCAAAGATGTTTAGTTTAGATGTAGTCAAACATGTTCATCTTTTTATTTCTGGTTTCTAGGTTTTGTTTCATATTTAGAAAGTCCTTCTGATAGATGGGGAGGTTTTTTTATTACCTTCTTACACATGCATTATATTGGATGTCAAGTCATTTCTTATGTGGCTGGTACAAGTTAGACAGCGACCAGGAATCAAAGCATCGGAGGAGGGGAGTGAGTGAGAATCTGGATTCATATCTTCTCTACTTCTGGCTGCATTGCTAGGCAAGAGGGCTTGGACTTACTCTGACGTCTGCCCCACCTACTTGTCTGCTGTGAATGAGTGAACATGCCCACAGCTCTGCAGGCTAAGTGTAAGTGAAAGGAGGATGCTTCAATGCTTTGGTGACATGTGTGCATAAACATTTGAATTTCTTCTCTCAGCATGTCACAGCGTCACGTCTTGCTGGACATCTATATACTGTCTGTCTGCATATGTTGGTGTTACTGTTTGTCCTCAAAGAAAAAGATTCTGGCATGGGAGGTATAGCAAAACTCATTACAACTTTAAAAAAAAAAGTGTTATAGCGAGTGCAGGGCTTGGAAGAAAGTCAGCCAGTATGCACGCTCCTTGGTTGAGCAGAGCTTGAGAGAGAGCCAAATTTAGATGTGTGTAATAAGGCACCTATAATGAGCTAGGGCTATTCTGCCTCTTCCATCCTCCCTCTTCCCCAGTCACAGCCTCCCCACCTCAAGGGCCCCAACTCCTTCCTTCAGATGAGGTCATAGTCCCAGATAGGACCCTGAAGTAGGAAAAGCTGCCCTCCTGCAGGATTGGCAAACCTCCACCAGCCAGGAAGAGCAATTCTGAAAATGGCAGCATCCACATTTTTAGTAGCAACAGCCCCTCTCTAAGTGTCCTTACAACACCAGACGAGCAGAGAAGCTGGCCACATACGAACCCAAACTCCGCGTATGAACCAGAGTATCTTAACTTGTGAGGAGCACCACTTGGGCTTTTAAAATTTATCTTTGATCTTATTTTTAGGGCATTTTGAAACCAAGTCCTTCCTACACAAGGTTCTAAACTGAGAGTAGTGGCCAGAAGCCTTTGAATCATACATGGTAGGTCACTCTAAGGATATTAGCCTTGGTCATCAGGTGCTCCCAGGGCTTGGGCTAGAGGAAGATGAATGATAGAGCTACTTGGGTCCAGAAGAACAGGGCGACAGGAAGCCACAGAAATCAGAATTAGGAGATTTGGGTGCCAGGAGGCCAGGTCATCTCGAGTCAGTTTCATGGACTGTATCTATGTCATAGACAGAATCTTGGGGCAGAGTTAGAAGCGAGGGCTCAGGGATAGAGTAGGTTTATTATAGTCACAGCTCTGTGTGAGAGCCAAGATGGTACAGACCTGGAGATGTCATCTGCTGCCCTGAACCATCACTAGCTGGATATGTGATAATGTCCTTTAACATTTGAGTCAGGGTGCCTGGCTGGATTGGTTGGTGGAACATGCAACTCTTGATCTCAGGGTCGTGAGTTCAAGCCCCATGTTGGGTGTAGAGATTACTTAAAAATAAAATCTATAAAAACAAAATCAAAAACAAACAAACAAAACCAAAAACAAACAAAAAAACACATTGGCGGGGGGGGGGGGCATCAGTCTCCACACAGGTGAGACATGGTTAGCCTCCTGGTATTGAGAGAGTCCCACCTGTTTCTGAGTTGGGTAGGGAGAAGGGGGTGGGGATTCATTTGAGTCAGGGACTCAGGATTGGTGAGGACAATGCTACACCCAAATGGAGAAGCAGCTATATCCAAAGGAATTCTGGAGACCGGTCCTTCCACTGTTCCCTGATTTGGGATTCAGGTCATTGAGGAGATTTTCCATCTGAAACTGTGGCAGTGACTTGAGGCTTAAGTGCAAGCAGAGATCAAGAGGCAGGAGAGAAAGACCTCTAAGTTGTGGACTGAAAGGTAAAGGTAATCAGCATGAAAGGAAAAGAGTGGCCGTTCATTAATTCAGCACCGTTCACTGAACCCTGAGTGCCAGATATTATTTAAGGTGCCAGGGCTATAGCAGTGAACGAGACAGAGTCCCTGCTCTTATGGTACCTCTCCTATATTTCAGTGGTGGCGACAGATGATAAACAAATATATATGTATTTTTAAATACGTATTTCTATATTTATGTATTTCTATATCTCTTCCCTCCATCCCTAACTGTCTGTCCCCTTTGCTGGCTCTATTAGTACCTACTTCCAGTAGGTAAATAGCAGAGGGAGGATGCTGTTCTGGATAGGGTGGTCATGGAATGCTTCAGTGATTCTGATGGCACATTTGAGCAGAGCTAGAGTGAAGTGAGGGAGGGAGCAGTGTAAACACAGAGAGATAAGTGTCCAAGGCAAAGGGCACAGTGAGCCCAGGAACAGGCAGGAATGTGGTGGGTGCCACAAGGAGGCCCCTGTGGCTAGAAACAAGGGAGTGAGTGTGGCATCGTGGGGAATAAGATCACGGGTTGGAGCGAGTTCCGCGGTGCAGGCCACATAGGCCTTGCAAGCCATGATAAAGATTTAGGGATTTATTTCGAATGCAGTGAGAAGCCACTGGAAGTTCATCTACTCATCGGGTTACCGGAGGCCTGAATGACCCTGTGTCATCACCTGAGTGTGATTCTCCAGTGCCGTACTTACCTCCTAGGCTGGGAAAGATTGTGCTTCCCAAATCCGTTTTGGGGGGAATGGTTGTGCCCTTCACAACCCAACTTCTGGGCTGCAGTGGGGCTTAAAGAGGGAGAGAGAGACGTAAAGGCTGCAAATCACAGGCAGCTTGAATGAAGCCTTCCTCACCTGGCCTTGTGGGTAGGGGTTGCCTTGACCTTCTTGACCTTGAGCTGCATCTTGCACAAGTGCGTGGCTTTTACTCCAGTGTTCAGAAAGCAGTTTCTGCTTCCTAGTCCCTGAATTCTTCCTCCTAACCTCTCCATAAACCAGGCCTCTGCGTAACACAGCCTAGGAGGACACCTGCTGGGTCCATTTTCTTCTGCCTGGAACAAAGGACCAGTAGGCCCTTCACAAGCTTCTTCCTTACATAGGAAGTGAGACATCCCCCAAGTTCCCCATACAGTTAAAGGATAAGCTTTGTCTACAGAGTTTATAGGCTCAGTTGGGAAAACCCTGCACTCCACATATGATTCAAATGCATTAGCAGATATGCACCACAAAGGAACCCAGATTCCAGAAGCTGATTTCTTTCACAGCTGCCCTTCCTTAAAGCCTTAGAAAATGCAGGCAGTCTTGTTGACATTTGTTTGTTTGCATGTGTGTGTGTTTGGGTTACAACGGTAAGGTTTATTTCCTGCTCGTGCTCCATGTCCACTGTGGATGGTGGTCGGTCTGTGCTGTCCTCATTCCAGGACTGAGGCTGAAGGCATAATCCCTGTGTGCAACACACTCCTCGTCATCAGAATTATTTCCCACTGACGGTTTTTGCAAAATAGGATGGAACCCTGTGCTGCTTTTGCAGAATAAACCCATTCTGCCTGTCCCAATCACCATCTCGCTCCTATCTCCCTGTTTTGTTTTTATCGTAAAGTTTTTGAACACACACACATCATTACAATATTGTCAAAGACTATTTAATGATCTTCGAGAAATACCCACATGAAAGAGTATGTTCAGTAGAGTCGTATGTGTGTTCTAAGTAGAGGTAAATATACATCAATATTTCCAGCAAAGTGGTGGCGTTGTGGGTGATTTTTATTTTCATCTTTTTCATGTCTATTTTCAAATGTAAAGAATAGTTTTAAAAATTCTTGCTTACCAACTACCCGGAAATAACATCAGAAAGTTACAGTTTCAACCTCAGTCTTTTCATCTAACAACTCTTTACAAGGCAGGGCCGTCTGAGCCCTGCCAACAAATCCTCCTTTAAATAGAGCACGTGTATGTGGTAAACACTCATGGACTGACCCTCTGACCCACTGACCAGCCTCCTCTTGTGAGGCACCTGTGCATGGCTTGGAACCATGAACACACAAGAGCACAGAACTGGAGGAGGTTTCAGAAATGGTCTTGCCTGATTGCCCGCTCCAGGCACAGCTCTCCCTGCTGTATCCCTGACTGGGGCTCATCTGGTCTTGGCTGCCTCAAGTCCCAGGATGGGGAGCACAGGGGCAGGAGACCAGCTATTGGTGGATAATGGGCTTAGTTAAGAAGGTTCACCCAGTGGAGAGGGAGGACTTATCCCCCCCCCCACCCAGAGCACTCACTGTCAGATTCTAGCCCCCAGATCTCCGGCCCTTCACGGCTTTATGCACTCGTGGGAAATAAAAGGGGGACATGCGGTAAAGAACTAAGTTCGCACTATTTGTCTTTCTGCTGTTGTGAGTTAAGCGCCTCTTTTAGTTCATCTTAGTTTCTCTTCCACACTGGCTGGCATGACTCAAAGGTTCGTCTTCTCTGTGTCTCCTTTTTTATGTCTGTGGTATCTTCCTGTCCTCGGTGAAACATCACCAGCTTGTTTCTCCCCACTTCATCCTGGCCACTGTTCCTCAGCAGCCATCCCTGTGCTTGTATGGCCCACCCTGTCCGGAACTGGCTCTTTGACGTCCCCCCTCCTAGCTTCATCACCCTTTTTCCTTTCTTCCTTAAAACTTCTTCATCTCCCTTTCCCTTTCAGGGACGTAGGAAACCCGACGTTATAGTAATGCACCTCCGAATGTGACTCAGAAGCAGTACCCAACTAGAAAACAAGTTTATGGAAAAACAGATCGTTTTGTTTTCGTTTTTAGATTTTCACAGTGATGATTATTTCAATGCTTTTTTTGGCATTTTTATTGTAAAACACACACAACATAAAATTTACCATTTTAAAGTGCATAATTCAGTGACATTAAATACATTCACAGTATTGTGCAACCATCCCCACTCTCTAGTTCCAGAACTTTTGCATCACCCCAGATGGAAACTCCATGCCCATTAAGAAGTCCCACCCCGTGCTCCCCTCTCCCCGCCTCCGGCAGTAACTGAACCGTGTCCTGTCACTCTGGGTTTGCCATTTCCGGATATTTCATGTAAATAAAGTACAATATGTGGCCTTTTGTGTCTAACGTCTTTAACTCTGCATAATGTTTTCCAGCATGTTTTATCACAGTTGTAGCACGCATCAGTGCTCTTGATGCATTCATTCAGCGTGCATTCATTTCTCTATATGATGGATAACGTTCCTCTATGTGAATATACCAGTTTGTTTATCCATTCACCAGTTGATGGATATTTGGGTTGTTTCCATCTTTCAGCAATTGTGAGTAGTGCTGCTGAGAACATTTGTCTACAGGTTTTTGAACTTGAACATATGAACACAAATGCCTTTTTTTTCCCCTGAAGTAGTAATTTTTTTCTTCACAACACAGGCTTGTTTATTTGTTTCTTACTGGAGGCAGGGATGGGTGTGCCATTGCTTTGCTGATGCCCCAAGCGAAGTTCAGCCTGTCCACTGGCAATGTCCCATTTGTTCTTTGTTCTTGTGCCTCTTGATAATCTGTTTCCCAGTTTCCCTCCCTCTCGTTTCCCTGCACATATTTGCATGTGCAACGGTTTGGAGTTCATATTGGCAAGTGGATTTCCTCCCTCTTATAGAGGTGTGTGTGTATGTGTTTTAATAAGTACAATGAATATGTCTAATTCAGAAAGGCCTGAGGCCTCAGTTCTCAGCTTCCCCTAACAAGGCCCCTTTCCAACTCAATTCCAGGAAAGCAGGCTCCAAGAGCTCAAGCCAGGAGAGGCCTTTCCTCAGGCCTCAGCTCATAAAGCCAAGGTGTGTCTGGGCCCCAGAACTCTGTCAGACTTGGAACTTGAGCCTTCACTTGCTGGCTGCTGTCAGAGTTCAGTGCTCCCTGCCAAACCCTTGGAAAGCTGGGGGCCACAGAGAAGAGAGAGGCATCAGATTACTGCCTCCAGAAATTCGGGGTCTGCCCTATCTGACATTCCCCACGTACAGTGTCCGCGTGAGCAACCGCAGGCATCATCAGCATCTGGGATCACATCACAAAATGCAGTCTGATTCTCTCGCCGCCTCCCAGCGCATGCTGTTGCTCCTTTCCCCTTTGCCTCCCCCACCTTTCTCCTGGGTTTGCCTTTCTCCCCCTCTTCCACATCCCCTGCTTTTCCAGATCAGTTTCTCTGTTGATTTCGCCAAAAGGCTCTCTAGTTCTCTCCTGTCCCTTTGATTTCCTCCCCTCCTTTCGTCCTCCAAACTTTTTCTATCTGTTCTCTGTCTCCTTGCCTTTCTCGGTGTGTCTTTCGGATCTGTTTCTTTTGACACTGGTCCCAGGCCCACTGCCAAGTTTCAGACCCATTAGTGAGGTGCCTTGCTGACTGAAACACAAATCAAGACTGATCCGGGTACAATTAGCAGCTGCTCGCACCTCATCTGGAAAGCATTAGCCAGCACTGAGAGCGGAGGGAGGGAAATATTGATGCCAAACAGAGTAGATCTCCTATTTTGGAACATGAAAGGATCCTGACCCAGTAGATGTGCAACTGAAAAAAGATGCAGATAGACAAAGAGGCCCTCATGAGAAGCAAAGATGGGTGTCCCGTTAGCTGACTCGGGGTACCCTTTCAGCATCTATGCCAGAGATACAGGCTTCTGCACAGTCGACTCAGGTGTAGGACTGTTGTGCAGGGAAAAGGGCTGTCTGTTCCATTTAATGGGATATTTAAGCACTTGTGTGACCTGGGAGTTTTCTGCTTCTGCTGCATATTGTTATCTTCATCCTGCTAGAAATCTGATGTGCTGTAAGAAACACCTGGCGCTGAGTTAAAAATGCAGATTCTGAGTCGCTAGGACTGGGGAGGGCCCTGAGAGTCTACCTTTATAACAAGCTGCTAGGTGAACCACACTTCAACGGAGGGCCTGGGACAGTTCCACTCCTGTAGCTTTGGTCAAATGCCTCTGCTAGAGGCTTCTCCCAGGACCCTTTTCCTCCTCCTTCTTAGCACTCACAGTTATAATTAAGGATAAGTGATGTAATTAGCTGTTTGATGCCTATCTTCCCAACTCAAATGCAAGCTGCCCAAGGGCAAGGACCAGGCCTGTCTGGTTCACCTCTCCATCCCCAGTACCAGCCCAGTGTGTTACATGTAGTAGGTGTTCAACAAACATTTCACAAATGAATGAACCAGCTCAATCCTCAAGGCCCTCAAAACTCCCTCCTCTTGCAGAGAGCCTTCCTAGTCCAGCAGTCCTTGTCTGTATCTGCCTGGTGGCGTTTTAGCCCCTCAGCTAGATCATTAGCTGCTTGAAACTGAGACCTTATCTTCTGAGTTTCTGAACGTTTTAAATGCCCTTTGGAGAATCCTCCATCCCCCCACTCCCACCCCATCTTAGGACTGGCTTGCTCCAGTAGGCATTTAATGTTAGTTGATTGAGAGACCCTAGGATGATGCCAAGTTCTATTTAGACCTCAAGTATAATGCCCAAGGGGTGGCTGAATTTTGGCTGGGCCCAGAGCCAAAGTCTTACATGCCCCAGTGGAAAAACCTTTAATACTACCTAACACATTCATGGGGTGGGAAGGCTGAGACATTATGTGTACACAAAATCAAGAGATGTAATATTGTGAGGCTCCCAAAGCAGTTATAAATCAAGCCGCTGCGGAGGGTTGACTGCACAGGTGGGGCCATTACCTCACTCCTATTTTCTCCGCTGAAAACGATGGCTCACATCGCAGGGCTTCCTTGCAGGGCTGGGGGCTGTTCTTTTCCAGGATTAGGCAGACCCTTTCTCTTGGAAATACGGAAAACTGGCTCACAACAATCTGCCATAGATAGAAGAACCTGATTTTGTTTGGAATTCATCAGATGTCCTATTTTTCAAACATTCAGGGCTTCGTGAAACCCAGGGTGCTTTTGTCAAGCACTTTCTCCTCATAATCTTAAAACGTGTGTATTTTAAGGGACATTGAATGCATGTGTTTTTTATTTACTTACCCTTCAATCATCAAAATATTGTTATGCAAGACCTGTTTGATGTCTAAGAAACTTTATGAGCATTATTTGGAAGTTTAAAAACCTGCTTTCAGGGTAAAAAACAGGGAGTTGTGTTTTTGGAAAAACACATTGCCTTTAACACAAAAAGATTTGAGGGCCTTTCCAGAATCCTCATTTCACAGGGCTCAAGGGGTTTAGAGCCAGGACAGCCCAAGCTCACATCCCTGTCTCTTCAGTGAATCAAAGCATAGCTGCAAGTCCCAGGCTCGGCAGACACAGGCTGCCACACTTGATTGGAATTTGTGACCCTTCCAGTACCCAACGGTGACAAAGCTTAATCTGTCTGGAGACTTCCAAGCATATTTTACAGCCAGTACCCCAGATGCGTGTTCAATGTGTATTCCTGCAAAATGCCTGGCTGTGCCCTGATTATCTTCTTAAGCAGATAAGGCATAAATCTGAGGGTGTTAGAGACAGCTTTTGAAGTTTGAAAGTATTCGGCAAAGCAAATCCACCAGAATGCAGCTCAAAGATGTAATTCTCCAGGGTGGGTTTTCAGTGATCTAACTGATCTCAGGGTGGGACAGGAGTTAGGGAATGTAGGGTGTCCCATGTGGCCTATTAAGGCCCTGTCCCAAATTGGCCCTAAAAACTGAGGGCTACCAGTTCAGTCTCTGTGTTCTGATACACTTACAGGTGAAATGGCTGGGGTGGGTGAGTTTCAAAGCAATGCCAATGTACAAATACACAGAGTTTGTGTGTAATATTTTGTATAAACATAGTGAGCAATAGAAAATGCAAGAAGAGATTCTGGTGGAGGAAAAACTGCAGTGTGTCTAACACAAAGAAGATACTCAGTGAACGGTTACTGAGTGAGGACTGACTGCATATTGTAGAGAATAGCTATCAGGAAATCTGGATCCACGGTGGTCAACTCGGATAATTTTCTTACCTGTTCCAATGCAGGGATGTGGAAGTTTGGGGTAACAGGAAGACTGCTGCTGGGCAGGTAGCAGTGGCCTGTGTAAGTGGTAAAAAGCGGAGGCATAGGGAGGCCCATGTTCCCCAGGCCGCATGGCCTGCCTCCCCATTGTCCTCCCTCCTCTGCAGTCTTGGAGCCCAGCCTACAAGGAGCAGAGCCCTGCCTCGGGAATGAGTCTCCCAGGAACGATACTCAGCATCTGAGTTAACCACTCAGCAGATACCACTGAAGGGCCCGCCATCTGCCAAGCGTGGCACGGCCATCTCAGAGCCACAATGGTGGCAAAGATGCACTTCCCCCCTCAGAGTTCACAGTGTGGCAAAGGCAAGTGGCCAGCTTCCTGCCTGCCCAAATTTCAAGTGAGTGTGAATGGAAACAGCAGGACAGAAGAGAGAGGAGCAGAGACAGAATCAACAGCACTCCCCCCTGAACAGATGTGACGGGCAAAGGAAAAGGCAGAATTCAGAACACCATTAAAGTTCTAGGTCTCAGCGTCTCAGAGGACGGTGGTCAGACGACCAAAACAAGATCATAGAGGAGGAAAGCAGTTGAGAGTGAAGATGCCAATGTCAGTTTGAAACCTACCTGCTAAGTCTGGTGGGACATCTCTCTAAAATTGCATTAAGGAGGCTTTTCTTTGTTCATTTTTGGAGAGAAAATGGCTGCCCCAAAGGTTCACACACCAGCAACAAAGAGAGGAGAATGCGCCTGAAAACCCTTGCTGAAGGAGCTCCATTCTTGACTGGTGTGCCACCCAGAGACCAGCAGAAGCAGTTGGCTGGCTTGGCCTGGGCATGCCAACATTGGAATTAGCACACCAGTCTGTCTCATGTCTGATCACCGTCAATGTTCTCAGGATAAAAGAAAAGAGTAATCTCACACCCCATTAAATGGATCAGATGTGTGTGCTTCAGTGGGTAGTGGTGAATCTACATATGGAAAAATGTATTCAGAAATGCCTGACTCCAGCACTTAAATTCCATGGCACACATGGAAGGAATTGAGGAGATAGCCAAACTTACAAATATTCCACCCACACTGTGTAATATGGTGTCCTGATGCATCTGGAAACTGAAGAGTAACATAACATGGTGGGAAAACCTCTTCACAGCTAAACTTGGACACCTTGAACAAGACTACATAATTTAAAGGATTTCTGTATCACTAAGGACTTTGCCAATTCCACAATATTCTGAAGAGTAACCATAGTGAGTCCCCTCTGGCTATCTAGAATGCTTTGGCAAATTCATTGTTTTGAGGAGCTAAATGTTTCAGAGAGCAAAGGGTTTATCCTTTAAGTGCCCAAACTTTATTTCAATGATTTTGAATGAAATCTTTCCCTGAGGCATAAAACTTTTCTTCTTACATGTGAACTTCATTTCACTTGAAAAATGCCAGTTACAAACTGCTATAATAGAGATGTGCTAGACTACGAGTTTCTTGAGAAATAATACATGCATAAACTGGTGATATCTAAAGGTCTGTAGTCTATTTAATGTCATCGTACTGATGTTAATTTCCTCACTTTGACAATGGATTGTACTTGTGAAAGATGATATCGTTGGTGGAAGCTGGGAGAAGGACACACGGGAGCTATTTTTGCAGCTTTTTGTGAGCCTAAAATCATCCAAAATAAGTTGGTTTTTTTTTTAAGTACCCTGTGATTCAGTGATCCAAGTGAATGAATAGAAGAAGGAGAAAAGGAAGGGGGGAGGGAGAGAAAAAGGAAAAAAAGAGGGACTCAGGACGTTTAGAGATCTAAAAAGCTATGTAGGAGAGAGTGTGGAGTATCAGAAACGTGGAGGCTTTCCACGCAGGCAGGCTCTGAGGTTGTACCCCCTTCCTAACTTTGTGCCAGACGTAGTATCAGGGATCCTTCATAGTATCAGGGATCCTTCATAGTATCAGGGATAAACATGCACCCTGCAGAAGACTGCTGTGAGGATTAAATTAAACCATATGCCCAGTACACCCAATCCATCACCCAGTGGGTTCTCAATAAATTACCCTATGCGAAGTGCTTCATGATGTGTGGTTATAATTCTGTTTCTATAGCTCTGGTTCCCAGTCGTCAGGATTCAGCTCTCACACTGCAGTGCTCTCTGCCTGCTTCCCTGTTTGGTTGGCTGCCCGGCATCTGCCGTTCGCTTGACATAGTTCTATATGCAGTGTTAAACAGGCTCAAAACGAGAACCTCACCTGTGAAGAAAGTATTACAGACGTTGATTTTAGCTGCTCAGAACCCTGTTTCTTTTGACTTTCTAGTTTGGGGCTGAGTTCCAGATGAATGAGGTCACGATATTAATAATAGTCAGCATTTGTTGATCATTATAATGCTAACTATGCTAAGCATTTTAGGTACATTATCTCATTTACTTCTCACCACTACTCTCGGCGGTAACCATTTTAGTCACTGCAGGGGAGACTGAGCCTTTCATTCCTTGCCCAAGGTGCCCGAGTTCATTGTCCGCAGAGCTGACATCACAAGGCCTGGCTGACTCCAGAGCCCAGGCTCCTGTCACAGAAGGTATGGTAGCAGCTTCTTAGCCCTTCGTTGCCATCGAAAGTACTTTTAAATGGCCCAGTCCTCAGAGTGGACACTGGATCCCTTTGGTGAAGAAGGTAAAGGTGGGGTAAGAAGAAGGGAGGAAAAGAAATTAGTAACCAAGAATCTAGCTGTTTAAAAACTTTGAAAAGATAGCAGTACTGGAAACAGCACTGTTTTCTACAGTAGATCCTTAATAAGCGTGTGCTAAGTGTTTCAGTAACAACAACAACTACAACACGGTTTCCCCAAACTGCCTAAAGAAAGAAAACTTTCTTAGAGAAGTCTTCTTCCTTCTATATCCTGAGACCCCCTCATCTCCTGTGCTGAATCTGGCTCCTCACGCACAGCACAGCCAGCCAGGAAACATCTCTCATAGCACATGAAGCTGTAGGATTTGAAGGACATAATTTCTCTCTCTTTAGACAATCTCTTAGGAATTGTCTACTCTGCATTTTGAAGAATTCTTGTGTTTGGTGACCAGACATCTGAAGAAATGCTAATGATCTCTCCAGACATCTGTAGGTGTTCATTGCTCAGGAGCTTAAGCTCACAATGGGAGCCATACTGTGCACACAAAAGAAGAAGGCAGAGCATCTGGGCTAAGAGGCATGGCATGGAGAAAATGTGCCTGTTCTGTGAGGGAGCAGAGCCCAGAATCTAGCAAGGTTGCAGACCTACCCAGCTGAGAAGTCCTCAAACAGAAAAGGTTGCTGGGCCTTGGCACATATTTTGCAATGGGTTGTGGTGTGAGGGATGTTTGGAACAACTGTAAACAGGAACTGCTGTGTCCTTATTAGGAATAATCCCTTCTCTAGGCAGAGAAGTGGCTGCTGACGCTGTGCTTGTGACCCCCTTCCTCTCTCCAGGCCCCAGCCTGTCCTCCCCATTGCTCCTGTAAGAAGCCACTGAGGCTGTTCTATGGTCGCTCTTGGAGATTGCTGCTCGACAGGGCCCAAGAAAAGAAAAAGCCAGAGATTCCATCTGGCTGGGTCCACCTTGATCCCAGCTGCTCACAAGAGCTGTTTATTCCCACCAACACTGAGCCTAGTGTAGCCCTCCTCCCTACAGGGTGGCCTTAAGAGCTGTCCAGCAGGCCTGGCAAATTTTGTCAAAGCCAGAACACTGGGCAGGACTTCAGGGGGTGGGTCTGGGTGCTCGGCAGCCTGGATTTGGAGAGGCAAGAGCTCAGCAGAAGGTAGAGGCTTATGAAACAAGCAGATTGGTGCCTCAGCTTCCTTGATGGGAAGTGCATATAATCTGTCAGGCCTCAGTGCCAGAGGTCACTGCCCCAGGGTCACTTTGATCCAGTATCACACATACATAGGTAGTTAAAAGTGTAGGCTGTGGCAACAGGCAATATGGGGCAAAATTCTGGCTCTGCCTCTTTCGAGACGCATGTTACTGGGGATTAAAGTAAGACTTGGCAAAGAGCTAAGTGAGAGGAAACAAAGAGCCTTTTAGAAGTCCAGGCAGAGGCCAAACTGCCTCAGAGGAGGTGAAGGTCGTCTATAAAAATTGGAGATTTAGGAGACTGAGCAGATTTAAAGATGAATATGAAGGCAGTTTTTCTCATTTTGAGTTTCAAGAGCTACTGAAATAATCAAATGAAAATGCCAAGTAGGAAGGATGAAAAAATGAAATGGAGTTTAGGAGATTGGTTAGAACTAGATTTTCTTCATCATTGATCCATGCATGACCCTCCTTTATTTCATGTATTTTACCTTTAACAATATAACAAACACTATGAACCTGTAGCCCAACTAACCGTTACCAGTAACTCACACCTCCTCAGGGGCCGGTGCACATCCATGTCCTAAGCTTCTCCCTCAGAGGAAGCCGGGATCTGGAGTCTTTGTCTATAATGCCTTTGCTTTGTTTTCTGTTTTATTACATATACATTCTTGTCTAAAAGATAAACTGATTTTGCTTGTTTTTGAACTTTATAAAGAGGTAATGCTATGATGTCTGTTGGAACTTGCTTTTGTCACTCAACCGTAGATCGAAACACGTTATGTGTAGCCGAGTATCATTACGTTTCACTACTTTGTAACATTCCATTGTGTGAAAATTCAGTTTATATTATCTATTGTCATTGGGCATATGAGTATTTCTAGAGGTTTTTTTTTTGCTCTTCTGAACAGTGAACTATGAACATTTTCTCATGTGTCTCCTGGTACATATGTGTAAGAGTTACTGTGGGGCTTATACTAGGAGTGGAATTGCTGGGTCATACAGCATACAGATGTTCAACTCTTCAAGATAATGCCGGAGTATTTTTCAAAGTAGTTGTGCTAATGAGATGAAGATTCGAGAGGTATCATCATGGCAACTATTAGTCATAGGAGCAGATGAGTTTGTCCAGGGAGATAGTGTAAAGCAAGGAAATAAAAGAGGATTGAGGTCTGATTCATAGAAACATGTACATTCAAGTATATGCAGGAGGAAGAGGAGCCAGACAAGGAAACAGAAACGGATGGTCAGAGGGGAGGAAGCACAACTAGGAAAGAAGAGAATCAAGCACTCCGAAAGAGAAGAGTTCCTTAAAGACTGGGTAACCAACATCAAAGAATGCTTCAGAGATGAGAAGAATAAAGGTAAAGAAAAGGTCGATCTTTAAGAAAGCTGTTTGTGGCTCTGTTAACTGCTGAGGGTTGATGCCAGATTTCAAGAGATTTACGGGTAAATGTGGGGTGGGTGGTAGAGAAAAATACTGCTATTATAAATACCATTTGGGCAAGTTTGACAGTTGAGGAGTAGATGTAGGAAGTTAGAGGAGAAAGCAGAGCTGAAACATGATTTTTAATTTGTAATTTTTTTTAAGGATGGTGAAGACTTGACATGTTTACAGATTCAGAAGTAGAAACCAATGGAGAGGAAGAGATTGAAGAAGTGAGAGGTTCACTGTAGAGTTAAGTCCTTTAAGGATCGGGAAAGGATAGAATCTAAAGCACAGGTTTATTCTTACCAACTCTGTTTCTCTGAGAGAGGAAAAAAATTTTTTAAAGGCTTTAAAATACATAAAAAATTATTGCCATCATGGCAACTGACATTTTTTGAGTGCACCATGTAAAAGATCCTTTCCTAAGCACATATTAACTATCTTACTTAATTCTCAGAATATCTCTATGGCATGGGTACTTTTTATCACCTCTATTATAATTTCCATTTTACAGAAGAGGAAATCCAGGCTTAGCGATACGACTAGACCAGGCAAGCTGATTGAGGCCATGTGCTCTGAATTCTTACACACAAGCTGAGAATTAGGAAAGTGGAACAAGCTTATGTGAGATGGCAAAAGCTTAGGGCTGAAGGATCAGAGATGTAAGAGGAGTGGAAGAGGCTCAGACTAGGCACCATTGGTAATATGACAAGGAATTGGGGGAAGAGGAAAGAGAAGTAAACATATGGGGCTCCTACTGTGTTTTAGCCTAAGCGCTAGGCCCTTTACATACATTGACTTATTTCAGTAGAAATAAATAAAAAGATAACTAAGAAGTAGCAAGGGCCCAGTGGGGATTAGAAAGCACCCAAGTGTAATGAACTACGCAGTCTGGATTTTCTCCAGTATGCTCAAATGCCAGGAGCAGGAATATGAAGACCATGCGGTTGAGCAAGGGTTGGGGATATACATTGTTGAAGCCAAAAGGCAATAGGGTGGATGAGGTCAAAGAGAATCCTTCCTGGCTCGTGTGGGGGGCCTCTTGGGGAAAAAGACAAATAAGGTCGTGGAGGCAGATGAACTGAAAGAGGGGGAAAGATCAAGGGACTCAAGTTCACAAAGGGGGACAGAGCCAGTTCAGCATTGGCCTGAGTGGGAGAGAGGTGGCAAATGAGAGCTTTAGGCACAGGGACTTTCCTGATTGGGATCTTAGAGATTGACAGCTGAGTGCTGAGCTGTTTGCGGTGTGGTCACTGGGATGGGGCTGACAGAGACAAGAATGTAGAAGAAGGCCACTGGGACTGAGAAACCAGAAAGTTGGGCTATACATAACACTTTCCATTTTATGTTATCTCATAATCTTCATAACCATCGTTGGGGTCGGTGTTACCAGAGACATTACATTGATGACCAACCTGAGACTCCCCTAACTGGGAAGAAGTGCTGGGATTTGAATTGAATCTTCTGTGCCTGTAACTCCCACTTACCATTCAAGACTCAGTTCATATGTCATCTGTTAAAACTGAGCCAGGTATCCTTCTGGGATGTCATGAATCTTTCTATTACGTAGTATCAAAGTTGCTCATTTATCTGTCTTTCATTAATATATAGGAAGATGACTATGTCTTTCTTTACTTCCAGTGCCTGGCACCATTTCTGGTCCAGAATGGGCTCAATAAAAGTTTATGTAATTAATGTGTTTGAAAACAGTAGCCTGGGCCCAGAGACATACCAAGCCAGGAGTCTCCATTTCCAACATTTGGACTTAAAGTCTTGATAAGTTTAGCTTGAGGGGGGGAAAAAAAGATTCCCTATAAAAATAAGATGAATGTGGTAGAGGCTAATAGAAGGGCAGCCAAGAGAAGCAATGAAGAGGGGGTCTGGAAAGGGGTGGGCTTATCTAGATAGGAATGCATTAATTAATTAATCAAAAGCCCTAGTTTTCTGGGAGGCCACCAGATACAACTCTAGTTTATCCTACCTCCATCACTCCCCTCCTCACCCTAGCCCAACCCCAAAAGAAAGTAGAAAGGGTATTCCCCCTCCTCGAAACCCCCTCCACTACCTGCTCACAACAGCCTTGCTTCATTCCATTCTTCACACCAACCTTTCCTTTTGCCCCCCCAGCTCCTCCCCTCACATGCTTCCCCCTCTGCTACATGTACACACACACACACACACACACACACACACACACCCATGTCATTCCATCCCCAGATGAACATCTCTGCTTGCTCTCTCCCTGGCTGTAGCTCCTTGCTTTCCCAGACTGAGAGAAGAGAAAGCCTGTTTTCAGTTAAGCTTTGGTCACACACAGATGCCTTTTCCATTACTCTTGTTTTTCCTCTTGAAGTGTAACATTTCTAATTAACTCTCCACAGGGGAGGAGGCCCTGCGTTAATCACCCCCACATGAGGGGGCAGGGTCCTTGGAGGCCAGCCCCCAGTGGCCTACTGCTGAGCCCTGAGCAGGCTGCAACAGAGCTTCCTTCGCTTTGGGGTGGGGATGGTGACCCTGTGGACACAGTTCGAGGGCATGTCACAGGTTTGCCCACCTCTGTGGCTAAGGTCTGTGAAATGGACACTCTTCCAAGCTCCTTTACTGAGCTTCTGACAGCCTGAAGACACCAAATTAACCTTGTCTGTGTCAGGACATGGAATTTATCTTGGTTTATCTTAGAACCTAGGGGAAGAGTTAGAAAACAAGGACCGTAATTGACTTGTGAAAAATCAAAAAGATCTCCTCATAGATCTCTACTTTTGTACATACCTCTAAAGCACAATTTCCCCCACAAGTTATAGTAGGTATAACTGAAAATGTTAAGGAGTCCCTCTGTCCCCTACAGAGAGTTTATATCACTGCCCACGTGATAGAAGAGAAGACACAAAGTTGCTTTGAAATCTGGATGCTGAGCGGTTGACTTCGCTCAATCATTAGACCCCATGGATCAGCCACACACACAAGAAATTCAAATTTGGCCCTCAAGAAAATGAAAGACACATTTCATAGATTCTAAAGTTTGGCCACGGTTGTAAAAACTACAAGTGCTTAGCTTGTGAATGTCAAGCATTGGTTGTGATAAGTCCTTGGTGTGATTTTTATGAACTACAGTAGGCCAGGAGTTGTGCTGGGAGCTTGGCAGTCCCTGTGAAGCTTGCCAGGTGGGTAATTCCATGATTTTGGGTTAGACCCGGGACCGCCATCTGTCCAGAGGGCCTGGACTCTACCTCTTAGCCTAGTTGGCGCTGCACTTCAGGAATCCTTGATACTGGGTGGCATGGGCCGGAGAGTCACCTGACTGATTCTGGGGCTGGGAAGGGAAATGAAGCAGTACCCCGTCAGCAGCAGGAAGAATGAAAGCAATGGAAGTGGAGTGTGGGAACAGCAGGCGGGTAGGAGGAATTAGTTTGACTGGAGGGACTGGAGAGTCTTGTCAGATTTGAGGCCCAGAGAACTCTGACAAGTGAAGGACACATGCTGTTTATAATCGTTAGTTAAGTAGGCTTGATTACACCCTAAAAGCTCTGGGGCCCCTTCTCCCAGGCACCTGTGTCCAATTATCTAAGGGCCCATCTTCCTAGAAGAGAAGCGGCATCTGGCTCGGATTCCCAGCCTGACTTTTCTCTCTCCTCTTTCTGACATGATTTTAAAGGAATACAGGTGCTGGAGGGGGCGCTGGCTATTGACATAGACCCTCTAGAAATATGTCACTGTGTTCTATTTTACGTCTGCCTGAAGTTGGATCAACAGCCACTTATTCTTCTGTACAGTTCACCCTGCAACAATGTCTGTACAACAAGATGCTAATTTTTCCCCAGCTTTATTGAGATATAATTAACATAACATTGTGTAAGTTTAAAGTGTACAGTGTAGTAGTTTGATATATGTATATATTGTGAAATGATGATCAAGATAAGGTTCGTTAAGGCTATTCATCACCTCACATAGTTACATTTGTGTATATTGTGAGAACTTTTATTTACTCTCTTAGAAGCTTTCAGGTATGCGATACAACAGTGTTAACTGTAGTCGCCATGCTGTACATTAGATCCGCAGGACTTACTCGTCTTCTAATTGGCAGTTTGGACCTTTGACCACCTTCACGCGTTCCGCCTCCATCATCCCCACCCCCATGCCCAGGCGACCATCAGTCTACTCTGTTTCTATGAATTCAGTTTTTCAGATTCCCATGTAAGTGAGATTATACACTATTTGTCTTTCCCTGACATATTTCATTCAGCATAATGCCTTTAAGATTCATCATCCACATTGTCTTAAATGGCGGGATTTCCTTCTTTCTATGGCTGAATAATATTCCAGCATGTATGTGTGTATACCCCATTTTCTCCATTCATCTGTAGACAGACTCAGGGTGCTTCTGTGTCTTGGCTATTGTGAATAATGCTGCTATGAACACAGGCATGCAGATCTCTCTTCAAGATAATGATTTCATTTCCTTCATTTTTTAAAAGATTTTATTCATTTATTTGAGAGAGAGAGAGAGAGCATGAGCAGGAGCAGGGGCAGGGGCAGAAGGAGAAGCAGACTCCCCGCTGAGCAGGGAGGCCCAACATAGGGCTTGATCCCGCACCCTGAGATCATGACCTGAGCCAAAGGCAGCCACTTAACTGACTGAGTCACCCAGGTGCCCGCCCCCCTTATTTTCTTTCTTTTTTTCTTTTTTCATTTCCTTTAAGAAATTTTTTTTTTGAAGATTTTATTTATTTATTCGACAGAGATAGAGACAGCCAGCGAGAGAGGGAACACAAGCAGGGGGAGTGGGAGAGGAAGAAGCAGACTCATAGTGGAAGAGCCTGATGTGGGGCTCGATCCCATAACGCCGGGATCACGCCCTGAGCTGAAGGCAGACACTTAACCGCTGTGCCACCCAGGCGCCCCTCATTTCCTTTAGATATATACCCAGAAGTAGGATTGCTGGATCATTTGGTAGTTCTATTTTTAATTTTTTAAGGAACTTCCATACTGTTTTCCAGAGTGGCTGCACCAATTTATATTCCCACCAACAGTGCACAAGGGTTCCCTTTTCTCCACATCTTCACCAACACTTGTTATCTCTTGTCTTTTTGATAATAGCCATTCTGACAGGTATGGGGTGATATCTCATTGTGGTTTTGATTTGCATGATTTGATGATTAGTGATGTTGAGTACCTTTTCTTGTAACTGTTGGCCATTTGTATATCTTCTTTGGAAAAAAGTTCAGGTTCTTTGCCTATTTAAAAAATCAGATTTTTGTTTTTGCTTTTTGTTCTTTTTGGCTATTGAATTATACGACTTCCTTATACATTTTGGATATTAACCCCTTATCAGATATGTGATTTGGAAATATTCTCTCCCATTCTGTAGGTTGCCTTTTCATTTTGTTGATAGTTTTCTGTCCTGAGTAGAAAGAAGCTCTTGAGTTTAATGTAGTCCCACTTGTTTAATTTGTTTTGGGTACTTGTGCTTTCGGGGTCATATCCAAAAAAATGATTACTAAGACCAATGTCAAGGAGCTTTTTCTCTCTGTGCTAGGAGTTTTATGGTCTCAGGTCTTATATTTAAGTCTTTAATTCATTTCAGTTCATTTGTATGAGTGGTATAAAATAAGGGTCCAATTTCATTCTTTTGTATGTGGATTATTTTAAGGATATAAAGGTGATTTGGGCAACATACAGTGCATATTCATTGTGTTCAGATCACAGGAACAGGCCCTTTGAAACAAAATAGAAAAATAGAGTCTTAGATGTCAGGGTGCAAATTTTCCAAATGAAAAGGCAGAATTCACCCATGTGGAAAATATAATTAGATGCTTAAATATGGAGACTACTTGGGGAGGGGATCTGGATCTTCTCTTGATATGCTAGTTAGAGAGAGGTTCTCTGAAATGATACATTGAAACAAACACCTAAAGAATAAAAAGAGCCCACCTTGAAAAGAACAGGTAGAAATTCTTTCCAGGAGAGAAGCCAGAATGTGCAAGGTTCCTGAGGTGGAACACGTTTGTTCAAGGAAGTGAATGATCACTGTGACTAAAGCTTGTTTTCCAAAACAAAATGAGAAAATATTACATATAAAATTTTGTTTACTGCATTTTCACTTAATATAAAAATGCCTTTTCTTTATTTTTTAAATATAGGTTTAATGACTTCTTCCAGTCTATAAATATAATATAATATGCATAACTATACCCTTCAAAAATGAGTGTTTCTACCTTTTTGCTTTTACAAATAATGGCAGCATAGGCAGCTTTATACATAAATACATAAATATGCATATATACATAAATATTTGCCTGAACTTTTTACTTTTCTTTAGGAAACATTGCCAACAGCGGAACAACTATTTGGTGGATAAACATTTCAAAACCAAATTTCTCTCCAGAAAGTTGGCCTATGCTACTCTTTCATCAGTAGTATATGGAGTCCATTCCAGAGGCAGTAATAATTTGAGCAGGATTTTAAAATGTTAACTATAAATAGAAATCCCCTATTGTTAACTTTAAATTACTAAGAAATGTTAGGGTAAAAGTTGCTTCAAAATACATAAACTTGGGGTACCTGGTAGCTCAGTAAGTTAAGCGTCTGCCCTTAGTTCAGGTCATGATCTCAGGGTCCTGGGTTTGAGCCCCTCACGCCTCACGTAGGGCTCCATGCTCAGCGAGGAGCCTGCTTCTCCCTCTCCCTCTTCCCCTACCCCCAGCCCCACATCATGCATGCACTCTCTCTCAAATAAATAAATAAATAAATCTTTTTTAAAAACTACATTCAAATATATGTAAAAATCTGTATAATATAAAAGTGGTATCTAAAATCAATACATGGCATTGGGAAAATTGTTTATTTGGAAAAAAAAATTATCTCCTTACCTCATACCATATACTGAAATACATTCCATGTGGATTAAAGAGGCAAACGTAAACAAAAAAGGTAGACCATAAAAGAAACTCTAAGAAAATATACGGTATATTTATATCATAGAGGAGGAAAAGCAAAAAAGCCAAGAAAGAAAACAGAACAGAAAAAATTAGTGGATCTAATTGCATACAGATTCAAAACTCTTCTATTTCAAAAGTCCCATCAACATAAGTTCATCCTCTGAGAATAAAATAGATACACTAGGAGGTTTCTGAACAGAAACAGTTAACATGCAGTAAACGCTTGCCAGGCACCGGCTAAGTACTTAATTTGCTTTTTATCATGTATTCCTGCAAGGTGGATGTTATTACTATCAGCCCCTGGCTCAGAGGTGCTGGGGTCGGCAGCAGTAAGTTGGGTTGAATGAGGTGGTTATCAGTCAAACACCTGTCACCTCACCCAGGACATTTACTGACCTCCAGACTCTGCTCACTCTCCCTTTGCAAAGCTTCTTCGGACCTAAGCCTGGACTGCTTGGCAGTCACCTGCTGATCGATGGCAGCAGAATAGCACATCGTCATCTCATTTGTCCCGAGGCCAAAGACTGCTGTTTTTTGGACACTCTCCCCCTCTGACTCTCTCCTCTACTATCTAAGCCAATCCAGGAAAAGTCACCATAGAAAAAGAAAATATTATTAGAGCTTGTATCACAGACCTAGGGATTGTCTCCACTGAGCTGAGACAGAAAACTAATATGTTTATCAAGAAAGATTACACTTGTCTGCAAAGAGTCTCTTTCAGACTGAAGGATAAACAGAGGGAGTTGCTGGCTGCCCTCTGGGCTGGGCCCTGCGCGGGCTGTCTGCACAGAGCTGGTGGTATGTGTGTGCTCTGTCCACCTCTGGAGCAAACAGGCTGCTGACTGCATCCAGCTTCCAGTCCTGCTCCAGAGAGGCCCAGACTCTCAGCCACAGGCATCTTCCTCCACGTTGTTTTCTTATAAGATGATATTCAAGGATGATTAAGGGGATAGAATGAAATGATTTCTCAGAAAAGATTTAAAAGGCTAAATATGTATAGTATAATTAAACAATGACTAACACTGGCCCCTCTGCTCCCTGGGAACTCTGTTGGGCCAAAGCATTGTTTAGGCTGGCCTACAGGCCAGTGATCAGGAGACGGCTCACCCCCACGTGGCCTCCATCCATCAGCCGCCTCGTCCCCATTTACTTGTAGAAAGAACACAAACCCAGACCTGGGTTCAAATTCGGATGCCACTTACTAGTTGTGTGGTCTTTACCAAAATCCTTGACCTAAAACTTGATCCTCAATTTCAGTGTCATTATCTGTAAAATGGGGATGTTTTCTACCTGTTGGAAATGTTTCAAGGATTAGTGATAATAAGGTATGCAATAAATATTATTAACTTATTTTCAGAATAAAGCTTATCTCCCCAGTTCTATTATTCCTGATTTCTCTCTGTCCCTCTTTCAATTTCTTAAAAATTAAGAAAATTATCAAAGTAATGAATGTACATGGTTGAAAAAACATGTCATATTAAAGAGACGCTGATTAAGAAGTACCAGTCACTTCTGTCACACTTTCCAAACCTAGCCTTGCTCTACAGAAGGAACTATTGAATATTTTCTTCTGTTATTTCCATATCTACAATAATATGCTTATATCACCTTTCTCTTCTTTTTTTAAGTAAAATGTGCACATGGTAAAAAACAAATCTAGAGGTACAAACAGAAGCATCCATGGCTTTCGTGAAAACATCTTCCAGATGTCCTAGTTATTGACCGAGGGTTCCAGGTGCCATGCTCTGAAATCCATATCCATGTACAGAGGCTGCAATTTAAGCATAGTGGGGATACAAAGGCAGGCTCATTCTTGGGAGAAGTGGGACTCCTTAGAAAGTCAGCTTTCATCTAAGAACTGCCCATCAGCTTTGCTGAAACTTCCTTAGACTGCACCTCGTCTAAGATTTTTCTTGCCCAACCTTCCTTCCTTCACAGACCTGCATCATATCTGCCAGCCCCCTCAAGCTCCCTCCACATTTTCCCTCACAGGTGTTCCCTAATAAATCTCTTGCACATCTAATTCTATCTTGGCATCTGCTCCTCAGAGGACCTAAATTAACATAGTGGTACTAGAAGTGATCCAAGAATAGGGTCAGTAAATAGGATTCTGAGGCCGACTCCTTCAATGACCAGTGGGCAAGAGGACACCATCATAAGTGACATGTGTGGCACAGATGACCACACAGTGGTGGTCCATTCACTGAAGATTTCACAGGATGTGAAAATGTCTCCATGTGGAGAGATAACATGGCAGGTGGGATGGGTCAAGTATTTGAAAAACCTTGGGGTTTCAAAGTGTCTACAAAGACAGTGGATCTCATTACTACAAAGATGCGTTGACATCCTGCAGAGGGCTAATGAGAAATGGGGCCATTAATAAGCAGGGAAGGACAATGTGAGAGGCCTCTTTGGTAGCTTACGAAGATACAGCTAAGAGTAGAATGAACAAAGGCCGAATCTCAAAGTTGCAGAGCTCCAGCAACATTTGAGTGCTCAGCCAGGGCAGGTCTGCTGCACTAAAATCTGGGCCCTTGCTGGAAAATACTAGGATCCTGAAACATAATATGGGATCATCAAGACACATGTCCCTGAAGGTTTTGATTCTCTAACCACTACTCCCTTAGACCTTCAGAGTTTGCAGAGGTAGCTCACTTTTTAGAGATAGCACTTCCCCTGTGCTGGAAGATGCTGCAGAGGTCTGCCCCCTGGAATGCACACCCCATCAAGAGCTGCCCCCCAACTCCTCTCCTGGATGATAGGCCAATAATTAGGGTTAAATCCTAGAGTTAGTTGGGTTGGGGAGGTGCTGGCCTTGATAAAGGATGAACAAGATAAAGTAAATGGGTAGCCAGCAAGGATGCTTCTCAATCCCTACTATTAAAAAAAAAAAAAAAAGTCAAGAATGGAGGAAAAGGAGGCTGAGGGCATTCACCCTAATGAAAAGTCATGATCTCTTGCTAAGTTCCTGACCTGAACCCATTTTAAGATCTAGAACCCACAAAGTCATGAGATGTGACATAGCAAGTATGTACTGTGAACATTTCCTTCATCCTTCCCCCAAAGGGATCTATGGCCATTTATTCTGGTGACTGTACACTGAAGAATGGGGGATACCCAGATATCTGGAGGACTATTGGATATAGGGTCTGAGTGGATGTTGATACTTGGAGACCCAAAGCATCATCATGCCCCTCTACCCACACTAGAATGGGAACCAAGTAATAAAGGAGTCTTGGCTAAAGTCCAGCTCAGGGTGTGCCCACTGGGTCTCTGGATACAACAAGGGGTCATTTCCTCGGTGTCCAAGTGTATAGTTGGGAATGATAGGATTGCAATTGGAGTAACCCCCTCATGGAGTCCTTAGCCTATTGAGTTATTATAGTGAAGAAAGCCAAATGGAAACCTCTGAAATTTCCCCCAACCACCTCCAATTCCAGGCCAAGATAGTAAATCAAAACCAATATTGTACCCCAAGGAGGGAGTGTGGCAGAAATTATTGCCAACTTTGAAGACCAAAGGACACAGAAATGGTAGTACCCCATCGTATCTCCATTTAACTCACCAGTCGGTCTGACCCCGGCAGAAACCAGTGGATCCTGATAAGTGACTATGGACTACTGCAAGGACAACCAAGTAGTAGCCCCAACTGCAACTGCTGTGGCAGACCTGGTATCTTTACTAGAACAGATTGACGTGGCCACAACAAAGTACATGGTATATGGCCATTGATCAGGTGAATGCGTTCTTTCCAACCCCAATAAGAAAAGAGACTCAGAAACAGTTGGCATTCATGTGAAATAAACAGCAATATTCACTTACAGTTTGCCTTAGGGCTATGTTCACTCTCCTGCCTCTATCATAATATAGTCCAAAGACATCTAGAACTACCAGGCCATCTCAAAGGATATCACACTTTCCATGCATGACCATGCTGATTGCGCAGGAAGAGCAACGTGGCTAGTTTACTGGAGGTCTTGGTAAAACTCGTGCTCTAGAATATAGAAGACACACCCTATGAAGATTCAAGGATCTACTATTTCTGGAAAGTTTTTAGGGATCCAGTGATTAAGGATGTGCTGGGGAAAGGCTTCCAAAGTAAAAGACAGATTGCTGCACCTAGCATCCCCTAGCACAAGGGACCCTCATTGGAAAAATACTGCCCACTGCCTGATAGGCCTCTCTGGGTTCTAGCAGTAACTCACTCCACTGTTGTAGTGTATTTGCTGGAGGACACAGAAGGCAGTCTTCTCTGAGTGAGACTCAGAGCAGAAAAGGGCTTTGCAGCAGGTCCAGGCTGTAGTACAGGCAGCCCTGCCTCTTGTGCCGAATGATCTAGAAGACTGTGGTGTTGATGGTGGGAAGACTTCCTGTTATGGCAAATAAAAAATTAGATCGCTTATGTCATCCACCACTTCTCCTGTTTATTTCCATTGTAAATAATACTTGTATGTATAGTTCTGTCACCTGCTGACTGTGTTTTTTTGACTCCCTACTTTGAAAATAGGATATTACCTTACCTTTTTCCATTTTCCATCTCCCAGCTTCTGTCCCCTGTCCTTTAACTTTTGCATTGTCAACCTTGGTAACATTTATATTCTGTCTTCAACCAAAATTGTCTTCCATCCTTTATATGTAGACTGACCCTAAAAATTTTAAATCAAAAAACTATATTAACAGTATTATGGCTATGTAATTATTCACTACTACTGTAGTGTTTTTGTCTGGTTTGGGCATTAGGATAATGCTGACCTCATAGAATGTATTTGGAAGTTTTCCTTCCTCTTCTATTTTTTGGAATAGTTTGAGGAGAATAGCTATTTTTTTTTTTTAAAGATTTTATTTATTTATTCGACAGAGATAGAGACAGCCAGCGAGAGAGGGAGCACAAGCAGAGGGAGTGGGAGAGGAAGAAGCAGGCTCATAGCGGAGGAGCCTGATGTGGGGCTCGATCCCATAATGCCGGGATCACGCCCTGAGCTGAAGGCAGACACTTAACCGCTGTGCCACCCAGGCGCCCCTGAGGAGAATAGCTATTAACTCTTCTTTAAACATTTGGTAGTATTCACCCGTGAATCCATCTGGTCCTGGACTTTTGTTTTTTGTAATATTTTTATTACTGATTCAATTTCATTACTAGTAATTGGTCTATTCAGATTTTCTGTTTCTTCCAGATTCAGTTTTGGAAGATTGTATGTTTCTAGGAATTTATCAATTTTTCTAGGTTGTCCAGTTTGTTAGTGTATTATTTTTCCTAGTATTCTCTTATCCTCTTTTGTATTTCTGGTGTCAGTTGTTACTTTTCTTTCATTTCTGATTTTACTTATTTGGGTCCTTTCTCTTCTTTTCTTGATGAATTGGGTAAAGGTTTATTAATTTTGTTGATCTTTTCAAAGAACCACTTCTTGATTTCATTGAGTGTGTGTGTGTATGTGTGTGTGTGTGTGTGTGTGTGTGTGTGTGTGTATGCATCCATGTCATTTATTTCTGCTCTGATCTATATTATTTCCTTCCTTCTACTCACCTTGGGCTTTGTTCTTATTTTTCTAGTTACTTTAGGTGTAAGGTTAAATTGTTTATTCAAGCTTTTTCTTGTTTCTTGGGGTTAGCCTGTAATGTTAGATATTTCTCTCTGTTCTCTCACTGCATCCCAAAGGTTTTGGACAATTGTGTTTTCATTTTCATTGTCTCCATGTTTGTTTGTTTGTTTGTTTGTTTTCATTTCTTCTTTGATTTCTTTGTTTACCTGTTGGTTGTTCAGTAGCATGTTGTTTAGCTTCTACGTGTTTGTGTTTTTTCCAATTTTTTTCTTGTGATTGATTTTTAGTTTCATATCATTGTGGTCAGGAAATATGCATGATATGATTTTAGTCTTCTTATATTTATTGAGACTTGTTTTGTGGCCTAATATGTGATCTATCTTGGAGAATGTTCCACGTGCACTTGAAAAGAATGTGTATACTGTTGTTTTTGAATGGAATGTTTTGTATATATCTTGTAAGTCTATCTGGTCTAATGTGTCATTCAAAGACACTGTTTCCTTATTGATTTTCTGCCTGGATGATCTCTCCATTGATATAAGTGAGGTGTTGAAGTCCCCTACTATTACTGTACTACTATCAATTTCTCCCTTTACGTCTGGTAATATTTCCTTTATGCATTTTGGTGCTCCAATGTTGGGCGAATAGACATTCACAATTGTTGTATCCTGTTGTTGGATTGGTCCCTTTGTTATTATGTAATGCCTTTTTTTTTTTTTTTTTGGTCTCTTGTTACAGTCTTTGTTGTAAAGTCTATTTTGTCTGATATAAAGTATTGTCTCCCCAGCTTTTTTTTTTTTCCACTTCATTTACATGGAATATCTTTTTCCATCTCTTCACTTTCAGTCTATGTGTTTCTTTAGGTCTGAAGTGAGGCTCTTGTAGGCAGCATATAAATGGGTCTTGTTTTTTAATCTATTCCATCACCCTATATCTTTTGATTGGCACATTTAGACCATTTATATTTAAAATAATTATTGATAAGTGTGTTCTTGTTGCCACTTTGTTTTCTTGTTGTTCTTGGAGTTCTTCTCTCTTCCTTTCTTCTTCTCTTGCTCTCTTTGCTTGTAATTGATGACTTTCTGTGGTGTTATATGTGTCCTTCTTTCTCTTTATTTTTGTGTAACTATTATAGGTTTTGGGTTTGTGGTTACTGTGAGGTTTTTATGTAACATCCTAAATATATAGCAGTCTATATTAAGTTGATGGTCACTTAAAAAAATTTTTTTATTATGTTATGTACCATACAGTACATCATTAATTTTTGAGGTAGTGTTTCATGATTCATTTTTTTTGTATAACACCCAGTGTCCATGCAATACATGCAAGCTGATGGTCACTCAAGCACATTCTAAAGGAATTTCCATTTTTACTCTCCCTCTCCATGTTTTATATATATGTTGTCATATTTTACATTGTTTTAATTGTCATTTTCTTATGTGTAATTATGGCCTTTTCTTTCTCACTTGAAGAAGGTACTTGAACATTTCTCGTAAGGTCAGCTTAGTGGTAATAAACTCCTTTAATTTCTTTAGTTTTATTTTTTTGTCTGGGAAACTCTTTATTTCTCCTTCTATTCTGGATGATACTCTAGGCAAGTAGAGTATTCTTGATTGTAAGTTTTTCCTTTTCAGCACTTTGAATACAGCATGCCACTCCCTTCTTGCCTGCAGTTTCTGCTGAAAAGTCAGCTGATAGCCTTATTCTGTTTCCCTTATAGGTAACTTTTTGCTTATCCCTTGCTGCTTTTAACTTTCTCTCTTTATCTTTAACCTTTGACATTTTAATTATTAGGTATCATGGTGTAGACCTCTTTGGGTTCACCTTGTTTGGGACTCTGTGCTTCCTGAACTGGATGTGTCTTTCCTTCCCTAGGTTAGGGGAATTTTCAGCTCTTATTTCTTCAAATAAGTTTTCTGTCCCATGTCTGATTCTAGTTTTTATAAGTGTTCAATTTCTATTCCTTGGAAGCTTTTGAATCTTCTCTTTCACTTTGATGTTCTCAAATCTTCACAAATAGATGTCTAGGTGAGCACCTTTCTCATTCACTGTGCTTAATGGGACTTTTAAGTATGAGGGCTTGTGTCCTACTGTTCTGTGAAATTTTCTTTTATTTCTTTTATACTTTTTTCTCATTTTCCTCTGTTTCTTAATTTGATATTTCTATTAATCAGGTATAAGAACAATTGACGTGATATTTTATCTTTTTTCTTTCATTTTTTACATGCTTTTGTCTTTTAAATTTTACTTTCTATGAGATTTCCTTTGTATTTTACTTTCCAACCCAGAAGAGAAATTTATTGTCATTATTGATATTTCAGCCATCCATAGTTTTAAGTGTTTTTAAATAGCTTCCTACTCTTGCTTGACTTAAGCTATTACAAATTATTGCATTCTCAGAATGATTTGAGAACCATGGCATTCATATAGCAAGACTTGTACCTTCTTTTTACAGTTCTGTTTTCATTCTCTGTATTTTTTCCTACTTCCAGTCTTTTCCTTTTAGTTTGTCTCCATGTTTCTTCATATTTTAAGATCTTTGGTTCCTCATTTACATTTAAATATAAGGCAGCAGGTAGACAGGTTGTAAGTTCTGCGTATGCAGGTAGAACAAATCAAACGAGGGTGTTCACTTACTGGTGAGGGGACAGTAAATAGGCCATTATGCTTTGAGATCCCTAAATGCCACAGGTGTCAACTTCCATAATAGTTCCCTTACCTTTTCCCAAATAGTTTGTTCTGTTTCTTTAGAGTAGATTTATCCTTTCTTCCATTTGTTTGTAACTAACTGCCTGGCACTTCTGCATACAGTTGGTGGGGATATGTTGAAAGTTGACTGTCATGTCTATAGACTTGCTTTTTCTCCCTATAGTTAGGCCCTGGCCTCTTGAGGTCTTGAGCTTCTCCAGGGCTCTGCAGGACAGACCAACTTCCTGTGTGTGTGTATTCTCAGGTCTGCTTCTTCCACACTGCTTCACCAGTCACTACTCTTTTATCTACTTTTAGTCTTCCATAAATATTTTGATACCTTTTGTGCCCTAATGCCCCCACCTTCCATTTTGGTTAAAGAGCATTGATAACTTTTTATTATTCTTTCAGTATCATTTAATATATTCTTGGGAGAAAAGATGTAAATGTGCATGACCAATCAACCATTTTGAACCAAAGTTTTCTGTCTTAATATCAATACTCTCTAAAGCCTCCGTTCAATCAGAAATTAATATATATGCCTATTCTTTTAATTCCCATTTCTACTATCCAGTTCTGACTCTCACTATATCCCACTTATGTTGTTACAATAACTACTTAACTAGTCACTCTAGCTTGATTTTCCATAAAATATAAATCATGTCACTTTCCTGCTCCAAAGGAAACAATCTTTAATGGTCTCTATTGACTGCAAAACAAAAACCAAAATTTTCCTAGCATTGAAAGTTCCTAATAATCTCATCCCTGAGCAATCCTAGCACTATATCATTTATCAGATTGCCTTTTCCTCCTAGAATGTTCCTACTTCCCATCTCTATAGCTGGAAGTCTTTTTCTTTTCTTTTTTTCCACTTTATTCACACCACAGCTAACCTCCCTAGGTTATTATCTAAGGGGCTACCACTTACTGGAAGATTTTGTTTATTTTTTAATTCCTCCCCATGCCTCTCTCCCAACCCCCCAAACTCTGGGCTCTCCCAGAACACCGGCTGAGACTCTTCCAGAGCATCTGTTGCCAAAGGCATGTATGAGCCTCCTGAGGGCAAAGACCTGCCTTATTCACCTCATTTCTCCATAACCAACCAGAGTTCTGGCATATAATAAGAATTCAGAAATTATTACTTGAATGTACTTGGAGGAGAAGTAGAAGCTAAATGCACAGGTATGCTTGTATGTTTTGTGCACACACACACACACACACAGCATGAATGTTGGATTAGACAAAGCACTAAAGGGGTCTTTTTCACTCTCACTCATCTTTCTTTTCACAAGCCAGAAGTAGGTTATGCAGTCTTCTGTCCCAATGTCTTACAGTATTCCTTCAACAACCCAGGGTTTAAATCATAGGTTGTGGCCACTCACGGTTTTAAGCCAGGGCCTTTCAGATGCAAGAAGGAGAATTTGGGCTCAGGGGAAAAGTCTCTTAAGTGGGGTGCCAGGAGGGGAAGGAGACTTTCTTGTTTCACCACTTTTCTCCCTCAACTTTTCTAGGTATGATCCTGTTGTGGGGCCTGGGGGCCTGGAGCCAGGAGAGGGGTTAGCAAATATTTCCCTCCGTGTTCCTGAGGGATTCCTGACAGAGCTCATCAGAGCTGCCTTTTATCACCGCTGCACGCTTTAGTGCGTCTGTCATGGCTCTCAGACATCATGCTCCTGGCTGGATTAATCCTGCCTGCCTTCGTACTCAGGATGTGGGACACGGGGAGGAGGGGTGGGAAGGGGGAGAAATAAAGTGAGAGGAGAAAAAGAAACTTTGAAAGTACCAAGTGACAGACCTAGGAAGAAAAACAAATTAATTTGGAAAAATAGAGGGAAATACAGTTTTGACAAATTAAATCTAAAAATCCAAAAAGAGAACTAAGGACTAAAAAAACTGGGGAAACTCAAAGTCCCAGAATTTGAGGGACTTGCAGTACTGGAGCCGAGAGACTCAAGCTGCAGGCTAGTGCTGTCAGAGGCGGTTTATTATTTTTAGAAGATTATAAAGCAGATGGATCATTCATGGACTCATTCACTTGGCACACATTTAGTAAGGGCCTTTCGTGTGGCAGCCCCATGCTCACACGCACTTGGGGTTCTCATGTACTCAGTTCTGTCACAAGCCTACTCTAAGACCCAGAGAAGGAAATTTAATACATCAGAGCCTCGGTTTTACCTCTGTAAAACTTGTAGCCACATCAAACCTATTAGAAAAGCACTTCAGCATTCCTTCTGTAATAGTCATTTTAGAAAGAAAAGGACTGCTGGCTTGGCCCAGAGTGAACTCCACAGTTATTATGGGGCCTATGCATCTTAATGCCACAGAGAGCCTCCCCATCTGGACTGGCTGACACTTCAGTCTCTCCCCGGGCTTCAGGCTCTTCCGGGGCTATGGTCCTGGGACACAGAGACATGAGATCTCTGTCACTCTGAGCAAGCATCTTGAGGACAGATACTGCATCTAGTTCATTTCTATTTCCTTTCTGCACGTTGAACTGGATACTTAGTAGGTACTTAGTTAATTTTATTGACTATTTGAAAGGAGTCAGGAGAGGCATCAGAGAATCCATAAATAAGAGCTGGGCCTTGAAGTTTTTTTTTTTTTGACTTTTTTTTAAGATTTTATTTTTATTTTATTTTTTTAAAATTTTTTTTATTATATTATGTTAGTCACCATACAGTACATCCCTGGTTTCTTTTTTTTTTTTTTTAATTTTTTTTAAAAGATTTTATTTATTTATGTGACAGAGAGACAGCCAGCGAGAGAGAGAACACAGCAGGGGAGAGGGAGAGGAAGAAGCAGGCTCCCAGTGGAGGAGCCTGACGTGGGACTCGATCCTGGCACGCCAGGATCATGCCCTGAGCTGAAGGCAGACGCTTAACGACTGCGCTACCCAGGCGCCCACATCCCTGGTTTCTGATGCAAAGTTCGATGATTCATTAGTTGCGTATAACTTTAATTTATAGGCTGCATTTAGCATACCGAAGGTACTCAGTAAAGGAAAATTAGTAAGTTTATGGAGAGGAAGAGTAAGGCACAGTGACTGAGAAATAAAATGCATGCGGAATTCAAGGAATGGACAGTTTATCGAGTAGGGCTAGGTCAGTATCTCCAAACTTTTTGTGTTTATAAGAATTGCTAGAGGAGCTAGTTTTGACATGCAGAGTCCTGAGGTCTCTATACCCAGAAATTCTGATTCAGTAACCCTGAGGTCCAACAAGGATATCTGCATTTTAGGCAAATACTGTCAGTTTCATTTCTTACAGGTAGTCTGCAACTTCGGAAAGCACAGGCCCAGAGATTTGGGAGGGGTGGGAGAAGGTGGGAGTGGCAAGAGTGTGTGGAAAGATGAGACCAGGGATGGTTGAGAGGAGTTTGGACTCTATCCAGGAGGGGAGCCCTCCCGGGTTTCTAAGCAGGGGAGTGACGGGGCCAGGTCTGTGATGGAAATCAACTGTTCATACTATAAAGCTCAGGGCATTTTCTCTTTGCTTCTGCTCCATTAGATATCATTGCTTCAAGGGCCCTGAACAAATAACGTTCCATTAAAGCCTCCAGGTTTTGTAGGACCCAGAGTTCCAGTTACCAGTGGAATGTGAAGTTCACAGGCCCCGTTCAGGCTTGCAAGGAGAGGATTAATTAGGTAAAAAGGCAGTTGCACACATAAGTGGGTGCCCACACCCCAGTCTGGCCTGGTGTTTTCGTGCACTCATTCAGGCATACAATACTCTTTTCAGTTCTAAGCGCCACCTCTTGAAACAAGTTAAAAAGCGAGTTCCAAGTGAGATGCCCAAGTGCTCTGTTTTACACAGACTAATGATCAACAGCCTTCTGTTTTTATGGTCCTGGCAACCAGACTGGGCTCACTGCTAAAGAAACTATAGAAAAGAATTGTGGCATCTCACATCTGACTACATAGCTAAGTGCTAAAAAATATGTTTTAGGTTAAAAAAAAAGTGATTGCTTTACAGAAATTACTTGTTTCTAAAAATTTGTGCCTTGTGGGTTTGGGGTTTTTCTACATTCAAAAAATGCCATATGTTTCATTGTGTGGGGACAGTGAAATTAAAAGTAACATTTGTAAATTGTTTTACCCTTTGAAAAGTACTTTCACATGCAATATCTCCATTGATTCTCAAAATAATTATGTGAGATAGGTAATAATCATTATCCCATTTTACAGATCAGAAGACAAGCTGTAAGGCTCCGTGATTTGTAAAACCACATAGCTGGACAAAGTGTGGTGCTAGGAGCCAATCTCAGGTCTTCTGATCCCAACGTCCATGATTTTATGGTGGCTGAGGGCACCGGGGCGATCAGTGGGAATGCAGATACGTCAGTTATCCCTCCCACACCTCCACACCACAGGTAGTTCAGCTTCACAGCTAGTTGCCTCAACATTTTGTTCATTTCAGACAGTCTTTGACAGAGAGACAGGCCACTGTGTCTATGTTGGTAGTTCACTAGATGGGAAACAAGATTTCCTGAGAATTAGATTATAACATTAACTCTAATAGTGAACAAAAGATTAACATTAAGAGAAGATATTCCAATTCACTTTAGAGGTAGAATAACTTCCACAAACAAATGTTTCAGGACCCACTTGAGCTCTTCTTAGGAGAGGAGGTATCACGACCTAATGATTTGACCCATGTAGATGTCATGGTATAGACCGCTTCACTGCAGTAATAGACTCCACTCAACGTTTGGACCAAGAAACTTGACCCTCTTGTGTTATTTCCATGTTCATTGAGGCAACTTGGGGATTTGACTTCCCTATTTAAGATGTCTGTGGAGTCTCAGATACAGGCCCGCAGGCTCTCTAGGTGACCTCCAACATGACCCCTGGCCAAGCACTCGCTCTTTGAAACATCTAGAGCAAGCCCTGGGGCTGATGTTCATAGTCCAGAATAGGCCTTAACATTTGAAGGCCAGCACTAGCCCACGGCTGCTTGAATTGTCCTCTGGTTTTTAAATAAGTGAGAAATGGTGATTTTTTTTCCCATTACATTTTTTAAGAAAAACAAGAAACAAAACCAAGAACGTTTTCTGCCTCCCTGCTCCAGTGAGCCATTCTGAACTCTCCTTCATTCCGACAGTGCATGTTGTTCTCTCTCCGAGGATTTCAAATATGCCTTCCCCCTTTTCTCTCTTGAACCCCCTCCCACTTTACCTGCATGATCTCCCCTGCTTTTTTCAACTTTGTAATTTAAGTAACTTTATAGAACAGTTGCAAAGATAGTACAATAAATTCTCATGTACGCTTCACCTAGTTTCTCCTATTGTTATCATCATTAATAACCAAGTCCAATAATCAAAACTTAAAAAACTAACATCATTACGATACTATTAACTAAACTATGAACTTACTTAGATTTCATCAGTTTTCCACTACAATCTTTTTTCTGTTATAGAATTCAATCCAGTATCCCATGTTGCATTCAGTTGTCATGTCTCATTGGCTCTCAGTCTTTAACAGTTCCTTAGTTTTTTCTTGACCCTGACACATTGGAAGAGTATTAGTTATTTTGTAGAATGTCCATTAATTTCAGTTTGTCTGATGTTTTCTATTTTGGAGCAAGAATACCACAGAAGTGATATGTCTTTCTCAATGTATCATACTGGGGGTACATAGTATCAGTATCACTTATTATTAGTCATGACAACCTGAATCACTTGGTTAAGGTGGTACCTACTCTCTCTCTTCACAGTAAAGACAGTTAAAAAAAACACAACTTTGTGATTAATAAATATCTTGGGGGTGATATTTTGAGACTATGCAAATATCTTTTGCCCATTGATTTTAGCATCCTGAAAATTATTAATGTGGTGTTCTAATAAAGATTTTCTATTTTCCTAACTCCTTCTCATTTATTAGTTAGGAATTATTCTATAAGGAAGAGCTTCTCCTTTTATTCTATTTTATTCATTCATTCAATCAGTTACTTATATCAGTATGGATTCAGGGATACTTTTATTCTATTAGTTATAATCCAATACAACTGCTGGTTATTTTATTACTGAAATTGTATCCGGCTTTAGCTGCAGGTTGGCTTCTTTGCCCTTTCCACATACTCCAACCCTTTCCCAAGTACTTACTTGCTTTGATGACAACACAAGATGTTCGTGGCTCATCTTGTATTTTTCCTGTCATAGCCCTGGAATCAAATACTTTTCCAAGAATTTCTAATTCCTTTTATTGGAAAATGGTATGTAGAAACCACGATTTGAGTGCTGGGTATGCACACTGTCACTGGGATGTCCTTGCTCTTGGACCCTCTTAGCAGATAGAGCTAGGAAATGTCTGTATGAATACTAGGAACATACTAGGTGCCTATATACATCTATGTTTATTTCTGTATATTTCTCTCTGTATATATATTTTAAAAATCATGAGTTCATACTGATACCTCTGACTCTTCTTCAACACCACAGAGTTCATTCTCTTCTTCCCCTTTTCCTTATTTGTAACTTCTTTCTCTGACATTGAAAAGCCTGGCTTTCATTTCTACAATGAAATTTTACATTTCTACAATGTATTTATTTCTACATACATTCTGCATTTCTACAACATATTTATCTGTTCAACCCAAGTATATACATAAAGTAGTTTCAGAATTGCTAGCCCATGTCCCTGTGAGAAATAAATTTACTAACTAGAATACCATCTTTGTGTACAGTGTGGGTTTTTGGTTTGTTTGTTTGTATGTTTGTTTTTGCTTTTAGCCTTATAATATCTAGTCAAATACTGTTTTCCAAAGAAACTTGGGTTAGTGCTTTTCTTCCCCACCTCCTACATTATCATTTTATTATTCATTCATAATAAAGTTAGGTTTCAATTGTTACACCCTCTGTTACATTTTAGATTTCTCCTCATCCTAGTTGATTTGTAAAAAAAAAAAAAAAAAATGTATACAGTAAAATTCTCTTTGTGGGTATAGTTTTATAAGTTTTGGCAACTGTATGTTATGTATTTTTTAAAAGATTTTATTTATTTGAGAGAGAGCATGAGCGGGGAGAGGGGCAGAGGGAGAGGGAGAAGCAGACTCCCCCCTGAGCAAGGAGCCTGGAACTCTGGGATCATGACCTGAGCTGAAGGCAGATGCTTAACTGACTGAGCCACCCAGGCGCCCCCATGTTATGCATTTTTAAATTGTTTTTCTATGTCCGTAAAACATTTTTTTCTTGCTTTGTATATTTAAACATTTCTGTTTATTTTCCAAAATGCTGCATGGTAACTTTATGAATTGGTCTTTCTTGAGTGAGATTAAGTATCAGCATTTCTGTGTTTGCTATGGAAAGGCCCCAAGTTGAGGGACCAAACTGTCTGTACACAGCCACTGCTTCAAATTTGGTCAAATCATTATTTTCCATCCCCTAAACCACCTGTGCCTGCACCAACAGACTGACTGTGCTGTCAATCCATTTTAGCTCCTAAGAGATCAAACGGTGGGGAGACTTTGTGGGACCAGGGCTGGGAGAGAAAGAAATTCTATACACTGGCAGCTACAGTTCTTCCTCTCTTTCTCTCTCTTTCCCTTCTTTAGCAAACATCTACCTACTGCCTCCCTTATTCCAGAAGTTGTGCAAGGCATTAGGACTACAGTGAGGATTACAGGTTTCAAGGGGATCACATCGGCTGGGGAAAATAGAAAATACACCACAGTGTGAATGGCATCTCCTATGGTTGAGAAACAGGACAGCTTAAAATACTTAATTACAAAACGATGTAGTAGGTGCTATAATAAGGGTAAACACCAAGTGACATATGAGCCCTGGATAATAAGCACCCATCATATTGGGAAAGTATGGTAGGCAAGGCAGGCCAGAGGAGCTAATAATTGAGCTAAGTTTTGAGGACAAGGGGGAATTTGGTGCAGCAGGCAGTAAAGATGCTCCGGCAGGTTACCACATACACAAAGGCCTAGAGACATGATCCTGGAACATTCTGAAGAAGTTGTGTAAAGTAAGGGAGGGAACAAGGTTGGGGAGTCGGGGCAGGGGTGATACTGGGAGACCACATTGAGGAGATACTTGTTCAGGACTGGTGTGGAAGGTTTCATGTGCTTCACTTAAGAGTTTGACTTCATCCTAAAAGTGGTGAGGTCACTGAACAATTTCAGGTGGAGGGAGAGATGTGGCATCATCAACAGATGTTGCCATCAGTAATGTGAAAAATGGACCAGTGATGGAAGCAGATGGCAGGTAAGGCAATTAAAAAAGAGGCTTTTGCAATACTCCACATTAAAAAAAAATGATGCAAGTCTGGACTAGGGCAATTGTAGAGTCCCTAATGCAGGTAATGAATTCTGGGCTTGGTGTGTTCAGGAAACTTCAAGGATATGTGGCCAGTGCAGTTACACAGAGCCTTGCACTCAGGCCCATGCTTGGTTTTAATCTCTGCGGCTGCTATCTTGACATTTTTCTCTTTGAATTTGTGTTTGAAGTTCAACTGGACAGTGGAGCAGCAGGCACTGGAGTTTTGGAGTCTCAGCTCACATGTGGTCCTGCCTCCCACTGCCTCCCTGGGATAGGGGTTCAGCTGGCTAGTTCCATGACCCCTGGTGCCCTGGCCTTCCCCCATCTTTCCCACCCCATACTTGCTCCATGGCTTCAGTCACCCACTGCCCCTGAGGGGGGCCTAAGCATAAGTGTGGGGAGGGTTGGGGGAGGGCATGTACCCCATTGCATCTCGGGAGGGTAAGGCAGTGGCTCCCCCCACCAAGGCTGGCAGTTTCACAGTGCTTTCAGTATACATCTCGGCAGTGGCCTCTAGCCCATCCCCCAGAGTATCTTGGTATGCTCATTACAACCCCTTGGGGTCTGGCCATTTGCTGTGGGTCTAAGAAAGGGAGATTGACTTCCCCACTCTTGACTGGGACCCTGCATTTTTATTTTGTACTAGACTCTGCAAAATACGTAGCCTACCCTGGTGTGTTGGCCGACGGCAGAGAAGGGTGGATGGAATTGTCCCAGCTCATCAAGCATCCTCCAGGAAGACTGCGTCCTTTCTTGTCCTGTCAGAGGAGGAATAAGACATTCTACAGTGAGGTCTCAGAGGATGCAAAGCAGAGACTGGATCAGGGATGAACCCTGTTGCTGTAAGCTTTTTGGGTGAGACTCAAGCCCTTTCTTGAGGGGGCCAACTGGGCATAATCCTGACTCTTACTGGTTGTGGCCAGACATTCAGGGGCTAGGCTGCACAGACACAATAACCTACAAATCATTTCAAAAACATACAACTACCTACAAATGAGTGTGCAAGTAAAACTGGCAAGATCTGAATAAGGTTGATAATTGTATCAAACTCAATTAAGATACTAAGACATCATTGATTAAGATACACTACTATGATTAGGCTAGATATTGTGCTGTATTTAGGGGGAAAGTAGGTGAAGGGTATACAGAACTATCTGTGTTATTTCTTAGAACTCGTGAATCTATAATTGTCTCAAAATACAAAGTAAAAAAACATACAGCTGAAAGTCATACACTATCATTTCAAATATACCGTTAGCATCTAAATGCAAATACTCGTATGGTAGCCATCCGATGACTTTGTATCCAAGACAAATCAGTCATCACTAGCTTTAGGTAAGGATCTGGTTTTGGTTTTCGAACTATGATTCTACCCCAGGCGTCCGTACTGGTTATTGGTATCCTTTCAACATTCCAGACCACATAGAACTATTGGGCTTCAACTGCTATGACAGACATACTTGATTTCATTAACTCTTCGTTCACTCATCCATTTGATATATTTATATATTGGGCACCTGATATGTGCTAGGTATCAGGCTAAGCACTGGGGGCACAAAAATGAAACAGGAATTGCTTTTCTGCTTGGGGAGATGCCAGCTGAGAGACATCAGATGGACCCGCAGGCACAACGACAGTGCTCATGATAGGTGCTGTGATGAAGGAGAGAAGACGGTTCCACGGGCAGACAGCTGGAGTTGGGGAGGGAGGGTTCAGGCAAGTGTTCCTAGAGGAGGTGATGCTAGCGGGAAGTCTTAAAGAGTAAATAAGAGGTAGATGACTGCAACAGAGAAGAGGTTGAGTCAGCCAGAAATTGGGCAGGTTGGGAAGCATGAGAAAGTATGCTCTTTTGAGGAAGGGAAGAGATGCCAGAGCACAAGACTCAGGTAGGTGCACCACTGGGTCCAGCCAGGCTGGAGAGGTGGGCTGGGTCTGAGCAGGGAGCACCTGCCCCCTATATCAAAGGAACTGGGAGCCACTAAAGAACTTTAGGTAGTGAGTGATGTGATCGATCCTGTCCTCATCTGTCCTGGATAAATAAAGATATGGTTTATGGGGGTTTTGTTTGGTTTGGTGTTTTGTTGTTGTTGTTTCTTTTAAAGGAATGAAGAGATCATTGGGGTGGACTATGATTAATTTCTTAGTCCTTCCTTATCCCAGGCAGAGGTTCATAGGTAAGGAACTTGTCAAATTGGGTCCACCAAGCCCCAAACGATTTTGTTTCCTAGTTGGTGAACCAACAGAAGGCAAGGAGGATGAAACTGGTGTCTGAATCTGAATGGGACAGGGAGTAAGGAGTAGGGAGTCCCAGTATCTCTGTCTTCCTCGTAACTTTTCCTCCTTCCTTGTGGCCTCCTCCATAAGGGCTGCTCCCCAGAACCTAAAGAAGTGGGATGAGGTGAAGTAGGCTGGGACATAGCTGGTTTTCTGTTGCTGTGGCCAAAAGTCCCAGTGAATCCCTGGTATCTCATGAGGGAGAAAGAAAATAATAAAATGGGAGCAAAACGAGGCAGCGTGTTCCCTATCTCTGAGCTTGCAACAGCAGCTTTGGCATTTGATTCTGTCCTGTTCAGTCCCTGGAACGCTGATCCCCTCCGTGGAAGCATCCCATCACGAAAAGCCCTTACAGGGTGTGTGAGAAACTCCTTCCCTCTTAAATGGCTGACTGAACAAATTTAACGGAGCCTGTTACCCACTGAGTTTGGTATCAAAGCTCTGAGGTCCAGTTCTCTTTGAGTTTTTGCTTTCATCTGGAGTCTCTCGCCCCCTGCCCTAGGCTGCCTTCAGCTGCACAATATCAAACAGCTGGAGTCTGGGCAGCTCGGGATCCAAGTTTCTCAGCCTAACACGTGAGGGGGGTGGGGATGCGGAGGAAAGCAGACAGAGGGAGGTGGAGAAGGTAGAGGTTTCACAGGGGACTAAATAGAGCCTGTGCTTACTTCAGGGAATCTGATATCTTAGAAGAAATGGAGTCTCTTAGAAGTCAGTACCAACAAATTCTATTTGTCTGGGACTTAAGGAGTGTGCAAAATCAAGCATGCAGCACGGGTCACAAAAATGGCCTTGGATTATCTTGTTTTCCATTTCTCTGTCCTGGCTTCACCTCTGACTCAAACGCTTACTAATATAATTGCTGTTTATGAAGTGCCTACTAAAGGTTGTATTTTTAAAAATGCAATGGGCACTGCATGCCCTATCGGAACAGGTGCTACCCGTGAACAACTGGTGTAATTGTATCAGATAACCGCTAACAATCAATACTGAGAGAGATACTACATATATATTTCTAATTTCCACAGATGAAGGAACTGGGATTCAGAATGTCTAAGCTCACAAGCTTGCTTAAACACTGTATCCAAACCCAGATTTGTCTTGCTTGCACAATTTCACTTTTTTTTTTTTTTCCTGTCATTCTCCCCCTAGAGTGCCCTTATCCTTAGGCAGCCCCAGGGGCATCTGAAGACTGATCCCTTAAAGTCAGCAGAACACATGGCGAGTAGGAATGCCAGAATTGGCAGCACTGGACGAGAGAAGTCAGTCCCAGCCAGCTCAACTTGTATGGGGAGTCGATGGCATTGTACCAGGCTCACCTGTAATTCTGCCTGAACCATGCAATTTAGGGTTTAATTACATGCTGTCTTGCATTGTTTACTAATTGTTGCAGAGGTCAATCTTATACTTTCACTCATCATTCAGTCATCAAATATTTTGGAGCAACTGTGCACACTTCTTCTCCAGCAGCCCTTGTGATACTCAGCATGGAGAGGGAGGCCAACTCAGATTAACTAGTAAATGGCCCACAAACAAGCAAATGAGGGCTAATTTTCCTAGCAACAAATTAATGATTTTTTTATGTTTATTTTGAAAGTGTTTTGGGATATCCCCTTAATAAATAAACGCTTTTTATGTTTAACAGCTAGAATTTGAAACTAGGAAGTTGGATTCAGTATTTTACTTCTAACACCTCTGATCAAGATAAAAATGTTTATCCAAACATTAGCTTTAAGAATAGGAATGTCTACAAAAGCCAATTTACTAATTACTATTAATACTATGAATTTTAGTATCTAGCCTTTAATCTTAATTCCTACATCAGAGCTCCCTTCTCTTCAGGTATACAATCCTTGGACTTTTCTATCAATTACAGTTTGGGAGTTACCTTCGTTCTTTGAATGAACTTAGATGCCCTTAAAAAAAAAATCAGTCATTCAGAGGCCCAGAATAGATTCTTTGATGGCTTGACAAAATTGAAGCATCTTCTGAATATCCTTTTCTTACCCCACTAAGTAGCCTATACCTCATGAAATAGTTATAGGAAATGTCACCCTGGAAAAACCTCAGGTTTAGGCATTAGTACCACCACTTAATTGTTGGGGATCTTAGGCAAGTTACGTAATTTTTCATATCTGTAAAATGGAGTTCATCAAACCTACAGCAAAGGGTAGTTGTGGGCATTCAAGAGCAACTGTATACACAGAACTAAGCACAGAGGCTGTGAGAGCTAGATGCTCAGTGACTGTTACCTTATGTCTCAAGGGGTTGTTGGAAAGGTTATAAAAGATCGTAAATATAGCTGAGCTCACATAGTGTGCAATTATCGCTCAGCTTTTCCCACTTGAGCGTTGTCTCCAGTGTAGGGAATATTTGGCAGTTGTTTTCTTTATCTTGTTAGTGCAGTCATCCAAACTGGATAATTCAATCAAGTCTCCACTTGGGGCCTTGTGTTTGATGATCTCATTGTTGTTGAGATCTGAGAGATGAAAATGTACATTGGAACCACTAGAGGACAATTTTGCAATACCAGCCAAAAGCCTTTAAAATGTTATATCTGTTGATCCAAAGCTCCTACTCATAGGAATTCACCCTTAGGAAATAATCAGAATTGTAAATAAAGATTTATGACAAAATGTTTAGTTAACTGTGATGCATTATCATAATAAAAATGGAAACAATCTAAATTTATGACAATAGGATAATGGTTGAATAAATAACAATGTCTCTATTTGATGGAATAGTACACAGCTGTTAAAGTCAAACTTCGGAGAAGATCTCATCACATTAGAATGTTAAATTTAAAAAGTAGGATAACAACTTCGATATACAATAAACATAATTTTGTAAAATATGAAAGTACAGATAAATCAATGACAAAACTGGTTCCCTCTTAAATTACCAAATGCATAAGAAAAAAGTACAAAAGATTGAATAAAGGTATCTGTTTATGTTGTCCTTTTAAATATCTTCCAGTTCTGATCACTTAGAACCATATACTCAGTGTAGACAAAGTATGATTTGTATTGGTGAGAAAAAAAAAGAGAGAAAAATAACTAGGAAAAATATCTCACTCTATTAACAGTGTTATTCTTGGGTAGTGGATTTAAAATGATTTCCCCCCTCTTTGTGCTTTTCTGTATTTTCTACATTTTCTTCAATGAACACAGTTTATACTCAGGAAGACAGATTTATATTAAAAGAGGGAAAATTATCCAGTCCCTATTTCTTTTTGTCTACATCTTAGCAATTTTTCTCAGTAGAATCCTCTCCAGATATGCTTCACAATGAAGCAGTTCTCTGTTTATGCTATAAAGGGTAGTGTGTCCGCAGCACACTGAGGAGGAACAGCCCTCTGTTGATGTCACTTCACTCACTGGGATTCCTTCCAGTTCACTCTGCACAACCTTAGCCATGTAGTGACGTACGTAGACCTATATCCAGTCCCTGCCTTCTCCTCCCTGACATAATACATGTGATGATCACTTTCATATTAAATGTTGCTTTCTTGATGGAGGCCAGAAAGACCCCAAGAAAGCAAGATGCCAAAGGAAATCACCATGAACAGAGGGGAAAGGAGCAGAAAGCACTATCTATCTATCTATCTATCTATCTATCTATCTATCTATCTATCTAGTGGGGAGGGTTAGGACAGGGAAACTAACAGAGAGGGGAGGGGAGAATTAGACAAAGATTGCTCCAGGCAAAGGGGGAGAGTTCAGAGATACAATGTTCTTACTGGAGTAATAATAATAAACATAATTATGTTAATACAAAGAGCCATAAAAACAATAAACACTTCTGAGGTGCCAACAGTGTGCTTGATGCTGCTACAGAATTAAACCCTCTCAATTAAGCTGTGATCTGTCTAAACTCTGTGGGAAAGATGAGCAGCCAGGTGAACAGCCTGGGATGGAGGGAAGTATAAGGCAATGGGTCTATATCCTGGCTACATAGTGTTGGTAGGGACTACGATCTTTGTTTTCTGTTGTGCTCTGACTCATTGACTCAGAGCCCAGGGCGAGACCCAAAGACAAGAATGGAGAATCATAGGAGAAAGTCTGAGGAAGAAGACAATGTGAAGGGGTAAGGGACATCTTTGAGATGTTGAGCAATGAATAGTATGTATAGAAACATAGAAGAATTGATCTAAGAACTTCATGCATGGTGTTTGCATTGGAATCCCACATTGCCAGTGGGAATGGTATATCTTGGATTCATCTCTGAAAAACAGACAGCTGGGTACCCTGCTTGGGGCTTGCAGAGAGGGAGTGTTCCATTGCATTATAAGGCTGCTGCCCCATTCCCTTTGAGAATTAAGAGTTCTGTATTCAGGGTGGATTCCAGGCCTTGTAGTCCTAAATTGTGCCTTGGGAGGAGGACAATAAGAAGGTGGAAGATAACAAGGTCATTATATGGGGAGAGAAGCAGGTCTTGGAGAATGCTGGGGGAGAATGTTAGCATAAGAGAAGGAGAGTGGGGAGGGAGGGAATTGGAGAAGAAAAGAGGAAAGAGTACAGGTGAGCAGTTCAAAGGGGGAGTTCATTGTCTTTTTCACCTCGTTGAAGATGGATATCCCTTTCTTCATTTTGCCCCAAGGACAGGCCCAAGAATCCAGGCACACGTTATTGAACGTACCATATAAATCAATAAAAAACTGGCTGCCTGAATTACCAAATACAGGAAAAAGAAGCAGTACAATGTATTGAATACAAAGTTTATGCTGCCCCTTTTGATTCAGATGTGATTAAAATCATATACTCAGTGTAAAGTATGTCCTTTTTATGGATGAGAAACTAAAGAAAACAAAATTGAGGCCCAGAGAGGTTAAGGTTATGTGACTTTCTCAAAGTCACACTGTGGCTTCCTGACTCCCAGGGCAGCTGTCCTGCCACAGAGGGGAGGCAGCACTTCATTTCCCCCTCTTGGTCTTCCTGACCAATTCCCAGGCAGCTTCCTTCCCACTCTGGCACAAATTTGAAGTTCACTTTGAACAAATGCCTTAACCTTTCGGAGTCTTGGTTTCCTCGGCTCCAATATAAGGATGTGGACTTGAATGACCCTTCACAATCTATGCTTTCATCCCTAAAGAATAAGAAGGCGACCCAATCTGCCAGCAACTCAGTATTTGTTTAACTTCTCAATACCCCAGAAAAGTGTTTTTACAATCTGGCCCTAGGTCAGCATCATCATCACCTGAGAACTTACTAGAAATGCAAATTCTCAGGCCCAACCCAGACCCTGCTGAATCAGAAGACTGGGGGCGGGGCCCAGCAGCTTCTGCTGCAGGTTCTGGTGTAGCTCAAGGTTAAGAACCGCTGCTCTGAATTGTTTTCTGCCCAACACTAAAGGGAGGGTTTAACACACGCACACACACGGAGGTAACCAACTTTTCTCTATGGACACCATCCCTCCCCCCTCTCATCCTTTTCCTGCTTCTCCATCCCGGGATGATGAATGGAGGTCAGGGCAGGGCGCTGTCATCGCAGGACGCAGCAAACCCTCCCTCCCAAACCCACCGGGTGGGTAGGCGTAGGTGGCGTCGGGGCTTCCCCGAGACTGGTTTCCACACCATTTTCTTGACAACCGCTGCCCCACTTCGGGGAGGGGGACGTTTAATAACGAAGTTTGCTTTTAATGCTTTAGCCAATAGTGTGCAGAATGAAGAAGACTGTTGAGAGAGGTGTGTCAGGAAAAGTCTTGTGGAGAAATGACTGGGAGAGAGAAGAGAAGGATAGCGTTGGAGAGGTGAAGCTAGGGAGAAAATGAGGGTTCAGGGGTGTGGGAGAGAGGCAGAGGGCATTACTCTTGGTATGGGAAGGAGAAGTGGGGGAAAGAGCGCGGGACTAGAGCGCAACAGAAAGAAAATGGGCGTTAGGAGAAAAACTGAGTTTGGGGGACTGGTTTTTTTTCCCCCCCTCCAAGCTTGCTTTCCTTTCCAAGACTTTTTCTCTGCTCCATTGTTGCTCCTCCCCCTCCTCCCCGCCTCCTCTGCTCCCCCTCCTCCCCCGCCTCGCGCGGTAATGGGAGGCTCCTAGGCAGGAGAAGCAAAAGAAGGAATTGTTTGCGAGTTCAGTCATCCAAAAAAGCTTCTTCCATATGGAGGGACCGGGTGCGCTGGGCGCGGCGTCCCCTGCCTTGTCCTCCTGCTGCCGCCGCCGCCGCGACCCCCGCTTCCTGCCGCAGAGACCCTGAGCCCCGGCCCGCCGGTGTCAGCCGCGGCGCGCGCGCACGCACACTCACGCTTACACACACACACACACACACACACACACACACACTCACGCCCGCCTCAGCCGCACGCGCCCGCACGCGCCCTCCCTCCCCGGCCGGCAACTGCTCGGGCCGGGGCCCCTTTGTTGCTCCCGCGGCGGCCGCTCTCCCGTTTTGTGAGTCCCTGGGTGTCACTGTGCGGGTTGGGTGTCCGTGCGGCGCGGTGCCGTGTGGCTCCCTCCGCGCTCACCGCGCCGGCCCCCGGGCCCCGCTCGCCCTTCCCAGGAGCCGCTGCACCAGAGGTGAGTCACGTCGCTGAAAGTTTGTTTTCTTTTCACAAAAAGTTGTGTTTCTGGGTTGGTTTTGTGGGGGGAGGGCGGGAGGCGGGCGCAGGCCGGGCGAAGCCGAGGGAGCGCCGACGGCCGGAGCGGGTCCGGGCGCTCGGCCCGCGGGCTCCGGCGGGGGCGAAGTTGGGGCGACGCGGGCCGCGGGGTGGCGGGGCCGCCGCCGCCCGAGAGCCGCGGCCGGGCCCGCGCCGCCGCGTCTGCTTCCCCGCGGCGCAGACCGGCCGGCCGGTCCCGGAAGCTTGTCGGGTGGAAGCAGGGCCCGGCCCGCCTCCGAAACTTGCCCCGAAGCTTGACACGGTGCCCCGGCTCCGGGCGCGGGGAGAAGCCCGCAGCGGTCGGCGGGGCCCGGAACCGCCCTGCACCCGCCGGCCTCTCCGGGGGAGAAGGCAGACACTGACGTGAGGCACCGCAACAGCCCCCAGAAGAGCATCCCTAGCGAGGGGGGGCGGCGGCGGGGAGGCTCAAGGGGCGAGGCTGAAGTGGGGTGTCCAGAGGTGTCGTGGGGTTGGGGCAGCGGCCAGAGGGAGTGTGTGTCGGTTCGCGCGCACAGCATCCTCCTGGAGTCGTGTTCTTCGGTTTTTGTTTGTGTAACTGTGAGAGGTGGGGAAATGAGCCTCAGAACAGGTGGGAAGGGGCTGTCGGGAGGGGCAAGGAGCCCAGGCCGAGTTTCTGCTGGAGTTGTGAAGGCCTTGCTTAACTTTCGGGGCGCCAAATGTTAGGAGGATTTTGAGGGGTAAGGGGCAGCGGACTTGGAGGACTTCAAGGAGCCCTGGGGATTTGTTTAGTTTTGTTTGGGGGATGGGGAGGCAGTGGCAGGGTGACTTGAAAGGTGGTTGTGCTCTTCCAGAGATGTGGCAGTAGAGCTAAGAATACCCAAACCACACACCAGCAATCCTAAACAGGCACTTTATGGGTGTGGTGGGGTACTCTGCCGCTCCCCCACCCCTTCTTAGCAAGTTCGGATGGGTTCAGAGAAGTGTTTGACTCAGGGTTCCCTCTTTGAGTGGATTAAGTGAAAAGTATACTTTGGTTTCAGGCCCTTGTGCCACCTCCAAGTACCCTGTACCCGACTCACCTTTGTCACCTAGTTCTGTGTTGTTCAGAACTTTGCAAACGTTGGACATTGAATAAATATAATTTTTAAAATTATTGAGTGCGCAAGTGTTTTTGATTTATTCCACAACTGGGCCCTACATGGCTCAGCTCTGTGATGGATTTTTCATCCCTCTGGTTACAGCCAATAAATCAATCTCCATTTCCTCCTGGTCAGCGTGGACAATATTATAATACAGTCTTGTTGGATTGAGGTGGGGGCTGGGGCCCCTATACATCTGGGTGACCTATTTTCTGAACTTCACTTAAGTGCATCTGAGGCAAGAGCTTGGCCGTTTTGAGGTGTGTAACAGGTTTCCCAGGAACGTTTCTGAGGTCTTATAATTGGCACTTTTTAATGGTCTCATAATTGAAACCCAGAAGGTTCCCATGGTAATCTTGAAGCACCTTGGGGTCAGTGGGACAGAGGCAGGGTGGAAACAGCAGTGGAGTTAGGATTTTCCTGCCAGATGAGTTTTAGAGTGAGTTTATGTGAGAGGTAAAAATGAGAGAAGTTAAGAGTTGCCTCATTGTGCCACTTTGCTGGCACTGCCTACCCCCCACCCCCTTTATTTCTCTCTTTGGCTCTTCAGGAGACTGGAGGCTGTCTATTCCCGTGAAATCTGAGGATTGAGATGTCAGACACTGTCCCTTTCATCCTCTTTCAAGAGATCTGAGAGGAGTAACATTACAAGAGACATTTCCTCAGGAGAAATTGCCCAAGACACAGACATTGGCTTTACTCCAGAGAGATTGCTAGAGGCCATGATGGTTGGTTCCTTAACCGACCACAGCTAGGGGTGGGGGACAGAGGACCCTGCTTAGCTGCGGATTGGTTGGCCAACTTGTGATAAGAGTGTGTTCCTTTCCATCCTCCAAATGGATTTTCCTTTCTTTGAAGTGCTCTTTCAAGTGTTTGGGCTCCCAGCTCTCTTCTGCAACTTATCTGTGATTTACATTCCCTAAGAAGGAGTGGGGAGTTTACTCCTTAAATATTTCAGTTGACTTCCCCAGGGACCCCCAGGTCTTAAGCAAGAAGAGCAAGAAGTGAGTCTGGTGGTCACAGTATTCCATGAGACCCGAGGGGCCTGGGTTCAGGCTTCAGCAAAGTCACTGATGAAGTTAATGAATAAGGGGTTTTCTCTTTGTCTTTCAAACAAGTGGGAGGAAGCTGAAGAAGACCCAAATGCACCAGTTAATTGATGTCCAGTACTTTCTGTCCTCTTGAGTAAGGAAGTATTAACCTGTCACCAAAAGATATACATTTGGAGTCTGCTTTCTTGGGAAATAAGAGAAAAGGGAAGGAACTGGAAATTGGTGAGGCAGAGGAAATAAAGTGATTTGTTACATTAAAAAGAATCTGTTTACTTTATCATTTAGAACTTCTTGTCATCTCCATACTTCAATTCAGCAAACATTTCTAGTACATCAGACCTTGGACTGGGAGCTTTCTTGCCCCAGGAGAATAAGCTTTCTTAGTCAAAGGGTGGTTCTCCAACCAACTCCCCCCCCAATTTTTCTTTATCATACAAACATCTACTAATAATTAAAAAAATGTTCTTTTAAATGACCCGCATTCCCACATTATAACACAACTTGTGCGTTCATCCATGTGCATAATACTTCTCACATAGTTGTGATAAAAGCATAGACATTTTTGTAGTCAGCAGTGAAGCACCTAGAGACTTTTGTCCAAAGGCTCACAGAAAACAGATGTGTCCAACCTACTTCACTATTGTTGGGAACAACCTGAATCCTCAGAGTGCTCCCACATCGAGCCTTCACATGTAAAATTTTCATCATTTATGAGGCCGAATCAAATATTGGGGGTCTGGTGGGGGGGGAGTGGAATGGAAGTGGGTGTTTTTAATCTAGAAATCAATGTTTACAAAAAGCCTCCCTAAATAGGGCTTTTGCCCCTTTGAGCCCTCAGGGTTGGTATGGGTAGAGAAGGGGAGGAGGAAGGCAGGAGGTAAGCTTGAGAGGCTCATCTCAAGTGGCACTGCGGTGGGGATTAGGGCACTGCCTTGAAGCCTGGCTCTTCTGAGGGCTCCATTCACACTGACTCAAATCACCGAACTAACTCATCAATCCTCGTATCTCCACTGCCATTGTGTTAGCCTCCCTCTCCAAGCTTGCCTCATCATTCCTGCCCCTCCTTTTCTTCTTCTATCTAGACCATTTTTTCCATGCCTGCTACCACCGTGCTTCTTCATGCCCTTGACAATTGTTGCTGACACATGGCTAGACTCCCCACTGGCTATCCATCACTACACCACCCATCTTCCATCAATCCCATAAACAAGTCACCACCCGGCTTCAAAACAGTCTAAGTTTACAACCCACATTTCCTAGCCCTCTCACATGCGGCTCTGTCTCACCTCATGATAATATTACTTTAGTAGGAGCCTTCTGCTCCAGCCCAAACCTATCTAGTGCTGACCCTTGATTTTTGCCGGGTTCATTCCTTGCTTGCTGCCTTAACACCCCAAACCCCTTTCCTGTAAGCCCACCTTACTTTGCGTGAGACCCACTAATGATGTGTTCTTGAGAGAGATTTGGTGAATGTTGATGAAAATGGGCTGCTGGTTGCAAAGGTACTAGTTTTTTAAGATTCAGTGTAATCGTTGTCCTTAATCCATGGTTCATTTCATTTTTACAATGGACCAGGTAACTGGAGATTTAAGGAAGCCCAGGATCTTGAAAAACTGCTTTTTCTGTTTTCTTATTTATAAAATATATTAATAAGGAATTACTATGGTTTATAGCAATGTACCTTATAAAAAGCCAGTACTTTGGAACTGTTTATTTTGTTGTTCAAAAGATAAGACACTTCTCTTTTTCCCCAGCCCCAGCACAAACTTCCTGGAACCCATGACCCATGAAGTCTTGTCAACACTCACGCCGTCTGAGGGTAGCAGCAATGAAGTAGAAGCAGCAGGTGAGGTTTTCCGCCCACAGTCTAATACCTCTGGCCTATTGGGTCAGTCGTTTTTTTTGTTTTTTGTTTTTTGGTTTTTTTTCATGTTTTGTGTTGCCTCTTGACAGAGTGTTTCTAATCGTTTAGCATTAGAAGGGTCTGGCTCTGAGTGGAATCTGGACCAGACGGATTGGTTCCAGTTCAGTTCAGACACTTTAGTCAGAGTCAGTGGTGACCTCTTTCCCCTGGGGTGGCTGTTTGAACCCTCCTTTCCTTGAGGCAAATCTGTTCAACATGTTGGATACAAACCGTTTTCTGTGGGATTTGGAGTCCGAGGCTGCTGTAGAAAAGCCCTGCTTAGGTCTGGGTGAGGAAAGCCCTGTGTTTATGTCTCTGTCAGTGGTATTATAGCGAATGCTTGTGATCCGCTATGCTGGGCAGTGTTTATCTCACAGAACCCAGAGGGATTCTGTGTCATCCCGACTTTTGAAATAAAGTTAGGAAATAATTTCTCCTTTCCTAATGGTGAATTTGGCCTTATCTTCAAAGGCCTTTGATGTTTGGGACAGGATTATTGGGCAGTAAGAGGAAATCATAGGAGAAAGATCAGAGCCAATAATACACAGTCAACCTCATTTGGTTGCCAGAGAAAATGTTGAGGAAAGTCTCAACTAGTTCTCCTGGTAGGTAACAGGAAAGTGCATACTATGGCCAGGGTAAGTAGGGTTGAATAAAGAAAATAACTCAAAAGGAGCTGACCAGCAGAAAGTATGGCAAAGGAATGTTTATTCTTCTCTAGAATGAGTTTGGACAGCACTGGACAAGATGAGGGTGATGATGTATGTGTCGGCTGGAGCCTTGATCCTTTCAACAAGCTTTTATTGGGTACTTGCTGTGAGCCTGGGATCAATACCAGAGCCCACGGCATCCAGAATCCCATCACCGAAGGGAGAGGAGCACTGCAATAGAAACTGTAGTGTTGGACGAGGTCAGTTAAGAAAGGCTTTTGAGGGAGGAGAGTCGGTATCTCAGACTAAGTCTTAAGGGCAGAGATGGGACTGGCAGGACCGAACTGTTCTTTGACCTCTGCCTGTATGTGTTCATTATTTTCTCCCTGAAAACCTCCTTTTCTTCAGCAGACGATAGGCTCAAGTATTCTTGAGACAGGAGATTGTAGGTTCAGAGTACTTTTGTTAATTTTAGGAAAGTCAAAACTGGAAGTTCTGCATTGAATACAGAATCTCAGAAATCTGAGTCTTAGACAGGGTTCAAAAACCAGTTACTGAATAGCTGTCGGCGTTGGGCGGGGAGGGATGTGTGATTTTTTTCTTTTTTCTTTCTCATCCATGTCAGATTTCAGCTGAGAATTTTAGAAACAACATGCCTGACTTCAGTTTTTTACCTGTCAGTTTCATTTGCCCTTTGTGCTCCTGTGTGCACCGGGTTTGCTAACTCTGAAATCCTTTCCAGAATAGCCAGTGAGGGGACATTTATTGTAGGGACAGATAAAAGTCGCCGGGCTCTCCACTTTCCCAGGAACCTCCTTGGCTGCCGAGAGGTAATTGTCGCACAGGCTGGGAGTACAGGTAAGAGGAAGAGGGCCTGTGGAGCCGGCTCACCTTGGAGCCCCCCCTCTGGCAGGGCTGAAATTGGACTCTGGAATAGAGTGCTCCCCCACCTCCCCTGGCCCTGCCAATATTTTTCCAGACGAGTCCCAGCCAGGTGCCTTTACTAGTCTGAGTTTACCTAACATTACAATCACAGCAGGTTTATTAGGTATGGGTCACAGTTAATTGGAGAGGAAAATTGGGGGGTTCTGGCTTTATTACTTTTCTCTGAAAGCAGAGACTGCTCTTAATTATTTCACAGATCATCCCTGCCACTTGACTCTTTCTGCTCTCTACTGACTATCATCCCACGGTGGTGTTATGCTAGCTCTTCCTTTTTATGTCCCTGTGTCCACATGAGGGGGATTTCATAATGCAGTCAGCACAGTGAGATGACATAAAGCAATGGAAATTCATGGCTCTTTACCTCTGTCATTATGAATGGATGTTTTGTAGTGAACAAGTTATATAAAAATCTGTGTTATAGCCAAGAGTTAGATGCTAATGACTCTTCCAATGTACAGGCCTTTCAAGCCATCACCTGCAACCCTCCCTTGACACCACTGGTGGTCTGCCATCGTGAAGGCTGCATCCGCTCCAGGTGAAAGCCCCACGGTCAGGTGCTTTTCATTCTCTAGCCTTGTGTTGCAGAGATGGAGGCTGGGTGGTTAGGCCCAGCTCTCGCCTGTCTGGACTGTGGCAGCTTGCCAGCAAGTTTCACTGGGTGGTCTTTGACAATGAGGGGGGTGGGGAAGCTCAGCTCTCCTGCCCAAAGGGGAACAAGAAGGTTGGCAGCCAATCCCCAGTCATTGAAACGCCACAAAGGTCTTGAGCACTGGTGAAAAAAAAAAATGGAACAGGTTGCTGAGGGCAGTATTGTGAAGGGGTTCATTTTTGTTCCCCTGATTTTATAGACAGAGCCTTGCATTTATATGGCAAGGCTCCCTCAAGAGGGTGAGCACACAAGGGCGGCAGCCACCCTTCATCATGGGACGGGAGAATTACTGTTCTCACCCCATCACTGGGAATCAGCTGTGGACCTGGAGGGCAGGCTGAGGTCCGGAAAGCCCGGAGCCGAGGAGGCAACCCCGCCTGCCTCCTCCGTCCCTCCGGTGTTGTGCTGTGCAGAATGATAGGTGCCATCTAATGAGCGCAGACTGTGTGCCGGGCCCTGTGCTAAGCCTGCAGGTATTACCCCTGCACCCCCCACGCTCCCCTCCACAGTCCTGTGGAGACGGGCAGTATGGTCTTGTTCTGCAGATAAGGGGCCAAAGCTTAAAGAGGTGTAGTGACTTGTTCTGCGCTCACAGCTGGTAAGTGGCAGAGCCAAGATTTCATCGAAAGAGTGCTGACTCCAAAACTCAGGCTTTGCAGGGAAAAAAATGTCCAGACAATCTCTCCCGCTAAGAAGAGTCCTCTCAGCTGGGGGGGAGTAGTGGTGGGGAGGACTGTTTCTTCTGCCACTAACAAGTGTAAGGAGCTGGTGGGGGCCTTTATGAGACTTGCCTTAAGAGACCGGAACCGAAAACGGGGGCCACAGCTGGAAGGTTTTGACCGGCGGCAGCAAAAGGGAAGCCAGGCTTTGTGGCACAGCTTGTGTCAGACTTAGTAGACAGCTCTGAAAGCCTCGTCCACCTGGGCCTCATCTCAGAACACGTCTCTTGCTTCTCCCATCCCCCCCCCCACATCATCTGAATCGGCTGTCTGAGTCTCTGCGTCCCCTATAGATGCCGGCTGAATACTCTTGCTCCTCAGGTTTCTGCAAGTCTGATCAAGCAGGCCTTCTGTGCCCTCTGTGGGGAGAGGGGGAGAAGGTGCTTGGCCCAGCAGATACTTTTCCTGGTCAGGAGACGTGGCAGCTTGCACAGAAAAATAGCCTGGGGAAGGAGCTAGGAGCTTTGACAGACAGGTAACTGACGGGAGATGGTACCTCGCAGGCGAATACTCCCAGGACAGCCGGCAGGAAGAATTCTACAGGCAGTTACCTGCAGGAGAGCGGAACAGACCTCTCCCTCCTGGCTGAGGGCAGTGCTGGAGACTTCGCTGTGGAGGACTCCTAGCTGCCCTTAGTTCCTGGTTTCTCTTTAATAAGCGTGGACAGCCTGAAGCCCGGGGGTGCTGCTTTGCAGTGAGGAATGACACAGGACATTTGGGTTTAAGAAACAATTATGTGGCCAACTAGCTGGGTAACTGAGAGAGTCACAGAAACTCTCTGAGCCTTTATTTCCCTATCGCCACAAAGCTGCCGTTCAGAGCACCATTAGGATGCAGAGAGATAGCACAAGAGAACGCTTTTGATTCGGAATGTTTCTGCTGTCCTCAGAAGCCCAAGTCCTCCCGCATCCGTGCTCGCCCAGGCTGAGTTAGGAGACAAGACCTGCTAGGGAGCTGGCCAGAGGTCGGAGCGTGGCCATATGGGCTGCAGCTGCTTCTGTGGTTGTGTCTCTGTTTTCCGAGGGCAGACGCCTGGACTAGAGGCAGTTCGTCCTTCTGCCAGAAACCCTTCCCGAGCTCCGGACGGGCTCTTTCTCCCTCTTGCAGGAAGAGGCAGTGAGGGGGTCTCAGGGTCTGGTGAGAGTTGAGAGAGGAAAAGACCTCATGACAGGGGGATCCCGGTTAACATTCTCCCCGAGGCAGGAAGAACAGAGGAGTCTGGGGGAGTGTCTGGAGCGAATCTTACTAGAAGGTGGTTCAGGAGGAAGCCATATTTCCAGGGCCACTTGCGGGTTGGAGATTGTGTGGCGTCCTGGTTAAGTGTGGGCTTTGGAACCAGAACAGCCTGGATTTGCATCCTGGCCTTGCTAGTTGCTAGGTATATGACCCTGGGCTAGTTACCTAGACTCTGAAATCCCAATTTCTTAAGGTTGTTATAAAGAGAAGCAAGAAATGGCATATAATGCATTTATGAAGCACGTCGTGAGCATTCAGTAGAAGGCAGCTGTTGGGAGGAAAGGAGGGGAAAGAGGAACAGCGGGAAGTGAGGGTGACTGATGGATTGGGCAGCTGGAAGGAGGACTAGGGGTAGACTGTGCCAGTGGAACCCTCACTGCTCAAGGCTCTACAGGGATAAAGGAGTGAGCAGATGGGGACAGAGAGGAGCCCACAGTGAGACAAAGCCCTGCCCAGCGCACCCTGATGTGTCCTCAGACCTGGGCAGTAGGAAGAGAATTCCCACCCAGCCTCCTCCTCTGCTTCTTCCCCGTTCAGCATCTTCCATTCTGCCTGCGAGGCCGAAAACCTTGGCGTCATCTTCAGCTCTGTTCTTTCTCTCACACTCCACTTTAAATGGACAAATAATATTGGCTTTACCTTTAAAATATATCTAGAATCCTGCAACTTCTTACCACCCTGGTCTTCCTCCACTTCTTACCCAGACTGTCGGACTGTGGGACTATGGGACTCTTGCAGTAGCTTCCTCAGGGTTCTGCCCGCTTCCACCCCCACTCCCCTGACCTCCCTGCCCCTCAGTCTGTCCACATTGAGAAGTCAGTTTCAGCTTCCAACAGAGAAGCCAGAGGAGGTCACTTCTCTGCTCAGAACTCTCCAGGGGGTCCTGTTTAATTCAGAGAAAATTCTAAAGCCTTCAGTGCCCTCAGCCCCACGCCCTGTAGCTCTGCCCTCACCTCCCCCCACCCCACCACCACCCGGCCTCCTTGCTGCCCCTCCATCTCGCTGAGCAACTTCTTTGCCTTCCGCAACTAACCAGAACCTAGCTTATTAATTCATCCTTCTCTCGCCCTTCAGCCCAATTTATTTTCCCTCAGAGTTATCACCTGCTGACAGGTATCTATTTGTCCAGTTGCTTACTGCCTACTTCTCCTCCAGAATGAAAGATCCATGAGACCAGGGACTTTTTTTCCCTCACTGTCATTCCTGTGCTTGGATTAGACTCTGATACGTAACTGGTGTTCAGTTTTTTCCCCTCACTAGTCTGCAGGGCTTGTCTGAATTTCAAAAGAGGTGTAATATGAGTTTTAAAATCAAATAATTACATATGGATTTATAGAAGAAAAATGCATTCTGGGTATATGTATATGGGAGTATGTGGGAGAGTGGTGCAGAGAATTCTAATAATATTTGAGTGTGTGTTTCAGAATTGCCAGGGAGCTGTGTGCTTGGCCACGACAGAAACAGCCCAGTTCTTTCTTCCTCAAGGTGACTGACTTCAGGATGGTGCATGGGTGTGCCCATCGTTCCACCTGTAAGGGGAGCGTAAGAACGGATGCCTCCTCTGGCCCTTCCCCACCGGTCGCTTCAGAGGAATTTGTGGAGCGTCTGCTTTATGCCCACACTGTGCTAAGCCTGGCTAGGAGAGGCAGAGAAGCCCAGCGCCTTCTCTCATTCCACTGAGTCCCACAGTCTAGTTGTTCACCTGGGATTTCCTAGGTGTGCCCAGACAATCCATTTTGCTGCTCCCTTCCGGTATCACAGTGACCTGAGTTGAATTGGAGCTCTGTTGAATCGCGTTTGGACCCACAGGACGGGGACATGAGGAACGTGACACGTTCGAGAATAGTTCAGCTCCCCGCACACATGAGGGCCTGGGGGGTCAGGCCCCATGCTGGGCACGCAGGCCACAGAGATGATCTCTGCTGCTGGAGAGCTGACAGCTACGTACAGGGACAGCACGATTGGATGTCCGCCCAGAGGGGGACAGATCTGATTTCCAGTTGCATCTCAGTCACTCAGACTTGCTTCTAGATTTAGAAGCTGAGGAAGAATAAAAATAGGGATAAAGATCCCAGGAGGTCTTGTGCTGACAACAAATGTGCCTGAGAAATGGTACTACCCAACATCTCCGGCATTTCAGGGAGCTGAAGGCCTGAGCTTCCTCCTTCAGCTTTGTTTGTTTTTTTTTAAACTCTTAAAAATGAATAGCTTTTTTCTTGCAATTTGAAGTTTACAGAAAAGAAAAAAATTAAGTAAAAAATATAGAGTTGCCACATACCCCTCACCCCAGGCCTGTTCTCCCTTATTATTTGGATGTTGGTGCAGCACATTTGTTAACAGTTGTGCGGTTGATAAGCCCATATCGATACATTGTTACTAACTAAAGTGCATGCTTTACATTGACTATTTGTATTATACACGCTGTGGGCTTTGACAAATGCATCATAACAACTATTCAGCATTGCAGTATCATACAGAATAATTGTTTCTCTGCTTAAAAATCCCCTGTGCTCCACTTATTAGGCCCTCTCTCTTTCCCTCCCCCAATCCCTGGTAACCGTTGCTCGTTTTATTGTCTTCGTAGTTTTGTCTTTTCCCGACTGTCCTACACTTGGAATCACACAGTCTATAGTGTTTCCAGGTTGGCTTCTTTTACTTGGCAGTCTCTTCCAGTTTTAAACACGGCCTTCTGTCCCTTTCCCCTATCCCCTCCCCCACATGCACATGTTCGTCTGGAATAAGAGCCCTGTGCTGAGACCCACTTGACCAGAGCCCGCGAGTCCCATTCCTTCATCGTCTCCCAGTGAACGTGCCTGGCCCTGGTGCTACCGGAGTTTAGCCCAGGCTGGTAGACTGTGAGGAGCTGCCTGTGTTTCGGTTCCACATCTGGAAGCATCAGCTGTGCAGACCTTCCCATCCCATTCCTAACTAGAGCCAGGAGGAGCACATGGGGCTTGTTTGTCTTCCTCCTCAGTAGTTTGTTTTACTTGCTTTGGAGCCGGGGAGGAGGGTGGGGAAGTGAGCTTCCCCCAGGCAGGCAGCCCTCCTTCACACCCATATCTGCTGGCTGGCCACATGTCCCCCAGCCTCTGAAGTCACTGTTGTCAGCCCTGTCCTGGTCCCAGTGGCGTCTGTGCTGAGCCCTGAGAGTGAGCACCGAGGCCTGTTTTGTGGGCATTTGGGAGGAAGACCGATAGGGAGCAGAGAGACTGAGAACATTTTTTCCTGCCCTGAAGGGCTTCTTTCCTGAGTCAGCCTTGTAAGCCAGGATTCCTTGGGAGTTGGAGGCAGGAACCTCAGTATTCCCTGCACTCACCAGTCACTCCAAACAGGGAGAATCTCTGGGGGAGTAAGTGATGATGATGGATGTTCAAAGGGAAGGAGAATGAGGGAGTTCCTCAAATCTAGACCCCGAGCTAAGGGAAGGAAGGTGCATGTGAATGGGGTCCTGTGGGTCATCTGGTTGAACCAGGCTGTGAAGTTCCAGGGGCTGAGGAAAGTGGGTGTATGAGGTGCAGAGAGTTACAATCCTGGGGAACAGGGACTGAAATTTAGACCGTAGGTTCCATTGCTTCCTGTCTGGAGTCAACACAGAGCTGAGGCCAGCTGGTACCTTCCTGACTCTGAAGGACACCAGCCAGGTGTGACAGAGTTCAGTGTGAAGGAGAAAGAAGACTCTCTGGCCCCTTTGGAAAGTCAGCTTTTGGACTGTGGAAGTTCCATGCTGATGGTCCAAGTCCATACCGCTTCGTCCTCTGGTTTTCCTTCTTCCCCCAGTCCACAATCCGAGCTATATCCTGATCAGTGACTCACTAAAGGGCCCCAGGTCACCATACATTGGCTCTGCCTAGTTGTCCCCGGTGCAAGTGGAGACGAATAGTGGCCTGTCCCAGGTTTGCCACTAACATGGTCAGCACTATTGCAACAGAGTGTTTAAAGTTCTTCAAGCTCTTCAGAGGACCCTCTACAGGCAAATTGTCCTTGACTTTATGGTTAGTTATGGAGTCAGGGTGTAGCCTCCAGGCCCCCTGTCTTCCCGAGTCTGATTTTAGAGCCAAGGAGGCTGTGACAGTGATTACTGACCCTCAACACAAGCCTTGGCCCTTGCCTCGGTTTGCCCAAAGAGGCGGACAACAGAAAACTGCTGAACCAAGTGAGTGTGGGCCCTATGATCCTTACCAAATCCAGCCTTCACCCGTCTCCCTTCTAACATTCTGTCCCCACAGGAGGTATAGTGAGTGTCCTGAGAGAGAATCCCAGGCCAGCTCCTGTAGGTACATGCCAGGCAGAGTGTGCCTAGGAGCAGGGGCACTTTTCCTGAACCAAGAGATAAATACATGATCTGACAAAACATTTGGGTTTTTTTTTTTCTCCTGATTTGTGTGTGGAAGAAATCTCAGTAAGGCTGATTTTATAAATAGCCTTTATAGTTACTAAAATATAAATTTATAAATGCAATGCATTTTTTAAAAAATCACCTTTAGCGTAGAGAATGGCATCCTGTGGGGATCATGCCAGGAACTCCCAAGAGGTGGTTGTCTGTTAGTACGGGATGCTCAGGGAGGCACAGGCCTTGCTTGACCTGGGGAGCTTCAGCAGGTGTTGGTGGAAGGAAGTCTCTGGTGCAGTCTGGATCTTATCTAGTACTTTCCAGAACAATATACAGGAATCAGGGCAGGGGGTCCCAATTTCACCCACTGCCACTCTACTCCCCTCTTTAGAAAAAGCCAGCCTCCATGGTAGCGGAACAGGGAAGCTCCTTATTAACTAAGGTCTATGCGCTTTCAGAGTCAGAAAGTGAAGAGGAACAGTGTGCCCAATTAAGATGGACTCCTTTGACAGGCAGAACTAATTTTCCCCACACCGGAAATTAACACAAATGCCAGTACTAACACCCTTGGTCTGCAGGGGGGGAAAGGCAGAGAGACCTGTTTCTTTGCATCTCAGCCAAGATGGGGTGTGTTTCCCTGCCGAAGGTGGGGGTTCTGACCTGTGTCTCTAGTGTGAAGAATGCCACCCTTTGAGACTCAGGATGCCCGCAGACTGCCTCTCTTGAGTCACTATGGCATAGGCCCCCAGATGTGTTCAAAACCATCAACTAGTGGCCTTTCAGTCAATCAGTCAACAGATTATTGAGCTCTGTGCCTACTGCCCACAAGACGCTTCTGGCCTGGATTATGAATATCTCTGAAATCCAAACGAGAGGTTATTTTACTTCAAATCGCATCATCACGTTCTCTCGTTAGAGAAGGGCTTGGTCTGGGCAGGTGCTAGGTGCTCGCCATTAGCGCCTTCGTCATCATTATTACTTCGGTTTGAGACAAACTGCCGACTTAGAATTCTTTCCTAAGCCAGTATTCTTGGAGCATTTGGCTATTTAAAAAGAGTCTTGTCGATTATGGTATGTTGGGAATTCTATTGTAGAGACATGGAGGCCCAGAGAAAAGTGGTAGATTCAGAAGTCCAAGCCAGTTTTCTTGATGGTCTTTCACCTGGGCCTCAAGGCCTCTGCACTTGGTTAGTTCTGCAGCCAGAGAAGTTGGGGGCGTGTTGTTGGTGAGGTATGCTCAGGGTCCTGAGGAAGGCCCATCCCGGACAGAGAAACCCCAGAAAGGAAACAGAGGGCATGGGGTGCAGCCAACTAGCTCTGGGTCCCTGCACCAGAGGGCTAGGGGGATAGGCTCTGTAGGTCTCCTCTGGCTATGGAGTCCCCTTTCAGAGATGGGGCTGCCTCTTTGGCACAATACCGGGGAGCCTTTCAAGGTCAAAGAGAACACCCCTTCCCCATCAGAACCTCGGCGCTCAGTGAAACCTGCTTTTCAAAATGCTGTTTCACTTGACTGAGAGAACATTGGGTAGGTAGGTAGGGGGGGTGGGTGGCGGTGGGGTGTTTCCTGGAAGTTAGTGTGGGATTGGGAAGGTTTGAGATGTTCTAGTTATCCTTTGAAAAAAAAACAAGTTTTATTATTATTTGTTTATTTAAAAACTCTAACACAGAGAAACAGAAAGAATAGTATCATGAACCCCATCTACCCATCACCCAGATTCAACAGTTATCAGGACAAAGGGTTTTTTGTTTTGTTTTGTTTTTTAATATTGGTTTGTTTTCATTACTATCTGTGTGCCAGATGGGACAAGGATGGATGCCATAAGGTTGCTCTTTCCAAAAGACGTGTGTGATCCCATCTCCCCGCCTCCTCAGTGGCATAAAAAGGAAAGAACACCAGCCTGGGGCACTCAGGGTTGATATCCAGTTGTTCCATGGTGCTCCTAGGTGTTTCTGTGTTTCCCCCTACCAGATGCTGAGCTCTTGGAGAAAGCTTGAACTTTGTCTTTGGATTCTGAAGACCTGGTATTGAAGGGGTGTTCAATAAGCGTTGGTTGACTTGCAAGGCAAGCGATTCCATGGGACAGGGTGGGTTCCATCTGGATAGGTGCGAGTCACGTGAGTGCTTACTTCACCATTTGGGGAGCAGTTCCCCCGAAGTAGGTCGATGGTGGGATTCAGAGTTGGGTAGGGGGTGATTATCTGAACTCTGGGGGACCCTGAGTGTGTGAAAGGTTAGCTTTCATCATTCTAGAGTGAAGGGGCTCCTGCTTTTGCCTAGAAAGAAGGAAAGAAGAGTGTGGCAGCCTGGGAGAACAGGAGAGAGGGGGATGGGGGCTGCTCTCTGCCTGGCCCCCAGACTCTGGAGGCTGCAGGCTGTGGGTGTGGCTGAGCAGGCTCTGAGAATGAGGCTCCAGCCCCAGACCCGTTTCTCTGGGTGGCCACAGACAACCCACACGCCGCCTGCACCACCGGGCCCGCGTGTCATTCCAAGTGCTATTTTATTCACTGTGGCGTTGGCAAAGAACAGGGCTCCTTCGAGTGTGGCGGAGGGAGTCCACTTCCAGCCTTTCCAGCGCTGGGCAGCTCCGAGGCACTGTGCCCCTCTGGGCAGGGCTGGGGACGTTAGAGGATATGAACTGGGGTGTCGGAGGAACGTGAGGGTGGGTGCTGCAAACAACCCCCCCCCTCAGATCCAACCCTGGGTGTAGCGAGCAGAGGCCGCAGGCCCGGTGGGCCAAGGCCCACAACAGACCCGAGCCAACTCTCCAAGCCCGGACTTTCATCAGTGACCTGCCCCGCCCACTCCCTGCCTGGTCTTTTTCAGTTTAAACTTCCAGCCCTGTCCTCCCCTCCCATACAGGCATGATGTGTGTGTTAGTGTTTTAATTTTTGTTCTTGGCAGAAGTTAAGACACAAAATGGATTTGGAAGGAGATGAAACCAGTCTGGGTATATGTTGGGCAGCAGCAGCTTCATTCCTGGAGTGGGCGGGCCGGGGAGGGGGAGGGGTGGGGGACCCGGTCTCTAAGGCAGGGTGGGGAGCTGTCTCCTCCCCTGGTAGAGACCAAACTGAAAAAGGACCTCTCTGGGCAAGGCCTGAAGCCAGAAGCTAAGCTGTTAACCCTTTGGGACATCGAAAAGACAGTTCCCGTGGAGCCGAAGCCCTCTGGTCCAGTGTGGTGTTAAGCGGCTCTGGGAGCCTTGGCCGGTCGATGGTCAATACGTGTCCCACTTCTGGGTGTTCTCTGAGCCCCTAGAGACTGCTCTGCCTTTGTTAAGGGACGCAGGGCTGCCACTTCAGGTTTTGATGTGCAACCACTAAAACGTGCATGTGCTTGAAGAACTTCCAGTCTTCTGCTGACCTCCCGGGCCCCAGAACTAGCGGTGATGGTCCCCATCTGGCAAGGGTTACTGTGGCCCCAGGACCTGTTTGAATCTCCTTTTCTAGGGTAGAGGTCATCTTGGCCCCAAAAGTAGGCGCTCTTTGCAATGGTGCCCTCTCCTTGGGTTTTTATTTCTGTGTGAAGAGGAGAAAATTAGAATCGGAAAGTCCAGGGGCGCCTGGGTAGCGCAGTCGTTAAAGCGTCTGCCTTCGGCTCAGGGCGTGATCCCGGCGTTCTGGGATCGAGTCCCACATCGGGCTCCTCTGCTGGAAGCCTGCTTCTTCCTCTCCCACTCCCCCTGCTTGTGTTCCCTCTCTCGCTGGCTGTCTCTGTCAAATAAATAAATAAATGATCTTTAAAAAAAAAAAAAAAAAAGAATCGGAAAGTCCAGAAAATACCTGAGGAAATGTGAGAGAAGCTTTAAGAAAATGTTTTATTCTCTAAAATGTATTAAGATATTCAGTTTTTGGAATTGAAAAAAAGTTTTTAGCTTTAAAAATTAGAAGAATTTCCTTAAAATAATTTAGTCAGGAACATTTTTATACAAAATTCTCAATTCCAGCCAGGGCATCCAATGTAACCAAGGCATTTCTGATAGACATTCTTAATCAGAATGGCCCCCAGATCCATGGCAGGGACACCCAGTGGTTGCCAACCTTGGCTGTGTGTTACAGTTTCCAGGGAAGAGTTTTGAAATTCTGATGCCTTGGCGCCGCCTCCAGAGTGGGGCTTCTATTTGTCTGAGGTGCTGCCCAGGCGCTGGTGGGTTTTAGTGTCCCCAGATGATTCTCCTGTGCGGCCGGTGTTGGCAACCTTCAATCTAATGCTTGTGTAAGAACAGAAGGAAGATGAGAGAGGCCGGATTAAGAAGTGGAAGAATTTTATTGTCTCTTGCTACATGCTGGTGCATATAACTTGGATCCAGACTCAAACCACTGCTGCCAACTTTTGAATGGAATTTGGGCACTCAGACCTCAGGACTGACTCTGAGTGGGGTTGGGGACGACACATCTTGAGGAGTTGAGTGCAGAGTGCATTGTGGGATCTGCCAAACCAGTCCCTCCCAAAACATAGTAGCCAGTGCATGACTCCAACTCAGACTGACTTTGGTTTTTTACAGCCTTTCACAGTTCCTTCTTCGGAAAACAGCTCATTGTCTATCTGGTTGGAGTGACCAAGGACATCAAGACCAAAGTCAGGGGAAGCAGAAAAGCCGTGGCTTTGAAATTTTTCTTGAGCAAGATGGTTAATCTCTCTGAGCCTCAATTGCTGTATCTGTAAAATGGGAATGACAATACCACCTACTTCATAGAGTTGCTTAGAGGTTAGACAAGGTATTTCAGGTATATTGTCTCAACAAATGGTCAAGTACTTTTCTTTGATTTATACTAAGATTGATGGTTTCTTCTAATTCTAAAGATCTGCCTTAATCCCATATCGCAACAAAACCTGGTATATTATATTTATTAAATCTTGATGACTTTTAATTACATTTACAAATCAGTTAAATTAGGAAATTTGTAATTTAGGAGGAAAAAAGGCAGTCTTTAAATGTTAATATGGCCAACATGATAATTTCAGCAAACTAACTTCTTGATGGATACTTTATACAATTTACTAAACAAAGTAATTTCAGATTTGTAAAGGTTAACAGAATATTAAATGTGTTTACATTTTTTTCCATAACACTTGTCCATATTGTATGGAAGCAGCAGATCCTGGAATTAGAGGAGGTTCCTTATAAGCCAAAGTTGTTGAATGTTAGAGAATGGACACAGATACCTCTTCGGAGATGAAAATGGGGCAAAGAGCAGCCTTTTTATGGCCCAGCGGGTTGTTGGGGAATGAAGTCCTCAGGCCTATGGAAAGATAAAATACCAGTGATGACATACTGTTTGGAGGCAGCTTTTGTTTTTTTTTTTTTCAAATTTGTCTTTTTAATTACAAAAGTGATAACTGTGTAGCTAACCACTTTGAATACTTCTGAAGCATTTAATGCAAAAAGTACAAATCCCCTAATCTTCAGAGATAAATGATGTTAACATTTAAGTGTTTCGTGACCTCCGAAAAACTATACACCACATATCATATGCAGTTTTTTAAATAACAAAAATGGAATCATGCTGTTTTACAAGTTGCTGGATATTCTCCAGGAACCTCTTAGGCCAACATTTCCCAAAGTGTATTTGATGAAATTCTCCTCACTAATGGTACTCTGAGAAAAAAGAGTAGTGTGGTCAAATAAGACCAGGCCTGTGGTCACGTAAGTCCAGGCCTGTGGTTAAGTAAGTTCAGACTTCAGTGCATACTCTTACCCTCCTCTTGGTGATTCACGGTGCATAACACCATATTAAAGGCTCTGAAAAGGCCTGTAGTAAAGAAACCTAATTAGTTTTTCTTAACATAGCATTTCTCTAAATTATTTTGCCATCGCATTTTTACATCCAGTAGATTTTTAGAAGTGCCGTTTTAGGCATTCCTCGCTAAGCTCTCCTCCACCCATTTCCCTCTGCCTTCTGTGGTGTAATCTTGTGGGGTAGGCAGGAAGAAAAGAGCTCATGCCTTCCTTTACTCAGCAAATGCTTATCACGCTCCTACTGTGTGCTGAGCACTGCGGTCGCTGCTGGGGGTACGAGAATAAGCAAGCTAGCAGGCTGTCTGCCCTGGGAGAAACTGTTTCCCTCCCGCGCTAGGATGGTAGGAATCCTACCAGGATGGCTTGCACCTGGGAGTGGCAGTGTTTCTGCAGGGGATCCTCTCTGCAGCTGTTGGAGCCGGTGAATGCAGGCCAGAACGATCCCCACCCCCGCTGTTCCTGACCCTTCCCCAAGCTTCTCCAATTCCCCATGCTTTGCTCCTGCTGTAAATAGTGGTGCCTGACCCAGCTGGCAAGACTCCATGTGTTTGTTTTCTCTGCGTGTGCCAGGCCTGCACCAAGGCCACTGTGCTTTACAAGTTGGGGAGAACTGACGGGAGGTGGGGTCGGGGGCTTCCAGCAGAAGGCAGGGACTGACAGACTGATGGACTGGAGCATGCTTCAGGTCTCCAAATTGGTATTTATTTTAAGTTTTAGGTGGTTTAAAAGAGCTTTGTAATCGAGAAAGAGCAGGGGTGGGCTGCGGACTCAATGTGTATATTTGGGGGTCAGGGAGGTGGTGAAGACAGTGGGTTTGTATGAGGTCAGATGGGAAAGAAAGTAAACTGTCATGGTTCTAAAGCATACTTACCAGCTGGAGCTGGCGATGCTGGCTGTGTGAGCCCACGTGCACGCACACGTGTGTGGATGCAGGTCTATCTTAGAGGTTGTGAATGCACAGGCCCAGAGAGCGCAGGTGGGCGTGTCTGGTGCCTGAGATACTTCCTATTCTTAACCCTCTTTTGTTGAAATACTAGGCATAAATCTGCAACAATGATCAGACTAATGAAAGTATTCCTAAAAGTAACCCTAACGAGAATTATTCAGATTCAATAAGTGGCCGTCATGTACTGAGCAACTACTTTGTACCAGTCAGTATGCTAGATGGTTTACTAAGGTAATTTGTTTTTCTTCAGCATCGCTGTATGCTATAGATTTTATTGTCTTACATTAAAGTGGTTCCTTCTAAGTTCAGGGTAAGGGTTTCTGGCTTGCGGGAAGGTCTAGGAGAGACCCTGTTCATGTCACAGTGCAGTCACCTGCCAACCAAAGAGCGCCGGCTCCTGAGCTCCTGTCTTGGCCCTGACTTCAGCAGTTTCGCCCCAAGGCTTAGCATTTCATGTGAGTGCTTCGCATTTTCTGCCAGCACGCATGACCCTGTTAGGGGATGGTGTGTGTGTGTTGGTGTTTGGGGATTGGAGCTGATTTTGCCCAGCATTTGCTTGAATCAGCCCTAGAGCCGGATAGACCGAGAAGCAGCAGCCCAGTCGGCATTCATTCTGGGTCACAGAACCTGAGACCGGCTGCGAGTCCTTGCAGGTTGTGGATATGGGCCTGGTGCTTAGTCATTGGTGGGGGGGGGTGGGCACAGAAAATGATTGCAGGTGACAGCTTAATTGGAGTTGGTGGTGATTATGTCACCTAACAAAGTAAATCAAAGTCTTTTCAACCCCCCGAGTTTCCTAAATGCCCAGCTTCTAAGGCAAAGCTCCCTCCTTGACTAGATGATGACAGTTCTTTCTTATCTCCGCCATGACCTTTTACCTCTGTGTCTCAGGTTGTCATTGGGTCACTCAACAGGTATTTGCTGAATACCTAAAACTGTTTTAGATGCTGACAGCACCCTTGTGAATATCCTCACCATTCCTGATCCCGAACACTCGGTCCAGTAGCCAGGCAAATGGAAAATAGTGTGTTGGTACTTGCACAGGGAAAGTGTGGGACTGGCTAGGGGAACAGAGCTGGGTTCCTAACCACTGCCTGACACACAGCGGGTGCAAGGGACATGCCTTGAACAGAAGAGCATTTCCTTAGGTGCTACTTCTCCTAGCATTTTCTTCCCCACCTCCTCCTTGGCAAGCCCACACCCACCCACCTCTTGCTTGGAGGCTACAACAGGAAAGACCTGTGTCCAGCCTGCCTTCTCCACTGAATAAGAACCACATCCTGATGGGAGATAGGAACAGGGATATCAGACACTCAGCATCACCTTCCCCAATTCGAGCAAGCTCTGCTTTGCAGCAAGAGCACCCTTGGGGTTTCATCAGAGCCAAACTCCAAGGACCAAATAGTCAGACTTGGAAAAGATCTTGGAAGTAGGTCTTTACAGCTTAGCAAAGATTCATTGAGTACCTACTATGAGTCCAGAAGAGAGACTTATAAACAAGTTATGACACAGTGTGAGAAGGGCAAGTGACAAAGCTGAGGCTTAAGAGATCCTCATTGGCCTCTATTAGCTCTAAGCCTCTTTCCTACCTTCACTGACGTACTTCGATCTTCTAGGACTGTGCTGGGAATGAACGTGGGTGGTAGAAAGGGGAACTCTTTTGGGACTCATGAAAGGGGCTACAGTGGAGGACCAACCTTCTGTGCTGAGCAGGACCCGAGAAAGAGAGAGAGAGAGAGGGAGTGTGTGTGCAGGTGCTCAAGTGGGTGACACATTTCTTTTGTCAGTCCCCTAGTGCCTTTACTAGTGGGTCTGGTTCCTCGCCTGTATTTAGTAAAATCTGTGGTTTATCTTGATCTTTCCCTGAGGCCATGTTGCATTTTAATTTTGGTATAACAGAAAGATGTTGTCAAAGCTGAAAGTTGACTAGGTTCCAAGTTGTTTAAGGCTGGGCGGCTGCCTGTACGCTCTGTCCGTGTGTGGCACCTAGTGGGTACCCAGCCGGGGTTTGCTAAACTGACCTGAATTCTGCCCCAAGCCCGCCCCAGGGACCTGTACTCCTCATCATGAACTTGGGGTTGCCAGCTAAACTCCCTGCTCTTCTCAACGTGAACATCAAGTAGGATGCCCTTGTTTGTCTTAGTACACTTCTGAGACAAGTCCTGTTACCTTTCTGGAGGGTTTGGGGAAGAAGCGATTTCTGTGGTTCTGCGTATGCTGCAGACTGAGCAGTGCTTGCTCTCCGGTGTCCTTCCTGGCATATTTCCTGTTCTTCTCAGGCCTCCATTGCTTTCAGTGGTTACCTTCAGATGGAATCAAGTCCCAGCCTTCCCCGGGGCCTACTTAGGTAGTAGGGCTTGTGTTTACACACTGATCACTTAAATGGGATCATTTTTCTTTTGTCCTAGGAGATAGGACATTAAGCTGTTAAGATCTGCTTTAAGTGCTGTTCAGGCCCTAGGACAGGTCTGTTTATATACCTTGTTCATGCTGTCTACCCAGACTCTAATGAATTCCTTTTAGGCGGGCTCTTTTGTCAGCCATGAGCACCAGAAGGTTTGGGAGGGGATGCTCCTGTTTCCTCTCCAGTCACTCTGTTACCATTTTACTTCATTGTTTACTTGTGTGGATATAGCCTTGGCCATAGGCTGTAATTAGAAACAGGTAGGTGGATAGGAGCAGGTGGCTTTGTTGTGGCTTTGTTCATTCACTGACAAGGTTAGAGGTGAGCTCCTTTCTGGGACTGGGTTGGGAGTGGGGGTCCAAGGGATCAGGGGAATGTTTTCCTCTCCATAAATACTTCTCCATAACTTCTGGTCCCAAATGACCTATTGTCGGATGGGGGCTCTTTTCCCTTTTCTCTCTGAACATGTAGAGACACTACGGAGAAATTATGATCATTATCGTCATTATCATCATCAAGAGAGTGCAGAGAGAGGGCATAAACAGGGTGAGGGAGAGGTGGTGGGGAGCGGTTATTAGCTTAAGTGGTGTAAATGTGGCCTCGAGTTGAGTAGAGCATGAGAGGCTGGAACGAAGTCTTGCTGGCAACTTGGGGACACTGTAGCACTCTCTGTGGATCTCTTGTCCCACGGGGCTACTGTGAAGTTCTGTAAAACACTATACAGAGTGTAGGTATTAGTGCTTTTTTTTTTTTTTTCCAACAAGGAATATTTCTCAAACTTCTGAGGCATGTGTGTAGTACAGCAACTTTGCTTAATTTTTTACAGCAGAGAAGGAACAAGCAAAGAGATGGTATCACGTGTCTGGAGTTCTTAAAATGCAACATCTTGAAGTCTTAAAGTACATTAATCTAAAAGCCCATGCGGTGGCAGAGCCACTGTATAAATTTTGGCCTCTAGTGAGTGGCTTCCATGACACCTGTCCCCACAGATTGTTGCATGATTGCCGTGTGCCAGGCTGCTTTCACACGCAGACTCATTAACTCTTTGTAGCAGCTCAGCTACCATTTTCGTTTCACAGAGCGTAAACTGAGACTCATTTCACACGCAGACTCATTAACTCTTTGTAGCAGCTCAGCTACCATTTTCGTTTCACAGAGCGTAAACTGAGACTCAGAGATTAATTCCCAGGGGTAGAAGTAGCAGAACTCATATGTCAACCCAAGGCTCATGGCTTTTTAGTACCTGGTCCTGCTGGGTTTCAACATTGTCACTTAGCAGAAAAGTCTATAATGGAAATGTGAGATGCCCCCTAAAGTCCTCATGTGATGAAGCATCGAGAAGGGTTTTGATAACCTCTCTCTCCATCTGTAAAGTGGGGACAATAACACTCCCTGGGCTGCGAAGATTAAAAGTGATCAGGTTACATGAAGCCCCCAGCACTGGGGGGGCTTGGCAGAGAGTAGGAGCTCAACATATTTAGCTGCGTTTCCCACATCTCTGCTCTGGTCCCTCTTCCCTCCTCCCCTCCCCATGCTTTCTCTTCAGGCCTCAACACATCCTTCTCTTTCTGATGCAACAGCTTTCTTATTTCTCCTTCTCCCATGCCTCTCTGCCTGTTTCCTTCTATGCTGACCTCAAGCTTGGGTCATATTGATGCTGGCCAGATAATACCTACTCACAGAATCCTCCTAGATTAGATTCTTTGCCGTTCAGTGGCTGCAGGAAGCCAGAAGTCTCAAGCTTAGTAGGGTGTTTGTTTTGGGAAGAGGGATAAGAAGGAAAACAAAGGTCCTTGAATGAAGCCCCAAACCATAGGAGCCTCTGCAGAGGCACTGACTTCTGTCCCACGACTTGGCCCTCCCCTCCAGGGTTGCCAACACTGATCTAAGGGCCGTGTGGTTTTGAAAAATAAAGGCCATGGTTCTGGTCGTTTGCCCCTAGAAAAACCCCTTGGTTCCACTACTGAAAACTGTATCTTTCTCTGTGCATTCCTCCTGTAGGTTCAGGGCCAGATTAACAGTCCTTCTCAGTCTCAAATTTCTAATCTGAGCAAACCCTTCGGTTTGGCAAACATTGGCTGAGCCCCTGTGATGTGCCAAGGCTTTAGATGCTCGGGATACCAAGATAAAGTGAACACAACCTTGCCTTCAGGAAGTTTACAGTATGGTGTCAGGGGGTAGAGATCAAAGGCACATCACAGACACACACATAATCAAATACATAAATTACTGTGGAAACATTATAATGTGCAAAGTGCTGTGGAAACTGGGACGAGGACTAGTCCCTGGAGGCACCCTGCGGTGACACTTGACGTAAGCTCTGAAGGCTAATTAAGAGCTCCTCTGGTGGAACGAAGGGAAAAGGAGGAGCTGGTTCTGGCAGAAGTGAGGGTGTGAAAATGCAGCTTGCACAGATTTTAGGGCTTGTGGGAGGAAGACCTGGGAAAGGTTGATGGCAGCCCAGTTATAGAGGACCTGGAAGGTTGTGCGAAGGCGTTTGGATCTATTTCATTGTACTGAGTTGGGGAGCTGTGGAAGGCGGGGTCTGTTGGCTCCTTGGCTTGTTTGTTTTCAACCAACCTCAAAAGGGGAAAAAAATCACTCCTACCTCCTTCACATTTTCAAATCAGCTGCTTTTGTTTCCTGTTCCTTTCTAGGCCTCAGCCAACTGCTTACATGCTTTTTACAAAACGAGATCTATGTTTTTTTACTTAGCCTCTTTTACATATTTTTCATGTTGCTACCTGATCTTTTTAATTATCATTTTAATGGCTGCGTAACAATCCATCAGTTATTATGCTGTAATTTATTTAAAGCAGTAGAGTGACAAGAACCAAAAAGGTTTTAGAGTTCGAAGCTGTTCAGATCCTGACTGTGATTCACCATCTGTGTAATCTTGACAAAATATTGAATCACTCTGAGCTTTAATTTCTTTATTTATAAAATGTGTTGACCATTTACCTACTTTACAGGGCCATTGTCCAGATTATATCAGATTAGATGCATTATGAATTATGGCCTTGAGGGGGCGCTTATTCAATGGGTGGTGGCTGCCCACTTACATCTTTACTGATTGGTTGAGCTTGATGTTCTGGAAGGAAGGTAGGTGGCAACGTGGAGGTGGATTAGATGGGGAGAGGAGAGCGCCAGGGAGCCAGCCTGAGGGGTCAGACCCACAGAGGCCCGCGGTAGTCGCCACTAGTCCTTGTGACTGTTGAGTGCCTGAAATGTGGTCAGTCTGAACTGGGATGCGTAGTAAACATAAAACACACACTAGTTTGAGAAGACTTAGTATGAAACAGAATATAAAACACCTTGTTAATAATGTTTATATTAATTATACATTAACAGATTATTTTGGATATACTGTGTTGAAAGATGTTAAAATTATTTACACTTGATTTTAAAATGTGGCCACTAGAAAACTGTAAATGACATATGGGGCTTGCATCAAGTTTCTCTGGCTGCTTTGAGTCCCTATGACTCATCACATATAGGAAAGACAGGAGGAGTAGGTAAATTTGAGTATGTGTTTGTATAAACAGATTCTTAGTGGGTGTCTTCTGAGCAATGAAGTGAAAGGCAAGTATTTGTTCTAGACCAGAGGAGTTGTCCCCACTTTCCTCAAGTTGGCCATTCTGGCTCTTAACCACATCACGCACAGCAGTGGTAAGATGACTGACCGAAGTGCTCATTGCAGGGAAGCCTGGGAAGAGCTTGACTTCTCAGCTGAGCTCGCGGAGTGCTTCAGGCCTGGCTGGCAGTGAAGCGCCAGGTGTCCCGCTCGCTCCTTTGCGGAACACTTCTCAGTAACACATGCAGTATGCTGGGATTGCACAACTGGGAAAAAGACCACATAGACAAAATGAAGTTGGAGGGACAGGCTTTTTGTGTAGGGAAGATAAGTGCTCTGAGTCCTGTACAGCCCTGCTCAGTTGTGTGTCTTCACCTTCTCTGGTTTAGAGTCCTTGGAGAAGAGGTATTCTCGCCTTTATGGATGTAAATGGATTTGATGCTGAGGCTGGCTTCCAGGTAGCATTTCAGATAACCAAATGCTATTTAGGTTTTCCAGCCAGGAATTGAAATTTTACCTACCTCTTAAAGCATCCAGTCTACCATTTCCTGTAGGGTTGTTGGGTAATAGAGCCTTAAAATCAAGATACAGGATAGCAGCAAAGAAGCTGTATAAGAACTTTTGTATATCCCTGCAGTTGGTCTTCCGTGGGCTGAGCTCAGGAACCCACAGATTTTGGATGCATCTTAGTGGCAAGGCAAGTGGCAGATACCAAGTTTGGAGGGAAAAAAGTAAAGCACACCAAGCACCAGCATCTGCCTTGCCTTGGGGAGTTTTATCTGACTCAGCCTGCCTGGCTTGGGCCTTGGTCGATGCGGATAACAGAAAGGCCTGATGCGAGATCCTGGCATTGCTATGGCTGGGCCACTGCTGTTCGTTTGCCGGGAGCATTCTGCTTCTCTGAAGGGATGGTCACCCATCTGAACCCCGGCTGTAGTTGTTAGTTGGGTATAGAGTTTCACGTTCTTGGTCAGCAGTGGTAAAACTACAGGAACATATATATGTTTCATTCATTTAGCAACAATTTACTGATCTCTTTCCACATGCCAGACACCATGGGGTTAATGTTTTTCTGTAGGAGAGTACATGAAAGTTTTAATTGCTTTCCTTTGCTTTTATTTTCTATCTTGATTTTAAATTTGTAACTTTTACAGTCACAGAACAAAAGCTTTGTTTCACAACTTATAAAACTGATTCTTTACTCTTTGAGGACTTCTTGTATCCTGGGTACCAATTTTATTTTTTCCGAGAAATTGGGAGAAATGTACTCTTTTCCCCTCCTGTATTCTCTGCCCTCCTTTTGGGTCTTGGGGAAGGATCATTTCTGATCTCCGGGGGCCCCAAGTCTCACTTCCAGCAGATATACTTTCAGCAAGGCTTAATCTGCTAGACAGCCCTCTCCCTCAACGTGGAGGGCCCTGTTTGGCTGAGGCAGACTATAGCTGTCACCTCTTCCTTAGTGCCGGCCAGCCAGAGAAGGAAATGGGCCTCAGTGTGGCAGGCCTGTGAGCCTTCTGCCCCTATAGAGATTTATGTTTGAAGTGGTTTCATCCCATTGCACCACCTGTGACTTTTCAAGGCAATAGTGATGAGCTGGGAATTGGCCAAAGGCCTGACACCTCAGGGAGTTAGGTGTCACTGGCTTTAATGACCTTGAATTGACTGGGATTGGGGTGGCGTTGGGATACCTAGGCGTAGATAGCCGAATAAATATGAAGGTTTCTGTCCTCCAAGTCCTTGACGGGCCATATCTACCCACCACACTCTCTCTTCCGCGTGTGCAGATTCAAGTCTGCACACACCTGCACACATACACTATGTCCCCTTGCAGGTGCTGTGCCCTCTCCCCACTTGGCTCCTCTGGAAGCCCCCACTTCTCACTTCTCCCCACCAACTCCAGTCCCCACCCAGCACTGTCATTCCTAACCCAAGCCCAGCCTTTCTGCCAGCCCAGGCCTCTCCAGGTTAGAGCTCTCTGGGGACCTTTTCCTTTTGAAAGGACGAAAGAAAGAAAAAGGGAGGAAAACCAGAAAGAAAGAGGAAAGCAGAAGAATGAAACTGGACCGAAGGGGCAGTGGTGGCTTGAGCTATCTCACTGCATTACAATGAATATGGACTCTATTAAGCTCCGTTCTGCCTGTTAGTGTTTCCCAGGGCAACACAGCCCCCATATGGCAAGCATGCAGCAGATTAGGGTAGGCCCCTGGGCCTCATTGAAGGGTGGGGGGCTTGACTGGCAGTTGAACCCCCTCCCACCTCCCCCTACTCCTCACACTTGACACTGCCTGTGTTTATCTAAAGCAAGGGGGGGGGCGTTTGGAAGGGTTTTTGTCAGGCTCTGAGAGAAGGGAGAGGAGGCTGGAGGCAGGGTGGATTGAGGGAGGTTGAGGGAGGAAGGTGGGTGGAGGTGGGGTGGAAAGGGGATAGGCGAGGAGGGAAAGCCTCATAAATATTCAAGAGGAGTGGTGAATGGAGAGAGAGAAATAAAGCAGATGGAATTCGTGTTAAAGAACCGCACAGTCACCCTGTTTTGAGCCCTCCAAAAACAAAAACAAAGAAAAGGGAATGGCTTTCTAGGAGTGTAGGAGCTGCGTTTATCCAATTAGCAGGGTTGTCAAATTGAATTTATATGGAATAGGGTGGGGGAATTGAGAAGGGAGTGTAGAAGAAAGGAAGTGGTTTTCCTTTTCTCTTAAGGTTTGTGGGTCCCCCCCCCCCCACCGCACTTTATGGCTAGATTTTTTAATTTCCTTAAAGAGAAATTTAAGGAAGGTGTATGTGCGACAAAGATATGTGACTCCCTAGTAACTTTTCCCTCAAGTGGTGGAGGTGGGAGAGATTTAGATGTGTCCATTGGGCAAATCAAAAGACCACATCTTCCCTTTACTCAGAAGGCAGAGGTGGCTTCTCTTTGTGGGGGATTCCTCCCCAGAACCACGATAGTATATCTAGATTCCTTCTTTCCCCTTCCTTGGGTGGTGAAGGGGTCCACTTACCTGAGTGGAAATAGGTTCTGTCCATGTTGGTTAGCAACTTGTTATACATTTTGGGTTCAGTCAGTGAGGAGCCCAGGATGGGCAAATGCCACTTTGATGATTTATTTATTGCCTTCTCAAAAACATCTCACACTCTTTTCCCTAGTCTTCCACGTTGTGACCCAGTCTGTTTCTTACCTTGCCTCTTTCCATTCTTCTGGGAGTCTCCAAAATAGGGTACAAGCTCCACGGGGGAAATGTAAGAAACTCCACTGGAGTGCTAGAGGAAAATATTAGAGATGCTCTTAAGGTTTATTTCTGTCTAAAACAGGAACAGGAAAGAATTTCAGCTTTCTTGATATTTAATACTAAGGTTGACAGTGGTGCCTTTGGTCTGTATATCACAGGGTGATGTGTCACAACAGTAGCGAGAGATCTCTGTGTGACAGTGGAGACCTCACTTGCTTTTTCACTCCCCAGTTTTCCTGTTCTCTGTTAAGTGGATTTACAGATTATATAATTTACTTTTGACTAAGTTAATGCTCACGAAAGGACAAGTGGCTTAAAGAGATTGCTGCAAAGAAACGGTCTGAAGAGTATGCAGCTAATCCGAGCCCATGCTAACAGGGGAACGCAGCAGGGCTGATCCTCTTCAAGCCACGTAAGAAGGTAAAAACAACGCTATTGGAATCCCATCTGATGAGCCGTCAACAAAGTAATTAACATTCAAGCAGACTGTTCGGAAGAGGTTATACCCATATCAGTACTGATGCATCCAATCCTAACCAGGCTTTCTGTCTAAGGTGTTAGCTTTAATTACCTTATAACACAATCATGATTAACATGTCATTAAAACATGGTTTCACTTTTACCTACTCTTTTTAAATTTTAGTTCAGCAGCCCATGCATTTAATTTATGAATAAATATGAATGGGTTAGGGATATTTGCCCAGAATATTTTATTCCTAAGAAAGCAAGATCAGAAAAGTTTGGAGACCACTGTTCAAGATAAACCCTCTGTAACAGCCAGACTGCTTGAGGCACCACCCTCCAGACAGACCTTTCCCACCAGCCTTGCCCTCAGCTCTTTACATACGCAGGAGGCCTTCCAAACCCTTTATCCAGGAAACCTTTCCTGAAGACCCAATATTGAAAACGCTCCCCTCCTATGCTCTCACTTGTAAGGTTTTAAAGTAAAGAATGCTAAAGTCGTTACATGAGAGGAATCCCCCAAACTTCAGTGGTTTTGCACAACAGTGGTTTATTTCTTCTCCTGTCTGGATTGCCTTGACTTCTTCCACCTTGGAGTGAGGCCTTCTGAAACACATGACATGTATCACCAGGACTGGAGAGCGGAGAAATGGAAGCAGTGCTCTGGTTCTCTAGCTCTTCACAGCCGTAGCCTAGAAGTGACATGTGACATGTGTGCTTACACTTGATTGGCCAGCACTAGTCACATGGCTCTACGCCATCTGCAGAGGACGCTGGGAAGTGAGGAGCTCCTTGAGATTAGCTGAATACCAGCTGACTTAACGTCCCAAGGTGTACGTTCCTCAGGACAGAGTCCATCTTTTAATGCAGTGACTTGCAGACTGTCTTCTATGGTCGACCACAGTAATATTTTTTCTACCTGATAATAGTGAAGTCACAATATCATAATTTTTTAATAGACACCCAAACAAAATCTGATTAAGGAATAGACTAGAGGGGCACCTGGGTGGCTCAGTGGATTAAGTGTCTGCCTTTGGCTCAGGTCATGATCCCGGGGTCCTGAGACTGACCCCCGAGTCGGGCTCCCTGCTCAGTAGAGAGCCTGCTTCTCCCTCTCCCTCTCCCCCCACCCTGAGCTCTTGCTCTCGCCCTTGCTCCTCTTGCTGTATCTCAAATACAGAAAGTCTTTAAAAAAAAAAAAAAAAAAAGAATAAGCTAGGAATATATTGAGAGGCTGGCTAGAGTATGGCTCATACTTGAGAACATCAAAGTTTTGTTATTCTCTCCTGTTTAACATCAGAGTGGTCTGGGTACATATTCTAGACATTAGTCTAGAACTGCTCTGCCCAGTATGGTTACATTAAAAATTCAGTTCCTCAGTCACATTAGCCACAAGTAGCTGGTGACTAGTGCTGATAGGGCAAATGTAGAACGTTTTCACCATTGCAGAAAGTCCTATCGAAGGGGGTTGAAGAACGGTAAGAGATTGTTCTAGATTTGGATGTAAATGGTAAAATAATGAAAACGACCACAGAGAAAGTTACTCTTTTTCTGTTTTTAAAAAACATTTATTTATGTATTTGAGAGAGTGAGAACGCGCGCATGAGGCGGGGAGGGGCAGAGAAAGAGGGAGACACGGAGACTCCCCGCTGAGTGGAGAGCCTGACAGGGGACCCAATCTCAGGACCCTGAGATCACGACCTGAGCAGAAACCAAGAGTCAGATGCTTAACCGACTGTGCCACCCAGACCCCCCAGAGAAAGTTACTCTTACAGATAACAATCCAGGTAACATTATTTTCCTGCATAAGAAAGTAGATTCAAAAATATTGCAAATTTAGTTCTAAAAGTAGTTCTAAGCAGTTGGTAGATTTGACCTCAGAAACTGTTTGCTGGGAAGCAGTATTGGGATAGTAGGGAAAGCATGGGACTAGGAGTCAGAAGGCCTGACTTGGGAGCCCTAAATCTCTCTTAATTAGCTAGGAGACCTTCTGCAGATCACTTAGTCTCTCTGCTCCTTGCTTTTCTCATTTATAATATTCGATACCCTGAGGTGTTATTCTAAGCTATTGTTTTATTTTCTCTGAGGTCCCTCCTAATTTAAAATCTTTCTTTTTAATTAGGTCTATGGGTAAAAGTATAACTTTTTAAGTAAAAATGACCTTTCTTAAACCCTTCTCCTAAATCTATTTAAACTCATATATTCAGCCTTTGGGAACTAAATTCACTTGTTTCCCAGGAATTTCCCCCAGTACCATTCCTCTGAACAGGAGTGCCACCATCTTTCTTGAGGCTAGGGGACTGCCAGCACTCACCCCCACCCCCTGCCACCTTCCTGCAGCCATTTGGCATCACCTCTTACGAGCAAAACTTCTCCCTGCCTTCAAAGACCTTTGGGAAAAGTGAATCTTAACTCTATAGAATTGGGACCTTGCAACAAACAAAAAAACAAAAAAAGTAATTTGGAGACAGAAATATTTATTTTTTCATGTGTCTAGCCCCCCCCCCCCCAAACAGTGGAACAAAAAAAACTTTGTCAGATCTTGTTCTTGTCACTGAAAGAAAGCTTTTTTAGAAATAAGTCTCTCTATGGTATCTGCTAGATCACAAGTTCTATTTCACTCGTCTTGGTTACTGGCCGTAGGATATCCAAAGGGTGTGCTTTGTGTTTAAGACCACGAAGGCTTCCCTTTCTTTCCAGGACAGCTGCAGTGCCCTGGGTGACCAGGGAGGAGATGTGGTCTCCTGTGCCCTGGTCGCGCCTGTGCTCCAGCCCGTCCTCTTGGGAGAAGGTGGAGCTGGCTGCCTCCTGCTGCTGATGGATTCGCAGTTGTTTGTAATTTTCTCACAAAATAAATACTCCGAGGCTATAATTTCTCATTGGTCTCAACCCCAGAAGTGTATTCTGTTGTTGTTGTTTTTGGAAAGTTTTGAAAATGTCTGCTTGGTGGAGATTATTTCAGTGGGAGCATGTATGTCAGCAGTTAAATTTCTCACGCACATTTTCTTTTCTTTTCCATGTCCAAATAACCCTTAAAAATAGCAAGTACCTAGGCCTCAACGAGGAATTCATGTCAGGAATTTATTCTCCCCTCTGTTTTTGATTTTTTTTTTCTTCCTCTCTCCTCTTTTTCTGAGAAAATACATAGAAAAGAAGAAGGATCTAGACATGCTTGCATTGCCAAGAAAAATAACGGGCCTTACTGTTGTCTTCACCCAACTTTGAAATTGTACCTTGTTCATTTCCCAGTGGGACAAAGTCACGCTGCAAGTAGGAATTCCAATTACGCCTTAGGTGTCTTTTATTTTTATCATTACAACAGAATTCTCAGAAATTTATATCTTTGGAACTCTCTGTCTAGACCAACCTCACCGGGTAACTTGGCCCGGGAAGCAGCTCTGTTCTCCTGGTTGCTGAATGGGAGGCGTCCTGGCCCCAGCGCCGCCCCGCCCTCCCTGTGTTCGTCATAGTTCGGCATTTTGTGGGTGAGGCTCCGTGTGACCTGCTTCGGGCTCATTAAATGGTATCTGTTTACAGCTCTGTCATGGGGATTAATGAGTTAACTCCTTTCCCCCTCTTCAGATACCTGCTTCCTCTTACTCCCTTTCCCCCTCCAGATACATTCTTTTCTCCTGGTTGCTTATAAAAGTGGGCTGGTGGCTGGCAGCATAACTGGGGTCTGTTTCCATCTCGAATCCTATAAATTACCAAGGGTGCAGAAGTAACAGTGATTGTTTGGCTGGTCCTCGTTAATCAGGAGGGAGCCTGGGCTGAGTTTCCTCAGTAAAAGCTTTGTGGACTTTACAACCCAAACACCTCTGCAGCCACCCTGGGCTCAGATAAGAAACAGCCCTCCTGTCCTCTTTGCCTGCTTCTCTTCTCTTTGCCCTTTATTACTTTGTGTTCATTTCCTGCCTCCGTGCCTCCTCCTTCCCTCCCTTCCCTTCCTTCCTTCCTTGGAGCAGGGACAGAATGGGTGTCAGCAGTTTTCTTAAGGATTTGGGGAAACTGGAGTATGTCATGATCAAGTTCCCTAAAATCCTTTCACTGGTAATTCATGCACTGTTCTAGATAAGTAGGTTATTTCGCTGGGGAAAAGTAGAGAATTAAAACAAGTATCTGCAAAATCGAGAGGACACCAAAACTTGCTTTTTGGTATTAGTTTATAAATCTGTTAATGAAATTTTTCTCTAGAGCTCACTGTTAAAACGCCTCACTATTCTACATCACCCTTATTCCAACTCTGTCTGTTAAGCTCCCTACCGGTTACAGAGCACTGATAGAAAAAAATGGGAAAAGGCTCCTGTTGGGGTTAAAAGTACAGAGATTTGAAAAGATCTCGGAGTCTCTGAGACCTTAGGATTCATCAATAACATCCCCTAAACAAGAGGTTCAGTGTGTATTATGCATACCACGATAGTCTGGTATGGTGGCATGGCCTGCCATGTGGCCGTGGACATCTGGCATCCTTTAAGCACGTGGTTCCCAACAGGTATGTGAGATGCTCTAATGCTGGGCTCCCCTGCCCTCCTTGCTGCCCGTACATGGGTCAAGCCTCTAGCACTCGTGCCACAATAAAATCCCCTTCTAGCTCAGGGGAGCCACTTAAAAGAAGCTTCTTTTAGATGAGAAATGACGAGAGTTTTCTTTGGTCTTCCAGCAGCTGTTCCAGTCAACGTCTTGAATGTGGCTGGCATCTGTGCTGGAGGCAGGGGGCAACGGGACAGAGCCAGGCCCTGTGGCAGGCAGCCTCACTTACCAGGGCCATTTCTTTCTTTCTCACAACAGCGCGGTGCGTGGGATCGTAGTACCTCGTGGAGTGACTCTGCTGGCTTATGGGACGTTGGCTTGGACCCCTTGTGACACCGTGCTGCATGGGATGATGACAACTCAGAGAGACAAAAGGCCCGAGGTCACCCTCGCTTGCCTCCTCTTAGCCACAGCAGGCTGCTTTGCTGACTTGGGTGAGTGCCTTCCTTCCCTTTCTCAGCCCGCCCCTCTGACAAGAGCACATTGCCCGCTCACGTCACATTCAGTAGGGACCGTTGAGAAAGGCCTTCCTTTTCCTGGATTTCAAAGACCCCTTCATTCCCACTGGCCTTCAGGAATACACTCAGTAATACAAGATGAGAGATCATCTCGGCAGCCTCCTATTGGTTGTATTTTGGTTTTTTAATCATTTCAAATGTATCCCAGGGGAGGAGCAGTCATAACAACTGCCTTTAACTGAGCACTTAGCTATGAGATGGCGGCAGGCGGTTGAGCTTCACGACTACCCTGCGAGGCAGGTGTTACTAGCCCCACGTTACAGGTGGGAAACGGAGACACACAAAGGCGAGAGTGACGTGGCTCAGAAGCCGTGGCACTGGGGTTTGGCCCAGGTCTGTCCAACTCCAAAGCCTAAGCTCTCGCCTTTACGCGCTGCTGCCACTCCAGTCTGCCTTCTGAGAGCAAGTGCAGGTTGGGGAATGGACCCAAGGACCGTCGAGTTCCCCCGGTCGCTCAGCTCTGACAGGCAGCCTGGGGGCTGTGCTTCTAAAATGGTCATGTTATGGGTTTTGTGGGGGTGTTCGTTCATGGCCACGTCCCTGTTCTTCCTCCAGACCAGGTCCCTCAGGTCTCTGTCCAGCCTTCTTCCACGGTCCAGAAGCTTGGAGGAACTGTGATCCTGGGCTGCGTCGTCGAACCCCCGTGGATGAAGACCACCTGGCGCCTGAACGGGAAGGAGCTGAACGGCTCAGATGATGCTCTGGGCATCCTCATCACCCGCGGGACCCTCGTCATCACCGCGCTCAGCAACCACACTGTGGGACGGTACCAGTGTGTGGCTCGGATGCCGGCGGGAGCCGTGGCCAGCGTGCCAGCCACTGTGACTCTAGCCAGTGAGTGCTGCTCCTTTGCTCCTGGGCCACGGTGCACTCTCTTCCTCCCTCCCATTCTCTCTCTCCCCCAGACCCTTCATACCCTTTGTCTGTAGTCTTCGTATAAAAGGGGGCCTTACAGTTTGAAATTTCAAACCAGAGAGTGGTAGCTGCCTACCAGTTTCCGGAGGTGGAGGACCATTGTGCCCCTGGGGAGCTGCTCTCTAAGGAGGGGCAGTGTGTGGAGTGAGCGTCTGGAAAGAGGGCAACTCGACGTGGTTGAACTGTTTCCATGCCACGCCTTTCTGCTTTCCCTCCCGCTGTAGGTGTGGTCGTGCCAGCTGCTCCCTGTCCTCCCCATCCTGTCCCCATACTCCAGCCTCATGGCGGTTATGGTCAGAGCGCTTACAAGGCCATGTGTAAGAACAGAGCTGCCCAGCCCACGCTTGGCCCCCTATCTGTCTGAGGGGCAAGCGTATTCCAAATCCCTGATGAATAAATAGAACACAATGAAAAGGAAACCGTGTGACAAAGAGTAAAGAGAACAGAAAAGAGAATGAGATTGGGGTACAGTTTGGTCCAAGGAGGATGCCAGGTGAAGACTTTATACTACTCTTAATTTGTAATTACCACTTGGGTATATTATGGTACCCACGTGCAAAGCACACATTGCCTCATTTTCTACCCATTGTACATACAGGAGACATGACTTTCTGATGAAATAAACTTCTGAAGGCTGCAGGGCAACCCCAACATCTGTTCTTATATGCTGAGTCTACAACCAGGAAATAATAAGAATGACCTCTTCTTCCTTGGAGCCTTGTTCCCTTGTGACCTAGCAGGGTCCCCTTACCCCTGACAGCCTTGCTTCGGACCTCCGTGTCACCATCGTCATCACCCTCCTGAGATATGTGTGTTAGAGGTTGTGCCTAAAGCAGCAAACTTCTGAAATGCTCCTTAAAGTTTGGCTGGGGTCCCCGGGGTGTGTGAGGCCTGATCCTAGAGGAACATTTTAGGAGATGGGGAAGTAGCCCAGCATGGGAGAAAAGACCTCTCCCTGCCTTCTGCTTCTCAGGTCCCTGGAGGGACTTCACTCTGTGAGAGAACAGAGCAGAGGCTGCCGGCAATGTTCCTGTTTTCTTGGGAAACAGTCAAACAGCCCTGCCCTTTTCTCAGAGAAGGGAGAAGGCAGGGTGGATCCTCAGCGGCCCCCCAGGGGACCGGGCTGAGCCTGGGCTGCATCTTGCAGCCTCCCCACACAGTGGGAGCCATTTTCCTTGGTGGCAGAAGGAGCATGTTGAATCTGAGCCCCAGGCCTCTGGGAAGCAGGCTGGGCACGCTCAGTGAGGAAGGCAGGCCCTGGGCCACCAGCTGGGCCCTCCCCTCCACCGGTGCTTGTGGGGTATGAGGAGGAGGGTAGGGGCAGGCTTAGTGAGGAGGGTTGAGGGTAGGGAGGGGTCATCTCATCACACAAGAAGGACTGAGGTCAGAGCTGCACTCCTACCATCATAGTCCTCTTTTATGTTTTTCAATTGTAGTGAAAATTACATTACAGAAAGTACAGAATTTATAGAAAATAACATTTCCCCTTAGCTCACCATCATCACATAACCACCATTTACCATTTTGGAGTATACCCTTCCAGCTTTGATCCATACCCATACTTTCTTTTTTTATTGAAGTATATGACTGACATACAGTGTTAGTTTCAGGTGTACAACACTGTGATTTGACATTTGTATGCATTGTGAAATGGGCGCAATAAGTCTACTTCCCATCTGTCACCATACAGTCGCCATTCCTGGTTGTATTCCCTGTGCTGTACAGTTTATCTCCATGACTTATTTTATGACTGGAAGCTTGGACCTCTTGATCTCCTTCACCCATTTTTCTACCCGCCCCCCCACCTCCTTCCCCTCTGGCAAGCAGGACTCTATCCTCTGTATCCATGAGTCTGGGTTGTATTTTGTTTTGTTTTTTAGATCCTACCTGTAAGTGAAATCATGGGGGATCTGTCTTTGTCTGACTTATTTCACTGAGCCTGATGGCATGCCCATACTTTGACGCTGTCGTAGTGATCTGTCCGTATTCTCTCCCCCTCAGCATTGTGTGGTAAGCATTCTCTATGGGCCATATGACCATATTTCCTTTTTCTTTTCTGTTGAGTATAAAATGCGTCCAGTAAAGTACATAAAGTGCACTAGTGAGTCAGCAACCTGATGCCTTTTTCATATGTATACCCCGGGTAACCATCACTCTAGCAGGTTCCCCCATGCCCCTTACCTAGTCATCTGTCCCCCCAGCCCGCAGCAGAGCAGGATCGGAGTTAAATGGCCCTCGAACATCCCCTAAGTGGTTCCACCATATGTACTGATTGCTGGGCCATTAGGTCGCTTCCAGTGGTCCATTATTACAAGTAAGATGTGCCTTTTAGTAGCATTCGTGCCTTTAAAGGGTGCTGCTGCTCGTCTAGGACGGTTGCTCATCTGCGAGTGGTCAGCACGTGTCCGTGAAGACTCAGGAAACTCCATAACCACTCATCTGGCCTCATTAGGAGCCAGGCCAAATGTTTTATCTGGAGGAAGGGATAGTTGGAGAGTAGATTTATGTTGGAGACCTCCTTCTACTTCAAGGTGTATCTGTGTGAGGAGAGACCATTTTTCGCCTTTATTTTTTAAAAAATTGCTGGCCACTTCTTTTCGTGGTGCTTGAAGGGATCTGCAGTTGACTTTGAGGACAAAGGGAAGGGTTTGGTTGCCTCCCAGAAGACACAGTGAGAGAAGAAGTGGCTTGTGCAGAAGCCCAGTGAGGCTTGCTTGAAAGCCAAGAACTGTTGGCTTGTCGTGGAGACATGAATCAGACGTGAAATGTTTGGAGCTGACTGGAGGGATGGAGAAGTGCTGGAAATGAGGAGAGCAGGCTCCAAGGAGCTGTGGCCATGGAGTGGAACTGTAGCCCCCCCAGCTCGGAGGAGGCAGGGGGACGGCGGGAGAGGCAGCAGAACGGGGTGCTGTCTTTGGGCTAATGCCATGGGGGATTTGGCCCAGACTCAGCAGTTAGATTAAGTTTCCGAAAGCACATTCCTGAGCAGAATGGGGGCTGTGTTTTGCTGGTTGGCCGATGGAGGGACGTTGAGTGGTGAAGGGATTACCGAGGCATGGTCTGATTTAGAGGCAATCCTGGGCAGTGGCGTGCCCGTGCACACGCACCCACACCCGCCCACACCCGCCCACACTCAGCACTTAAGGCTTCCTTTTGCTCTGGCCTCTTCTGCATGCATTCAGATGTTCATCCTCAGGCAGAGCACTTGCTGTTTGGCCTACCTGGCAAGGTGCTGTCTCCTGTGTCTTCGTGAACTCCTAGATCACTGGGATCCTTCGATGGTGGGGGCTGGGACCTGGCTTGAGGATGCAGAGGTGTGGAGGAGGCCTCTAGCAAGAATTTTCCTGGTCCAGACCTCTTTGACTTAGATCCTGGGGGCTGAGGGTATGCTTGAACTTCACCCCTATCTGTGGACATTGGCTTCTGGTCTTCAGGGAAAGTGGAACCCATGTGGATAACTGCCATCTTCACTCCCTGTGGAGGTGTCTGTCCCACTCTCCTCTGTTGCAGAACTTTTTCTCCTATTGAACCTAAAGTTTATTTGTGGTAAATCTCTTGCTGCTAATGCCTCCCTTCAGACCACCTTGTCTAATTCTTGCTTTTCAAAATACTTTTGACTTTGATCTCCTTTCTTCCTTTCTCCTTTTTACAAGCTTTCCACCAGGAGGCCAAACACTATACGTGGCTCAAGTGTTCCCACTCTCTGCACCTGAACCAACAGCAGACATTGCCAATGGACGCCATATTCCTTTTTTCTGTACTCTTGATTCGGCCTTAGAATTGTCCTCAACACAGTCCAGCAAGTAATCACAATTCAGCAGAGCTGGCATACAATGTGAAAGCTCTTTTCTATTCCTTACCTCTAATTCAAATAAACTTCTACATAATTCTTCATTTTTAACTTTTTTCCATTTTCTTAAATTCTTTAATTCTCCCAATTATCCTGTCATCCCTAGGTCCCATTCGTTGTTGGAAATAAAACAGGTGGTAACTGGGTAGTAATTCTGTAACTGGGAACTTTAGTCTTCAAGCTAATGTGAAGTCTTAAGCTGATGCTGATTTAATTGAGACTGGATCTGTAACCCCTCCATAAGGCCTTTCAGCACTAAGACCCAGGCGTGTACTCAAATTATCCTTTCTCTGGCCTCAGACGTCAGACGGCGAGGGCGCTGACAGGAAAGGAAGGATCTCCCCTTAGGCAGCTGTCTCCATGACTCCGACTCTGAGGAAGGTCAGAAGGTGACATCATTTAACCCATGAATAAAAGGAAGAGACTAATTGGTATAATGGGGGAAAAAAAGAAACTTAAAAAAAAAAAAAAAACTCTTGGGTTTAAGTTTTGACTCTGCCCTTAGGAGTTGATGTGACTTTGGACAAGTCACTTAATCCCTCAGGTTGCCACAACTCTGAAATGAACAGAGTGCTACTTATAGCATCAGTATCATGGGTTTTTTGTTTTTGTGTATGGCTTTTTTTTTTTTTTTTGAGGATCAAATGATGTAATAGTTCAAAATAGTAATATTTTGAAGCATTTTATAAATTCGAGGCTTTATACTTTCACCCATTTGGTGAGCAAACATTTGTGGAGTGTTCTCCTGCAGGAGGCCCAGGGACCTGTGTCCGGCCCTGTGCGGCCCAGCTCCATTCTGGGAGCAGCCTTCAGAAGAAGGAGTCCAGGGAGTGGCAAAGCTTCCACCCCAGTCAGAGCCGAGAGAGAGGGCTGGCCTGTTGGGAAGAAAGAACTAACCCATTTCCTGTGAATTTCTCAGCAATGTGTATACACATGGTCTCCAACCCCGATTCCTACTTCCTGGCTGCTTTGGAGGGTGGCCATGGTGTCACTCCATTGCGTGTTGTCCCTGTAGCCCCAGAGCTGCCCATCTGTGCTCCTGATGGCTCACCACCGCTCATTCCCTTAACCAGGTAGTTGTTGGTTTGTGCGGGCAGGCGGGGCTGCCCCTGGCCCTCAGCACGGGGATCCCGCAGGCAGGAGCTATGTTTCTTTCTGTTCAGTCCCTCCACCTCGAGTTCCTTTCAGACACTTCCTGGAGGTCTTCTAGGCTCAGACCCCAAACCAGAATAAGCCATAAAGGACCACTGTGGACATGCCTTTACTGAAGTATCTCTAGCTTTCTTTATCCGTGTTTGAGTCAGGTTCTCCAGAGAAGCAGAACCGCTTATACAGACGTGTACACCTGGGAGATGTTGTGAGTTTGCTTCTAGACGACTCACAATAAAGTGAGTCAAATGAATTTTTGGTATCCTAGTGCATATAAAAGTTAGGTTTATACTGTCCTGTGTCTGTTAAGTGTGCAATAGCATTATGACTAAAAAAAGACTATGTACCTTAATTTAAAAATACTTTATTATTTAAAAAGGCTAACCATCAACTGAGCTTGCAGGGAGTTGTAATCACTGATCACAGATCACCATAACAAATGTAATATTTCAAATCTTTTCATCATTATTATGAGAATTAATAAAACATAACAGAAAATGAGCGCATGCTGTTGGAAAGTGGCACTGATAGACTTGCTTGACGCAGGATTGCCACAGACCTTCAATTTGTTTAAAAAAAAAAAAGAGGTGCAATAAAATGAGGTGTGCCTGCATATGTAACATGGAGAAGGAGGTAACGGCAAATATAGGAAGATTTATTTTAATGAGGTGTGCCTGCATATGTAACATGGAGAAGGAGGTAACGGCAGATATAGGAAGGTTTATTTTAATGAGGTATGCCTGCATATGTAACATGGAGAAGGAGGTAACGGCAGATATAGGAAGGTTTATTTTAATGAGGTATGCCTGCATATGTAACATGGAGAAGGAGGTAACGGCAAATATAGGAAGATTTATTTTAATGAGGTATGCCTGCATATGTAACATGGAGAAGGAGGTAACGGCAAATATAGGAAGATTTATTTTAAAGAACTGGTTCCCATGATTGTGGAGGCTGGTGAGTCCAGAATTCATAGAGCAAGCCAGCAGGCTGGAGATTCGGGAGTCCCACTGGCACACTGCAAAGCACCCATTCTCCAGCAGTGAGTTCAGTGTTTGGATGTTTTGGAGATTGGTGTCCTGAGATTTGGGGGTGTGTTCAGCGTTTCCAGCAGAGCACAGGAAGACCTAACCCTTGCCTTTGAGGAGCTCTTACTCTCATGGAAAAAGATTGACTGCAGTAACGTGTTCACCCTACAGCAAGTCAATCCCCAGCAGACACATAAACAGATTTTCCTGGGAGCTCAGGCTAACAGTGATTCATTCAGTTTCAGTGGGTTGAGGAAGACTTGGGAGTTGAGCCTTAAACAGTATGTGTGGGACAATCTTTATCTCTCCCTTTTTGAGTTCTCTCATACCTTTCTCAGACCTTCAACAACTAAATTTAGCTCTTAGCATTGCATACTTAGAGTTAAACCCAGTGAAGTTTCTGGGACGGTGCAGGTATGTCCACAGGGAGTGTAATGTCCATAGTGGGGTAATTCCATGGTGAGTTCAGTCACATCCTGAATGTAGCCCCCAGCTGATTGTCTCCCTCCTGCTACCTCATTGGATTCTCCCCTAACTCTCCCCCATTTCTCACTATTTCTCTTTTCCCTCTGGGAATGTATGTTCTGTGATTAATAAAGGAAACCTCAGAGTGTTTTCTCCAATGCCAGTCCTCTCCGCCAGTCTGCTTCAGCCAGCCAGCGACTCCTTAACAAAACAGGAAGGAACCATTCGCTCCAAGGTGGGAAAACATTTGTTGTTAGCTTAGGCATCTGAGGGAATCCTGTGCAAGCCCTTTGCTTTGCAGCAAATGGGCGGTGGCAGGAAGAAGAGTTGGGGAAGGAAAGGAAACACAGGTGGCACCCTGAGCTGGCCCAGGAGGGGAAGGGAGTCCGCAGCTGGAGGCCAGGCTGGCGATTCGGCCAAGCTGAGCGGGAGAGACCAAGGCAGCTCTGCAGGGGGGTGGACACAGTTGGAAAGGGAGAATGAGCCTCAGTGTGAGATTTAGCTGTATTATACTGTAAGTTTTGTTTTACTTTGCTAATAGGACAAGAAAATTTGTTACCACTTAAACCCAAAAGGAGTGAAGCAACTTGAACATCTAGATAGGAAATGACTAAGAAATACCTTACAGTATTAAACCAAAGTCCTGTTAACCAAAGTTCTGTTTTCTACTGAATACAGGCAGAAGTTCATGCCTCACAAGAATTTCCCCTGATATTCTGGTGAAACCTTCAACACTCATCCCATCAGGCCTGGTGCGAGTGCCCAAACGTGTGGTGTGAGCTCAGCTCAGGGCATCATGGCAGCAACTGTCTGCCCCAAACAGCCAGGGTTCCAGTTCTCCATTTAGCGATGGTCACCGTTTACCAAAAGAAGACCTCAAGTCCTCCGTGCATCTTCTACTAGGGACAAACTTACAACTCCTAAGCTTCTCCTCTCCTCAACCTATTCTCTGCACACCCAGCCACATGCTTAAGTAAAAATCTTAGGTCCATCTTCTAATCTAAGAGCGAAGGGAGACCTTGTAGTGTGTTAAGCAGGTGCCACCTACAAATTCAACGAGCCAGAGCAGACTTTGCTCAGGAAGGTGGGGGAAGCATTGATTGGCTTACTTGAAATCACTGGAGCCCTCGAAGGAACATGATGCAAGATGGTTCCTTTAACATAAAAAATCAAGAGAGCCGAAGAGTCCCTTGGCTCCCCCTTTTTTGTGTTTGGAAAGACTTAGAGATTTCTACTTTGACCTTGTTCTTACACTTTCAACCCTTCCTGGAATCTGGTAATAACCCTGAGAACAATAGAACAGTGAGTCTGTCCTGCAGGTGGGCCAGTGTTCACATCTAAGGTAAAGGACTGTCACTGAATAGTGAGAAAAAATGTAGGCGAAAGGGGGGAAAAAAAACTTGCTGAGGCGAAAACAGCGTGGTTTTTTGTTTTGTTTTTTTTCTGAGGGAAAATCATGTTTAATGTTGGGTAACTGTGCTCCCTTACTTACAAACGTGAAGACTCAGGAATCAGAACAGGACTCGAGCTGTGGTGCAGCACATAAGCCCGTCTCTCAGCCTCACCTCCCACTCTAGACCCACCAAACTCTGCCGCTTCCTCACCTCATCTCGCACCTTCCCCTTGTTTTTGGAATGGTGCCCCATCTGCCTGCAACACCGTCCTTTCCATTCCCGTTCCCTGAATGTGCCTATCTCCCTTGGGATAACAAATTCCTTCTCAGTTTTTAAGACTTGAGTATCTTATAAGATACTTGAGGGTCTTCTCTGGGAGTCTTTTCTCGATGCCCTCAACTTCCCAAGTCTGGAGTGGGGTCTCCTCTTCCCGGCTGCCTCACCACCCTGTGTTTGCTTCGGTAGCCCTCTTATTTGCCTGGAGGGCAGGGACTGCTGCCATTCATCTGTGTGTGACCACATGGCTTCCCCCAGGACCTGGCACACAGTGGGCCTTCAGTGAGTGTCTAGAAAGAGGAAGACTCCCAGATAAGATGTGTTTGAAGTCTAGAAGGTCCAAGAGGGCATGCAAAAGGCGAGCAAAGATTTCTTCACCAAACCCTGATCTATGAAGAGGCTTAAGGAAGTTAAAAAAAGGATGAAGCAAGGACTTAGGCTATAAACAGGTTGAAGATACAAATAGATACAGGGAGGCTTCAGAAAAATTGATGGATGTCAGAAGCCTACGGGGCTGTTTAAAAGGAACTGAGATGTTTGGAGGAAGCTCTGGAAACTTCGAAGGAAGATGCCAGTGAATGTGGCCCGGCGTCCTACCAGACACTTTGTGGGGTACTCTCTGAGGTGATGGGCAGTTTGCATCAGTAGCCACTGCTGCTTGTAGGAATATGTAGTTCCCAGGTGTGTGGGCAGAGAAAGTGGAACCATTGTGGCCCCTGCTGGCTTTAGGACAGCGCCCGTGCCTCCCACCCAGGGTTCTGTCTGTAAGGACCATACTAAAGCTCTCCTCCCCATTCTTGCTGAGTGCCTTGGCCTCCATTTTCTCTCCCCTCCCTCTTCCTGTACAGGCTGCCAGGCTGCCAAAGACTCTGCCAGGATCCAGCTCTGGCTCTCATGATCCCAGACCACCAGGATTCACATTAATTTTCCCATTGCTAAGTTTATAGTTTATATTTGGTTGATCAGAGAAATATGTATGATGTGGGTTGCTGGCAAGTAAATCTTTTTTTTTCCTTCTCTTTTTCTTAAGAGTATTTTTTCAAACCATTTCATTCCTTCATCGAGTCCAAAAGAAACTCCCAAGTTCTGCTAACCAGCCCTACCTCATTGCAGCGCTGAAGTCAGATGAGATGGTCTACAGACATCTTCCCTGTTCATCTGGCTGCCAGACTCTGGAGACATGGCTCCCATCCTTGCCTTGTCTTCAAGGATTAATCATATTTCTTGTTCTCTTAGTTTTTAAAAAATATTTTTAATGATTTAAGCCAAGAAATTCCTGAAGCATTAGGCCAGTTTACTGCACATCATTTAATGACATTGCAAACTAGTTTCTTTTTATTTTCCCTTCTTCCTATCACGCTCCTCCCTTTATACCCTTTCTCCACTCCTGCCCACCTCCGGGCTTGGCTTTGATCTTCTGCCCTCATCCTCCTAGTTCTTTCATCTTTCCTGCACCCTCAGCTTTCTCCCATGGCTCAAATCTGAGTGCAGACCCCACCTCAACTCAAGGGGAAAAAAAGAAACACAAGATGGAACAACTAATGTATTTGGCACTGGCAAGGGTCTTTTTTTTTTTTTACCCCCATGGAAACTGTTTTTATTTAAATAAGAGACAGCATGCCTTGCTTTCATCGGAAAGTGTGTTTGAAAAACTTCATGCCATGTTTCCATGGCTCTCAGGAGAGAGTTTTGGAGCCAAAATTATTTGTGTAATTGGACAGGCAGAAAAAACTCGTAACGAAAGCAAACATATTTACCCACTCTCCTGGCCTGCAGAGGGAGGACAAATACTCCCTATGCCAACCCCCTCTGCCCTTTCTAAGTTGCTCTAGAGCTCAAGGTGACCTGATGTAGGCTGGAATACTGGTAGAGATGGTAGGGACTAAGCCTGCAGCTAATACTCTTACAAATGATTGAACCCTCCCTTGTGTGTTGTTTTCACCCGTCTTATGTATCAGAGTAAAGGTCCCTGAGGTTAGGAACTATATTTTTATCTTCATGATCTCTTCTGCAGTGCCTGACATACTAGACAATTCTGTAGCTCCTGGCCAAATGAGTGAGTCAGTATTGTCCGGGGGGTATGGTGTGTGCCAGATGTCTTCTGAGGAGTATACTGATTTTGCTCAGCCTTGTGGGCCGCAGTTCCGTTTGGGTTCAGTGGTCTGTGTGACGGCAAAAGGCTTTATCACTACCCAGAAGGCATGGCTTCTGAGATGGTTGCCCATGCGCCAGGGAACCCCATCCTTACTGGGCACCAGGCTTTCTGGCCTCATGGAAGCACAGTTCAGCTCCAGGCTCTACTCCACTTCTGAGTTGATTGCCATGGCTTCCCACTTGCAGAGCACTTTATTTCAGAGGGCTGACCTTTCGGGTGCTGTCCAGGCATAGGTCCTCAGGCGACTCGGAGGTCGAGAGTAGTGTTGTGGTTATCCGCGCATCAGTGCAGCAGTACAGGGCACAGGAGAGCCCAGGCATTGCCAGAGCCCACACAGGGAGGCAATGCTTGGGACCCTTCAGCTTCTCAAACTCCACCTCCAAGTCCATCCCGGAGAGCAGTGAGCCACGGGTTCCTCCAGAGAAGGCTCTTCATTTTACTTCCCTTGAACCTTTGCCATCTTTCAACAGGTCATCAAGGTGCAGGGAAGGGCTACAGACTCAGCATGTCACGGAGGAGGACTACATTAGGGTAAAGTCTTTCTGTGCTTTGTGACGTTAGCCGTAGAGGCAGCAAGCCACCACAAAGTCAGTTGAGGCCTGGAGGCCGTGAGAGTTAGGGAGTAGAATTATCAGCCCAGAAACTTGCCAATGGCCAAAGGGCTCCTGAGCCGTCCTGACAGCATTGCCAAGTGAGCCCCATGTGGAGCCCCCATGATCTGATGGATCCCATCCAGACCTCAGCAGATGAGTACAGGCTTGTCTTGAGGCAAGAGGGTGGGACAAGACCGACTGTACTTCAGAAATGACCGGATGGGTTTTTAAGTGTTCAGCTGAGCTCACGGAGTTGGGGGTGTTGGTGACGTCATGCAGCTTCCAGCCAAAGGCACGGTCTTACCTGACTTCTTACTTAACTGGACTTTGACTTGCAGCCTAAGAGAGGTCTCAGGGAGAGGAGGGCCAAATGAGGACACTCCTTGAGACTCCTTATGGGTTGCACCAGGGGTGTTCTGCTCTGGTGCAGTGACCCCTGTAACTGGATGTGTAAATTCTCTAACAGTTGGGGGGATGAGCCTACAATTAAGAGGTGACAGTTTTGTGTCATGGGAATTCATAACAATATACCAAATACTATGATTTAATTCATAGCTCTGCCAGCTGAAGGAAGGATCCAGGCTACAAGGTGAGAAGATATTCAAAGGGGCTTAAGATAAAACTTAACCAGTTTGTAATCTCGGGTGTGACCCTGGTGACGGCAGCCACACCACGTGCTTCTCGCAGTTCTTGTTTTCCTCCCTGTTTTTCCTTGGCTCAGAAGGCAGGTGCCTGCTCTACCCTATCAATGGGGGAGGAAACTGAGAGCACGTCACGTGGTTTGCGTCTGGACGAATCCTTGTCATCTGTATATCCAAGGGTCCTGTGGAAGTGATGTAGCAGCAGACACAACTTCCTTTAAGCAATTGAGGGCTTAGCAGGAAGGAACTGGGCAGGGTTCTGTATGGAGCCCAAACTATTTGGACTTTCTTAGAAAGCACAAAGTTCTGTGATAAGGAGACTCTGTAAACCCAGAGATGGCCCCAAAGACCAGGGCTTCTGGTCTGTTGAGAGCTGAGAAACAAGAGTGGGCCTATTGGCATTTGATTAGTGCAGACAAGTTAATAAAATAGCAAAAGAATACACAAAGAGAGGGTGCACAAGAGGGCTCTGGGGGAAGGTAAGAGGATTAAAGCTGCAAAAACATTCCTCGAATGGATTTCTCAAACACAGCAGCCCACAGGCAAGGGCAGGTGTCCTGTCAAACCATTTCCCCCTGAAACCCGATCCGTCCATCGTTCTGCAGTGCAGCCAGTTAACCCCATTTGGGATTGAAGGGCCTGCCCCTAGGCCCAGGGAGGCGCCCAGAGCCGCCCCGGGGACTGGCCAGGAACCCGGCTTTGCAGACAAAGGGGCCTGGGAACAGGCTGGTTTCCTTCACTCGCAGCCAACTAGATCTCTGCCTCTGCCTCATCTGGTGGCTGATGAGGCCATTACTGATCACACGTCTCCAGCCCCCCAGTCTCCTTCCTGCCGAAAAACACACGAGAGGGGGTGCTCTGATTTTCAGATCCGTCATCACTTTGTTACTCTGCCTTTGATCCCGTAGTGAAACTCAACTCTTGCTCCAGCAGCCAAATTGGATGTGTTTGTCTAGTGAAGCAACCGCTAAGGCTTAAGCTCAGGAGGAACGGGGAGGGGACAGGGCCAAGGGCAGAACTACTGCTTATTTGTTTTGAAGCCAGGAAGGCAGGCCTGTCAGTAGGATGCCCAGCTGGGGTGTCCTCGGTCCTGCCCACACAGGCTGTTGTGCACATGTTGGCATCAGAACAGAGGGGCTGTCTGGCCACACGGCTGACCGGTGCCCAGCTTTGTGCCTCCCCCACTGCACAGCCTTCTGTCTCCAACTTAGCAGTTGTCAGAGGGTGCAGAAGGAGCCAAGAGGAACGGGGGAGGGAGGGCGGCTATGTTGTGCAGTGCTGGGTCGGTGAGGTGGGTGCATGGAGGAGGGGTGCCTTGCGCCTGGATAAGCGCTCAATTACAAGGGGCGAGAGCCTGGGCCATTAACATGGAGATGGCATTCTGGTGCCAAACTCCTTTCTTTCTTGTAAAATGATCTGTTAGGTTTAAGTATATCTTTGCTGGAGGCAAATTTCCTTGGAATGAAATAAAGCAGAGGAGGAAAAAACAAACTCAGAAACTCTTGGTGGAGTAGTTTTAGATTTATTGGACCGTGGAAGAGAGTGCTTCTTGGTGACAGGAATTTTCCAGACGCCCCTGAGCGGACAATCACTCACAGCTCACTTTGTGGGGCGCCTCCTGACTTGGCAGGTAGAGCACACACTGTGCGGAGGAGGAGTAAGGCCTTGGCATTGTTTAAGCGCATTGCTTTTGAAAAGCAGTTAGCAAAATATAGCCAGAGCACGCTGTGCGCGGGCCATCCACCCCCTCCCGTCGGCCGTATCTCCTTCCTCTCTGAGAAAAAACACATCCGCCGTCTTGGCTGAGAAGCTGGACTCCATCATTTTGGGGGTCTAATGCAAAATGAAAATGTGGAGTCTTTTGTTCAAACGTTAAGGATTTGAAGACGGTGATAGCAGAGCATTAAGGCGAGCGCTGGCCCCGTCCACGCGCAGGGCCACATGCAGCCGCACAGAGCGCACTCCCAGGAAGCTGGCCTTGGGCTCAACCTTCCCGATTGTTCATTCATTCAGCAAGGATTTACAGAGCATTTGCTGTATCCTGCATACTGTGCAGGGAGGCTTGGGGTTGGGGCGTGGAGTGTAAAAATTAATAGGTTGCCCCCTAGGAATTCACAGTGTAGTTCGAGTCAGATTATCACATATACAAAGTGAAATGGTGACGAGATAATACTTTAAAAGCCCAGAAGGCTGTATACCCACCCAAAGGAAGGAATCCATAAGTGAGAGCTCCCCTGGACGCCCAGGTGTCACTTGTTCAGCCCGGAAAGTAGAAGAGGGCGATAGAAATGAACGGGGCAGTCTGTCTGGTTTCGCTGTGCCACTGGCGAGCAGCACGTATTTCCTACTCCACCTTTGTTAGACCTATTTCATATCTCTTCTGTGACTCCAGAAGTAACCGCTCCAGCAGCAGTCTCTTTTCATAATAACCATACTTAGATAAAAGGTTCATAGAAAATGTGTTGTGCTATGCCTCTGTTCTTGAGCTTGCAGTGTAGACGAAACACAACTAGGAAATTTGAGTTCATAGGCAACATAACTGGGCATCTTGTACCTGATTTGAGGGTCCCAACTTCCAAGACAGTCAGTCCTTCATTCAGTCATCTGCTTAGGCCAGGCCCTGGGTTAGGTTCAGAGGACACATACACAAACAAGACTTGTTCCCTGCCCCTAAAAAGTTCACACTCTAATACTGTAATCAGAGGGACAATGATCCTTTCATAGAAACAAAAGGGCTTTCCTATCCTGGCGTGGCTTGTCTAAAAGCTTCTGGAAAGTTCCATTAAGTGGGAAACCTTCTGACCTCACTGCGTGCCTTGATCGCTGGGCTCTCCTGTGGTGACCGTAGTTTGTTTTTGGTAATTACCCCTTATCTTCTGTGAGAAACCTGATTCCTGCCTGCTCCTGTCACCTTCTTGCCTTCTCTGAGTCTCCCAGGGAAACAACACAGGCAGGTGGAGTCTTGCAGCAGGATTGCAGTGAAAGCTCTGATGGCGTCCGTTCTCAGGAGCTGAGCAGAATTTGGAATGGTCAGCATTCACAGACGGTGCCTCAAGGGCTTTCTAAGTGCCTTTATGAGGGAGCGTCTGGGTAAATAGTCTCATCTTTCTTCTGTTTTTTTTTTAAAGAGTTTATTTATTTATTTGACAGAGATAGAGACAGCCAGCGAGAGAGGGAACACAAGCAGGGGGAGTGGGAGAGGAAGAAGCAGGCTCATAGCGGAGGAGCCCGATGTGGGGCTCGATCCCAGAACTCCGGGATCACGCCCTGAGCCGAAGGCAGACGCTTAACCGCTGTGCCACCCAGGCGCCCCTAATCTTTCTTATCTTATTCCCCTTTCATTTTATTTCTTCTCTTAAATTCAACCACAGTCCTGAAAAACAAATTTGGAATATTATTTGCCCAAGTGTCCCATTTTGTTCAGCAACATCAGTGATTTGGCTCATACAAAGAGTTTTGTTGCTTGAACTATTAGATTATTTGGGAAACATTCTGCGCTTGTTACAGATGGATTTCCATCCTCTCCCAGCTTGGATCCCAGTCTTGCCACCAAGCCAAGTCGGAAGAGATGGCCACCGTGCTGTCAGACGCCGCAGCCTGGTGTCAGGACCCTCAGCTCTGCCATATTCCACTGCCGTTAGCCACACCGTGGAGATCCATCTTTGCCTTAGAAAGCCCTCAGAGCACCCACAGATCCCCCACCCCCAGCCCTGAGAAAGGTTTAGCCATGACAGAGAGTATAGCCCTGGGTAGCCTCAGCCTTCCTGTTAGAACCATGGTTGGCAATTGAGCGGACTCTCGGGCCTGTCACTTTTACTGAGGATGTCAAAGAAGAACCAGGGAACTTGACTGAACTGGAAAGAAGAGATCACAATTCTCTTTCATCATTCCCTTCAGTCTCAATTAGCTGAGCTGTGCCAGAGCGTTTATGCCTTGATCATTGACCCATCTCCTGCCAGGTTCAGTAGGGCCATTGGGCTTGGCCAAGTCGCCGCCATGTCTCAGTGTAACAGAAGAGGCCTGTCTGTGTCACAGGCATCTCCTGATGGAGTTCTCTACACATGTCCTCACCCTCCAGCTTCTATCTACCAAGTTGAACTGTCCTGCAATGAAGGGGCCACACCTGGAGGAAGAATTCGGACCACCCCCAGAAAGCCCCCAGGGGGTGAGGCTCCTGCAGCTGTTTATTGTGACCAAAGACACCAAGGCATCCGCCCACCCTAAAATGGTGCTTTGTCTGTCTCTTCCGTGGAGGCCCAGTTGGCACCTTCCCTTCTCTCCACAGACCTCCAGGACTTCAAGTTGGACGTGCAGCACGTGATTGAAGTAGATGAGGGGAACACGGCGGTCATTGCCTGCCACCTTCCTGAGAGCCACCCAAAAGCCCAGGTCCGATACAGTGTAAAGCAAGAGTGGCTGGAGGCGTCCAGAGGTGAGTTGAGCAAGCAGGAGCCCAGAGGCCAAGGCCGGGAGTGGGGAGCTGACCACCTCGGGCTACTGCCTCCCCAGCCCCCCTCGGCCCCCTCCTCACGCTGGGCAGCTGTCTTCTGCCTTGCTATCTAGCCCTGTAGGATCCTGAAGGGATTGGCTTCCATAATGGAGGTCTTCTGCCCTGTTGAGAGGAATTTCTTCATCCTTTGAGGCTCTGGACGATGTCGCTGAGCTGTCACCATTTGACCAAGGCTGTCAGCACAGGGCTCTGAATTCCTCGTGTGTGTGTTCCCTGCCACCAGGCACACACAACAAGGCGGCCTGACAAACCCGGCTGTCCATGAGGCTGCAGTGTTGCCCTGTGGGAGGGGGAGCTCTTTCCCACAGCAGAGGAAGCTTTCTAGTGGGACTCGGGTTTTCCCTCCCCATCTTCCTGATAATGCCAGGTCTCAGCTGTCCTAGCTTCCTGCTCAGGCCACAGTGTATGTGACAGCTGGGCTAGGAGAGGCCAAGCTGTGGTCCGCGGAATGCCAGGGAGAAGAAGGGGGGTCTCTCAAGATGAAGAGACACTTGGCCTTCACTCAAGGCCAAGCAGACCCTGCTTAACTGAACCCGCAGCTCAAAATATATTCCTTTTAGAATATCCTATAGATACTTAATTTATTTTCATTAAGTTTTTCTGGTTATGAAAGATATTTATGTTCCTATATTCCTATGAGGAATATATATGTTCACTATAGAAAATACAGAAAACTTTTTTGAGAGGGTAAACCCCCTAATCCTGCCACTCAGAAATAACGAGACTGAGACGAATAGAGCGTTAACCTCCATTGTCCCTCGCAGAAGCTTGGCTCTAGGCTCTGGAGGAAGTCCCACAGGAGTCAGGGGTTTCGCCCATTCTGTCAGGCATTAACGAAGCTGCTCATACCTGGGGCAGCCTAGTGACAGGTAGGCACCAGGCTCAGTGAACCTAGGTTTCGGAGACACTGGGACTCTCGGGGCAGACCCCGCCACCAGAAAGCTCAGAGCGGATGGCCAGTGCTTTCCCTACCAGGAAGCGGAACAGCATCCCAATCACTGGGGTGTCCAGAAGCCAGAAATCTGTCTCCTGTTGGAAGAAGCAGAACGCAGCCCTGGGGCCTGGCCCCCACGGCGCCCCTGGTCCTGAAGCAGACGAAGTCTAGCAAACCAGTGATGTGAAGAAGGGCTTCCGTGACATTCATGGAGAAGGTGGTGGTTGGGAGTTAGAACATTCCTCCCTGGTTGCAGACATTCAGTAGTGAGTTGGCTCAGAGCTGCGACCCTGACAGAGACTCACGGGAAGTTCTGTTTATTTCCCTGCTTCCTGGTGGCTTGCAGGAATGATCACCTCATGCCCTGCGTGTACAGCATGGGCCCCTCAATCCTTACAGTGGCTCTGAGGCAGCACATGATTATACCATTTTACAGATGAGGAAATGGGATCTGAGAGGTTAATCAGCTTGTCCAAAATCACACAGTGTGTGGCAGACCCAAAGCTTAAGCCCAGGTCTGGCAAACCCCAAATCTTGCTTCCTTTCCACGCTACTCCCCTGAAAGTATAAAACATTCTTTCACAGGCCCATGTACTAACTCAGGGGACTTAGCTAGCCAGTTTGCAGTTGATTGGTTGGTTTTACTCCCTGGCATTTCTGTCCCCTGTGATTTGAGGTTTTACAGGGAGAACAGCATTTTTAGTTTGGGCCAGTTGGGATGCAGGTGTACAGCTCATGGTGCCTGCCCTGCCTGCCCACCGGGAGCTACTGGCTGCAGTGTTCTGGGCCCACACTCATCCCCTGTTCCCTTCACCCTGCCCTTTTCTCAGATAACTACCTGATCATGCCGTCAGGAAACCTGCAGATTGTGAATGCGAGCCAGGAGGATGAGGGAATGTACAAGTGTGCCGCCTACAACCCAGTGACCCAGGAAGTGAAAACCTCGGGCTCCGGTGACAGGCTCCGCGTGCGCCGTAAGGGGCAAGGGGGTGTCTCCCTGATGGAAGGGGCTGGTCAGGCTGAGAAGGGAGGGGATTCAGGGAAGGGGGACACAGGCTGTGCTCCAAGTCTGTGTTCTCTGAGGTGGGGGTGGGAGCTGGGGCTCGGGCCAGTGCGGTATCCAGGACTCAGATGGAGTCGGGGTCCTCCCCCCTCTAGCGGCACATGTCCCCTGCCTAGCTCCAGGGGTAGCTGTGCTTGCTGGTCCCTTCCTCCTGCCTGTTGGGAGCGCTCCTTCACTGCGAGACTTCCAGACCGGGGCTCTGCTGGGATGTGGCTGCCGGGGCGGGACTGGCTTGGTGCTCAGCAGCTGACAGCACGTGCGTAGGAGAGGTGACGATGAGCTTGTGCCTGGGTGAGGCCACAGGGCCGGCCCGGGACGAGGCCAGGCCATGCCTACCCTGTGCGCCGCTGAGCCGTGCCCAGCACCTCCCTCTGGTGATCGTCCGTGGAGGCCCACATGGTCCCCCAGTCGTAGGAAAGCAGCATCTGCCTTTGCTGAGCCATTCCTGAGCGCCGGGTGCTTTGCTAGGTTTCCTGCTCGTTCAGTGGAGGGACGTCTTCCGCGGAGTCGGGAGGCAGCCCCAGAGGCAGATGGCTGTGTGGCCCATGAAGCCAACCCTCAGCAGTCCTCAGTCACGTGATTTTGTATCCATGGTTGTGCACTCTAGTTCTCAGGGGCTCCCAAGCTGTGTCAGTCTCAGGTCTTAGAAAACCCGGATCTGCCGCTGCTTGGCACACAGTCAACATGGAGGGAGGAGCCGGAGGGCAACGTGCCTTCCAGCAAGTGCTGTGCCCTTTCTCCCCCAGCACTGGCCAAAGGTGGCTCCCTCCTTCGCTGAGCAGCCGAGCCCGTAGCTGATTCGCCCCGGGGACCTGTAACACTGCAGCTAAGGGAGGAAGCGCATGTGTTTAAGCAGTGGGTCCCGCTCAGCTCCGTGAGATGCTCACACTGTGAGGGATGCTGAGAAGCGAGACCTGTGGGTGGTATGGGGATCCCGTGGATCCTTGTCTCCTAGCTCTTCGTCCGACCTGGGGTGCACTTTGCTGAGTACAAGCAGGGAAAGTCACCTGCATCGTTTGTTTCTCTGTCCACCCCTTCATCTTTTTCCTTGCCAACATGCCCGGTCATTCATTCTTATGTTGTGTCAGTGCTGCTATTCCCGCACATCACCTCATCTCTTACAACAGCGCTCTGCACAACGAGGGCCTTGTTTTTGATAAAGAAACCAAGGCCCGGGGGGATTAAGTAACTTGCCCCACTTTATGTAGGTCGTAAGCCCCTGAAGGGCTGTTTGATTCCACATCCACACTGTCTGGGACTGCAGCCTGGGGCCTGGCCACCTAAGGCGGGTGGAGGGGGTCCTCTGCACAGGGTCCTGGCCCCACACGCTGCCCTTCACCTCCCGGCCCCTCCAGGCTCCACTGCCGAGGCTGCTCGCATCGTCTACCCCCCAGAGGCCCAGACCATCATCGTCACCAAGGGCCAGAGTCTGATCCTGGAGTGCGTGGCCAGTGGGATCCCACCCCCACGTGTCACCTGGGCCAAGGATGGGTCCAGTGTCGCCGGCTACAACAAGACACGCTTCCTGCTGAGCAATCTCCTCATCGACACCACCAGTGAGGACGACTCGGGGACTTACCGCTGCATGGCCGACAACGGGGTTGGGGAGCCTGGCGCAGCAGTCATCCTGTATAACGTCCAGGTATTTGGTGAGTGTCTCCTGCAGACTTTCTTCTCCTCGGTCTTCTCTGTGATGGGTGTGGTCTTTCTAGATACTCCTAACCCCAAGGCTCAGATGGGGTCAGGTGCCTTGTGAGAGGTCACGTGCCCAGTGAGTAGTGGAGGAGGATGGAGAGAGTTGGGGATGCTTGGACCCCAGGGAGTAGGGTGTGGGCCTGCCATCCCTCTCTAGCCCTTTCCTGTCTTGACTGACAGAAGAGACACAGGAACCTTTCTTTCCCTCTACCAACAGTCACAGGGAAGGAGGGACCCGTTCCTGACTACAGATCCCTCCCCAGCCTGTCTGGTCCTGGATGGGAAAACCTCAGCCTTTCTTACCCCTGCTCTGGTTTCCTGGCAGAACCCCCCGAGGTCACGATGGAGCTGTCCCAGCTGGTCATCCCGTGGGGCCAGAGTGCCAAGCTCACCTGTGAGGTGCGTGGGAACCCCCCACCCTCTGTGCTGTGGCTGAGGAATGCCGTGCCCATCGCCTCCAGCCAGCGCCTCCGACTGTCCCGCAGGGCCCTGCGGGTGGTCAGCGTAGGGCCTGAGGACGAAGGCGTCTACCAGTGCATGGCTGAGAACGAAGTTGGCAGCGCCCATGCCGTGGTGCAGCTGAGGACTGCCAGGCCAGGTGAGTGCAGCCCAAAAGCCTGGAGACCTCAGCGGCACGTTCACAGAGCTCTTTCCTCAACTGAAATCCAACTGAAAACCCCAATATATAAGAGAGATATAAATGGCTTTTAGTCGTAAGTTCAAGTTTACATTAACTTGTTGAAAAGTCAGAAGTGTACATTTTCACTAGTGAAGTTGATTCATTTTACTGTTGTATTTTTTTAAGATTTTTTTTTTTTTTATTCATTTGAAAGAAAGGGAGAGAGAGTGCACATGAGCAGAGGGGAGTGGCAGAGGGGGAGGAAGAGGGAAAGAACCCCAAGCAGGGTCCTCACTGAGCACAGAGCCCAACTCGGGGCTCGATCCCACAACCCCAAGATCGTGACCTGAGCCAAAACCGAGAGTCGGACCCTCAACCGACTGAGCCACCCAGGTGCTGTTGTATTTTTAAAAATGCTTTTTATTTTGTGGAATCGGTGGGTTCCTAGGGTTCTGTGGCACCCAGTTTAACAACACTGCTCTAGGGTAAAGAAAAGCCGGTCTGTCCTTTTCAGCTTGATGTTTTCAGTTGACGCCCGCACTGACTGAGCGGTTACTTACGTGCTCAGCACTGGACTAGGTGATGTGTGGGGGGAGGGGGTGCAGAGAAACGTAGCAAAGACGCCTCTTCCTCGTGGGGGAGACCAGATTCACCAAGGAAATAATTTGAGAAAAATGTGACCACGAATAATGCGGACTCGACACAATCGGATGCCGGCCTTCTGTGGTTCAGGAGATCGGGTTGAGGGAAAACTAGCTCTGGCAGATGCTGCAGTTGCCTCCTGAAGGACGTGTTGCCTCTCCCGGCCTCCCGGATTCTCACAGGGGCTGGCAGTTGGCTTCCCATCTCACGTGCCAGGCTGTTGCAGTGGAGTAGGAAACGGCCCAGACTGCATGGTGTTAAGACCCCGCAGTGAAGGGACATGTCCCCCGCCCCCACACAGGCATAAGGAGGAAGGTGCAGCTTTCCTCAGAAGTAAACAGAACCTTCGCTTGACGTGAGGCTAGTGTATGGGCTCAGGAAAGCAAGCAGATTGCAGAGATGTCTGCCTGCCGCCTGGGCCGTAGCACGAAGCCTGGGCACAGGGCCCCAGGCTGCGCGTCACTCCAGTCTGGGCAGTGACGCAGCCCTCTCTCTTCCCACAGAGCCTGGCTGTGTGTGCAGTGGGGTGATGGTCACCTCAGGCTCTGAGCTGGGGGCTCTTCCTGTCCCCACAGGTTTTCTCACTTCTGTCTTCTCCTTGGGGACAACAGTTCAGCCAATGACCAGGGGAACCAACGTCATTTCCCTTCCCTTCTCTTTCCTTCTTGGTCCTCCAGGTACAACTCTGAGGCCATGGCAGGATGCTAAGCTGGACACTACCACCCCTTCCGTGATGCCCTCCAAACCCGGAAGCCCTGACCAGATGCTAAGGGGGCGCCCAGGGCCCCCAAAGCCCCCGACATCAGTACAACCAGCTTCCCCACAGTGCCCCGGAGAGAAGGGGCAGGTGGCTCCTGCCGAGGCACCCATCATCCTCAGCTCACCCCGGACCTCCAAGACGGACTCGTATGAGCTGGTGTGGCGGCCTCGGCACGAGGGTGGCAGCCGGGCGCCGATCCTCTACTACGTGGTGAAACACCGCAAGGTATGGCACCTGGCACTGTGCAGACCGCTCAGATCTGGGCAGGGGTTTCTGCCTGCTGGCCGGCTCCCATGAGTTCCTGCGGCCTGGACCAGCAACCCCTGCTGCTGACCTTGACCTCTGTCTCCTCCACTGTACTTTCCTACCACCTCCTTGGAAGTTGCTTGTGAGTTGAGGCATGTGGGACCCTAGGAGGCCCAGGAAAAAGTCACGTGTGCTCCTTCAGGTTCTCTGTACACTGGTTTCCCAGAAGCTACCACCACCAGCTTCTCCTCCCAGGGGAGAGTTAGCAGTCTCCCTGTTCACCATCACCTGCCCTCCCTCTTCCCTTTGTCATGTGTTGTTGATGTTGTGTTGTGTTTTGTTTTTTAACCAAAGTAAGCTCCCCTGGGCACACCCCTGCGGGAACGCCACACGGCAAGCTAGCTCTAGGGCCAGGAAAACAAATATTTGCGAACAAGTGTTTTCTCTGAGGGCTGTAAAATACCCCCTCGGTTTCCAGGATGCCTCCTGGCTCGGCTCTGACAAGCAGGCGGTGGAGCTGAAAGCACACGGTGCCGCTCGGACCTCAGCCATTTCTGCTTGACAGAAGGAGGCCTGTCCAGGAGGACGTTTCAGGAACTAGCAGGGAGGGAACCTCTGGCTCTGGCAGGGGGCACACGGTGTCCTGTGAGGCAGGACGGGGCCCACAGGCTGCCCCCTCATTCGAGGCTGTGTGCTCACCTGCTGTTACCCCGCCGGGGAGGACAGAAGATTTCCTTTAAGAAATGTCCTGGAAGAGCATTTCTGTTCATCCCAGGGGTGTGCTTTTTTTCCTAAGTCCATCAGACAGCAGAAAATTATTGTTCTTAAATGGGCTTTTTAAATATTATTTGATAATGTATCATAGGTGCTATATTTTATATACCAAAAGTATTTATCAACTCTTCGTCCCCTCCAAAACCAAAAAACGAACCAGCCCTGTGCAGTGCGGTGTGTCGGCTATTCAGTCGGCTTTCCTTGCTCTGCACCCCGCCAGCCCCTCTCGTTCTGTTCTTTCCCTGTATGACCTTGGCTCCGGACAAGTCCACAGACACACTGGCTGGTCGGAAAGACATCTGAGGCAAAATGGCCTCCTAGGTGGGGGTTGGGGGTGCAGTTTCTCACCACACTCGGCCTGCTGGCCTCTTCACAGCCAGCCAGCAAAGGGGGTGAATATATTTTTAACAAAAAGCTGCATTGTTCAGCCCAGGTTATGGGGCAGGGCTGGTTCTAACCCTCGTTTCCCCGTGTAACTAGACACCTCCATCTCAGGGTTGTAGACAGAGATCAGGGCAGGCCAAATGCTCACGATCCCCGGGAGACAAGAACCAGCAGCGAGAACAAGAATCATAGTTTTCGGGCCAATAGGTGGCCGTGAAACTGCTTCACCAAGAGGCAGGCTGGCAAAGGCCACGTGTGGTGATCCGGAAATGCCAGGCCGGGGCCGCATTCACCCCGTGTGCGTGTGACAGTGACTAATGACCAGGCTATTTCTTAGTTTTGTTTCGGCGCTCAGTGGCAGCGTGAGGCCAGCACCGGGAGGGCCACCAGAGAAAGGGGTACAGGGAAAGTGAGGACCGCGCCCCCGCTGGGTCTGGCTTCCGTTAGGCTCCGGCCTGTGGGGCACTTGGGGCTACTCAGTGGACACGGCCAAGACAGAAATTATGTCTTGCAAGCAGTATTTTTTTTTTTTAAAGATTTTATTTATTTCTTTGACAGAGAGACAGCCAGCGAGAGAGGGAACACAAGCAGGGGGAGTGGGAGAGGAAGCAGCAGGCTCCCAGCGGAGGAGCCCGATGTGGGGCTCGACCCCAGAACGCCAGGATCACGCCCTGAGCCGAAGGCAGACGCTTAACGACTGAGCCACCCAGGCGCCCCAAGCAGTGCTTTTCTTGAGGGACTAGCAGGTCTTAAGGATCATCACACGAGAAAGGATTTTGAAGTGAAAAGTCAGTGTTTGGGTTGTTTACAGCCCCTTCTCTTGCAGGAGACTGGGACTCACTCAGTTCATTTTCACTTTTTCCATTCCTGAAGCCAGTTGCACTTCCTGCCGCATCTGCAGACCCTGGGCTACTGTGTCTGGGTTTCCAGTACTACTGAGGATTCTCAGTTTGTAAAAACTTCTTTTCCCCTTGGAACAAATCCTGGAAGTCTGACATAAATGAGCCCAGACCCTCCCTGTCCCTTGAATAGTAGGTTTTGTTCTACGTTGGAATATTCTGCTTAGGGATAAGGGCTTTTCCTGCCAGCTGTTTAAGTCTTGAGCAAAGCACAGCTCAGGTCCCAGCAGACTGTGTGAGACGTGCACCGTTGGCAGTTAAGCCTTTTGTCCTGAAAGGTGGGGTAGATGAGATGAAGCAGCCTGTCGGATTGCCCGGCGGGGAGGGAACCTGGATTTTTTTCTTTAAAGAGCTAGGAATTTGGGGCCATGAAAAATTAATGATAGTTAGAATTCGTCTGCAGTTTTTAAGCACAAAGCAAGGCCAGGAGGGCGCAGGAAAGAGGACTGAAATGGTGGCAGCCCCCCCCAGTGGAGGACATGGGGCGTTTCCGGGGAAGGGCCGGGCCCTCGCTGCGCACCTACTGTGTGCGAACTCAGTGCCTGACATTTTATGTGCATCACCTCGCTCAATCTTCAGAGGAAGCTCGAGGGTTTACTTCTTTTAGAAACGAAAACCTTTGGGATCAGAGAGGTTAAGGAACGGGCTCAGGGTTACACAGCTGGATTTAAAGACAAAATCAGGATTTAAACCCAAGATTTTCTGGCTCCCAGACTCTTTTTCTTTCTAGGATGAGTTACATACGCTTGTGAATGTGCTGTCTGGTGTCCAGTCATGATTTCTGCGCTCACTGGTGGTGTGGCGCTGGGCAGATTACCCCCGTCTGTCTTAGCATTTGTGAAGCGGGAACAAAACTAGCACCCGGCTCTTGGGCTGTTGTCCTGACAGCTTTTCACAGGGCCGTGACGTGCTGGCTTCCAGGCCGAGCACACATTCAGCACTCAGCCCCCGCGACTTTGTACTCGTGCTGCCGCTTGTATCCTCCTGACCCTCCTGCCAGAACATGAACTGAAGGGACTGTGTTTATTTGGCTTAAATAGAGCAAGGAGAAAAAAAGTTAAATGTGGAGGTTTTCAGAAATACAGAGAGGAGGTCTTTGCAGAAACTCTCAGCAACAGGCGGCCTTTCGACCCCCCGCACCAAATTTTCTTTGATGGGACCAGGGAGGCTCCCTCACTATCCCAGCGAGGACGGACGTCCGGAGCCGGCAGGACCCTCTGCGCCGAGCAGCGTCATCCTCCCCAAACCCGGGCCCCTGCCCTTCCCGTCCCCCTGCCCTGTCGGACTTCTGTTTTTCCCACAAACTGCACCACCGGTAGCTCTGGGCCGAGGCACCGGCTCTGACACCAGCGGCCTTCTCCAGCAGGTGACAAACGCCTCTGACGACTGGACCATCTCCAGCGTTGCAGCCAGCCAGCACCACCTGACCCTCGCCAGACTCGACCCTGGGAGCTTGTACGAAGTGGAGATGGCAGCTTACAACTGTGCAGGCGAAGGCCAGACAGCCATGGTCACCTTCCGAACTGGTAAGGGTCACACATCGCCCCCAGCTCGGGGCTCTGTGGGCCCGAGCAAATCCCGCCAGGCCCAGGAGGGAAGCCCTGCTCACCTTGGCCCAGCTGTTCACCTTGAACTTTATCTTCCTTTCAGCTGTTGCCTCCCTGTGGCTTATGAGCCCAGGCTGAGGTCCTGTGTCTCATCAGGAGAACCGCCAGCTGGCCTATCTCCCTACCCCCCCCCCCCGCCCCCGCCACACACGCACACACTCACACACACACACACACACACACACACACGCACACGCACATGCTGGCACCAGGCGCAGTACTGTAATGGTTACGCAGAGCTAGGAATCAGACCACACTGCCAATGTCCTGTATTATTTGCATCACCCTGTCAGACACCCCCAGCGGAGTCTCAGGCCTAAAGATCTCTCTGGAAAGGCAAACCTAATACATGCTCCCCCACCTGCTGGTATCAACCCATTTTCATCCAGGACGGCGGCCCAAACCTGAAATCATGGCCAGCAAGGAGCAGCAGATCCAGAGAGACGACCCTGGAGCCAGCCCCCAGAGCAGCAGCCAGCCAGACCACGGCCGCCTCTCTCGTAAGCCCCCGGTAGCTCAGAGGGGCGGGAGTGAGCAGGAGTCAGAACTGGAACCAGGTCCACTGCCTCAGAAGGCTCATTGCTGCAGATGGAATGAGGTCTTGTTCCATGGGTCCGGGAAGCCTTATACTTTCCTGGCATCTCCCCAGCCAACCCCAATAAGAAACCATAGATTGGAGTTTTTCAAGTAAAACGTGGTAGTCTGCCATGAGGGCTGGGAGGATGCTAACCCTGTGGGTCCAGACCACTCAGAGGAGAGAGCCACAGACTCTGGGCCTCCACAGTCTGATACTGCAGACTGGGGTCCTGGCTCAAGGGTCCTGGCTCAAGGGCTTCTTCTGGGAGAAGGTGACCCAGATAGCTTTGGAAGATCTGATACAGCCACCAGAGGGGGAGGGCTGGGGAGAACAGGCCCCAATCAGGAACAAGCCAAGTCCAGTTGCAATACAACCACCTTATCATGTCCCTTCTGCTTCCTTCTTCCCTCATGTATGGTTTCCTCCAGCCCCAGAAGCCCCAGACAGGCCCACCATCTCCATGGCCTCTGAGACGTCAGTGTATGTGACCTGGATTCCCCGTGGGAATGGTGGCTTCCCCATCCAATCCTTCCGTGTGGAGTACAAGAAGCTAAAGAAAGTGGGGGACTGGATTCTGGCCACCAGTGCCATCCCTCCGTCCAGGCTCTCGGTGGAGATCACTGGCCTAGAGAAGGGTAGGGGTCTGGCCACTGTCCCACCTGGTCCCCCAGCTGTCCCTGACCCCTCAGAGGACAGTCAGAGCTTTGGAGGCTCTTCTTTCTGCTGGTCTGCCACCTGCCATCTTGCTTACATGGATGCTCTTGGTGGTGTCCCCTCCGTCTTACAAACCCTTCCTTACCTTAGTCTCTGAAAAAGGTCCATAGCTATCCCCGCTGTGGCTCCTTTCTGAAGAAGATGGGAGTTCTTATGTCCTTTGGGGACTTGCGTCTGGGGAAGGGCTACCCAAAAGATCCCTCCAGGTTCTGGGTGTGCTGGGTGGAGGTGGGTCAAAAGTGTTTTCCAGCTCCTGGGTTCAAGTGAGTGTCTCTTACCAGGCACCTCCTACAAGTTCCGTGTCAGGGCTTTGAACATGCTGGGGGAGAGCGAGCCCAGCGCCCCCTCCCGGCCATATGTGGTGTCAAGCTATAGTGGCCGTGTGTACGAGAGGCCCGTGGCGGGCCCTTACATCACCTTCACCGATGCCGTCAACGAGACCACTATCATGCTCAAGTGGATGGTAAGTGGCCTCATGCCAGGAGCCACGGGGGGCGGGGCTGAGCTTCACGATGACAGGAGCTGGCCGCTGCAGCAGGAGCCGGAAGGAATCACTCTTCTCCTCTGCCCTTCTAAGATCCTTCCCCTTTAGTGGCCACCCCCCAGAGCCCCCATGCCTGGGAACTGAGCAAGAGTGCCCTATCCTTACAGTACCCAGGCAGGTTCAGAGGGGACTTAATGTCTTTGGAGAAATGGCCGTTTCTGGTCTCCAAGAGCTGGGGGATCTTTAGGCTAAATAACAAGTGATCCTTGCAGCCTTCCCCCAGAAAGACTTGGAGATAGCAGCAGAAGTATTTTCCAGGCTCCCTCAGTGAATTTTTAAGCTCTAGGCTGGGGTAAAGTTTCTATCCACCAGTGGTTCTGCTCACATGATAATTTCTGTGTCCATGGTCAACTTGTTTCTTCTCCATTCCCTCTAGTATATTCCAGCAAGTAACAACAACACCCCAATCCATGGCTTTTATATCTATTATCGACCCACAGACAGTGACAATGATAGTGACTACAAGAAGGATATGGTGGAAGGTAAGAAGCACTTCGGGTGATATGATTTTCTCTGTTGGCAAGCGGGCCAAAGTGTTGGTGAAAGTATAAAACCTGGGCTGTTTTATCTGTGTGCATATCATGGACCCGTGCCACACCTGGGGTCACCAAGACCATAAACCCATATGCTTCCTTTCCTCCAGTGCTCCTACGCCCCAGGCTGCCCTGCTGCATTCACGGCACCAGCCCAGACACACACCCTGTCCGAGTCCAACTGTGACTGGTTCCAGGCAGACCAGATGCCTGTCACTGCGTGTGACTTTCTTGTGGTCTTTTCCAGGGGATCGATATTGGCACTCCATCAGCCACCTGCAGCCAGAGACTTCCTACGACATTAAGATGCAGTGCTTCAATGAGGGCGGGGAGAGTGAGTTCAGCAACGTGATGATCTGTGAGACCAAAGGTGATGCTCTTGAGCTGCTCTGCTCGCTCTTGCTCTTTCTAGCCAGCTGGGACCATGTCACTGTTCCATGCGGCAGCCTGGACGAGCCTAGCTCTTACCCACGAGACCCCTTATTTCCTAAGTACTCCTAAACTTTGTCATTTTTAACCCTCTGTTCACTTGCCTGGGCCTCAAGTGTGAACACGGCTGCCATCCTGATGGCTTCAAGGAACTGGGGAATTAACTCCTACATGATGAATTCATGGAACAGAACCCATCCTTAAGTCAGAACTTTCTTAAACACCATATTCCCGTAGGAGAGAAACTGAGCATCAGGAAATGATGTATCTTGACCAAGGTCACTTAGCCAGTTAGGGGTGGAGCATACTTTGGGGCAAGTTCATCTAACTACAAGCCCAGATTCTTTGACTGCACTGAAACATGTTAAACATCTTCACATAATAACTTGTTGATATTTGCGCGTTGGTCAGGTGGAGAGTTCTCCCCATCGCCATTTTGCAAACATCGGAAAATGTATAACGCAGGTGTATTGCAAAGAACAGAATCAGGAGAGGATCACAAAGGAATAGGAACGGGGACAAGAAAAGAATCCATTTTCCCGACATTGACGACATTGCCTCTCTAGCTTTGCATGGCTTTCCATCCCCTATTCAACAGATGCTGGGTGCCTCCTGTGCGCTCCCTCCGTCTTCCGTGCTGTGAAGGGAGGGGGCAGATAGTCCTGCAGAAAGCAGCACAGAGAGTGCCCGGGGCCAAGAGCAGAGGCTTCACAAAGCTTCACACCGGGCTGGAGGGCTTGACTCTTCAGGCTGTTCCGAGGCGGACTAGCCTGGGGGACAGGGCCAGCCTGGTAGTTTGGAGGGTGTGGCATCTAGGAGGAGGCCGAGAGAGGGAGTGCCCAGGGAAGGGCCCGGGGGGGCCGTGGGCACTGGATCATGGAGGACCCTGTGGCCATGAGGTCCGGAGGGCTCACTGGTGTCCCTGCAGGAGTGGACTGGGGGAGAGCGCAGCGGCTGTAAAGTACAGGCAAAGAGAAGGGACGCGTTAGCGCCTCTTCTGGGGACGTGTGGGTAGGACCAGGGACCACTAGCCTGGGGGAGACTGAGGGGAGTGCTAAGTGAACATGAGGTGTCTAGCATAAAGTGCGCATGGATGGTGTTGTCATTTATTGAAATGGGGAAGCCAGAGGAGAAACAGAGCCCAGGAGAAAGGAAGGAACAAGGGGAAACCAGTCGGTGGCTTCCTGGGGCTGATTCTTCCCGGGACCGGAGACAGAAGCAGGTCTCTCGGCAGGGGAGGGCCCTAGGTACAGGGACGTGGCAGCCATGAGGACACAGACAGAGTATAGAGAGTGTGGCCTGAGAGGGACGAGAAGGGCTCCCAGCTCTGAGGAGAAGACAGAAAAATGTAAGCAGCCCTCGAGAGGCAGCGGGAAATCACCAGGTGTGCTGTCAGAGTTGAGAGGAAGGTGCTGTGAACGGGAGTTAACAGGTCACACACAGCCTGACACTAGCACAGCCCAGAGGAGGAGTCGCCATCTTGTCGGAGAATCGGTGTTTCCCAGTTACTGTCTGCCCGAGAGAGTCCCCCACCTCTGTGTCCTGCTCTGCGGCCAGGCTCAGACCTAGGACTTCGCATCCCGTATCTGTCCAGGAATAGCAAATCCATGGCTACATTCTGCCATTCCCAGTTCTTTTGCGGGTTTCATGCATTTTTTTTAAAGATTTTCTTCCAAAAGTTCCCTGGCTGTTCTCTGAGAGAAGCCCTACACCTCTTCTGCCCAGAAGACCCAGTCTGACGCCCGTGCTTGGCTCTCAGATAGCTCAGGTTGTGTTCTGAAATAGAAGGTTCAGTTCTCTTCAGTACTAAGTCTCCCATTAGAGGCCAGTTTCACGCTGAGCCTGGACACCACACTCATCTAATCCAGACTTTTGAGGCACTGCCTTGTGAGTTCGACCCCATTTCCCAATCCCATGGAATCAGGTTTGTTGTCGGTGCTGTTTTTTGTTTGTTGTGAGAGAAATGTCAAATAAGAGATGCTGAAGTGAGTTTTGTCTCCAATTACAGCTCGGAAGTCTTCTGGTCAACCCGGTCGCCTTCCTCCCCCAACGCTGGCCCCGCCGCAGCTGCCACCCCCTGAAACCGCAGAGCGGCCGGTGGGCACCGGGGCCATGGTGGCCCGCTCCAGCGACCTGCCCTACCTGATTGTTGGGGTCGTCCTGGGCTCTATCGTCCTCATCATTGTCGCCTTCATCCCCTTCTGTTTGTGGAGGGCCTGGTCTAAGCAAAGTGAGTGACTCCCCTCAGCACCACGGGAAGGCGCCTAGGGAAGGGAGGAGGGCTCCCAGCCTGCTGAGGCGGCCTCCACCCGGGGCGGGATCGGAGGCCCCCAGCTTCACGTTCACTAGAGCGTAAGCTCCTGGGTCCCCCCCCACAGGGCTGAGAGAGAAAAATACGCCAAGCCTGGGCCCTTTCCTCCCAGTTCATGGACCTTGGCAGACGGACAGTATGCAGTGGAAAGTAGTCTGTCCTGTCTGCATCTCTGGAACTCAGTACTTACCTGGCTCTGACTGCTCTTAATGCCCAAAGCTGCTGTTCTGCCCACATGCTCATGTTGAAAACGGACCCTGCCTCCTCCCTGCTGCTTCTCTGGGTCTGTGGACGCCTGTGCTTCCCCTCTTACCCTGTTAGCCACTAACTTCTGCTTCAAACGGCAACACTTCTGGTCAACTTGCCTCATTTAAATATTGTGTCTTCTGTTGGCTCACCGCTTCTTTCCCCCAGGCCTGCGTCCCTATATCTCCTCACCCTTCTCCCCACTGCGGAAGAGAGTCTAGATGTTAAAAGAAGTGGGTGACTGGAAGACTATTCTGAGAGAGAATATTCTCATCCCTGAGGCAGTGTCAACTCTCTGCCTACCTCATTTTACCCTATGTAGTCAGAAGTTTTCTGAGATTTCTGTGGTGCTGGTGGCTGCCCTGGGCCTCCTTGGCCTAAGCAACCTCTGTCCTTCTGTCCTTCCAGAACATACCACAGACCTGGGTTTTCCTCGAAGTGCCCTTCTGTCCTCCTCCTGCCAATACACTATGGTACCACTGGGAGGACTCCCAGGCCACCAAGCCAACGGGCAGCCCTACCTCAGTGGCACCAGTAGACGGGCCTGTGCCAGTGGGATCCACATGAACAGGGGCTGCCCTGCAGCTGCCATGGGCTACCCAGGCGTGAAGCCCCAGCAGCACTGCCCAGGGGTGCCTCAGCAGGTAACGTCGTCCTGGGAATGGGGGCACGTAGGTGCGGGCCAGCGCAGGGGAGTCGTTGGGCTGCCTCCTGGGGCTTTTCCCTTCCCACCTCTAATCCTGGGCTACTGGGTCTGGCTCTCTTTAGTCAGGAACAGCTCATTCTGTGGAACACCGAACAGGAAGGTTGCCTGGACTCTGGTGTGACCTTTTTGTTACTCTTTCTTTTGAGCAGCAGGAAGACACCAGCAGCCTGCTAAAGCAGACCATTCTTGGCACTGGATATGACCCCCCCAGTCACCAGATTCCCAGGTAACCGGGCCTCTCCCATCCCTGCCTTCCGCTCCAGAGCTTTCGTTCTCAGTAGCTCCTCAAACCCAGTCTCAGTCACTGAGGGGAGCTGGGGGGGGGGGGGTCACATCTGACAACGTGCTCTGCCAGACTCGTCTCCCAAGGAGGAGTTGTGTTTGCAGTTATAATGCCCTTTCTGCTTTGGGGCGTGGGTTGGCCTGTCAGAAGTCCTTCCCTCTCTTGGCAGGCCACAGCTACCACATACAGCTGGCTCTGTCCCCAGGCCCCGAGACAACTGACTGCACATCCTTTCATGCATTCAGGACTTACATAGAATAAAATGGAAATAGAGTAGAATGACCCATGGAAGTGGTGGTATGACACCTCTTAATGTTCAAAGGGGAGCAGTCCCTGCCCCGTCTGAGCCCTGACCAGCTCTGATGCCCTCAGACAGGGAAGCAGCCAGGGCAGTGGGCATACAGGCCCACTCTGCCTCCACCTCACCTCTCCATCTGGTCTCATGCCCGCAGGGGTCCCAAGTCTAGCCCAGACGAGGGCTCTTTCTTATATACACTGCCTGATGACTCAACTCACCAGCTGCTCCAGCCCCACCCAGACTGCCAGCACCTCCAGGAGCAGCCCGCCGCCACAGGCCAGTCAGGCGTGAGGAACGTACCGCAGAGTCCTGGGCTGGAAGCAACCTGGGACCCTCTTTTTCACCGAGGTTGGTGCCAGGGGCAGGGCAGGGTGAAATTGCACAAGCTAGGGATGACATGAGGTGGGCATCCTCCACCCCACAGTGGCCTAGAGACGGGGAGAGAACAGTCCTCAAAGGTGCTATTCAGAGCCAGCCACAGCTTTTCTATGGGAGAGACAGAGAGCGAGAGACAGGCAGCGAGAGCCATGGCCCAGCAGGCCCCTGGGGGCGAACCAGGTGGGTCGGGCTGTAACACAGCACATCCTCAAAGGCTGGGAAAAGGACACATCCCCATTTCAGAGAAAGAAGCCCTTTTGGTCTCTGCATTTTAAGACCATTCACAAATTCCTACCGCCTCTCATCACACCAAGAGGCATTCTCTAATCACACCAAATACTTTCTTTGTTGGGTCTTGTCTCTTAATTGAGGAATGAGATGAGATCAGTCATTAAGCAGCCGAGTTCTCACACCAACCTGTGTGCTTCCACAGAGCCTTTTCTCCGGGGCTCCGTGCACACTGCCTGCACTGCAGTCCTCCGTTGTGCCAGGCTCTTGGAAACCAGTGGACGCTTGGTTGGGGCACAGGCGGGTTCGGACCCTTGGCTAATGCTTCTTAGCTTCCATGGCGTGAATGTCCATTCACATGCAGATCCTAGACTCTGTCTCTGGGAGATAAAATTCTAAGACAGGCACCTCCTAGAGCCAGACCCCAGCGTCTTCAAAACTGACTCCGTCTGGGGTGGGATGATAATGCCCAGAGAAATCATACCGGAGGGGGCAGACTAGCAGCTTCTAGTTGGAAAGAACAGGGCTTTCTTCCACATTTCATGGGCTCTGCTGACTTCATCTGCCCCAGTAGGCTTAGTACTGGAGAATCTCTGGGGTTCCATCACTGAAATGTGCAGGTCGGTCATGGGTAACAAGTGCCCCCACATGTCTCTGAGACCTTCGAGAGAAATGCCCTTGCCATAGTTACGTGTTTCTGCCTCTCTTTCAGGGCTAGTATAACCAACTCCCATCACGGGACTGAGCCAGGACCACTGAGCGGTGGTTCCTGGTCAGCCTGGATCTTAATGTTTGCCGCTTTTCTCTCCCCTCAGGGCCCCCGTGCTGCTTGGGCCTTGTACCAGTTGAAGAGGTGGACAGTCCTAACTCCTGCCACGTGGGTGGAGGAGACTGGTGTTCCCAGCACCCCGCGGGGGCCTACGTAGGGCAGGAACTTGGGATGCGGCTCTCCGCCAGCCCACCGGTGCACGTAGCTTTTGAAACACCACCTCCTACAATTTAGACAGAAACCAATATCCCAGAAAGACTATGTATTGTTTTTAAAAAGAGAGAAAATTGGTATTTATTTTTCTATAATAGCCATATTTATATATTTATGCACTTGTAAATAAATGTATATGTGTATAATTCTGGAGAGACACAGAGAATCCTACCCATTGAGGTATGAGGGGGAAATCAAAGCAGCCCCCGTAACGGGACTCCACCTCACAAGAGCGGCGCGGACGGAGGCGGCAGCCCGTCACTTAGCCCCTCTGCCACCGCCCAGGCGGCCACACAAGGCCCCCGGAGAAGCTGAGGAGAGGAAGACTTTTAGGCACACTGTCCATGACCCACCATGAGGGAAAAGCAAGGGCCACAGTATCGCAGGCTGGAGACGCTTGTGAAGATGGCTGGACCGAGTACTACAGGAAACGTTTTTAGAAGACGCACATGAGAACAGACTAAGATGTGTATAGTCCTATAAGCATTAACCAACCTTCCAGAATCAATAATCTGTGGCAACCTATCTCTGTAAAAACAAACACTGTAACTTCTAAATAAACGTTTAGTCTTCCCTGTAACCTTCCACTTAGTCACGTCTGAGTCCACATCGTCTTTAGATGTTAGGGTTCAGTTCGAGTATTTGAAGGAAAACTCCACTTGGGACATTTCAGCTCTGTCAAGAGTTTGAGATCTGGAAAAGTTAGCAAATGTCTAATTCTTTCTCAAGTATTGTATTTATTAGTAACTGTCTAGTGCAAGACTGTGTGAAGCCATCAAAGAAGCAAACTCGCAGTTCTCTTACGGACTCGAGGTAAAGCTTTGGTCACAGAGTGTGTGTGGAAGACGGAGTGTTTTCTCCAGAATGCTGTTCCGCTGAGTGCTAGGCTGTGCGTGAACGTGCGGTGCTTGATAAAACTCACTTTCCTGTTTTCCAAAGATAGACCAACATTGCCAGAGTTGAGTCCCTAGTTGTCTAAAATCAACACGACCACAGGATCAGCCTTCATACATGCCCCTCGCACTAGCTGGAGGCTGAGGCTTTGCCCTGACAGCCCTAACACTCAGCCGCTCTCAGGAGGGCAAGCTGTGTGCTGGGTTTCAGCAAAGGTGAGTTACAGGTGCAATGAGGCCTGAGACTCCCCATCTGGTTACCAGTCCTGGGGCCAGACCAGTCGCCCGCGGGAGAAACCAGATTCTAGGACAAGTGCACCCTCTACTGGCCGGAAGAGATACCGGGCCTGCGCTTACCTGGTCGCATGCTTTTTCTGTCCAACAGCTGGACTGGAAAAAGAGTTCATGTCCAGATGCAACATGATCTTCAGAAAAGTTGTATTTAAAAAACATTTTAAGAAATATAAAATGAAGGACCGTAAGGAACATGGAAATTATGGAAGAAATAAAATAAACCAGCCACGACCTTGCACTGTGGGCCTAAAAGTCACTTCCAGGAGTGGGACCAGGGCCAATACTCACAATCCTTACTCATCTCATCCAGGGCCTCTCAGAGCTGGGCTGTGACTCATCTCCTGGCCCATTGGTTTTAAATTTTATTTGTTTGCTCCTTGATGATCCCAGGTAGTTGTCAAAGTGAATTTTGGAAGTGATATAAAAAATTGCTTTGTGCACAGCCCTGGAACCATAACAATATTGAATGGTTTTTGTTCTCAAAAAAAAAAAAAAAAGTTCTAGGAAAGAAAAATCACTTCTAAGGCACATTAAATGAGATAAATATGCATATTAGCCAATTGCAGGAGAAGGGGAAGGCATCAGGCCTATAAATTTTAGCCTGGAAAATGAAACAGCTTAGTTATTCAATTTCACTGTATTTTATATTTCTTTAGGTTCAGATTATAGTGCCTTTTAAAAGTCTGATTCAGCCAGCAAAGGCCGTATAATTTACCAACGGAAGAGTAAGACCTAGTGGGCAGGCACGGGTGGGGGTGCAGAGCCCAGCTCAGGCCCAAAGCCCTCTCCAGGCATGGCAGTTCTCCGTGACACAACAGCCGGACTTGGCAACAGTAAGTAACTGTGACACTGGGGCTCACTCGACAGCTTCTTTTCCTTCCAGTGTTGGGTTTTTGATGATACTGTGGACAAGGGTTCAAAATAGCCAAGTTCTGTTAGCAATTGACAGAGGTAACTCAGTGTGGACAGACTTTGGCCTCACTCTCCGAGGTCAGACCGCTTTTCCTGAGACACAGCCAGAGAGCAAAGCACAGTTTGATCAGGGGAACAGGAGTGAATGGAAAGTTATCCCTGCCAAAGCTGAACCCTAGTGGTCTCCTCTGTCTAAAGCTGAACTTCCCAAAGCCTCTGATACTATACTTAAGTACAGATTTAAGACTAAGTCTGGAATCAGGCAGAAGTGAAACTAAAGCTAGCTCTAAGTCTCGTCCAATTCAAAATAAAAAACAACAGAGTATTAACTATATTGTCAAACCTACAGGATGAAGGCCTGACTATTGTGGACGAAAGTGGTGATTTAGTCTAGTTTGATTTGAAGAAAAAAAAACCCATAATCCTGACTGGTTTTACAGAGTTGAAAAACTCAGGGAATCTTTGCCATGGCTCTTCCATAGACTCTAAAGTCATTCTTGCTGCGATGAGAATCACAGAATTTCAGAATGGGAAAGAGACTTAGAGCTTATCCAAATCCTTCACTTGTCAGATAATAAAATGAGGCCCAGGAAGATTACGTAACTTCCCCTGGCTCTCACTACCACCTAGGGAATGGTGTCTCCCCGGAGACCAGCCCCTCTCTCCAGGCAGCTGCTTGTCGTGGTAGCCAGCCAGGGAGGAACTGAAGCCTCCTGCCAAACAGCTAAGTGAGCGCATCTGGAAGTAGCCCTTCCAGCTCCAGCCAAGCCTCGCATGGCTGCAGCCCCCACTCACAGCTTGACCAGAGCCTCGTGAGAGACTCCGAGCCCGGAGCAGCCCGTTCCGCTGCTCCCAGATTCCCGACCCTCAGAACCCGGGTGAGATAAGTGCTTGCTGTTTAAGCGGTGTTTGGGCTAACTTCATGCGGCAATAAATACGTAGAACCTCGCGGCTATGACTAGCACGTGTTTTTTTTAAATGCTTGAAAAGCACACAGGGTTCAGGGCACAGAGCAGAGAAAGTGATAGCGGGGGCTCTCCAGCAGACAAGCTGCTCACCAAAGAGTTCGGCTAATGGGCATCAACTATTCAGATCTCTTGAATAGGAACATGAAAGGATCTTTGAAAGGAAGCAAGGCCTATCTAACGGGGGCGGGGTGCAGGTCAGCAGGCTAGTCACCGTTAGGAAGAGCTGACGTTGCTCGGTCACTTTCGACGTTGATGTACTATCACCGTCCTCACCTTTGCTTCTCCGTGACGAACTTCTGTTCTGGGACAGCTCATTCATGCATATGGACCCACAGAGCTCGGGATCTAAAGTGCTAAGCTCCGTTACTGACAGGGATCCACACATCAGGGAGATCACCCCTAAACTGGCACAGCCATGACTTCCCATCACCACTTACCCCCAAACGAAAAGGACGATAAAATGTTATGCACGATCAAAAGTGATGGTTAGAGACAGTCTCTCAGAGGGATATAACCTATCGATACTTCTGGATCTACATCAAAAACAGCAACCCGACTAGAACCTGAAAGAAAATGCAGAGGACGTGAGAAACTATGGGAATACTTAGAATACTGGTAGAGCTCAAACACCTTCAGAGAAGAGCCGCCTTGTTGACCATTTTGCCACACACACGCCTCTGCTCCCTTCAGAGCGGGGGGCTCTGCCGAAGCCAGGGCTGATTCAGGACGCCGGGCAGTCTCCTGCTCTCTGCCAACCCACGGCTAGCTGCTCGGCCTGCGTTTCCTGCATCCCGCGCCTCGAATAGCTGCTCTGTGAAGTCAACAATGCCGCAATTCTGATTTGCATCTTATTCTAAGATACTGTTGGCAGAATAGCTTGTGCTTTTGTGTTTTGTCCTCTTAGAGAACACTGAATATCAGACTTTATTTTCCAAGGACTGAAAAAAGCAAATTTTCTCACAGATTGCTAGTTTTTTCCTGACGATGGCTAAAAATTCAGATAAGCAAGAGACAAATTTCCTAAAACAAGATATATTGCAGATGCTTTCTTGCAGGTTTGAGATACATACAGCATTCTGGGACTCCATACTCAATCCAGTGGGTTCCAAACAGATCTAAAATCGTTCAATTCAAGAGAAATAGATGTTGGGTGCCAGAGTCCGTTCTAAGATAACCAAATTGGAGAAAAGTTATTAAAACTATATGACTGGATCTGATCTTAGACTTTTAAATAAATTCACTTTAAAATAACAGGACTGTTGCAGCCAGCAAGGAAACAGAACTTCTGGTAAGTTGTATGTCGGAAATCTTGGACGGATTTGAGAAAAAAAGCAAACTTAAAGGCCCATGGGCTTCATCTCCTTCTCCTGTGGAGGCTGAATCGGGGGGAGGATAAGACCACCTTTCTTACGCAACAGAGCAATCTCTTCCTTTAAGGCCAAAATCCTTTCTGCCTGGAGTTGGATCAATTCAGTGACCTTCTCTCTTGCCACAATGTCTGCTTTCCGAGGGCCCTGGAAGGCATTGCCCTGTTGAAAGAAAACACCTCCCCACTTTAAGCATCACATGGAATGTGAAAAATACCATTCTTAGGTTAGGAGTGCCTATCTTACCATCAATTTAAATACCTGTTGCTCCTTATTTTAAGGGGCCTTCAATTCTTCCGCTGAAATCCCACCATTAGAAATGTGCCCCTCTGACCTAATGAGTAACTCTTAAAATGCAAATCCCATTAAGCTAGCTAACCATCATTCCTACGGTAGAGGGCTCAGCGCTGGAACCATAAAAGACGGGGGACCTCCTTTTTCTATACAGCCCCTATTTTGTTTCCCAAAAAGGAAATCTATTTCCTCCTCCGATTCCTTCCCTTGTCTAGCCAACTCCTGCTTATGCTGCAGACATCACTTTTAGGGAGGCCTTTGTCCTGTGGACTAGATCAGGATTTCCTGTTCTGTGTTTTTTCAGAACATCCATCATATCTCTATTGTGATTAGGAGACTGAATCATTAAAATTTATATCTGAGACTCCTTTTTTAGGTTGAGAAAGTGGCGGTTTCATAGGGTTCACCCTGAATGCCCGTTTGAGATCTTTCTTGCAAGATCCCGTGCCTTTAGAGCTAGAGGGATCTCACCACTCCGCCCAGCCCCCGTCCTGGAGCGTGGGACTCGACAAGCTCTGAGTGTGCATTAAAGGGAGGACGGTGACGCTCACTCACGGAGGACCCACTCTGTGCTTAGAGCTGAGGCAGCCGTCATGTGACTTTGAAAGAGACTTCAAAGAATCACTGAGAGAATGAGAGAGATTGGCCCTGGCATCACAGACCCACTAAACCAAAAACCCTCAGTCATCACCTCCAGACTTCTTGTTAAGTGAGGAAAATGACCCCGGTTTGTTTAAGGTACTGCCCACGGGGCTTTGGCTACTTGCAGCTAAACCCATGCCTCAGCCCATGCCATCACTCCAGCCAGTCACTTTGAAGTCACGTTAACTGTCCTTCATCTTCCTCGCCATATCCAGTCAAAGTTTGGCTATTCTTACTTTGAAATGTCTGACCCTTTTTTGTTCTCGCCATCTAGATCCCAATTCGTGCCTAGATCGTTGGGAGAATAAAAACAATGGAGTCAGCTTTGGAGGTGGACAGACCTTGGCTTAAAAACTAAGCACCATGCATTAGCTCTGAGATAGTTACTTAACTACTCTGAGCTTTGGAAAATAGTATTTTGAGAGTAGTAGTATGAGATACTCCATGTAAAGAGACTATGCATGAAAATACATTACTTTGATACCATAAAAAATATCTATGGAAAGATATATATTTAGGGTCTGCTAGGTAAAGAGACACATACTATTAATTCCCTTTCCCATTCAACTGACCTCCACTCAAACTCTTCAGATTCTTTTCTCCAATATATCTGGACTTATCAAAGCACATAAAGTCAACAAGTGTTTATGACTGCTTATTCTGTGAAGATCGTGTTTAAGCATTAACCTTCTGGAACACCATCCTGATTCTTCACTCGAAAATTCTTCAGTGAATAAAGGGCCCTCGATACTCAGACTTCTAGCGCCCTCTCATACCGAATTTCCAATGATAAACCTCCCAAATCCTCTTATTCATTCTTTCTTCTAGACTTGTGCTAAGACCGGTGATTCTTAAACTCTAGCCTGCATCAGAATCATCTGGAAGGCCTGTTAATGCAGCTGGCTGGGCCCCTCCCCCAGAGCCAGCTGATTCAGATCTGTGGGTGGGGCCCAAGAATTTGCATTTCTGATAAATTCCCCTCGTGATGCTGATGCTGTTATCAGGGAACCACACTTTGAGAACCCCTGGCTTAGACCATTTCCAGGATGCTTAAAGAAAACAAAGAACACCAAGGGAAACAATAGGCATTTTTGTAGACACTATTGTAAGAACATGACATATATTTTAAAATATGTCGCGTATGTGTTAGGTTCCCAGAGGGCACCTCACCTAGGTGAACCTTGAATCAGGTGAACCTGTTTTAAATAAGAGTTATCCACCTTGTACTATGTATTAAGTATTATGTCAGGCTCAATAAATATTATATAAGAACAAGTTGAAAGCCATAAAAAGTAACAAGTGTTTAATAAAGTAATATAAAATCCCACAATTAAAGATACACACTTTAAATCAAATGAAATAAACAAATATTGGAAATGGGTATTTATTATCAAATTTAGGGATTATATTGGTGTCATTTGTACCTAACAACCTTACCTCTCCAGGGCTAAGGCAACCCCCACAGATTAGTACATATGTGAATTCGTGGCACCCAAAAGGCAGACGGTACAGCTAGTTCCTCAGGCTCACCTATAAAGTAGGTACCGGCAACTTCATGTCGTCAGGGACCCAGGTGGACAAGAAGTGGTCCAGGATCAAGGTTTGTTTAAATGCCGGCCCTTGATATTCTTGTGAATAGCTACCTTCACAGAGCTTCCCCAACTCTGATAAAGGGTCTGAAGAAAAGGGACATACCTGCTGGTTCTGTAGTGTATTCAATCGAGAATCGAGTTTCTTCTTTTCAATACATAAATCATTCATCTGATGAAGCTTTTTGGTGTGTTCCTTTGTCTTCATCATCAACTCCCATCGCACTTGAGCAATCTTTTCCTGCCAGGGCGGGAAGATGTAAAATGGGTTAAGAGAGGAAACAGAAAAACACATGTCCCAATTTGATCAAAACCATTCAGCAAATATGCATATGGAAAATGTAATCAGAAATCACTATGAAAATGCAACCAGATCCAACTGCATTGGCTCTGGTTCCATTAGAGAAAAGAAGAATGTAGGTATGCTCAGAGATACAAGGAGGTAAAAAAGATAGGCACAGAGATCACTTCATTGTTGGAGAATGAAATCGGTATGCGTACTGAGTGCTGCTATTCATTACTTATAGGAAGAATATTAATTTAAGCAGCAAACTTTCATATACTGTTCCTTCCCCAGTCTTGGCCCAGGACCCTCAAGTAGCCAGCCTAAACAGCCATAGTGGCTTTCCTTTGTTCTCTTACTGCTCCAAAAATTATTTTAGATTGCACATATTATCTCCAAAATTCCCCTGAAAATCTTGGATAAGCAAAGATGAGACAAGATGGCACTAGGAACCCCTTCTCCCACCCTGTCTACTGATGAGATAAGAAAGGAAACTGGAGAAGTCATAAGGACTTGGGGGCTTATAAAATCTTTATACAAGCTCCTATCTTTGAATCTGGCTATAATTGGGGCACTGCCTCATCTCATAGCTCAGGGAACAATGTAGGCATTAACATCTTCTAAGACCCTACCAGCGAAATTGTCCATACCTGGTTATAGAATCTATTACTTAGAGATGTTTTCTAATTTCCAGATATGCACAGCATGTGAAAGCTACAGGGAGCACTACAGCTGGGATCCTCAGAGCACAGCGGTTCCACCTCTAACACTGTCAGAGCATTTATTCGTACGTTAATGTAGACCTCGAAATGGAATCGTGGTCATCGTCCATGCCATTTTGTCATATTTCCATGTACCCAGAACCCCAAAACCTAGTGCCGGTGTTTTCACCCCGAGACAGGCATGTCCCCTCAATTAAGTGAATGGCCAGGATGCCTGGACAGGCTTAAGATCGTGGGGGAGCCAAGTGGGGCCCACAGACTCGTCTCCGGCTGCACAGATGCTTTGCAGGAACCACCGACAGCGTTTCTTGCCTTGACCCACATTCGGCCAAGGTGGGTCACCTGTCCTCTCAGCCGTACCTCCCACATCTTCATTTCCTTTGCATTCGTTAGCTCCTTTCGAAGTTTTTTGATCTTTAGCTCTTCAAGCGTTGTGTTCACAGAAAGTGTCTGAAGGGCTTCTAGGTCTATCACACGGCCAAACTTGCTAACCATTAGTTGATGGACAGTTTCTTCCATTTCTAAAAGAAGACATCACTGTATTAGGTTGTTCATTGTTATTAAATGAACAATACTGGTAGCAACAACATTCCAAAGAACAGCTTTTGCAAGAGGATGGTAAAAGATTTTATATTACCAGTTGACTTTTCCTCTGTGACTCTTCCCCTGCTCCTTTCCTCACTTAAAATGCCTATTCCTGTGTTATCTTTTCATCTACTTGAAAATCCTTTATAAGGCACACTCCACTTTCCCCAGTAGCTTCCGCCCTCTCCTGTGCCCCTCCTCAGACTGTCAAGGGCCCCAACTGGACAAGGAATTCTTCAGATTTTTTTTTTAATTATTGATCTCTACAGCATCTAGTTTAAGAACAGAGCAAGCACTTAGAGGAAGTTTCCATTGTACTCCAAGTAAAAATTAAAGTCTGATTCTCAAACATTCCAGGCTCACTCTCATCTCAGTTCTCATTGACTGGAATGTTCTTCCCCAAATAGCCACATGGCTCCCTCTCGCCAGCCCATTTTCTGAAAGCAAGTTGTAAGATGGGTAAAACACTCATTTCTAATACACTCAGTTCTGAAGGGGTAACCAAGAGCAGGTCCTCGTCCTCTAAGCAGGGAAAACCACAACTTCCCAGGGAGTGGTTCCTGGCTCCTACAGACCTGAGCACTCTCCTTTCCCATCCTTCTTAGTTTTTCTTCTTAGCAATGATCTCCATCTAACGTGCAATATATCTTACTTTTGTATACTGTCGTTCCTCAACATGAGAACACTGGAACATCTGGGGAAAATTCCATTTGTGGGGTCTGAGCTCCCCAAGAAAATGTCACCTTGTAACAAGACTTTCTCAGTCACCAGACTGTCCCCTAAGGGAAGTCTGAAGATGATACAAGCCTAAGCCCTAAGATGATACAACTCGCAATGGTGTGGAAGTTCACACCTCATGTCATTGTTATGGTTGGATGTAATGGTATTAACTGACGTGAGTGCTGTTGTGCGTGATGCAGGGAGGGCTGTTCACTTGTGTTCTATGGGAGTGCGGTTCCCATGGACTTGTGCGATTTGGTGGCCATAATAATCAGTAATGCAGAAACGAAATGATGCTTAAATTATTTGCACACTTATGCTAGCCTGTGGCTGCCTACTTGGCCTCAGTAAGAACCTTGAGACTCCCTCCAGCTAGTGCTCTCTCCCATGACAGCCTCACGCACTAGGATGTGGACTCTGGTCCTTGCCATTCCCCCTGTGGAGCCCGCCCAATGCCCTTCTTCTGATTTGATTAGGCCAACTAGTGTTTAAGGAGGACACAAAGCCTTCTGGAATATTTATCACACACCTTCTCCATGGCCGAGAGCTGTGTTCTCCTTGGAATGAAGTGAACTTACCCCTTCCCTCCACCATGTTCTAGACTCTCTTCTTGTTCACTGGGTCTGTGGAAGGAGGAAGGCAACAACGAGCCGACTGTGGTGTTTCTAATCACTGCTGAGCCTTTGTTCTCTGGCTTACAGAAAAGGAACCTGCTCATAGATCCACCTTCAGAGTCAGGAGATCTTTAACCAGACTCACAACTTGCTTTTCAGAAAATGGGGTGGGGGCAGGTGGGGAGATGAACTGAAAGTTGCTGAATAAAACTTATACCACATGGAACTAACTATTCCCTTTTATTTCCATTAACGCCCTGAAAATCTGCATACTTCATTTCATCTTCACACATTTTCCCAAACTGAGAGTTTACCCAAACTGAAACAAGCTTCTTTCCTTGTTTTCATACTAGTTCATTCCTCGGTTTGATGAACAGTACTTTCAGATAAACAATAGCCGTGGCCTACCGAAGCCGCAGGAATGTGAAGTTCACGAGAAGCACCGGGACCTCAAGGCTTACACCTGACAAAGCTCTGCGTCTCAAATCAGTGTTATTTAAACATGCTGTCCTAATGTGTATTGTTTTATTTTATAATCCAGCCGCCCATGAAGGCAGAACCATCAACACTCACTGGAAATTGGCCTCTACAAATCCAGGCCACTTGGATCGGTGGACTAGTTGACCACTCTAGGCTTCCCATTTTTTTTTCTTTTTCAAATTAAAATATATATATATATATATATATATATATATATATATATATATATATTATTCAATTGTGGTAAAATACACAACATAAAATGTATCATTTTAAACATTTTTAATTGTACAGTTCTGTGACATTAAAGTAGATGCTTAGGTATCGGCAATATTGTTGTTTTTAAAGTTGGAAACTTCATAACTGACACTTCTGTTCCATACATCAAATATTCAAAACGTATTTTAAAGGATAGTAATCTTTGTACTGTGCATCTTATAATATCCACTGCAATTCCAGATAGATTAAAAATGCAAATATGAAGAACACTACTAATAGAGGAAACTGGAGAAAATATCTTTATGATCTCAAAACATGCAAGGATTTCTTAAACAAGACATAGACACAGACACAATGCACAAACCATCAATATTGATAAAATTAACTATGTTACGATTTTAAATGTCTATATCCTAAAAAGATACACTAAGCAAAGTATAAAGGCAAGTCACAAACTAGAAGAAATTTGAAGTGCCTTAAAAGACAGAATATAGAAAGAACCCCTAAAATCAATAAGAAAACAAGAAGTAGAAGTAAAAAACTGATAAGGTATATAACAGGCAAGTTAGAGAAAAGGAAACACAAATAAATGGCAAATAAATGTACATGAAGATGTTTAACCTCACCAGGATCCAGGAAACATAAATAAAAACCACAGTGAAATACAATTTAACATCCACCAGGCTGGTAAATATATTAAGGTCTGACAGCATCAAATGTTCCTGAGCATACGGGAGCCTGGGCCATTCTCACTGCCAGGGAAGTGGCAGGTGTGTGTGTTGGGGGGGCGGGGGGCGGTGGAGAGAAAGTGGTGCAACCACGTTGGAAAGCAGCTTGGCAGTATACAGGAGTGCCCGGAATGGTAACACCCCTCTACAACCAGACACCCCGGTCCTGGGGATTCATCTTCTCCCGGGCACAGGGAGATGTGAGCAAGAAGGTTTACCACAGCTCTGGCATCGTGAAAAATTACAAACACCCGAAATATCCATCAACAGAAGGAAGTCCTACAATGGAATACGGTTGTAGCAGTTAAAGTGAATAAATTACAGCACTATGGATACTCTCAGAAACTGGCTGAATAAAGTGAACTGCAAAATGATATGAATAATATTACAGTTAAAAACATGCAAAGTAGTTCCACACGGTGCGTGTGGATACGTCCATCTGCATGTGTGCGCAGCGACTCGCGGGCCCTGGGGGCGGGGCTTGCGGAACAGTATCAGAAAGAGGAGGGACTTCAGCTCGATCTGCACTGTTTTGATTCCTTAAGCTTGGTGGCTAGAACGTGGGTTACGATGTCACTCTATATTTCATCATGCATAAAACCTTTTAAACTTAAGAGAGAGAGTTTCTATGATAAAGGATTTATTGTTTTAAAACAAGAGGGTGGCCAATCAGTGGTATGGGAGAGATGGTAGCTAAGAAGACGAGAAAGCGTTTCCTCGCGCTCAGTGGTTCTGATTCTGTGATTACTTACTGTTTTCACAGTTGGAGGTGGTCACTTCATAGTTCCCTCTCTTACCAATACATAGTACTGGATGACCCCTGGGCTTAGTTACTCACTGCTTATAGTTTTTGCCATCTCTCTCTTTTCTCGGATAAGCTGTTTGCGCCTCTCCCGGCATTCCTTGTTAAGTTTTTGCTGCTTGGAATTTTCCTCATGGAGCTGGATGATTCGTTCTTGCAGCCGTCCCAAGGAATGGTTTGAAAAGACCAAGGTTCCAGAAAGATCATTAGGTATTTCTCCAAATACTACATGCTCTACCTATGAAAACCAAAACAAAACCAAGAGCAAACTAAATGTAAGATCATAGAAAGCACTTCCTTTTCTGTCCCTTGTTTAGGTCATTGCCTTCGGACTTCTGTCACGCCCACCGCTGAGTAAGGTAAAAGCTGGAGTTGCCTTCGGACAGTAAGCCACTCTATGTCCCTGCAGGGACAGCCAGCCCTTCCCCAGACCATGCCTAATATCTGCCGCATAACCACGGAACAAACGTCTCCCTGTGGGCGTATTAGGCAAATCGCTACAGAAGGCTAATCCAGTTTGGGTCAGGTGACACAAAATCTATGTGAAGCTGATCTAAGCTTTTTCTTCTAAAATACAGCTTCCTCTCTTTACCTGACAAAATAGGGTACGAAATGCATCTCGGCACCTTACTATAAGCTGTAATTCTAATGAGTGTGGAAATGAACAAGGAGGGAAGAAAGAGAAAGGACATTTTCCTTTTGTCCTGCCCTCTCTCATTAACAAGCTGAGATTATGATAATTCTCGCAACATTAATTCATGTCTATTTGAAGATGGTGGGAAAAGGGACATGTGCACAAGATCCAAGATTTCAACTTCCAAGCCATTCCATTCTTAAGTCAGAAGCTCCTTGGGACACCTGGCTGACTCAGTTGGGAGAGCATGTGACTCCTAGCCTCAGGATCGTGAGTTTGAGCCTCACGTTGGGTGTAGAGATTACTAAAAAAAAATAAACTAAAGGGGCGCCTGGGTGGCACAGCGGTTAAGCGTCTGCCTTCGGCTCAGGGCGTGATCCCGGCGTTATGGGATCGAGCCCCACATCAGGCTCCTCCGCTATGAGCCTGCTTCTTCCTCTCCCACTCCCCCTGCTTGTGTTCCCTCTCTCGCTGGCTGTCTCTATCTCTGTCGAATAAATAAATAAAATCTTTAAAAAATAAAAAAATAAACTAAAAAATAAATTTATAAAAATTAAGCCATAGGCTCATTTCGTCAGACCTGAAACAATTCACTGGACTTTGGAAGTGATAATGGGCCATCAGGAAATACGTGTGTTTGGCCATTACTCTTCCTCAACAATCTGAGAATGGATAAGAAAAGTTGGGGTGTCGTTGTTTGGGTAGAATTCTCAGCAAAGGGCTGCATTTCTTCTCACGAGTGACCCATGCATCTTTTCTGGGAAAGCCTGGCTGTGGCGGCTCTCCTGCGCAGCCCGGGCGGGACACCCTCTCTAGACCCGTCACCTGGTGGAGCTTGAGTGGAATCACGACCAGCAGTTCATTCAGCCGCTGCTGCTTCTCTCGCTGGTAAGCTTCCAGGGCCTCCTCCGCCACGTTCAGGTTAGTGGCCACAACTTTTACCTGTGGAAAGCCCCGTGTGCGAAATGTGATAAATGGGGACATCTGGGGAGATGAGCAGGGCCTGCTCTGTTGGTCATTCTGATTAAACGGATAATCCCAGTTTGCAGCCCAGGAATGTGTGTATTTTCTTCCTGCGACGTCATGATCCACACTACTTTTTCAAACATTCCTAAGTCCCCAGAGTAGTAAAGCTCTTGCGAATAAAAGGTCAGAAGGCATGTCGTCATCTCCCTTTTATTTTCTGCATGAAAAGCAGCTCTCAGCATGGAATGTCTTTGTCAAGGTGGTGGGCCATCTTGGGCCCTAAGTGACCTCAATAAACGAAAGGAAAAAGCCCTTTAAAGCAACAAAACTACTAACTACAGTACTCATAAAACACGTTCTTCGTCTAAAAAACTTGAAAGGAAAAGCAATCTATCAAAAATATTTGTGAATATCAATTAAGCGATGTTATCCTAGGAAAGAGTATTGAAGGGGAAAATGAGCAAATAAGCAGAAATCAAATCCATCAACATAATTACACCAGAAGTGCAGCTTTGCGGTCTCCAACATGGGATGCACGTCCCCCGTGTCAATAAAGTGAACTACTAGGGCACGGAAAGAAAAGATCAGTTTCTATTTCTATTTATTTTTATCTTACTCTTTTTCATTTTTGTTTTTGTGAATGTTTCCTAATGTACAAAATATACTGGTACAACAGTTCATGAATATAATTTGTAAATAAATATACATATACTGTGGGGATACATGCTCCACAAATTTTTTTAACTGATAGATGTAATAAAAAAGTTTGGAGAGTAATGATTTAGATAAAGGAAGTCCAATCTTCAAAAGAGCCAACGGCTCCCACCACAACTGTGCTTGAAGAGGGAAAACTTAAAATCTAACACCTAAAAAGTTTCTTCTCTGGGGAGAAGGCCTAACTCCTGCCACGGCTACGAAACAGCAATACAGTAGCTGGGGGTGGGGGCAGCCAGCGCGCCGGGAGAGGATAAATACGTAAGCACACCGTCATACTTTTTTGGATAGTGTATCATGTTCCTTTTTGAGGTTATCGATAATCTTCTTTTCTTCAACTAAGGCCTCCTCGATGTCCAGCCTTTTCTCTCGAAGTTGAAGGGCCAATTCAAAAAGACCCACATCACAATCTGAAAAGACAGTCAAAATTAAAAGAAGCCCCATTGATATGGAATGTACCGACATTAGAAGTGTGCACTTCGGAGCTTCAGAATTAATAATGACCATTTGTGGGTCCACTCCAGCACGCTCTCACTCCACCTCGGGCTCCACTGTTGCAGGTGGAAATTATAAATAAGTAATCATGATAGTAATTCTGAGACCAGCGTTGATGTTCTGAGCAGTCCCGTGAGCCAGGCTTTCTGTTTAGGCCTTTTATGTACGTTATCTCACTCGTCTCCGAGGCCCTTGCAAGGTAGAAACTGCTCTTCCCGCTTTGTAGGTGAGGACCCAAAGTCTCAGAGAGGTCACTTAGCTGATATGTGACACCATGGGACTCAGGCACAGTATCTCTGTATTAATTTCCAGTATATCACACCACAGTCACATTTATCCACCAAGCAATAGAGAAAGAATGTGAAAATAAGAGTACCACCATGGAATTTAGGAACCTTAGTTCTAACTAGAGCCTTTTTTCAGGCCATTTAATCCTGCTGTAAACAAGGAGTGTTTACAAGGATCCTGCTGTAACAAGTTGCATTTATAACCTTTTGAGCTCTGTTTCACTCGTACATATGATTTTAGGAAGACTCTTGTTTACAACATTAAAACAAAATTTAAACTTTATTTGAAATTAAGCTTTAAAATTTGATTTAAAAATCTATGTTAAGTGGCTACAAAAACAAATTTCATATCCAAAAGAAGTTGTTTTTTTCTACTGGACTATTCATCTATTGAGACTGTGAGAATATTGGTCTGGGTGCTTCAGACGGGTCTTACCAGTGAAAACAGTGAGTATAAACTGCTAAGCATCTCCAGGAAACCGGCACAAAGTGCCCTTACAAAATGGATTTTAAATATGAAAATTTGAATGGGTTTGTCAAAAAGAGAAAGTTTCATAAAAAAAAAAAAGATACACACACACACGATGCAATCTGTTATTTCTGCATAATTTGACTTTGAACCAACTATAAGTTATTTGCAAATTATTTGTCATTCATAAATGGCTGCCTAAGGAAAAAGAAAATAAATCATCCAGAGAGCCAAATAAAAGTATTCCTTAGACTACATCATAAACTTCAACCAAACTTTCCTCAAATTTTATTATGAGACAACCGAGAAACCAAAAAAGGATCTCCTTGATATTATCAGCCCATATTCACACTTCACAGAGAACATATGGCTTCATCCAACTTACTTGTTGGGCAAATAGAATCATCGAAAACCTCATCATCAGACCCAGACTCATCTTCATCACTCTCTAAGCTCGATTCTTCTTCACTTGATTCATCACTATCTTCATCTTCCTCTAAATAGAGAAGGAGAATTATTAACAAGCAGAGAAGTTCCTGTGTTAAGCTAAATCTCAGATTTTAAAAAATAAAGTTTTTTTTTTCTCAATGAGTTAGTCACTAGGAAAATAACAGATTAGCCAGGCAATTAGTCAATATTTTTAGAAGAGTTTAATATGGTTAAAGAAAATATTACCCAAAGAAATCTACAGATTCAAAGCAATCCCTAACAAAATACCAATAGTATTTTTCATAGAACTAGAATGAATAATCCTAAAATTTATATGGAGCCACAAAAGACCTTGCATAGCCAAAGCAATCTTAAAAGAACAAAACTGGAGGTATCACAATCCCAGATATCAAGATCTACTACTAAGCTCTGATAATCAAATAGCCCAGAAATAATCCCACACTATATGGGACTCTATGTCACTCTATGACAAAGGAGGTAAGAATACACAATGGGGAAAACATAGTCTGTTCAACAAATGGTGCTGGGAAAACTGGACAGCTACAAGCAAAAGAATGAAACTGGGCCACTTTCTTATATCATACATAAAAATGAAGTCAAAATGGATTAGAGACCTAAATGTGAGATCTAAAACCATAAAACTCCTAGAAGAAAACGTAGGCAGTTAATTTCTTTGAAATCGACCATAGAAACATCTTTCTAGATATGTCTCCTAACACAAGAGAAACAAAAACAAAAATAAACTATTGGAATTACACCAAAATAAAAAGCTTTTGTAGAATGAAGGAAATAATCAACAAACCAAAAAGTAAACCCAATGAATGGGAGAAGATATCTGCAAATGATATATCCAATAATGGGTTAACATCCAAAATATATAAGGAACTTGCACAATACCAAAAAAAGAAAACCAAAACAAAAACCAAAACAAAAATAATAATCTGATTAAGAAATGGACAGAGAACCTGAATAGACATTTCTCCAAAGATGACACACAGATGGCCAACAGACACATGAAAAGATGCTCAACATCACTCATCATCAGGGAAGTGCAAGTCAAAACCGCACTGAGATATCATCTTACACTTGTCAGAATGGTTAGACTCAAAAAGACAAGAAATAACAAATGTTGGCAAGGATAGGGAGAAAAAGGAACCCTCACACACTGTTGGCGGGAATGTAAATTGGTGCAACCACTGTGGAAAACAGTATGGAATTCCCTCAAAAAATTAAAAATAGAGCTACCATATGATCCAGTAATTCCACTACTGGGTATTTACCCAAAGAAAATGAAAACACTAACTCAAAAAGATGTATGCACGCCTATGTCTATTGCAGCATTATTTACAATGACCAAGATATGGATTATTACTCAGTCACAAAAAAGAAATGATATCCTGCTACTTGCAACAATATGGATGGACTTGGAGGGTATAATGTTAAGTGAAATAAGTCCGAGAAAGACAAATACCATATGATTTCACTTACACAGGGAATCTAAAATACAAAACAAATGAATGAACAAAAAAAAGCAGAAACAGAACCATAAATATGGAAAACAAACAAACAGAATGGAAGGGGGGGCAGTGGGCTGGGCAAAATGAGTGAAGGGGAGTGGAAGGCACAGGCTTCCAGTTATGGAATGAATAAGTCATGAGATGAAATGCACAGCATAGGGAATACAGTCAGTAGTATTATATTAGTGTTCCATGAGGACAGATGGTAGCTGCACTTGTGTTGAGCGTAACACAGAGAGTGCTGGAGTCACTATGTTGTACACTTGAAGCTAATGTAATATTGTATGTCAATTATACTTCAATCAAAAAATAATTTTAAAATAATAATAAAGCTCTACAAAATAAAATAACCAAGTAAAAAGAAACAAACAAATAAATAAATGGCTGGGGACACAGCCACCCAAACTCAAATGCCTGAAGAAGGTTGTTCGATTAATTTCAATGCACTGAATCAAAGGGGGTTGAGACCAAACTGCCAAGCTGCTTCTGCTGTGACCCATCTAACACACACTTGGTTTTCTAGGTCCACAATTCCTAATTAACAATGACTTGGGAGGGGGGGGAAGACCTTCATAACTTATCTGAAGTAATGTTATTTACTATCTTTATTTAACCTACTTAGTGTGAATATTTGTGTCTTGCTGCAGAAATATGAAGGTGTTGGACTTGGAGATTCTGCACTAAGGCCTGCTGGGGTGTTAGCTGACACAGACTCGATCCTTTGACCAAACTTGAGTCAGGCTCCTCGGAGTCCTCCTTCCAACCCATAGTGGACATGAGCTCAGTCCTTGACCTGTTTAGTCCAGTTTTAGCAAGAATCCTAATGAGTCAGTTTAGTAAAAATCTCACACGCTCAATATCTGATCAGATTCTTCCTTAATCCTTACCCTATCTTTTCACTTTGGCCCATCGTCAGCAAAAATCTTGTTAGGTCAGTCTAGCAAAGAATTACCCGACCTCTTAGTAATTTTCCGTCCACTGACTCCCACCCTGCTCCTTGGCTGTAAATCCCTACTTGACCTTGTTGTATTCAGAGTTGGGCTGATCTCTCTCCTCCGTTATAAGATCCCATTGTAATGATGCCCCTGAATAAAGTCGCCTTATTGTTCTTTAACAAGGGCCATGAATGTTTTTTTCTTTTACAGTGTCATATACAATATCTTTTATAAAATATAAAAAATATAAAAAATACTAAAACACATCTGCCCCCAAGAGTTTCAGATAAGGAATTGAAGACCTCTTGTTCACAGTTCTATCCCATTTTTTTTTTAAACACATTGAAGCAGTCCATGAACCACAGATCACCAATTGGCAATTTCTATTTTATGGAACACTGAATTAGAAATAAGAGATGGACCTCATACTTTAGAAGATTCCTTAAATTTCAGATCTCAAAATTACTATAAGTGGTCTGTACCACCTTATGAAATAAATCACCAAATTTTAAAATTAGACTTCAAAATTCCTACATAGTTTTCTCTTTTCAGGAAGACATTTAGATTTTTTTTTTCATATTCCTCCTGCAAAATACGGTAAAACCTGGACATTATATGTAGAACAAACATAAGATTCTGAAAAATGGAAAGAAAGCAGACTAAATATGAACCTCAGACTGTAAGGAACAACACTGTGGTTAGTTTTTGGGTCTTCTCTTTGCCTCCTAGATCTCAGACTTAGAAATGAGTAAATCAGCAACCTGGAAACAGCAGTAGGTGCAGATATAAAATGGACCAACCAGAGCCTACTCTCTCTAGCCAAATGGCCAAGAAAGAGGTGGCCTAACAAGACAAAACTTTTGGGAGAATATCCTAACCAAACATCACAGGAAAAAATCTGTGGTCCCAATAGTTTCACTGGAGAACACTACCAAACATTTAAAGGATTACTACCATACACATTATCTTCCAGAAAATCGAAGAGAAGACCTCCTAATTCAACATTGTGAAGCTAATATTATCTTGATACTAAAACCAAAGATATCACAAAAAAAAGAGGAAAAAGCAAGCTAAAGACCAATGATCCTCATGAATAAATGGACATAATTTTTTTTTTTTAAGTAAGCGCTACACCCAACATGGGGTTTGAACTCAGCCCCAAGAGCAAGATTTGCATGCTCTATCGAGTGAGCCAGCCAGGTGCCCCTAGGCACAAAATTTCTTAATAAAATATCTGCAGATAGAATTCAACAATATATAAAAAGAATTATACACCATGGGGGCAGTATTTCAAGGGTGTAAGTCTGATTCAATGATTAGTAATCAGCCAATGTAACCCACCATATTATAGGCTAAAGAAAAAAAAAATCACAATCATCAATCAATGCAGAAAAACATCTGACAAAATTCAACACCCATTCATGGTAAAAACTTACGAAGAGTCGGAACAGAGGGGAACTTCCTCGACTTGACAGAGTATCTAAAAATACCTACAGGTAGCATACTTAATGGTGAACGATTAAATGCTTTCTGCCTCAGACTGTGAATAAGGCAAGGATGTCAGCTCCCAGCGCTCTATTTCCATGTAGTACTGGGTGTTCTAAACAGTGCAATAAGGCAGTAAGAGGAAATTGGCATAAAGATCAGAAAGAATGAAATAAAACAACCTATTTGCAGATAAAATTATGTCTACATAGAAATTCCCAAGAAATCTATCAAAAACGTCTAAAACTAATAAGTGAGGTCACAAGATAGGAGATCAACATCTGAAAAGCAACTGTATTTCTATGTACTAGTGTGAACGTGTGACACCAAGATTAAAAACAAAATAGCACTCTAAAATTATACTAATGTACACTTATTTCCCTTATTTTCTAGGATTTTGTGTGAGATTTTTAAAAGATTTTATTTATTATTTATTTGAGAGGGAGGGTGGGGAGAGAGAGAGAGAAGCAGACTCCCCTCTGAACAAGGAGCCCGATGTAGGACTTGATCCCAGGACCCTAAGATCACAACCTAAGCCTAAGTCAGATGCTTAACTGACTGAGCCACCCAGGCAGCCTTTGTGTGAGATTTTAATAAAATATTTCTACCACCAAAAAAAAAAAAAAAAAAAAAAAAAAAGCATTAAAAATCACTTAAGAGGCATCAGGGTAGATCTGTCGGTTAAGCATCCGATTCTTGATTTCAGCTCAGGTCTTGATCTCAGGGTGGTGAGATCAAGCCAGCAGTGAGTCTGCTTGAAAATCTCTCTCTCCCTCTCCCTCTGCCCCTCCCCCCTGACTTGCTCGCTCTTTCTCTGAAAAAAATAATAATAAAAATATAGTCACTTAAAAAAGGGAAATACTTGGTATAAATCTAACAAAACATGAACCTGAACTGCATGTTGAAAATGATACAATGCTGATGAAAGAAGTCAAAGCTCTAAATTCATACTGTGTTCACTCACTGGAAGACTCAACAAAGATGCAGATACTTCCCAAACTGATATAAAAGTTTAACACAATTGCTATTAAAATTTCAACAAGATTTTTTGTAGATACAAAAAAATTATTCTAAAATATAGAAAGATAAAGGAAATAGAATAGCTGAAACAATTCTGAGAAAGAAGAATAAAATGGGAAGAATTAGTTGACCAGACTTCAGAACTCAATGGCCTCCATAATCAAGACTACAGCACCGGTGGGGAGCTAGACAAACTGATCAGCAGAACAGAACACCCAGAAACAGATCACACAAATACACCCAAGTGGTTTTTGACAAAGGTCAAAAGCAATCCAATGGGACAAAGCTTTTGCAACAAATGGTGCTGGAGCAATTAGACATTCACAGAAGGGAAAAAAGACCTTGATCTACGTCTCACACCTTATATAAAAATTAAGCCCAAATGGATTACAGGCTTTAATGTAAAACTATAAAACTTTTAGAAATAAATAGGAGAGAATCTTTGGGTCCTAGGGCTAGGCAAAGAGTTCTTAGACTTTGACAGCAAAGCAAGAGCCAAAAAAAAACAAAAAAACAAAAAAACAAAAACAAAAACAAAAACAACCCATAAAACACCTGATAAATTGGACTTCAACAAAAATAAAATCTTTTGCTCTCTGAAAGACCATGTTGAGGGGATGAAAAAACAAGCTACGCAATGGAAGAAAATATTTGCAAAGTACCTGTCTGACACAGGACTAGTGCCTAGATGACTATACAAAGGACGCTTAAACCTCAAGAGGACAAAAGCAAAAAATCCTATTCAAACATGGGCAAAAGACATAAAGAGATATTTTGCCAAAGATGACATTCAGTTGGCAAATAAACACAAAAGACGTGCTTGTTACACGAAACTACACTAAGCTGTCTCGGACCAGATACACACACACAAAAATTAACTCCATAGGGTTAGAGACTTACTGGTTTATACCCTCTGCCCTTCAAGCCCACAGAACCTCTAACTGTCCATGTTGTAGGAAAAAAAGGGGTCAAATATGCCCTTAGTTATTTCTCTATTTCATGCTAATGAGAAAAAAATAAGATCATATGTTAAAAAGAAATTCAAACCAGCATCTCCTTCAACCTCCTTTTTCTTCACCCTCTTAATCCTCTTCTTGAGGACCTTCATGAGGAAATTAGCAAATTTATTGTTTTCTCCAAGGGCTGCTTGGAAACCAGCATAGAGTGCTTTTTCTTGGTCCTGGAGCTTGGCAATTTCATTCTTTTTCTCTTCCATCTCTTTAAGAGTTTCATTTATTTTCCACTAAATGAACAAAAATAGGAATAAGTGAAAGTATTTCGGATAAACCAGGTTCAGAGAACAATGTATATTAGAGTTCACAACATTTTTTTAACCTTCTTCATAGAAGTTTACATTTCTGATGTTTGCAGAGCCATCCATTTATTTGGTTAAAATTTTATAAGTCTTTTGTAAAAATCAGTTAAGTTCAGAATCGGGTAAGATCAGCTTTTTAATGTTTAGCTTCCTCAAAAATCTAAATTAAGTGAATTTTTTACTGTCAGCTAATATTTTTGCATGTGTGGTCTCAAAAACAAAAGATGTTTTTCATAAGAACACATGACAACTAAAACAAAAGGACACCTCATCTCTCCTTGCAGCAGATATACCTTAAAAATGATGTTACTCTTCAGTATGTAATATCTATTTGATGGAATCCTTTTCCTTCAAGGCAAAAGTTGGATGGTATCATTTATCTCTTTAAACTTAATATACATATAACAAACAAAGAAACTTATTTCCTATGATACTCAATTATATATTACCATTAAACTAGCTACCATATTTGAGAAACCAGCCAATTTCTTTTCCAAGTATGTTCATAAGGATAACGTATAATCAAAACTCAACTTTCTATGGTAGCTAGTGACAATAAAAAATACTTTGAAATTTGTAAACTAAATAGAGGGCTCACTTTTGAAAACTTATTTTCCTATCATATAAAACATCAAATCAAATTCATTGTAAAATCTGATTCACTCCTCTCTGACCAAGCATACCAAAAGCAGAGCAAGCAAGAATAAGGAGGGGGTGGGGGTGGGGGTGGGGGAGGTGGAGAGACAAAAGACAAGAGAGGAGGACTAGAACAGGGGAAATTGAGAAGATGAAGAAGGAAACAAAGAATCAAGCCTCCTCCATAACTGAAGGACACAGCCAGCCAGCATTCTCCTGCCCGTTCATACCTGCATATCCTGCTCTTCTTTGTCTAAAGAATTAACGCGCTCTTGAAGTACGTTCTCCTGTTTTTCAAAATTCTTGAGGAGAAGCATTTCTTGAAATAATGTGACATGGTGAAGGTCAGATAATTTCATCTGAGTATCTAGTTTCAGTTTCTGATGCCTCAGGACACGGAGTTCTGCATCAAAAGTGACTATCAGTTCTTTGATCTGAGGTGGAAAACGATTTGACGGTATGTTAGAAGTTAAGAAAGGCAAGTGTACTTTTAAAACTATCTAACAATCCTAATTTGTTTAGGTGAAAGCATTTTCTCGTTATACTGCTATTATGGAGAAAGAATTATATGGGCTCCCATGTATATGTGTAGTCCTATAAATCAATTTATCAACGTTATAAAATTTATATAAATTTATTAAGTGGTAGGGATTCTGTAACTACTAGTCCTTCCAGCTATTTCTTTACCACGATTAAGCCATCAATCAAGAATGCCCTTCTTGCTGTACTATCCGGTTTAAATCAGAGACTAGGAGTTCCTTGTGCGTAGTGTTTCTATCTGCCTCTACTTTACCCCACGGTGTCTCTACATTGCCTTTCATACAGGAAGCACGACATATTCCTCTCAACTTCTGATTTTGAAAATTTTCAAACATTTCAAAAGGTGACTTAATTTGTGACAGAGCTGGGTTGAGAACGAAGTATCCCAAGTCCTGGTCTAGACCTTCTCCCCCTGCCATCTCAGTGACTTTAAAGGCTCAGTTCTGCTCTGATTTTGACACAGCTTCTCCCTCACCCCATCCCAAAGGCCATGAAGAGATGAGAGACAGTCCCGGGGGCTGGTTTTCCTGAGAAAACTAGGACAGTAGGTAGAAGACAAACCATTCTACGTTTGTCACTGGGTCATGCATGATGGGGGACCTCAGCAGTCAAGGACCTGCGATGAGGGAGGGCCCGGCCTGTGGCTGAGGAAAAGGAAGAGATCTGTGTGTTTGGGACAGTGAAACTACTGCTAAAGGATTTGAGAGCTTAAGAAAAAAAAAAAAAAGGAGAAAAAATTTAAATGTTTACTTATGTATAGTTGTAGCCTAAGTGGTCTCCTCTTTAATGTTTGTTCAACACGTTTGAATTATTTTTAAATTTTGAGGCAGGGCTATATTTGTTCAGTGTAACACCATCCCAAAACTGTACCACATAGGTGTTTAAGTTCGTAAGGCTCACACTTGTTTTGATCTCACTCACCTGATAGCCCGTAAGCTTTATGAGGATAGAGAATATATCTGGCTCAAGTATTATTGCATCCCTGCTACCTACCTAGCACTGTTCCTGCACAAAGAATGTCCAATACATGTGTTAAGTGGATACCAGAAATAAATTAGTTACCATTAAACCAAACATTTTATTGAATATCTACTATATGTCTGGCATTTTCTAGACACTGCAGGGGAATCAAAAGATGATTGTATGTGGCCCTTCTCTCAAGAACTGTGCAATAGAATTTGCAAGACAAAACTAACACATATGAGCACTGAGTGATGTACACAGTTTCTGAATCATTCTACTGTACACCGGAAACTAATATGACACTGTATGTTGGTTATACTTCAATTTAAAAAGTTAACACACATGAAACAGCAAGAAAGATAAGTGGAAAACATGAGGTGCAGCTTATAGGTGCAACTGGAGGTTAGCCAAAAGAAGAGTATGTCATGTGGACAGAAGATTCTGGAGAAGGTTTGGAACTAGGCTGGGTTTCGCATGATGACTCACATTTGAGAGGAAATCATTGCAGGTGGGAGGAAATAGCAAAGGAGAAAGCAAATACAAAATTCAGAATGGGGGTGAGGAACGGGAGTGGGGAGAAGCAGGAAGAGGGAGAAAGCAAGGCTGGATGAAGTAGAGAAAATGAGTGAAGAATACATTTGGGGAGCTCGAGGGGGTTCCTTCACAGGGTGGAGCCAGACAGACACTGAGGAGGGGAGCTCTACACGGTTGGCAGCAGGGAGCAAAGGTCCTTTTCCTTCCAGATTCAGAACACCTCCTGTACAACTGGCCCCAACCTGGATTGGTTTCCTAGAAATAAAAAAAAGGTGCCGTTCCAGGTCCAGAACAACTTTGAAGCCAGCCATCACCATAAACACTCCCGCCAAAGAGGCAAATCACACATTAGAGAAAGAGGAGGATGTAAAAAGCAGAGGGTGCCCCATTTTCTCCGGCAGGTTTTTAAATTATGTTCCATCCGTCATCTGAAAACTGCTCCATCACTTCCCCTTTACCGAGACTTCAGTTAGATGCCAATTAACGTGGATTTGCCCTTAATTCTTAACTTTTCCCAAAGCAAAACGTTTAAGACTCTCAAGTTCTTGGGCAGAGCACAGTAATTATCAGAAGGCCGGGGATGGGGAGGAAGCTAAGCCTTCAGGGAGTTGTGGGCCGGTCAGTGCTTAGGAAAGATTATCGTAGAGAAAATTTAAATCAGTAAATAAGAAAGTAGATGTTCTTCTCTGCTCTCCTCTCTTCAGCTTTAAAAAGGCAGTGTCATCCCTTACCCTGTTGGTCAAATACTGTTGCATGTACAAGTATTTAATCTCATCCCTTTTCATAATCTCCAGCTCTATATCAATTGGATCTGCTTTTTCAAATTCCAGTAACTTTGCAGTATCTACACAGAACGCTGATGCCTTTGATGATCTAGACAACGAATCTCTTGTCGTCAAATCACCGTCCTTTCTAGAAGAGAGTCTGAGGAATCCTCCACCCGAGCCTGCAGACCCTCCCTGTTCCAGCTGGGAGGACGTTTCATCCTGAATCTTCATCTGCTGTCGCTTAAAATTTAGGAGAGTTTCCTCATCATACTGAAATCTCTTTTCTGGAACTTCTTCCGGGTGTATCTGGGGGACTTGGGGAATAGGAATGTGCTTGGATACGTGAAGAGTTGACTGTATGTCCTTCAGTTCTTGAACCAGGCACTGTATCTCCTCAATGACGGCCACTTTAAGGTCACGAAGAGAGAGGATACATTTGTTCATGTTCTTTTTCTTTGAATGGGCCTGAGAGAAAGAACAGAAGGAAACAAAATGACAACTGATTCACAAATGACATTTGAAATATGATTTTGGTCCCTTGACTGGTATGCCTAACAAAAATCCAAGAAAAAAAATTATCTGATCATTTCTATTCACTACTAAGTTATTCTTTTCTCTAGCTTTTAGGCTGTTTTCCATTTAGCTTCTCCAAAAGAGGAAGACAGCGTGGATGTGAACTCTGGTATCCCTCGGCTGGCTTGTAGGGCTCAGTTCTGCTGTCCTCTTCTGACCAACCAGAAGTCCTTCCTGAAGGCTTGTATTCAGCCAGAGCCTAGAGAGGGGAAGGTCATCTTTGGCGAGGAACATATACATATGACTGTCTATCCCTGATGGAAACTCAAATTCCACGGGCTTAGACACATTAGGGTTGCCCACTGAGGGCCAACCAAAGTTTAGCCCATTTTTATTCTGCATTTTGGCCACATTATTCCTGTTACTCCTTGTGCAGGCAATGTCATGATCCTGAATTTCTGTATCATGCACACCAAGAGATTACAGGATACTTTCTTGGTTCCTTCTCCATTTATCTAAGCCAAACTATGCCCCCTGCTTCAAGCCCAAGGAGCCATAGTGGTCCATTGCTCCCTCATTACCAGCTGTTTCCAAAATGCTCTTACCAGAGCCTACAGGTACATGGAACCCTAATCCTGTGTACAATTAGGCAAATGAGATGGTCCAAAGGCTATTAAGAGTTACTTTGCATAAATATACAGGTTTAAAAAAAAGGATCAAAGGCACTTCTCCAAATTGACAGTAATACTATAGTAGTAGGGGATTTTAACATCCCACTTACATCGATGGATACATCACCCAGACAGAAAATCAACAAGGAAACAGTGGCTTTGAATGACACACTAGACCAGATGGACCTAACATATATACATATATATATATTTTTTCAAAAAAATGGAAATATCACACATCCTTTTTGACCACAATGGTATGAAAGTAAAAATCAATTGCAAGGAAAAAACACAAATACATGGAGGTTAAATAACATGCTACTCAATAATGAATGGCTCAACTGAGAAATCAAAGAGGCAGTAAAAAAAAAAAAAAAAAAAAAAAAGAAAAGAAAAAGAAAAACAGTCCAAAATCTTTGGAATGCAGCAAAAGCAGTTCTAAGAAGGAAGTTTATAGTGATACAGGCCAACTCAAGAAACAAGAAAAAGCTCAAATAAACAACCAAATTTTACACCTAAAGGAGCTAGAAAAAGAACCCAAAAAGGCCCAAAGCTAATAGAAGGAATAAAATAACAAAGATTAGAGCAGAAATAAATGAAATAGAAACAAATTTAAAAAAACAAAAGATCAATGAAACAAAGAGCTGTTTTTTAAAAGATAAAAATGATAAACCTTTAGCTAGACTCATCAAGAAAAAGGGAGAGGCCTCAATAAATAAAATCAGAAATGAAGGAGGAGAAATGACAACTAACTCCACAGAAATACAAAAAGATTGTAAGAGAATGTTATGGAAAATTATATGCCAACAGATTGTTTAACCTAGAAGAAATTAATAAACTCCTAGAAACATACAACCTAAACCTGAATAAGGAATTGAAAATCTGAACAGACTAATTATTAGCAATGAAATTAAATCAGTAATCAAAAAATTTCCAAAAAACCAAAGTCCAGACCAGATGGACTCACAGGTGAATTTTACCAAATATTTCAATTAGAATTAATACCTATACTTTTCAAACTCTTCCAAAAAATGTAAGAGGAAGGAAAGCTTCCAGGTACATTTTATAAGGCCAGCATTACCCTGATACCAAAACCAGACAAAGCCACTATAAAAATAATAACTACAGGCCAATTTGTCTGATGAACATAGATGCAAAAATCAATAAGATACTAATAAACCAAAATCAACAATACATTGAAAAAATTATTTACCACAATCAGGTATTATTTATTCCAGGGGTGCAAGGATGGTTCAATATTCACAAATTAATCAATGTCATATATCCCACTAACCAGAAAAAGAATGAAAACTATATGATTATCCTAATAGATGCAGAAAAAAACATTTGACAAAATTCATCATCCATTCATGATTAAAAAAAAAAAAAAAGCTCCCAACAAAGTAGGCTTAAAAAGAACATGCCTCAACATAATAAAGGCCTTATATGAAAAACCCACAGCTAACATCATAACTAAATGGTGAAAAACTGGTCGCTTTTCCTCTGAGAGCAGTAACAAGACAGAGATGTCCACTTTCACCACTTTTATTCAACATAGTACTAGAAGTCCCAGCCACAACATCAGACAAGAAAAAGAAATAAGAGACATCCATATTTACTTCCATCCAAGGAAGAAATAAAACTGTCACTATTTGTAGATGACAGGATACTATATATTGGAAAAATCATGAGGAGACCACCAAAAACCTACAAGAACTGGTAAAGTAATTCTGCAAAGTTTCATGATACAGAATTAATATAGAGGAATTTGTTGCATTTCTATACACTAATAACAAAGTAGCAGAAAGAGAAATTAAGAAAACAATTTACAATTGCACCAACAAGAATAAAATACCTAGGAATAAACTTAACCAAGGAAGTGAAAGATCTGTACTCTGAAAGCTATAAAACATTGATGAAACAAACTGAAGAAGACACAAATAAATGGAAAGATATTCCATGCTCACGGATTAGAAGGATTAATGTTGTTAAAAATATCTATACCACCCAAAGCTATCTACAAATTTAATGCAATCCCTATCAAAATACCAACAGCATTTTTCACAGAACTACAACGAATAATTCTAAAACTTATATGGAACCACAGAAGACCCCCAAGTAGCCAAAGCAATCTTAAGAAAAAAGAACAAAACTGGAGGTATCACAATCCCAGATTTCATGATATTCTACAAAGCTGTAGTAATCAAAACCATATGGTACTGGCACAAAAATAGACACATAGATTAATGGACAGAATTGAAAACACAGAAATAAACCCATGCTTAAATGGTCAATTAATCTACAACAAAGAAGGCAGGAATACACAATGGGAGAAATATAGTCTCTTCAACAAATGGTGCTGGAAAAATTGGACAGCTACGTGCAAAGGAATGAAACTAGACCACTTTCTTATACCATACATAAAAATGAACTTGAAATGGATTAGAGGCCTAATGTGAGTCCTAAAACCATAAAATTCCTAAAAGAAAACATAGGCGGTAATTTCTTTAACATCAGCCATAGAAACATCTTACTAGATAGGTCTCCTAAGGCAAGGGAAACAAAAGCAAAACTAAACTGTTGAGACTACACCAAAATAAAAATGTTTGGCATAACAAGGGAAATAGTCAACAAAATCAAAAGGCAGCCCAGTGAATGGGAGAAGATATTTGTAAATTATGTATCCAATAAGGAGTTAACATCCAAAATATACAAGGAACTTATACAACTCAACACCAAAAAAACCAATCCAATTAAAAAATGGGCAGAGGACCTGAATAGACTTCCAAAGAAGACATTCAAATGGCCAACAGACACATGAAAAGGTGCTCAATAGCACTAATCATCAGGGAAATGCAAATCAAAACAATGAGATATCACCTCACACCTATCAAATGGCTAGCATCAAAAAGACAAGAAATAACAAGTGTTGGTAAGGATGTGGAGAAAAAGAAATCCTCGTGCACTATTGGTGGGAATGTAATTTGGTGCACCGACGGTGGAAAATGGTATGGAAGTTCCACAAAAAATTAAAAATAGAGCTACCATATGGTCCAACAATACCACTTATGGGTATTTATCTGAAGAAAACGAAAACACTAATTTGAAAAGATATATAACACCCACATGTTTACCGCAGCATTATTTACAATAGCCAAGATATGGAAGCAACCCAAGTGTCCATCCATAGATGAATGGATAAAGAAGAGGTGGTATATACATACAATGAAATATTCATCTATAAAAAGGATAAGATCTTGCCATTTGTGACAACATGGATGGCCCTAGAGTGTATTATGCTGAGTGAAATAACTCAGAGAAAGACAAATACTATATGATTTCACTCATGTGGAATTTAAGAAACAAAACAAAGAGAAACAAACAAAAAAAACCAGACTCTTAAATACAGAGAACTGGTGGTTGCCAGAAGTAGGGTGGGGGGATGGGTGAAACAGATTGGAAATGAGAGGTACAAACCTCTAGTTAGAAAATTAATAAGTCACAGAGATAAAGTACAAAGTACAGCATAGGGAATATAGTCAATAAGATTGCAGTAATGTTGTTTAGTAACATGGTGACGACGCTTAACTGTGGTGAGCACTGGGTAATGTATAGTTTTGTCGAATCACTATACTGTATACCTGAAACTAACATAACACTGAATGTTATATTTAAAAAAAAAAAAAAGGCACTTCTCCAAGCAGTCTTACAAAACTTACCTGAATGATTACTACCTATAATGCAAGAACACTGTAACAAAATGGAGATGTTCTACATACTTAATAAACGTTTAAAGCATTATGTAAACTCAAAATCCAGCACCTATGCGAATGAGGAGACCTCTTTGAAGCACCTGGAGGACTGAGAATTAAGCTTAAACGAACAAACCTAAGCCAGCCTGATGACTGTCAGTCTCACCTCTTTGAGGAACCGTCTTTACACACTGACACTTTCTTCTTAATTTTCCAAATAGCACACATATCTCAACACTGACCACAGGGAAGGGGAATATATAATATGCTATTTCAAAAAAAAAAACCTTGATACTTCAGTGATTTTTAATTTAGTCATGATCGTAATGACCGTTTATTGACTGGGACCTTCACATTAACTTTATGAGGTAGACTAGATGGGTCTTATATTGTTAATTGGTATTAATACCCCTTTTACAAATAATATCACTGAGGCTTAGGGAAATTTACAAATCCAGCAAAGTTTACATGGCTATTAAGTGGCAGCGATGGGAACTGAATTCTGATCTGACTTGTAGAATAGTGTGCTCTACGTTATTTTATGCTGTTTTAATGAGATGGATTTCAGTGTAATGTAGTTCAAGACATCATACCCATTCATCATCTCTACCTAGATTATGAAATTTCTGGTTGGATGCCTGGCAAATTGTAGTCAAAAAATATTTCTCTATGACGATGGACGGAACATGATAAATGAATCAAGAATTACCTTAGATGAACAGCTCGAAAAACAATCTATATGGTCACTATGAAAATGTTCAAAATGTCTGCTTAAACAGAAAGGCATAGCTATGAACTATGAAAATTTATTTATGGATATAATTTGTCATAACAGGATCCTTTGTACTGCTGGTATGTACTGCATCTTTGGTGAAACTGAAAAAGACTCTCAAGATACTTTACTTTCATTTGTCAGAAAAATATAAAATATTCTAATATATTAGATCTGTGGTATGATTGGCACTCTTTTTGATGTGATGCCTTGTAACGTGCAAGCTGCATGGCCATAGGAGGTGACCATACACCAAAGTCTCAGAATGGTAGTTCAGATACCCTCTGAGTCTCAATGTGTGAAAAGTTACTTGCCCGTCAAATTAAGGAATTACTATGACAGGGAGAGGAGACTTTAGCAGGAAAATGCAGATGAGAAATCAGGATAATTGGAAGCAGTTTGGCAGAATGCAGATAAAATTTTTAAAAAGGAATATGTTAATTGGTTATTATTGAGACACCTACAAAATGTATAAGTCCTAAAAAAAGAAAAAGGCTAAACAATGGCTGACCCTTCCCCTAAGTCTTTGGCAATCCAAAGCAGCCAAAAACTATATCCAACAAGGACGTGTTTGAATTTCAGAAATTCGAAGTCTATAAAATATAGTACTTTCACCCATGAAATATATTGAGCCAAGTAATTAACTTGAAGCCTGGTTCTGCCATATTAGCTAAATAATCACAGACAAATCTCTTGTCCTCTATGGGCCTCAGTTTCCTCATTTGTAAAAAGGAGGCAATCTAAATAATCATGAAGAACTTTCCCACTTCTAAATTTCTATAATTATATATCCTTATAGACCATCTAGTGAAATGGGTGATTTCAGCAGAATTCCATTAAAAACTCAGGGTGCCTCTCATTGTCATGAAAGCTGTGGGTAAGTACCACGGAGTCTAGGTGTCCCAGTTCCTCTTCCTTCTTGGCAGCATTTATTCTCATGTGCTCAGGTATCTTATAGTCTGAGGCTGTCTTCAGATTGAAGTCTCCCATATACAACTGGGCCTCCTTGATGGCTTGAACATCTTTGGGATCTTCAAAGTCATCCTGAGGTTTACTCTTGTACCTATCAGAAAAACAGACAACCCAGCCACAAATGTAACAATAAACTTTAGTTTGTCTACCATATACGTGTGTGTGTGTGTGTGTGTGTGTGTGTATACACACACACACACACACACACACACACGTATATATAATCAAATTCAGTCATATAGCAAAAGTATAATTCTGAGTCTGTGGTACTACTTTTATCTGTAAAGCCCAAGCATTTTTTTTAAGTTAATGACTACAGACCTTCCTCAACTTACAATGGGGTTATGTACCAATAAACCCATAGTTGAAAATATAAATCTCATGCATTCAATACACATAACTTATCTAACATTATAGTTTAGCCTAGCCCACCTTAAACATATTCAGAACACTTACGTTAGCCTATAGTTGGGAAAAATTAATACAAAGCCCATTTCACAAATAAGTGTTGAATATCTCATTTAATTTACTGATTACTGTACTGAAAGTAAAAAAAAAAAAAAAAAAAAAAACCAGAATGATTCTAAGTGTATTGATAGTTTATCCCCAACACTGTGTAGCTGGCTTGGAGCTGTGGTTCACTGTTTCTGCCCAGTATCATGAGAAGTTATCATACTGCATATACAACTAGCCTGGGAAAAGATCAAAATTCAAAGTACAGTTTCTACTGAATGCATATCACTTTCACACTATTGTAAAGCCAAAAAAATCAAGTCAAAGCATCTTAAGCTGGGGACCATCTGTATTTTTACAGCACCTCAAGCAAAGTCGTAGTGAAATAAATAAAACCCAATTACCAGATGGTGCTGAAATAATCTGAATCATTTTTAGGCTTTCATTCACTTCTAAGTGATTTATATCAAGATGGTTATTTATTCCTTCAACAGACATTAAGCCATAGAGATGGCGTGGGTGTATTTTAATCAGTAAAAACTTAGTTTACCTTTTTTTAAATAACAGAAGTGATTGTCATAAAATTTTCAAAAAATTCCATGGAAATGATGGTGTGGAGGTATTAAAGGAAATAAATCAGGAAGGCTGAGAATAAGACAGAAAGCCATGAGCAAACCAGTGATAGCAATTTTAAAGGAAAAATCAGACCAGAGAAAATGGTGCAGAATATCCCCAGGGGAAGGCTATAAAAAAGATTGGATATGATCTTATCAGTAGAGGTCCTAGGAAGCTCCAAGCACAGACATCAAAAGACCCAACCTACCTAATTCTTTAAAGTGAAGCCTGTCAGTCAATATGAACAGGTACACATAGCTTGCAGTCAGCCCTTTAGGAAAACAAACACATACAATAGCAGAGGAAACATGTGTTATCTAATGTATTAATCGACAATTATTCCTTTGTGTTAAATAGCACTAAAAGGAAGGATTAATTTCTTAAAAAGGAAAGGAAGTGAAGAAAGAGGAAGGAAAGAAAGAAAAAGGGAGGGAGAGAGGAAGGGAGGGAAGGAAGGAAGGAAGGAAGGAAGGAAGGAAGGAAGGAAGGAAGGAAGGAAGGAAGGAAGGAAGGAAAGGAGGGAAGACAGAAAGAGAGAAAGGAAAGAAGAAAAGAAAGAGCAAGCAGATACTTCAGCTCTGGCCATGTGAGGGAAACAAGGCCCATAATTATACTCATGCTATAAATAACTAGAAAACTGAGCAAAAAAACATGAAACAACTATGTTCAGACATTGAAATAACAGGCAGCGTTGGACTGTAATTCATGTGAGAAATGAAACGAAGTAACTAATCCTTACTATCTCTGTTTCTGCATGGAAGAAAGTACCAGACTTGGAATAGTGTTGAGATCTAAAATATTAGTCTGGTAATCTCAATGACTAAGGTTACAAAGATGCGAGTTCAAAGAAGCCAGAGTGGTTAGAATTTAGTGGGAAAAAATATCAGAGCTACACATAAAACAATGCCTTCCGAAATTCACATAGGGCTCTCTTGAGTTTTTGGCCAAGTATTAACCTATACCTGTGTAATGTGAAACATCATGAAGATAAGTAAAGAACATCTGGGGAAAATACAATTACTGGGAAGCTGTAAAACAAGTAATTTTCATAGTTTACACATGGCTGGAAATCACTCATGAGTTCGTCAGCTAGAGAGACCTTATTAAAGGTAGGGAACACTCAGTAGAGACCCTTCAAAGGTAGGAAAAACAAAAGATCTGAACATCATCAATCACCCAGTCTTCACTGACATTTATAGAAAACTACACCAAAGAACACAAGAAAAGATATTCTTTTTCAAGCACACATTGAATTTTCATGAAGATAGACTGTATGCGGGCCCATACAACTCCCATAAATTTATAAGAAATTAAACCATGCAAACTATAGGGAAATTAAATAGCATACTTAAAAACAAACTATGGGGCACCTGGGTGGTTCAGTTGGCTAAGCCTCTGACTCTTGAATGTGACTCAGGTCATGATCTCAGGGTTGTATTATCAAGCCCTGCATCCAGCTCTGTGCTTAGCACTGAGTCTGCTTGAGATTCTCTCTCTCCCTCTTCCTCTCCCCCCACCTGCTCTCTCCATCTCTCTAAAATAAATAAAATCTTCTAAAAAAATAAATCATAATCAATAAGAAATCACAAGGGATATTAGAAAATATTTTGGACAGGGGCTCCAGGGTGGCCCAGTTGGTTAAGCTTCTGCCTTCGGCTCAGGTCATGATCCCAGGGTCCTGGAATAGAGCCCCATGTCAGACTCCCTGCTCAGCGGGAAGCCTGCTTCTCCCTCTTCCCCTGGCTTGGGCTTTCTCTCTCCCTCTCATTCACTCTATCGTTCAAATAAATAAAATCTTTAAAGAATATATCTTGGACAAAATGATGCTGAAAATATATCAGAACTTGCGAAACGAAGCGCCGTGTTTCATTTATACTTTAAATTTATACTTCAATTTATATTTTAATTATAATTTAAATAATTTAATTATTTAAGTTTAAATGATTTTATAATTTATAATTAAATTTATAATTAATAAATTTATAATTAAATAATTATAATTTAAAGAGAAGTATAAAATCAAAGCTTACAGCTTCAACTTAAAACTTACGCAGCAAGAATTAACTAAACCCAAATTAATTAGAATAAAGGAAATAATACAGAACAGAAAAATCAATGATATAGAAAGCTGACAAGCAATACTTCTAAAAATCTATGACCAAAATTAGTTCCTTGAAAAGATCAATAAAATTGACAAGACTTTTGCTGTAATGATCAAAAAAAAAGAGAGAAGATACAAATTAATGATATCAAAAATAAAACAAGGGACAATGCAACAGATACTACAAAAACTAAAGTAATAAGGCAATAGTATGAACTATTTTATGCCAATAAATTTGATAACCTAGATAAAATGCACAAATTCCTTGAAAGATACAAATTACCAAAACTGATCCAAGAGGAAATATAGAATCTGAATAACACTATAACTAATGAAAAATCAGAATTTGTATTTATAACCTCTCAAATAATATTCCATGTCCAGTTGGCTCATTGATAAATTCTATCAAATATTTAAGAAATAAATAATATGAAGCCTACACAATCTTTCAGAAAATAGAAGAGATAGGAAACCTTATCTTGTTTTATGCAACTAGTCTTACCCTGATAACAAACCAGAAAAGATATTACATAACAATAAAACTAGAGACCAATAGTCTTTATTAAAAAGACACAAAAGGCTGTAACAAATACCAGCAAATCAAATCCACAATATATATTTTTGGATAATATCAAAAGCCTATTTTTCTAGTTTATTGAGATATGATTGCATATAATATTGTATCAGTTTAGGGTGTAAAACATAACAATTTCATACATCTATCTATTGTAAAATGTTTGCCACAATAAGTTTAGTTAATATCCATCTACGTAGTTATAATTTTTCTTGGATGAAAATTTTTAAGAGCCACCCTAGTAGCAACTTTCAAATACACAACACAGTATTGTTAACTAGTCATCATATTGTATATTACCTTTCCAGAACTTTACTTATAAATAGAAGTTTGTACCATTTGACCACCTTCACTCCCAACTCCCCGCCTCTAGGAATCATCAATATGTTCTGTTTCAATGAGATCAGATTTTTTAGATTCTACATGTAAGTACTGTTGCAAATGGCAGTTTTTCTCTCTTTTTAAGGCTGAAAAATATTCCAGTGTACATATGTACTGTAACTTCTTTATCCATTAAACCATTAATGGAGACTTAGGTTGTTTCCATGTCTCAACTATTGTTATTAATGCCTCAATAAATATGGGAGTGCAGACATCTCTTCAAAGACCATTTTAGTTTTCTTTGGCTATAAACCCAGAAGTGGGATTGCTGGACCATATGGCAATCTTATTTTTAATATTTTTGAGAAACCTCCATACTGTTTTCCATAGTGGCTGCACCAATTTATGTTCCCATCAATAGTGTACAAAGTGCCCTTTATCCCACATTTTTGCCAATACTTGTTATCTCTTGTCCTTTTGATGATAGGTATTCTGATAGGTGTGATCTCATTGTGGTTTTGATTTGTGTTTCCCTGATTATTAGTGACATTCAGCACATTTTCATGTACTTAATGGCCTTTTGTAGGTCTCCTTTGAAAAATGCCTATATACATCCTCTGTCTACTTTTAAATCTGTTTGGTTTTTTGCTATTAAGTTGTAAAAGTTCTTTATATATTTTGGATATGAACCCTTTATCAGATATATGATTGTGAATACATTCCCTAAGCTGCCCTTTCATTTTTGATAGTTGTTTTTACTATACAGAAGCTTTTTAGTTTGCTATATAGTCCCACTTGTTTTTGTTGCCTTTGCTTTTGTTGTCAAACCTAAAAAATAATTGCTGGGAACAATGTTGAGCGACTTACCACCTGTGTTTTCTTTTGTGGGTTCAGGTCTTACATTCAAGTCTTTAATTCATTTTGCGTTAATTTTCATGTATGGTGTGAGATACTGGTCCAGTGTCATTCTTTTGCATGTGGCAGTTCAGTTTTCCCAACAGCATTTATTGGAGAGACTGTCCTTTCCCCATTACATATTCTTGGTTCCTTTGTCATAAATGGACAATATAAGCATGGACCACTTATTTCTGGTCTATTACATTAATTGGGTCTCTTTTTATGCCAATGCCATATTGTTTTCATCACTATAGCTTTGTAACATAGTTTGAAGTCAGGGAGTATATTTCTAGCTTTATTTTCCCTTCTCAAGATGGCTTTAGCTATTCAGAGTTTTATATGGATCCATGCAATTTTTAGGATTGCTTTTACTATTTCTGTGGAATTTTGATAGGGATTACATTGAGTCTATAGATTCCTTTGGATAGTACAAACATTTTAACAATATTAAGTCTTCTAATCCATGCATGAAATGTCTATTTATGTCTTCAATTTCTTTCATCAATGTCTTATTGTTTTCACTGTACAGATATTTCATATGCTTGGTTAAATTTATTCCTAAATATTTTATTCTTTTTGGTGCAATTATAATGGGATTGTTTTCCAAATTTCTCTGATAGTTCATTGTTAATATATAGAAACAACTGATTTTTGTGAATTTATTTCATCTCGCCACTTTACTGAATTCATTTATTAGTTCTAACAGTATTTTGGCAGAGTCTTTAGGATTTTCTATATGTAATATGTCATCTGCAAATAGATAGACATACTTCCTTCCATTTAGATTCTTTTTTTTTCTTGCCTAACTGTTCTAGCTAGGACTTCTACTATGTTGAAAAGAAGCAACAAGAGTGAACATCCTTGTTCCTGATTTCAGAGGGAAAGCTTTCAGCTTTTCGTCATTGAGAATGATGTTAGCTGTCAGCTTGTCATATGTACCTTTATTATTTTGAGGTATGTTTCTACTATATCCACTCTGGTGAGAATTTTTATCGTGAGTAGATGTTGAATTTTGTCAAATGCTTTCCCTGCATCTCTTGAGATGATCATGTGATTTTTGATGGCTTGTACAATCACAAAGTTCTGAAAGACAGCTGAGTTCAGGCCAAGCTGATATAGTTTATGATGGCAACATAGGAAGACTTTGAACTCCACTGTTCCACAGACACACTAAATCTACATTTATTTATAAAGCAATTTCCTCCAAAGAATAACTGAGGGCTGACTTAACAGCTTCAAAAGATAGACCACACAGAGAACAGCAAGAGAGATGAAGACACAGTAACAAAGGGAGCCACCACTCCTGATGCTATGAACTGCAGTGAGAAATATAGGACTGAGGGACCATGAGCAGATTAGTTTAAAGCTGCAGTTTAAAAGGGCATCTGGAGAGAGGAGTTAAGATGGAGGAGGAGTAGGAGCACCCTGGGATCGCCTCATCCCTCAAACAGAGCTAGATTAACATCAAATCATTTGGCACACGCAGGAAATCAATCTGGAATTGGGAGAATGATTTACATGGTCAAAGGGAGAGAACATGGAAAGAACGAGGCATGTAGACTTGAACTGGGGGGGAGAAAAGCCATGGTGCTGCAGTGGGGAAGGAGCCCTTTCTGCAGAGAGAATAGAGAGAGGGAGAGAGAGAGAGTACCACGTTAGCTTTGCACAAGAAAAACACCTCCCAAAACCACTGACTGTGGAGTTGAAAGGAAATGAGTATTGCAAATTTCTGCAAGCAGTGTGTGGAGCTCTAATTCTGAGGGTTTAAAAGTCCGTGACTTTCCCTGGAGTCGAGCCATGGTGGGTTCTTCTAAGGAAAAGGACAGCTCAGGCCTGGGGGTGGAAAGCATGGTACAGGGATCCTCTGTGTCACACTGGGAGAAAACATTTCCCTTCCTGGCGTACATTTGGAAGAGAGTATATTGACTCTCCAAGGACAAAAGATGGCACAGGTGCCATCAAGTGGCCTTTCGTCTGCAGGGGACAGAGGTGCATGCAAAGGACAGATAACTGATCGCAGCCTTTCACTGTGCTTTACCATAGGCTTTGGGCACCTATGCAGGTGTGTGACTGTTTTTCTGGGATGAAACAGCACCAGACAAGGCGAGGCTTTCTCCTGGAGGAGGGGAGCAGGTCCACACCATGACAGGTCATTTAAGATTTGGAGTTTTGAATCCCAGCTGCACACCAGAGATAAAAGGCAGGAGAGCTGTGGTGCCAGGCACACCAACAGCCCCAAGAACAGGGATCTGACAAAAGCCTGGGACACAAGAGCGGAGATTGTTTACTCTTTTGTGAGGACTTCTTGAACAGCAGCAGGTGCAAGATCTCCTGTCCTGGGAGGAGAGAGTGCAGTGGCACCATTTTCTCCCTTGCCACCAACACAGTCAGACTTCAATGAGAAACACAGCACCCCCAGGGGAGGTGGGAGCCATTTATAACAAACCCCACCCGCCCCCACCCTGCAAGTTCATGATTACTAGGCAGATCTGACTGTGAGGCAGAGCAGCAGGTGCTCCCCCAGAAGACCAACATAGGTACCCCACATGCACCAAGTTCACTGTTCACAGAGTGCTCCAAAGTGTCAGCTTCAGTTCTGGTGGAACTAGGACCAGCCTTCTTTATTTTTTTAATTTTTTTTTTTCTCTTTGGAATCAGGTTTATAGTTTTTTGTTTGTTTGGTTTTTGTTTTTTTGTTTTTTTTTTCATTTCCTTTTCTCTTTTTTTGGATCAGGTGTCTTCCCTCCCACCTTTCTTTTTCTTTGGAATCAGACTTATAGTTTCTTGTTTGTCTGTTTGGTTTTTTGTTATTGCTGTTCCTTTTCTTTTTCTCTCTTTTTTTCAGATCAGGGTTGTTTTTTCTTTTCTTTACCAGGCTTATTTTAAGAAACAAATCAAAGCACACCTAGTTAAAGGCCCAAACACTCCCCACTGTAAGCAAGGAGGAACTCTGCATAGGACTGACCTGTGGAAAAGAGCAGCCAAAACACAACAGCAGAGTGCACACAACATATACTAGAAACACTTACTGAAGTACCAGGCCCTGGGCAGTGTATGATCCCTTCTTAATATACTCTCAGGAACAGGAAACATACAGAATGAAAAGACAGAGGAATTCTCCCCAAAAGAAAGATGAAGAAATCATAGCCAGGGTCTTTCTCAAAACAGATATAAGCAATATATCTGAACAAGAATTTAGAACAACAGTCATAAGAATACAGCTGGGCTTGAAAGAAGCATAGAAGACACCAGAGAAACCCTTCCTGCAGAGATAAAAGACCTAAAAACTAGTCGGGCCAAAATAAAAAATGTTATAACTGAGATGGAAAACCAACTGGATGTAATCACAGTGAGGATGGAAGAAGCAGAGGAGTGGATAGGCGATACAGAAGATAAAATTATGGAAGATAATGAAGCTGAAAAGAAGAGGGAAAGAAGGGGCGCCTGGGTGGCACAGCGGTTAAGCGTCTGCCTTCGGCTCAGGGCGTGATCCCGGCGTTAGGGGATCGAGCCCCACATCAGGCTCTTCCGCTAGGAGCCTGCTTCTTCCTCCCCCACTCCCCCTGCTTGTGTTCCCTCTCTCCTGGCTGTCTCTATCTCTGTCGAATAAATAAATAAAATCTTTAAAAAAAAAAAAAAAAGAAGAGGGAAAGAAAACTATTAGATCATGAAGGTAGATTTAGGGAATTCAGCGATTCCATAAAGTGCAATAATACCCATATCATAGGAATTCGAAGAAGAAGAGTAGGAAAAAGGGGCAGAAGGTTTATTTGAACAAATTATAGCTGAGAACTGCCCTAATCTGGGGGAAAGAAACAGGCATTCGAATACAAGAGGCACAGAGATCTCCTCTCAAAAATCAACAAAAACAGGTTAACACCTAGACATATCATAGTGAAACTTGCAAAATACAAAGATAAAGAAAATTCTGAAAGCAGCTAGGGATAAATGTTCCTCAACCTACAAGGGTAGGCACATAAAGTTAGCAGCAGACCTGTCTACAGAAACCTGAAAGACCAAAAAGGACTGGCATGATATATTCAATGTGTTAAATGGGAAAAATACATAATCAAGAATATTTTATCATGTAAAGCTGTCATTCAGAATAGAAGGAGAGATAAAGAGTTTCCAAGACAAGCAAAAACTAAAGAAGTTCATGAACACAAATCAGCTCTGCAAGAAATGCTGAAGGGGACCCTTTGAGTGAAAAAGAGACCAAAAGCAACAAAGACTAGAAAGAATAGAGACAGTTGGGGCGCCTGGGTAGCGCAGTCGTTAAAGCGTCTGCCTTCAGCTCAGGGCGTGATCCCGGCGTACCGGGATCGAGTCCCACATCGGGCTCCTCCGATGTGAGCCTGCTTCTTCCTCTCCCACTCCCCCTGCTGTGTTCCCTCTCTCTCTGGCTGTCTCTCTGTCACATAAATAAATAAAATCTTAAAAAAAAAAAAAAAAGAATAGAGACAGTCTACAGGAACAGTGACTTTACAGGTAATACAATGATGACTACATTTATATCTATCAATAATTACTCTGAATGTAAACGGACTAAATGCTCCAATCAAAACACATATGGTATCAGAATGGATTTTTTAAAAAAAAGACCCATTGATATGCTGTTTACAAGAGATTTGTTTTAGACCCAAGACACCTCCAGATTGAAAGTGAGGGGGTGGAGAACCATTTATCATGTTAGTGGACATCAAAAGAAAGCTGGAGTAGCCATATTTATATCAGACGAAGTAGATTTTAAACCAAAGACTGTTAATAAGAGATGAACAAGGGCACCATATCATAATAAACAAGAAGATCCAACAATTGTAAATATTTATGTCCCCAACTTGGGAGCAGTCAAATACCTAAATCAATTAATAACAAACTTAAAGAAACTCATTAATAATAACACAATAATAGGTGACTTTAACACCCCACTCACAACAATGGACAAATCATCTAAACAGAAGATCAACAAGGAAACAATGGCTTTGAATGATACACTGGACCAGATGGACTTAACAGATATATTCAGAACATTTCATCCTAAAGCAGCAGAATATACTTTCTTTTCAAGTGAACATTCTCCAGAAGAGATCACATACTGGGCCACAAATCAGGCTTCAACCAGTACAAAATGACTGAGATCATACCATGCATATTTTCAGACTACAATGGTATGAAACATGAGGTCAAACACACAAAAAAAGTTGGAAAGACCACAAATACATGGAAGTTAAACAACATCCTATTAAAGAATGAATGGGTTAAATAGGAAATTAAAGAAGAAATTTTTTAAAATACATGGAAGCAAATGAAAATGAAAACACGACAGTCCAAAACCTTTTGGATGCAGCAAAGGCAATCATGAGCAGGAAGTATATAGCAATACAGGACTTCCTCGAGAAGAAGTCTCAAATATACAACTTAACCTTACACCTAAAGGAACTACTCTACAACCCACCAATTGCACTACTGGGTATTTACCCCAAAGATACAAATGCAGTGATCCGATGAGGCATCTGCACCCCAATGTTTATAGCAGCAATGTCCACAACAGCCAAACTAGAAAGAGCCCAGATGTCCATCGACAGATGAATGGATAAAGAAGATGTGGTATGTATATATACAATGGACTACTACTCAGCCATTAAAAAAAAAATGAAATCTTGCCATTTGCAACAATGTGGTTGGAATAGAGTGAAATAAGTCAACCACAGAAAGACAATTACCATATGATCTCACTGCTATGTGGAATTTAAGAAACAAGGCAGAGGATCATAGGGGAAGAGAAGAAAAAATGAAACAAGATAAAACCAGAGGCAGAGACAAACCATATGGGACTCTTAATCATAGGAAACAAACTGAGGGTTGCTGGAGGGGAGGGGTGTGGGGGGATGGAGTAACTGGGTGATGGACACTGGGACTGTATGTGTTGTAATGATCACTGGGTATTATATAAGACTGATGAATCACAGACCTGTACCCCTGAAACAAATAATACATTATATGTTAATTAATTGAAATTAAATTTTAAAAAAATAAAAAAAAAAAATTTAATTTAATTAAAAAAAAATAACCCAAATAGCCAAAGCAATCTTGAAAACAGAAAAGCAAAGCTGGAGGCATCACAATTCCAGACTTAAAGTTATATTACAAAGCTTTAATGATCAAGACAGTATGGTACTGGCACAGAAACAGACACATAGATCAATGGAACAGAGTAGAAAACCCAGAAATGAACCCACAACTACATGGCCAATTAATCTTCAACAAAGCAGGAAAGAACATCCAATGGAAACAGTCTCTTTAACAAATGGTGTTGGGAAAACTGGACAGCAACATGCAAAAGCATAAAACATGACCACTTTCTTACACCACACACAAAAATAAATTCAAAATGGATGAAAGACCTAAATGTAAGACAGGAAACCATTAAAATGCTAGAGGAGAACACAGGCAATAATCCCTTTGACATCAGCTGTAGCAATTTCTTACTAGATAGGTCTCCTGAGGCAAGGGGAACAAAAGCAAAAATAAACTATTGGGACTTTACCAAATAAAAAGCTTCTGCACAGTGAAGGAAACAATCAACAAAACTAAAAGGCAACCAATGGAATGGAGAAGATATTTGCAAATGACACATCTGATAAAGGGTTAGTATCCAAAATATATAAAGAACTTACACAACTCAACATCTGAAAAATAAATAATCCAGTTAAAAAAATGGGCAGAAGACATGAATGGACATTTCTCCAAAGGAGACCCACAGATGGCTAACAGACTCATGAAAAGATGCTCCACGTCACTCATCGTCAGGGAAATACAAATCAAAACTACAATGAGATATCACCTCACACCTGTCAATGGCTAAAATTAACAAGCTAACAACAGATGTTGGTGAGGATGCAGAGAAAGGGGAACCTTCTTACATTGTGGGTAGGAATGCAAACTAGTGCAACCATTCTAGAAAACAGTATGGAGGTTCCTCAAAAGTTAAAAATAGACCTATCTATGACCCAGCAATTGCACTACTATGTGTTTATCCAAAGGACACAAAAATGCTGATTTGAAGGGGCACATGCACTCTAATGTTTATAACAGCACTATAAACAATAGCCAAATTATGGAGAAAGAGCCCAGATGTCCACTGACTGATGAATGGATAAAGAAGAAGTGATTATCCATCTATCCAATGGAATATTACTTAGCCATCAAAAAGAATGAAATCTTGCCATTTGCAATGACATGGATGGAGCTAGAGAGTATTATGCTAAGTGAAATAAGTCAGAGAAAGACAAATACCATATAGTTATTATTTTTTTAAGATTTTATTTATTTGTCAGAGAGAGAGAGAGCACAAGCAGGGGGAGCGGCAGGCAGAGGAAGAAGCAGGCTCCCCTGCTGAGCAAGGAGCCCAGTGTAGGACTCAATCCCAGGAATCTATGGTCATGACCTGAGCCGAAGGCAGACACTTAACTGACTGAGCCATCTAGGCATCCCAGATAGTTTTGTTTATATGTAATGTCTTTACAAAAAAACCAAAATATGGCAGCAACCTAAGTCGCCATCCACAGATGATGGATTAAGAAGATGTGGCATATATATAATAGAATATTCCTCAGCCATAAAAAAGAATGAGATCTTGCCATTTCCAACAACATGGATGGACATAGAGGGTATTATGCTAAATGAAATAAGTCAGAGAAAGACAAATACGATATAATTTCACCTCTATGTGGAATCTAAAAAACAAATGTACAGGAAAAAAAAAAAAAAGAAAAAGAAAAATTAGACCCATAAGCACAGAAAACAAACTATGGCTACCAGAGCAGAGAGGGGTTGGGGAAAGGGTAAAATGGGTGAAGGGGAGTGGCAGATAGAGGCTTCCAGTTATGGAACATGTAAGCTACAGGGATAAAAGGTGCAGCATAGGGAATATAGTCAATGGTATTATAAGAGCATTGTATGGGGACAGATGGTAGCTACACTTATGAGCATTGCATAATGTATAGAGTTGTCAAATTACTATGTTGTACACCTGAAATTAATGCAACATTGTACGTCAGCCACATTTCAATTAAAAAATAAACGTTAAGCAGTTAGCATATTACACCCAGCAATTCCACTCCTAGGTATCTACCAAAGAGACTTGAAAACACATGTCCACACAAAAATACACAAATATTAATAGTAGCATTATTCATAATACTGAAAAAAAATGGAAATAACCTAAATGTGTTTCAACTGATGAACTGATAAATATGATATGGATTGTTTGGTCATAGAAAGGAATGAAGTGCTGATACATGTTACAACCTGAATGAAATTTAAAGTCCTATGAAGCAAAAGAAGCCACAAAGACCACAGAATCCATGTCTATAAGATGTCAGTAGACAAATCTATAGAGACAAAAAATGATTGTTTAAGGTTAAGGGACCCCTGGGTGGCTCAGTCAGTTAAGTGTCCAACTCTTGACATCAGCTCAGGTTATGGTCTCAGTGTCATGAGATCAAGACCCACATCAAGCTCCACGCTGGGCGTGGAGCCTACTTAAGATCTCTCTTCCTCTCCCTCTGCCCCTCCCCCCACCCCCACTCACACTCTTTCTTAAAAAAAAATAAATAAGTGGTTGATTGGGGCTAAGAATGGGAGTTTGAGGAAATGAAGAGTGACTGCTAATGAGTAGGGTTTTTTGTGTGTGGGGGGGGGATAATGATATTAGAAAAGAGTGGTAATGGTTGCACACCTCAGAATATACAAAAAAACACATTGAATTGGACATTAAATGAGTGCTATATGATATGCAAATTATATCTCCATAAAGTTGCTATAAAAAATTAGGAAATAAAGATAAGAAAAAAGAAAGAAAAAATCCTGTAAGGTCCATAACCCTATCACCTAGAGACAACCACTGTTACATTTTATTGATACTCTCCCAAATTAAACTGTTGCCTTATGTGCTTTTTCATTAATAATATACTATAAACATCTTTTCATGTCAATAAACCTGCCCCAACATAAAACAGAGAGAGAGAGACTGAGTCCGGGCCAGGGTGAACATGAGAACATGAGAACACTCCATAAAGACTGGGAAAGGTGACTATTTTCTCTAATGTGCAGAAACCAACCCACAGAGTTAGGGAAATGAAGCAGAAAAATATGTTCCACATAAAGAACAAGATAAAATTCCAGAAACAGACCTTAATGAAATGGAGATAAAGTGATTTACCTGATAAAGAGTTTAATATAATATTCATAGAGATGCTCACCAAGGTCAGGAAAACAATGTATGTACAGAGTGAATATATCAACAGAGATAGAAAATATAAGATAGTAGCAAATAGAAAACACAGAAGTGAAGAATACAATAATTGAACTGGAACGTTCAAAAATAGGGTTCAACACCAAACTAGATCAAGTGGAAGAAAGGATTGATTAACTAAAAAACAGGGCAATGGAGTTCATTCAGTCAGAGGGGCAAAAGAAAAAAGAATTAAAAAGAGTGAACATAGCTTAAGGAACCTAAAAGACATCAACAAGCAAATTAATATTCACATTACAGGGGTCCCAAATGGTGAGAGATGGTCAGAAGTCTTATTCAAAGAAATAATGGCTGAAAAATTCTTTAACCTGGAGAAATAAATAGATATCCAGATCCAGGATGCCCAAAAAGTTTAAAACAAATAAATCCAAAAAAACCCACACCAAGACACAGTATAATAAATTGTCAAACACTAAAGACAAGGAGAAGATCTTTAAAACAGCAAGAGAAATACAACTTTTTATATATATACATACACATAAGAGAAATAAGACTATCAGCAGACTTTTTTAGCTGAAGCTTTGCAGGCCAGCAGAGAGTGGCATAATAAATTCAAAGTGCTTAAAGAAAAAGACTACCAATAAAAATAACCTACCCAGCAAAATTGTCCTTCAGCATTAGGGAAATAAAGAGTTTTCCAGACGAACAAAAGCTGAAGGAGTTCATTACCATTAGCCCAGCCTTTCAAGAAATGCTAAAGTCACTTATTCAAACTGAAGCAGAAGGACACTAACTAGTAATAAGACAACATACATAAATATAAATTTTGACAATAAAGACAAATATATATAAATTCAGAATACTCTAATACTAATGGTGGTGGGTAAATCATTTATAAATTTAGCATAAAGGTTAAAAGGCAAAAGTATTAAAAATAACTATAACTACAATGATTTGTTAATGGATATGTAAGGTAAAAAGATGTAAACTGTGACATCAAAAACAAAATGTTGGGGGAGTTAGAGATACAGCTTTAGCATGTGTTCAAAGTTAAATTATTATCAGGTTAAAATAGACTGATATGTTTTATGTAAGTCTCACAGTAACCACAAAGCAAAAACCTATAATAGATACAAAAAACATAAAGAGAAAGAATCCAAATATACAACAAAACTAGGTCAAGACCCCCCCCACAAAAAAAATATATATATAATAAGGAAACATTAGACTCAAATAACTAGTTAGGACAAGATGGACTTAACAAATATTTACAGACATTCCATTCAATTGTAGCAGAATATACATTCTTAAATGCACATGGAACATTCTCCAGGATAAATCACATTAGGCCACAAAACAAGTCTTAATTAATTTAAAAAGCTTGCAATCATATTCAATATCTTTTCTAACTTCAAAGGTTAGAAAAAGGTATAAGGGGCGCCTGGGTGGCACAGTGGTTAAGCGTCTGCCTTCAGCTCAGGGCGTGATCCTGGCGTTACGGGATCAAGCCCCACATCAGGCTCCTCTGCTATGAGCCTGCTTCTTCCTCTCCCACTCCCCCTGCTTGTGTCCCCTCTCTCACTGGCTGTCTCTATCTCTGTCAAATAAATAAATAAAATCTTTAAAAAAAAAAGAAAAAGGTATAAAAACTAGGTATAAAGCTAGAAATCAATTACAAGAAGGAAACTATAAAATTCATAAATATCTGGAGAGTAGACGTACTTTGAATAACAAGTAAAAAATCAAAAGAGAAATAATATCTTGTAACAAATGAAAATAGAAATACAACATACCTAAAACTTATAGGATGCAAGAAAAGCAGTTCTAACAGGGAAGTCTATAGTGATAAATGCCTACATCGGGAAACAAGAAAAATCTTGAGCAACTAACTTAACCTTATACCTCAAGGAACCAGAAAAAAAAAAAAAAAAAGCACAAAGTGCAAAGTTAGTGGAAAGGAGGAAATAACAAAAATCAAAGCAGAAATAAGTGAAATAGAGATTTAAAAGACAATAGTAAAGATCAATGAAAGCAAGAGCTGGGCATTTATGTTTTGAAAAGATAAAAGCAAAATTGACAAACTTTAAGCTAGATTCATCAAGAAAATAGAGAGGACCAGGAACCTGGGTACCTCAGTCAGTTAAGTGTCTGCCTTCAGCTCAGGTCATGATTCCAGGGTCCTGTGATCAAGCCCCACACTGGGCTCCCTGCTGAGAGGGGAGCCTGCTTCTCTCTCTGCCTCTGTTCCTTCTCTCTGCTCATGCGCTTTCTCTCCCTCTCTCTCTCTCTCAAATAAATAAAATCTTTATTAAGAAAAAAAAGCACTCAAGATCAGAAATCAAGGAGGAGATATTACAACTGATACCACAGAAACACAAAGGATCCCAAGAGACCACTATGAATAACTATACACCACCAAATTGGACCACCTAGAAGAAATGTGTAAGTTCCTAAAAATATACAACCTATGAAGACCAAATCATGAAGAAATAGAAAATGTGAACACACCAATTACCAGTTAAGGAGATTGAATCAGTAATCAAAAACCTCCCAACAAAGAGAAGTCTAGGACCAGATTGCTTCACTGGTGAATTATACCAAATAGTTGAAGAATTAATACAAATCCTGCTCAAACTCTTCCAAAAATAACAGAAGAGGGAAACTCCACAGATTTTATGAGGCCAGCATTAACCTGATACCAAAATCAGACAAGAATACTACAAAAAAATTTCAGCAAAATTTTTAAAAGGAGAATGATCAAGTGAAATTTATCCTCAGAATGCTGATTTAACATTTGAAATCAATAACTGTGACCCACAATATTAAGGAATAAAATTTTAAAAGCATATGGTCATCTCAATATGCATATAAAAATCATTTGATAAAATTCAGCACCTATCCTTCATAAAATTATATTAAAAATTTTTTCAATGAACTAAGAACTAAAGGGAATTTCATCAAACTGATAAAGGGCTGATGTCACATTTTATAATAAAAGACTGAATGTTTCTCCTTAGATTGGCAATAAGATAAGGATGTTTACTCTCATCATCTTTATTGAACATTGTAGTACATATCCTAGACAGTACAATGAGTCAAGAAATAAGAGATTGAAAAGGAAGAATCTTTTCTCACATGAAACATGACCATATTCATAAAAAAGAAAAAATGCTACTAGACCTAGTAAGTGAGCTTAGCGAGATCACTGGATTAAGAGGTGCCTGGATGGCTCAGTTGGTTAAGTGTCTGCTTTCAGCTCAGGTCATGATTCCAGGATCCTGGGATCAAGCCGCACATTGGGCTCCCTGCTCAGCAAGGAGCCTGCTTCTCCCTCTCCCATTTCTCCTGCTTGTGCACACACTCTCTCTCTCAAATAAATAAATAAAATATTTTTTAAAAATCACCATATTAAAGATAAATATAATAAAGTCAGTGGAAAGAGTTTCTACTTCTGAGAAGAGGGAATGATTTACATATTCCTATCTTTGCTGGTAAGTGCAAATAAAACCCCTAAACATTATACATATACAACATGAGAAGATTCTGAAAGGTGAAAAGAAGATGATAGACCACAAAGAACTTTGGGACCCAAGGAAGTATATGATGTTAAATCTCTAGACTTTCTTACCGCCTCATATATCTCAGGCGTGGAACTAAAGAAAAGGGCAACTAGAAATACCAAAGGGTTTAGACAATAAAAGCCCAACAAAATCTTGCTCTTTCTAGCTAAAGGATCAAGAAAAGAGACTAGTAAGACAGAAAACTTTTTAGAAAATAAATGCTCTACTCTAGCCACACAGCGCACTTGTACACACACACACACACAGACAAATGCGGCCAACCTCCATCCAGCCAGCAAAGGTCAAGTGGGGAGTCTATACTTTTACCACCAGCAGACTTTAACAAGGCAACACAACCCCGACAGGGATGGTGTTAAAGGAGGTAAGCCCTGGGGACGAGGACTTCATCTCCAGTGTGTGGTAACAAGCCTGCCTACCACAGTTACAGTGGAGACCCCATAGGGAGTCTGGACTTCTGCCTTTGTCCAGTAGTAACAAGGTGATCCACCCCACCTTGCTAGGGTAGTGTTTGAGGAAGCCTAGTGGAAAGTGAAGAACTTGACCACCCTCCACAACATCAGTGGAAGACAACTAGAGAGCAAAGTGGTATTAGAGGCAGCCTAGTAGGGATCTAGAACTCCAATTGCTGACCAGTAAGTGCCCCTTTCTTCCTCAGGTATCAGCTGGGGAAAAAATGAGTAACCTGGACTTCTATACCCATGAGGTGGCATTCTTCCTTATCCTGCTCAAGTCAGAGGAAGCCAGCTAAAACTGAATGTATATATAAGATTCAGAGTCTCATAATACCCCAAATGTCCAGATTTCAGTAAAAAAATTGTCATACAAAGAATCAGGATGATCTCAACTTGAATAAGAAAAGATGATTACCAGTTGCCAACCCCAAGATGATAGAGATGTTAGAATAATCTGACAATTTTAAAGCAGCCATTATAAAGTGCTTCAATAAACAATTAGAAAGGTGCTTGAAACAAATGGAAAAATAGAGTCTCAAAGAAATGGAAGGTACAAAGAAGTACCAAATAGAAATTTTAGAGCTGAAAACTTCAGTAACCAAAATAAAACTTAATGGATGTGCTCAACACCAGAATGGAGGAGACAGAGAAAAGAATCATTACTTTGAAGATAGAACAATAGAAATTATCCAATCTGAATAACAAAAAAAGACACTACAAATAAACAAACAATAAAAAAAACCCTTTTTTTAAATCCCACACAGAGCCTCAGAGATCTAACATTTGTGTCATTGGAATCCATGAAGGAAAGGAAAAAGAGGACAGGGTTTCAAAAAAAAAAAAAAAAAACTGTAAGAAATAACAGCCATGAGAGACTATGGACTCTGGGAAACAAACTGAGGGCTTCGGGGGGTGGGGGAATGGGCTAGGTTGGTGATGGGTATTCAGGAGGGCACGTATTGCATGGTGCCCTGGGTGTTATACACAATGAATCATGGAACTTTGCATCAAAAACTGGGGATGTACTGTATGGTGACTAACATAACAAAAAAATATTACTAAAAAAAATAAAAGGAGTTCAAAAAAATAAAAATAAAATAAATGTATTTAAATAAAAAAAAAAGAAATAACAGCCGAAAACTTCCCAAATTTGGCCAGAATACAAACATACAGATTCAAGAAGTTTAATGAATCCTAAAAAGAATAAATTCAAAGATGTACCAAGACAAATTAGAGTCAAACTTTTGAAAACTAAGGACAAAAAAAATCTTGAAAGCAGCAAGACAAAAATAACACCTTACATATAGGGGGAAAGCAATTTGAATGGCAGAAGATTGATCATAAGAAACCACGGAGGCCAGCAGAAAGAAGCACAATACTTTTCACATGTTGAAAAAGAGAGATGTCAACACAGAATTTTATGTCTAGTAAAAATATCCTTCCAGAATGAAGGAGAGCTCAAGCCATTCTTAGGTGAGGGAAAGCTAAGAATTTGTCACCAGCATACCAACCCTAAAAGAATGGCTAACAGAAGTTTTCTAAGAAGAAATGAAATGATAGAAGGAACTTTGGAACACCAAGAAGGAAGAGATTAAAATGTTAATAGTAAAAATAATGGCAAATACATTTTACTTTTACTATTGTCTAATATGTTTGATGATTAAAAAAAACTATAACACTGTCTGAAATGTGTGTTGAGAAAATATTTATACAATTATACTATAAACAAGGGAAACAAGAGGCGGGAGGTGTATAAAGGGATCTGAAGGCAGGTAAGGTTTTTACATTTCATTCAAGCTGATAAAATGTCAACACTAGTATACTATATAAGTTGTGTATACATAATGTAATACCTAGAAAAAATGCTTAAAAAGCTGTAAAAAGTGATACTCTCAAAAACGCTGTAATCATATTGGAACTCTAAAATATTCAAGTAAGCCACAGGAAATCATGAAAAAAATAAAACAAAAAAACACAGATGATGGCTGAGTAATATCCCATTTTATATATATACCACAACTTCTTTATCCATTCATCTGTTGATGGACATCTGGGCTCTTTCCATATTTTGCAATGATATGGATGGAACTAGAGAGTATTATACTAAGCAAAATCAGTCAGAGAAAGATAAATACTATATGATTTCACTCATATGTGGAATTTAAGAAACAAAACAGATGAACATAGGGGAAGCAGGAAAAAACATCAATAAATGGTGCTGGGAAAATTGGACAGCTACATGCAAAAGAATGAAACTTGACCACTCTCTCACACCATACACAAAGATAAACTCCAAATGGATTTAACACCTTGAAGTAAGACAGGAATCCATCAAAATCCTAGTGGAGAACATAGGCTGCAACCTCTTTGACATCAGCCACAGTAACTTTTTTCATGACACATTTCCAAAGGCAAGAGAAACAAAAGAAAAAATGAGCTTGTGGGACTTCATCAAGACAAAAAGCTTCTGCACAGCCAAGTAAACAGTCAAAAAAAAAAAAAAACTAAGAGGCAGCCCATGGAATGGGAGAAGATATTTGCAAATGACACTACAGATAAAAGATTAGTATCAAAGATCTACAAAGAACTTCTCAAACTCAATACATGGGAAACAAATAATCAAGTCAAAAAATGGGCAGAAGATATGAACAGACACTTTTCCAATGAAGACATACACGTGGCTAACAGACACACGAAAAAGTGTTCAAAATCATTAGCCATCAGGGAAATTCAAATCAAAACCACACTAAGATACCACCTTACGCCAGTTAGAATGGCAAAAATGGACAAGGCAGGAAACAACAAATGTTGGAGAGGATGTGGAGAAAGGGGATCCCTCCTACATTGTTGGTGGGAATGCAAGTTGGTACAGCCACTCTGGAAAACAGTGTGGAGGTCCCTTAAAAAGTTAGAAATTGAGCTACCCTATGACCCAGCCATTGCACTACTGGGTATTTACACCAAAGATATAGACGTAGTGAAGAGAAGGGCCATATGCACCCCAATGTTCATAGCAGCATTGTCCACAATAGCTAAATCATGGAAGGAGCCGAGATGCCCTTCAACAGATGACTGGATTAAGAAGATGTGGTCCATATAGACAATGGAATATTACTCAGCCATCAAAAAGAATGATTTCACAACATTTGCTGCAACATGGACAGGACTGGAGGAGATAATGCTAAGTGAAATAGGTCAAGCAGAGAAAGACAATTATCACATGGTTTCACTCACTTATGGAACATAAGAAATAGGAAGATCGGTAGGAGAAGAAAGGGAAGAAGAAAGGGGGGGTAAATAGAAGGGGGAATGAACCATGAGAGACTATGGACTCTGGGAAACAAACTTAGGGCTTCAGAGGGGAAGGGGGTGGGGGAATGGAATAGGCCAGTGATGGGTATTCAGGAGGGCACGTATTGCATGGTGCACTGGGTGTTATACGCAAGTAATGAATCATGGAACTTTACATCAAAAACTGGGGATGTACTGTATGGTGACTAACATAATATAATAAAAAATTATTATAAAAAATAGAAAATCACTGGAATAGGGCTAGGCAGAGTTCTTAGACTCAACACCAAAAACAAGATTGATAGAAGGAAATATTGATAAATTGGGTTTAACAAAATTAAAAACGTTCACTCTGCAAAAGACCTATTAAAGAAATGAAAAGACAAGCTACAAACTGAGAGAAAATATTTGAAAACCACATAACCAACAAAGGAGTGGTATCTAGAACATATAAAGAACTCTCAGAACTTAACAGCAAAATAGCAAACAATCTTATCTGAACATAGGCAAAAGACATGAAAAGACATTTCACCAAACATATATGTAGGTGGCAAATAAAACAAATTAAAAAATGTGCTTTTAAATAAAAGTACCTCATACCAGAGTTTTTAAAAGTCAACTTTAGATGATGAGAGGCCTAGAGTTGAAAGCCAAAACTGTAAGATATTAGAACATAAAGAAAAATAACTTGATGTTAGAATAAACAGGAATTTCTTGATCCTTAAAAATCACTGAGTGTATTCACAAAATGGAATTCCTGGGCCCCAAATCCTAAGGATCATAGAAGTTCCACGAAGGTATCATTACTCTAAGAGATCCAGCTGATCTGTCTTCAATACTCTATCTCTGTTTCTATTTCAAAGATATTTTGAAACTCATATTAAAATGAAAAATTTAGGTAAAAAAAAGAGAAAGAAAGAAAGAAAGAAAGAAAGAAAGAAAGAAAGAAAGGAAGGAAGGAAGGAAGGAAGGAAGGAAGGAAGGAAGGAAGGAAGGAAGGAAGGAAGGAAGAAAGAAAGAAAGAAAGAAAGAAAGAAAGAAAGAAAGAAAGAAAGAAAACAAAAACACACTTACAGGTCCTCCCATTCTTTTTTTCGCTGCTGAATCTTAAGTTGGGCCCTTTCAGCTTTTAATATAAGTTTCCTCGTTTTCTCAATTTGATTCTCCACGATAATTTCACTTAGGGTTTTAGGCCGAAATTTCTTCCCTTTCTCTATAATTGATTCTTCTTCCACACTAATGCGCCCATCTGTACAGAGAGTCAACATTTTTTTTTCAATCTTCTTGAAACATCAAAATGAAATTCTCAAATATTTTTTTTAAACCTACCATGTTTTAAAAAATAGAATATAATGAATCTGTAAATCACAGTATTTGTTGAATTTAAGTCCATAATAAGTATTTTAATAAGTATTTTAGAATGCCAAAACAAAGAGATCTAAGTCACAGTATTTGCTCTAAAGGACCTTACTGAAAAGTTGGCAAGACAAGACATATATCAAATAATTAGAAAACAAGATAAATAATGCGGGGCCACTAACAGACAAACTGAGAAGTTGGGTAGGAATATTTGTGATGTGGTGGGGGAAGGGTAAAGCGAGTGAGTCCTAATTGACATGTATAACTTGAGGTGACATATATCAATTGTAGTGGTCTGTGGCCAATTGAAAAACTGGTCAGAAACACACAATCAAATCTATGATTTAAGAATTACATATCTACTGAGGCAATTTCTTACTTTATGTTCAAACTACAGAGAGATATACTTCAGAGATATACTTTGGAAAAAAGTTAAATAATATTATGGGATGGTCATATAGTTATAACTCATAATTTCACCTTCCATATTTCACATATATGGGAATATAGAAAACAGGAGTTTAATGTGGCAACTATTAACTGGAGAAAGCCTAGATTGAAGAATAGTTAGATGTTGGAAGTAAGAAATTAGCAGCATCAAGTACTCTAACCCTCTCAGTCGCATAACCAGGGTGGGTTTTCCTTGGCAGCCTGCAATAAATAGTTGGTGTGGAGCATTTGCAGGAGGAACATGGCTTCCTATTCTCAGCCATACCACACAGCCCTCTCTCTTGATTGTTATTCCAAAGGAATAAGGGAGACAAGAGGTGGAGCTCAAGCCATCAAATAGGGTTTGAAGGTTCTGCCTACAAAAAGACAATTCAGTTTTGAAACCTTAATAAGTAAGGATTTAAAAGACTTCTTGTTATTTAGGCTACCTGTATCTTTCTGGCTATCCTTTCTTCCAGCTCCCTCTTTTTCAAATCTCTCCATTTTGCTTGTTCTTCTGTCTGACAGACTTGTTCGTTTGGACTTGGAATACTTAGAGGGCTTCACAAGTCTATAGGAGGATATCTTGTGATCACTTTGTATAGCATGAACCACAATAGTATCGCTTTCCAATGACTCACGAAATCTGAAAAAAAAAATAGAACAAGTATTTGTGATAGTCACCATTTTAATCAATTATACCATTTTTAATATTCTGCATGATTAATAAGACCACAACACACTGGGATAGGTACCAGACCAGCCTAAACAACCACGGAACCAGCCTGAGATACAGGAAGATGCATCTGGATCTCTACAAATGAACATCTCCAGCGCTGAGTATTGAGGTACGAAGCGGGGAGCCGTGAAACCGTGCACAGATATCGGAAGATAAACGGAAAGGGGAGGGAGCCGCCGCGTTGGGGCGCAGGGAAGCGGTGGCTACCTGCACAGGGGAGCGGGTGGACTCACGGACGGCACCCGCGAAACAGCAGACTGAGACCGTGAGCCGGGAGCACACGCCACCAGGCATCTTGTGGAACTCTGGAATCCCGGTGTGCTCACCGGAAATAGACTGAGACCCGGAGATCCGGGAGCGCACAGGGGCGGCTGGCGGCTGGCGGCATTAGAAACACAAAGGACAGAGACACGCCGGCCCTGGAAGTGAGGGCTGGGACGCCGGGTGTGGGGCGCACATCCCGGGACGCTGCAGGGTTGAGCAGCACCAACAGTAACGGAGTTAAAGTGGCCAGAACATCAGTGGAGAACAGTCCGTGATCCCCTCTGTTCTGAGACAGAGGCTGAGATTCAGCCGCTGCTGCTCTGACTCTCAGAAGAGGCACAGCAAACCGCCAGGGAAAGCCGCCAGAGAACAAAAGCCTGGAAGTACCGGCTCACAGTGTGCCCATCCCCATCCCCCCTCGCAGGGGACATGGAGACTCTACCCAAACAGGGTCGCCTGAGTATCGGCGCGGCAGGCCCCTCCCCCAGAACACAGAAGGCAGGCTGAAAAATCAAGAAGCCCACAACCCAGGGCACCTGGGTGGCGCAGTCACTGAGAGCCTGTCTTCAGCTTAGGGCGTGATCCCAGTGTTCCGGAAAGGAGTCCCTCATCAGGCTCCTCCGCTGGGGGCCTGCTTCTTCCTCTCCCACTCCCCTGCTTGTGTTCCCTCTTTCGCTGGTTGGCTCTCTGCCACATATAAATAAATAAAATCTTTAAAGAAGAAGCCCACATCCCCAAGATCCCTGTAAAACAAGGGGCACGGCCTGGGACCCAGTCAATAATTTGGGCTCTGGACAACCCCGCAACCTCTCTTCATCAGAATGACAAGAAGGAGAATCCCCCCCCCCAGCAAAGACAAGACAGTGAGTCTGTGGCCTCTGCCACAGAAATAATGGATATCGATGTAACCAAATTATCAGAAATGGAATTCAGAGTAACAATGGTCAAAATGATGAGTAGAATTGCAAAAAGTATTAACGAAAAGGTTACTGAGAATACAGAATCCCTAAGGACAGAAATGAGAGCGAATCTGACAGAAATTAAAAATTCTATGAGCCAAATGCAGGCAAAACTAGAGGCTCTGATGGCCAGGGTCACCGAAACAGAGGAATGTATTAGTGAATTGGAGGATGGGTTAACAGAGGTAAAAACGAAAATAGAAGCTGGTCTTAAAAAAATGCATGCCCACGAATGTAGGTTATGGGAGATTACTGACACAATGAATCGATCCAATGTCAGAATCATCGGCATCCCCGAGGGGGTGGAGAAAAACAGAGGTCTAGAAGAGATATTTGAACAAATTGTAGCTGAAAACTTCCCTAATCTAGTGAGGGAAACAAACATTCGTGTCCAAGAGGCAGAGAGGACCCCTCCCAAGCTCAATCACGACAAACCTATGCCACGTCACGTCATAGTGCAATTCGCAAATATTAGATCCAAGGATACAGTATTGAAAGTGGCCAGGGCAAAGAAATTTCTCACATACCAAGGCAAAGTCATCAGAATTACGTCAGACCTATCTACACAGACCTGGAATGAGAGAAAGGGTTGGGGGGACATTTTTAAAGCTCTTGCAGAGAAAAACATGCAGCCAAGGATCCTTTATCCAGCAAGGCTGTCATTCAGAATTGATGGAGAAATACAGACATTTCAGGATCGCTAGTCACTAACCAATTTCGTAACCACGAAACCAGCCCTACAGGAGATATTACGGGGAGTTCTATAAAGGTAAAAAAGGCCCCAAGAGTGATACAGAAAAGAAAGTCACAACCAATACAAACAAAGACTTTACTGGCAACATGGCATCATTAAAATTCTCTCTCTCAGGGGTGCCTGGGTGGCACAGCGGTTGAGCGTCTGCCTTCGGCTCAGGGCGTGATCCCGGCATTGTGGGATCGAGCCCCACGTCAGGCTCCTCCACTATGAGCCTGCTTCTTCCTCTCCCACTCCCCCTGTTTGTGTTCCCTCTCTCGCTGGCTGCCTCTATCCTGTCAAATAAATAAATAAAATCTTTAAAAAAAAAAAATTCTATCTCTCAGTTCTTAGTGCCAATGTAAATGGTTTAAACGCTCCCATAAATGCCACAGGGTTGCAGATTGGATAAAAAGAAATAACCCGTCCATTTGCTGTCTACAAGAGACTCATTTCGAACCCAAAGATGCATTCAGACTTAGAGTAAGGGGATGGAGTACCATCTTTCACGCAAATGGACCTCAAAAGAAAGCTGGGGTAGCAATTCTCATATCAGATAAACTGGATTTTAAACTAGAGACTATAGTTAGAGACACAGAAGGGCACTATATTATTCTTAAAGGAAGTATTCAACAAGTGGATATGACAATTATAAATATATATGCCCCGAACAGGGGAGCAGCAAGATACACAAGCCAACTCTTAACCACAATAAAGAGACATATAGATAAAAATACACTAATAGTAGGGGACCTCAACACTCCACTCTCAGAAATAGACAGAACACCCTGGCAAAAACAAAGCAAAGAATCAAAGGCTTTGAATGCCATACTCGATGAGTTGGACCTCATAGATATATATAGAACACTAAACCCCAGAACCAAAGAATACTCATTCTATTCTAATGCCCATGGAACATTCTCAAGAATAGACCATGTTCTGGGACACAAAACAGGTCTCAACTGATACCAAAAGATTGAAATTATCCCCTGCATATTCTCAGACCACAACGCTCTGAAATTGGAACTCAACCACAAGGAAAAATTTGGAAGAAACTCAAACACTTGGAGAGTAAGAACCATCCTGCTCAGGAATGATTTGATAAACCAGGAAATCAAAAATCAATTTAAACAATTTATGGAGACCAACGAGAATGAAAACACAACAGTCCAAAACCTATGGGATACTGCAAAGGCAGTCCTAAGGGGGAAATACATAGCCATCCAAGCCTCACTCAAAAGAATAGAAAAATCTAAAATGCAGTTTTTATATTCTCACCTCAAGAAGCTGGAACAGCAACAGAGGGACAGGCCTAATCCACTCATGAGGAAGCAGTTGACCAAAATTAGAGCAGAAATCAATCAATCAGAAACCAGAAGTACAGTAGAGCAGATCAACAGGACTAGAAGCTGGTTCTTGGAGAGAATCAATAAAATTGACAGACCACTGGCAAGACTTATCCAAAAGAAAAGAGAAAGGACCCAGATTATTAAAATTATGAATGAAAAAGGAGAGGTCACGACCAACACCATTGAAATTGGAAGGATTATTAGAAATTTTTATCAACAGCTATATGCCAATAAACTAAGCAATCTGGAAGAGATGGAATCCTTCCTGGAAACCTATAAACTACCAAGATTGAAACAGGAAGAAGTTGATTTCTTAAACAGGCCAATTAATTATGAAGAAATTGAGTCAGTGATAAACAACCTTCCAAATAACAAAACTTCAGGCCCGGATGGTCTTCCTGGGGAATTCTACCAAACATTCAAAGAAGAAATAATACCTATTCTCTTAAAGCTATTTCAAAAAATAGAAACAGAAGGAAAGCTACCAAACTCATTCCATGAGGCCATTATTACCTTGATCCCCAAACCAGGCAAAGACCCCCTCAAAAAGGAAAATTACAGACCGATTTCCCTAATGAATATAGATGCCAAAATCCTCAACAAGATCCTGGCTAATAGAATCCAACAGTACATTAAAAGGATTATTCATCATGACCGAGTGGGATTCATACCTGGGATGCAAGCGTGGTTCAACATTCGCAAATCGATCAGCGTGATACATCATATCAACAAGAAAAGACTCAGGAACCATATTATCCTCTCAATTGATGCTGAAAAAGCATTTGACAAAATACAGCATCCTTTCCTGATTAAAACCCTTCAGAGTGTAGGAATAGAGGGTACATTTCTCAATCTCATAAAAGCCATCTATGAAAAGCCTACAGCAAATATTATTCTCAATGGGGAAAAGCTGGAAGCCTTTCCCTTAAGATCAGGAACACGACAAGGATGCCCACTCTCGCCACTATTATTCAACATAGTACTAGAAGTCCTGGGGCGCCTGGGTGGCACAGTGGTTAAGCGCCTGCCTTCGGCTCAGGGCGTGATCCCGGCATTATGGGATCGAGTCCCACATCAGGCTCCTCTGCTGGGAGCCTGCTCTTCCTCTCCCACTCCCCCTGCTTGTGTTCCCTCTCTCGCTGGCTGTCTCTATCTCTGTCAAATAAATAAATAAAATCTTAAAAAAAAAAAAAAAGAAGTCCTTGCAACAGCAATCAGACGACAAAAAGGGATCAAAGGTATCCAAATCGGCAAAGAAGAAGTCAAAATGTTTCTCTTCGCAGATGACATGATACTCTATATGGAAAACCCAAAAGAAGCCACTCCCAAACTATTAGAAGTTATAGAGCAATTCAGTAATGTGACGGGATACAAAATCAATGCTCAGAAATCAGTTGCATTTCTATACATGAATAACGAGACCGAAGAAAGAGAAATTAGGGAATCCATCCCATTTACAATAGCACCTAAAACCATACGTTACCTTGGAATTAACTTAACCAGAGACGTAAAGGACCTATATTCTAGAAACTATAAATCACTCTTGAAAGACATTGAGGAAGACATAAAAAGATGGAAAGATATTCCATGCTCATGGATTGGAAGAATTAACATAGTTAAAATGTCTATGCTACCCAGAGCAATCTACACTTTCAATGCTATCCCGATCAAAATACCGAGGACATTTTTCAAAGAACTGGAACAAATAGTCCTTAAATTTGTATGGAAACAGAAAAGGCCCCGAATCGCCAAGGAACTGTTGAAAAGGAAAAACAAAGCTGGGGGCATCACAATGCCGGATTTCGAGCTGTACTACAATGCTGTGATCACAAAGACAGCATGGTACTGGCACAAAAACAGACACATAGACCAATGGAACAGAATAGAGAACCCAGAAATGGACCCTCGGCTCTTTGGACAACTAATATTTGATAAAGCAGGAAAAAACATCCGGTGGGAAAAAGACAGTCTCTTCAATAAATGGTGCTGGGAAAATTGGACAGCTACATGCAAAAGAATGAAACTTGACCACTCTCTCACACCATACACAAAAATAAACTCCAAATGGATGAAAGACCTCGATGTGAGACAGGAATCCATCAAAATTCTAGAGGAGAACATAGGCAGCAACCTCTACGACATCGGCCAAAGCAAGCTTTTTCATGACACATCCCCAAAGGCAAGAGAAATAAAAGATAAAATGAACTTATGGGAATTCATCAAGATAAAAAGCTTCTGCACAGCCAAGGAAACAGTCAAAAAAACTAAGAGGCAGCCCACGGAATGGGAGAATATATTTGCAAATGACACTACAGATAAAGGACTAGTATCCAAGATCTACGAAGAACTTCTCAAACTCAATACATGAGAAACAAATAAATCAAAAAATGGGCAGAAGATATGAACAGACACTTTTCCAGTGATGACATACAAATGGCTAACAGACACATAAAAAAGTGTTCAAAATCATTAGCCATCAGGGAAATTAAAATCAAAACCACACTGAGATACCACCTTACGCCAGTTAGAATGGCAAAAATAGACAAGGCAAGAGACAACAATTGTTGGAAAGGATGTGGAGAAAGGGGATCCCTCCTACATTGTTGGTGGGAATGCAAGTTGGTACAGCCACTCTGGAAAACAGTGTGGAGGTCCCTTAAAAAGTTAAAAATTGAGCTACCCTATGACCCAGCCATTGCACTACTGGGTGTTTACCCCAAAGATACAGACGTAGTGAAGGGCCATATGCACCCCAATGTTCATAGCAGCAATGTCCACAATAGCTAAATCGTGGAAGGAGCCGAGATGCCCTTCAACAGATGACTGGATTAAGAAGTTGTGGTCCATATATACAATGGAATATTACTCAGCTATCAGAAAGAACGAGTTCTCAACATTTGCTACAACATGGACGGCACTGGAGGAGATAATGCTAAGTGAAATAAGTCAAGCAGAGAAAGACAACTATCATATGATTTCTCTCATCTATGGAACATAAGAACTAGGATGATTGGTAGGGGAAGAAAGGGATAAAGAAAGGGGGGGTAATCAGAAGGGGGAATGAAAGATGAAAGACTATGGACTATGCTAATATGCAAAAAAATGAAAAACTTTCAGGCAGACTAATTCGATGGTAAGTGGATCATATCAAAGACTGACAAAACAATCCACCTATTATACATACACACACAGCTCATATATTACCCATTTGCCTCTACAAAAATATTAAACTCAGGGTTATTACCATCTAGTTCACTTTTCTTTTATAGCCCACACGAATTTGTTCTTTATCAATTAATGGTAATCATTGCTATTTTTTGGCACTGGTACATGATTATTCCCCAAATCTTTTAATTTTAGAATTTAACTTATTTATGTATATAGCAATTGTTCTTAGTTTTCTGCCTTACTATTTTTTAATCTAATCCTTTGAACTCTATTTCTTCTTTTAAAATGGCTTGCTATTTCTAATTTTCCCTTTTCTCTTATAGCATAGTATCTTTCTCATCACTATAAAACTTATTCTCCTTATCTTCTTGTCTGCTAGAGTTTTGTTGTAAATTTTAGTCTTTTCATAAAACACAGAAAACATGAAGGAAAATATGGATAGCTTTGGTCCCATCAAAATTTAAAACTTCTGCATAGTTAGAAAAACATGAACAAAGTTTAAGGCAAATGACGGAGTACAAGAAAATGTTTCCAATATGTAAAATTTTAAAAAATACTTACAGAAATAGTGAATAAAACTAAGGGGAAAAATAGAACTCAAAGGAAAATGAACAAGGACTCTTTCTCAGAATATTAAATATAAATGAGCTATAAATGTATGAAAAGAAATGCTCAGAAGAATATCAATGAACTACAAACATATGAAAAGAAATGCTTAACTTCACCAATAATCAGAAAAAAGCAAATTATCCAAGCAAGATTTATCATATTTGATCTATTAGATTGGTGGAGATGAAAACACTGGTAGTACCCAGTGGTACAATTTTATTCTCTCCCCCATTCCAATCAGATAGCAAGGTAACTTATTTCCTCCCCTACGTTTAGTGAAGACACAAAGTTGAGGAGGGTGCAGCCTGGACAGGGAGGGAAAGCAGGGAATTAAGGAAGCAAGTACTTGAAGGCAAGAAGATTGGGGAAGAGGTTCCACCTGACAAGGGGGATGATGGGCAAATTGGGTCCTAGAGTGGTGGGTACATATTCCCTGTTCTGACAGCTTCTGGGGAGATACAAGGTCCTAAAGATAGCAACTGCATGTGTGCTCGATCCTGGGAACAGAGGCTCCTGGCCTCACCAAAAACCACCTGCTCCAACGGAGTACAAAAACCATATACTCAAACAAATGAAAGAAGTAGGCAGGCTGAGACAATGAACCTCATTAGTTTAAGATTCATATGTACCATATATATACATTCACAAATATAGTATGCATATTTATTAAAGCCAAACATAGGATATATTATATTGAAGGTTCTTCCTGAGAACTTCTTAGCTACTTTCATCTCTTGGCAGGTAGTCATCTAGATATAATTCCAGATTCAAATATTCAGGTATTACTATCAGGTAACAAGTACCATGAGTCACAGACCAGAGTACCAGAGAGGAAACTGCTGCATAGGAGGAGATCTCTGAAGATCTCTCTTCCAGGCTTCAGGTGATTATTGATCACTGCATGCATGTGATGAGTCTACCTGAAGCTGGGGAAAGAATCACCAGAAGAGAACAGGCAGAATAATCCCCAGGCCTCACACAGGTTGGGATAGATTGTGTTCACACAAGCCACATAATACACAGGACATAGGATAGAGTACTCAGAAGGTTTTTATCTTAGTAGTGAGGAAAAATAAGCTCCAGACTAAAGGCAGCCTTGACTTAATCTGCCTAACACAGATTAAAAGCAAGCCTCAAAAACTCAGACTATTTCCAATGAACTTAACTGACTCCCAAAATAAGACTCAAGAATATTTAAAAGTAACAAAAAAATACCCAGCACCCACAATATGAAATTCATAATGTCTGGCATCCAATCAAAATTTTTCAGGCAGGCAAAGAAACAGAAAAATACAACCCAAAATAAAGAAAAAATTTTCAACTAACAGAAATAGACCCAGAAAACACAGATGATATAACTAGCACACAAGCACATTAAAGCAGTTATTATAATATATTTTATATGTTCAGGAAATAGAGAAAAGTGGGAGCACATTAAAGTGAACAAAATCCTTACTTATGATACTAGGAAATCAATAAATAATGATTAATAAATTCATACAAATACATTATTTAGATGTATGGTTATAACCACTAGAAGAGATATTAAAAGTGGATTCTCTTTAAGATCCATCATATTTATGGATTAAAATACTCAATATTTATTTTTAAAATCTATTATGTCAAAGTTGATCTATAGATTCAGTGTAATTCCAGTCAAAATTTTAACAGGTTTTTTGATGAAAATTGACAAGTTGCAAAAGACCTATGCAATACTGAAGATGAAGAACAAAGCCAGAGGATTTACAAGATCAGACATCAAGAATAATTAAAATAGTGTTATACTAGTACAGACAGACAGGCCAATGGAATAGTATGAAGGGTTCAGAAATACATATATATATATATATGTATATAAATATATATATAAATATATATGCGTATATAATTACATTTACATATATTGTGTATATAATGAATATATACAAACACCTACATATTTACACACACACTTATGTGTGTGTGTGTGTATAGCTACTTTGTTTATGACAAAACTACCACTACAATCTAATGAGAAAAGGATGGTCTTTTCAACAAATGATACTTAGTCAATTGGATATCCATTTAGAAACAAATGACACATGATCTCCATCTTACACCATCCCAAAAAGCCAATACAGATAATGGTAAAACAATAGAGCTTCTAGGGGCACCTAGGTGGCTCAGTGGGTTAAGCATCTGCCTTTGACCCAGGTCGTGATCTCAGGGTCTTGGGATTGAGCCCCCTGTTGGGCTCCCTGCTCAGGAGGGAGCCTGCTTCTCCCTCTCCATCTGCTGCTCCCCCTGCTTGTGTTCTCTCACTCTCTCTCTGTCAAATAAATAAATAAAATCTTTTTTTAAAAAATTGAGCTTCTAGAATAAAACAGAATTATTTCATGAATTGGAAACAAGCGTGGGTTCCTTAACTACAACATAAAAGCATGAACCATAAAAAGAAAAATGATAAAATAAACTTTATTAAAGTTAAAAACTTCTGCTCAAAAAAAGACACCATTAAGAGAATGAAAAGGCAAGCCACAGATTAGAAGATATTTTACATGCATGCGCACGCACACACACACACACACATTTATATATGTATCACAAATACATGTGTCATATATCTACAAAAGATTCCTATCTAGAAGATATGAATAACTCTTACAGCCCAATTTTAAAAATGAACAAAGAACTTGAACGCCTAAGAAAAGAAAATACACAAATAACCAATAAGTATAAGAAAAGGGGCTAAAATCACCACTCATCAGGAAAACGCTAATTTAAATCACACTGAGATACTACTATAGAATGGCTAAAATTTAAAGAAATGACAATATCAAGTGATGACAAGCATGAGTGTTATGGGTTGAATTGTATCCACTCAGAAAGATACTTTGAAATCTCCCAGTATCTCAGAGTGTGACCTTATCTGGAAATAGGGTCTTGACAGAGGTAATCAAGTTAAGATGAGATTAGAGTGGTCCTAATCCAATGTTACTGGTGTGCTTATAAAAAGTGGGAACTTGGACATGCAGAGAGAGAAGATTAAGTGGAAAAAAAAAAACACAGAACACCACTTGAAGGCAGATTTGGAATAATGCATCTACAGGAAGGAATGAATACCAAAGATTATTGGCAAAACACCAGAAGCTCAGAGAGTCATGAAGCAGATTCTCCTTCCCAGGTCTCTGAAGAAACTAATAAATAGCATTTTTCACAGAACAATCAATCCTAAATTTTATACAGAACCACAAAGACCTTTGTTAAGAAAAACAACAGAGCTGGAGATAGAACAATCCCAGATTTCGTGATATGCTACAAAGCTGTAGTAATTAAAACAGTATGGTACTGGCACAAAAACAGACACATAGATCAATGGAACAGAATGGAAAGCCCAGAAATAAACCCATGCTTATAAGGTCAATTAATCTACAACAAAGGAGACAAGAATACACATGGGAAAAAAGAGTCTGTTCAACAAATGGTGTGGGGAAAACTGGACAGTTACATGTAAAAGAATGAAACTAAACCATTTTTTTAAAAAGATTTTATTTATTTATTTGACGGAGAGAGACACAGCCAGAGAGAGAAGGAAGGCAGGGGGAGTGGGAGAGGAAGAAGCAGGCTCCCAGCGGTGGAGTCTGATGTGGGGCTCGATCCCAGGACTCTGGGATCACACCCTGAGCTGAAGGCAGACACTTAATGACTGAGCCACCCAGGAGCCCCAAAACTAAACCATTTTTTAACACCATACACAAAAATAAACTCAAAATGGATTACAGACCTAAATGTGAGACCTAAAACCATAAAACTCCTAAAAGAAAACTTAGGTAGTAATCTCTTGGATATCACCCTTATATTCTTAGCAACATATTTATGGATAGGTCTCTTTGGGCAAGGGAAACAAAAGCAAAAATAAACTGTTAGGACTACATCAAAATAAAAAGCTTTTGCACAGCAAAGGAAACAATCAACAAAACATAAAGGCAACCCAGTGAATGAGAGAAGACATCTGCACATGATATATCCAACAAGGAGTTAACATCCAAAATATATAAGGAATTTATACAACACCAAAAAACCCCAAAAATCCAGTTTGTAAGTGGGCAAAGGATAGAGGACCTGGCTGACTCAGTTGGTAGAGCATGTGACTCCTGATCTCAGGGTCATGAGTTCAAGACCCAAGTTGGGCATAGAGCTTACTTCAAAAATAAATAAATAAATAAAAGGCAGAGGACCTGAATAGATATTTTCTCAAAGAATACACACAGAATGTCCAATAGACACATGAAAAGATGCTCAACATCACTAATCACTAGGGAAATACAAATCAAAACCACAAAGAAAAATCACCCCATACCTGTCAGAATGGCTAGCATTAATAACAAGTGTTCGTGAGGATGTGGGGGAAAGAAAGGAACCTTCATACACTATTGGTGGGAATATAAATTGGTGTAACCACTGTGGAAAACAGTATGGAAGTTCATCAAAAAATGAACAATAGAAATACCATATGACCCAGTAATTCCAGTACTGGCTATCTACCCAAAGAAAACAAAAACACTAATTTGAAAAGATATATGCACCCCTAGGCTTATTGCAGTTTTATTTATAATAGCCAAGATATGGAAGCAACCCAAAATATTAAAAAAGAAAAAAGAAGATTAACAAACTTTTTTTTAAAGATTTTATTTATTTATTTGACAGAGAGAGAGAGACAGCCAGCAAGAGAGGGAACACAGGCAGGGGGAGTGGGAGAGGAATAAGCAGGCTCCCAGTAGAACAGGGAGCCCGATGCGGGCTCAATCCCAGGACTCTGGGATCACACCCTGAGCTGAAGGCAGACGCTTACCGACTGAGCCACCCAGGTGCCCCTAACAAACTTTCAATTACAAAATAAAGAAGTCGTGGAGATGAAAATTATAGCACAGGGAATATAGACAATAAGATGGTAATAATCTATGTCGACTACACTTAATGTGGTGAGTACTAAGTAATGCATAGAATTGTTGAATCAATAGGTCGTAAATAAATAAAAACATATCTCCCCTCAAAAAAAAAAAAAAAAAACCAACCAACCCCCAACTCAACCAATACTTTGATTTTGAACTTCCAGCCTCCAGAACTTTTGTCTGTTATTTTAAGCCAACCAGTCTGTTGTATTTTGTTATGGAAGCTTTAGGAAGCTAATACAATGGGGATCAATTAGAATTCTCGTACACTGATGGTCATGGTATAAATTGGCTGAACCATTTCTGGAAAACTGTTTGGCAGTGTCTAGTAAAGCCAAACATGCATATAACCCAGCAGTTCCATTCCTGGTTATAAAGCAAACAAATAAGTTCTTATGTCCACCAAAAAACATGCACAGGAATGGTCATAGCAGCATTATTCATCATAGCCAAAAAATAGAAACAACTCAAATATCCATCAACAGTAGAACGAATAAATAAAACATGGTATCAGCATAGAAGACTATTACAAAACAATGAAAAGAATAAAGTACTGTTACCTGCAACAACACAGATAATCTTAGGTAGGATGCTAAGTAAAAGAAGCCAAGTATAAAAGAGTTCATGCTACAACATTCAATTTGTATGATGAAGTTCACAGATAAAACTAATGGGATAAACATTCATCTCTGGGGAGTTTATATTTACTGGGAGGGGGCCACAAGGGAACTTTTTGGAGTGCTATAACTGTTCTTAATCTGGGTAGTGGATGTATGTGATATATAACTGTAAAAATTTATCAAGCTGTTCAGTTAAAATTTACACATTTTACTGAATGTAAATTACACCACAAAAAGGTAAAAAAAAAAAAAAAAGCAATTTCCTCATGGGGAGTCCTATTGGTACATAAGAGAGATTGGACAGAAAGAGGTCTTTCATTATAAGTCTTTTGATTCTAGCTTTTTATTTTTTAAAGATATACATGCTCATGTGTTAACTAGATATAAAATAAATAACTTGCCAAAAACAGAAAATTAATGTTTATTACATAATTTGGTTTATAAAAAAATCTAATTTTTAATTAAAAAAATTTTTGTACTGTTTTTTAAAATTTTAATGCCAATATAATTAATACAGTGTTCTATTAGTTTTAGGTGTACAATGTAAGTGATTTCAACACACCATACATCATCCGGTGCTCAACACAAGTGCACTCCTTAATCCCCATCACGTGTCTCACCCATCCTTCCATCCACCTCCTCTCTGGTAACCATCAGTTCATTCGCTATAGCTGAGTCTATTACCTGGTTTGTCTCTCTCTGTTTTTTCCCTTTGATTATTTGTTTTATTTCTTAAATTCCACAAGTGAAATCATGATATTTGTCTTCCTCTGCTTATTTGCTTAGCATTTCTCTCTAGTCCATCCATGTCATTTCAAATGGCAAGATTTCATTCTTTACTGCTGAATATTCCATTGTATACATATACCACATCTTCTTTATCCATTCATCTATCCATGGACACTTGAGCTGCTTCCATAATTTGGCTATTGTAAAAAATGCTGCTATAAACATAGGGGTGCATGTATCCCTCTGAATTAGTGTTTTTGTATTTTTTGGGTAAATATCCAGTAGCATGATTACTGGATCATGAGGTAGTACTATCTTTAACTTTTTGAGGAACAGCCATTCTGCTTTCCACAATGGCTGCATCAGTTTGCATACTCAACAGTGCACGAAGGTTCATTTTTCTCCACATCATCATCAACACTTGTTGTTTCTTGTGTTTTCGATTTTAGCCATTCTGACAGGTATGAGGTAATACCCCATTACACTTTTTATTTGAATTTCCCTGTTGATGAGAGATGTTGAGCATCTTTTCATGTGTCCGTTGGCCATCTGGATGTTGTCTTTGGAGAAATGTCTGTTCATGTCTTCTGCCCATTTTTAAATCATTTTTTGGGTGTTGAGTTGAAAAAAAATTTTTTTTTAAGAGAGAGAGCGAGAGAGAGAGCAGGAGGTGAGGAGCAGAGAGAGAAAGAGAGAGAGAATCTCAAGCAGGCTCCATGCCCAGCATGGAGCCCAACACAGGGCTTGATCTCATGACCCTGAGATCATGACCTGAGCTGAAATCAAGAGTCAGATGCTTACCCTGGCGCTCCAAAAAATCTAATTGCTAAATTGCCCAGATTTAAATTTCTCAGAAAGCTCAAGAAGATATCAGTAGCATTGACAAGAGGATCCCTTGAGATTTCAAGAGCTAGTAGGTACTCTAGGACACCTCTTACCAGACTACTTTGATTAAGTCACTGTGAACAACATCATTCATATATATATATGTTCTCTTAACTTGCAGGAAATATGGATCTTACCTATTCTGTAGTTTCATGAGGCCAAGTTGATGTTTCTCTTTTTCCCAAGCTAATTCTTTTTCCACTTGTTGAATTTTAAAAGCTGTTTTCCTGCCAATCTCAGCACGAATTTTGGAATCTATATCAAAATCCTGCAAATAAGTAGATTTGTTCATCAAAATGGGTATTTTTATCAATATACATTATCAATCCTATTTCATACACAGATACAGATTAAGTTTTGTACTCAATTTCATTTTGCATTATAATTCTCTTCCGAATATCACAAACTCTCTCTGTTCTAGAAAAAAGTTACTTACAATTTTATTTCTACAAAATATGGAGAAAAGTTCTCAGAAATAATTAATAATACTGCAAATAAGGTTATATATTAAAAGATTTTCCCACAATAAAACCAATGAATAACAGAATATTTGGAGAGTGTAGAGTTAAAAAACAAACAAACAAACAAAAAACAACAAGAAAACACTTCCACCACCCCAGAGCAACTACTGGCACATAACCAGCTAGGCACAGGACAGATGTTCGTGGCATGCCTTCCCATGTGACCCCACCCAGGAAAGACAGCTAAGTCTTTGGTGTCTTTTTGAGGTTACCAAGTTCTAGCTGGATGTCCTTCACCAAGGGGGCCATTTTTCCCATAAGGATACTTAGGGGATAATTTTATTTTTCCTTTACTCTTAGAAAAATATCAGAGCCCACCTTCAGACTAAGTTGTAAGTAGTAATTAATCTTTGCAGGGGTGTTTCTGTTTTAAGTCATGATATATATAAAATGCTTAGCTGCAGAACTCACCTCAGGTGTTCTTTATTTTGAATTATGTTACCCATATTCCATAAATGTCAAGCTTTTTCTTAGTAAAATAGCATAAATATCTGTTAACCATTCTGGGTTGGTCTTTTAACCAATATGAATTATCCATTATTATTTCACCAGAGCATTTTTCATATGGAATTGGCTAGGTGCCTTTAAAATTATAGGTATAGTCAGGATGATAAATTCTGGCTTTTTATTTGATTAGGTTCTTGACAGCAATTCCACTTAGGAGGAAGTACACAATGAAAAGAAAATCACTAGCAGGTAAATGGGGCTTTGTAATAAGTCATAAAAGAAAAAAAAATTAATACAAAATTAGCTTGAACAATTTGTTGGTTGTCCCCATAGCTTCAACTATACTAAGTCATCTTTTAAGAACTTTGTGGACCTATCAGTTACTGTCTTTTCAATAGATGTGGTGAATTATAGAAATAGAATCACAGAGAATCAAAATATATGTGTACCTACACAATGGTTGGATATCTTGGCTAGGTATAATAAGTTTTGATAACCAGATTTAAACCTGCATTTATATCTTACTTTGTTTATCCCCCCCCCCCAAAAAAAGTGAGGTAGCTAAATCTGGAAGTAAACTTCGTGTTATGTAAGGAGGCTCTTCTGTATCCAAACCAAGTTGGGTGTCAAATTCTACAGTATTTTAGCTGCTGCCAACACACTGGCCAGATAAGGGGAAGCTTAAAAATGATTTTAAGTATTCCTAATTTATCAGCAAAATAGTCTTGATCCAAAAAATTGTGTATGTTAAAAATTAAAGTCAAATTTATTTTAGGCTTACTGTTTGCTTAAACTGCATATGCTTTGGCAATCCTTGATTCATTTCTAGAAGTTTCCAAAACTCATTCCTCAAAGCTTTGAGTTTTTCTCTCTTCCCAGCCTTTATTTCTTCCACTTCTTTCATTAACTTGTCATGTTCTCTTTTTCTTCTAGCATTCTCAATACTGAAAACAGAAATTGAAAAGGATAATGAGATATAGAAACGGCATAAAGAGGAAATGAGGACTCAATAATTTGGAAATTCTTTTGGCTTGGTCAACTTCCAGAAAATGCCATTTTGCAACAGCTCAGGGCTAGTAAGTATTTATCAAAAATTCCCATACCTATAGGCTTTGGGATCTTCAATATCTTCTGGAATTGGCTCTGTTTCAATTCCAAACTGTAGAAAGGGGAGAAATGGTTAACCTTTTAAATTGCATATTTCTCTTAAAATATCTGATACGAAGTAAACTGAGTTTTTTCCCTCTACCAATTTCTAATAATTATAAGTCTGCAAAGTATTTTCACAAGAAATAAACTAGGGAAAACTATGGGGGAAATTGCAATTGATTAAACTTATTTGTTTCTGCTTTAAAGAAGTAGGTAGAAAAAGTCTTGAAAACTAATGTGTATGCCAAATGTTAATATCACTATAATTCCCCTCCAAAATGTGAATTGTTAATATTATGCATTATTAACAAAGAATACACACAAAATTTCTAGGTCATTTGTTTTAAAATGCTGTTTTTTAGCTTATCCCCTTTAATATATGCATAATTCTCCCCAAATACTTTACGTGTATACAGGAAAATATTAAAATATATATTTTTTAAATTAAAATTCTTTTATTTGACTAAGGTTGACATACAATATTTTTTTAAAACTTTATGCATTTCATTTGACCTTATTAAAGAAAAGACATACAGTGAGACATGCACAGAATAATATAGTTCCCCTCCTTGAGAAAGAAAGATGAACTCAGAAATATGAATCTTCTTTTAGAAAGGAAATTAGTTTAAGGGAACTATGAAGTAAATCACTTCAAAGCACTTTGTTTATTCAGGTGCTATACTATAAAATTTAAGGAAGGAGAGTTATAATCCAGTGAAAGAAATGGAAGTCTGAGGTTGGTAGCTAATCAGTTCCTGAGTAAAATTGAATTTGTTTGTTCTCTATTCTTTTTCATAACAGATAGGTCCCTGGTTTGTTGTCATTCACTGTGAAGAAATAAGGACTCAGAACTGGAGGGGACTATGCTAAGTGAAATAAGTCAAGCAGAGAAAGACAATTATCTATGGTTTCACTTACATGGGGAACATAAGGAATAGCATGGAGGACACCAGGAGAAGGATGGGAAAAATGAAGGGGGGGAAATCAGAGGGGGAGATGAACCATGAAAGACTATGGCTTCCGGAAACAAACTCAGGGTTTCAGAGGGGAGGGGGTGGAGGGATGGCTTAGCCCAGTAATGGGTATTAAGGAGGGCGCATATTGCATGAAGCACTGGGTGTTATATGCAAACAATGAATCATGGAACATTACACCAAAAACTAATGATGTACTGTACAGTAACTAATATAGCATAATAGAAAAAGAAATAAGGACTCTCTTTTAACCAAATTATATTATTACAGTACTAGTCTTTATACATATGAAATGTAAATCTACATATTTTTGTGTAAGGTAAGGTTTAGAGCTTTTTTTTTTTTTAAGGTTTTTAATTAAGTAATCTCTACACCCAACGTGGGGCTCAAACTCACAATCTGGGGATCAAGAGTCGCATGCTCTACTGACTGAACCAGCCAGGTACCCCAAAGTTTAGAACTTCAGCAAAAGTGAAGTCATAAGATTTGACGGGTATAAGAGACATTGATGGCTGATACATTGTAATTACTATTAATCACTTAGGACATAACTTGACTGAATTTTATTTTTTTTATTCTTTTATTGCCCAGAGCCAAGCCCCTGGTTTTCCATTAGTAGTGTGATCTCCAGGATACCCAGCCAACTATCTCTTGGCCTCAGCTGTTTACAATAAATTTGAGTTAAACAGAGTTGCTACCAACTGTGCCAAAATACAGAAAACCAATTGTTCTCAATTTTGGTTGCACCTTAGAATCATGGGGGCTGAGATCGGGGAAGAGGGCAAGATATTTTACAAAATATCTTTTGTATTTTGATACAATACCTTGGCCTTTCAGATATTCTGATTTAATTGCTCCTGGCTGGGGCTCAGGCATCTGTACTTTTAAGGCCTTCCCAGTGGATTCTAAAGTAAGAACCTTAGACCTATGCAGAGCTGAGTACTCCATTCAGTTCTTTCTGATTTTGTCTTCCTAAAAGCAGAGTCCATATCAGTGAAATAAAAAATACTGATGGAATTCATAAATAAAAGGAAGCTATTATACAAATGTGAAATGGATTTCTTCTGTCCAATATAGATCTCCATAGAGAGAGCTGGCACTAGGTAGAAAGAAAAAGATTTACTTGTTCATACACTTTCCACTTCTGTAATTCTTCCTGAGCTGGAGCTCTTTAAACAACAGTCCATTCTCCTAATTTTGCTTGTATTAATAGAAATGAAAATTTACCTGCTCAAATCTGCCCTACCTTTTTTGTATTTTCTTTTAAAGTTGGCTACCTATTAAACGGAATATCAATGTGTTCACAGGAGTTTTAACTATTGTTGTTTTTTTTTTTAAAGATTTTATTTATTTATTAGAGAGAGAGACAGCCAGCGAGAGAGAGAACACAGGCACGGGGAGTGGGAGAGGAAGAAGCAGGCTCCCAGTGGAGGAGCCTGATGTGGGGCTTGATCCCAGAACTCCAGGATCACGCCCTGAGCCAAAGGCAGATGCTTAACGACTGAGCCACCCAGGTGCCCCAACTATGGTCTTTTAAATACTATTCCTTCTTCGTTTTTTTTTTTTTTTTTTTTAGGAGCAATTCTAATGGTTATTAGTGATTTTTTACCAAAGGAACTACTTTGATAATAGAAAATTCAGGTCTTGAGGTAGGGCAAATGGATATAATTTGGGGATCTGAACCCTCAATCTTCATTACAAATCCAATAATACATTCTGCCTAAGAATAGAATAATTTAACTCAATCTTTGGTCATGATCCACGTTGTCATATTCTAATACTAAAGACTAATAGTTTTACAACCCTTTTCAAACACACAAATTATGGTATACTTCCCATATAGGCCCCTTTAATAAGTGAATGAAAAGCAAAATAGATGAAAAGGTTGTACATTTTGAAAACAAATTTTAATCAAGAAAGTGATATAGAAAAAATGACCCAGTCTTTTTAATTTGGGGAATTCTGTACCTTTAGTGTTATAGGGGAATTCAATAACTTTAATATTTAATAATAGAGGCACCAGAAAGTCAAAATTATTATACTAATAACAAGACTAGACTATAAGGTAAATGTGTCTAAAGAGTTTTCAGTTATTAAAGAATGAGTAATTTTGACATCACTATTTCAAAATATTTGTTTATCATTGTTATTAGTTACATACCCTGGGAGATGGCACTTTGGCTCTGATGTCTTTCTTTAGCTCAAATTCAGAAAAAATGGTAAAAACAAAGATATTACTATCTGCTCCAGTAGTCACCAAGAAACGGTCATCAAAACTGGTAGAGATGCCTTTAATACATCCATAATTATTGTCATGGATATTGAAGTGCCAGTAGTCCTCTATATTCATCAGTGAAGGATTATCCTGATTTAGGATATAGACTCGGATTGCTCCATTTTGCATTCCACAAAACATCATATCTTGGTGAATACTATGAAACATAAATTGTTCTTCATGTTAATCTGAAAATGTTTAATTTTAAATTAATTGACAAACAGCTAAACTTGAATAACAAAGATGTTATGGGCTACATTGTATCCCCCCATTCATATTTTGAAGCCCTAACGAACTATGGCAGCTCTAGCAAACGCATACAAAAGGGTAGAAGGGGAAGAAAAGCCAATTTGAAATTTGGAGCTATTATATTTGATCTTCAAAAGAATGACTGGCATATATGCTTCTCAATTATTAAAGGACTATTGATTCAATTTGTGATTTCTCCAGAATCATTGCAACACTGAACCTTCATTATTTGACCATGCAGTAACATCCTCCTGAGTAAATCCCTACAAACCAATTGTGTGAAAAACAAATTCTGACAGAATATTTCATAAAGGGACTTGAACTATAGTTTTAGAATCAGCTTTGATTCTATTTATTCATTCAATGTATTTAACTAGAAAACATTTGAGTACCCCTCCATTTGGACAGATTTTGAAATGAACAATATTCATGATGGACAACAACATGGACATAAATGGGATATGGTTTTTTTAGGGCTTTCTGAAATTCAGTTCACCTGAAAGTGATAGTTTGGATGGGATTATCCTCTGTATCTTCAAGAAGACGAAAATCAAAAGGTTCATCTTTCTTTTTTGTGATAGCACTACTTTTGTCAGACAGGGGGAATTCACAGTGATATAGAAAACCAGCATCATAACCACCCTGGAAAAGAGATAAATAACATAGAAGGTAGTATTTGAATATAAGATACCTATGACCACATGAGGATTTTTATATTATTTCATATTTTAAAACCTAAAATAGATGTCATAAAACATCTATTTTGATATGATTTCTATGATTATAGATAAGGTTTTATAAAGTATCTCCATTGTCTATTTATATGCAACTATACGATTATATAGTAATAAGACACTTTACAATAATTTGCTTTCCACTTAAAAGTCAGTACAAGAGTGATACCACTTCTGACTATCTACTGAATTCCATTTTATTTCAGGTATTATTCTGCATTTAGTATTCAGTAATAGAGTTTTGTAGGTCATGGTGTTCGAACTGGTTTTGAGTCTAGGGCATTGCTCTTCTCTCTCCAGCAACTGGCAGTTCTGGAAGTGGCAGCTGAGAGGCTTAGAAGCTCAGCAGAGCAATCTGTTGTCTCATGGGCTTAGAAAGAGGGAGAGAAATTTCAGGGTCCTCCAAGGAGAAGGAGCCACAGTAAACACACCTTCCAGTGGGCTTTCCATTGCAACCCTGGAACACTATACATTACATGTGTGAGTCTCAATCACTGACGAGATGAAAGTGATCTAGGATTTCTAGCTGCGTTCCAGAACCAAAAATAAATTTCCAGGAGACAACGGCAACATACAGATTCCCAAGCTAATGATACAGTTTTTCACATACAAGGTCAATTATTCAATTAAAAAAAAAAAACTAGGCATACTAGCTAAGACAAGGCTTGACTGAAAATCAAAAGACAAACAAGATTATAGTGGGAATGCAAACTGGTGCAGACACCCTGAAGACAGTATGGAGGCTCCACAAAAGGTTAAAAATAGAGCCAGCCTAAGATCCAGCAAGTGCACTACTAGGGATTTATCCAAAGGACACAAACATAATGATTCGAAGGGGCACATGCACCCCAATGTTTACAGCAGCAATGTTCACAATAGCCAAAATATGGAAAGAGCCCAGATGTCCATCGACAGATGAATGGATAAAGAAGATGTGGTGTATATATACAATGGAATAATACCCATTAAAAAAAAAAAGAAATCTTTACATTTGCAATGTTGTGGATGGAAGTAGAGGGTACTATGCTAAGTGAAATGAGTCAGTCAGAGAAAGACAAATACCATATGATTTCACTCGTATGTGGAATTTAAGAAACAAAACAGATGAACATAGGGGAAGGGAAGGAAAGTAAAATAAGATGAAAACAGAGAGGGAGGCAAACCATAAGAGACTCTTGACTATAGGAAACAAATTGAGGGTTGCTGGAGGGGAGGTGGGTGATGGACATTAAGGAGGGCAATTGATGTAATGAGCGCTGGGTGTTATGTGCAACTGATGAATCATTAAATTCTCTCCCTGAAACTAATAATACACTATATATTAACCAAATTGAATTTAATTTAAAAAAGACAAGCAGATCAAAGTAATAAGACATTGATTGAGATATTTACAAAATGGACTTTGAATAACCAATATTGATATATTTAAGGAATTTGAAGCCAAATGAAAATTTAAGAAGTCATCTGGAATCTATAAAAAGAAATACAATAATGGAAAAAATAAAATTCTAGAACTGACAAGTAAAATGACAAATTACAAATTCAAGAGATGAGTTTGAAAGCAACTAGACACAGCTAGAGTTATGAAGCTGCAACAGAGAGCAGATAAGGTAGTCAGACCAAAGCAGGAGAAAGAAAAGAAGGATGGAAAATACCCCCCAAAAAGGCTGGTGTGTGTGTGTAAAGTACATATGGGACATAGTGATAAAGGTTAACGTACATAAAACTGAAATCCCAGAAGAAACAAAAAGAGAGGCCAGAGCAATATTGTGGTAGATAATGGCTGTGAATTTTCCAAAACCGAATAAAACTATGTTGGGATTCAAGAAATGCTATGAACACAAGCAAGATAAATATGAAGAAACTACACCCTTTAACACAAAATTTTAAAAGCAACCAGAGAAAAAGACAGACTAGTTTTCAAAGAAACAGTAAGAAGGTACAGCTGGTAGAGTGGAAGACAAAAGAGGATTAAAAGATATCAAAGTTTGAAAACAAAATATCCAGCAAAAATATAATTTTTTAAAAAGGAAAAATGAAGACATTTTAAGAACCCCCCAAAGCCCTCAAAACAGAGAATTTGTCACTAGCAGACCTACATTAAATATATAATATATATTATATATTTAAGGCAGAAGATGCAACTACAAAGATATAGAAGGAATTAACAGCAAGAAAAAGGATAAACCAAAATGATATCAATATAAAATACTGGTAAAATACCTTTTGGAGATACAAAAAAAAATTAATATATATATATAAAGAAAAGATAGGACAATGGAGAGGGAAAGGATACATGGCATTAACATTTAAGTGCTCTAAGATCTTTTTTTCTCTGAGATTAGGAGAATAAATTTGTATCAAATTACATGAAGTTAAAGGTGCATATTATGATCTCTAGGATCACCTCTAAAAGGAGTAGTGTAAGGGAAGGAAAGAGAGATTAAGGAAAAATTTTAAGTACTAGAACGTGTTTATGTGCTGATAAGAATTTAGTGAACAGAGGGAAGTGGGTGATACAGGAGACGAGGTGGTTTACTGCAGGAATAAAGTACTGGAGGAAGTGAGAGGGGTGGGATCGAGAGGCCTTTGGGAAAAGTGTCCTTGGACAGCTGCAGGAGACCACTCATCAACCGGAACAATAGGCAAAGCAGACAAAACTCGTATGGATCCTCACAGGGTGTTAGATCTATTTAAGACAAGACAAGGGAAATTTTACTTTCTCAGTGAAATGTGAGAGGAGGTTAGCGTTAGAGGTGAGGGAGGGTGCAGCATGTTTGAGGGGAGGAAGAATTACATCAGTAATTTAGCAAGTGGCAGAGTGAACGGGGCTGGGCGGTAGAACGGGCCTGCAGTGTGAGCATGGACTTGAGAACTGCGGTCAGGACTTCACAGGGAGATGGTGTTCCACACGGTCTGCTTGGTTGCAGGCACAGAGCTGGCAAATAGTCGCATCAAGCAGAGTCAGTGTCACTACCTCTGTAACTTGTGTGCTGGTGGAGCTTAATGGTAAAAAGCATGGATTCTAGGCCCAGACTGCCCAAGTCCAGATCCTGGTTCCACCTCCCGTTAGTTATATGACCCTGGATAAGTTACCTAACCTCCCCATGCCTCGGTTTCTTCTTATGTAACATGCAAATTATAAGGGACTTATTTTAGACAGTGGTTAGTAAATCACTTAGAAGGGTGCCTGGTATAGAATAAATAGATTCCCATATTTAGCAAATAAAAATACAAGATGCCCAGTTAAATATGAATTTCAGATAACAAATACACCTAGGATAAGTATGTCTCACATAACATTTATCAGGCAAGCCTAAGAATAAGCGCTACATGTGTTTTTATATAACAATTTTTGCCTGTGTTTCAAGGACACTAGAACTCTATCACATTGTATTACAGTTGCTTCCAGGCCTCCCTCCCTCCTGATATGAAGAAACTTCCTGAGGGCAGGAACCATATTTATCCACTTCACCCTTGAACCCCACGCAATAGTAGCCATCAACAATTGTTTCATAAAACAAAGACAAAGCATCTCTACTTTCTATCCTTCTTGCTGCTTGCCTCCTTAGAAGTTGCATGAGAGACTATGGACTATGAGAAACAAACTGAGGGCTACAGAGGGGAGGGGGTGGGGGAATGGGATAGACCGGTGATGGGTAGTAAGGAGGGCACATATTGCATGGTGCACTGGGTGTTATACACAACTAATGAATCATCGAGCCTTACATCGAAAACCGGGGATGTACTGTATGGTGACTAACATAATATAATAAAAAATCATTATTAAAAAAAAAAAAAAGAAGTTGCTAACGAGGAGTTTCTAGGAAAAGTCGAACAGGGGAGAAGTTAACCCTCGTTACTCCTTGTAGTAACAATCCTCGTATAGTCAGTGTTCTGACCTGGCCAAAGATACCCAGATCTTTTGGTTGTGAATTAATGATAAGCTTTCATTTACAGGCGTACCTCAGAGATAATGTGGGTTCAATTCCAGACCAACTCAATAAAGCTACTATTGTAATAAAGGGCATCAATGAATTTTTTGGTTTCCCAGTGCATATAAAAGTTATGTTTACACTATACCACAGTCTATTAAGTATGTAATAGCATTATGTCTAAGAAAACAATGTACATACCTTAATTTAAAACTACTTTATTGCCCCAAATTTCTAACCATAATCTGAGTTTTTGGCAAGTCTTAATCTTTTTGCTGGTGGAGGGTCTCACCTCAACGTTGCTGGCTGCTGACTGATCAGGGTGCTGGTTGCTGAAGGTTGGGGCGGCCGCAGCAATTTCTTGAAATAAGACAATACTGAAGTTTGCTGCATCAATTAACTTTTCCTTTCATGAATTTCTCTGTTGCATGCAACGCTGTTAACATTTTATTCACAGAACTTCTTTCAAAATTAATCAATCCTCTCAAACCCTGCTTCTGCTTACCAACTAAGTTTATGTAATATTCTAAATCCTTTGTTGTCATTTCAACAATCTTCACAGCATCTTTGCTGGGAGTAGATGCCATCTCAAGAAACCACTTTTTTTTTTTTTTTAACTCATCCAGAAGAAGCAACTCCTCGTCTGTGAAAGTTCTATTATGGGATTGCAGCACTTCAGTCCCACCTTCAGGGTCCATTTGTAATTCTAGTTCTCTTGCTATTTCTACCACATCAGCAGTTTCTTCCCCCACTCAAGTCTTGAACCCTCAGAGTCATCCATAAGGGTTGGAATCAACTTCTTCCAAGAAATCCTGCTAATGCTGATATTTTGATCTCTTTCCATGAATCTAAAATGGTGAATCCTTTCCAGAAGTTTTTCCATTGACTTTGCCCAGATCCATTAGAGGAATCACCATCTATGGCAGCCATAGCCTTATGAATTGTATTTCTTAGATAATAGGACTTGAAAGTTTAAAAGGCTCCTTGATCCACAGGCTGCAAAATGGCTGTTGTGCTAGCAGGCAGGGAAACGACGTTAATCTCAGGGTATGTCTCCGTCAGAGCTCTCGGGTGACCAGAGGCATTGTCCATGAGCAGTAATATATTGAAAGAATCTTTTTTCTCAGGAGTAGGTCTCAACAGTGGCCTTGAACTCTTCAGTAAAGCATGTTGTAAACAGATGTGCTGTCATCCAGCTTTGTTGTTCTGTTTCTAGAGCGCTGGCAGTGCAGATTTAATGTAACTCCTGAGGGCCAGGATTTTCAGAATGGCAAATGAGCACTGGCTTCAACTTAAGTCACCAGCTGCTTTAGTCCCTAACAAGAGAGCCAACCCATTCTTTGAAGCCAGGCATTGACTTCCCCTCTCTGAAAGTCCTAGATGGCATTTTCATCCACAATAAGATGGTTCCATCTACACTGAAAATCTCTTGTTCAGAGGCACCTGGGTGGGTGAGTAAGTTAAGCATCTGCCTTCAGCTCAGGTCATGATCCCAGAGTCCTGGGATCAAGCCAAACATCCGGCTCCCTGCTCAGTGGGGAGTCTGCTTCTCCCTCTCCCTGCTCATTCTCTCCCTCACTCTATCTCTCAAATAAATAAAATCTTTCAAAAAAAAAAAATCTCTTGTTCAGTGTAGCCTACTTCAGGAATTATTTGAGCCAGATCTTCTGGAGAACGTGCTGCAGCTTCTATCCCAGCACCTGCTGCTTCCCCTTATACTTCTGTGTTATGGAGACAGCTCCTTTCCTTCTTTTCTTAAACCTCACTGAACCAATCTCTGCTAACTTCCAACTTTTCTTCTGCAGCTTCCTCGCCTCTCTCAGCCTTCATAGAATTGAAGAGAATTCAGGGCTTGCTCTGGATTAAGCTTTGGCTTAAGGGAATGTTGTGGCTGGTTTGATCTTCTATCCAGACCACTGAGAATTTCTCCATATCAGCATTAAGCCTGTTTTTCTTTCTTAGTATTCACGTGTTCACCAGACTAGCTCTTTTAATTTCCTCTAAGAACTTTTTCTTTGCATTCACAAGTTGGTCAACTGTTTAACTGTTTGGCACAAGAGGCCTAGTTTTTGGCCTATCTTGGCTTTTGACATGTCTTCCTCACTGAGCTTAATCATTTCTAGCTTTTGATTTAAAGTGAGAAGCATGTGACTCTTGCTTTCACTTGAACAATTAAAAGCCATTGTAGGGTTATTAATTGGCCTAATTTCAATATTGTATCTCAGGGAATAGGAAGGCTCAAGGAGAGGGAGAGAGGCAAGGGAATGACTGGCTAGTGGAGCAGTCAAAACACACACCTTATTTATTATTAAGTTTGTGGTCTTTTATGGGTGTGGCTCATGGCTCCCCAAAACAACTACAGTAGTAACAAAGATCAATGATCACAGATCATAACAACAAATAATGAGAAAGTTTGAAATACTGCAAGAATTACAAAATGTGACGCAGAAACATGAAGTGATCCAATATTGTTGGAAAAACGATGCCAATAATCTTGCTCAATACAGGATTGCCACAAACCAATTTGTGACAATCACAGTATCTGTGAAGTGCAATAAAATAGTGTATGCCTGTATACTTTTATGTCAATTATTACTTTTTTGGTTAATGGAGCTGAAATTTGTAACAAATTTATAATGAAGGAAATCTTTCTGCAATTGATCAATGTCTTATGATAGGAGTAGAAAATATATAATTAGAGGATATAGTTGTCACAACATTGTGACAGTCCTTGATATCCATTTTTCTCTTCTTCCTTATTAGCCAAATCCCAATTTTATTCAGGGTGGCAATGTGACCATCTAAAAACAGCCATCTTCCCAGACCTCCATGTGGCCACACAGCATAGCTGCAAATAACAAAATGCAAGCAAAATTTTACAGGATAGTGTGACCATTATTTTCAAAATGCCAATTAGTTTCAAAATTTAAAAAACCGCAGAACCAACTGGAAGAACCTTTAGCCCTTTGCCCTTCTATCTTCAATTCTTCTCCCCTTTGACCTCCTGGAACATGTATGATTGTTATAGATGATAGCAGATATAATAAGGAGACATAAAAGAGATATTAAGATGATATAAAAACTATAACTCACATTCGTTCACCAAAATTCACACTTTCAATAGTAGTTAATAAATGGTCTTCCCATAAGAGTTAGAAAGTAAGAATGTGCTGGAAAATCATGATCATAAACTATATTTGATTAGGGCTGAGATAAAAATTATGTATTACATTATTACTCACCAAAGAAACCCAGAACTTCCCTGGCTCAGAGTAAAAGCCACAGAGGATGCGACAGGGAGTTGATGGAATAAAGATTTCAGGTAATGGCTCCTCTTGCTCTTCCTCCTCCTCCTCTGCCTGTAATTCCTTTTCTCCATCTTCTCCCTTCTCTGCTGCTAACTGCTTCCTCCTTTCTTCCTTCTCCTTTTCCTTCAACTTCTTTAGTGTCTTTCTCTTTTCTATTTCTATTAATCGCTTTTGCAAGAGACATTAAGATATAAAAACAACTGTAAATCATTCATTCATTTACAGTAAGGGGATGACAAAGAAGGTGAAAGGAAGATAGGGTCCTAGAAGAACTCACAGCTCTGATGTAAAATAATGTCATTTAAAGATAATTATCAATTTGGGGGATATATTTTATCATTATCATTTTTAAATCATTTCTGTATTACCCCCTTCAATCCTAGTTTTATAGAAATTATTTTCTCATTTTTTTCCTAATAGAGAAACTAAACATAATTTCTTCCAGTCTATCACCATCAAACCTGAATTAGGTAGATCAAAATAACCCAAGGAAAGTTGTTCCTATTTTTAGTAATACTGTCAGACCCTCTGTGTCTTTCAGATGGTGATTTCAAAAGCCACCTAATGCTGGTGTCCCTACCTCCCATCGTTTACCTCTTTATTTTTCATCCCTCAGAATTATCCTACTAATTTATATGCTCTCATCACATCAATCCCTTCCTCAAAATCTCACAGTGGGAGGGGTGATGAACAGCTTCTGCACAACGAAAGACAGATGGAGACACAGTAATGAAGGGAACCTCCATCCCCAAATGCTCTGCACTGCAGTGAGAATGGACAGTACCGAGAGAGTAGGAGCAGATTTGTCTGCCCTGGGACACAGGGGGGAAAAACAACAACAACAACAACAACAACAACAACAACAACTAAGGTTTAAAAGAGTAACTAGTAAAAGGTGAAAGATTTATATGATCTGAAGAGAAATCAGAATATATCCAAAATCTATAAAGAACTTATCAAACTCAACACCCAAAGAACAAATCTAACCAAGAAATTGGCTGAAAACATTAACAGGCATTTCTCCAAAGAAGAGCTACAAATGGCCAACAGACACGTGAAAAAGTGCTCAACATCTCTGGCATCACGGAAATACAAATCTAAACCACAATGAGATCCCTCACACCAGTCAGAATGGCTACAATTAACAAGTCAGGAAATGACAGATGTTGGCAAGGATGCAGAGAAAGGGGAACACTCCTGCACTGTTGGTGGGAATGCAAGCTGGTGCAGCCACTCAGAAAAACAATATGGAGGTTCCTCAAAAAGTTGAAAATAGAGCTGTCCTACAACCCAGCAATTGCACCACTGGATATTTACCTCAGAGATACAAATGTAGTGATCTGAAGGGGCATGTGCACCCCAATGTTTATAGCAGCAATGTCCACAATAGCCAAACTATGGAAAGAGCCCAGATGTCCACTGACAGATGAATAAAGAAGATGTGGTATATATATACAGTGGAATATAACACAGCCATCAGAAAAATGAAATCTTGCCATTTGCAATGATGTGGATGGTATTATGCTAGGCAAAATAAGTGAATCAGAGAAAGACAATTATCATATGATCTCACTCACATGTGGAATTTAAGAAACAAAACAGAGGATCATAGGGGAAGAGAGGAAAAAAATGAAATAAGACAAAACCAGAGAGGGAGACAAACCATAAGAGACTCTTAGCCATAGGAAACAAGCTGAGGGTTGCTGGAGTGGAGGGGAAGGGAGGGGAGGGAGGGGAGTCGAGGGATAGGATAACTAGGTGATGGACACTGGGGAGGCTATGTGTTGTAATGAGCACTGGGTATTATATAAGACTGATGAATCACAGACCTGTACCCCTGAAACAAATAATACATTTTATGTTAATTGAATTTAAATAAAAAACAAATAAATAAAAGGGCAACTAGTATATAAAAGAATCAACCTTAGAACCCTGACAAACTGCAGGGAGCTGCTGGAAATCTCTGCGGGTCAGAAGGGCTGGCGAGCATGACAAGTTATGCTCCCCCTCCACCATGACAGTGTGAATGGGGGGAGCAAGATCTGGGCACCCTAATCAGCCTACCACATCAGTGAGCCCAAGGCCCCTAGCCCCTACTAGCCCCAGCAATCTCACCAAGGAGGATCCAGGGAGGTTTACACCAGCACACCCCCAGATAGCCCTCACCACAGCTCCAGCTGCTGTACCAAGGGGACACAGGTGCGAAGCATTCCCAAACACTCCAGGTCCCCACCACTTTTGCTTCAGACAGCTTGCTAGGGCACCCCCAATTACAGAGTGCCCTGGGACCTCTCGGCTGATGCCTGCTCTGGCCCCAGCTGTCCCACCTGGATGCCCCCTGTACAGCACACAGGTGTCCCCCATTACCCTACAAGGGCAGCCCCTGTGCAGCATACCCAGGGGTCCCCAGCTGTACCCACTCCAGCTTCAGTTGTCCTACCAGGGCACCCTCAGTGTGGAATGCTCTTTAACACCCTGGCTTATCCCCATTTCCACTTCAGCTGTCCTGCTAGAGTGTCTTCTACATGGAAAGCCCAGGGACTCCCCAGCTTACACCAACTTCAGCTTCAGCTGGCCTGACAGGGCACTCATGCACAGTATGTGCTTGGACACCGTGACCTGTTCTGGCCTGGGCTTATCACCCCATCAGGCCCCCCTCTGCAATGAGCTTCCCAGGACACTTCAACTTGCACTGACTTCAGCTTCAGCTGTCCTGCCGGGGTACCCTCTGCACATAGAGCCTCAGCATCCTCCAAATCTGCACCCAATTCAGTTTTAGTTGTCCTGCCAGAATGTCCACTGCATGCAGAGCCCTGGTATCCCCCACTTGCACCCAATTCAGCTCCAGCCATCTCACCAGGTCAGCCACAGCACGGAATGCCCTGCAACCCCCAACCTTACACCAGCTGCAGCTCCAGCCAGCCAGATGAAGTCACCCAGTATACACAGGGGAGACTATACACAAGACCATTTCTTCAAATTTAGGAGAAGTAGCTGTTCCACCTAATTCATAGAAACAAACATGAAAGTCAAGAAAAATGGGGAGATAGAAGAATACATTCCAAAAGAAAGAACAAGACAAAACCTCCAAAAAAGAAATAAAAAGGAGATAAGCAATATGCTTAATAAAGAGTTTAAAGCAATGATCATAAAGATGCTCACCTTGATGGAGAAAAAAAGTAAAAGAACGCAGGAGGCCTTCAACAAAGAGATAGAAAATAGAAAAAAGAATCAGAGATGAAAAATACAGTAACTGAAGTGAGGGAGAAAAAAAACACTAAAGGAAATCAACAGATTACAGATGCAGAATGAATCAGTGATCTGGAACAGAGGGTAATGGAAAGCACCCAAAATGAACAGCAGGGGGGAAAAAATTCAGGATAAGTTAAGAGATCTCTTAGACAACATCAAGCAAACAAACATTCACATTGTAAAGGCTCCAGAAGGAGAAGAGAGAGAAAGGAGCAGAAAACTCATTTGGAGACATACTAGCTTAAAAACTTCACTAATCTGGAAAAGAAACAGACATCCATGTTTAGGAAGTGCAGAGAATTCAAAACAAGATGAACCCATGACACAATTACTAAAATGTCAAAGCTTAAAGATAAAAAGAATTGTAAAAGTAGCAAGAAAGAAGCAAGAAGTTACATACAAAGGAAACCCCATAAGGCTATTAGCCAGTTTTTCAGCAGAAACTCTGCAGGCCAGAAGAGAATGGCATTATATATTCAAAGTGTTGAAAGGAAAAAGACCTACAACCAAGAATACTCTACCTGGCAAGGTTATCATTCAGAATAAAAGAAGGAGTTTCCCAGACAAAGAAAAATTAAAGGAGTTTATCATCCCTAAACTGGACTTAGAAAAATGTGAAGGGGATTTCTTTAAGTAGGAAAAAAAAAGGCCATAATTAGAAGAAAATTATGAATTAAAAGATGTAAAATATGAGGACATATACATAAAATATAGAAGGTACAGCATAGGAAATATAGTCAATAGTACTGTAATAGTATTGTATGGTGACAGGCGGTAGCTACAGTTGTGAACACAGCGTAACGAACAGACTTGCTGTAGCCCCATGTTGTGCACCTGAAACTGATGTAACACTCATGTCAGCTATACTGAAATAATAAAAATGTCTTCAAAGAACAGGTGGAAAAAAAAAACAGAACAGGGAAAAAGAACTCACAATGGAGCTCAATGGTCTAGAATTAAATAGAAACACCTTGATTGGTTATTTAAGAGCCCAAATGCTGCTCACAGATTTCTGCCTCATCCCTCCCACATACTGCATCCCTCTGTCTCAACATTCCATTCTTCATTTTCTGAAAACACCAGAAACTCTTACAACTCTGCCTTCCCTCAGGATGTTATTGCGCTCTTATTGCCCTCCTCTCCTTTTTCATCCTCTCAAAATCCTTCTCATTTTTTAAGTACTAAGTGTCCCCTCTATCTAGTCATCTTTGATCCCCTCTTACCCCTCCATCAAACTTAGATTCGTTTCACTCCACACCCCTAAAATTATTTTCTTTGCACTGTGATTTTAACATCTGTTCACTACTGCCTTCTAATGCATCAGCTGCTTCCTATGAGCTTATAAGCTCACTAAAGTCAGGGTAATTGTCTTCTTCTTCTTTGTATTTCATCAGTGCTTTTATATAACGTACTATTACTCAGCCATAAAAACGAATGAAATCTTGCCATTTGCAATGATGTGGATGGAGCTAGAGAATATTATACTAAGTGAAGTCAGTTAGAGAAAGACAAATACCATATGATTTCACTCATGTATAGGGTCTAAGAAACAAAACACATGATCATAGAGGGAAAGAAGAGAGAGGCAAGCCAAGAAAGAGACTCTTTTTTTGTTTTTCAGAGGGGGGTACAGGGCAGAAGGAGAGGGAGAGAATCTTCTGCAAGGTCCCCATCCAGCATGGAGGGCTGGTGCGGGGCTCCATCTCACAATCCTGAGATCATGAACTGAGCTGAAATCAAGAGTTGGATACTTATCTGAGTCACCTGGGTACCCCCAAGAAACAGACTTTTAACTATAGAAAACAAACTGATGGTTACCAGAGGGGAGGTCATGGGGGATGGGTTAGATAGGCGATGGGGACTAAGAAAGGCACTTGTGATGAGCACCAGGTGGTGTACGAAAGTGTTGAATCACTATATTGTACACTTGAAACTAATATTACACTGCATGTTAAGTGGAATTTAAATAAAAACTTGAAGAAAAAAGACATTTTATATTCTAAGAAAAAACATATTAGAAGATAATGCTTCAAGGATATCTCATACCAGAATCTTAGATTTGACACTTGAGAAATGAAAACATTTTATGTGCATGTCCTTGATTTCATAGGAAACTACATCACGATTTTCCTCCTCCTCCTTTATGGTTGGAAATGGAGTTTCAAGAACATAGCCATTCTCACAAATAATCAGTAAAGTACTGTCAGGCTGAAAAAGAAAGATTAATGTGTCATTCACATTTAGGCAAATTTTTAGAAGCATCGTTCAAGAAGTTCATAAATCAAGAAAAATATAATTGCTATGTATATTAACCATTTTTGAAATCCTTAATTCCTCACTGCAGTAATGAGTCATCTTATTAATCACTATACACAATTAATACCTATTATATCATTAATAAGCTAAGTGTTAAAATTAGATTTAGATTTGTTTCCCGTATAGATGCCGTAACACATTTTCTGAGCAAAAACTGCAGCTGTGAAATATATTAGCCCAAAGAGCAGAATATTTAAATTAGGACAGCCAAGGAAACCCTGCAGCATGTGGATGGCATAGTCCGTCTCAGCAGCCTTTAGTGGGTCATTCTCTACCTGCCCAAGTTCATTAAATGTGGATGTTCCCAAGGTTTTTGTCCTCTTCCCTCCTCTCTCACTTCATAAACATTCTCTGGGAAATTTTATAGCCAACCTAAGGCTTCATTACCACTCAGGCACAATTAGATTCCAAATTAATTCATCTCTCTAGGCCAGACCACTCTCTTGATCTCCAAAATCACATATTTAACCATGTCTGCGAAGTTCCCATCTTGATATTCCGTAGACACATTATTCAAAATGTTACTTCACTCAGTCATTTCGTTCTGTAATTATTTATTACGTATCTACTCTGTATTTGGCATTTTGTGGCATGTGTCTGGCACTATGGTGCTTACCTCCAAGAGAGCCTGTCCTTGAACAAATCCTATAAATAAATGTAAATTATAACTGCGACAAGTGTTGCAGAGGTGCCATAAGAGCAAAGAAGGCTGTGCAAGGCAGGGAGTGTGCAATACAAAGGAAATACCATGTGCAAAGATCCTGTGGCACATTAGGGCTTACAAGGAAGTTACGGGCTTGGATGGTAACACCTAGGTCAGGAGAACAGAGTGAGAAGAGAGATTGGGACAGAGGCTTAGGGAAACAATACTCAGTAATGGGGTGAGGGAGGCTGAAAAGGAATGGCAAGATGTGCAAGAGTGAACCAGGAGAGCATAATGTCACAAAAGTCAAAGGGAGATGGTATTTCAAAGAGAAAGTAGGGGTTAACAGGGTCAAATGAGGCTAAGAGGTCAAGAAAGATTAAGAACTGAAAATGTTAAAACAGACATCACTGGTTTCTTTACAGGAGCTGACTTCGTAGAATGATGAGACTAGAAACTAGTTAAGAGTCCATAGGAATAATCAATCCTCTCGGAAAAGTCAGGAGGTAAAAGATGGGGCAGTAGCTAGAGGAGAACAGAAGGTCAAGGAATTTGTTTTTTTTTGTTCATGGGAGATACTTGAACATATTTAAATACCAATAGAAATGATCCAGGAAACAGGGCAGGTTAAATTTACGACAGAAAAGAAAAAATTGGTAGTATGAAATCTTGAAAAAAGTGGAAGAGAATACAATTCAAAGGACAGGAGGCAGAACTGGCCTCACGTGGGAAGGGAGAGGGTATCTATTACAAAAAAGGGAAGAGGGCAAGTAGATGCAGAGGTAACAGGATATTATGTTGGGTAGTGGGAAGGTGAGGGATTCCTCTGCAACTTTTCCTCCTAAGGACAAACTGCCAACAGTTCCCACGAGACCTAGAAGCCAAACAGAATGCTGTGTCCTGGAGCTTTAGGCATTCTTGCAGACAGGAGGAGACAAAAGTTGAAGTTCAAAGCTACAAAAACAATTAGGACTTGAGGGGATATGATCCCAGAGAGAGAGGAAATGCAGAAAAGCGCCTGACATTCTGTTGGGCCTTTGCCTTAAGGCATTTATATAACTCTAAACTGTGTGGGAACAGAGTTTGTTCAGTTCCTCCAAATGGTCCATTATTTTTCACTTCATTTTCATTTATTTGAATGCTACTTTTATGTATAGTACTATGTTTTCATCTAGGATATTAAAGATGTTTAGGGATGTTTAGAATGCATAATCAAAGAAGCTTGGAGTGTGGTTAGAGGCAGGAAAGAGACTGGAATAATTCTCAAGATTTTCTGGTTATAGCTACAGAGAGAACAGTGGTTGCAGAATAATGCAGGTGAAAGAACCTGTCTTAGAGAAACTCATGTGTTTCATTTAAACAGCTCAAAATCTCCAGATCACCAAATTCTGTGAATTCTACCTCCTACATAGCTCTTGTCGGCAATCTTTCACACCCTGGTCACATGTCTGGAACAGAGCTGCCCAATAGATCCCCTTGCCTCTCATCTGCCTCCCCCATAACTTCCCACTGCTGCCCAAAGTGGTCGTGGTAGTGACCATGGCAGGCAGAGTGATTCTGTGTGCACATGTGGAACATCCTTACTGGAAGCACAAGTTATAATCAGCAGACAGAAGTTTAATGCATTCAGGAAGGCAGGAGGTCTGACCATGAAGAACTGGTGGAAGCTAACAGCATATCAGTTACACCTGGTAATTTGCCCTTTTCCCCCATCTTCCCTGAAATATAACATTGTATAAGTTTAAAGAGTACTATGCGATGGTTTGATACACGTATACACTGTGAAATGAGGGTAATTTACTTTGACATTAATAATTCCCATATATAGGAAATACAAGCACTAATTGGCATCACTGCCTGAAATAACTTCTGAATTATGTTGGCAGTTTTGGTCTCGTATGCCTATTATTTTTCTTAAATTTTTACTTATTTTGAAAGAATTATTTTTTTAAAGAATTATTGATTCGCAGGAAGTTGCAAAAACAGTATATAGAGAGGAATCATGTACCCTTCACCCAGTTTCTCCTATGGGTTACCTCTTATGCAGCAACATCAAGACCAGGATTGACATTAACATAGAATGTGTGTATAGCTCTATGTCATTTTATCAAATGTGTAGATTCATGGAACAATTCACCGTAATCAAGATGCAAAACTATCTCATCACCATAAAGATCTTCCTCAAGATGCCCCTTTGTAGTCACACCCACCCCCTTCCCACCCACCATTCCTAACTTTTTTGATTTTTTGACTTTGAATCTAGAGAAATGATTAAAGGATGCACATAATATCACAGGTCATGTTCATGCTTTAACACACAGGTCCCTTTGCAGCTTTCATTTCCATCACCTAAATCACCTGTACCCACCTTCTCTCCAACTACACATATCCTACCATTTCCTCAAGATTAGGTAAAATACTAATAACTTATGTTAACTTATCCCCTTCTTGATATTTCCCATCTATATATTCACAGCACATATTGTCTATACCACTGATATTTTAGTCATCAATTCCCTTGTGAAATCTTGTATTGTTTTGCGATAGCTATTGAACTTCTAAAGTAGGTACATTTTTTTCTCTTTCAGAAGAGATTGCTTTGTACTGCTTATGGAATCCATCATCAGTGCCTAGCAAAGATGAAAACAATGAGTATTTATTAATTAAAAAAATGTTTTTCTAGATACTATGTTGTTTTTTTTAAGGTTTTTTTTATTATGTTAGTCACCATACAGTACTTCCCTGGTTTTTGATGTAAAGTTCGATGATTCATTAGTTGTGTAAAACACCCAGTGCACCATGCAATACGTGCCCTCCTTACTACCCATCACCAGTCTATCCCATCCCCCACCCCCCTACCCTCTGAAGCTCTCAGTTTGTTTCTCAGAGTCCATAGTCTCTCATGCTTCATTCCCCCTTCTGATTACCCCCCTCTCTTTATCCCTTTCTTCCCCTACTGATCTTCCTCGTTCTTATGTTCCATAGATGAGAGAAACCATATAATTGTCTTTCTCTGCTTGACTTATTTCACTTAGTATTATGTCCTCCAGTGCTGTCCATGTTGCAGCAAATGTTGAGAACTCGTTCTTTCTGAGAGCTGAGTCAAATGCAACTGATTTCTGAGCATTGATTTTGTATCCTGCCACATTACTGAATTGCTCTATAACTTCTAATAGTTTGGGAGTGGATTCTTTTGGGTTTTCCATATAGAGTATCATGTCATCTGCGAAGAGAGACAGTTTGACTTCTTCTTTGCCGATTTGGATACATTTTATCCCTTTTTGTTGTCTGATTGCTGTTGCAAGGACTTCTACTACTATGTTGAATAATAGTGGTGAGAGTGGGCATCCTTGTCGTGTTCCTGATCTTAAGGGAAAGGCTTCCAGCTTTTCCCCATTGAGAATAATATTTGCTGAAGGCTTTTCATAGATGGCTTTTATGAGATTGAGGAATGTACCCTCTATCCCTACACTCTGAAGGGTTTTAATCAGGAAAGGATGCTGTATTTTGTCAAATGCTTTTTCTCCATCAATTGAGAGGATCATATGGTTCCTGAGTCTTTTCTTGTTGATATGATGTATCACGCTGATCGATTTGCGAATGTTGAACCACCCTTGCATCCCAGGGATGAATTCCACTTGGTTATGATAGATAATCCTTTTAATGTACTGTTGGATTCTATTAGCCAGGATCTTGTTGAGGATTTTGGCATCCATATTCATTAGGGAAATTGGTCTGTAATTCTCCTTTCTGATGGGGTCTTTGCCTGGTTTGGGGATCAAGGTAATATTGGCCTCATAGAATGAGTTTGGTAGCTTTCCTTCTGTTTCTATTTTTTGAAATAGCTTTAAGAGAATAGGTGTTATTTCTTCTTTGAATGTTTGGTAGAATTCCCCAGGAAAACTGTCCAGGCCTGAAGTTTTGTTTTTTGGAAGGTTGTTTATCACTGTTTCAATCTCTTCATAATTAATTGGCCTGTTTAAGGAATCAGTTTCTTCCTGTTTCAGTCTTGGTAGTTTATAGGTTTCCAGGAAGGCCTCCATCTCTTCCAGGTTGCTTAATTTATTGGCATAAAGCTGTTGATAAAAGTTTCTAATAATCCTTCCAATTTCATTGGTGTTGGTTGTGACCTCTTCTTTTACATTCATAATTTTGTTAATTTGGGTCCTTTCTCTATTCTTTTGGATAAGTCTTGCCAGCGGTTTGTCAATTTTATTTACTCTTTCCAAGAACCAGCTTCTAGTTCTGTTGCTCTGCTCTACTGAGCTCCTGGTTTCTAATTCATTGATTTCTGCTCTAATCTTGGTCAACTGCTTCCACGTGCATGGATTAGGCCTGTCCCTCTGTTGCTGTTCCAGCTTCTTGAGGTGAGAATATAAAAACTGCATTTTAGATTTTTCTACTCTTTTGAGTGAGGCTTGGATGGCTATGTATTTCCCCCTTAGGGCTGCCTTTGCCCATAGATTTTGGACTGCTGTGTTTTCATTCTCGTTGGTCTCCATAAATTGTTTAAATTGATTTTTGATTTCCTGGCTTATTGAATCATTCCTGAGCAGGATGGTTCTTAGTCTCCAAGTGTTTGAGTTTCTTCCAAATTTTTCCTTGTGGTTGAGTTCCAATTTCAAAGCGTTGCGGTCTGAGAACATGCAGGGGATAATTTCAGTCTTTTGGTATCGGTTGAGACCTGTTTTATGACCCAGAACATGGTCTATTCTTGAGAATGTTCCATGGGCATTAGAATAGAATGAGTATTCTTTGGTTCTGGGGTTTAGTGTTCTATATATATCTATGAGGTCCAACTCGTCGAGTATGGCATACAAAGCTCTTGTTTCTTTGCTGATTTCTTGCTTAGGTGATCTATTGCTGATAGTGGAGTGTTGAGGTCTCCTACTATTAGTGTATTTTTATCTATATGTCTCTTTATTGTGGTTAAGAGTTGGCTTGTGTATCTTGCTGCTCCCCTGTTGGGGGCATATATATTTATAATTGTCATATCCACTTGTTGGATACATCCTTTAAGAATAATATAGTGCCCTTCTGTGTCTCTAACTATAGTCTTTAGTTTAAAATCCAATCTGTCTGATATGAGAATTGCTACCCCAGCTCTCTCTTGAGGTCCACTGGCGTGAAAGATGGTATTCCATCCCTTTACTTTCAGTCTGAATGTATCTTTAGGTATAAAATGAGTCTCTTGTAGACAGCAAATGGATGGGTTATGTCTTTTTATCCAATCTGCAACCCTGTGACATCTTATGGGAGCATTTAGGCCATTTACATTGAGACTGATTATTGAGAGATATGATTTTAATGATGCCATGTTGACAGTAAAGTCTTTGTTTCTATAGATTGTGACTTTCTGTTCTGTATCACTCTTGGGGCCTTTTTACCTTTATAGAACCCCCCGTAATATCTCCTGTAGGGCTGGTTTTGTGGTTACGAAATTGGTCAATGACTGGCGATTCTGGAAGGTCTTTATTTCTCCATCCATTCTGAATGACAGCCTTGCTGGATAGAGGATCCTTGGCTGCATGTTTTTCTCTGAAAGAGCTTTAAAAATGCCCCCCCCCAACCCTTTCTCTCATTCCAGGTTTGTGTAGACAGGTCTGACGTAATTCTGATACCTTTGCCTTGGTACGTGAGAAATTTCTTTTCCCTGGCCGCTTTCAATACTGTATCCTTGGATCTAATATTTATGAATTGCAGTATGACGTGACGTGGCATAGGTTTGTTGTGGTTGAGCTTGGGAGGGGTCTTCTCTGCCTCTTGGACACGAATGTTTCTTTCCCTTGCTAGATTAGGGAAGTTTTCAGCTACAATTTGTTCAAATATCTCTTCTAGACCTCTGTTTTTCTCCACCCCCTCGGGGATGCCAATGATTCTGGTATTGGAACGTTTCATCGAGTCAGTAATCTTCTGTAACCTACATTCCTGTGCATGGATTTTTTTGAGTCCAGATTCTATTTTAGCTTTTTCTTCTACTAACCCATCCTCCAATTCGCTGATACGTCCTTCTGCCTCATTCACCCTGGCCGTCAGAGCCTCTAGTTTTGACTGCATTTGGCTCATAGAATTTTTAATTTCTGCCAGATTTGCTCTCATTTCCGCCCTTAGAGATTCTATATTCTCATTAACATTTTCATTAATACTTTTTTCAAGTCTACACATCATCTTGACCATTGTTACTCTGAATTCCATTTCTGATAATTTGGTTATATCCATATCCATTAGTTCTGTGGCAGAGGCCACAGACTCATTGTCTTTTCTTTGCTGGGGGCGGGGGTCTCCTTCTCGTCATTCTGATGAGGAGAGGTTGCGGGGTTGTCTAGAGCCCAAATTATTGACCGGGACCCAGGCCGTGCACCCTTGTTTTATAGGGATCTTAGGGATGTGGGCTTCTTGATTTTTCAGCCTGCCTTCTGGCGGAGGGGCCTGCCGCGCCGATACTCAGGCAACCCTATTTGGGTAGAGTCTCCGTGTCCCCTGCCAGGGGGAATGGGGGTGGGCACACTGTGAGCTGGTCTTTCCAGGCTTTTGTTCTCTGGCAGTTTTCCCTGGCGGTTTGCTGTGCCTCTTCTGAGAGTCAGAGCAGCAGTGGCCGAATCTCAGCCTCTGTCTCAGAACAGAGGGATCGCGGACTGTTCTCCACTGATGTTCTGGCCACTTTAACTCTGTTTCTGTTGGTGCTGCTCAACCCTGCAGCATCCCAGGATGTGCGCCCCACACCCGGCGTCCCAGCCCTCACTTCCAGGGCCGGCACATCTCTGTCCTTTATGTTTCTAACACTGCCAGCCGCCAGCCGCCCCACGTGCTCCTGGAGCTCCCAGTCTCAGTCTGGTTCCAGTGAGCGCACCAGAGCTCCATTTCAGTCTGGAGGCATGTGTTCCCGGCTCACGGTCTCAGTCTGCTCTCTCACGGGTGCCGGTCCGCGAGTCCGCCCACTCCCCCGTGCAGGTGGCTACCGCTTCCCGGCGCCCAAACGCGGCGGCTCCCTTCCCCTTCCGTCTATCTTCCGTTATCTGTGCGCGGTTTCACGGCTCCCCGCTTCATACCTCAATACTCAGCGCTGGCGATGCTCATTTGTAGAGATCCAGATGTATCTTCCTGCATCTCAGGCTGATTCCATGGATGTTCAGGCTGGTCTGGTACCTATCCAACTCGACTCAGGGGACCAGCTGAAAAAGGGGTCCCCTCCTCCTCCGTCATCTTATCTCCCTATCTATATACTATATTGTTATAGCCCTTTTCTTTAGAAGAGTTCAAAGTAGATTATAGAGGTTACTTCAATAATTCTGACACTTTCATGCAGTTCAATCAGTATTATTATCCTAGAACCCAGGACAGCACCCAGTTTAGACATTAAATCAACATTCAGATGAGAGTTATCCTATGTTGAAACTTAGGGAAATTAGAGGCATTAAATAAGATCAGTAACCAATACTGAAGCACCAACTGTTGTTAGGAAACAGTCAGTGGAAAATTAGAAGAGAAAATAAAGGCAGAAAAGGGGTAGAAGCAAAGATATAAAGATGAGGACAAGGACATTCAGACCTTAAAACTGACCTTCTGAATGTCAAAAGGACTGAGAGACATTCTGATATGTGTATCTCAATAAAGTCACCATGGTTAAAGCAAAGCCTGATATAACCCACTGTTTTGGGAGGGGGATCATGACCACCTATTTAGAGAATGGAAGAGAGAGGTGACGAGTGGGATGTGGGGCTCCTCAGTGACGCTCCACTAGCCAAGCTAAGAGCATGCCTGGCCCCTCACTGCAGGACCCAGGAGTAGGGCTAATAATTCCACCTGCTATTCTCTATCTTCCAGATCTTCACTATGCTGTAATTGAGATTTAAACATGAAGACAAATAATAATTACTTACATGGGAGTTCGAAGACCATATTAACTGGCGAACAGGTCCAGGAGTAGTAATATACCCTATTGGCTTATAATCCTTTTCTACCTCAAAGAAGAAGACGGTTTGATCTTTACTCTAAGAAAAAAAGAAATACCCAACAAATATTTTTTTTAAATCTATTCCACAGAGTACAGAGTAGCACTTACTAGCTATAGTATACCCACTGTATATCTATACCCACGATAATCATATATCCCAGATTATTCTGGAAAAATTCTTATTTCAAATATTTGCTTCATTTACCCCATGAGAACATTTGACAAACCGAGTGTTCCAGGATGTGTTTCTGAAAGAATGATCACCATACCTGTACATCACCTGTACCTCACAAAAAAATTCCACAAAGCATATGCTCACTTATTAATACATTAACAATGTACAAGGTTATTCTCTTCACTTATGGCAATTCTATATAAGAACATACCAATGTGATAAAATACTGGTTATACATAAAACATAACTCCCAGTTGAAAATTTCTACTCATTTGAAATAAGCATTAGAACTCAATTCGTAAGAAAATTTTGAAATGTCACAGACTATACTGAAAGAATATGAACATAAAAAAACTGAGTTTTTCTCTAAAATGTACATCAGCAAATAAGTTATCACGTAGGAACACGAATAAGTTTAACCATGAAAGCTCAAGAGGAAACAAAAGGAAATCTACCACTTACCCCTGTAGCTAGAATTTCTCCATCACGTTCATAAGCTAAAGCAGTGACACGAGCAGTATGGGGTTTGAAAACCTGTCTCAAATTAATATCTGCATCAGAAATTTTCTTCCGTCCTGCAAAAACTGTGAGCCCTTTTGGATCGTAAAGTTCAAGTATTCGAACCACCCCATCTTCGAATCCTACAATAATCTGTGCTCCAGTGTAGCTTACCTTGAATAAAAATTAAATGTAACAAATCTGAAATTAGTTGATTAAGAAAGTTGGACAACATAACCAATAACTCTGTATTTTATTTAGCCACATAATTTAACATGGACTGCTCGTTGGTAATTCCTTATACCACTTTCTGGTAACCTCCATCTATTCTAGGACAGTTCCTTATCACTGCTGATGATGGATGGGTAAACAATGGCAATTCAAACACCGGAGGCACAAACACTGGTGGAGTGTGTCTACCATGTGCCAGGCACCTATCACCAGCAACTCAAGGGTGAGGATAAACAGTTTGTCCCTGGTTTCACAGAATTTATGGTCCAGGGGGAGGACAGACATTAATCACACAGATGAATGCAAAATTATGAAGAGAAATAAATGCTAAAGGAAAGAAACACTCTCTGAGGGCATATAATGAAGAAAGCTGACCTAGACTGAGGGCTTCCTTCAGGAAGAGATGGTGGAACAGAGACCAGAAAGATGCCCAGAAATTAAGGTCTGGGAGATGGGAGAAGCACTCCTGGGGGAGGATAGAGCTTGTGCAAAGGTTATGTGGCAGAAAAGAAGCTAAAGAGGGAGATAAGCAAGGCCCAGGTTGCAAAGCGGCTTACATGTCACATTAAGGATAGTATTCATCCCAAGAGCTGTGGAAAGCCATTGAAAGGTTTTTAGTTGGGGGTTTGGGTACGTTTGTGTGTGCATGCATGTGGAAAGGGTGACATGATCAGATTTACTGTTTTAAAAACATCATCTTAGCTGCATTGTGCAAACTAGAACTGAGATGGCTGAGGTAGGATGCAGGGAGACCTTTGGGGAGACCTTTAAAGAGATGGCTGCCTTACTCCAGGAGAGTAATCATGGTCACTTGGTCTGAGGTGGCATCATGGAGAGGAGGGATACGGGCATAGTTTAGAGAGAGCTATAATGGCCCTATTTGATGACGACTGAAGACAGGGGAGAAGGGCAGAGGGAGGTGTCAAGGATGACTGAGACAATTACTGAGATAGAAAACAGTGGAAGGGAGCCAAGCATCTGTGTGGTTGTTGTTGCTATTATCGTTTTGGAGGGGGGCTGGTTGGAGGCCAGCAGAGCATCATGAATCTAGTCCTGGACATGTTGGGTTTGAGGTTCCCTTGGAGATCTCAAAATGAGGGTGACACATCATCTACAGCTCAGAGGAGAAGTCTGGGCTGGAGAAAGAAACCTAGCAGTGTCTGAGTACACTAAATCTGCTTTCTTGGGACAAAGGCGAGAGCCCTGATATTCTTTACAGCAGAGTGATCATCACTAAGGCCAGGCAGTTATGAGTCTTGGTAATAAAAAACCGTACTCCATCCAACTTCAGTTGAATATTGTTAATTTGCTATGTGTCTAAATATACTGGAAAGGCACTAGAGGTTCAAAGAAGAATAAAGTGTACTTGTCACCCATGAAGAACAGTCTGGTGGGAAAGAGACAATAAAGCAATTCATCTTAGTACATTGTGATAAGGTTCATAAAATTGGTATATATCACAGAGGAAGGGGTGCCTAGGTCGACCTGAAGGTAGGGCCACAGAGGGCTATTCAGAAGAGGATGTTTGACCTGAGCGGAGTCATAAAAATACAGAGTTTTCTAGAAAAGCAAGAGGATATAAAGGCAGGGCATTTAATTCTATCATGATATCCAATGATCATTACTTGGATAGGAGGCTAAAAAAGGAAACAGTCTATGAACATTGTACAACCATCCGTATAAATGATTTAATTATACGGCTGTATTTTAAATACTTCAGGTAAGAGTGTAAATGAAGTGGAATAAAGAGTCAGCCAGGTTTGGGAAGCAAACACTCTGGTTTCTACCTATTCTAACCTTATTGTTCTGCCTCTACTGCCTGGCCTGAGTTCTCCTTCTGGTCTTTATTTCATCATGAAATTCTCCTCCATTCCAGTTATTACCACATTTATTTTGGTCCTGGAACATTTTCTCTTTGATTTCAATCCAAAACAATAAGGATAAAACACTCCCCCAAATACTCCCATGATATTTTAAAAACCTAGCTGAAAAATCTTTGGCATGCCTGCCATACAGAGATGGCATTTAAGTCCTGCCCCTCCTTGAATCTGGGTGGGCCCTGAGACTGCTTCGCTCAAGTGAGTACAGTACAACTGACATTATATGACTTCCAAGGCCAGCAGCATCTGCCTGCTTATGGGACACTAAATCTGGGAGTGCTGAGCTGCCATTTAAGAAGTGTGTGCCTGCCCTGAGGCCCCCATGCTGTGCACAAGCCACAGGAAGAGGCTATCAGGTAGGCACTCCTATTGACATCCCAGCTTAGCCCAGCCTTCAAGCCAGGTGCCAGACTGATGACAAAGAAGCCTTTACATGATTCCAGGGCCCAGACATGATGAAGCAGAGACAGTCCACTGCTGTTGTCACATATCTGGTTTCCCAATCCAGAGAGCATATGAGCAAAATAAAATGACTGCTGTTTTATGCCACTACATTTTGTAGTAGTTCATTACCTAGCAATGGATAACAAGGACAACTCCCTATCTCTGCCTAACTTTTTTTCCATAGGTCTTATCATTATCTAACACATCACATATGTTACTTATTTTTCTTTATTGTCCATTTCTGCCTCCTCTCTCCCACTAAAGTGTAAGATGCATGAGGGCAAGTATTTTTGTCTTTCTGTTCATCACTATATTCCCAGAAGCTAGAACGACCCAGCACGTTGCGGGCATGCTGGAAATATAAGTAGAAGGAATGAAATAACAGTCAGAGGATAGATACACAAAATTCTGTGGAGTAATTATTTTGTAACATGAAATGATTACTAACCTGCAAGTGGCACAAAAATAGATTTTCATTAAAACAGGACCAAAACCACAAAAGCAAGGTCATACGATTTCTATCACATTGTCAGTGAATAAACTAAGTTAAAATTTTTATTCTTCTCTAAAATCCAGAGTCATGTAATATATTTCTAAGAAATATCACTGATATGCCATATTTACCAAGAGATTCCAGTAGAAGTTCATTATCATTAACTCACCAGTCGCGGTACCCACGCAAGGGCCGTACCTCCTTGTTTGAATTTCATCTGAGCCAAAGGAGTTTTGCTAGCAAAATCATAGATTCGAACAGAGCCTACAGAAAGACAGTTTTAAAAGAAACAAATATATACGGCATCTTTTTAAATAACCTTGGCTCACTGAACATGTTGAGCATTATAACAAGAAATTTCATAAATAAATCAACTAATAATCTAATAGGCTTTCTTTAGTCAAAAATTTACATGTATACCCTCAACCAGGCAATTTGTAAGTATGGATAATAAAGTAAACAACTGGTGATTGACTGGTGGATTAATTTCACCTTGTATAGCCCACAAAAGATTCACCATGCATCAAGAAGGAAGAAAGAAGGTGATAAAAAAAAAATAAGAAGGGGCGCCTGGGTGGCACAGTGGTTAAGCGTCTGCCTTCGGCTCAGGGCGCGATCCGGGCGTTATGGGATCGAGCCCCACATCAGGCTCCTCCGCTATAAGCCTGCTTCTTCCTCTCCCACTCCCCCTGCTTGTGTTCCCTCTCTCGCTGGCTGTCGCTCTCTCTGTCAAATAAATAAATAAAATCTTTAAAAAAAAAAATAAGAAAGGCATGAATGTGGATAATATCAAAATGAATGGCATTTTTGTGAGTAACTGACCGTGTCCTTTATCTTTCATAATAACCAAGTTATTTAGCTCCTCTCCCCTCCATAAAAACTCACCTCACTTGCATCAAGACGCTTACCTTTTGGAAAAGTTCTCAAATGCTTTTCATCAAACACATATAAAATTTTGTGTGGAAAACAAAACAAAAAAGACCAGATGTATTTTCGTTTAGAGTTCCTACTCACAATCCAAGGCAGTAGTGGCCATGAGGTAAGTGAGGGGAGAGACTGCCAAGGCTTCAACAGCTCCAGAATGGAAGGAGAAGAGGCAGTCTGGATCTTGGGTCTGATAATAAACAGACAGAAATCCTATTAGATCTTAAAGATAAGTTAACATCAAATTAAGGTCAAGTTTTTTTAAAAATATAAATAGAACCCTATAACATACATGTAATTTTATCTGAAAAGAAATTTTTAAAAGTGTAATAGGTTGGGGCCCCTGGGTGTCTCAGTCAGTTAAGCATCCATCTCTTAGTTTCTACTCAGGTCATGATCTCAGAGTGGTGAGATGGAGCCCCACGTCAGGCTCCACGCTCAGCGGGGAGTCTACTTGAGATTCTCTCTCTCCCTCTCCCCCACCCCTCCCCCCAACTCTAAAATAAATCTTAAAAAAAAAAAGAAAAAAAGCATAAAAGGCCAGAAAGAGTGCTGGACTTTGGAATTAGGAGAAACAGTACTGGCTTTGCTCTTGAAGGCTTTCTACTTCTTCACCAGTAAAATGAGGTGATGGCAACTGTCTACCTGTTCATCAGGGTAGCCGTGAGTGTTGCAGGAGATAATATAAATGACAATACCGTAAGTTTATGACAACTGTAAAACAGTGGATAACATTAGGCACTGTCACTGCCACTCTTCTAGTGAAGTTTGCTGAGAGAGCCCCTTTTTTTGTAAAATCAGAGAGAGAGAGAATAAATTCTCAGGACTAGGACATGTTGGGTAAGTTTTTGATGGAAACAATGATCAAATATGGAGAAAGATAAAGTATCTTTTAAAGAAGAACAGATATTTGTTATAAAAAATTAGGGAAAAAATAAAATAGACAACTTACAATATTTGAAAAACTAAGGTCAAGCTTCCATATGGCTCCACTGGCATCCTAAAAAATTAAATACTTAATAATAGTTTATCATTTTTAGCATTTATCAAATAAAAAGAATTTTGTTCCTGTGATCTAGTTAAAGTAAAGGACAACAGTAATACCAAAAGCTTACCTATGTTTTAAAGTGTGACTGAAATTTAACAAAAACAGCTTCTATATATTTTAGAACACACAATAAACAAAGTATTTCCATAATACATACAGTCAGTTTAATATAATAAGAATGTTCATTGGTTGTCTATGTATAAAATACAGGTCAACTAGAATCCAAAGTTCAGGTACTCTTCATTGACCTATTAATAGTAGTCTTAATAGTAAAATGGACTTACTGTGACAATAAATTATGTTAGTATTTTAATTTTATGTCTAGGTAACTTTAACGAGCCAAGACAGAAGAACAAACTTACCTGAGCCAACCAAAAGTTACTTCCAATCTCCTTCATTTTTATCATAGAGAAGAGTTTGACATTCTTGCCTACTTGAAGTTCATTAATGGGCTCAATCTCTAACAATCCAGTATCATCAATAGAATCAGCAGTATCTACTGTCTCAAAATCCCAGATCTTATAAAATAAGAAAATACTTTAATTAATCAGCAGTTTCTGTATTTATATTTCTTATAAGAAAAGGCCCTGACTGATGGCGGAGGAGGACACCTTAGTTTTGTCTGGTCCCAGGAATTCAGCGAGATAGCTATCAAATCATTCTGAACATCTGTGAACTCAATATCTAAGAAAAGAATAGCTGCAACTCTGAATAGAATAGTGACTACTTTCTGCAAGGTAGGAGGTGTGGAGAAGTGAATTCGAGGTGACATATGGGAAGATAGACTGTGGGGGGTGGGGGTGGGAGAAACTCCGTCAGCCGGCTACCAGACAGTGACAGCGCAGTGGAGCACAAAATCAAAACTTTCAGAAGTCTGTTCTGGTGAAGGACATCCCTACCTGAAAGGTCCCCAGGTGGTGAAGTAGGCAGAATCTTAGCTGGGACAGTGTGGCCTCAGGGTCCCTGGGGTCACAGGAAGACCGGGGGTGCCTGAGAGCAGCAGAGCGCCCAAGCATCGGAGTGGGGAAGCCGGCTGCCAGAGAGCCCAGAGGTGGGCTTTCAGCTCATGGTTACCATATATCGTGAACCACGGCAGGGCCGGGCAACTGCTCGCCACCAAGCAGGAGCCCAGCAAGCGGCAGAACCAGCAAGACCCCACTTCTTGCCCGCCCACCCCGGAGGAATAGCCGGGGGTGGGGGGGTGCCACAGGAGTCTGCAGGGTTTGGAGACTCAAAACGGGTGGAGGGCCTGAGGTAGAAATGCTTGGTCACAGGCTAGGTGAGCACGGGGTGTGGACAGACACCAGGGAGACAGGAGGGAGTGACTGCTTTCCTCTGAGGGCACACTGAGGAGTGCGGCCCTGAGCTGGAGATTGGGAAGCCACCATTTTCATTCTTGTTCTCTAAAGCTGCACAGAAAGCCTTCAGGGAACAAAAGCCACACAGAGCAAACCAGAGGAGTCGCTTACTTAGCCTGGCCCCCTGGCGAGGGTGGTGCACTTCCACGTGGGGCAAAGACACCTGCGAATCAGCACAACAGGCTCCTCCCCCAGAAGATCAGCAAGAACATCTAGCCATGACTCAGTTTACTGATCATAGGGAACTGCAAAACTCCAGTGCTAGGGGGAAATTAGTATATAGAAATCATGTCCCCCCCCCCAAGATTCTTTAGTCTTTCAATTTTCATTTTCTCTTTCCTTTTTCAACCAATTTCTTATTTTACCAACTTTTTAAAAATCTTTTCTAATTTACACTTTTACAGTAACATTTTATCCTTTCATTGTATTTAATTTTGTTTTTGTAAAGAAAAACTTATACATACAATTTTGGAGTGCAGTTTCTTCTAACAAACAGACCAAAATATACCCAGAATCTAGTGTATGGCTCTGTTCTCTTCACTCGTCTGATCACATTCTTTTTTTTTTTTTCTTTTTTAAATCTTTTTTCTTTTTATTAGTCTTTTTTAATTTTCATCTTTACAGTTAACATTCCATCCTTTCAATGTATTTTTATTTTTGTATATATATGTAAGTTTTTCTTTCTTTACAAGTTTGAGATGTAGTTTCTTCTAACAAACTGACCAAATTACACTCAGGATATAGTGTATGGCTCTGTTCTCTTCACCTATCTGTTTATATTCCTTCTTTTTTTCTTTCCCCCCCCCCTTTTTTTAATAGTTATAGCCTATCCTTTAACTGTATTTAATTTTATTTTTGTACATATATAAGTTTTTTTTTCTTTACAATTTTGGGATAAAATTTTCTAACAAACAGACCCAAATACACACAGGATCCAGTGTATTGCTCTGCTCTGTTCACTTGTCTGATATATATATTTTTTATTTTCAGGTTTTAGTCTCTTCTGATTTGTTTAGTGTATATTCCTCTGGTGTCATTGTTGCCCTTTTAGTATTTTGTTCTCTCATTCATCTATTCTGCTCTGGACAGAATGACAAGACAGAAGAACTCACCTCAAAAAGAGAACAAGAGGTCATACTGATTGCCAGGGACCTAATCAGTATGGATATAAGTAAGATGCCAGAACTAGAGTTCAGAATAATGGTTATAAAGATACTAGCTGGGCTTGGGGGAAAAGCACAGAAGACACTAGAGAATCCCTTTCTGGAGAAATAAAAGAACTAAAATCTAATCAAGTCAAAATAAAAAAGGTATATTAATGAGATACAATAAAAAATGGAGGCTCTAACTGCTAGGAAAAATGAGACAGAAGAGAGAATTAGTGATATAGAAGACCAAATGATGGAGAATAAAGAAACTGAAAAAAAGAGAAACAGCTACTAGATCACGAGGGGAGAATTTGAGAGATAAGTGATACCATAAAGTGAAATAATATTAGAATAATTGGGTTCCCAGGGGAAGAGGAAAGAGAGAAGGGGGGGCAGGAGGTATAACTGGAGCAAATTTTAATGGAGAACTTTCTTAATCTGGGGAAGGAAATAGGCATTCAAGTCCAGGAGGCACAAAGAAGTCCCCTCAAAAAAAAAATTAATAAAAAGAGGTAAACACCTCGACATGTAATAGTAAAACTTGCAAATCTCAGAGATGAAGAGAAAATCCTAAAAACAGCTTGGGACAAGAAGTCTGTAACCTACAAGGGTAGAAACATTAGATTGGCAGCAGACCTATCCACACAGACCTGGCAGGCCAAAAAAGACTGGCACGATATATTCATGGTGCTAAATGAGAAAAATATGCAGCCAAGAATACTTTAATCCAGCTAGGATGTCATTCAAAATAGGAGAGATAAAAAGCTTCCAGGACAAACAGAAACTAAAAGAATTTGTGATAACTAAACCAGCCCTGCAAGATATATTAAAAGGGATCCTTTAAGCAAAGACAGAGCCCAAAAATAACATCGATCAGAAAGGAACAGATACAATATAAACAGTGACTTTACAGGTAATACAATGGCACTAAATTCATATCTTTCAATAGTTACTCTGAATGTAAATGCACTAATTGTCCCAATCAAAAGACACAACATATCGGAGTGGATAAAAAAGCAATAAGCCATCAATAAGCCATCTTCGAGAGTCTCACTTTAGACCCAAAGACACCTCCAGATTTAAAGTGAAGGGGCAGAAAACCATTTATCATGCTAATGGTCATCAAAAAAAAAAAGCTGGGGTGACAATCCTTATATCAGAAAAATTAGATTTTAAACCAAAGATGGTAATAAGAGATGAGGAAAGACACTATATCATAATTAAAGGGTCTATCCAACAAGATCTAACAATTGTAAATATTTATGCCCCTAACATGGGAGCAGCCAAATACATAAGCCAATTAATAACAAAATCAAAGAAACATATCAATAATAATAAAATAATGGTAGAGGACTTTACACCTCACTCACTGCAATGGACAGATCATCCAAGCAGATGATCAACAAGGAAATAAGGGTTTTTCATAACATACTGAACCAGATGGACTTCACAGGTATATTCGGAGCATTCCATCCTAAAGCAACAGAATACACATTCTTCTCAAGTGCACGTGAAACATTCTCCAGAATAGATCACATACTGGGTCACAAATCAGGTCTCAACTGGTACCAAAAGACTGGGATCATTCCCAGCATATTTGTGGACCACAATGTTTTGAAAATGGAACTCAATCACAAGAGGAAATTTGGAAAGAACTCAAATAAATGGAGGCTAAAGAGCACTCTACTAAAGAATGAATGGATCAACCAGGAAATTAAAGAAGAATTTTAAAAATTCATGGAAACAAATGAAAACACAACTCTTCAAAACTTTTGGGACACAGCAAAGGTGGTCCTTAGAGGGAAATATATAGCAATACAAACCTTTCTCAAGAAACAAGGAAGATCTCGAATATACAACCTAACCTTACACCTAACGGAGGTGGAGAAAGAACAGTAAATAAAGCCTAAACACAGCAGGAGAAGAGAATAAACATTAAAACAGATATCAATGAAATAGAAACCAAAAGAACAGTAGAACAGATCAATGAAACTAGGAGCTGGTTCTTTGAAAGAATAAAATTTATAAACCCCTGACCAGACTTCTCCAAAAGAAGAGAAAGGACCCAAATAAATAAAATCATGAATGAAAGAGGAGAGATCGTAACCAACACTGAAGAAATACAAACAATTATAAGAACATATTATGAGCAACTATATGCAAACAAATTAGGCAATCTGGAAGAAATGGATGCATTCCTAGAGACGTATAGACTACCAAAACTGAAACAGGAAGAAATAGAAAACCTGAACGCACCCACAACCATTAAGGAAATTGAAGCAGCAATCAAAAATCTCCCAACAAATAAGAACCAAGGACCAGAAGGCTTCTCAGGGGAATTCTACCAAACATTTAAAGAATTAATACCTATTCTTCTGAAACTGTTCCAAAAAATAGAAATGGAAGGAAAACTTCCAAATTCTTTGAGGCCAGCATTACCTTGATCCCAAAACCAGACAAAGACCCCAGCAAAAAGCAGAATTACAGACCAGTATTCCTGATGAACATGGATGTCAAAATTCTCACCAAAATACTAGAATATCCAACAGTACATTAAAAGGATTATTCACCACGACCAAGTGGGATTTACACCTGGGCTGCAAGGGTGGTTCAACATCCACAAATCAATGTGATACACTACATTAATAAAAGAAGAACAAGAACCATATGATCCTCTCAATACATGCAGAAAAAGCATTTGACAAAGTATAGCATCCTTTTTTTTTTTTTTAAGGTTTTATTTATTTGTCAGAGAGAGAGAGAGAGAGACCACAAGCAGAGGAGGGGTAGAAGTAGAAACAGGCTCCCCGCTAAACAAGGAGCCTGACGTGGGCAGACATTTAATCAACTGAGCCACCCAGGTGTCCCTACAGCATCCTTTCTTAAAACTCTTCACAGTGTGACATAAAGGGAATATAACTCAATATTATAAAAGCTATATACCAAAAGCCTACAGCAAATATCATTCTCAATGGGGAAAAACTGAGAGCTTTTCCCCTAAGGTCAGGAACATGGCAGGGATGTCCACTATCGCTACTGCTGTTCAACATAGTACTAGAAGTCCTAACCTCAGCCAGCAGACAACAAAAAGAAATAAAAGGCACCCAAATAGGCAAAGAAGTCAAATTCTCACTTTGTTGATGACATGATACTCTATGTGGAATACCCAAAAGACTCCACCCCAAAATTGCTAGGACTCATATAGGAATTCAGCAAAGTGGCAAGATTTAAAATCAGTGCACAGAAATCAGTTGCATTTCTATACACTAACAATGAGACAAAAGAAAGAAATTAAGGAGTCAATTTCACTTACAATTGCACAGAAATTGTAATCGTACCTAACAAATCTAACCAAAGAGACAAAGGATCTGTACTCAAAAAACTATTAGAACACTCATGAAAGAAATTGAGGAAGACACAAAGAAATGGAAAAACAATGCTCATGGATTGGAAGAACAAGTATTGATAAAATGTCTATGCTACCTAGAGCAATCTACACATTCTATGCAATCCCTATCAAAATACCATCAACTTTTTTCACAGAGCTGGGACAAATAATCCTAAAATTTGTATGGAACCAAAAAAGACCCCAAATGGCCAAAGGAATGTTGGGGGAAACAAACAAAAAACAAAAAACAAAAAAGCAAGGCTGGTGGTATCACAATTCTGGACTTCCAGCTCTACTACAAAAAACTGTAATCATCAAGACAGTATGGTACCGGCACAAAAACAGACACATAAATCAATGGAACAGAATAGAGAATCCAGAAATGGGCCCTCAACTCTATGGTCAACTAGTCTTCAATAAACCAGGAAAGATTATCTAATGGAAAAAAAAACCACAGTCTCTTCAACAAATAGTGTTGGGAAAACTGGACAGCCACATGCAGAAGAATGAAACTGGACCATTTCCTTACACCATACACAAAAATAGACTCAAAATGGATGAAAGACTTAAATGTGAGACAGGAATCCATCCAAATCCTAGAGAAAAACGCAGGCAGCAACCTTTTCAACCATGGCTTCAACACTTCTTGCCAGACACATCTCCAAAGGCAAGGGAAACAAAGGCAGAAATGAGCTATTGGGACTTCATCAAGATAACAACGTTTTGCACAGCAAAGGAAACAGTTGACAAAACCAAAGACAAGCAACTGAATGGGAAAAGATATTTACAAAAGTCTTATCAGATAAAGGGCTAATATCCAAGATCTATGAAGAACTTATCAAACTCAATACCCAGAGAACAAATAATCCAATCAGGAAATGGGCAGAAGACATGAATGGACATTTATCCAAAGAAGATGTACAAATGACCAAGAGATACATGAAAAAATGCTCCACATCACTCAGTATCAGAGAAATACAAATCAAAACCACAATGAGATACCACCTCACACCAGTCAGAATGGTTAAAATTAACAACTCAGGAAATGACAGATGTTGACAGGGATGCCAAGAAGGGGAACCCTCTTACACTGTTGGTGGAATGCAAGCTTGTGACAGCCACTCTGGAAAACAGTATGCAGGTTCCTCAAAAAGTTGAAAATAGAGCTACCCTACAACCCAGCAATTGTACTACTGGGTACTTACACCACAGATACAAATGCAGAGATCAGAAGAGGCACCTCCACCCCAATGTTTATAGCAGCAATATCCACAATAGCCAAACTATGGAAAAAGCCCAGATGTCCATCAACAGATGAATGGATAAAGAAGATGTGTGTGTGTGAAATCTTGCTATTTGCAACAACTTAGATGGAACTAGAGGGTATTATGCTAAGTGAAATAAGTCAATCAGAGAAAGACAATTATCGTATGATCTCACTCATATGTGGAATTTAAGAAACAAAACAGAGAGGATCATAGAGGAAGAGAGGAAAAAATAAAACAAGATGAAATCAGAGAGGGAGACAAACCATAAGAGACTCTTAGCCATAGGAAACAAGCTGAGGGTTGCTGGAAGGGAGGGGGGTCGGGGATGGGGTAACTGAGTGGTGGACATTAAGGATGGTACATGATGTAATGAGCACTGGGTGTCATATAAGACTGGTGAATCACTGACCTCTACCTCTGAAACTAATACATTAGATGATAATTAATTGAATTAAAAATTGCAAAAAAAGAAACAAAAGGCCCTGATTTTTTTTTTCAAAAGTCCGTTCTTCTTGCTTCATGCAAATTAGCAAGTAGGTATAATGAGAACACCAGCCAAAACATGACCCCTGGGATATTCCTCTCAATTAGGGATAATAAATTATCAGTTTCCTCTGTATATATGGAGATCAGTGAGAAGATACAGCCTGAATAAGGATTCTAATTTGTCCAACATAAACTTTAGGTCAAGGTATCTGTCAGGTCTTTCTGCATATAAGTGGCCCTAAGGAGTAAATGGTTCGGTTATCCAGCGAGACCCTATAATGAGCTCTGTTTTGATTTTACCAGTGGGCCCCTGGAAAGGGAAATAGGCCTTCTTATTGATTTAAGCACAATCTTCATTATAAGAGGAGAAAATGGATGTAGATGATGCCTTCACAAGAAAATGGTTCTCATAAATGATTTAGACTGTATCATTCAGGTAAGGATTGTTGCTCTGGAACAGGAGAACAGAATGCTCTGGGAAGCATGAGGGAGCACAGTTTCACTTCACCAGGCAGAGAGATTGAGAAGGACTTCCTCTGAGAAGCACCAAAGCCCACCCTCGATGGATCTATTCACACACCACCCTGTTAACCTAGACTCAATAACTCAGCCTTTGGGAAAGTAACTTCAAGGAGGGTTGGTGTTGTCCCCTAGGCTAGCCTCATGGGGGAGAGGCCCAAATCCTAGGTGGAACTAACTCCTGGAAGTTGGGGTCGGTTTTTCCTAAAGGGTTAGATGTAGAGATTTACTGTGTAAAAGACTAAAAAGATTACGGTGAAATTTTAAAAAGAAGCCAGTTTAGAAATTAGTGGTGTTCATGAAGGGACCCTCTGTGAAGTATTTTGACTTCTTTTCTCTTGAGGTTTCCTTCCAGTTGGCATTTTGACATTTTGAGGTGACATTTATCTTGGAAGCATAGTGAATATACTATATGACAAACAAGAGGACATAAAAATTTCCCAGAACGATGAGTAAAATCTAACAAAATTAAATTTAATATGGTAAATGTAAAAATGTATGCTTGGGTTCAAAAAGCCAATGGCGAGAAGACAGAGTGGGAGAGATATGGCTTAAACAGTGTATTAGACACAGTAAGGGCAATAGGTGTCAACACAATGACCAGACTATTTTTAAAAACATAATCTTCCTTCTCACAATAGTACTTCGTAAAGAACGCCCAGATAATACTATGCCTTTCTTATGAAAGGCACCCGTAGGAATATGCCCCAAGAGGACCACAAGGCAAATCCCCAGCCTCAGCAACAGTAGGGTACACACACGTGAGTGGGCCCAATAACCAGGAGCACTTAGATGCTGGAGCAGTGTTCCAGCCCCTCCCACACTATGGAAAGGACAGAGTCTGCAGGTGAGGACAAGTGAGTTCACCAGTGTAAGGAGTAAGGAGAGGGGAGCATCCATAGACAAACCCCATCAGCTCACTTTTCAGTGTATTTCTAATTGGTAACCTCAGTCAAAATTAAGAAATGTTTGGTACTTTTGTCCCTAGAAAATGGCCCATTCATACTGTGTGCTTTGAAAGGACATCTGTATCCACTGTTTATGTTCTGCTAAAACAGGTTTTTGTTTTCTGAAACTACTATTTCAATGACAGAATCAAAATGCCATAAGAGACTATGGACTTCGGGAAACAAACTGAGGGTTTAGTAATAGGTCAAACTGAAGGTTTTAGAGGAGAGGGGGTGGGGGGATGTGATGGGTATTAAGGAGGGCACGTATCGCATGGAGCACTGGGTGTTACACACAAACAATGAATCATGGAACACTACATCAAAAACTAAGGATGTACTATATGGTGACTAACATAACATAATAAAAAATAATAACAAAAGGTGGAAGGCTGGAAGCCTTTGATATTGCTGGTACTAATCAAGTATCAAGGAAACTTACCCTAATACATCCGTCTGCCCCAATGGTGATAACTTCGCCCTCATCCAGCATTATCTGGTTAATGGGACCCTGATGACAAGACTTCCTTGCAGCTCGACAGAGCTCAACCTTGATGAGGCCGCCTTCCCACAACAGCATGTTGCCCCACTCTGACCCTGAGAGCACCTGGCAGGTATGTGGAAAAGAAAGAATGTGCATTAAAACAGACAAACGTGGATATTTATGCCTCAAATGGCAGGTGAGAATTATTTTTATAGATTATGTCTCTTGATTATGAAAGTAAAAAAAAATAAGTATAGAAAAATAAGAAAATATAGAAATGAAAATTCACCACTTCGAAAACAACCACTAATCTCATTTGGATGTATTTATTCCTAGCATTATGCATAGTTTTACATCATGGTGATCAGGTTGTACATTGCTGGTAACTTTTCAAATATACCTATGATAGCTTCCTTTGTATCTCTTAAGGACATAATCCAGGAGTGAAATTACTGGGTCAAAAATTAGAGACACGTTTAAACTCTTGATAGATGAGATTCTACTTTTTAAGATAATATTAAATGTTATGTTTCAAAAGTTGCGAGGCCATTACTGAACTCAGCAGATTATAGCATAATAATATCCAATTTCAAACAAGAATCATTTGGAACCAGCTCCTATTAATCTGTTTAATCCACCACTATCCCCAAGTGTGTACCACCAAACACTAGTTCTTAGGATGTTTAACTGGTATTAGATAATAAGTCATACTAATTAAGTATTGACTCTGTGCCAAGTACTGCTTGAGCATTTTACATACATTATTTAATCCTAAAAACCCATATGAACTAAGTACATTTATTGGGGGTTACCATGTACAGTTAGGCAGGTCGGGTGCTTTATTTTCCCAGAAAAGACGGATCAATACGAGCCCTAACTGTTATTATTCCCATTTTACAGAGGAGAAAACTGAACACAACAGTTGAGTAGCTGGCACAAAATACCCATAGTAGTCAGGATTTTAAAGCAGGAAACTTCACTCAAAAGTTCCTGTCCTAACACTGCCTTAGAAGACATACGCTTGGATAAACAAAAATCAAACAAGTCTCTTTTCTCTAGGACCCCTTGGAGACTTTAACATAGACGTGTTCACTGGAAATCACTGAGAGGAATTTCTAGATACAAAGGAATTTGACCAAGAACGTCTTATTTTCAGAGCTTCTGTGCTGACTAATGTTCCATGAAACACGCTTGGGAAACTCGGATCTAGTTCTTGCCTGCCTGCTCTTCATCAGCATCCCAGTTCCCTCTCACCTCACTTACTCAGTCTTTTCAACCTCCCCAGTCTACTCATCTTATCCACTCTACCTGCTTGACCTATTACTAAACTTCAGCTCACTTTTGATAGTCTTTATTTAGACTTGCTTTCTTCTGTCTAGTGACAAAACCACCAGAAACTACCCATGCCTGGCAGGCATTTCCTTCTGAAAGGTCACGAATGCTTAGCTTTCTTTTTCCATTTGTCCTGAAAAATGAAAGTGACATCTTCCTTCTTGGCTCATCCCCTTGGCTGCAGATTTCCTTCCCCCAATTTGTTTGGCATTTTGTGGCCAGATTGATCATTTGCAACTCTACTCTTGCAATGTATAATAATTGGGCCTGGCTGTTAATCTCTTTATCATAAGACCCAACTATAATTCTCAACTGAATTTCCCACTCTTTCCCAACATGAATGCTCTTTCCTGAGTAGCCCTCCAAATACAGGATATTATTTCCAACTCTAAACATCATTTTATAGCTTTGGATATGTATTTATCTATTTAACCAGCATCCAAGGCTTTTGGTTTCCTCCTATACAACATGATTCCAAATTGAGAATATCTGCTAGGTAGAGGACTAGCCCCTTTGGTTCCTCAAAGTAATATTTGTAGGCTGGCATTTACTTATAATGGAGATAGTCACAAATAATACTATAGAACTCATCCTAATAGGAAGCCAAATACAGTATCAATGGAGAACTGCTCTTACAGGCAATATGCCCACACATTTTGCAAAAGGAAGAGAGAAAACAGAGAATAAACCACCAGATTAAAGTTGCAGTGCATCCGTAGGTGCCACTGTGAAGTGGCTCAGTCTTCCTAAATAATCGGACAATAAAAGAAAAAGCCACAAGTCCGTAAACACCTTTGAGCCAGTAAGTCCTCTTGGAGCATCATGACCAAAGAGGAGGGGCAGATAAACACTATAAACACTGCAACTCCATGATATAATAAGTGACAATATGTCACTATGTTAATATGTTAAAATGCTTGCATACTTTATATGTGTGTATAATATTTAGTAAACAAATCCAAAAAAGGATATTTACATGTGGATTATAATTCCCTAGAACTTTATTAATTAAAATTGATCATCTGAAGAGGTAAAATTAAATGTTCATTATATTTACAATGATAGTATCCACTATTACTAACATTGGCAGTGCTTTTTAGAATGTCTAATGTGCTTTCATATATTTTCATTTTGAAAACATAATTTTATTATTGTAGAATAGTGGCTGTACTCACCTTCCCATCTGGGAGCTCCATGTAACCTTCTATATCAGTAGTGGCTGTTTTGCCAAACCGACCCAATGAGCCCTGAAGCTTGAGACCAGTGAATGTTAGAGCCATTTCCCAGAACCTGCAAACAAGAGATTGAATGAACCTCAAAGAGGATTTATTTTTATTATCACCCAAGTATTTACATGTTTCAGAGTCACATATATTATTTCTTTTATTCATTCATCTAACTAATATGTATTAAGTATCAACTACTTGTCAGGCAAAGTTCTAGGCAAGATGAATTCAGAATTGAGCAAACTAGACAAAATGAATTCCCTGTCTTTGTGGATATTTTATCTTAGAGTCATGCTGTCCTAAGCTGTTGACCCTATCCAAGTTTGACTATTTTAATTTAGATTTAACGTAATGAACACTAAATCAAATTTAAAACTCAGTGTTTCAGTCAGACCAGCCAGTTTCAAGTAGTCAATAGCTACATGTAGCTAGTGTCTACTAGATTGGACAACATAGAACATTCCCATGTTCACAGAAAGTTGTTCTATTGGATAGTACCATTTTAGAAGATGTAAGTTTTCAAAACATTCTAGGGGCTCCTGGGTGGCACAGTCGTTAAGCGTCTGCCTTCAGCTCAGGGCATGATCCTGGCGTTACGGGATCGAGCCCCATATCAGGCTCCTCCGCTATGAGCCTGCTTCTTCCTCTCCCACTCCCCCTGCTTGTGTTCCCTCTCTCACTGGCTGTCTCTCTCTGTGTCAAATAAATAAATAAATAAATAAATAAATAAATAAATAAATAAAACATTCTAATTTACTTTCTGTGTAACTTGAGTGATTTTCTTAACACTGTGCTCTCATTCTCTTATGTATAAAATGAGATTACTAGCAGCACCTTCCTCATAAAATTGTTGAAAACCTCTTAGAACAGTGCCTTGCATATAAAAGCAACGAATAAATGTTGGTTATTACTAACATTTCTTATTAATAGTCTAAGCAACAGTCAGATGATGAAAACATGTAGAAAGAGAATCAGGCCCACCAACTAGATATAAAATAATGAATGGTATCAACAAGCCAATAATATGAAACCAAAAGCTTAAATAACCAACATCCTTCTCCAAGGCTATGATAGGTCCCCTGATCACACATTTCCATATACTCTGTTCTTCTATAGCACTTCACTCATGGAATTTTTCAATTTCTATCTCTCTCCAAAGATAGAATGCAAGAAAATATGCACTTTACTAAATGATGGAAAAATGTAAAAACTAGAAATTTTTAGTCTATAGCTAGAAGATTGAGAATTCCCCCAAATTTCCATTTTAAAATCTGTTCAACTAATCTATATTTCTAATGAATAAGAAGAGAGCCAGGTTTAAATTGTAATAAGAGAAACGTAGGATCAAAATGTCTTTCTCAAAAAGGACACTGAAAATCTAGTTATGAGCAGCTCAAAGGTGGTGGTAGAAGGTTATTAAATAAATGCTTAAAACAGGGTGGAACGAAGACAGAAAAAGACAAAATCGTTCCATCCTGGAAAAGAGGGCAGAGTACAAAAGAGTGAAAAGGACTTGGAATTTAGAGCCAGAGACCTGAGATTAAGAGTAGGCTCTGTTACAGTTTAGTGTTGAGGGTCCTGTGTTAGGAATCATTCTACTATAATTCGTATTTTACAGATGAAGACTGAGTTCAGAGATGTCAAAATGACCTAGCCATCATACAATATTACTGCCACAAATTTAATAGTGGATCTGAAAACACAATATGCCATGTTAGTAAGCATTATACAAACCCCTTTAGGTGATATAAAGCCTATAGGAAGGCAGCAGGCTAAATTTAAAAGCCCTTCTTTTTATCTATCCTGGTTCCAGTAATAAAAGCCCCATATCCAATTAGAAAAGCAGCACTACAGTTAGTTTTGAAGATAACACATTTAAAAATTATCCTAATGTTAACATCAACACAAATGTCTCCAGCTGGTTGATCCTCTTAGACAATATCCTTAATGATAATCTACCCACACCTGTATCAGTCGCACAACCTACTTGATGTGACCCGATCCTGACGTAGTGAGCTGCTCATCATCTTCAGGATTGAAAGTAACCTTAAAAACTTCCTGAGAAAAGGCTTTTGTCCTCAGTATGGGCTGTTCTTCTTTCCAATTCCAGATGGTCAGTGTGTAATCAGGGTTGCTGCCAACAGAGGCTAGCAAGGTACCATTGTAGTTAAAATCCACATAAGCATAGCCCAGCTCAGTCCCATCTGAAAGGATGAATGGGAGTCTAATGAACAAAGGCAACATTTATTTCATTTTCAAAAGCATATTAAAAAAAGAAAAAAAAAGGAGGAAAAGAGAGCAAGCAGCAAGCGAGCACCCTTGGTGATAAGTATTGATGAAAGAATGCCAAGAATTCCCAAAGAAACAATCCAAAATCATGCACCACCCTTGGCTTTAGAATGAATTACATGACGTGAGGGGGGAGAGTTAAGAGATCTTAGTCACATTTTACATGAGAAAAACACTTTGAGAACATTCCATTTTATGAAGTGGGGGAGGGGGGAACAAAATCATGTTGGATGGCGGAAAGATATCAATCTGTAATTAGAAATTTGCCACTGAAAAATTCATTAAAAAAAAATTGAGGACGTTAGGTTTTTGGTTATGCATGTAAGGAGCTTGGAAGTCACCGTTCCATCCTAACCACAAATAAGAAGCTGAACACACTGAAAAATCAACAACTCTTCTTGAATTCATAACTGAGGGAAGGACACAGGGCAAATGGCTGCTCCCAAGATTAGAGAGACTGGCCGGTGAGGTGCATTGGCAACTTACCACAGCAGGAACTCACAAGCAGAAACAGCCAAAACAGCAGAGGGAACAGTGCCGGGGTAGTAAAACCTGAACAGTTTTAACTGAAGAATTCCTGGAGGCTCAGTGTGGACAACTCTCAGAGTTAAAAACTCCAGGGGACCCAGTCATAAGCAGGCCCCAGCTATATTGTGAGATTTATTCCCGGGAGCTTGACCGGAGCTCCCACAGTAAATACCTAGAAAAACCCCTCAGGCTTTCAGCCGGGAGAGGCGGAAAAGGAACCATTTTGAAACATACCAGAACACTCCGTTCTTCTTAATAAAGCCTGTCCTCAGGAGAAACTAATTAACCGGAGCCTAACTAGTCTGGGGAAGGAAATACCCAGCTTTAGCCCCTTCTAACCTTCCTGTACCACCCGAGGGCAAGAAAACAACTCAGAAACATTTGTGAAGTTCAGTCCAGAGGCAGAGGCTCACTAAAAATTTGAGACCTAATCAGAGAACTAAAGAACACTCCCCCTCCCCCACGCCTTACTACCAAGTTTTAAAAGGCCTATTTACAGCAATTATTTTTACCCACTACACCATGTCTGGCTATCAAGAAAACCTTACAAAGCATACCAAAAGGCAGGAAACACGATCTGAAGAGACAGAACACGCATCAGAACCCGATATGGCGCACCTGTTGAAATTATCAGACTGGGAATTTGAAACAACTATGATTAATATGCTAAGGGCTCTAATGAATAAAGTAGACAATGTGCAAGAACAAATGGGCGATGTAAGCAGAGAAATGGAAATCCTAAGAAAGAACCAAAAGGAAATGCTAGAGATAAAAAACATTATAACAGAAATGAAAAATGTCTTTGGTGGGCTCATTAGTCAACTGGACACAGCTGAGGAAATAATCTCTGAACTACAGAATTGATCAATAGAATCTTCTGAAAACCGAGGAGCAAAGAGAAAAAAAAAAACAGATTAAAAACAGAATAACTAAAAACTATAAAACAACTAATAATGTAATGTATGGGAATGTCAAAAGGAGAAGAAAAAGAGAACGGAACAGAAGAAGTATTTGAAATCGTAATGACTGAGAATTTCCCCCAAATTAATATCAGACACCACAGATCCAGAAAGCTCAGAGAACACCAACTAGAATAATGCCCAGAAAACTACAGAAAATGAAGATAAAGGGAGAACTCCTGAAAAAAAGCCAGAGGGGAAAAACAGCTTACCTACAGAGGAATGAAGAATTATATCCAACTTCTGCTCAGAAAACCTTACAAGCAAGAAGAATGGACTGAAATATTTAAAGGAAAGGAAGGAAAAAAACCCACCAACCCAAAATTCTGTACCCTGAAATTATCCTTCAAAAGTGACAGATAAAGACTTTCTCAAAGATTGAAGGAATTTGTTGCCAGGAGATCTGCTTTGCTGAGAATTTTCCAATAAGTTCTCTAAACAGAAAGCAAATAACATAGGTCAGATAACTCATAACTCAGATCTACATAAAGGGATGAAGAGGACTGAAGGAGGAGTAAGTGAAGGTAAAATAAAACACTTTTATTTTTCTTATTCTTAATTGACGTAACATATAACAGTTTGTTCAAGAAAACTACAAAACAGTATCTGTCATGAACATAGACGCAAAAATCCTCAACAAAATATTAGCATCTAACAATGTACAAAAACAATTAGATTATTATTTTGTGGCTATCAACAAACTGATTTTAAAGTTCATACAAACAGGCAAAAGACCCAGAAATATTAAGTGAAAAGAACAAAGTTGAACTGATAATACCTGACTTCAAAACTTCCTATAAAGCTGCAGTAATAAAGACAATGTGACATCGGGGAAAGAATAGATAAATAGATAAATGGAACAGAATAGAAAGCCCAAAAATAGACCTACAGGAATATAGTCAATCGATCTTTGACAAAGGAAGGAAGGCAATATAACAGAACAAAGACCGTCTCCTCAACAAATGGCACTGGAACAACTGGACATCCATAGGCAACAAATAAGCAAACAAGCAAACAAATAAATTAATGTAAACATAGACCTTACACCTTTCACAAAAATTAACTCAAGATGGATCATAGTCCTAAATATAAAATGTGAAAACATACAACTCCTAGAAGATAACATAGAAGGAAACCTAGATGACCTTGGGTATGGTGATCCCTTTTTAGATTCCACACCAAAGACAAGATCCATGAAAGAAATCATTGATAAGCCAAAATTCCTTAAAATGAAAAACTCCTCTGAGAAGGGTAAGGTCAAGAAAATGACAAAACAAGGCACAGACTGGGAGAAAATATTTGCAAAAGGCATATGTGAAAAAGGACTGTCACCCAAAATATACAAAGAACTCTTAACACTCAACAATAAGAAATGAACAACTTGATTACAAAATGGGCCAAAGACCTTAACAGTCAACCTTACCAAAAATATGCAGATAACACATAAACATATAAAAAGACACTCCACATCCTATGTCATCAGGGAAACACATATTTAAAAACTGAGATACCGCTACACACCTATTTAGAATGGCCAAAACCCAAAACCACTGACAAACACGGAATGCTGGCAAGGATGTGGACAACAGGAACTCTCACTCACTGCTGGTGGGAATGCAAAGTGGTACAGCCACTGTGGAAGACAGTTTCTTACAAAACTAAGCAGACCCTTACCATAGGCTCCAGTAATTATGCTCTTCGGTATATATCCAAAGTAGTTGAAAATTTATGTTCACACAAAAACCTGTACTCGAATGTTTATTGCAGCTTTATTCATAATTGCCAAAATTTGGGAACAACTAAGATGTCCTTCAATATGTGAATGAATAAACTGGTACATCCAGACAATGGAATATTATTCAGCACTAAAAAGAAATGGGGCTATCAATTCATGAAGAGACAGGGAGGAACCTTACATGCATATTACTAAGTTAAAGAAGCCAATCTGAGAAGGCTACACACTGTATGATTCCAACTATATGACATTCTGGAAAAGGCAAAACTGTGGGGACAATAACAAGATCAGTGGTTGCCAGGGGTGTCTGGGTGGCTCAGTCAGTTAAGCATCTGCTTTCAGCTCAGGTCATGATCCCAGAGTCCCGGCATCGACTCCTGCATTGGGCTCCCTGCTCAGCAGGGAGTCTGCTTCTCCCTCTGCCCTTCACCCTGCTTGTGTTCTCTCTTCCTCACTCTCTCTCAAATAAATAAAATCTTAAAAAAAAAAAAAGAAAGAAAGAAAAGATCAGTGGTTGCCAGTGTGAGGGCATGAATAGGCAGAACACAGAGAATTCTTAGGACGGTGAAAATAAACTGTATGAGATGATAAGAATGGATATACATCATTAGACATTTGTCTAAACCCATAGAATACAACACCAAGAGTAAGCCCCAGGGGACACTGTGGACTCTGGGTGACTATGATGTGCTAACAGAGACTGGTCCTCAGTAAAAAATGTACCTGGTGAGTGATGTTGATAACAGGTAATATTTCACACGGGTAGGGAAAGAGGGATAGGAGAAATCTCTGAACCTTCTTCTCAATTTTATTGTGAATCTAAAACTGCTCTGAAAAGTAGTCTGTTTAAAAAACTACTAAAATTAGTTTTATGGAAAGCAAAATTCGTAAGAGAACTGTGGTGATTAATTTCATGTGTGACTATTTTAATCTTGGTGGACCTCACTCAATCAGTTGAAAGTCCTTTAAAAGCAAAACTGAGGTTTCCCTGAGGAAGACGAAATCCTACTTGAACATGTAGCATCAACTCCAGCCCAAGAATGTCCAGCCTACTGGCCTGCCCTACAAACTTCAGACCTGCCAGCCCCTACAAGTGCATATGCCAATTCCTATAAATAAATCTCTTTTCTACCTCCTCCTAGTTCTGTGTCTCTGAATGTTGTTAACTTTGAACATGGAATCTTTTAGAGGTTGTACTGAGCTCACCATGAAGGATTCTGTAGGGCCTCAAAGAAGGATATTCATAGATGATAATCTTCGGGAAAACTCCTTTTTCGGCTACTGTGAAGTAAGTTTTATCAGGATGAACCTATAAAAAGTAAAATCTCACTTAAATAGTAAAATGAGGATTTTCTTATAAATAGTCCTATTAATGTAGTATTTAGAGCCTGTGATTTTATAATTTATTAGGATCCACTCCAATAGAAAACTAAAAAATGGGCATCTGATAAGTACGTGGTGATGGATGTGATTTAAACTGAAACCTAGGAGAACCCTCACAACTTTTTTAATTGCCATCAGAAGAGCTAGAACAGTGGTTCCCAATCTTTAGCACACGTCAGAACCACAGGGAGGGCTTATTAAGGCACGGAAGGCAACACCTACCACCATTTTCTGATTTAGTACGTCAGGGCTGGGCCCCCAAAATTTGCATTTATATCTCTAACAAGTTCCAGGTGATGATACTGCTAGCCCGGGGACCACTCTTTGAGAACTAATTGTTTACCCTCCATATATAAATCAGCCTAAATTTTTGTACAGAAAAATTCATGCTTCCAGAGTAGGTTACAGCTCAGTTTGAAAAATGACAAAATTTACCACAAATGTATATAAACTTAGTAGAAGTGAGAAAGATACAATATTTCCAAGCCAGATGCAGAGGAAAATAGAGTAAATATGCCCTGGGTAAACTATTTGTGTCAGCATTCCAAATGATAGTGGTGTAAATCTTGTAGAATTATATGTTTGTTCCTGTTATTTTTGGTCATTGGTAAGCCAATGTGCAGGAAGAGTAAATGGATAGCCTAAAAATAAAAATAGGCTGTTACACAAATAAACTATTTAAGACACATATCATGCTTTATAAAATTCTATTTTTGGTTACTGTTTTGCAACTCCTGATTGGAACAGGAGCTTTCCCCAGAGGACATCGGTGGAACTGTAGGTTTTGGTACCCAAGATGACATTGTAGCTTTTTTTCTTCTCCCCACCCATGGGGCCATAAGACCTACAATAGGCCATCTTCGTGCTGACACCTCTTCCATTCAAGTAAACACCCATCACTTCAGCTTGAAACAAGGCTTGGGTTTATAGGATGGACACTCAGTGAGAGAATAATGTTTATTGCATGCTTATTACATGCCCCAGATGCTGTATAAGTTTTAAACGAATTAATTCCCTTAAATTTTACATCAACCTCGTGAGTTTGGATACCATTATCCTTCTCACCTTTTTGATGAGGGAACAGGCACAGAGAGGCTAAGTAACTTGAAGTCATACAGCTGGCAAATGTCAGAGGTAGGATTCAAGCCAGGTGTTGGAAGCCAAGATGAAAGTGGATCTAAAAAATAGGAGCTACGAAGGACTTAGGGGGAAGCCGATGATGCCCATTTACAGAAGAATATTGTGTAGGATATGTGGTCACAGAAATCTGAATGGGAATTCAGGCAAATCTTTTACCCCTCCAGGTCTGGCCTACAGTGAGTGAAAAAGTTTCAGCCCTTTCAGATCAGAAGCTCAGTGGGTTGAGTTGGGTGTTTTATTTTTAGTGGAGCCCTGGAATTAATGAGTCATTTACTTTATACTCAACATACAGATTCACCCTATCTTTTCTGAAAGATAGTTGATCTGTCCCAAAAACATATTTCTCACGGGTTTCTCATTGCCTTGCAAGAGCACTTCTCATCCACAAATGGATAACGGTTTTGGGAAAAAACGAAGTGGTGAGGACAGCCGAGGAAAGGCCCCAGCCACTGCCCAGGCACTGACAGCTCCGGCACGCATGGAGAAAAGCCCTGTGGACACCCAACTGCCCGGAGCCCAGGAGGAAGAGGATGAGGATTAGCAATCTTGACCACAGTACCCCTCTACCTACTGACCTCAGACCAAATTATTGTACAACAAAATAGAAATTTCAAAACTACTGTTGGCCCATATAGTGAGAGAAAAAGAAGTGATAGTTACTTTTTTCTCAGTACTGGGCAGTGATGTGGACCTCAGGGCTCATGACACCTCAAGGTGGCCCCTGACTGACCTCCCTCCACAGAGCCCCTGCCCCTCACGTTGCACCTGTGAATATTTGCACGCAGCTGGTGCCACAGTATCGTGTACTTGTGTGGGTCTCGGTTTTTGCCTTTTTGCTTTTTTAATGAGTCTTTCTCTTTAGATGGATTTTAAACTCTGAATTCATAGAGGTCATGAACCCTTCATTTAAATCCCTGCATGGTCTGAGTACTGTTGGACACACAATGTAATATAATAAATTCTTGTTGGGGCCCCTGGGTGACTCGGTCGGTTGAGCATCTGACTTCAGCTCAGGTCATGATCTCAAGGTCCTGGGGTCCTAGGATCAAGCCCCACATCAGACTCCACACCCAGTGGGGAGTCTGCTTGTCCCTCTTCCCTCCCCTCCCCCTCCCCCACCCCGCTCCTGCTCTCTCTCTCAAATAAATAAAATCTTAGAAAAATAATCATAATTAATTAATTCATTCTTGTCGAGGACAGGGACTTTACCATGCGCACGTTATGTGTAGATAGATGATCAAGAAAGAAAGAACCATGAGACTCTCTTCACTCTTCCGTCTCACCATATCCTGTTTCCATAGCCACTCTAAGTTCTGTTTGTGGAGCTCAGATCTTCCTTACCTTCTCCAGTCCCATTCATGTCCCTGCTTCACTTCTCAGAGCAAGAATCTTCAAAACCTCTCTGCACACCTCCATTTCTAATCTAGATACCCTACCAGGTCCCATCTGATCTAATCAAAAGTATTTCCCACTACTCCCTGCTAGCTTGGCCCAGTCTCTCTGTTGGAGCTGCCCCAGGCTTTCTGCTGGAAGCCCTCCACCCCTGCAGGGTGTGGTGACGTGGGCCCTGCACCTCCCGGTTCTGTCTGGACTGCTCACACCTGACAGGGCAGCAGGGCAGACTTCTATTTAAACCATGATCCTTCTAAAATCCCTTTGAGCATCTGCTATGGAAGTGCTGCTTGTATGCGCCCCAAATCCTGCGTATTTCTCCTCCTTTCCCTGTCTCACACAGCCTACTCTGAACAGGGGCCCCTCTCATGACGTAAAGACAGCAAGAGGTGTTTCTCGGGTGGTTATTGATGAGAACAGATCTAGGGACACCTATTTTTAAGGATCACAGAGTAGAAAAACAGTCAAAGTAAAAACTCAGGTATGGGGCCAAGTGCTATAGAGAGATCAGGTAAGATACAGTTGGAAAGGTATTCTTCAGATTTGGCTACTCAAAGGGCCATTGGTCACTTTACTAAGGGCAATTTGTGAGGTGGTAGGGAAAAAGACAGCAGAAGCTTGGCTTTGAAGGGAAAGTCAGTGGGTAAAGAGAAGGTATGGTTAGAGAGGGGCCTTTTAAGGTGAGAACAAGTTGATTTAGTGTGCTTTTATGCTGAGGATGAAAAGTCTAAGGAAGTAGAGGCCGAAGATACAAGAAAGAATGTGACTGATGGAGACGCACCTGCGAAGGAAGAAAGAGAGAGCCTCCAAATCACATGCAAATCCTTTTGTCCACCGCTCAAAATTACTGAATGTACAATCTGTACTTGATCTCCTAATGTTCAATTCTATACCTACATCTTATCTGGCACTTATCTCTATTTATTATATGAATTATCAATTGTGCTGGTCATCTGATATTTTTGCAGAATGGCAAGATAGCATCCAATATGAAAAACCTGCAGGACTGTGGGAAGGAAGCCCCTTAACCTCCATCAGCTCCAGTTTCCTTATCTGCAGAATGAGATGATGGCATCATTAACATAATGTAATACTGCACAGAGATCACGTCAGTGAATGGAGCAGTTGTAATCGCTGAATTGAAAATGCCTTAATCCTGCAATACTGCATATGGTATTAGCACCTAACAGCCTGGCTGGTCCACAGAAGAAACAAATACAAAAAAAGAGATTTTTTCCGCTGAGTCACTAGCAGCATACCCCGATGACACCAATGCCTCTACCGCTGATACTTCGCAGGTACATCTGTTCCTTGGTTTTCAAATTCAGAAGGATCAGCTGGTTGCCAGCTATGTACGTCACCGTATTGCTGTCCAGCAGTTGTAGGTTGGCCCGCTTTCTGCAGTCATACCCAAAGGAATGACTGAGGGAAAGTCGTTAAGGAAAACAAGTGGAACAAAGTAAGCATCCTAGAGACAGGAAACGTAAAGAAATATGTCTATTTTTAAAAGCTGTGCCATTAGACAAAGGTTCAGTGTTGAAGTAGTTGACTTTTACTTTGAAACTCAGAGTTTTTATTTATTACCAATGCAACTTTGTTCTTAAATGAGGTGAAAATTCTTATACTCTGATTGAATCGATATTTTAATTTTCCTAGGGGATCCTGAAAGCAGATTCATTTTATAAAAGTAAAAGTATTATATAGGCCTCTTCCTTGAGGTTAAAAGGTGAGACGTTTAAAATTCTGATAGAATGTACTGAAGTTCTGACAAACCAGTGACAATGTGACTAATAAATCCACATAGATGTAACTGAAATTTAATTCATATGAACAAATTATGAAAATGGACTAATATATAGTATATAAGTATGTATAATAAATATGCTAACATTCCTTCCTGAACTCATTAGTATGTATAGGTGTGTAGATGAGTGTGTGTGTGTGTGTGTGTGTGTGCGCACATTTATGCTATAGAGTAAGTCTGCACTAATTCAAAATAGAAGTTAAAACAGTCTAAGTTTTTATAAAATATCTTTTAAATGTTCATTGTTACTACATTCAAGTTCAAATTAATATAACCCAAAATATAAATGTAGTAAGTAAATGAAACTAATCTATAAAAAAATATAGTTTGCAAAAGAAATATATAGTATATCTTAAGCAGACGGATTCATATTTTCTAAGCACTCACTGTTGAACACAAAAGTTAAAGGATCATTGGAGAAATCTATTTCTTGAGCCCTTCTTTAATAAATAAATTCTGATTTTAGAGGATTACCCTTATTTGTAAGTGAATATTTTTAGAGAAAGAAACTATGTAGAATTTTTAACAAGAAGAATATCTACAATTGTAAAAAAGAGAAAATGTTAATGCAATTTGAATTGTGAAGCATATACAAATTACAACAAAATATACGTAACTATATGTAACTATACCTAGCTCATTGCCTAAGAGTTAAATTGAAAAAGAGAGAGAACATTTCAGGGTTTTTGATCTGCTCAAGAAAAAGGAATTTTATCAATTTAATAAAGACATAAACACCTAAAATTGAATCTTATATAAAAGTGCAAATTAATATATGATCCAAAGATCTTGCTAAAGTTATTTAGGCCTCATGGAAACTATCTGAGGCCTCTTTACAAATAAAGAGTGGGAACCACAGGCTCTTTATCGTCACAGAGCCTGGTATGGGGCAGGAGGTTTTGCCTACCTTCCTTTTCCCTTTCCCCAAACTGCTGTTCTCACCTTTCCTTCCTTCTCTCCTTTCTCTTTTCTCCAGTGCCAGCTAACACTTTGGAAGGCTAAAAGCTATGTCTATAGCTATGAGAGTAGAAGTAGGCTACCATCTCTTCACTAACTTGGGTGGCGGTTGGGATCATTTATCTGATAATATCATCTCTAATTTAGGGGTGGGGGACAACTCCATTTTACTTGCTGCTGCTCTCCAATGCAGAATGGGTGAGATGGTAACTTCCCAAACTCTCCCCTTCCAAATCACAACCTGCTTCTTCTCGTAGCTCATCTCTATTTCCCAGAATGCCGAATGCAGTGTCTTGAGCCCTAGGCATTCAATAAATGTCCGTCGGATGAATTGATTAATTAATGTATAACTAGAGTCTGATCCTTCTCTTTAACCCCAGAGGACAGCGGCAGCCATTAACCAGAGCTTTGAAGATGTTAAATTATGTTCTGCTATACCTTCAACTCCTTCCTGTTTTATCTCATCCTCTCTTCTGGCTCGCATCTTCTTAATTTCCTATCAGAGACCCAGGGCTATCACTGTTTGTTCATGGGCGTCTAGGACCCTCACTTTTAAACTGCATTTAAGGGATGCCTGGGTGGTTCAGTTGGTCAAGCGTCTGCCTTTGGCTCAGGTCATGATCCCAGGGTCCTGGGACTGAGTCCCCAATCAGGCTCCTTGCTCAGCAGGGAGCCTCCTTCTCCCTCTGCTCCTTGACTCTGCTTGTGCTCTCTCTCCCTCTCTCTCTCTCTCTGACAAATAAATAAAATCTTAAAAAATAAAATAAAATTGCGTTTAATTACATATTCTATAAATTATGCTATGTTTTGGGTGATATTTACTAAATGACACATTTCTTGATTGATTTACAAGATGCAAACTTTAAAATTGAAGTAGACTCAATATAATCACTAAAGTATAAAAGAGTATGTAGGGCATACATGACAGCTGACTTCTCCTTGGAGCTTCTCATTCCTGGAGAGTAGAGCTGTCTAATGCGAGATGTTCCAGAGAGGCAGCTTTTGATTCAAGGTCTGGAAGAGCTAATAACGTAAGTTATCCAAAAATGGGATAAACTGCTTCGTGACTTCCCTGGTTTTGAAAGTATTCACGGAAAGTCTATAGCTTATACAGCCACTCATCCAACATGAATAGAAGCAATTCATACATTGAGTCAAAAGTCAAGGTCATTCTGACTCTTATTTGGAATCTAGGCATATCTCTCTAATATAGAGATCCCCGTACCCTGGAGCAGCAAGTCCCCACTATTGGGGGCTGGGAGAGAGCAACATAATCAAAAATATCTGGGAAGCTTTTTCAGACTACAAGTGCCCAAGACTCCCTCCCCACAGATATAATGCAGTAGGTCCGAGAAACATATCAGACCATGTGTATTTCAGGAAAACTTCCAGGTGACTCTGATAAACCACCTCATTTGAAACAAGTAGGCTAGAAGAAAGGCAACAGTATAACTTTTATCAGCAACTTGTCCAGAGACCACATATGCAAAAAAGTCCTGAGTAGAGAAAACTCCAAGTTATAAGATTCAGGGTGAATTAGTTTTAGGAATTGAATTCACAGTGAATTTAGGGATTGAAACAGAAAATTATAATAACATGTCCTATTTTTATATAAAAAGCAAAACTGAGTCAGGAAGTACATGGCCCTCCTCTTTAAGCACCCCTTGTATAATAGGCCAGTCAGTGGTTTAGGCCATGTGGTCATCACCACCACCCATCTGAAGGTAAGCATACTAAATTGCCAGCCAAGGGCATGAATGGAAATCTCCTAACTCCACCTTACAAACCTAACATCATACAGTGATGGCAGACCCTAAATCCTCTTGTCAATGATCCCCACCTTTCAATTTCTTGGACTCTTACTCTCCAGACCAATTAAAACTTATTCTTTTGGGCCCTACTTTCTCAGGGTTGTCTTCCCGATATTCATCTGATAAATAATGTGTAAGTACTACTGCCTGACAATGGTATCAGTGTTTTAAGAAATCAATGATTTTAACATGGTAGGCAGTGAGAAAGGGATGTCAGGCTGGTGAAAGTGGAAAACCAGGATAAGAGGCCTTCTGGTCTCCTCCACATCATGTCTCATGAAAGAACAGCCAGAAAAGCATCACTTCTCTTTGTGGTTATTTGGCACCAACAAAAGCTTAGTTTAAATTAAGTTCATGTATTTCTATCTCAACTTCTCGAAGGGCCAAGCTTCTTAGAATTACCTAAGACAGGGATTGGCAAACTTTTTCTGTAAAGGGCCAGATGGTAATATTCTAGGCTTTGTGGACCAGGTGGCCTCTGTGATAACTACTTAATTTTGCCCTTGTAGTGTGATGGCAGCCACAGACAAAATGTAAATAAATGAGAATTGTTGCGTTCCAATAAAACTTTATTCATAAAAACAGACCAGAGGCCAGATTTGGTCCATGGGCTAGTTTGCCGACCCCTGACCTAAGAAGCTGAAATCCAAAAATGATACACATGTAACTGGAGTGGATACACAAGTGTGAGAAGATCCAGTGGTATGTTCGAATCCGGAGTCACAAAAGGCATCGACACAAGCTCCGTATAATCGTAGAAGAAGTTCTCTGAGATTTTCTTCTTAACTTTCTCCTCTGCCTCTTCTGAGGCTGGAGTGGGGGCTCCCATATTCTGAGAGTCTAAAAAATTAAAATATTTTAACTAAGAAGAGCATCTGGTGAATCCTAAAATGGTATTTCACAAAGACGGGAGGCAGGTACCTAGCTTGCAATACTCTAGCAGTAAGTACCACCCACCAGTGAGCATGGGAGGAAGAGCCAACATGCCTATGTGCATCAGGGTGAATGCAGATCTCTGGTCATGGTTTCTGCAGTCTCAAAGAGCAACTCCCAATCAGTTCCAAGGGTGAGTTATAATTCATTAATCTGGGGCTAGAGCACTCCTTAGACCATCCTACTCCCCAGAAAACCAACTATGAGAGTTTTGTATGTCATCCTCAGAAATGTAATATACAGTTCCAGAGCTGCTAAATCACCCTATTAAAGTTTGTTCCATGCTTTTTCCTTTATCACCCCGACACATCCTGCAAATTTTTATCTCTATGGATTTGTAACTGTTTAATTTGGGCAACTTGTCTTTAAAACAGTTACTATTACTGATAGAAAACTAATAATACTTACTTACCTCCAATGTTGCCCATATAGTCATCTTGAAATGAACTTGAACTTCCTTCCAAATGTTCCATATCATAATCATCATCCTCTAAATGTGATTCTCCCCCTTCAATATATGTTTCATCTGTGGCATCTTCTAAAACTTTGTTATCCTCTCTCACAGCAGCTATTAAAAGTAATTTGTTTTAATAATTCCTACATTTGGAATTAAAAATTTCCTTATTTCCAAAGTAGCTAATATTTTCTGATCACAACAGAAGTAAATTAAAAATAAACTATGATAAGATATCTGGAAAACCTATAAGTATTTGGAAATCAAAGAACATTTAAAAATATGTATGGGTCAAGAAAAAATCAACAAAGAAATTTAAAAATATTTCAAACTAAATGGTAATTAAAATATAACATGTCAAAATTTGTGGGATGCAACTAAGGCAATGCTTAGAGGGAAATTATGGTTTTTGTACACTTACAAGAAAAGAAAAAAAGTTAAAACTCAATGACCTAAAGCTCTACCTCAAGAATATAGAAAAAGCAAAAAAGCAAATATAAAGAAATAACAGAAATAATAGAAATTAAAGCAAGGATCAATTACATAAAAGGCAAACAAACAGTAGAGAAAATTAGCAAAACCAAAATCTTATTCTTTGACAAGATCGACCAAATGGAGAAACTCCTAGCTAGACCAATCAAGAAGAAAAGAGAGACAATACAAATTCCAATTTCAGGAATGAAAATACAGCCTAGAATTATGCCAACAAATTTTACACTTTAAAAGAAATGTACAAATTCTATGAGACATACAAAGTTACAAAACCTACAAAAGAAGAAATAAACAACCTTCTGTTTATTAAAGAAATTGAATTCATTAAAAATTTTCCGATTAAGAAAATTACAGGCCGGGGCGCCTGGGTGGCACAGCGGTTAAGCGTCTGCCTTTGGCTCAGGGCGTGATCCCGGCGTTATGGGATCAAGCCCCACATCAGGCTCTTCCGCTATGAGCCTGCTTCTTCCTCTCCCACTCCCCCTGCTTGTGTTCCCTCTCTCGCTGGCTGTCTCTATCTCTATCGAATAAATAAATAAAATCTTAAAAAAAAAAATTTAAAAAAAAGAAAAGGAAAAGAAAATTACAGGCCAAAATACTTCCCTGGTGAATTTTACCAAACATTTAAGGAAGAAATTATACCAAATCTACACAAAACATTTCTGAAAGTAGAAGAGACCAAAATTTTTCCAGGTCTCCAGGCAAAAAAACCCCAAAAAACAAACAAAAAGAGAGAGAGAGTGGATGGGGGAGCTCCCACGTACGTGGCCAAACCAGAAGAGAGACCTCAACTCACAGCACTGAGAGAAAGGGTTTCAGGACAGCAGCAAATTACTTCCTGTTACCTTTTGGGATCCTAAGAACCACAATGTGTGAATTTATGAGCTGAGCACCGGGCCAGACCACACTTGACAGGCCTGCCCCTACCAGGGTCTAATATAAGAAAGAGAGACCCTGAGGCAGTGCTAGACAAAGGGTCATTATTATTAAATCCATCCATTCAGGAAAATGCTGCAAAGGACAGGAAACCAAACAGTAGATCATCCTGTGTCAGAAATTAGAGAGTGGAGAAAAGTGGAAATGGAAAATCAAGAGAGAAGCAAACTAACATTTTTGAAGACAGTGATATAACCGTATTTTTTGGAAAGATAATTCTAGTGGTAGTATGGAGAGACTTGAACAGGAAGCCTTGAGTGGAAATCCTTGTTGTAAGAGTCCAAGCAAGCGGAGATAAACATCTCCAATAAAACATGATGTGGAGAAATTAAAGATTTAAAAGATATGTCTCAGATACATTGAAATAGTTTAATGTAAATTTTGTAAATGAATTGATTTCCCCAGGTCTCCTCTACGTGAATAATCAAAATTATATTTCTGAAACTATATTTAGGGTTAGAACTACAAAAGTCAAGACTCCACTAAGACACCTAACACCATGAGGCCCCATCAGAAAGAGCAAGCTATCTTTTAAAAATCTGTTTACACAATTCCTCACATTTTCTTCTTTTTCTTTCTTTCTCTCTTTCTTTCTTTCTTTCTTTCTTTCTTTCTTTCTTTCTTTCTTTTTCTTTTTTTTTTTTTTTTGAATAGTTGGCACACAATGTTACATTAGCTTCAGGTGTATGACGTAGTGATTCAACTTCTCTGTACATTATACTATGCTTACTACAAGTTTAGCAACCATCTGTCACCATAAAACACTATTATAATATATTCCCTGTTCTGTACCTTTTATTTCTTGACTTACTGATTCCTAACTGGAAGCCTGTATCCCACTCTCTTTCACCCATTTTGCCCATTCTCCCACCCCCTTCCCCTCTGGCAACCACCAGTTTGTTTTCAATATTTATAGGTCTGATTCTACTTTTTATTTATGTATTTATTTAGTTAGTTAGTTAGTTAGTTTTTTGTTTCATAATGGAATTTACTGGGAAAAGTTAGTGTTAAAAACATTCAAATTTATAAAATTTAAGTAAGACAGTAAAATTATACCTTGTAGATATAGTAATCCCATGATTAGTTGATTCTGCTTTTTATCTGTTTATTCATTTGCTTTCTTTTTAGATTTTACATTTAATGAAATCATATGGTATTTGTTTTTCTCTAACTTATTTTACTTAGCATAATACCCCTAGGTCCATCCATGCTGTTGCAAATGGCAAGTTCTCATCTTTTTATGGCTGAGTATGATTCTATATTTATATATAAATAAATATATATATAAATATATATATAAATATATATCACATCTTCTCTATCTTTTCCTCTATCAGTGGACACTTGGGTCATTTCCATATCTTGGCTATTGTAAATAATGCTTCAATAAACATAGGGATGCATAGATCTTTTCAAATTAGTGCTTTTATTTTCTTTGGGTAAATATTCAGTAGTGGAATTATTGGATCAATGGTACTTCCATTTTTGAATTTTTAATGAACCTCCACAGTGGCTGTACCAATTTACATTCCCACCAACAGATCACAGGGTTCATTTTTCTCCACATCCTCACCAACACTTGCTGTTTCTTGTCTTTTTGATTCTAGCCATTCTGACCAGTGTGAGGAGATATCTCATTGTGGTTTTGATTTGCATTTCCCTGATGATAAGTGAAGTTGAGCATCTTTTCAAGTGTCTGTTGGCCATCTGCATGTCTTCTTTGGAAAAACACGTATTCAGGTCCTCTGCCCACTTTTAAATCAGGTTTTTTGGATTTTTTGGTGTTGAGTTGTATAAGTTCGTTATGTATTTCATATATTAATCCTTTACTGGATGTATCATTTGCAAATATCTTCTCCCATTCAATGGACTGCCTTTCGGTTTTGTTAACAGTGTCCTTTGCTGTGCAAAAGCTTTGTATTTTGACATAGTCCCAATAGTTTCTTTTTGCTTTTGTCCCCCTTGCCTTAGGAGTCATATCTAGAAAAATGTGGCTATGGCCAATGCCAAAGAAATTACTGTCTATGTTTTCTTCTAGGAGTTTTATGGTTTCAGATCTTGCTTTTAGGTCTTTAATCCACTTTGAGTTCATTTTTGTGTATGGTGTAACAAAGTGGTCCTGTTACATTCCTTTGCATGTAGCTGTCCAGTTTTCCTAGCACCATCTGTTGAAAAGACTGTTCTCCCCATTGTCTATTCTTGCCTCCCTTGTCATAGAATAACTGACCATATAATCATGGGCTTATTTTTGGTCTCTCTATTCTGTTCCATTGAGCTAAGTGTCTATTTTGGTGCCAGTACCATACTGTTTCGATTATTATAGTTTTGTAGTATATCTTGAAATCTGGAATTGTGATACCTCCAGCTTTGTTCTTTTTCAAGATTGGTTTGGCTATTTGAGGTCTTTTGTGGTTCCATACAGGTTTTAGTATTTTTTGTTCCAGTTTTGTGAAAAATGCTGTTGGCATTTTGATAGCAATTGCATTGAATCTGTAAATTGCTTTGGGTAATATGAATGTTTTAACAATATTAATTCTTCCAATCCATGAGCACGGAACATCTTTTCATTTGTTTGTATTTTCTTCAATTTCTTTCATCAATGTTTTGTAGTTTTCAGAGTACAGGTCTTTCACCTTCTTAGTTAAGTTTATTCCTAGGGATTTTATTCCTTTTGGTATAATTGTAAATGGGATTATTTTCTTAATTTCTTTCTCTGCTACTTTGTTAACAGTGTATAGAAACACAACTGATTTCTGGGTATTGATTTTGCTATAACTTTACTGAATTCATTTTTTACTTCTGATTTTTTTGTGTGGAATCTTCAGGGTTTTCATGTCATCTGCAAATAGTGACAGCTTGATTTCTTCCTTATCAATATGGATGCCTTTTATTTCTTTTTCTTGTCTGATTGCTGTGGCTAGGACTTCCAGTACTTGAATAAAAGCAGCAAGAGTGGACATCCTCACCCTGTTCCTGATCTTAGAGGAAAAGCTCTGTTTTTCACCTTGAATATGAAGTTAGCCATGGGTTTTTCATATATGGCCTTTATTATGTCGAGCTATGTTCTCTCTAAACCCACGTTGATGAGAGTTTTTATAATAAATGGATGTTGGATTTTGGATGTCAGATGCTTTTTCTGCATCTATTAAGGTATTCGTAAGATTTTAATCCTTCATTTTGTTAATGTGGTGTATCACATGGATTGATTTGCAAATTTTGAACCATCTTTGCATCCTGAGAATAAATCCCACTTAATCATGGTGAATGATTCTTTCACTGTATTATTGACTGTGGTTTGCTAACATGTTGTTGAGGATTTTTGCATCTATATTCATCAGGGATATTGGCCTGTAGTTTTCTTTTTTTGTAACCTCTTTGTCTGGTTTTGGTATCAGGGTATTTCTGTTCTATTTGCAGTATATTCTTCCACATATGTTATCCCATTTAATCCTCAAACAACTCACAATTATCATCTTAATGGGTGAGAAAATTGAGGCTCAAAGGGGCAAAATAATCTATCCCAGATCAAGCATCTCTAAGTGGTAGACCCAGGCCTCAAACCTAGAGTTCAGCTCTTTGTACTATACTGTATTAGAAAAGTTCATTAAAGACTTTGTAAACCTTTGTAACAAGACCAGATTTGCAGAGGTCATTATCAACATAGAGATGACAGTAACTTCTACAGGCCAGGAACTGGAGATTAAATGGTTAAAACACAGTCTCTGCTCTTAAAGAACTTGGAATTTAGTAACGGAGTTAAACAAGTAAACCATTTCTGTTGTATAAACTTAAATACTCTTTAAAAGTGATTTTACCTAAATTTAATAATAAAAACCCAAGTGTATATTATAATCTTTACTTACATCTTAATGCAGCCTTCAAGGAGCCCTGAGACTGCTTCCCATCACTCTTTGATCTATCTAATCTCCTCCCATCAGTATCCTGATCACCTGGTTCCTTCATTTCCTCTGTAAGCATAAAATTGAGACAGAGAAAGGGAACAGCTGTGAAATAAAAATCATTTACGATATTTTCCCCCTAACAAATTCCACCAAACACCATGTGTGTTGATAACTGTATGTTTGCACAGTATCCAAGGTGACTTCACCGGCAGGAGGTACAGCCACCAGAAGAGACCTCTGCAGAATGGCAGAATACAGTCAGATACTCCCTTTTTCTAGGCCAGTTTACTGTGATGCCCTCTGATTTTCCCAAAGTCTGCAGTGAAATGCCATTCCAGTCTATCTTTTCTTTAAATATTCCATCATTAAAGTTAACCCCCTGCCATCCTTTCTTTGGTTCATCCTCTCCATTTCCTCTTCCCATCATTTAATTCCTCTGGTGTTACTAATTAATTTCAATTTTTAAATATTTGTTCAGGGGACTTGCTATGTATCAAGTCTTATGGTAGACATTAAATTATGGTAGTGAACGAGAGATGTGATTCCTAACTTTGTGGACCTTGTCATTTAGAAAGATAGATATTAAATGATCAATTAAAATACAATAAGTGCTACAAAACGTAAAGAATAGGGTCCTGTGGGTATGTCTAGCAAGACGACTAATCCACATCCTCAGGTTCAGGAAGAGGTGCTTGAGACAAGGGTGATAAGTAGAGGCTGGCCAGGCCTCGAATGGACAGAGTGTCTTAGGCAGAGGGAACTTGAGAGAGAGGGCTGTGTCTGTGCAGGGCTGAAAGCAGTCTGTTGTGAGTGTGAGAGTGAAATGGGCGGTGAAGGGGAGGCCAGTAGCAGATTATAGAACCGTCTCTAAGCTTTTGCTAAGGAGTTTACAACTTATTTCTATGGCAACTGAAAGCCACTGAAAGGTTTTAAGGAGGGAAGTGACAGCAGATTTTTGCTGTCCTCCCTCTATTGCAGCTGTCTTTGAAAGCACCTGCTATATCCTCCTTCTAAGTCTTTGCTTCTCCACACTAAATACCACATATACCCTCAACACCCTTCTATGGCAGGGCTGGCAGGCAGAACAGAACAGCACTTCTATTTGACTCAGACTCGTGGTTCAATTCAGGTTTGAATCTCAGTTTTGCCACATAACCTTTACATGAATTCCTCAGGTGTAAATGGGAGTGAAGTAAGAACAACTTACAAGGCTGCTATGAGAATTAATTGAACTAGTGCATTATTATCCCTTCCTGGTCTCTGAAGAAAGGCCAGTATGCCAGAAGCAGATAGGATACACGCTACATGGTCATGGAGAGGGCAGTGCGAACGCCACCTCCCTTCTTCTGCACCTTGGGGTCATTCCATCTGCTTTCTTGCAGTGACATCATAATGATGCCTTGTCTTGATTTGGGGGACAATAGTGCAGGGTCCAAATGTTTTTCTTAAAAGCTATTTTCAGGAAAGATAGGTCCTAAACTGACACTTATGCTGTTAAATTTTGTTTAGCACTTTGGGGCCATTTTTCTGGGTTACCAAGATGATGTTTTACCTTTTAAGAAGTGTGTGTATTGTTTTTTTCCTTAGTTGTTCTCCCTTGCTTTTTTCTTCCTCCCTCTTTCCCTTCCTTCCTTCTTTCCTTCCTTCCTTCCTTCTTTCCTTCCTTCCTTCCTTCCTCTCACCTGATTGTAAAATATATGCTTACTGGGATTGGGAAGTGTGTAGGAGTCAAACGATAGAAAAATCGTAAATAGCAAGAGCCTTTAAAATCCAAATTCTATCATCCAGGACATGTCCTTTTCCTTCCAGTTTGGATATACAGACTTGCGTTCTACATTTATACAAGTCATTGATTTGAAAATAATTAAATAATTGTAATAGTGAAATAATTTTTAAAAATCAGTATTGCAAGCTAGTATCAGTTATTGCAGCTTGGTTGCACATTATCCCACACCGTGGGTAAGCTTCTTTAAGTAGCTACAAACATACCTAAATGCCATTTTCTCCCTCCCTTTAAAGGTTCTTCATAATGTACATTTGCCAATTCAATTCTTTTTTTTTTTTTAAAGATTTTATTTATGTATTTGACACAGAGAGAGACAGCCAGTGAGAGAGGGTCACAAGCAGGGGGAGTGGGAGAGGAAGAAGCAGGCTCCCAGCAGAGGAGCCTGATGTGGGGCTTGATCCCAGATCGCCGGGATCAGGCCCTGAGCCGAAGGCAGACGCTTAACGACTGCGCCACCCAGGCGCCCCTGCCAGTTCAATTCTTAAAACTACCGAGCACACTTATATCAAATGGTATTCTGCTAGGCATTGCAGAGGGTACACAAATGAGCAATAGGGAGCCCTTGACCTTAAATACTTTACAAGCTAGGAAGAAAAAATTGACAATTCTCTTTTAATATCGTCTCAGAATAAGATTTCTAAACCCCTGATCCAGATCCGAGGCTGATCAGAACAAGGATGGTCTGAAAGTCCTGACTGAGGAGCAACTATAGCTAAAGGTTTCCTTGATAAAAATCAACATGTAAACCATTGGAAAAGAAAGAAACTATTCTCTCTGTTACCATGATGCAGGCCCTAAATAAGTGGAGCAGAGCAGGCCCTGGGTTTGCCAATCAAAGTTATTCTGTCGTTGCTAATCATTTAAGAACCGAGAGAAAACTGTTAGTCTGCAAATTTCAGTAACACCTCGGTCTATAAACGGGTATTGCTTTAGTGTTCTGTTGCAATCATACAAATTTGGCAGCTTAAAATAACACCCATTTCTTATCTCACACTTTTGTGGGTCAGAAATCCAGGCACGCTCAGCGGGTTCTCTGAGTTTCACAAGGTCAAAGCAAAGTGTTGGCAGAGCTACTTTCATTTCTGCAGGCTCTGGGGGAAAAATCTATTTCTAGGCTTATTTAGATCATTGGCAGAATTCAGTTCCATGTGGTTGTAGGACTCAAGTCCCTGTTTTCTTGTTGGCTGTAGGGCAGGAGTTGTTCTAAGTTTCCAGAGGCCACGTCGTGGCTCATGGCCCCCTTCAAAGCCAGCAACGGTAGGTCAGGTACCTCTCAGTGATTTCAATCTCACAGTTTTCTTTTCTGCTTCCTACCAATAAAAGCTTCATGAGATCATTATCTATCCTTTAGTCTTCTCTTTTCCAAATACATTTATTTTTAACATATTGTAACTGAACATTAACAAGATATATATAGTCTAATAAAGAGCTTGTAAGACCTAATAAATTTACTTAGAAGTTTATTATAAAGTGAATAAGAATTATGGTAACAAATCTGATAACCATTAAGGTAACATCATTCTGTAAACGAAGGGTTTAAACCACAACCAAAGGTAAACTGGTGTCAAGACGGAAATATACTCTTTATCCCACACTATTATAAACAATATATTCCTCACATGGCCATGCAATAAATTTTAATATCACAACACAGTTACTATCAGGTCGTGTGCAGCATGGAAGAAAATACTGGAACCCAAGGAATTTTACCAGTGTTCTGAACTAGCAATACTATACAAAAAATACTGAGATCTTTTCTCAGCTTTTCTGGTTCAGAAAGGGTGGCTGCAGAACCTGTGAAAGGTAACTGAGCAGGTAAGGTAGGAGGGGCTCCTGATCTACTGGAGGTTAGCAGTATAATTGGTGAGATGGGATAAGGTGGTTTTTATTTGATTGGTTGGTTGGTTAGGTTTGGGTTGTTTAGAATAAAGGGATTGGGAGGTTGTACTGTAATCTGCAGAGGCTTTGGAGCCAGAATGACTTGGGTTCACATCCAAGTTTGACCAAGGATAAAGGTTAGCTTTGCCAAGGGCCAAGTCATTAGCATCCCTTAACTTAGTCCTTTCATATGTAAAATGAGGATGATAAATAAGGTTGTCTGGCAGAGTCATTGTAAATATTAAATGAGATCTTTTATACCCAGAGTTCTCAATACCAGCTGCACTTTGGAATCACTTGGAAAACCTTCATAGCATATCATTTTCAGGCTCTCACTCCCTAGGTAATTCTTTTGTGCAGCCAAAGATAAGAAACTGGGGTTAAGGACCAGGAGCTTATGTAAAGCACATAGTAGGTACTCAAAAATGGTAGCTGTTTTTACCATAATTACTACAAATTCTCTCCAATACAGCCAGGGCTCAATAAATGTGACCATGGAATCTTCAGAAAGTTGAAAGAGGCCTTACCTAGTCCAACCTCCCACCCAGTGAGAGTCACACATCTACATCATTAAGCTCAGCACCATTAGAAAAGCAGTCTAGTGTGTTGGTCAGGTTGAGAACTGGCTAGAGTCTGATGTGCTTACAGCCTGGCTCTCCTTCTTACACCTCCTGTGAGGTGTTAAACAGGTGTTTAACCTCTCTGTGCCTTGGTATTCTCATCTGTAAAGTTCAGTACCTACTTCATAAGGCTGTTCTGAGATCTCATTGAGTTGATACAGTAGAGCTTTAAGAACAGTGCCTGACAGATAGGCACTCAGTATGTAAGATGGTTGAAGGGATAGATTTAGTCATTCCTGAGTAAATGAACAAATGAAGGAACACTTCAAGACATGATCAGTCAGCTTCAATTAAAACTGAACAGGTAAGTGAGTAAGCACATTGTCAATGCTCAGCTCTAGTTCTTGGTTCATTTTACACTAAGCTGAAATCTGCCTCCCTACAACTTGGATCCATTTGGCCCTTGTTCTTCTGGGGACATACAAGTTTTCCTGTGTGCTATAACCATTTGAATAATTGCAACTACTTTATTTTTCTTCCTAGATCCTCTCTTTTCCAGCTACAGCATCCTGGTTCTTTCACTTACTCCTCACTACACTGGTTTCAACTCTTCCCAGCATCCTGATAGCTCAAGAAGTTCATTCCCAAAGCATTAAATATCCCTCCCAATTTTGTATCTTCTTTGAAAGATCCAGACATTTTCCAAAAGATTAATGAACTGTTACTCTACCTGTTGGGAATATTATATTCCTTTAAGGCAACCTAATATTGTATAATCTTCTGAGGGCAGGGGGTGGTAGGCTCATCATATACTGACTCATCATAATCAGACTGTAACCAACCAGAATGACTACACCATATTTTTTGTGTTCTCAACCATGTCCCATCTCATACAACTGAACTAGCTAGGTTTGGATTCTATTTGCAGAACTATCTTAAGTGTACTTTTATTAGATTCAGGTTCATTGATCCAGCCTATGGCTAATTCTGTTAAGCAACTCATTGAGTAGACTATCAAGTTTTGAGTCAATGCTGAGTAAGTATAAAGAAAAAAAAAATCATAGTGCACAGTGGTGCTAAGGCATGTGTTGCTAGAAGGAGGTTGGCTGGAAACCAGACAGAGGGGTCCCTAAAGCGACGTTACTTAGATTCATTCCCCAGATTCCAGGGTCAGTCCTCAGTCTCACCAACTCGGGCACTCCATCTCCCAGTGTGCCAGAGCTGGCCATGTTAAGACTCAGAGATTGTCGTATAAAACAGATGCTCAGTTTTTACTTAACAATGTGAAACAGCATTGTGCAAGGAATAATACTCCGTGTATTTCGAATGTTTACCATGTGTCAAACACAGTTCTAAGGATTCTGCACAGACTGTTTCACATATTTCTCCAAACAACTCTATGAGGTAGGTGCAATTTCCAGATGAGAAAGCAGAGCAATTACTCTGAATCCTTCCCTCTCGCTCACCCATGCAGTTGGTTTCTATGTCCCATTGCCAAGTGAACAGTTATTGAGCCTTTTGAATTCATCCTCTCCCTTCTACTCCCACCGTCACCACCCTCGTCTGGTTATGTTGTCTCACTGGTACCATTACCACAGCCTCATATCTTGTCTCTGCCTTCTCTAGTCCATTTCTACCCTGCCTCTTAGTTCCAAAACACAGCTTTTAGTGCGCTACTCGTCCTGTTGGAAACCTATAATGGCTCCTCATTGCCACAGAATAAGAACTCAGCTTCCCTGGCATGGCACAAAGTTCCCTCATCTTTGGGTCTGCAGCTCATCTCCTGTCACTTCCCCCATTCCTAGTCCCTCCTAAGTCCCTTCTCCTTCTCAGAAGTCTTACTAGCCACATGGAACAACTCACGCTGGACTGGACACAGAGTACGTGTATGCTACTATTTCTACTTGTATGCAAGAAGTATTTATTCTGCACCTACTGTATGCCATGAATGTGCTACCTACTTTACCTGCAAGACCCTATTTATTTGTAACAAGAACCCTATGAAGTAAGCATTATCATCTTTCTTTTTAGATATTAGGAAGCTGAAATGCAGAGGGGTCAACTTGACAAGTGTCACATTGCTAAGTGTTGGGCGAGCTGGTTTGCTTACCCCAAAAACCAGGCACTTTCCCACCAGACTCCCTTCTTCTGGCTTAAACCCGTCTAACTAGCACTCTTGGGGTCTGCTGTCTTCCGCCCCAGCCGGATGAGGAGCTCCTTGCAGGCAGGAACCGTGTCCACTTTGTATCCACAGTGTCTAGCTCTATGCTTGCCAATGCTAGTCACTTCAGTGTTTGCTGAACTGATCCGTAGGAAGGACGGGCTGTCTGGGCGAGCCTGGAGAACGCTGGTTCAGCCTAAGAGAAGTCCTACTGGGATTCACTGCTCCCTGACTCGCTAACAGAGTTGAAGGGGAGGATGTGGAAACTGCCCTGCTGCCAGGCTCCAAACTTACCCAAGGCACCGACCGCCGCCGAGCGTCCTTAGTCCCAGCGTCAGCCCCAGGTCTCCGTTTACTGCGGTCACCAGGCAACGCCGCCCCGCCTCCCGGCGGGCGGAGCCGGATGGGCCGTGAGGCGCATGCACCACCTGGAGGTGACTTTTGGGGAAATCCCCGGGGGAAGAGGCAGTGGGACCCTCAATGTCACTGGGCCTTTGGTCCCGGCTGTTTCCAGGCACGTCACCCGGGTTCACGCCAAACAGAAAAGCCCAACATTCTATCAGGGTATTATCCCATTTTAGTTTTATATCCAGTTTATATTATTATAATTATCCCAAGAATGTTATATTGATAAACAAAGTGACTTTTGAATACATAGATACCTGCCTGGTAATTAAAAAATGGCCCAAAGGGGCCCTAATTGCACACAATCATCCACAAAGATACGTCAAGGCTTTTTTATTGAGCTGTTTATTTCCTCTGTCATCTCTGTTGGCTTTTACGAGGAAATGGTTTTATGTTGTGGGATCCTTGGTCTCATGACGCTGGCCGCACAAGTATAGGCCTACCTTGACAGATTTCTCGGTTTAGCAATTGGCTCTTCAGCGGCTCTGTGGTGCAGCCAGCGCTCAGTACGGAATTTTAAGTGCCTAAAGTCACTGGTTACCAAACATTGTTTTAAAATGGCTACCTTGTACACCTGAAACTAATATTATCCTGTATGTTAACTAACTGGAATTTAAATAAAAACTTTTAAAAAACGGGTACATTATTGCAATAAGTGACAAAGGACTGTGAATCCAGAATATATAAAGAATTCTTACAACTGAATAAGAAAAAAAAAAAAAAAAACTTGCAACCTAATTCTTCAAATGGGCAAAGGACTTTGAATACTTACTTCACCGTATCAGAGGTATGAGTGGCCAGTAAACACAGCAGTCCTCTGGGAGATGCTCTGGGAGATCTTCACCACAATGCACATACACCACAGCCACAAGAAGGGGTAAACTGCCAGCACCCAATGTGGAAGAAGTGCAGCAACTGGGACTCTCACAGACTGCTGGTAGGAATGTAAAATGGTACAACGACTTTGGAAAACCATTGGGCAGTTTCTCTAAAAGTTAAACATATACCAAGCCATTCCATGTCTGAGGTATTTATACCCAAGAGAAACAAAAACTTAGGTCTACACAAAGCCTTGTCTGTGAATGTTCATAGCAGCTATACTCACCAACAGCCAAAAACTAGAAAGAAACCCATTGGCCATTGACAGGTGAATGGTTAAATATCCATACAATGGAATACTACTACTCAGAAGTAGAAAGAAAGAAATTGATACACACAACATGAATGAATCTGTGATGGGGAGTTAGAGAGCCAGACACAAAATAGTACAATGTATGATTCCTTTTAGATAAAATAGAAACAAATCTAGGATGACAAAAAGCACATCAGTGGTTGCCCAGGGCTGGAGTAAAGGGAGGGATGCACTGAAGAGACAGGAGGAATCTTTTGGAGATGACAAAAATGTCTTGTGGTGGTAGTTTCATCTGCCAAAAGTCAATGAATTGTTCTTTTCAAATTAAGATGCAGTTAATTATATATACATTATTTCTCAATAAAGTTGATTTTTAAAAGGTTGTGTTCTATTTTATGTTTATTGGTTTCCGTGTTACACAATTTTCCAAAAACTTTCTTCCATGGATTTGTTGGTAGTGTTGAAATGTTCTCTTTAGTCAAGTATTCTTGACTTTTAAAGTCTCCTGACTTAAACATTATCTTTACTATTAATTATTAAATGGTATATCCAGGGTATCTGAAAAGTCATAAAACATAGGATAAACTTATTTTTAAACAGTATGTTAGGTACATTTTCAAATAATATTCTCAACATGTTTTCTTTCAACCTCCAAACATCTTCAGGTGAAATATCTCTAAATTTAAAGCACTGGGTCCAATTGATAATTTGAGAAAACCACAAAGAATTCATTACATAATATCTTTAAAAATCTGGAAACACAAGGAAATAGTGCATTTATTTGTGCATCAAAAAACTGGCAGTCATCCTTACTGAATGCTTATTATGAGTCAGACCCTATTCTTAACATATTTACATATACTCACCTCTCTTACTCCTCACATCCCTATAAGATACATCATGTCTGATTCTCAAATGGGAAAAAGGAGATAATTTACCCAGGGACATAGCCCAAGCGGCAGAAATGGCGCTTGAATCCAAGCTTTCTGATTGCAATACTTGCAGCCTTAGCCACTATGCTAGATCAATTATTTCTTATAAGTTAGGAGGAGTCCAATAATTATTTTTTAAAAAGAAGGGTGCCTGGGTGACTCAGTTAAGCATCTGACTTTTGATTTTGGCTCAAGTCATGATCTCAAGGTCATGGGATTAAGCCCTGCATCGAGCTCTGTGCTGATCATGGAGCCTGATAATATTCTGTCTCCTCTCCCTCTGGCTCCTCCTCCCCTGCTCATGTGCTCTCTCTAAAAGGAAAAAAAAAGGGGGGGGGAGCTTCAAGTCCTGGCTTTACCTCAACACCCTGACATTAAGCAACTTACTTCACCTCCAGGGCTCAATTTCCTCATCTGTAAAGGGGAGGTGGGTGGCATTCAAACAAGTCTAACTCAGTTTTACTGTGAAATTTTAATGAGATAACCACAGTTACAGCTCAATAAAAATAGCTATTATTATAATTATTATTATTATTGTGCTTCCATACCATACTCACTGTAAGACGGCAGCATAGTGTAGGCTTTGTACAAAGACTTCCTATATCCCATCCCAGGGCCCCCACACCTAAGCTGTATGACTTTGAGAGGGTACTTACTTCCTGGTACCTCAGTTTCTTCATCTGCAAAAGAAGGATAATAGTATCTACCTCATAAAGGCATCATAAAATCATGAAAAGTGGCTAAAACAGTGCCTGGCACTTAGTAAACAGTAAATTATTATTAAATTCTGCTAACTTAAATGATCTCACTATACAGCATAGGAATGATTGTATCACTAACTGTGGATTTGATTATCAATCCAGTTTCTCTCCCAAGCTGTAATGCGGAAAACTACAAATTTTATTGAAGTTTAGCAAGTGATTAGCAGCTTTCTTGGGCATTTTTTTTTTAAAGATTTTATTTATTTATCTGATAGAGAGCTCGCGAGAAAGAGCACAAGCAGGGGAGGGGCATTGGGAGAAGCAGACTCCCCGCTGAGTAAGGAGCCGGACACGGGCTCCATCCCAGGACCACAGGATCATGACCTGAGCCAAAGGCAGAATGGACTGAGCCACCGAGGTGCCCCTGAGGCATCTTGGAGAAGTCATATATTAGCTAAAAACTTGAGTCCTAACACAAGAAATACAAGTAATCTGAAGTTGGACTAGAAAAATGAATACAAATGTAGTACATCATCAGATAGAGCAGAGTTCACCCTTCTGCGATGCTAAGATCAACGGTTCCCAAACTGGAGCATGCCTCAGAATCACGAGGGGCTTATTAAAACAGACGCCAGGGGCGCCTGGGTGGCACAGCGGTTAAGCGTCTGCCTTTGGCTCAGGGCGTAATCCCAGCGTTACGGGATCGAGCCCCACATCAGGCTCCTCCGCTATGAGCCTGCTTCTTCCTCTCCCACTCCCCCTGCTTGTGTTCCCTCTCTCGCTGGCTGTCTCTGTCTCTGTCAAATAAATAAATAAAATCTTAAAAAAAAAAGAGAGAGAGGAGTTAATCCTATAAAAAAACAAAAAAACAGACACCAGATTTTCTGATCAATGGGTCTAGGGTAGGGCCCATGATTTTCATTTCGAACAAGTACTCCGACGATCTTGACACTGCTGATCAGGGCCATACTTTGAGACCCACTGGTGCGGCTGGCTCTGAAAGCTGATAAAGAGGGCCCAAAGCAGTGTTACTTGAAACCAAACATGCACCAACTTATGATTTGGGGATGATAAACATCTTCACAATGTTTCCCAAGCTTGGCTATACACTAGAATCATCTGAGGAGGTTTTTAAAAATGTTGATGTTTGGGGCACCTGGGTGGCTCAGTCGTTAAGTGTCTGCCTTCAGCTCAGGTCATGATCGAGCCCTGCTCAGCGGGAAGCTGCTTCTCCCTCTCCCACTCCCCCTGCTTGTGTTCCCTCTCTTGCTGCCTCTCTCTCTGTCAAATAAATATATAAATCTTAAAAAAAAAAAAAAGTTGATGTTTGTGTCCTGCTCCCAGAGTCTAAGTTAAACTGGCCTGGAGTGAGACTTGGCCATTGGGAATTTTAGAAGGTCCAAAGGTCTCTATGTGACTCTAATGGCAGCCAAAGCTGAGAAGCACTGCTTTCTAAAGCCAAGCTCTTTTCTCTGTATCTATTATTCTTGGGGTTTTTTAAACCTATTTTTGAAGTTTATCAACAAAAACAAATATTAGCAGGATGGATACTTACATGTCAGTTTTACAGGTTGCCAGTGAGCACTGGTTCTCAAATCTGGGTGCACATTAAATCACCTTAAGCAGTTTTTAAAAATGTCATGCCAAGGGATGCCCACGTAGCTCAGTCAGTTAAGCATCTGCTTTCAACTCAGGTCATGATCTCAGGGTCCTGGGATTGAGTCCCTTATCAGGCTCCCTGCTCAGCTGGGAGCCTGCTTCTCCCCCTGCCTACCCGCCCCCCTGCTTGTGCTCTCACACAAGCACACACTCTCTCTCTGATAAATAAATAAATAAATAAATAAGTTTGTGTGTGTGTGTGTGTGTGTGTGTGTGTGTGTGTGTGTATGTATGTCATGCTAATAAGGGCTCACTCCCCAGGTAGTCAGTTTGGTCTTTTTTCAATGCTCCCAAAGTTGAGAATCATGGCTTTTGAAGTTTAAAGGAATATAAGGGAAAAAAGTAAACAGCCAACCAGCTGAAGAACATTAAGAAAAATTTAAGTCCAATTGGGGAGGGTATGTGCTATGGTGAGTGCCATGAATTGTGTAAGACTGATGAATCACAGACCTGTACCCCTGAAACAAATAATACATTATATGTTAATAAAATAAATAAATAAATAAAATTTTAAAGATTAAAAAAAAAAAGAAAAATGTAAGTCCAAAGAATACATTCACATGAAATCTTACCATCTGCAACAATGTGGATGGAACTAGAGAATAGTATGCTGAGAGAAGTCTGTCAGTCAGAGAAAGATAAATACCTTATGCTCTCACTCATATGTGGAATTTAAGAAACAAAAGAGCAAAGGGAAAAAAGAAAGAGAGAGAGAGAGAGGAAAACCAAGAAACAGACTGTTAACTATAGAGAACAAACTGATGGTTACCAGCAGGGAGGTGGGTAGGGGGATGGGTGAAATGGGTGATGGGCATTGAGGAGGGCACTTGTGATGAACACAGGGTGATGTATGGAAGTGTTGAATCACTATATTATACATGTGAAACTAATATTACATTGTATGTTAACTAACTGGAATTTAAATAAAAACTTCAAAAATTAAAAAAAAAGAACACATCCACACACCAAGCAGAAAACTCAACATTTCAGTATTAGGAATGGTATTAAAATGGTTTTATATTCCAGACAGGGATAATATTTACTAAATACCAAGTTTCAAAAAAGTACAGTACAGATGGAAGAATCTGTAATAAAGCAAATGAATACAGATGACTTCACGTAAATAAAATCAGTGATACCAGAGAAAAATTGTATTTTTGCCACCAAAATGAAGAGGCCCAAATGAAAGCTGCGCATGGCACTGAATAGAAATAACTCCAGGAGGAGGGACAGTATTGTCTGAGAAAGTTCCCCAAGTAGTTTCAATGTGTTTCGCCTGCCCTACTGCCACTACACCAGGTTGAGAATTCCCGTCCCACAGTGAAAGGACAGAGATAATTTAAAAAGCAAGTTTAAAATAATAGCCAGTGACTGAGAGCCCAACAGGTATTTTGAAGAAAACAACCCTGAATGCAAAGTAGATTCAGGGCTGGGAAAGTTGATAGCAACCTTTTGTACTCATTTCTGTTTCAAACACTAAATATACCAATAAATTAATGTTGCTGCATTTAGACATGAGCTCTATGATCATTATTTATTTGATGTACATTATCATTACTGATGACATTTTCACATTTAAAGACTATATAAGAATTTTATAATATATACAACCACAATCCACATAAACAAATATAAACAAATGCTCCTATACCTACTTTTTAAAGCCAAACATTCCAGTTGACGGAAAAAGCCATGGACAACAGTAACTTCCCTCCCAAAAAGAAATCAAAGGGAGTGCTAAATTTTTCTGAAAGCCACACTTTAATCACCCAGAGCCATTTTATTGTAAGTTATATGCAAAGCAACTTAGTTCTTCAGGAAAAAAATTAAAGAAATACATCATTTAAGATACACTAGACCAAAAAAAAAAAAAAAAAAAACCTGAATAAAGATGTTAAAGGTAAAAATGTGTTACTCAGCAAAACCTTATAATACTTACGAAATTATAAGAATATAAAACTTCAATTTCCCTATAACCAAAATTTTGTTCACAGGAGGTTGTACATAGGTTAGTTTTTCAAATTTATTTGAAAAGATCCAAGATTTAAATCATTGCTTTATTCTTTGGTCCATAAGTACTAAGTCACAAGATCTTTGTAGGTTTTATCTAAAAGGACATGAAAACTTGAAAGCAGGAGCAGGGAAAGGGCAGTGGAAGCTCAAGAACATACTACTGAAAACAAATTCTGTACAACTAACTTCACTTATGACACGTGGGTAGAAAGAGCAAACCAGCCTTCTTCATTCTGTTTCTCAATCTGTTGGACAAAGATGCAAGATGGATTTAGAAAGATGCAAGATGGATCAGAAACATGAGCCCATTCAAGGTTAATGATTATTTAGACCAAGTACATAGAATCAAAGGTATCCTATGTCATCAAATGATACTGAAAATTAAATTGCTACTGGCAATTTTTATTCTCTAACAGAGCCCAAATAACTGATTCCCTGGTCAACAATCCCCTGATTGAGGAAACCTAATTTTTAAATAAAGGATAAATCCAGTATTTTATACAAATTATAGGTACAACTTCTTAAAATCACGAAGTTATTTGATCTTAATAAATTAAATTTGTTACTAAATTCCAGAAACTTAGGGCAAATTATATAAAACAGTCTAAAACTTTTTTAGGGGCGCCTGGGTTGCTCAGTCGGTTAAGTGTCTGACTCTTGATTTTGGCTCAGGTCATGATCTCAGGGTTGTGGGATCGAGCCCCATGTTGGGCTCCGCACTCAGCAGGGAGTCTGCTTGAGGTTCTCTTTCCTCTCCCTCTGCCCCTACCCCACTCATGCATGTGTGCACGCACTCTCTCAAATAAATAAATAAATAAATCTTTATTAAAAAAGACTTCTTTAGGATATAAAAAACAGCAAAGGACAAATATTCTAGTGCTAGACAATTGGGATATCTGAGACTGTCAAATTAATCTGTGCTATAAATATTCAATATTTACTGAAGCACTCATTATTTAGTCTAATCCACAGCAAATCAGAACACATGAAGAATATGGCATTGATTAACCACAACTTCTCTAACCAGTGGCACACTCAGATACAGCATACTAGGGTAGAGTGACAAGGAAAGTGGCCCCAGGGCTCTGGATATCCCAAGTCCCACAGAGCCACAACAAGCACTGAGGGAACCTCTATCTCGGTATATCTACTACTTCAAGGCACACCTGTATGTCCCGCCACATTACTGGAATGCTTTGCCTGAAACCAGTAATTTCCAGTCTATGCTGAAATCCTATTGAATTTTATCTTATTCCTTAGCTTCCCCAGAACACAAAAGAAACTATATGGTTTAATGGTTTTTTCTAGTAAAGGTGAATTAGGAATTCTTTTCTTCTGAGAATTTTATGTCACCTGTAGGATAACAAGAATAATTAAGAATGGAAATCACTAAATCAGCCAACTCTCCCCCACTCTCCTGACCCCTACACACATTTCACAATTACATTTTATCACATACCTTTGCTCTTGGATTAACAGGTGTGAATCGCCCACTTCCTGAGGTGGCGTTTAATGGAGAACAAGAATTACTAGTAGCCCCTGAAGACCTATTTATGAGAAATAAAAGAGAGTGGGAGAGTAGTCTATCATCATTAACCTTCAAAAATCATATAAGACTGACGAATCTCAGTACTGGCAAGAGCTTGAAAAAGAATGCCTGAGCTAGGTTCAAATTAGGTAAGTTATTTGTAACATGTTTTTACCAACTTAAGTTGTTGTTTTTTAATTTATAGACTTCCTTTTTTAGAGTAGTTTTAGGTTTACAAAAAGACTAAGTGTAAAGTACAGAGAGTGCCAATATAGCCCCCACCTCCTCCACATAGTTTCCCCTATTATTAACACTTTGCATCAGGTTGCTACATTTATCACAACAGATGAGATAATATTGATGCATTATTAATTAAATTAATAGCCCACGGCAGGGCTTCACCCTTTTGTTATCCATTCTATGGGTTCTGACAAGCGTATAATGACAATATCCACCATTACAGTATCATGCTGTAATATTTTTAACATTAAGGAGAAAAATGCACACACAGGGGCGGGGGAAAGGCCAAGCAGTGGAAAAGAGCCCTGACAGCAGCACAGTGTCGCAGTAAGCACAGAGAGCGGAGACAGAAGAGCCAGGTCCGTCCTCAGTGCCACCCTTTACCAACCATGTGACCCATCTAGGCAAACCACCCAATTAGCTCAATGCACTTGTTTCATTTATTGTAAAGGAAAAAAATACTACTCGTCAATTTACCCACCCTGTCATATGTTATCTCCTAATTTTATAACCTATAAAGCACTCTATATACGTGCTATTATCCTACTTTTGTTGTCAACAGCCAACCCACACTGTTCTACTTAAGGCCTGTTCCTCACTCCTCTTCTTTTTCCCAGAAATTCTCCTCTCTAATTGTTTTATTTTCTCTACAGGAGTGAGTCTGTCTGAGCCTAAGTCAGATACTATGCACTTTCTTTTTTCACAAAGAGAATGAAACACCACATTCGCGATTTTTTAAAATAACTCTTCACATGGTAATCTTACCTTCTTGTATTTATCCCACTGGTAGGAGAGACAGTACTGCATTTTGAGCTTTCTGGGGCTTCAGCTCCTGGAATAGAAACTTCAATTGTCCTCTTTCCTCCTTCTAAAATATAAAAATAAATATTAATTTCATCTTTCATTAAAATAAAATTTTAACTTGATTTCTATCTTACTGCAAATTTCACATTATAAATTTGGAGGTTCTTTCTATATTTTCATTATGTGCCCACAGATACCCTTGAAGGATTTTTTTCAAAATGAACTGTGAGACAAGAAACTTTAGTTACTAGTGTCAATTCAGTAGCATGCCAGTTCATAGAAAGCCAGAATCTTCAGACAAGTGGTATCATGTCAGATCTGGAAGTGAAAAACAGAAATTAAGAGCTAGCCCTAAAAATCTTAAGATTTTTGTCAAAAACAGCTTATCTAAAATTCTCAAAAAAAATTAAAAAGAAAAAGGAAAATTTCTGAAGTCATTCAATAAAACTTTAAATCCTCTAAATCTATCACATTATTAGATTCCCAAAGGCACTAACTTAGGAGGGGAAAGTTGGCTGAAGAGCTCATATGGCCAATGGCAAGTACAACTGTGTTCATTTTCCATATTTCACAAGCAGATTATCAATTAACAAATATTTACTATCTACTAATGAAAGACTTAATGTCTAACCTAGGCAGTTTTACAGAGGCTCCTAGGAATCACTACTTAAAACCAGTGATTTCCAGGGTTTTAGTGGGTAATGAAACCATATTTAATTGTATAACATATTCTTCCATTACCCTACAAAACAAAACAGGTTTCACATGGCATATGATTATTTACATCTTTATCATCATAGCACACAAAAGTACCCGTGAAACCAAGAATTCTACTTGTAAAAAGGAGTACCTTGGAGATAACACCAAAAAAGAATATCTTGGAGATATAACCACTGGAATGAAAAGAACAAGGTTTGCAAATTTACCACTTTGCTTTAGAACTTCAGACAAGTCACTTAACTTCTTTTCCCTCAGTTTACTTATGTATCAAAAAGCTGTAACATCAGCTCTGTCTACGCTCAGGGTGTGTTGAGGACTAAATAAGATAATAGAAATGAAGTACTTTTAACCTTAAAGAACAACTGAAACAGATGTCTAATGTAATTACAAAATTATTCTTAAGAGTAATTTGCTTTATTCTTCTTCATTGCACTTAGTGCCAGCTAATATTATCTCATAACGTTGGACAGGGCTTTGTCCTGTTCGAAGCAGTTTCCCTAGGGCCCAGAACAGGGTGGCAGGTAGTAGATGCTCAAATGTATCAAGTGATTTAATCAGAAGTTGCCTCTATGCTTCGCGACTATGAAGAACAGCAAACTAAGCTGTCACTTGAAGAAGCCTAGAATATGCAAAGAGAAAGTGCCCGGGGGAAATGCATTATTTGTCATTTTCCAGTAATTTTCAAGAGTCTGCTTTCTAGGTCTGAAATTTCAAAAAAGAAATGATTTGTAACTGAGAGAAAAAGTCTTATTGGCAAAAGGGAGGTGGGTGGGAGGATGGGTGAAACAGGTGAAGGAGACTAAGAGCACACTAAGCACTGAGTAATGTACAGAATTATTGGATCATTATATTGTACACCTGAAACTAATATAACACTGTATGTTAATTATACTGGACTAAAAAAGATTTTTTTAAGTCTTATTGGCAGATACCTTAGGACAGCCTCAGGACGGATGAATCCCTCTAAAACACCAACACTTGAGCACCTCAGGGAACATACTACTTACTGATATAATTATTTTCTATCCCTCACAATTAGAACCTTCTTTTACACTGGGCCAAAATTAGTCTCACTATAGCCTTCATACAGCTCTATCCCTTGAGGGTCGTAGTAATTCAATTTTTTGCCAAAGAACAACTTAAAATCTACTTCATTTCATCAATACCTTTTTGTATGTAAATATTATGACAACTAATTTCTCAGTTACTATTCTATTATTCAGAATCCCCTCTAGTTTATCACATTCCTAAATAAAATAACAGAATGGGAAGATTAATTTACAAATGAAAATGTTTTAACTGGTTTTAACAAAATAACTTGTAATTTGTTGCTGATGAAATGCTAAATTATCATTTTGATGCTCATGTTTTATACTTAGCCACTGCATAGGTCCTAAGTGAATCATACCCTATGATGAATCCTATTTACACATCGGGCAACTTAAGAACTTAGACACCAAAGATTAACTGCAGGCACCATGGAATAGCTTTCTACCAGGAGACCGGGCTTCTAGTCTTATTTCTCTCACTTATTCTGTGACTTAGGTCTGTTTCCTTCTATGTAAAATTGAAGGCCCTAAAATACATGCTTTGAGATTTCTTTCAGCTCAATGTATACTCGCAAAATCAAGGAAGTGAAAACTCTCATGTGTCTGGCTTTTAAATCATGAATTTGTGACCAACCAGTCCATGCTCTGAGAGGTGATGGAATGGGTGATACTGGTGGAGAGGAAAGATTCAGTCCAATAAGTTTCTGCTGCTCTATTAACTGCAAGAGTTTTCCACGAGCCTCCATACTCTGCCGATTCAATTCTGCAATGCGTTCCTCCATGCTACTTGGTGTTAGAGGTTGTGCTGCTGGAAAAGTCTTTAAAAAAAAAAAAAAAGCACAAATTCCACATTAAAAACAATCCAAACAATTTTGACTTTTTGTAAAAATAACTCTTCCACTAAGAGCCAGCTATTATTCACAGCACTTATTATATGTAAACTTGAACAGTAAGCAAAGAATAAAAGTCAGTTAATTGAATAAAATGGGGCTAAAGGAAAGGGATACTAATCCTTCTGATACTGGTGCCACATAAGCCCTCTAGTCCCTTTGTCCACGGAGAATGTCTGTGGGGCAAAGCTTCCCTGCATTTCTTCATGTTTGTTGAGATACACAAAAGATCCCGTGAGCAAAGACAGTACTGTTAGTGACTGACTTCTAAGTAACAGGTCTATTAATGATTGATCTGCGTTTGAATCACGATACAGTAAAGCGGATCTGCTCTACTTGAGAGATGCTTCTATCATCCCAATCGTCATACACGTACCAGGAGTTATTTGGCAAAGATTTCTAGTAATATTATCACTCTTCTGGACCAGGGGTCAGCCACCCCAAGCCACATTTGGCCTCAGATATCTAATTTGAGAAAAGTTGTGACTGGAAAGGAATACGAGAGGTAGAATAAAAAAGCCACCCAAGGAATATAACGTAAGTTTAATGTGAAAATTCCTGAGAGGAATATATGTGTCATTCCTGATCACTTCATTTAGTTAAATATGTCCCTTTGGAAAAAAAAATTTCCTAATAGAAATCACTAATTTGTGGGGCGGCTGGGTGGCACAGCGGTTAAGCGTCTGCCTTCGGCTCAGGGCGTGATCCCGGCGTTATGGGATCGAGCCCCACATCAGGCTCCTCTGCTATGAGCCTGCTACTTCCTCTCCCACTCCCCCTGCTTGTGTTCCCTCTCTCGCTGGCTGTCTGTCAAAATAAATAAATAAAATCTTAAAAAAAAAAAATCACTAATTTGTAACTTACACCCATTAGTAAAAAAAAAAAAGAGAGAGAGAGAGAGAGAGATAAGCAAAGCAGTTTAAAGATCACTTTGAAACTCGGATTATGACAAAGAGGGCAGTGAGGATAATAATAGATTGTCCTCACTAGCCTGATCTATATACTAATTAGAAAAGCAGGCAAGCTCAATTTTTAACTCTGTTGCCTTCTTAAAACCAAGAGTTAGTTACCTGTTTCGAATAATTGTCAAAACTCTGCAAACACAGAAATGCCTCCAATGACTCAAAATTAAGGCAATCTGTTCTTACATACATCTATACCGATGGCGGCTGCCCACTCCTTACACTTCTTCCTGGTAGAAGATTACCAGTCCCTTCTGTTACTCTGTGACTCCACACTCATACTGCCCTTATTTCCCGTGAGCCTGTGCTGACAGAGGTGGCCCTTATCCCCCACCCCTTCCTAAACTTCCTCATGGAAGCCCTCGATCTACCATTGGTAAAGGCCTTTATAGAAGCCATCACCTCCAGAACCCCTAACCCATAAAGCTGCCCAGCTCCTTCCCCCTGCTAAAACACTATTCTGTCCCCTATCAGAACCCTGACAGGAGCCACTCTGGCTCACGAAGGGGTAAAAGGAAGTCTCTCCCATCACCAGGACCAGCATGAGAACGTGTGAAAAACACCACCAGTTGGAATTTAGAGTCCCTTTTCTCCCCACGAACAAGAAAATGAAGATTTAAGTTACCAGGTGAGCCTACAGTTTATTTAACTTATAAAATTCCTGCACTATAATAAGCGGACTTTTGCTATTCAAAGTATAATCCTTGGTCCGGCACCATCTGGGAACTTGCCAAAAACACACAGGTGCTATCTCAGAACTGCTCAATCAGAAATTGCATTATAGCAAGATCTGCAGATGAGTAAGACATACGTTAAAGTCTGAGTTCAATAATCCTTTGAAACATCCTTTCTATACGAAAATGCATTCTGTGTCCTAAAAAATTAACTCCTCATGAGTTGAGGGCCGGCTACACATAATTCTCTTGTATGAGCCCCTGTAAGAGTAAAAATGCTTTCAATTAAAATGTAGTTGTGTGGCAGGCTTTCAACTCATACTAATTCTGCATTTTATATTTATAAGTTCATCTGCAGCTTAATTTCAGCTTTCCTATACACATTTGACCTTTGTCCAATTTTCCTCATTCATTTTCCTCGTTTTCTATTTTATGCTGTCCTCTTTTACTGTATGTGTTAAATAAACTGATAAATAACTTTTCTTATTTTGTGATGAGGACATGACAAAGTATAGGCCTTCTAGTAGCGGCCTCAAAGATATCCAGGATCACCGTACTCCAGCAAAGTATTTAAATTCCTAAATGTCCCCAGTCAACCCTGAACTGGTACTCACTGCAGTCAGGTCACTCGCATGACTTGTCTCTTGTTTGTTTAATTCCCGAACTCCATCCCCTTGCTCTCCTCCTGGCCCAATAATATTATTCAGATGTGCCTTGATAGCTGAATTTTGCAGTGTCAACTCAGCAATTCGTGCCATGATGTCCTTTCTTTGTATTAATGCCTCATTTGTTCTAAGCTGCTGCCCATCTCCCAGTACCGGGAGCTCTTCTGAGAACTCAGGGATTCTGGCCTGCTGAGCATTTGAGTGGGAACTACAGAAGGGCTGTGACAGGTTCACAAAAGGAGCCTGGGCTTTGTTCTCCAGATCTTCCCCCATGTGAGACACCCTCCACCTCTGAGTGAAGAGACGACTCTCTTCACTTGAATTCTGATGGTCTGTGTCACTAGGTAAGATCTTCTCTTCCCAGTTTTGTTCCTTCTCAATTATTTCCACAGTTGGAGGAATTCGTGGAGCAGGACGAGTTTGAACAGTCCTCCTTAATACTGTAGATAAAATTAAAATAGAATAAACATGCATCATTTAGCCACAGACTGGCACTACAATCATCTCATTACTCATCATGGTAGTTAGAAATGTATTCAATAGAAGGGTCTGGCTTCTGAATGCCTAAATTATTTTAGCAGGGAATATGCCACCTCAAACAATCAAATACAAAGACTTTTATATTCCTTAAGGCTTTATCAGTATCCTTGTAAGAAAGTCTGCCAAGTTCACATTTTAGTACATGTATTAACTCATATCTGGGAATCCTGGGGGTTGAGGGAGTATAAATACCTACTGTAAACTGAAGATAGTCAGGAAAGGCATCTCTGAAGAAGTAAAATTTAAAAATGATTACGTATGTGGCAGAAAGCAGCACAAAGAACATTATAGGCAGAAAGAACAACATATGTGAACTCCCCAAAATAGGAAAAAGCAAAGAAATGAGGCCAATTTAATGTAACACAGCAACAAGGGAGAACTGGAAAAATATAAGATTGGAGAGGTGTACAGAAACTATTTCCTACAGAACTTTTTAAGCCATGTTGGGAATTTTATAATTTAATCCAAGAGCAATGAAACATGGAGAAGGTTTGGCAATGACTCAATTTATCTTTCTTAAATGCTGTGTTAATTGGAAAATCTAGGAATGGAAGTAGGGAGACCAGTAAGCCATTGTGGCAGTCTAGGAGAAAGATGATGATAGCTCCAATGAAGATATGTTGGCTATAGAGATGGAGAGAATCTGGTAAATTTGAGAACTATTTTGGCAACAGAACTAAGAATGATGAACTGGAAGCGGGGAGTAAAGGAAACACACAGATCAAGATGGCATGCACAACTGAGTGGGTAGTGATACAATTTACAGAGATGGAGAGGATAAGAACAGATTTGGGGGAAGATAAGCTATCAAGAATTCCATTTTGAACAGGATAAGTTTAAGTGCCTGATGATTTATCCAAATATCCCTCCAAGCGGATGGACTCATGGGACAGACACTCAAGAGAGTCACCTAGGCAAAGATAAAAAAATGGAAGTCGCTGGCATATAGACAGTATCGGGAGCAATGAGAATGATTAAGATTATCTAGAGAAAAAGAATGGAGTGAGAAAAGAAACCAACACCGACACATGAGGAAGTCAACCTGTAGAGCTGCATAAAGAGGGGAAGCTAGCAGAGCAGACTGAAATGGAGCAGCCACAACGGTTAGAGAAATATTACAAGAATGTGGTATGAAGGAAACCAAAAGGGAGTGGTTAACCATATATAATACTACTGTAAGACCTAAAAACACAAAGACAGAAGAAAAGTACACTGGAGTTACTAACCTGGAGGCCACCAAAGCCCTAAGCAGGAGTAGTTTAGATGAAATGACCTAACAGGGAGAGAACTGGGGAAACAGATGCTCCTAGTTCAAGACTACAGACTCACCTCCTTTCACTGACAACAAGGGAATAAAAAAAAAAAATAAACCCACGTGAGTAAAGATTATGGTCTAGGAAGAGAGTCATTAGCAAAGGACATATTTCAACACATTTCTGGAAGACTAAAAGTGGATGGGAAATGTATGAAAGAAGACATTGAGCAGAAGCCGCAGTTCAGAACATGTATATGTTATAAGGAAGCTACAGGTAAAAACCAGTCTTTCTGGGAGAACCCTAAAAAGGCTGCTAGCTCAAAGATGACTGTACAGCGGGAGAAAGTGAGAGGTAGGCTGAAAATTGGAGAATAATTTGAAAGTTCATCTGCTTTATAGTTATGTTGGTCAAGCTGTGCTCACTACTTGTCCCACTCATCTTCAAAAGCAAAAAAAAAAAATAGCATTGGGGAGAGCAAATGTGGTAGCCCCAGTGAAACAGCGGTATCCTACTTACCCTAAAAGGAAGCCTACAGTTAACAGAGCATGTCCATATATACAAAGCAACCGCTGAAGGGAAAGCCTATCGGGAAAACAGACCAGATCGACCTACACCCCAGAAGAGAAAACCTACGCCAACCACCTATAACATTCAGTCTAGTCATTTATTCTTAACTATGATGGGCAATAAAGGATCACCAGACATACAAGGAAAACCAACAGCACACAAGAGAAAAACCAGGATAGGAAAACAGAACAAAAAACTAAGAAGAAGAGAAGGAAAATTCAGATACAGAAGATAATGTAATAAAATTCTAATGGGTATACTCAGAAGAGAGTTTCTGGAAGATAATGCATGTGGTTTTGCTTTTGTGTTTTTGTTTTTAAATTTTATTTATTTGACAGAGAAAGAGAGAGAGCACAGAGGGAGAAGAAGAAGCAGACTCCCTGCTGAGCAGGAAGCCCAATTCGGGACTCAATCCAAGGCCCTGAGATTATGACCTGAGCCAAAGGCAGCTTCTTAACCAACTGAGCCACCCAGGTGCCCCAAGATAATGCATTTGTAATAAGCATCAAAGAAAACAAGACAATCAAACACCAAGAAATGTTCTTCCTTAGAAACTAAAAATATAGGGGCACCTGGGTGCCGCAGTCGTTAAGCGTCTGCTTTTGGCTCAGGGTGTGATCCCAGCGTTCTGGGATCAAGCCCCACATCAGGCTTCTCTGCTTGGAGCCTGCTTCTTCCTCTCCCACTCCCCCTGCTTGTGTTCCCTCTCTCGCTGGCTGTCTCTCTCTGTCAAATAAATAAATAAAATCTTTAAAAAAAAAAAAAGTAAAAATATAATTTGCTGAAATTAAAAAAAAAAAAAAAACAGGCTTGAATATAAAGTGAAAAAAATCTTCCAGAATGTAAGTAGCAAGATATAAGGCTAAATACATAAGAAAATAATCCCGAAGGTCAATATACTATTTTCTAAAACTTCAGGAAGTCATGTGTCTTCGAGTCCAAAAGGTTCCACTGGTGCCTCATGGTGCAATGAGAGAGAAATTAAAAAAAAAAAAAATTTAGACACACCTTATGCAAGGTCAGAATAAAAATAAAGGAACCCTGAAGCTTCCACAGTCAAATACGAAGAAATAAAAGTTAGGTATTTCGGGGGAGAGAGTTAAGATGGCAGAGGAGTAGGGGACCCCTTTTTCAGCCGGTCCCCTGAGTCAAGCTGGATAGGTACCAGACCAGCCTGAACATCCACGGAATCAGCCTGAGACACAGGAAGATGCACCGGGATCTCTACAAATGAACATTTCCAGCGCTGAGTATTGAGGTACGAAGCGGGGAGCTGTGAAACCCGCACAAATATCGGAAGATAAACGGAAGGGGGAGGGAGCCGCCATGTTCGGGCGCCGGGAAGCGGTAGCCACCTGCACGGGGGAGCGGGCGGACTCGGGGAGCAGGCGGACTCGCGGACCGGCATCCATGAGAGAGGAGACTGAGACCGTGAGCGGGGAACGCACGCCACCAGACTGAAATGGACCTCCGGTGTGCTCACTGGAACCAGACTGAGACTGGGAGATCTGGGAGCACGCGGGGTGGCTGGCGGCTGGCGGTGTTAGAAACACAAAGGACAGAGATGTGCCGGCCCTGGAAGTGAGCGCTGGGATGCCAGGTGTGGGGCACACATCCCGGGATGCTGCAGGGTTGAGCAGCAGCCACAGTAACCGGAGTTAAAGTGGCCAGAACATCAGTGGAGAATGGTCCGAGATCCCTCTGTTCTGAGACAGAGGCTGAGATTCGGCCACTGCTGCTCTGACTCTCAGAAGAGGCACAGCAAACCGCCAGGGAAAGCCGCCAGAGAACAAAAGCCTGGAAACACCGGCTCACAGCGTGCCCATCCCCATCCCCCCTCGCAGGGGACATGGAGACTCTACCCAAACAGGGTTGCCTGAGTATCGGCGCACCAGGCCCCTCGCCCAGAAGACAGGCTAAAAAATCAAAAAGCCCACATCCCGGGGCGCCTGGATGGCACAGTCATTAAGCGTCCGTCTTCAGCTCAGGGCGTGATCCCGGCGTTCCAGAAATGAGTCTCTCATCGGGCTCCTCCGCTGGAAGCCTGCTTCTTCCTCTCCCACTCCCCTGCTTGTGTTCCCTCTCTCACTGGCTGTCTCTCTATCACATAAATAAATAAAATCTCAAAAAAAAAAAAAGAAGAAGAAGAAGCCCACATCCCTAATATCCCTATAAAACAAGGGCACACGGCCGGGTCCCGGTCAATAATTGGGCTCTGGACAACCCCGCACCCTCTCCTCATCAGAATGACGAGAAGGAGAAGTCCCCCCCAGCAAAGAAAAGACAATGAGTCTGTGGCCTCTGCCACAAAACTAATGGATATGGATATAACCAAATTATCAGAAATGGAATTCAGAGTAACAATGGTCAAGATGATGTGTAGACTTGAAAAAAGTATTAACAAAAATGTTAATGAGAATATAGAATCTCTAAGGGCGGAAATGAGAGCGAATCTGGCAGAAATTAAAAATGCTAAGCCAAATGAAGTCAAAACTAGAGGCTCTGACGACCAGGGTGAGTGAGGCAGAAGAACAAATCGGCAAATTGGAGGATGGGTTAGTAGGAGAAAAAGCTAAAATAGAATCTGGACTCAAAAAAATCCATGCACAGGAATGTAGGTTACGGGAAATTAGTGACTCGATGAAATGTTCCAATACCAGAATCATCGGCATCCCCGAGGGGGTGGAGAAAAACAGAGGTCTAGAAGAGATATTTGAACAAATTGTAGCTGAAAACTTCCCTAATCTAGCAAGGGAAATAAACATCCATGTCCAAGAGGCAGAGAGGACCCCTCCCAAGCTCAACCACGACAAAACTACGCCACGTCACGCCATAGTGCAATTCACAAATATTAGATGCAAGGATACAGTATTGAAAGCGGCCAGGGAAAAGAAATTTCTCATGTACCAAAGAAAAGTTATCAGAATTACGTCAGACCTGTCTACACAGACCTGGAATGAGAGAAAGGGTTGGGGGGGCATTTTTAAAGCTCTTTCAGAGAAAAACATGCAACCAAGGATCCTCTATCCAGCAAGGCTGTCATTCAGAATGGATAGAGAAATAAAGACCTTCCAGAATCACCAGTCATTGACCAATTTCGTAACCACGAAACCAGCACTACAGGAGATATTAAGGGGGGGTTCTATAAAAGTAAAAAGGCCCCAAGAGTGATACAGAACAGAAAGTCACAATCTATAGAAACAAAAACTTTACTGGCAACATGGCATCATTAAAATCATATCTCTCAATAATCAGTCTCAATGTAAATGGCCTAAATGCTCCCATAAAGCGCCATAGGGTTGCAGATTGGATAAAAAGACATAACCCATCCATTTGCTGTATACAAGAGACTCATTTCGAACCTAAAGATACATTCAGACTGAAAGTAACGGGATGGAATACCATCTTTCACGCCAATGGACCTCAAAAGAAAACTGGGGTAGCAATTCTCATATCAGACAGATTGGATTTTAAACTAAAGACTATAGTTAGAGACACAGAAGGGCACTATATTATTCTTAAAGGATGTATCCAACAAGTGGATATGACAATTATAAATGTATATGCCCCCAACAGGGGAGCAGCAAGATACACAAGCCAACTCTTAACCACAATAAAGACAGATAGATAAAAATACGTTAATAGTAGGGGACCTCAATACTCCACTATCAGCAACAGAGCACCGGAGCAGAAAACCAACATAGAAACAAGAGCTTTGAATGCCATACTCGACGAGTTGGACCTCATAGATATATATAGAACACTAAACCCCAGAACCAAAAAATACTCATTCTATTCTAATGCCCATGGAACATTCTCAAGAATAGACCATGTTCTGGGTCACAAAACAGGTCTCAACCGATAGCAAAAGACTGAAATTATCCCCTGCATATTCTCAGACCACAAAGCTCTGAAATTGGAACTCAACCACAAGGAAAAATTTGGAAGAAACTCAAACACTTGGAGACTAAGAACCATCCTGCTCAGGAATGATTCGATAAACCAGGAAATCAAAAATCAATTTAAACAATTTATGGAGACCAACGAGAATGAAAACACTACAGTCCAAAACCTATGGGATACTGCAAAGGCAGTCCTGAGGGGGAAATACATAGCCATCCAAGCCTCACTCACAAGAATAGAAAAATCTAAAATGCAGTTTTTATATTCTCACCTCAAGAAGCTGGAACAGCAACAGAGGGACAGGCCTAATCCACTCACGAGGAAGCAGTTGACCACGATTAGAGCAGAAATCAATGAATTAGAAACCAGAAGTACAGTAGAGCAGATCAAAAGGACTAGAAGCTGGCTCTTTGAGAGAATCAATAAAATTGACAAACCGCTGGCAAGACTTATTCAAACGAATAGAGAAAGGACCCAAATTAACAAAATTATGAATGAAAAAGGAGAGGTCACAACCACCACCAATGAAATTGGAAGGATTATTAGAAACTTTTATCAACAGCTATATGCCAACAAATTAAGCAATCTGGAAGAGATGGAGGCCTTCCTAGAAACCTATAAACTACCAAGATTGAAACAGGAAGAAACTGATTCCTTAAACAGGCCAATTAATTATGAAGAGATTGAGTCAGTGATAAAGAACCTTCCAAATAACAAAACTCCAGGCCCGACGGTTTTCCTGGGGAATTCTACCAAACATTCAAAGAAGAAATAGTATCTATTCTCCTAAAGCTATTTCAAAAAATAGAAACAGAAGGAAAGCTACCAAACTCATTCTATAAGGCCAATATTACCTTGATCCCCAAACCAGGCAAAGACCCCATCAGAAAGGAGAATTACAGACCAATTTCCCTAATGAATATGGATGCCAAAATCCTCAACAAGATCCTGGCTAATAGAATCCAACAGTACATTAAAAGGATTATCCATCATGACCAGGTGGGATTCATACCTGGGATGCAAGTGTGGTTCAACATTCGCAAATTGATCAGCGTGATACATCATATCAACAAGAAAAGACTCAGGAACCATATGATCCTCTCAATTGATGCAGAAAAAGCATTTGACAAAATAACAGCATCCTTTCCTGATTAAAACCCTTCAGAGTGTAGGAATAGAGGGTACATTCCTCAATCTCATAAAAGCCATCTATGAAAAGCCTACAGAAAATATCATTATCAATGGGGAAAAGCTGGAAGCCTTTCCCTTAAGATCAGGAACACGACAAGGATGCCCACTCTCACCACTATTATTCAACATAGTACTAGAAGTCCTTGCAACGGCAATCAGACAACAAAAAGGGATAAATGTATCCAAATCGGCAAAGAAGAAGTCAAAATGTCTCCCTTCGCAGATGACATGATACTCTATATGGAAAACCCAAAAGAATCCACTCCCAAACTATTAGAAGTTATAGAGCAATTCAGTAATGTGGCGGGATACAAAATCAATGCTCAGAAATCAGTTGCATTTCTATACACGAATAATGAGACTGAAGAAAGAAAAATTAGGGAATCTATCCCATTTACAATAGCACCAAAAACCATACGTTACCTTGGAATTAACTTAACCAGAGACATAAAGGATCTATATTTTAGAAACTATAAATCACTCTTGAAAGACATTGAGGAAGACACAAAAAGATGGAAAAATATTCCACGCTCATGGATTGGAAGAATTAACATAGTTAAAATGTCCATGCTACCCAGAGCAATCTACACTTTCAATGCTATCCCGATCAAAATACCGAGGACATTTTTCAAAGAACTGGAACAAATAATCCTTAAATTTGTATGGAACCAGAAAAGGCCCCGAATCGCCAAGGAACTGTTGAAAAGGAAAAACAAAGTTGGGGGCATCACAATGCCGGATTTCGAGCTGTACTACAAAGCTGTGATCACAAAGACAGCATGGTACTGGCACAAAAACAGACACAGAGACCAATGGAACAGAATAGAGAACCCAGAAATGGACCCTCAGCTCTTTGGACAACTAATCTTTGATAAAGCAGGAAAAAACATCTGGTGGAAAAAAGACAGTCTCTTCAATAAATGGTGCTGGGAAAATTGGACAGCTACATGCAAAAGAATGAAACCTGACCACTCTCTCACACCATACACAAAGATAAACCCCAAATGGATGAAAGACCTCGATGTGAGACAGGAATCCATCAAAATCCTAGAGGAGAGCATAGGCAGCAACCTCTACGACATCGGCCAAAGCAACCCTTTTCATGACACATCTCCAAAGGCAAGAGAAACAAAAGATAAAATGAACTTGTGGGACTTCATCAAGATAAAAAGCTTCTGCACAGCCAAGGAAACAGTCAAAAAACTAAGAGGCAGCCCACGGAATGGGAGAATATATTTGCAAATGACACTACAGATAAAAGACTGGTATCCAAGATCTACAAAGAACTTCTCAAACTCAATACATGAGAAACAAATAAACAAATCCAAAAAATGGGCAGAAGATATGAACAGGCACTTTTCCAATGATGACATACAAATGGCTAACAGACACATGAAAGAATGTTCAAAATCATTAGCCATCAGGGAAATTCAAATCAAAACCACACTAAGATACCACCTTACGCCAGTTAGAATGGCAAAAATGGACAAGGCAAGAAACAACAATTGCTGGAGAGGATGTGCAGAAAGGGGATCCCTCCTACATTGTTGGTGGGAATGCAAGTTGGTACAGCCACTCTGGAAAACAGTGTGGAGGTCCCTTAAAAAGTTAAAAATTGAGCTACCCTATGACCCAGCCATTGCACTACTGGGTGTTTACCCCAAAGATACAGATGTAGTGAAGAGAAGGGCCATATGCACCCCCAATGTTCATAGCAGCATTGTCCACAATAGCCAAAGCGTGGAAGGAACCGAGATGCCCTTCAACATATGACTGGATTAAGAAGTTGTGGTCCATATATACAATGGAATATTACTCAGCTATCAGAAAGAACGAATTCTCAACATTTGCTGCAACATGGATGGCACTGGAGGAGATAATGCTAAGTGAAATAAGTCAAGAAGAGAAAGACGATTATCATATGATTTCTCTCATCTATGGAACATAAGAACTAGGAAGATCGGTAGGGGAAGAAAGGGATAAAGAAAGGGGGGGTAATCAGAAGGGGGAATGAAGCATGAGAGACTATGGACCATGAGAAACAAACTGAGGGCCTCAGAGGGGAGGGGGGTGGGGGAATGGGATAGACCGGTGATGGGTAGTAAGGAGGGCACGTATTGCATGGTGCACTGGGTGTTATATGCAACTAATGAATCATTGAACTTTTTTTTTTTTTTTAAGATTTTTTATTTATTTATTCGACAGAGATAGAGACAGCCAGTGAGAGAGGGAACACAAGCAGGGGGAGTGGGAGAGGAAGAAGCAGGCTCATAGCGGAGGAGCCTGATATGGGGCTCGATCCCATAACACCGGGATCACGCCCTGAGCCGAAGGCAGACGCTTAACCGCTGTGCCACCCAGGTGCCCCAAATCATCGAGCCTTACATCGGAAACCGGGGATGTACTGTATGGTGACTAACATAATATAATAAAAAAAAAAAAAAAAAAAGAAAAAAGAAAGAAAGAAAGAAATTCAGGGCTGGGAGCTCCAGCCTTGTCCTGACCAGCTGGGGTTCCCAGTTGCTGGGCCAAACACAGGGGTTAGGGTGCCTTAACAAGGGTCTGGCCTGCCTCCTAATTTGGGATTAGGCTAAATTCAGAGTGTGTTTTGCACCCCAAGTATTTCAGAGGGAATGTGACCCTGTGTTTCTGATTCATGTGCACTTAACTCATTCAAATGTTGATTTGTAAAGGGCCAGTGATGTCCAAATAAACCACTAAGGCTTCTATTCCAAAAAAAAAAAAAAAAAAAGTTAGGTATTTCATCATATGACTCAACTGTAACACCAGATACTAAAAATCAATACAACAATGCCTTGAATTTCTCAGGTAAAGGATTATGGACCTAGAATTCTATATCTAGCCAAATTATCAACCAAATTTAATAGAAAAGTAAAAATATTCTCAGATTTTTAAGAACTTACGGTTTACCTTCTATACACCCATTCTGATGATTTCTTTCAGAAACTTGAGGGAGAAAACCAAAGAGGAAGAAATGGGATCCAGGAAACAATAGACACAACCCAGGAGTGTGACGTTAGCAAGTCCCAGGATAAGAGGTGTGCGGTGGGCCCAGTGAGCAATCAATGCAGACTGGAGCAGGGATCCAAGGGCTTTGGGAATTATCTCTGGAATGAAAGCGGATTCCATGCCACAGACAGTATAACTAAAGGACCAGAAGATATTATTCATGTGTAAATAAGAGGGTAAAGCACATTATTCTTGTATAAATGAGGGTAAAAGCAATTCGATACTCCAGGCAAAACAAAAACTGAACAAGAAAGTCAGTATAAATATAGAACTTAAATATTCTGAGCAACTGATTAAATGAAATAAAGGAAATACACTTTGATCTTCATACTAAGAACTTCTTCCTTTCTGTGGCACAAAAACTGATAGTTAACAACAGATGAAGAAACAAAAAAACAGTCATTTGTTTTCAACTTTCAGTATCCATCTACAGACAAGACACAGAAGACATAATTGTGGTAATGGAACAAAGTAAATGTCACCAAACTCGATACAGTAAAAGGAAATGTAGGCTGACTGAAGGTGGGAGGTGGAAGCAAAGGGGAGCCAGAAGAGAAGCAGAGCTAGTATCCCCGTCTTCCATAGTAGAAAGCCAAGAGATACTGCATAAAGTTAACAAGGAAGAGATAGAAAATATTTGAAGTCACAAAGTTAAGCAATAGAAGAATTAAAAATTAAAATATAATCATCCAAATCAGAGAAGGGAAGTAGGAGTTAATGATAATTAAACCCTCTTCTTTAATAAACAGCAGTCTATAACTATGGTGTAAAGCTGACATTAAAGAAAAAATGTATAAAAATATCTTATAGTAATTATGGAGACCACCACAAGATAAGTAGAAATCAAATTGGGAAAAAATGCTTCCCTCTTAGGGCAGGCATAAAGATGAAAGAGGAAGAGACCCTTGTATGTGCTTTTTCTAACTACATGAAAATATAAATTAGAATTGACACTTGAAAATGAAGAATGAATGGGAGATAAGAAAGTGAAAACAGCATCTATATACTACTCTTTCAAAAAGTATGGCTGTAAAAGAAAGAAGTCAATTAGTAGCTAAAGGAAATGATCTATGATGGGAAATTCTAGGGCAATGTTGTCCATTATGACAGTCGCTGGCCATATGCAGTTATTCAAATTCAGATTCAAATTAATTAAAGTTGAATAAAATTAATAATTCAGTTCTTCAGTCACATTTCAAGTATCCCCTGAGGCTAGTGGCTACCACAATGAATGGAGCAGACACAGAACATTTTCATCATCACAGAAAGTTCTACTGGACAGAGCTGTTCCAGAGCATAACCAAATGCTGATAAAGGGCACTATGTATCTCCCACCTTTATCTATATGTTCAGCTTAACTGAACAATTCTTTATATGTGAACACTGTAAATAAAATGCTGGAAAATATGATGATAAAACTTCACCAACTAAGAATACATGTTCAAAGGTTATTTCATCTGCACACTGTGAAAGAAATGTGTGGCATTATTTTCAACACAAACCTGCTAACAAAGGGGTGTCTATAAGAGTCCCCAAATAATTTGCTTTGTGAACATTTAGTATATTTTTAATCAGAGTAAAAACATTTATGGTAATTGTTTCTTTAAAAGAACTTAGGAGTGCCTGGGTGGCTCAGTTCGTTAAGCATTCAACTCTTGATCTCAGTTTAGGTCTTGATCTCAGGGTCGTGAGTTCAAGCCCCATGTGGGGCTCCACACTGGAGGTGGAGCCTACTTTAAAAAAAAAAAAAGAACTTCAAGTTATCTTACTATCACCAGTGGGAAATAATTTATAATATATCAAAAGAGCTCATTAGATAAGCTTATTAATACCATGTAAACATTTGAAAGATTACTTTGAGGAATGAAAATCTAACCTGAACAGAAATCACAACCGAAATCATATTTCCTAAATATTTCCTAGCCAGAGTTAATAATACTCTTTAGCCTCTAAAGACGAAATACCAATATCACAGAACTGTAGAGCTGGAGGAACATTAAGATAAAAGAAAAATCTCTCGTTTTGGAGCTAGGAAAATGAATGCAGAGAAGGTAAGTGTCTTAGCCTCATGTCTCCCAGCTGGTCATCGGATGGGCCAAGACTCTAGCACTTCTGATCCTCAGCCTAGCACTGTCTCCCTATACCACAAAGATCTGACAGACTTTACCATCACATAATAAATACCAAAACAAATTTTACAATGGCAAGGACTTGTCATTTTCTTTAACCCTTAAGGCCTCTTCATGTCCTTTATTGAAAAGAAGGTACATAAAATCTGACTAAATTTCTAAGTTCCAAAGATAATAAAAGTTATTATTCTGTTCCCCTATGTAAGAATGTAAACACTCATAGAAATAAAAATGTATGCAAATCAGGCCTGAATAACATTTTTCTAAAAACACTGGAGGAGAGTCTAAGGTAGTTTTTTGACTGAAGAATTGTTTTGAAAATGAAAAAAAAAAAAAGGCTATATAGCTCCAGAAAAAATGCACAGGTGGACAAATAAACATAATTTTCCAAACAACGAAACACTCCATGGTACTTCTGAAGACCATCCATGAGCCCCCAAGTTAGAATCTCTGAGCTAAGGATTAACAATAAATTTTTTAAATTTTATTCTAAACTCTATATACATCCTACAAAAAGTGACCTGAAAGCTATTTTTAATTGTCCACCAACTTTCATTACAGAATTATCTCAACTGCGTAAACTAAAGAAGTTTCAATGAGAAAGAGGTTAATAACCAAATCTGATTTACAAAATCCTTATAGTCACAGTTTTACCTTTCCTTGGCTAAACTTTCATTACTCTCTCTCTCTCTCTCTGGAGTATAATCTCATCTCTTACCCTTTCCTATGCTCCTGGACCATAGAGAAAAGAGGATTTCCCTTATTCCACATTTTAATGCTGAGGACTTTGATCCTTTGATCTGATTTAATATTTACAATGTCTAATAGAACAGATACATAATGAAATTTAATATGACATTTCACCATAGGTATAACACACATGACATAAACAACCCTGAAAAATCCTCCTTCAGCTTAAAGGTTATGTGTGGCAATCAATATTTTTCAGAATTCCGTTTACTGGGTAACGATGGACACAATATGTTACATATATAAAGCGTAAAAAAACAACTGCCACAGAGCTTTAGAAGAAGCCTGCTTACCGTCCTGCAAGGGAGAGAATCCCGAGTTGCTCTTCTGCCTGGGTGGTGTTAACAACACAGCCGGCTCAAATATATGTGCTGGAAAACTGTTAGTCAGACTCACACTGTCCGGGGGAGTTGGCACCTGAGACAGTTTAACAGGCAAGTCTTCCTGTGCGAATTCAGCCACTTCTTCCCCTCTGAACACCAATGGCATGGAGACATTAGCATTTACAACAGGGCCCTCTGAAGAAGATGAGAGGCTATCAGCACTTAAGCTATGGACACACTACAGGTATTTATACTTACATGCATTTCCACAGAAAGCAAAATCACATGGACTCTAGAGCCTTCACTTTCTAGGCCATACCCTCCTTTAGCTGTAACTCACAGGCAAGGCTCCCAAGAGGCCAGCACTGGGAAGAAGAGGCTGCTTTTGAGAAAAGCACTTAGTCCTTGAGACCTGCCCCAGCCATTGAGTTTATCTCATTCAAGTTAAATTTTAGTCAGCTCCTTCTTCGAATCCGTCCTGAGAAAACACTCCTAAATACATAAAATACTTACCATACATGAAAGTATTACTTAGAAGCAAAAAACATGAAAAGCCTGTTTTCAAGCTCTGACATAGGATGGCACAGGAAGTGAAGAAAGGCTTTCCAAACATCACCACAAATGAACAAAATTACGAATTTCTAAAACTCTGTATTTCTTTTTCTTTCCAAGACCATCTCCTCTCCTCCTGAACCTGGTGCACAGTGATGAAAAGTGTTGGCACTAAAGCCCCACTGGTCTAGAAAGCAAATTCTGCTACTTTCCAGTAGTGTGATCTTGCTAAGCTACCAACCCTCTTAAAGCCTCAGTTTTCTCATGGAGAAAATAGGAATAACAATGGTACCTACCTCGTAAGACTATTATGAGGACTAAATGAGATAACACACGTAAAACACTTAAAAAGTGCTGGCATAGAGCAAGTACCCAAGAAATATTAGCTGGAAATAGTGATGGCAAGTATCATAGTGACAATGCTGTATATGTATATGTATACATGACCAATAACATAGAAGATTACAGTTTTGTTTACTCTGTAAGTGTTTTAATACCAACCTGGGATAATAAGACCACACTCACCTGGACTGTCTATCATTTTCCTACTTGTGGATCCCCTTTCTGATGCCTGGCATTCTTTGTTGCTTTTTATCACAGGACAGTTCTTCATGGCATGTGTGAGTGATATAAGTTGCTCATCTGTTGTGACCATGTACTGCTGAAGTCTTGCCTGGAGAAAAAAAAAAATGAAATAACACCATTGGCATATCAGACATCAGATCATCACCTAGATATGTAGAACCATATCATTACTTTAACTACTCTAGAAACCTCAGACTTTCATTCCAATACTAAAATCATGCATTTGTAAGAACACATAATCATAAATGTTTTAAAAGTCCCATGACAGAGGAATGGTTAAATGTACCATGGAATATTATTAATTATAAATATACTGCTACAACAATAAGAATTAACCTTTTTGCAGGGCTTTTGATCTATAAAACCACTTTATATAAATGATATCAACTGACTCATGCTACCCCAAGAGATGGGTATATCAGGTGGAGGAAATTTAATAGAATATTACACAGCACTTAAACTGATAAACATGACCCTATAAGAATTTATGGAATGTATATAAAACAATGTTATGAGAAAATATATACAGAGTTAAGAAATATTATACATACACATATATAAAAAATATATATGTATACACATATGTATTATATGTATCGACAATATATGTATGTATCCAAAATGTACACATTAGATAAAAATCACAGATGGTCAGAGGCAAGGATTATTAGTGGGACTAGTGAATGAAATACACTAAATAATTTCATACCAGCCCAAATTTTTCCCAAATTCCACAATCATCTCCAATGACCTACTCAGCATCTCCATCTAGAACTCACATAGGCTTCTCAAACTTAACATGTACAAAACCAAACTCCCCCTGAACATTCCCACCTCATCAACAGCAACTCCATCCTTCTAAATGCTCAGTCCCTAACTTTGGAATCACCCTTGACTCCTCTCACATCCTTTCCTTCACCCCATATCCAACCCATCGGCAAATCCTACTGCTTGCCTTCAAAACAGATTCATAATTTGGTCACTTTTCACAACTTCTTCTACTTCTAACCTAGACCAGCTGCCATGTCTCACCTGAATGGTTTCAATAACTCCTGTGTGTGACACTCTGCTTCTATGTTTGACCACCTACAGTCTAGTTCTATACTGTTCCCAAAAAGGCTTGAAGCACTTTGGGGCACTAGAATGAACTCACAGGGGCACCACACCACTTTTAAATTTTTGAAGAAAACACTGCTGTTCAACATCTGTCAGGCACCAGGGAAGCAGTGAACCAGTTTGAGGTAGTTCACAGCTTCAACAATAGATCAAAATACATTTCTTTTGATAATGTCATATCTTCATGAAACTGGGTCTTCCTTAGCTGCTATGCTAAAAATTAACACTGTGTAAAAATTATTGTGGAAGAGGAAATAAGAGTGACAGTATCCAATCTGATTCCAAGCTTTGATCTTTTTTCCCCCAAAGAGTCCCCCTTAATGTTTCTTGCAGGGCTGGTTTAGTAGTCACAAACTCCCTTAGCTTTTGTTTGTCTGGGAAAATCTTTATCTTTCCTTCTATTTTGAATGACGGCCTTGCAGAATAAGTATTCGTGGCTGCATATTTTTCCCATTTAGCACACTGAATATATCCTGCCACTGTCTCTGGCTGCCAAATTTCTGTGGACTGACCTGCTGCGAATCTGATCTGTCTTCCCTTGTAGGTTAAGAACTTTTTTCTCTTGCTATTTTCAGGATTCTTCCCTTGTCTGTGTATTTTGTGATTTTGACTATGGTATGCCTTGGTGATGGTCGGCTTTTGTTGAATTTAATGTGAGTTCTCTGTGCTTCTTGGATTTTGATGCCTGTATCCTTCCCCAGATTAGGAAAGTTGTCAGCTATAATTTGCTCGAATAAAGCTTCTGCCCCTTTTTCTCTCTCTTCATCTTCTGGGACTCCCATTATACAAATGTTATTCCATTTTAATAAGTTACTGAGTTCCCTAAGTCTACTTTCATGATCCATTACCTTTGTTTCCCTCTTCTTTTCAGCTTCATTATTTTCCATGATTTTATCTTCTATCATTGATTCGTTCCTCTGCTTCGTCCATTCTCATTTTTATGGCATCCATTCGGGTCTGCATCTCAGTTATAGCATTTTTAATTTCTGCCTGACTAGATTTTAGTTCTTTTATCTCTGCAGTAAGGGATTCTCTAGTGTCTTCTATGCTTTTTTCAAGCCCAGCTGGCATCCTTATAATTGTTGTTTTAAATTCTAGTTCAGACATCTTACTTATATCTGCATTGAATAAATCTCTGGCCGTCATTTCTTCCTGTTCTTTCTTTTGGGGTGAATTCCTCCATCTTGTCACTTTGGAGGGGGGAAAAAAAGCAAAATGAAACAAAATAAAAAATTAAAAATTAAAAAAATTAAAAAAACACATAAGGGAAGCTAGATGCTAGGTGTGTTTTTGGTCTGCTTGTTATGAGAAGCTTGATCGAAAAAGGCAGAAAGCAAGAAAAGAAAAAGAAAAAAAATTTATTTTATTTTATTTATTTATTTGACAGAGAGAGAGAGACAGCGAGAGAAAGAGCACAGGCAGGGGGAGTGGGAGAGGAAGAAGCAGGCTCCCAGCGAAGGAGCCTGATGTGGGGCTCGATCCCAGAATGCCGGGATCACACCCTGAGCCGAAGGCAGACGCTTAATGACTGAGCCACCCAGGCACCCCAAGAAAAAAAATTTTAAATACATATATAAAATAAAGCAATAAATTGCTTTCTGTAGCTAAAAAACAAACAAACACAAAAAAATAAAAACAAAGACAAAAACAAACAAACATACACACAAAAAACCCCAAAGGACGCTAGATTGTGTTTCCCCTAAAGCTGAAGCTTTGCAGCTCTCTATGATCAGCAGTCTTGGTGTGGCTGAGGAGTCTGTGCTGGTCTTCTTGGGGAGGGGCCTGCTGTGCAGATTCTCAGCTGGGATTGCCCTAGTGGAGATGTGCCTGCAGGGAGCAGGGGGGCAGGGTGTGGTGTAGCACCTCTGTTCTCCACTTAGTGGCACTGTTTGTTCAGCTCACTGAGGTCGGTCAAGCTGGTGGGCATGGGGAGAAAATGGTTCATCCTGTTCTCTCCTCTCCAGAGCAGGAAATGCAGGCCACCCCTCTTCAGTAAGCCCTCACAGACGCTAAAACAGCCACCCCTCCTCTGTCCATGGTTTCTGTCAAATCCCTGCCTTCACCCAGTGTGTGTCTGAGCTGTCCTCTGGCCAAATGGTGCAGCACTGTGTGTTATCTTAGGCTCAGCTGTGTCTCAAAACCCCCACTTCAGAGACCCCCCACAGCACTGACAGGCACTGATCCTCTAGGGGAGAGTCTCCCTGCATTGTGGCCAGTGCCAGCTTGTCCCAGAAGACAGCCTGGTGACTGTGCAGTGGTTGGGAGTTTATGGTAAATTGCAACACAAAGCTGGTGTCAAGGTTTGCAGCCCTCTGCTGGAATCTTTGCTCCTATACTGGTGAGCGGGACAGCTCGATGGTGCCTACAGGGTCCTTTGCCCGTGGAGAGGCCCTATCACCTCTACCAATGCACTGCAAGTAGGGGAACCATTTTTCCCCATGTGACCCTGGGGATCCTCAGGCTGTCCACTGCTGGGGCTGAGCTCTGCTTTCCCACCAGAGCACCACTCAGCTCCCCAGGCACAAGCCTGGCAATGTCTCAGACCTCTGAAACTTCAGAATCTGCGCTCCACTGTTTATAGAAAACTGGTGGTATTCTAACCCTCTCCTTTCTCTCTGTCAATGGTTTTGGGGAACAGTGTTCCTGCGTGTGTTTTCACTTTTGCTTCCCCTCACCACCCCCCCACATTTTCTCTCTCTCTACTCCCTCCTTGGTCAGGGCTCCCTCCTCTGAGCAGCGCCCATAGGCTCTTTTCTCCCAGGAATAAACTCTTTGCAGTTCCTACCTTACACAGGTCGTTCTTCTGGTTTGTAGATATGAGCTTTGCTAATAAGACTTCTGATGGATTTCTTAGGTGTTCAGAATGATTTGATATTTATCTAGCTGTGTTCAAGGGAGGAGGCAAGCTTAGGGTCGCCCTACTCCTATCTTACCTCTCTGATTCCAAGCTTTGACAACCTGTACAATGCCCAACAGGTATACATAGCCTATTAGTAAATAATTGTGGTTATTTAATCACGAATAAAAATATAAGTTTTTCTATCAATATTTTGATATTTCGGTATTTTCTTTTCAAACAGCATTTAAGTTGTTAAGACTTACATACTAAGTCGTTTGAACCTAACTACTTAATAAATGAAATTGTTGGTATTTCTTTTGGCCTAGAGGTGTCTTGAGATAGTAAGGGCACCATGAATTGAGAAAGGGCAGTGATCTTTGATTTAGTCTAAACACAGCCACCACCTAAATCACATCATATCTCTTCTCTCCTCAAAACCCTTCGGTGGTTTTCCTTCTTACCCAGGACTAAAGTCTAAATCCTTCCCCAGCCTGCAGGCCCATATGACCTGACTTATCTATTGGCTCTCTCCTACTACTTTCCCTTTCTCACATTCCACTCCAGTGGCTTTTGAGCTCAACAGCCATCCTCCCACCTCAGGACCTTTGGACCTGCTCTTCTAGACTGCCTAGACTGCTCTTCTCTTAGCTATCTGCACATTCACTTCCTCACCTTCTTTAGGCCTTTGCTCAAACGCCACCTCCTCAAACAGGCATGGCCCATCCCAATTACAATTCCCACCCTAGGTACTTCCTATGCCTCTGACCTGCTTTATTCTTTGTTACGATACATATCACCATCTAACTTATAATTCACCTTTTTTTTAAAGGGTCTATTTAGAACATAAGCTCCATGAGAGCAAAGGTTTCTTCTTTGTTCACCACTGTATCTGCTGCACCAAGAATAGTGCCAAGCCCAAATCGATAAAGATTTGTTGAGCCAATTAGTACATTTTAAAACTGCTCATCATCCCAAGAGAACTGATAACCTATGTTCACACAAATCCTTGTACATGAATGTTCATGGCAGCATTATTCATTCATAATACACAAAAAGGTAGAAACAACTCAAATGTCCATCAATTAATGAATGGATAAGCAAAATGAGGTATATCCATAAAATGGAATATTAGTGGACAATAAAAAGAATGAAGTACTGACACATGCTACAACATAGTTAAGCTCTAAAAACATTATGCTAAGTGAAAGAAATCAGACACAAAAGATCACATATTGCATGATTCCATTTATATGAAATATCCACATTTGGCATATCTATAGAAACAGAAAGTAGATTTGTAATTGCCAGGGGCTGCAGGGAGGAGAGAATGAAAAGTGACTGCTAACAAGCTTGGGGTTTCTCTTTGGGGTAAGGAAAACATTCTGGAATTAAATAATGGTGCTGGTGCACAACTCTGTGAATACACTAAAAGCCACTGAATTTTACACTTTAATAAGATGAATTAAATGGTACGTGAACTATATAGATCAATAAAAAATTGCATGTCTTATATTCTAATGTCCATTAATACAACACAACTTGCCTACTAACTATTGCTTTTCCACTCTTTTGGCTCATAAATAAAAGTAATAATAACCATCACTGGAGAACAAAGAGATGAATAAAACCACCTCTGCCCTCAAGCAGCTCAGTCTTTTTTTTTTTTTTTTTTTTTTTAAGATTTTATTTATTCATTTGTCTGAGATTGAGAGAGGGAGAACACAAGCAGGGGGAGCAGCAGGCAGAGAAAGAAGCAGGCTCCCTGCTGAGCAAGGAGTCAGACTTGGGACTCCATCCCAGGATCCTGGGATCATGACCTGAGCTAAAGGCAGACGCTTAACTGACTGACCCACCCAGACATCCCTCAAGCAGCTCAGTTTTGATGAGAGGTATACATGTATGTGTAACACAATTTGGTAAATGCAATGAGAGCAATATCCAGAGAGTACCGAAAGGGCACAAATAAAGAATAATGCAGCATTGAGACAGTATGATTAGTTTCTAGAAGAAATACTATGACTTAAAAAAAAAAAAAGGAGCAATTAGCTAGACAAGTGGCAAAGAGGACTTATCTAATAAATATGAAGATACTGCAAACAACTTTACATGGCATATGATTACAGGAAGCTTCCTAAATGGTATCCTCTGCTGTTTTGAAATTAAAAGCAGCTACCACAACATTTATTTCACATTTTGGATAAACTGCTATAATATTGGTAGTTACCATTTTAATGTAGATTCTATCTTCCCCACTAAACAGTATGTTTCTCAAAGATAGCAGACTTATTCTGTATATTATTTGTAGTTCAAGTTTCTACTATAGTACCTCCAATACAATAAATGTTCAATAAAAGCTACCATTGATGATAATAAAGAAGTGATAAGTAATCACATCAGCACAACTAAACCAAAGGCAACTAAAAGAGAATCTTATATATTATTAAAGATGTTTTATTCTATTAAATACAGAAAAGTCTGGAATCTCATCTAAGTACCTGGGTAGCAGTATTTTCTTCTCTAAGAAGAATAATTTCAGCTGTAAGAGCATCAATGAGCTCTCGATGATCACCTAACATTTGTTCCAGTTGCTGCCTCGTCTCTACTTCCTTACGCAGTTGGACCTCGCTCTACAAAAAAAAATCAACTTCCATCAATAATAGGATAAAATTCCCATCCAAAAATAAACTCCCATCAACAGCATCAAATACTGAAAACTAAGTTTCTACTCAAAGCTGTAAAGAAAATAATACTTACAAAGGATATGTGATAGTAATGAAAATTACGTATTTTTTTAAAAGGTTTATATTACATTAAAATGAAATGCTGTGTTCTTTTCCCTTCTTTATATAGAACACAATGAACAGAACGGTATACGGACTTAAATAACTACAATTTTTGTCAAATAAATTAGAGGGAAGGACATACACATATTGCTTGAATATACACAGAGCATCTCTAGAAGGATACACTCGTATCTGGTAAGGATAGCTGGCTACAGGGAAGCAAACTGGTTAAATGGAAGTTAAGGGTGGGAATCACAATTTTCATCCATATCCTTCTGTTTCTCTGAATTTCATACCATGTAATTATAATCACCAATCAAGAACTAAGTTTGTTAAAATAAAATCAAAAATAAATGACAACAGGCTTAAATGGCTTTAACTTTGTAAAGCAAGTAATTAGCTAAAAAGTGGAAGCTACTAAACCTCTAATACTTTCAGAGAGCCAAAAGTACACTCCTACTCCTGGAGACTCCTAACTTAAGGACAGAAGAATGATAAGACTTTCAAAGTCTGACAGTACAATAAATATCTCACTAAAAAGTAATTTTAGGAAAACAGCTCCAGAGAAATTGCAGCATCTGAATTAGAGTGATGAATCAACTATTTTAATAAAAATTTCCTTGAACATTTTTTGTTGTATTTGTTTAATAAATTTAAATGTATAAAAAATAACAGTTTAAATAGATTTTTTGCAAGATGAAATGTAGAGCTAACTCTAATTCCACAGCATTCTGAAGACTGGTTACTCGAAAATGAATTACAGAAATAATTCTTGCTTCTCTTATAAATTATTTTTCACAACAAAAGATCTTCCACTTCAGACAAAGCCCAAGTAGTCACAGAGATAACATGAAGAATCTTCCCCATCTGTGTCTACAGATTACAGGCATACCACTCCCCAAACTGAACTAAAGTGGGAGTAGGAAACAGAGAAAAGCAATAGAATGACACATTTAATAGTTCTACTGAATTTAATACTGCCAAACAATAATATCAATGTCAGCAAGAGACACGATTTTATTTATAGCAGATTTACCTTACTAATTACAATTTACTAAAGCTCATATTAAAATCAACATCACTGGGAGGGAGTTAAGATGGCGGAGGAGTAGGGGACCCCTTTTTCAGCCGGTCCCCTGAGTCGAGCTGGATAGGTACCAGACCAGCCTAAATAACCACGGAATCAGCCTGAGACGCAGGATGATGCATCTGGATCTCTACAAATGAACATCTCCAGCGCTGAGTATTGAGGTACGAAGAGGGGAGCTGTAAACCGTGCACGGATATCGGAAGATAAACGGAAGGGGGAGGGAGCCGCCGCGTTTGGGCGCCGGGAAGCGGCAGCCACCTGCACGGGGGAGCGGGGGACACACAGAGGGCACCCGCGAGAGAGCGGACTGAGACCGGTGAGCCGTGAACGCGCGCGCGCCACCAGGCATCTCCCGGAACACCTGAATCCCGGTGTGCTCACGGGATCCAGACTGAGACCGGGAACTCCCGGAGCGCGCGCGGGGCGGCTGGCGGCTGGCGGCTGGCGGGCCACCTGCACGGGGGAGCGGGCGGACTCGCGGTCGGCACCCGAGAAACAGCAAACTGAGACCCTGAACCGGGTGCGCGCGCCACCAGGCTTCTCACGAAACTCCGGAATCGAGGTGTGCTCACCGGGCATAGACTGAGACCGGGAGACCCGGGAGCGCGCGGGGCGGCCGGTGGCTGGCGGCATTAGAAACACAAAGGACAGAGACGCGCGGGCCGGTGGCTGGCGGCATTAGAAACACAAAGGACAGAGACTGGGCGGCCGGTGGCTGGCGGCATTAGAAACACAAAGGACAGAGACGCGCCGGCCCTGGAAGTGAGGGCAGGGTCGCCGAGTTGGTGCGCACATCCCGGGACGCCGCAGGGTTGAGCAGCACCAACAGTAACAGAGTTAAAGTGGCCGGAACATCAGTGGAGAACGGGCCGCAATCCCTCTGTTCTGCGACAATGCAGCCTCTGCTGCTCTGACCCTCAGAAGAGGCATAGCCGGCCGCCAGGGAAAGCCGCCAGAGAACAAAAGCCTGGAAATATCGGCTCAGAGAGTGCCCATCCCCATCCTCCCTCGCAGGGGACACGGAGACTCTAACCAAACAGGGTTGCCTGAGTATCGGCGCGGCAGGCCCCTCCCCCAGAACACAGAAGGCAGGCTGAAAAATCAAGAAGCCCACAACCGGAGGCGCCTGGGTGGCGCCGTCATTGAGCGCCTGTCTTCGGCTTAGGGCGTGATCCCGGCGTTCCGGAAAGGAGTCCCTCATCGGGCTCCTCCGCTGGGAGCCTGCTTCTTCCTCTCTCACTCCCCTGCTTCTGTTTCGTTCTTGCTGACTGTCTGTCTCCCTCTCTCAGATAAGTAAATAAATAAAATCTTTAAAGAAGAAGCCCACATCTCTAAGATCCCTATAAAACAAGAGGCACGGCCTGGGACCCAGTCAATAATTTTGGGCTCTGGAAACCCCGCAACCTCTCTTCATCAGAATGACAAGAAGGAGAAGCCCCCCCCAGCAAAGAAAAGACAGTGAGTCAGGGGCCTCTGCCACAGAAGTAACGGATATGGATGTAACCAAATTATCAGAAATGGAATTCAGAGTAACAATGGTCAAGATAATGAGTAGACTTGAAAAAAGTATTCAGGAAAATATTACTGAGAATATACAATCCCTAAGGGCGGAAATGAGAGCGAATTTGACAGAAATTAAAAATTCTATGAGCCAAATGCAGGCAAAACTAGAGGCTCTGACGGCCAGGGTCACGGAAGCGGAGGAAAGGGTTAGTGAATTGGAGGATGGGTTAATAGAGGAAAAAATAAAATTAGAAGATGGTCTTAAAAAAATCCACGCCCACGAATGTTGGCTACGGGAGATTACTGACTCAACGAAACGATCCAATGTTAGAATCATCGGCATCCCTGAGGGGGTGGAGAAAAACAGAGGTCTAGAAGAGATATTTGAACAAATTGTAGCTGAAAACTTCCCTAATCTAGCAAGGGAAACAAAAATTCGTGTCCAAGAGGCAGAGAGGACCCCTCCCAAGCTCAACCATGACAGACCTACACCACGTCACGTCATAGTGCAATTCGCAAATATGAGATCCAAAGAAACAGTATTGAAAGCGGCCAGGGCAAAGAAATTTCTCACGTACCAAGGCAAAGGCATCAGAATTACATCAGACCTGTCTACACAGACCTGGAATGAGAGAAAGGGTTGGGGGAGCATTTTTAAAGCTCTTTCAGAGAAAAACATGCAGCCAAGGATCCTTTATCCAGCAAGGCTGTCATTCAGAATTGATGGAGAAATAAAGACATTTCAGAATCGACAGTCACTAGCCAATTTCGTAACCACGAAACCAGCCCTACAGGAGGTATTACGGGGGGTTCTATAAAAGTAAAAAGGCCCCAAGAGTGATACAAAACAGAAAGTCACAGCCAATACAAACAAAGACTTTACTGACAACATGGCAGAATTAAAAGCATATCTCTCAGTACTCAGCCTGAACATTAATGGTTTGAATTCTGGTTTCAAACGCCACAGGGTTGCAGATTGGATAAAAAGAAATGACCCATCCATTTGCTGTCTTCAAGAGACTCATTTCGAACCCAAAGATGCATTCAGACTGAGAGTAAGGGGATGGAGTACCATCTTTCACGCAAATGGACCTCAAAAGAAAGCTGGGGTAGCAATTCTCATATCAGATAAATTGGATTTTAAACTACAGACTATAGTTAGAGATGCAGAAGGGCACTATATTATTCTTAAAGGAAGTATTCAACAAGTGGATATGACAATTATAAATATATATGCCCCCAACAGGGGAGCAGCAAGATACACAAGCCAACTCTTAACCAGAATAAAGAGACATATAGATAAAAATACATTAATAGTAGGGGACCTCAACACTCCACTCTCAGAAATAGACAGAACACCCTGGCAAAAACTAAGCAAAGAATCAAAGGCTTTGAATGCCACACTCGACGAGTTGGACCTCTTAGATATATATAGAACACTACACCCCAGAACCAAAGAATACTCATTCTATTCTAATGCCCATGGAACATTTTCAAGAATAGACCATGTTCTGGGACACAAAACAGGTCTCAGCCGATACCAAAAGATTGAAATTATCCCCTGCATATTCTCAGACCACAACGCTCTGAAATTGGAACTCAACCACAAGGAAAAATTTGGAAGAAACTCAAACACTTGGAGACTAAGAACCATCCTGCTCAGGAATGACTCGATAAACCAGGAAATCAAAAATCAAATTAAACAATTTATGGAGACCAATGAGAATGAAAATACAACAGTCCAAAACCTATGGGATACTGCAAAGGCAGTCCTAAGGGGGAAATACATAGCCATCCAAGCCTCACTCAAAAGAATAGAAAAATCTAAAATGCAGTTTTTATATTCTCACCTCAAGAAGCTGGAACAGCAACAGAGGGACAGGCCTAATCCACGCACGAGGAAGCAGTTGACCAAAATTAGAGCTGAAATCAATCAAGCAGAAACCAGAAGTACAGTAGAGCAGATCAACAGGACTAGAAGCTGGTTCTTGGAGAGAATCAATAAAATTGACAGACCACTGGCAAGACTTATCCAAAAGAAAAGAGAAAGGACCCAGATTATTAAAATTATGAATGAAAAAGGAGAGGTCACGACGAACACCACTGAAATTGGAAGGATTATTAGAAATTTTTATCAACAGCTATATGCCAATAAACTAAGCAATCTGGAAGAGATGGAATCCTTCCTGGAAACCTATAAACTACCAAGATTGAAAAAGGAAGAAATTGGTTTCTTAAACAGGCCAATTAATTATGAAGAAATTGAGTCAGTGATAAACAACCTTCCAAATAACAAAACTCCAGGCCCGGACGGTTTTCCTGGGGAATTCTACCAAACATTCAAAGAAGAAATAATACCTATTCTCCTAAAGCTATTTCAAAAAATAGAAACAGAAGGAAAGCTACCAAACTCATTCTATGAGGCCAATATTACCTTGATCCCCAAACCAGGCAAAGACCCCCTCAAAAAGGAGAATTACAGACCGATTTCCCTAATGAATATGGACGCCAAAATCCTCAACAAGATACTTGCTAATAGAATCCAACAGTTCATTAAAAGGATTATCCACCACGATCAAGTGGGATTCATACCTGGGATGCAAGCGTGGTTCAATATTCGCAAATCAATCAGCGTGATACATCATATCAACAAGAAAAGACTCAAGAACCATATGATCCTCTCAATCGATGCCGAAAAAGCATTTGACAAAATACAGCATCCTTTCCTGATTAAAACCCTTCAGAGTGTAGGAATAGAAGGTACATTTCTCAATCTCATAAAAGCCATCTATGAAAAGCCTACTGCAAATATTATTCTCAATGGGGAAAAGCTGGAAGCCTTTCCCTTAAGATCAGGAACACGACAAGGATGCCCACTCTCGCCACTATTATTCAACATAGTACTAGAAGTCCTTGCAACAGCAATCAGACAACAAAAAGGGATCAAAGGTATTCAAATCGGCAAAGAAGAAGTCAAAATGTCTCTCTTCGCAGACGACATGATACTCTATATGGAAAACCCAAAAGAAGCCACTCCCAAACTATTAGAAGTTATAGAGCAATTCAGTAACGTGGCGGGATACAAAATCAATGCTCAGAAATCAGTTGCATTTCTGTACACGAATAACGAGAACGAAGAAAGAGAAATCAGGGAATCCATCCCATTTACAATAGCACCAAAAACCATACGTTACCTTGGAATTAACTTAACCAGAGACGTAAAGGACCTTTATTCTAGAAACTATAAATCACTCTTAAAAGACATTGAGGAAGACATAAAAAGATGGAAAGATATTCCATGCTCATGGATCGGAAGAATTAACATAGTTAAAATGTCCATGCTACCCAGAGCAATCTACACTTTCAATGCTATCCCGATCAAAATACCGAGAACGTTTTTCAAAGAACTGGAACAAATAGTCCTTAAATTTGTATGGAACCAGAAAAGACCCCGAATCTCCAAGGAACTGTTGAAAAGGAAAAACAAAGCTGGGGGTATCACAATGCCGGACTTCGAGCTGTACTACAAAGCTGTGATCACAAAGACAGCATGGTACTGGCACAAAAACAGACACATAGACCAATGGAACAGAATAGAGAGCCCAGAAATGGACCCTCAGCTCTTTGGGCAACTAATATTTGATAAAGCAGGAAAAAACATCTGGTGGGAAAAAGACAGTCTCTTCAATAAATGGTGCTGGGAAAATTGGACAGCTACATGCAAAAGAATGAAACTTGACCACTATCTCACACCATACACAAAAATAAACTCCAAATGGATGAAAGACCTCGATGTGAGACAGGAATCCATCAAAATTCTAGAGGAGAACATAGGCAGCAACCTCTACGACATCAGCCAAAGCAACCTTTTTCATGACACATCCCCAAAGGCAAGAGAAACAAAAGATAAAATGAATTTATGGGACTTCATCAAGATTAAAAGTTTCTGCACATCCAAGGAAACAGTCAGAAAAACTAAGAGGCAGCCCACGGAATGGGAGAATATATTTGCAAATGACACTACAGATAAAGGACTGGTATCCAAGATCTACAAAGAACTTCTCAAACTCAATACACGAGAAACAAATAAACAAATCAAAAAATGGGCAGAAGATATGAACAGACACTTTTCCAATGAAGACATACAAATGGCTAACAGACACATGAAAAAATGTTCAAAATCATTAGCCATCAAGGAAATTCAAATCAAAACCACACTGAGATACCACCTTACGCCAGTTAGAATGGCAAAAATAGACAAGGCAAGAAACAACAATTGTTGGAGAGGATGTGGAGAAAGGGGATCCCTCCTACATTGTTGGTGGGAATGCAAGTTGGTACGGCCACTCTGGAAAACCGTGTGGAGGTCCCTTAAAAAGTTAAAAATTGAGCTACCCTATGATCCAGCCATTGCGCTACTGGGTGTTTACCCCAAAGATACAGACGTAGTGAAGAGAAGGGCCATATGCACCCCAATGTTCATAGCAGCAATGTCCACAATAGCTAAATCGTGGAAGGAGCCGAGATGCCCTGCAACAGATGACTGGATTAAGAAGTTGTGGTCCATATATACAATGGAATATTACTCAGCAATCAGAAAGAATGAGTTCTCAACATTTGCTACAACATGGACGGCACTGGAGGAGATAATGCTTAGTGAAATAAGTCAAGCAGAGAAAGACAACTATCATATGATTTCTCTCATCTATGGAACATAAGAACTAGAATGATCAGTAGGGGAAGAGAGGGATAAAGGAAGGGGGGGTAATCAGAAGGGGGAGTGAAACATGAAAGACTATGGACTATGAGAAACAAACTGAGGGCTACAGAGGGGAGGGGGGTGGGGGAATGGGATGGACCGGTGATGGGTAGTAAGGAGGGCACGTATTGCATGGTGCACTGGGTGTTATGCACAACTGGTGAATCATCGAGCCTTGCATCGAAAACCGGGGATGTACTGTATGGTGACTAACATAATATAATAAAAAATCATTATTAATTAAAAAAAAAAAAAAAAAAAAAAAAAAAAAAATAAAATAAAATCAACATCACTTATACTAGATGATACATAAATCAGCATGTAGAGGAAAATTAAGAGGATAAAGCTTTATTGCAGATAATCTAAAACTGAGGTATTTTAAAACAAAGCTATTCAAATTTGACTGTATTTCATTTGGAAATTGCAATAAATGAAGTGTAGAGAAAAAAAAAACAAAAACCCAAACATTTCTCCCAGCACTCTGAAGAGAAGACTCTAATAACCTCTTGCTCTTACCTCTTTAAGGTACCGAACCAGGCGGCAGAGGGAGCCCACCAGTGACAGAGTGAAGCCTGTAAGACCCTGACTACTCTGCAGTCCTTTGACCTCGCGTCCTGTCCACCGTTCATATTCTTCCATTTCATGTTCCACTTCATTTATCATGTGTTTGAGGACATCCAGGCTGGAATTATTGCTATTTGGTAAGTCTGTGGAGGCTGTGCTAGCTGTTAACACGTTCTTCTTCTGCTTGGAAGAAGCACGCGAATCCGGTTTTCCTTTCACTGATAATGACAGAAGACCAGGAAAAATTATACCAGCAAGCTACTAGAAAAACCACTGACTGCTATTCACAGTTTATCAGAGCTTTTTATAGAAGTTATCACCATTTCTCGTAAAAAATCCATACAGTTTAAACCAGGTTTACACTATCTATAATGAATGTACTAGAACCATCTTTCTACAGAGTTACATTGTTATATTTGGAGGCATTTCTTAACTACCATTCAACAAAGTCTTAATTAGTTGGCTCCAACTGGATGAGCTTAAGGAAAAAAACTTTACTAAGAGATTAAGGAAGCTGTATAAGTTATGTGTTTAATAATTCATCTTTGTAAATTAAGGAACTGAACCTTTCTTTAACAACTGTTTTTGCTTCCTTGAGTTCAGCACTTGTCCCACAACATAGCTTGAGTCTAGAGTTTCAGTAGATTCTTCAGATTGAAGCCTGGTCTGGAGTCTCTTGACAGCATTGGTAGCATTCAGAGCAGCTAAAAGAAAAAATATTTCCAAAAGAATCTCAAGTGAACAACAAAAAAAGTTTAAAGCATTCTAATTAACAGATCAATTGGTATTTCATTAATAAATTAGATAAAGTCAGTTAAAACTCAAATAATATTCCTTTAAAAATTACTATGTTTAAGAAAGAACATAATAAAAGAAGTCACTATTCTGTGAGAAATAATACAATGGGGGAACAAACCTTTTTGTTCTCCTGATGGAGGGGCAGGTGATGGAGTTCCCGGAGGGGTATGTGACTGTGTTGTTATTTTCTGCTGAATATCAGTCCACAGCTTATTAATTAACTCAGAATTATCTTCTTTCAGTTGGTGAAGAAACCTATAAATTATGGGGCAACAAGCCATATTAGAATTAATAAATGCTATCATTTAAACTGTTCAACTGCTTACATGTTTCATTGATGGCACTTTTAATAATTCATAATCAAAGAAAAAATACATTTTGCTTTAACTGATAAGACAGCTAAAATATCAGTCTTCTTAAGTGTTAGAAGAAATAATTCCATCTTCCTCCCAGTTTCCCACCAACCTTGGCTCCTAATTGCAGGAGCAATTTGCCCTCTCTGAAGTTTTGTGGTATGGACCCCATTCTCCTCTCTCCCAGAGAAAGTACATGGCTTGGTCCTTTCTGGTTTCTCTCTCCTGTGAAGGAGGCTATCCTCAGAACACAGTCTCTGCTCATCACTGAAGTAAAGTGACTGGAGCAGACTCTGCCCGGAGTCTCAGGGAACAGGGAGAAGGAAAGGGAAGAAGAGCTGCAGTGCAGGGAGTTAGAGAACTAAGCCTTTTGCTATCATCATCTTTATCATTGATGAGGCTGATAATTTAATCTCCAACCACCTGATTCCTCCATCGATTTCTCAGTTGGACTGAGACTTAAAAGAGGCAGGTGACAAAAAAGTGGAAACAACCCAGATGTCCACCAATTGATGCGTGGAGAGGTAAAATGTACTACATGCACACAACCATAAAAAGGAATGAAGTGGAGATACATGCTCCAACATGGATGACTCTTTGAGAATCATACTGAATGATTCTCTATATATGAAATGTCCAAAATAGGCAAATCTATAAAGATAGAAAATAAATCAATCTAATAGATTAGATAGGACTGAAGGGTTTGGGAGGAAATGGGGTTTGACTATTAAAGAGTACGGGGTTTCTTTTGGGTAATGCAAATGTTCTAAAATTGACTCGACGGGCGCCTGGGTGGCACAGTCGTTGGGCGTCTGCCTTTGGCTCAGGGCGTGATCCCGGCGTAATGGGATCAAGCCCCACATCGGGCTCCTCTGCTATGAGCCTGCTTCTTCCTCTCCCACTCCCCCTGCTTGTGTTCCCTCTCTCGCTGGCTGTCTCTATCTCTGTCAACTAAATAAATAAAATCTTTAAAAAAAATAAAATAAAAAAAAATAAAATTGACTCGAGGTTGCATAACTCTGCATATACTAGGAATCATTAAATATTATACTTTACATGGGTGGATTGTATGGTATGTGAACTCTAATCAATAAAGCTGTTACAAAAAAAAAAAGAGGAAAGGGGAAATCTTATTTAGTGGGTCCACAAATCTCAACCTAAGGGAGTTGTTTTCAAGCAAATTATGGACAGTGCATTGTGCATTAGCTGCTACAAAATATATTTAGCAAAAGGCCTATAATGCAATCCATTCAAAGGGGGCTAGTTATCAAAGCATCAGAAAGACTCCTCTCTAAGACAGTGTTAGTTCAAAGTCCAACCTTCAGGATAAATCCTAAGAAAAGTGTTGTAACAGGGTATTTATACAAGTTAGGAAAATCCAAACCAGTCTGAACTCACATTACTGTCTCTAATGTTTATACTTTTAAGAGTCAGGTTATGTGACAACAACAAGAAAAATAATACAATTCTATCTATGACAGGTTTAAGAATGGCCTCCCAAAAGATACTCACAACCGAATCCCTGGAACCTGTGAATGTTACCTTATCTGACTAAAAAGGGACTTTGCAGATGTGATTAAGTTAGGAAGGATGTTGAGATAGATGACCCTGGATTATCTGGATGGGCCTTAAATGCAATCAAGTGCATCTTTATAAGAGGGAGAGACACAAGGAGACTCTGACACGCACAGACGGAGAAGGTGCTGTGACGATGGAGGCAGAGACAGGAGTTATGTGGACTCAAGCGAAGGCAGGCCAGCAGCCACCAGCAGCTGGAAGAGGCAAGGAATGGATTTTCCCCTAGAGCACCCAGATGGAATGTGGCCCTACAAACACCCTGATTTCAGCCTACTGAAACTGATTTCAGATTTCTGGCCCCAGAACTGCGAGAGAATAAACTTCTGTTATTTTAAGTCATCACATTTGTGGTAATTTGTTACAGCAGCCACAGAAAACTAATAGACTCCGGTACCTGGATATGAGATGCTCGTGTAACAAAATATCCAAAAATGTGGAAAAGCTCTGAATTTGATAATGGGTGAGGCTGGAAGAATTTTTAGGTAAATATGAGAAAAATCCTAGATTGCCTTAAACAGGCTATTGGTAGAAATAAGGATGTTACAGACCCTTCCACTGAGGACTCAGGAGGAAGTGAGGAGCACGGTAGAGAAAGGCTCTATCATCATAAATGGAACGCTGTAGAAATATGATCATTAAAGGAGCTTCTGGTGAGGGCTCAGAAGGAAATGAAGAACATGTTATTGGAAACTGGAAGAAAGGCAATAATATAAAGTTCCAGAAAACAGCTGAGTTGTATGGAAAGCAGAACTTGTAAACAATGAACTTCGATATTTAGCTGTGGAGATTTCCAAGGCAAGTGTTGAAGGTGCAGCCTGCTTTCTTACTGTTGCTTAGAGTGAAATGCAGGAGGAAAGGGACACACTGCGGGAAGAACTATTAATTAAGCCAAAAGGAACCAGAACTTGATGATTTGGGAAATTTTCAGCCTGCCCAGAATGCTAAAGATGCTCAAATTAGGAGACACTACACTTGCCTTGGAGAGAAGGACAAGTGTATGGCTAGACAACGTTTAGCTAATCTGAAGAGATTAGGCGTCTGACTCATGGATCCGCTCAACGATCTCAGTAGAAGCCAGCAACAAAAATGGGATTATTCAGGCAAGATCTCTGGAGGGCCTCTTGTCTAATGGCATACAATATATAAAGGAGATCCACAAGGTCTTCTGAGAATGTTATACTAGCAGAAATACTGCAGCTTGGACTGAAAGGGAGGAAGGAAGGAAGGGTCAGACTCCCAAAATTCTACAGTCAGCAAATAGGCTGATAAAATTATTCAGCTGTAAACATGGGCTTCAAGGAAAAGGAAGACTGACTTCAAGACCAGAGCTGCAAATACAGAGGCCAAATCCACAGGTACAGAGGCTAAGGCCAGAGCCACAGGCACAAAGGACAGAGCCATGGACCCAAAGGGTGAAGCCTCAAGCCACAGAAGATTATTACCAGGCTTTGAAACCTAATGGAATTTGCCCTGCTGGGTTTCAAACTTGCTTAGGACTGGTGACTTCCTTCTTCCATGGATTTTCAAATGGGAATGTCTATAAATTATCTTATGCTTATTTCATCATTGCATTTTCAAAGCAGATAACTTGTTTTCTAGTTCCACAGGATCATATAGAGAGAGGAATACTGCCCAGGATGGATCTTATTCAGAGTTTACCCATACCTGCTTGAGATGATAAGATCTGGTTTGGGCTGATGACATTTAGATGAGATTCTGAATTTGAGTTCATGCTGAGACACTGGGGAATACTGGAATGGGGGTGAATATAAATTTTGCATGTGGGCCACAGGGTGGACTATAGTAGGACCTGAAGATATGTCCATGTTCTAAGCCCTGGATCCTGTAAATGGACAAAAAGGGTCTTTGCAGGTATGATTAAGTTAAGGATCTTGGGATGTGAGGTTACCCTGAGTGGGCCCTAAATGGGATCATGTATATTTTTATAAAAGAGAGGCAAAGGAAGACTTTAGCATACACACAGAGGGGAAGGTGATGTGAAGATAGAGGCAGAGATTAGAATGATGCAGCTGTCACAAGCCAAGGAAGACCTACAGCCATCAAAACCTGGGAGAGGCAAAGAACAGATTCTCCTCTAGAGCCTCTGGAGGAAATGTAGCCCTGCCAAAACTTTGATGTTGGTCCAGTAAAACTGATTTCAGATTTCTTGCCTCCAGAACTGTGAGAGAATAAATTTCTGTTGTTTTAGGTCACACGGGAACATATATTCATAGAAATTTTCAAACCAGAAGGCACTTAGTCTCCATATCACACGTCTAATTCATCTTCTGATACCTCATGTTTAATAGTTAACAAATAACATTTTGAGACATAAGGTATTCAAAACTAGAAACCACCTATTCACACAACTAATGAGATAAAACTAACTCTGGCAGACCAAATAAAAAACAATAATTTGAGTCAAATGTAAAAAATAAAAGCAATATTATAGAAGATTAGTTATATTTGGATTCTGAAAGAAAAAGTACTTAAAAAATGATATAGGTTTCCAAGTGTCCTTAAGGAAATAGTGACCAGCTAAATTTGAATCACTCCACACATCCTCCAAAACCCACAAGACAGGGCAACAAGAAGAGCAAAAATAGCACATACCCCATACCTTCTATGCTATTTGAAGACAGAGAATACTACTAACTTCAAATTACCTATAAGTAGAAAAATGCACGCTAAACTCCAGCAAAGATATTTCTCGAGCTCCTGTCTGAAACCCTAGCAGGAAGTGAGGGCATTTGAAAATGACCACGCAAGGAAGAAAGCAGAGAGCCTAATGGTGACAAAATCACCTCCAGAAAGAAAAAGTCCACTCTAGTATGCAAATACTTAAAAAGGAAGGAACACACACACACACACACACACACACACACACACACACACACACACACACGCCCCGAACCTGGGCAGTCAAAATACTACCAAGAAATGTGTAGAACCCAAGGTGGTAGGTCTTGGAAAGGCATCACCTAATGTGAACAGGAAGAAAAAAGAGTTCTTAGGAGGCTGAGTGCTGAAGGCAAAACAAAAACAAACAAACAAAAAAACAAAAAAAAAGTGTATTATCTTAACATGCTTAACTAGGGAGAACAGTTCAAGATAAAAACGAACAGTACTGGAGGACAAACCAACTTTCACCTGCTGATACTTAAAAAAAAAAAAAAAAAGGCACCCATTAAAATAACTGTGCTTCACTATAATTGAGAGAAGACCTACCCCAAACTCCCAACCCTCTCCACAAAATGTACAAAGTAAAATAGTCTACATCCATACAAGACAGTATAACAAAATAGAAAATCTAACTGAAATAATCCAGCTAATAAAAATTTCTCCCCTCCCAAGAAAAAGCAGAAGAAAACTGTAACAAAACACTATAAATGGAATTCAGTACACTTAAACAAGCATTTGGAGATATATATCTTGAATCAGAAGTTCCAAAACTAAGAGCAGAGATGGACAAAAACAAGGAACAAAAGAAGAATTGATTGAACTCAGGAAAGAATACAAAGAAAAAGAAAAACTCAGAAATAAAGATTAAATTACAATGTGTCCAACAGATAATTGTTAAATAAACATTTAATAAGGAAGATTGAAGAATTAGAGGAAAACAACAATAAAAAATAAAGAATAAAAAAGGTTAGAAAGTACTTGAAATAGAAAACAAGAAATATCACTTTTATGTATATAAAAGGAATATCTGAAAAAGAAAAAAGAAAAAAAAAACAATGATATCAGACTAAGATTTGAAACCAAAACCCAAGGAAAGTTCCCAGGAAAAAAAAAGAAAAAAAGAAAAGAACTGAATCTATACACAAAAAAGCCAACTGTGTTGGAAAACCTGACCTGAAAAGGTAAACTCAAGATACAGCTTTTGCAATGTTTAAATTTTAAAGACAAAAGAAATAAATTTTAAATATAAAAGAAATAAATACATTAAAATGCCAAATTATTTGTAAGGGCAAGAAAATTATTCTAGCATCAGACTTGTCAAAGCAACATTCAAAGGAAACCAAGAGTGGAGGAACATTTTCAAGAAAGTTAAGGAAAAAAAGTATCAAAGATTTTATATCCAGCCAAGCTGTCCTTCAAATATCAAAGCTATAGAAAAACTTTTAAGCTTTCAAGAAGTCAAAGAATAGAATTCACAAACCCTACAGTATGAGCTTTGTCTAAATGAGTGATCCAATCAAGGGTTAACTAGGGAAACATCACAAATGGACTGATGATAGCATTTAATATATTTAACTGTGCTCCAAGACTGAAACAGAAATGGCAATACACAGGGAAGAACAATATGTAAATGTTTTATGTCCTGTCAAAGCAAAAAAATGCAGCTAAAAGAGGAGAAGGACAGACAGAAAAAGGGAAAGAATGAGAATATGGAATAAATTATTTGTTGCATAGGCCATAGGTAGAAGTCAAAGAACACCATTTAAAGCCAACACACCTGAGAGTAAAAGGTTAAAAAAAACAGGGGACTAAATGGCTCTAAAAAAGATATAAAGGCAAGCAGCCAGAACAAAATTACAAACTTCCTAAATACCAAAAGAAATTTTTAAGAAAAGAGAGAAAATACTACATAGAGAAGGAAAACTATAATCATAGTAATAATACACATAATACTATAAAATAATATGATGAAGTTGACATCAAACACATCAACCATATCAATTAATATTATAAGCTTACTTCACCAATTAAAAAATTTTTTTTCAAACTGGCTAAAAAGCCAAGACCCAACTCTATGTAGAATACAAAAGATACACCTAGTACATAGTAATTCAGAAAAGCTAAAATAAAGGAATGAGCAAAGATGAACCAGGCAATTAGAAACAAGAAGGCAGAGGTTTCATTCCTGATAACAAACAAAGTGGAACTGAAACCAAAAGGCATTAAATGTGACAAAGGACACTTCATAATGCTAAAAGCCATAATTCACAATGAAAATACTATCCTTATGGATATCTATGTACCAAAAAACACATCAATCAGGATGGAGGTATTTAACTTCAAACAGAATTAAATATACTTGAACATCATATGCAAAGAAAAAAAGAAACACACTAACAGAGATTTTAAATTACTACTCTCAATATAAGAGAGTGACAAAAATAAGCAAAGACACAGAATAAGTAAACATCATCAATTTTAGCAGATCTTAAGGATATACACATAGAACTTTATACCTTGTTAATATAGAATATACCTTCTTCTTAAGCACACAAATGGAACATTCATAAAAATTTAATCATACATTAGGTCACAAAACATCATTAAGTTCCACAAGTAGAAATATTATAAACACATTGCACACCTTAAACTTACACAATATTATATGTCAATTATATCTCAGTGAAGCTGGGAAACAAAAGAAATGGTCTTGGAACAAAGGGAAGCCCTGTAGATATTTACGTCATATATACATACCTATCTACGTTCGTATTTGACTGAGAGTTTAGAGAGTTATCCAATTCATTCTGACTTTCTTCAGACTGGCTGTTAACAGTTCCTTCTTCGTCATCATCTACTTCATTAAGAGCCTTTCTCAACATAACAATAAAAAGAAAAACACAAGTTGGTTATATGTACACTCATCCTTTGTTTCTTTTTGTCATTCTAATAGAGAGGTCGCTCCTTCTACCGCTAACATCTCCGCAAGTGCTCTAGGACCTAAACCCTCTCATCTCCTTTCCACTCCATTAAGTGCCCCTTACCTGTCCTGCATCTTCAACCTCTCCATATGGACTTCAGCTCATCCACATTTAAATGTGAACAAGTCTCTCTCAGCGTATTTTCTCTCTTTCACCACCAAACTTCTTGAAAGAGTCATCCCCCACTTGTCATTTACCACGTATGCTCTACAACTTTGCTTCTGCCCTACCATTCCACTCAAACTGCTGTCCACAAGGTCAACTTCCTTTTTTGATTTGTTCCTAAATCAAATAGATATTTTTCAGTCTCTGCCTTCCCTTACTTCTCTGATTCATTGGACATTAATGAAAATTCCTTTCTTTCCTTCAAGATCTTCTTGATACATTCTTCCTTTTAGCTGCCAAGATACCATATTTGCCTGGTTTTTCTTCTATTCTGGCTGCTCCTTCCCAATCTCCTTTATCGGTTCTTTTCTTTCTGCCCTTTCTTAATATCTGATGGGACTCAAGGTCCTACCTTTGGACCTTTTCTCCTCTCATCTGACTCCCTTTCAGAATGACTGTATCTAGTTCCAAAGCTGCAATTACAAGTCAAATGCTGTGAATTCTCAAATACCTATCTTCACCAAAATTTCTCAGGGGCCGAAGACAATTATATCCAACTGCCTAAAAGATATTCTTAGCAGACATCCCACACACATAAACTCAACATATCCAAAATAAACCTCTCTTATCATTCCTTCAGAAGCCTTTTATCTGCCATAATACCTAAGACCATGAACAGCATCACCATCTACTGAGATGCTCAAGCCAGCAAACTGGGAGTAATCCTTCTTTCTCATCTGTCACATCCAATCAGCTACCAAATGCTGTCAATTCTATCCCTTTTTAAGCTCTCAGCCCTATCCCTCTTCCCCTCTATGTCCTTTTCTATTGCCACTTCTTAGGTTAGGCCCTCACCATGTCTCACTAAAATTCTAACCTAAGTCTTCTAACCAGATCCTCTCACCAGTCTTGTTCCTCCCAAAGCCTTCTTCTACTCTACAATTAATTTCATCATGACTCTACACTTCCTAAAATCCTTTGGTGGCTCTCCTTTCACTTTCTGGTTCTTTAGCCCTTCATTACCTAGCTCCTCCCTGTCTCTCTAGCCCCAGCTCTTGCCATTCCCCCAGCCTGTAATAGAGACCATGATTATCTGAAAGCTAACATTTTTAATAAGAGCCAAAACATAATGGCTTTTGGCTGGAGATATGGCTAGTGGGTTCTGGCTATTTAAAACATGAAGTATTCTACTTAATTGCCTTTGTAAGCAGAAAACAGCAGACTTAAAATGTTTTTTTTAATGATTCTGGATCTTGTAATTCCCTAGGATCATTCCTCTAGTTGATGATTCTTTTTTTCAAGGCCATGTAAATAACATGAAATCGCACTGAACAGGTATTGAGTTCTAGTCAGTCCTAAGAAGTTGTTTTATTTTAATATTCAATTCTTCATGAACTTTTAAAAAATGTTTCCCATTACAAAATTTTAAACATTTTGATTAAGAGTTTCAGTTAGGTTAGGATATAGCTAATTAACATTGTACTACTATAATAAAATTTTCCCATGCAACTGGTCAATAAATTCCAAGTTTCCTGGGTAGCTACTTTCTAAACACACTATTAGATGAGACTAACATTTAATGAAGAACTAGTATCTGGAATTACACTAGGCACTTTGCATAACTTATCTCAGCTGATCCTCACAACAACCATAGTAAGTATATTCTATTATCATTTAATAAAAATAAACAAAACAAAAAATATTCTGAGCCAACTCAGATACCTTAAGAAATCAACTGAAGATCCAACAGCTAGTACTAACAGAATGTGAACACAGATAAACCTGACTCTAAAGTGAAAGTGAAAAGACTCCCCACTGTTTCCATAATGGCAGATGGAGCCTTGATCTGAGTGCCATCTCTGATGCTAACTAACTATGTTAATCTTTTTCTGAACCTCAGTTTTTTTATCTGCTAAATGGAGGTAATGATACTACCTACCTCATAGGTAAGTACACAATAAATGGTAACTATTATTACCCAGTCCTATCTTGTTTGGTAAAAACATTACTCACCGAAAGTACAATATGCTTGAGTAAGAACAATTCTAGCAACCATACTTGGTATTTGTTGACATTTAAGCTTTTGAAATGTTTACCACAATACAATTTCAAAAAAAGCCTGATGGCTATAAGGACAGCACATTACCTGAGGCTCCGTGATGGATTCACTGAGAATGGCTTGCGTGACAGGGTCTTGATTTACCACAATGGGACCCTGAGAGGAATCAGGAGCCATAGTTACATTTGGAAACCCTGCAGAAGGAAAAGAAGCCGTGATGATTTTACTATATTTAATTAAATTGACTTTACAAGCCCTATACACTGCCATAGGTTCACATTATCACATGAAATTCTTAGATAATAGTAACAGCAGCTCTCACTTATATAATGCTTACTATATGCCAGGCACTGTTCTAAATGCTTTTACATATATTAAATCATTTACCCTCACAAAATCTGATGAGGTTGTTACTATTACTATTTCATAGATCAGTAAACTGAAACTCAGAAACATGAAGCAAATGGCCCAGAGTCACACTATAAATGGCTAAGCCAGGATTTAAACCTTAAACAGGTTTATATCCTTAGTTTATATCCATTTTTAGGGACTAAAATAAACAATGGATTATATACACATTAAAGTGAATAATGCTATGTATCTGACAAGAGGCAAAGTTTCTGTCAGAGGGAGACTGAAGTAGCTTTAGGCTTCAAATTAAGCTTTACTCAAGTTATATATAAATACAGATGCTTTATATGGTAACTTAACATTAATAAACTAGAAATTAAGTCATATTTACAATAAAATCTTATACACTGCACCATAAGGTATACTAGTAAATAATAACAATTTACCTTTGCTTAGCTCTGTAATTTGTAATAGTTTATATCCTTAGTGAAAAGCAAACAAATTATAATGAGTCTATGCCTAAAAACTCCTGTATGCTATCCACTCTAGACTACTTATACTATAAATAATGTAATGCCCCCCAAAAAGATTTCAAATTCTTCCAAACAGCCATTGTGGGCTATGATTAATAAGAAAAAAAAGCTTTTGTTTGAATGAAATACATTACCTGTGCGCCTACGGGGAAAATCAACAAACAGATCTTTTGCCTCGGCCATCAAATGATCAGATTTTTCTAATACATCCTGCATCTGGTATTGATCAGAAAGAATCTAGATATGTGTTAATGATAAATATTATTATTCAGAAAAAAATCCATATGTACTATGAAATCACAAAGGAAAAGTCCATAAAAAGGCACAGAGCATAAAAATAACCAAAGGCCACTATCATCCTAAAATCCTTCAGTGGCAATATCCTTATGTACCAGTAGATGGGGCTATTACAATAATTAGATTTCATATGCTTGGCTACAATCCAAATAAGAAATATTTTACTAAACTGTGACCCAGCATACACACACATGTAAATGTATAACAAAATAAAAGACCTACTTAACCTTACTTTTTGAGAACCACTCTGATATTTTTCGTTTCTATTCTATTTGTTAAAATAATGGCTACAACACACTAACTCAATTTCACAATCCACTAATGAGTTGTGATCCACAGTTTGAAAAACATTGATTAAAGATATAAATCTCTGAGCCATAAACTCGGAGGTGTCTCAACCTTTAAAGTGATTTCATCATCCACTAATGGATCATGATCAACAACTTAAGAGAATATGAGGTAAGATATGAGTTTTGGGGCATCAAACAAAAAAAGGGACACTTCTGTATTTACAGACAAGTTGGATTTTTATCCTGGAGGGATGAGAACTCAAAAAATACCATAACAGTAGTGCCTCTGATTAGGCACTTTCAACTCAGGAACTTTCATAATTATAAGCAAGGAGACACCGACAAGTCAACTCTAGCCACCACCACCAGATGGCATTCTTAAATTGAGAGGAGTCACAAAATTGGCCCAGTTTCCAACACTGATTCAAAACAATAGAGCGTCTGGCAACAAATGCTCTTACCAGAATCTCTCTAGCCCATGGAAACAAATATATAATATGACTTCAGTTACTGTTTCAGGACATCGAGAAAAGTAACAAGAATCACATTCTTTTTCCCTTTCTTCTCCCACTGTGGCCAATCAGGTCAGCTGGCTCAGTTGGTGAGAATCAAGTCTTGAATTTGTTCCTTCCACAAAGAGTAAGCTTGGAATGGTATAAGGCAAAGAGTATATTCGGAGCCAGAAGACTGGGATCCTAGGTCCAGTCAAAGGATACTAAGCAAAATCCAACCTCTTTAAACTTAGGTTCCTAATACGTAAATGAAGATACCACCACCTTTCCCAACCCCAAAGGGGTGTTAAGAATGTGGACACACTGAAAACCTGTACCATTTTAGAGATATTTGGAATGTTTTTATAACTTATATTATCCCATGAACCAAATTTCTATTCCCTGGTTAGCGATCTTGCAAGGATACACAATTAGAACTTAGACAAGAGAGTAAATGGAGCAATATAATCTATCACTTAAACTAGAAAAATTACATACAGAATATTTCCTAATGGCAGTTTGAGCTTACTATTTTCTTAAAAAATCACTGATCTTCCATCAAAATAGATACAACTGACAGAAGGAGACTGTAGAGGAATAACTTTATCATATCGAGATCTGATTATCAATTATAATGAGGTCTCCAGAAAAGCTGCTGCCCTGTTGCACTTTGCCAGTCTCTGCCCAGCCTTCTTGGGGCAGATGGGTTGAGAGGCCACAGATCAGTGTATTGGCTTTCTTTTGCCCTCTCTATATTTATTCATCACTCCTCTCCACTCACGCCTGATAAAACTCATCCTCTTGATAGGTAAACCAATCTCTGCAAGCCCATGGGTATACATTACTTCCTCAGATGGGTTCACAGAGCACAAAGTCAAACTTATGAATAGTGGTACACATCATGGCTTTGCAAAGTATCAGTCAAGGTCCCTTCAAAAACATTATCCAAAACTTTTTATCCTAGCACTTTTGTTCTCTGGTAATAAAAACCAGATAGAAATAGGAAATTACACAAACACATGAAAAAATGTTCAAAGTTATTAGCCATCAGGGAAATTCAAATCAAAACCACATTGAGATACCACCTTACGCCAGTTAGAATAGCAAAAATGGACAAGGCAGGAAACAAAAGTTGGAGAGGATGTGAAGAAAGGGGATCCCTCCTACATTGTTGGTGGGAATGCAAGTTGGTACAGCCACTCTGGAAAACAGTGTGGAGGTCCCTTAAAAAGTTAAAAATTGAGCTACCCTATGACCCAGCCATTGCACTACTGGGTATTTACCCCAAAGACACAGACATAGTGAAGAGAAGGGCCATATGCACCCCAATGTTCATAGCGGCATTGTCCACAATAGCTAAATCGTGGAAGGAGCCGAGATGCCCTTCGACAGATGACTAGATTAAGAAGATGTGGTCCATAGAAGATATTTGCAAATGACACTACAGATAAAGGACTGGTATCCAAGATCTACAAAGAACTTCTCAAACTCAATACACGAGAAACAAATAAACAAATCAAAAAATGGGCAGAAGATATGAACAGACACTTTTCCAATGAAGACATACAAATGGCTAACAGACACATGAAAAAATGTTCAAAATCATTAGCCATCAAGGAAATTCAAATCAAAACCACACTGAGATACCACCTTACGCCAGTTAGAATGGCAAAAATAGACAAGGCAAGAGACAACAATTGTTGGAGAGGATGTGGAGAAAGGGGATCCCTCCTACATTGTTGGTGGGAATGCAAGTTGGTACAGCCACTCTGGAAAACCGTGTGGAGGTCCCTTAAAAAGTTAAAAATTGAGCTACCCTATGATCCAGCCATTGCACTACTGGGTGTTTACCCCAAAGATACAGACGTAGTGAAGAGAAGGGCCATATGCACCCCAATGTTCATAGCAGCAATGTCCACAATAGCTAAATCGTGGAAGGAGCCGAGATGCCCTTCAACAGATGACTGGATTAAGAAGTTGTGGTCCATATATACAATGGAATATTACTCAGCTATCAGAAAGAACAAGTTCTCAACATTTGCTACAACATGGACGGCACTGGAGGAGATAATGCTAAGTGAAATAAGTCAAGCAGAGAAAGACAACTATCATATGATTTCTCTCATCTATGGAACATAAGAACTAGAATGATCAGTAGGGGAAGAAAGGGATAAAGAAAGGGGGGGTAATCAGAAGGGGGAATGAAACATGAGAGACTATGGACTGTGAGAAACAAACTGAGGACTACAGAGGGGAGGGGGGTGGGGGAATGGGATAGGCCGGTGATGGGTAGTAAGGAGGGCACATATTGCATGGTGCACTGGGTGTTATACACAACTAATGAATCATCGAGCCTTACATCGAAAACCGGGGATGTACTGTATGGTGACTAACATAATATAATAAAAAATCATTATTAAAAAAAAAAAAAGAAGAAGAAGAAGATGTGGTCCATATATACAATGGAATATTACTCGGCCATCAGAAAGAACGATTACCCAACATTTGCAGCAACATGGACAGGACTAGAGGAGATTATGCTAAGTGAAATAAGTCAAGCAGAGAAAGACAATTCTCATAAGATTTCACTCATTTATGGAACGTAAAAAATAGCAGGAAGATTGGTAGGAGAAGGAAGGGAAGAATGAAGGGGGGGGTAAACAGAAGGCGGAATGAACCACAAGAGACTATGGACTCTGGGAAACAAACTGAGGGCTTCCAAGGGGAGAGGGGTTGGGGATTGGGATAGGCCGGTGATGGGTATTAAGGAGGGCACATATTGCATGGTGCTCTGGGTGTTATACGCAAATAATGAATCATGGAACACTACATCAAAAACTAAGGATATACTGTATGGTGACTAACATAACAATAAAAAATTATTATTAAAAAAAAGAAATAAGAAATTACACAGAGACTTGGGAAGTTTTTATATTTTAGAATTTATAAAATCTTTATCAAAGTTTCCCTCTCTCTGATTGAATTTGGACCCTCATTTGCTTGATTCCCATGACATGAATGCATCATACAGCAAATGATTATGTTAACCAAAGAGCTTTTCTCTTAACTTTGTTAATCTAGGAGTCTAGCTATGGGGGATGGACTGGTAGCTCTAATACATAATAATACTGCCTAGGTGAATATGCCCAAGGAGGCTTCTTCATTTGGTCCCATCACATCCCTTAACAGAGACATTACAAATTAAGCAACATTGAAATAACAGATGCACATATCTTTGACTCAGCAGTTCCACTTTTAAGAATTTATCCTACATGGGTGCCTGGGTGGTTCAGTGGGTTAAGCATCTGCCTTCGGCTCAGGTCATGATCTCAGGGTCCTGGGATCAAGCCCAGCATCAGGCTCTCTGCTCAGGGGGGAGTATGCTTCTTCCTCTCCCTCTCTCTCTCTCTCTCAAATAAATAAATAAATAAAATCTTAAAAAAAAAAAGAATTTATCCTACAAATATAGTTTTACATGCACTTAAAAACAAATTCAAGGATATTCATTGTATTATTTACAGTGATAAGGCAGGTAACAATCTGTGGGTGACAGACCTGCTATTTACCCACCAATCTCTTTTCTTTTTTTTTTTTTTTTTTAAGATTTTATTTATTTATTTATTTGACACAGGGAGAGAGGCAATGAGAGAGGGAACACAAGCAGGGGGAGTGGGAGAGGGAGAAGCAGGCTTCCCGCTGAGCAGGGCTCAATCCCAGAACACTGGGATCATGACCTGAGCCGAAGGCAGATGCTTAATGATGAGCCACCCAGGTGCCCCTTTTCATTTTCTTTTTAACAGCAGAATTCCCAAGTTTTAGCCAAGTACACAGCTAGATTTCCTAACTATCATTCTAGGTGAGAATGGTCAGGTGATGAATTTCTGGACAGTGGGATATAAACCAGAATTTCTGGGTGATATGTAAAAGGAGTAGCATGCATTCTCTCTCCCTTTTCATGCTGGCTGGAATACAGCTGAAGGAAGCTGGAACAGCCATTCTCTACTCAGAGATGGAAGCCCTGGTATAAAGGACCCCAGAGATCCTACCAATTACCAGTTCCCTCTGAAATGTTTCATAAAGAGAAACAGATTTCTATTTTGTTTAAACCAATATATCTTCTTAACTAGAAGCCTAAACTATAGTCCAATACACTTCCAAAGTTTGCACAAATAAAGCACTAGACACATAAATTGTGGTACATCTGTATATTACCTGGCCATTAAAAACAAAAGGTAGATTTCTAAATACTGACATGGGATAACCTCCAAAACATATTGTTAAATGGAAATATTCGATCTTACTAACAACAGACGTTCTCAACGCTGGCAATGAATTAGAAGTACATAAAAACTGTCTAAAAAAATACTTAACTGAGGCCACATCACAGGTCCACTAAATCAGATTATCTGAGTACAGATATATCTGAGTCCAGATACAGTGATTTTTTTTAATGGAAGATCTCAACACTGATTGATCTAATGTGCAGTCCGCGTTGAGAACCACGACACCAGAGCCTGAGGAATGGCACTGGAGGGAAGGCAGAGAGACTTCACTCATCCTCTCCCACCATTTTTCCTTCAATCCCTACTTCTACCACATCCATTCCTTCAGGCCATGAGCAATTAAGGACATGAGCAGGAGCCACTAGAGATGGGACACAAAAGCCCAGAGCTACCTCAAAGGGGCTGCCTTTTTTTCTGGTCACTGAGAACTACTACATGATATTCAAATACACATACCTTGTCCAAGATTATCAAAAGAAACTTATCTGTAAAGAACCATATTCTCTCAATCTACTGTTCTTTTTACAAGTCCAATTTATCTGGGAAATAGAATTCTTCCTGATGATATATAAGATTAAGACTTTTACCTTTCACTAACGAGCCTAATGAAGTTCTCAAAAGACAGAGTGATTTAAAGCTGCAGTAAAAGGTCACCCAGACAGTCAAGTGCCATAAGTTTCAACAATGAACAAGAAGCGACACTACAAAGTATATTTCTTTTTCAATAATTTCATCTCAAATAAAAAGTTTTTTTGCTGTAGCTTCGTCTTATTTGCCATATTATTTATTCCTACATATCTGATTACTTATGCAAATACCCTATATCTGGCAAAAGATTAAGCCAAAGATAAGTGGCTTACTAATTTGCTGGACAATCACACTTTTTTTTTTTTTTGCAAAGTAATCAATCTAATAGCCCTGTGTGTGAACTGAGAAAAATAATTATCGCAGTTATATATGTATATAAGGCAGTAATTATGTGCCAAGGAATGTATTAGTCAGTTTGTTAGTATATATCACTGAAATCTCATAACAGTACAATCAGGCAAGTCACATAAACAGTAACTTTTGAGCAGGAATTCAAACCTCCAAACTAGACTAATCATCACTCTGCTGCTTTTCTCAGAGTCCAAGTGTAGATCATTGTATAAGGACACAGTCATTTACTAAAGTCCTTCCAATGTGAATCACATCTGTGGGGGGAAGAGAGAAACCTACTTATCATTTTCTTCTCTAACTCTAAAGACAATGCAGTTTAGCATTACCTCCTTCATTATAGACAATCTCCTTCTCTCAAGATTAGAAATTTCTGGTTTCTGCTTCTTCCATTTTCTCTTCAAAGCTTTTTCTTGTAGTTCCCAGTGTACTAATGCTCTGTTCTTTGATTTGTGTATTTCATGACGACGTATCTGTACAAAAGAAAAAAACATAAAAGAACGCTTCAGGAACAAAGAAGTTGCCTATTCAGGTAGTGGGACCACCTAATCTAGTTCACTTTAAAAATTTTTTTTCTGGTCCAAAATGTGTATATTTACATATATTCATAACCAAAATTTTCAGTCTTCTAAATCTTCAAAAGTGATTTAAAAAAAAGAGAAGTATCTAGAAATAGTAGACCTAGCAAAAAGACAAAATGAAAAAAATATTAATTTCTACTTCCTTTGTACAAGACTACCCAATAAAATGTTATTTTCCAAACTACAGGCCAGGTTTCATTTAATGGGCAGTAAAATCAATTAGTGGGTCAAACCAACATTTTTTAAATAAAACAGAATACAGAATAGAAATAGTAAGAGTAAATCACACATAAGAAAGTTAAGGATTGTTCTGTTAAACTTTTCAGTTACATATATGTGTACATGTACAATTACATACACACACATACACACGTACACTCACACTGAGTACAATTTAAAAGGCACAAAGCCCAGTGACTAATCTTTGGCAAAGACACACCCATTTCTTAATACTCACGTCACTACCAAAAACTAACAATGAAGTATTTTTATAGCCCTGCAATGGCTGCATTTGGAAGTGGGTCATTGGAAATGCAGAACCCCAGAAAAGTGGGAGTCCTGAAGCAGAGATATGAGCCACAGCTTAAGAGTTACAGGAGAGGAGTTCACTGAGGTGGCTAAGGAATAGGAGCAGATATTGGCATTACAAGCACTTTAGTGTTCAGAACTATGAAGATGAATAAAATGTACTGCTTTGTTTTCACTATGTAAATAAGAAATCAGTCCATTAAGAGACCAATGACCAAATGCTATGTAAGGATTCTGAACACAAAGATGACATTTTTGAGATAACTGGGGTAATATGAATATGGACTTGGGATTAGGCAATACCAGAAAATTATTGTTACTTTTGTCAGGTGTGATAATGGCATTGTGGTTATATAAGGAAAGGTCTACATTCTTAAAAATGCTAACTGAATATGTTAGCGTAAAATGACATGTTCTCTGGGCTTTGCTTTAAAATGCTACAGTGAAGGAAGGAAAGAGTATGAAAGATGAAGCAACTATGGCCAAATTTTAATAACTATGATATCTGGGTAAACAGTACATGGGAGATCTTTATACTTTCGTCTCCATTTTCATGTAAATTTGAAATTTTTCATAATAAAAAAATTTAAGTCAGTAGCACATCATTATTATCCTCAACAAATATTTAATGAGTATTAAGGACACAAAGGACACATACAAGATATAGCCTTTATCCCTCAAAAGCATTAACAACCTGCCCAGGAAGACTGGACACATACAGTTGACCCTTTAATGACACGGGTTTGAACTGTGCAGACCCACCTATACATGGATTTTTTTCAATAAATACAGTATAGCACTGTAAATGCAATTTCTTTTCCTTATGATTTTAATAACATTTTCTTTTCTCTAGCTTACTTTTTTGTAAGAATACCATATATATTCTCCTCTAGGATTTTGATGGATTCCTGTCTCACATTGAGGTCTTTCATCCATTTTGAGTTTATCTTTGTGTATGGTGTAAGGGAATGGTCCAGTTTCATTCTTCTATATGTAGGTGTCCAATTTTCCCAGCACGACTCATTGAAGAGACTGCCTTTATTCCATTTGATATTTTTTTCTGATTTGTCAAAGATTAGTTGACCATAGAGTTAAGGGTCCATTTCTGGAGTCGCTATTTTGTTCCATTGGTCTATGTGTCTGTTTTTAACCTCAATGTGAGACAGAAATCCATCAAAATCCTAGAGGATAACATAGGCAGTAACTTCTTCGACATCGGCCACAGTAACTTCTTTCAAGACACGCCTCCAAAGGCAAGTGAAACAAGGCAAAAATGAACTTTTTGGACTTCATCAAGATAAAAATCTTCTGCACAGCAAGGGAACAGTCAACAAAACTAAGAGGCAGTCCACGGAATGGGAGAAGATAACATTATAGATAAAGGGCTGATATCCAAGATCTATAAATAACTTCTCAAACTCAACGCTCAAAAAACTAATAACCCAGTCAAAAAATGGGCAGAAGACATGAACAGACACTTCTCCAAACAAGACATACAAATGGCTAACAGACACATGAAAAAATGCTCAACATCACTAGCTATCAGGGAAATATAAATCAAAACCACAATGAGATACCACCTTACACCAGTTAGAATGGCAAAAATTAACAAGACAGGAAACAACAAATGTTCGCAAGGATGTGGAGAAAGGGGAACCCTCTTACACTGTTGGTAGGAATGCAAGCTGGTACAGCCACTATGGAAAACAGTATGGAGGTTCCTCAAGATGTTAAGAATAGAGTTACCCTATGACCCAGCAACTGCACTACTAGGTATTTACCCCAAAGATACAGATGCAGTGAAAAGAAGGGGCATATGCATCCCAATGTTCATAGCAGCAACGTCCACAATAGCTAAATCGTGGAAGGAGCCAAGATGCCCTTTGACAGATGAATGGATAAAGAAGATGTGGTACATATATACAATGGAATATTATTCAGCCATCAGAAACGACGAATACCCACCATTTGCGTCAACATGGATGGAGCTGAGGGGATTATGCTAAGTGAAGTAAGTCAAGCAGAGAAAGGCAATTATCATATGGTTTCACTCATATATGGAACATAAGCAATAGCATGGAGGACCACAGTTCCCGGGAAAGGAGGGAAATCCAAAGGGGAAGAAATCAGAGAGGGAGATGAACAAGAGAGACTATGGACCCTGGGAAACAATCTCGGGATTTCAGAGGTGAGGAGGGTGGGGAAAGGAGGTAACAGGGTAATGGGTATTGAGGAGGGCATGTACTGTAATGAGCACTGGGTGTTATACTAAATTAATGAATCACTGAACACTACATCAAAAACTAATTATGTACTATACAGTGGCAAACTGAACATAATAATAAGAAGAAGACAATATATAATACATATAACATACAAAATATGTGTTAATCAGCTGCTTATGCTATCAGTAAGGCTTCCTGTCAACAGCAGGCTATAAGTTAAGTTTTGGGAGAGTTAAAACTTATACACGAATTTCTGACTGTGCAGGGGGTTGGCACCCCATCCCCCCACATGGTTCAAGGGCCAACTGTACATATAAAGATAAACAAAACGCACTAGACAGCACATACACAATGCCTCATATACATAGTAAGTATGACAACAGTTTTGAGGAGATTATCAATTGTTGGGCAGCTTCAAAAAACTTCAAACTTAGTACAAAACTAAAATAATCAATCATCCAATAAAAATCCAATAAAAATCATCCAATAATCTTGGATGGTTTCTTAAATATGATACTAAAAGCACAGATGATAAAAGAAAAAATAGATAAACTGGAGTTCATCAAAATTAAAAATTTTATGCTTCAAAGAATACCATCAAGAAAATGAAAAGACAATCAACAGAATGGGAGAAAATATTTACAAATCATATATCTGATAAGGAACTTGGATCCAGAATGGGTAAAGAACTCTTACAACTCAACAAAAACACAAGTAATCTAATTTTTAACTGGCTAAGGAATCTAAATAGACATTTCTCCAAAGAAGATAATACAAATAGCTAATAAGCACACAAAAGACGTTTAACATCATTAGTCACTACAGCAAATCAAAAACACAATGAGATTCCACTTTACACCCACTAGGAAAACTAAAACCAAAAATATGGTAATAACATGTGTTGGCAAGGGCTATGGAAAAATTGGAACCCTCATGCCTGCTGGTAAGAATGTAAATAGTGCAGCCACTTTGAAAAACAGTTTGGCAGCTCTTCAGAATGTTAACCATATGACCCAGTTATTCTACTCCCAGGTATACAACAAGAGAACTGATAACATATGTTCACACAAAACTTGTACACCAATGTTCATAGCAGCCTTATTCATAATAGTCATAAGGTGAAAACAGTCCAAATGTCCAGCAACAGAGACAAATGGATAAATAAAATATGGTATATCCATACAATGTAACAGTATCAGCAATAATAGGGATGAAGTACTGACACATGCTATAATATTGGATGAGCCTTGAAGAAATTATGTTAGACATAAAAGGACACACCTTGTATTCCATTTACATGAAATGTCCAGAATAGGGACGCCTCAGTTAAGCATCTACCCTCAGCCCAGGTCATGATCCTAGGGTCCCGGGATCAAGTCCTGCAGTGGGCTCCCTGCTCAGTGGGGAGTCTGCTTCTCCCTCTCCCTCCCCCTACCTGTGTTCACGCTCTCTCTCTCTCAAAAATAAATAAATAAAATCTTTTTAAAAATAATTTTTAAAAAATTTCCAGAGTAGACACATCCATTAAGACATAAAGCAGTTTAGGTATTGACAGGGATTGGAAGGAAGGGGGGCATATAGCGTGACTGTTAATGGGTACAGGGTTTCTTTCAGGGAGTGATGAAAATGTTCTAAATTAGAAAATTATGATGGTGACATAACTCTATGAATATACTGAAAACCAATGATTATACATGTTAAAAGGGTGGATCCTAGTGAACTGTATTTCAATAAAGCTGCTTTTTTTTAATCTATAGCAGAAACCTTTTTAAAAGTAATACTTGAACTAGGATAAGGAAGCAAAGTAAGATTTGGACGGTAGACAAGAAGGCAGAGAAACCGTTCCAAGTGAAGAAAATCGCATGAATTGAGGCTCAAATGTGGAAATATACATGGCATATTCAAGGAGTAAATTAGTACACTGACTAGACCAGTATGCTTGCACAGGGAAGTAATAGTAAATAAGGCTAGAGATATCTATACATAGTAAAAGACAATAGATATACACAGGGCAATACTGGACCAGAGAGATGTGAACTGTAAACTAAATCTATCTAATAAAATTTTAATACACGCTAAGTGACATTTCTAGGTAGAATCCGCAAGTCCAGACGATATACTTTTCAATTTTATATAGACATATGCAAGATGAAATATAACTAAACAACTTCCAGGAAGTGCCTCTGGTTTCTGTTCTGAAGGTCAGAAACCAAATATCAAATAAAACATTGAACAAATCTTAACTCTTGATATTAAACTTACCAGATCTTCAGGAGTTGCCCGATGAACTGTTAGATCATTCACAGTATTCTGCAAAAAAGAGGAACTTTCTTCAAAACAAAAAAAAGAATTCTTACAAAACATTAGTATATACTGGATTTTTTTTTAAATAGGATTTGAATGTTTATTCACTTTCTTTGGGTAATTTTCTTACAGGAAAAATTTTCTTTAAACTAGGTTAAAAAGCATTTAAAATCAATTTCAGTTTATTTTTGATAAAGTCGTTTTCCTTATTTTAGAAGTCTTTTTTTTATTTTTTTAACATTTTTTTTTTTAAAGTAATCTCTATACCCAACGTGCAGCCCAAACTCATGACTCTGAGATCAAGAGTTGCATGCTCTACTGACTGAGCCAGCCAGGCACCCCTCAAAAGCCTTCGTTTATTAGTTTAAGCCTTGTACACCTTTTTATCCCATATGCCAGAACCTCCAAGAAACCTCTCTTTGAAGAGTTAAGGGATTTGTCTGGTCATCACATTTTAGCAAGATAAAATTGCTATTTTTTTTTAAAGATTTTATTTTATTTATGTGACAGAGAGACAGCCAGCGAGAGAGGGAACACAGCAGGGGAGTGGGAGAGGAAGAAGTAGGCTCCCAGCCGAGGAGCCCGATGTGGGACTCGATCCCGGAACGCCAGGATCACGCCCTGAGCCAAAGGCAGACGCTTAATGACTGCGCTACCCAGGCGCCCCTAAAATTGCTATTTTAAATTGAAATAAAATTATTTCTATTTTTACATAATATATAAAACAAATGTGTTTATTTAAATTAAAATAAAATGTTAGTTTTATTATTCAAACTTCTTACCATATTTGTTCACATTCTTCAGAGAGTTATGTCACATCCATGAACTTATATTGTTCATTTAGATGTGGTTAGGTATGAGTACATACTGGATTTTAAAGGCTGAAAACAGATTCAAAGTCCTGGGACCAAAAAGACTTCCTGTCCAAGAACCAGTATTCTCAATTTAAATATTAATATGGATTATTTTTAGTTGTCTTATCAAAAAATAACAGGCTATTTTTAGGTGTCTTGCCGAAAATAAGCACTACATTTACCAAGCAGGCATATATTATATTAAAAAAACGAATAAAACAGGGTAGCATGTAATTCAAAATGAGTAAGTTCAACTAAAATTGTAGTTTTCAAACTGCATTCCAGGTAATGAGGCACTTCTAAAGATTCCTAAAAGATGAACTGTGATCACTATAGAAGTTAAATTTGTATGCACGCAAACAACTTAAGCATAGAATATATCATACATAATAAGGGACAAAGATTGAGGACACTGTATAATTTCATAAAATGTGAAAACAGTCACTTCTGTAAGAAGGCACTAACCCAACATGGCAGGTCACACCCCACAACTCCAGGAACTACTATTATTATTCTGGTCCATGTAAACAGTACCCCTTGGAATTGTGCAATGCACAGACTACACAGCTTGAAGTAGCTGCCTTACAATCTGGCTCTCTCCAAAGTGACTTCAGCCATTTTGTTATAAAGATTTGGGAAGGGAGGAAATAAAACAAGTTAGAGTTCTACTTCTAATGGAAATACAGAGAACTGGGTCTGGTGAAATAGCTTCTGATATATTCAAAGACTTAACTTTTTGGCCAGAGTTTATATTTAGTTCAAGGGTTTTCTATACTAAAACCTGTTATTCCTTTCATATTAATTTAGAAAAGCACAAGATATAACCATAAGATCTTCAGAATTATTTTTAATAATCATAATAAAATTCTGGCACATAAGGGATATGCTTGGACTTAGTTCTCATGGGAGAAAATATAATTTTGTTAATACTACTATTGCTTAAAACAATTTTCTTCTGAAATTGTCTTTAAATATAATTTACAAGCCATTTCAAAAACCATCTCACTATTTTTATCAAAACAGTATTACTCAGTTTGATCTCTCCTCCTTCATTTACCATTTACTCCAAGTGACTTAAAACCACTTCCAAGTTCAGTCTACAAAAAAACAGATTTTTCCAGCACTGGAGATAATAAAAAGCAAATGAGGAAGATGCAATTTCAAATGGTAGGTTTCAATTATGCTTTGAGCAATAGCAGCATATCAGAATAAATACTAAATTTCCCACAATAATCACTCCGAAGTGGACAGCTTTTCAGTTATCCCATGCATTTTTTTCCTTTTATTCAGTTTCATTGCCTTAGAATCACACCCTTATAATATTTTATAGCCAATCAGATGACAACAAACCAATACAAACATAGGTAAGTCCCTCAGACACTTCAAAAAGGCTGTCGGTTTGCCCAGAAATTTCCAAGTCCAAAAGAATCCCTGAGATCCAAAGTAGTCCCTGACTAGTTGCTCTCCAAAACAGAAAATAAAAGCACCTAAAGTGTCACGGTTCAAAGTAAAGTACCAAGCTGCAAAAGATAAAGATGTCCTTGATAATACCAAACAGTAATCAGAGTGGGAGCCAGGGGTCATACATCCCAGGTACTTGAGACTTGTCTTACATCTTAAGAAAACCTTTGTACTGAAACTGACCCAGCTTCTGGAGGTGAAAAAAAACAATTCAAGGAGTAAGAGAACAAGAAACACTCACTTTTTCAGCCAAATGCGACTCATATGATTATGATATCACTTGTTGCTATGGGCAAATCTTTAAAAAGCACCCAAAAAATTCAGACTTCAGTGACACAGGTTAGCTCCACTTGCCTTAAAGCAGTGAGTTCTCCAAGTGGAGGCGGGAGGGACTTTTTAAAAACATACTCCCCACCCTCTTAAGATACCCTCTCCAGAGGCAGAGGTTAAGACCTTGACATGTAGATTCTTTAAAAATCCCCAAAGGATTCTGCTCTTCCTTCCAAGACCTGGAATATAACGTGCCCCAAAACCCATTCCACCCTATCACATTCGGAGCACTGTCTCAAGTGACTAGGGCCGTGCCATCATACCTATTCCTCCAGAGCAATCTTACAGGTTTATTATCCCATCTAGACTTACATCCCATTCTTGCTTCACTGACGTTTTCTTCTTCTTTACCTTCAGTACTTTCCTTCCTCCTCCCCGGGGACCATAACGGTTCACTCTGACAAGTGACATCTAGAAGCAAGAATCATATGACATTTTTAAAATACAGGAAAAAGTGGTAATAAAGTATCCCCGGACGGGGACAAAGACATCTAGGAAAATAAACTTTAAAGTGTCAGAAGAAAATTTTAAGCATAATGAAAGGAACAGTCTACTAACATACTTGGTTCTTTCACTTCACAATTAGAAAGCTGTACTGATAACTATGACAAAACAGGTTTCAAGTTAATGACTTATGTATATTTGCTTAATAAAGAACTTCAGGAATACAAATTACGACCTAAAGCACAGAGCTAGACAACAGGCATAAGCTTTGTCATCAGTTACAAACTTCACAATTAACAGAGAAAATGTCAGTCACACGCTAACAACCTGAAAACAAAAGGAAAAAGGCAAAGACAGTTGGAGTTCTTTGTGAAGCACCCTAGCACTTAAAATCACTACCAGATACCTACCGTGTTTACCTAAAATAAAGGTGGCTAAATTTTAGAAAACAAATGAGCTATATCATTTCCAGTATATTTCCACACAATACTAAATAGGGGTGACTACTGATATAAACTAGCATTTGGAAATTGCCAACGTTTGCTTGGCACTCTTAAAATAGCAACGCTAAGGACACTGGACTAAATATTACACAGAATTAGAATAGACTCATAATCCCTGTACACTAGGATTTTGCAATACATATATGTAACTTTCAACAAACAACACAGATACAAGACTCCCATTCCAAAACTTCATTACACACCTAAATAATTACAGAACTTTCCAGCTGACCCCCTTATTCCAAATTGTCCTAGAACAAAGACGGTAGTGTCTTCCTAAGTATATTTTTTTAAAAATGATTTAGTCTATTGTAATAAAAAACATCTAAATGCAAATATTTTCAAGAGCTTCTCCTCAGTCCTTTTTGCTTTGTCTTATCAATCACATTGACTCTTCAAATATGTTATCTATTTTCAGGGTTTATAATCCAGCAAAAGAGATAAGTCACATTTGAGTTAGGGAATAATATTTAATTTGTCCTACGGTGATAGTGTTGATGCTCATGACAGTGGAGGTGGTGATAATGATGGCATTAGCTAACATGAGTCAGGTTCTGTTCTAAGTACGCTCTTCCCACACAGAATTTCCTTTAACCCTAACAGCAATTCCATTAAGTATTTACTATTTATTACTCATTCTACAGATGAGAAAGCTAAGGGACACAGAATTAACCAACTGTGAAGGTCACACACTAAGTGGCAGAACCATAAATACCATTTTAAAAGATACAGAATAGGAAAGTGCCTAGGTGGCTCTGTTAGCTGAGCAACCAAATCTTGCTTTCCACTCAGGTCATGATCTCAGGGTCAAGATATCAAGCCCTGAGGGAGTTAAGATGGTGGAGGAGTAGGGGACCTCTTTTTCAGCCAGTCTCCTGAGTCAAGCTGGATAGGTACCAGACCAGCCTGAACATCCACGGAACCAGCCTGAGACGCAGGAAGATACATCTGGATCTCTACAAATGAACATCTCCAGCGCTGAGTATTGAGGTACGAAGCAGGGAGCCGTGAAACGGCGCACAGATATCGGAAAATAAACGGAAGGGGGAGGGAGCTGCCGTGTTGGGGTGCAGGGAAGCGGTAGCCACTTGCATGGGGGAGGGACGGCACCTGCGAGAGAACAGACTGAGACCGTGAGCGGGGAACGCGCGCCGCCAGACTTCTCACGGAGCTCCGAGCTCCGGTGCGCTCACTGGAACCAGACTGAGACCGGGAGCTCCGAGGTGGGCTGGGGCGGCTGGCGGTGTTAGAAACACAAAGGACACAGATGCGCAGGCCTGGGAAGTGAGGGCTGGGACGCCGGGTGTGGGGCGGATGCTGCAGGGTTGAGCAGCACCAACAGAAACAGAATTAAAGCGGCCAGAACATCAGTGGAGAACAGTCCGAGTTCCCTCTGTTCTGAGACAGACACTGAGATTCGGCCAACGCTGCTCTCTCAGAAGAGGCACAGCAAGCCGCCAGGGAAAGCTGCCAGAGAACAAAAGCCTGGAAAGACCGGCTCACAGTGTGCCCACCCCCATCCCCCCTCGCAGGGACACGGAGACTCTACCCAAACAGGGTTGCCTGAGTATCGGCGCAGCAGGCCCCTCCGCCAGAAGGCAGGCTGAAAAATCAAGAAGCCCACATCCTTAAGGGCCCTATAAAACAAGGGCGCACTGCCTGGGTCCCGGTCAATAATTTGGGCTCTGGACAACCCCGCAACCTCTCTTCATCAGAATGACGAGAAAGAGAAATACCACCCAGCAAAGAAAAGACAATGAGTCTGTGGCCTCTGCCACAGAACTAATGGATACAGATATAACCAAATTATCAGAAATAGAATTCAGAGTAACAATGGTCAAGATGATGTGCAGACTTGAAATAAGTATTAACAAAAATGTTAATGACAATATAGAATCTCTAAGGGCGGAAATGAGAGCGAATCTCGCAGAAATTAAAAATTCTATGAGCCAAATGCAGTCAAAACTAGAGGCTCTGACGGCCAGGGTGAATGAGGCAGAACAACGTATCAGCGAATTGGAGGATGGGTTAGTAGAAGAGAAAGCTAAAATAGAATCTGGGCTAAAAAAAAAATCCATTCTCAAGAATGTAGGTTACAGGAGATTACTGACTCAATGAAACATTCCAATGTCAGAATCATCGGCATCCCCAAGGGGGTGGAGAAAAACAGAGGTCTAGAAGAGATATTTGAACAAATTGTAGCTGAAAACTTCCCTAATCTAGCAAGGGAAACAAACATTCCTGTCCAAGAGGCAGAAAGGACCCCTCCCAAGCTCAACCACGACAAACCTGTGCCACGTCACGTCATAGTGCATTTCGCAAATATTAGATCCAAGGATACAATATTGAAAGCGGCCAGGGAAAAGAAATTTCTCACGTACCAAGGCAAAGGTATCAGAATTACGTCAGACCTGTCTACACAGACCTGGATTGAGAGAAAGGGTTGGAGGGGCATTTTTAAAGCTCTTTCAGAGAAAAACATGCAACCAAGGATCCTTTATCCAGCAAGGCTGTCATTCAGAATGGATGGAGAAATAAAGACCTTCCAGAATCACCAGTCATTGACCAATTTCGTAACCACGAAACCAGCACTACAGGAGATATTAAGGGGGGTTCTATAAAAGTAAAAAGGCCCCAAGAGTGATACAAAACAGAAAGTCACAATCTATAGAAACAAAAACTTTACTGGCAACATGGCATCATTAAAATCATATCTCTCAATAATCAGTCTCAATGTAAATGGCCTAAATGCTCCCATAAATGTCACAGGGTTACAGATTGGATAAAAAGACATGACCCATCCATTTGCTGTCTACAAGAGACTCATTTCGAACCTAGAGATACATTCAGACTGAAAGTAAAGGGACGGAATACCATCTTTCACGCCAATGGACCTCAAAAGAAAGCTGGGGTAGCAATTCTCGTATCAGACAGATTGGATTTTAAACTAAAGACTATAGTTAGAGACACAGAAGGGCACTATATTATTCTTAAAGGATGTATCCAACAAGTGGATATGACAATTATAAATATATATGGCCCCCAACAGGGGAGCAGCAAGATACACAAGCCAACTCTTAACCACAATAAAGAGACATATAGATAAAAATACGCTAATAGTAGGGGACCTCAACACTCCACTATCAGCAATAGACAGATCACCTAAGCAAGAAATCAGCAAAGAAACAAGAGCTTTGAATGCCCTACTCAACGAGTTGGACCTCATAGATATATATAGAACACTAAACCCCAGAACCAAAGAATACTCATTCTATTCTAATGCCCATGGAACATTCTCAAGAATAGACCATGTTCTGGGTCATAAAACAGGTCTCAACCAATAGCAAAAGACTGAAATTATTCCCTGCATACTCTCAGACCACAACGCTTTGAAATTGGAACTCAACCACAAGGAAAAATTTGGAAGAAACTCAAACACTTGGAGACTAAGAACCATCCTGCTCAGGAATGATTCGATAAACCAGGAAATCAAAAATCAATTTAAACAATTTATGGAGACCAACGAGAATGAAAACACTACGGTCCAAAACCTATGGGATACTGCAAAGGCAGTCCTGAGGGGGAAATACATAGCCATCCAAGCCTCACTCACAAGAATAGAAAAATCTAAAATGCAGTTTTTATATTCTCACCTCAAGAAGCTGGAACAGCAACAGAGGGACAGGCCTAATCCACGCACGAGGAAGCAGTTGACCAAGATTAGAGCAGAAATCAATGAATTAGAAACCAGGAGTACAGTAGAGCAGATCAACAGAACTAGAAGCTGGTTCTTTGAGAGAGTTAATAAAATTGACAGACCACTGGCAAGACTTATCCAAAAGAATAGAGAAAGGACCCAAATTAATAAAATTATGAATGAAAAAGGAGAGGTCACAACCAACACCAATGAAATTGGAAGGATTATTAGAAACTTTTATCAACAGCTTTATGCCAATAAATTAAGCAATCTAGAAGAGATGGAGGATTTCCTGGAAACCTATAAACTACCAAGACTGAAACAGGAAGAAATTGATTTTTTTAAACAGGCCAATTAATTATGAAGAGATTGAAACAGTGATAAACAACCTTCCAAAAAACAAAACTCCAGGCCCGGATGGTTTTCCTGGGGAATTCTACCAAACATTCAAAGAAGAAATAATACCTATTATCTTAAAGCTATTTCAAAAAATAGAAACAGAAGGAAAGCTACCAAACTCATTCTATGAGGCCAATATACCTTGATCCCCAAACCAGGCAAAGACCCCATCAAAAAGGAGAATTACAGACCAATTTCCCTAATGAATATGGACACCAAAATCCTCAACAAGATCCTGGCTAATAGAATCCAACAGTACATTAAAAGGATTATCCATCATGACCAAGTGGGATTCATCCCTGGGATGCAAGGGTGGTTCAACATCTGCAAATCGTTCGGTGTCTTAGATTTTATTCAGAAGGAAAAAGCCAAAAATCATATGATTCTCTCAATAGATGCAGAAAAAGCATTTGACAAAATACCATCCTTTCCTGATTAAAACCCTTCAGAGTGTAGGGATAGAGGGTACATTCCTCAAGCTCATAAAAACCATCTATGAAAAGCCTACAGCAAATATTCTCAATGGGGAAAAGCTGGAAGCCTTTACCTTAAGATCGGGAATACGACAAGGATGCCCACTCTCGCCACTATTATTCAACATAGTACTAGAAGTCCTTGCAACAGCAATCAGACAACAAAAAGGGATCAAAGGTATCCAAGTCGGCAAAGAAGAGGTCAAAATGTCTCTCTTCGCAGATGACATGATACTCTATATGGAAAACCCAAAAGAAGCCACTCCCAAACTATTAGAAGTTATAGAGCAATTCAGTAATGTGGCGGGATACAAAATCAATGCTCAGAAATCAGTTGCATTTCTATACATGAATAACGAGACCGAAGAAAGAGAAATTAGGGAATCCATCCCACTTACAATAGCACCAAAAACCATACGTTACCTTGGAATAACTTAACCAGAGACGTAAAGGATCTATATTCTAAAAACTATAAATCACTCTTGAAAGACATTGAGGAAGACATAAAAAGATGGAAAGATATTCCATGCTCATGGATCGGAAGAATTAACATAGTTAAAATGTCCATGCTACCCAGAGCAATCTACACTTTCAATGCTATCCCGATCAAAATACCAAGGACATTTTTCAAAGAACTGGAACAAATAGTCCTTAAATTTGTATGGAACCAGAAAAGGCCCCGAATCGCCAAGGAACTGTTGAAAAGGAAAAACGAAGCTGGGGGCATCACAATGCCAGATTTCGAGCTGTACTACAAAGCTGTGATCACAAAGACAGCATGGTACTGGCACAAAAACAGACACATAGACCAATGGAACAGAATAGAGAACCCAGAAATGGAACCTCGGCTCTTTCGGCAACTAATCTTTGATAAAGAAGGAAAAAACATCCGGTGGAAAAAAGACATTTCAGTAAATGGTGCTGGGAAAATTGGACAGCTACATGCAAAAGAATGAAACTTGACCACTCTCTCACACCATACACAAAAATAAACCCCAAATGGATGAAAGACCTCGATGTGAGACAGGAATCCATCAAAATCCTAGAGGAGAACATAGGCAGCAACCTCTACGACATTGGCCAAAGCAACCTAAGAGGCAGCCCACGGAATGGGAGAATATATTTGCAAATGACACACAGATAAAAGATTGGTATCCAAGATCTACAAAGAACTTCTCAAACTCAATACACGAGAAACAAATAAACAAATCATAATATGGACAGAAGATATGAACAGACACTTTTCCAATGATGACATACAAATGGCTAACAGACACATGAAAGAATGTTCAAAATCATTAGCCATCAAAGAAATTCAAATCAAAACCACACTAAGATACCACCTTATGCCAGTTAGAATGACAAAAATGGACAAGGCAAGAAACAACAAATGCTGGAGAGGATGTGGAGAAAGGGGATCCCTCCTACATTGTTGGTGGGAATGCAAGTTGGTACAGCCACTCTGGAAAACAGTGTGGAGCTCCCTTAAAAAGTTAAAAATTGAGCTACCCTATAACCCAGCCATTGCACTACTGGGTAATTACCCCAAAGATACAGACATAGTGAAGAGAAGGGCCATATGCACCCCAATGTTCATAGCAGCAATGTCCACAATAGCTAAATCGTGGAAGGAACCGAGATGCCCTTCAACAGATGACTGGATTAAGAAGTTGTGGTCCATATATACAATGGAATATTACTCAGCTATCAGAAAGAACAAGTTCTCAACATTTCCTGCAACATGGACGGCACTGGAGGAGATAATGCTAAGTGAAATAACTCAAGCAGAGAAAGACAATTATATGATTTCTCTCATCTATGGAACATAAGAACTAGGAAGATAGGTATGGGAAGAAAGGGATAAAGAAAGGGGGGTAATCAGAAGGGGGAATGAAGCATGAGACTATGGACTCTGAGAAACAAACTGAGGGCTTCAGAGGGGAGGGAGGTGGGGGAATGGGATAGACTGGTGATGGGTAGTAAGGAGGGCACATATTGCATGGTGCACTGGGTGTTATACGCAACTAATGAATCATCGAACTTTACATCAAAAACTAGGGATGTACTGTATGGTGACTAACGTAATATAATAAGAAAGAAAAGAAAGAAAGAAAAAAGAAAAGAAAAGAAAGAAATCAAGTCCTGCTTCAGGCTCCACGTGCTCAGCAGGGAGTCCACTTAAGGATTCTCTCCTTCTGTGCTTCCCCCAACTCGTGTGTGTGTGTGTGTGTGTGTGTGTGTGTGTGTGTGTGCGCGCGTGTGCAAGCAGGCACACGTGCTCTCTCTCTCAAATAAACAAATATCTTTTTCAAAAATAAACAAATAGGGCGCCTAGGTGGCTCAGTCAGTTAAGTGTCTGCCTTCAGCTCAGGTAATGATCTCAGGGTCCTGGGATCAACCCCCCCCCCCACCTCAGGCTCCCTGCTCAGTGGAGAGTCTGATTCTCCCTCTCCCTCTGCCCTTTTCCCCTGCTCCTACTCTCTCTCTCTCTCTCAAATAAATAAATAAAATATTTCAAGAAAAAACCCAAATAAATAAATAAAAGATATGGAATAGAATAGACCAAAAAGTCCAAAACAAACCCTTACATTTATGGTCAGTTTATTTTCTAACAAATTTTTTATTTAAATTCAATTAGCCAACATATAGTACATCATTAGTTTCAGATGTAGTGTTCAATTTTGAATTTATCAGTTGCATGTAACACCGAGTGCTCACCACATGTGTGGTAAGTTTATTTTCAACAAAGGTGGCAAGAAACAATTCAATATGGAAAGAACAGTCTTATCAATAAATGGTGCTGGGACAACTGGAGATCCGTATGAAAAAGAATGAATTAAGACCTCTATGTCACAACATATATAAAAATTAACTAAAAATAAATAACCAACTTCAATCTAAGAGCTAAAAGCACAAAACTCCCAATGGAAAACATAAGCACAAATCTTCACGAACCTTGGGTTAAGCAATTGCTTTTTAGATATAACACTAAAAGCACAAGAAACCAAAGAAAAAATAAAGTGGACTCCATCAAAATTTAAAACTTTTGTGCTTCAAAAAATACCAACAAGAAAATGAAATGACGGGGCACCTCGGTGGCACAGTCGTTAAGCGTCTGCCTTTGGCTCGGGGAGTGATGCCGGTACTGTGGGATCAAGCCCCACATCAGGCTCCTCCCCTAGGAGCCTGCTTCTTCCTCTCCCACTCCCCCTCTTGTGTTCCCTCTCTTGCTGGCTGTCTCTCTCTGTCCAATAAATAAAAAAAAATAAAATAAAATAAAATAAACTTTAAAAAAAGAAAATGAAATGAAAACCAACAGAATGGGAGAAAATATTTGCAAATCCTATCTGATAAGAAACTTGGATCCAGGATATATAAAAGAAACAATTCACCAATAAAAACACAAATACTCCAATTTTTAAATGGCTAAGGGAGCTGAATGAACATTTCTCCAAAGAAGATACTACAACTGGCCAATAAACAGATGAGAAAATGATCAGCGTCATTAGTCATTAGGGAAATGCAAATCAAAACCACAAGGACATACCACCTCATACCCACTAGAATGGTTATAATCAAAAAGGTGGAAGTAACAAGTGTTGGTGAGAATGTAGAGAAACTGGAATACTCATTTATTGTTAGTGGGAATGTAAAATAGCATGGCCACTTTGGAAAACAGTTTGGCAGCTCCTGAAAAAGTTAAACAGTTACCACAACTCTAGTCCTAGGTATATGCCCAAGAATTGAAAACTGACGTCAATACAAAAACTTGCACATGAATTTATAGCAGCATTATATTCTTAACAGACAAAAGGCAGAAAAATACCAAATGTTTACCAGCTGGTGAATGGATAAATAAATGTGTGTTCATACAATGGAATATTACTTAGCAATATAAGGAACAAAGTACTGACATATACTACGTTATTTTGAGAATATTATGGCAAGAAAAAAAAGCCAGACACCAAAGGCCATATATTGTATGATTCTATTTATATAAAATGTCCAGGATAGGCAAATCCATAGAGACATAAAATAGACAAGTAGCTGGCAGGGTCTGGAAGGAGGAGAGAATGGAGAATAATTGCTAATGGGTATGGGGTTTCTTTTTGAGGTGATGAAAATGTTCTAAAATGAGTCAGTGGTAATCAATGCACAACTCTATAAATTTATTTAAAAGCTCTGAACTGTAGACTTCTAAGGGGTAAATTTCACGGTATATAAGTTATATCTTAATAAAGCTGTTATTAAAAAGACATGGAAGAATATAACAGTTGTTCAGAAACAGTTTCTAACGTATTTTACTCTTTAAATACTCTAATATATCTTACTCTTTAACTCTCTCACTCTTCAATTTACTTTGCAGAAATAAAGGAGAATCATAAAATGTCACTAAATCTGTTGGATGAATTATACATCCATTAAAACTGTATTAAGAAAAATATTTAATGACACAAGAAAACACATAAAATTAAGTGTAAAAAGTAGAATACAGAACTCTATATATAGTATATTCTCAATGATATTACTATACATACATTATTAAGCACTTATTTATACTAAGCATTTCACATCTAATCCCACAACCCTATGAGGCACATTCCGTCTTGAGAGACAATATGGCACAGTAGATAAGAGTACAGTCTGAAACCAGACTGTCGGGTTCACATCCCAACTTTGCCAGTAATTGTAAAACGGAACTAATTAAATACATAAGGGGCAGAGAACCCCTACCTAACACATACTAAATTCTACTTAGGATTAATGACAGTGATGTCAGTAACAACTATTAGTCCTTTCCCAAATGAGAAAAATGGGACTTAGAGAGATTAAGTATCTTATATTGCTCAAAGTCACACAAATAATAATGGGGAGCTGGGAGGTGATTTTCAAAACCAGCTCTGACTCGGCAGCAGCTCTTTCTGCCCATGGGTCCCTTCCTCGTGCTTTAATAAAACCACCTTTTGCACCAAAAAAACCCAAAAAACAAAACCAGATCTAACTAAATGTAATGCACTTCCTAGAAAATGGCACTAACACTGAGTTATCTCCGGTTGGTTCTACATTTTCCAGATTTTCTACAATGAACCCATATTACTCTTATAATAATTCATTTCAAGTTATATTATTTAAAATACTATACTTACCCCGAGGCTGAAATTCTAACAGCCTCAATTCTGAAAAACCAACCATGAGTCTGAAGTATGCAAAAGCTTATGAGCAGTCAAAAGGCCCACATACTTCTTTCAATGGTGAGGCCCTCCATATACCAGTAACAGAAATTTAGGAAAAGCAATTATTTTTTAAATCATAGCTATGTGTACACTAATGGTAACTTCTGATGACAAATATAATGTATCCGAACGGAACTTTTCTTGAGCAAAGAGATATAGAAATTAATATAAACAACTGAACAAATGCCTGAGTATTATTTGTGGGAATGTGAACAGTTATCAATTTTAGCATAAGAAAATGTAACATCCAAAAAAACCCCATATTCACTGACAAAAACAGAAATGAAATGAAGGTATATGCTATGGTCTGAATGTGTCCCCTCAAAATTCACGTTGAATCCTAACCCCCAAAAGTGATGGTATTAGGAAGTGGGAACTTTGGGAAGTGGGGCCTTTCAGAGGCAGAGCCCTCATGAATGAGACTAGTGCTGTCATAAAAGAGGCTCCAGAGAGATCCCTAACCCCGTTCACCATGTGAGGACACAGCAAGACGGTGGCGGCTATGAACCAGAAAGAGGGCCCTTACCAGAACATGACCATGTTGGAGACTTGATCCTAGACTTCACAGCCTCCAGAATTGTGAGGAAAAAAATTCTCATTTATCAGCTACCTAGTCTCTGGTACTTTGTTATGGAATTCTGAATGGACTACGACAGTATACAACTGTTTTCATTTTTTTTAACTTCAATTTAGCCTAGCAAAGCTGGCTGTGGTTACTACTCCAAGATGACCTGCAGTGAATAATGCCATCATATGATCCCTTACCCTTGAGTTTAGACAGGATCCATGAATTGTTTGGGTTTTTTTCCCCCTGTGATTTGTTTTATCCAATAAAAGAAGGCAAATGTGAGGAGATATCATTCCTGTGATTACATTATGTTATACAAGTCTCTGTCTTCTGAGAGTAGAGCAAGAGAGTTTCTCCTGCTGGCCTTGAAGAAGCCAATTGCCACTTGTGAAAAGGGTCACATGGCAGGGAACTCAGACAACTGTAGGCAGCCCTGAGCAGAAAGTCAGTAAAAAGACCCCTCAGGCATACAGCCACAGAGAAAGGAATTCTGCCAACAACCTAAGTGAGGTGAGCCTGGAAGCGGACTTTTCCCCAGCTCGGTTCTAGATGAGAATGCAGACCACCAACACCTTAATCGTAACTTTGTGAGACCCTAAGCACCCTTCCCAGCTAAACTATATCCAAATTCCTGCCTCACAGAAATTGTGAGATAATAAATGAGTATTGTTTTAAGCCCCTAGGTTTGTGGTAATTTGTTATACAGCACAGGAGACAAATATACTGGCCAAGCTAAATTCCAGCCTGTGTGTGCTAAGACCACAATGGGAGAACTAATCTGTAACGTGGGAACCACCCTTGCACTGAAAAGTGTTCTCTTAAACATCACCAATACAAGTGGCCATATTTTTCTTAACCCAGGATCAGACTCTGTGGTCTAACAAAGAGATTTTGAGCTATTTACAGAAATCAGATACCATAAGGGAGCTATAGTTTACATGCTGAAATGTGAGACTGTAGAGATAATCTGATGGTTTATAGTACTAAGAAGTACAACATCAGCACAGCCCAGAAAATCTAGGCCTGTTTGGAGAAAATCTAAAATATTAATACTTTTCTAACTGATAAAATTATTGGTGCCTTCTGACCTCTCAAGCCCTTTCCAACTCTATAGACTCCCACTCCCGGAAGCCCTCCCCTCCCTCGTTTCCACGACACTCTTTCTCTCGGTTTCTCTCCTATTAGTCTCTCCTTTTCTTTGCAGGCTCTGCTGGCCCCTCCTCAGATACCACATAATCAAAAAGCTTCACACGGTTCTATCCCAATCCTCTTATCTTTCCATTGGACACCCTCTCTCTTCATCCAATAATTGTTTCTGAGAATCTATCACATGCCAGACACTGACCAGGCACTGGAGATAAAACAGTAAACAGGTCTAATGTGGTACGAGCTCTCGTGGAGCTTACTAGAAAGTAAGAAAGGAGTTCACATCTTCCCTCAGTAATCTCACTCATACCCTTGAACAAAGCTACAAATGCACTGGGCACATAAACACACTGCGAAAATGAGCCCCAAATCAAGGATCCACATTTTTCCTCAACACACTAAATGCTCATTTCCAACTGCCTTCTGTGTATATCTCCCAAATTATCTCACATACAGTGTAGACAAAATACAGCTTATCATCCATGTCCCCTCCCCACCAACCTCTAGTTCTTGATATATAATTGGCATGCGCGGTAAATGTCTGAACTCAGCTGAACTTACAGAATTACCATCCTTCTGGTTGCTCCAGTTTAAAACTTTAGCATCACCTTCTAGTCCTTGTCTCTTAGCCAATCAGATACCGAATCTATTCATTCTTTCCCCGAAATATCTCTCTCATCTGTCCCCTCTTCATCTCTACTACGAATGTTTTTGTTCAAGCTCTTTCTTCTAATTGAACTTCTTCACTTATTTGCCACTTCATTATCCATTATTTCAACAAATATTTTGAAAGCACCTGGCAAGAGCCAGGCACAAAATACAAGAAAGTAAAATAGTCTGCACCCTCACAGAGCTCAGGGTTTATCAGAAGACCACAATTAAAATGAGTAATTACAATAAAAAGGAAGTAAATTCAGTGTCATGTTAATACCTAACTTACTCTACACAGTAAGAAAAGACCACTACATCCCTCTAATTGCTCCCAAAATGTTTAAGCTGAGAGCTAAAGTGTGAATAAAGCTAGAGGTGGGGGAAGGAATGGTCCTGGTGGGAGAAAAGGCATTTACAAAGGGTTTGAGTTCAGTATGACTAACAGATTTCAAAAGGCAAGAGGCTAGAAAGAGGTTAAAAAGAAAGGCAGAGGACAGATCATGGCCTTCTAAGCTACAGCAATTTGAACACTATCCTAAAGAACCCATAGGAAGCCACTGGAGGATTTCAGGTAAGGAGAGTTACGATGAGATTTAGCAAATTCACTCTGGCTAGTGGAAAACTGACCAAAGGGAAACAGGACCTCTTTCCAAACACTGTCCCTGCAATCAATCCTCTACCCCGATATAAGGATGGAGTATAGCTCTCAGCCCTTTACTTTCTTCCCCAAAAGATTTTAATGGCTCCCCCCTGCAGAGAGGAATCCAACTCATCTTGCACTCGGACCCTCTGCCCTCCTTGCGGTCCGGCTGACCTTCCTTTCCAGTCTTTGCTCCTCTCAATCTCCCACACCTATAACTCTCGCCTTCACAAATAGTCTACCCATCCTTTCTGCTCCGCGTGGAACACCCTTCAGACTTTCACTCCCTTTTCCACGCGCTCACTCACTCCTCAAAACTCATTCCAGCGACCCCTCCTGATAAAATCTTCATGACCATTCAGTCGACTGAAATGACCCTCCCCGTCCCCAAGTACCCTGAGTAGTCTGTCTCCTGCTAGACTGCAAATTCCTTGATAGCTACAATAGGGTACCCCCCAACTTCCAGCTCTGTGCACAAGTGCCTGACCGCGGTGCGCACACTCGGGGTGCGCCTAAGGGGAGCGCGCTAGACACCAATACACCCAGACACTCATCCTGACACACACAAACACTCGGAAAACACAGGGTCGCGATGCGATTTTCATAGTAAGGATCCTCCACCCAGGCCCCTAGAGACCCAGGAACAGAAGGGGGTCGCCGCCACCATTTTCCCCGCCCTGCAGCCCGGTCCCTAAAGTTCTCTGGGGCTACAGGCTGCAGGCCTCCGCCACGTCCTCGCAACCTGCCTTGCCGTTTCCCGACAGCCTTCTCCACCGCCACTAAAACGTCAGGCTCCAGAACCGCCCGGCCCGCCACAGGTTAACGCAGCCGCAATTTCCGGGATGTTGCCTAGGCTACCCGAGCCCCGCCCCCACTCCCTGGCGTATTTCCGGTGAGGCCAGTGCGCAGGCGCCTCCCAAAGTCTGGCAGAAATTGTGGGATGAAGAGCTTTGTGTGGGTTCTTCTTTCTTCCCTGTGCTCACTGAAAGATTCAGGGCAAAGCTTTGGAGGGTAGGCATGTAGCACTAGCCAGTTTCTCGTGAATTCTCTGAAAGAAAGATGTCGCTCTCCACACCAAGCTTCACATATAACATTTACTTGCTTTCACCTTTATTATTTTTTTCCAAAAATGTTTATACTGCCTACCAGTGTGCCATGGCCTATGGTAGGTCCTGCGGGATCTAAAAACAGTCAAGATCCCTGCCCTCAGTAAGCTTACTGCATAGTAGTATGTAAAATGTAAAATCAGAACTGTGACAACTACTAGAAGATACTTACTAGATACTAAATTTATAGGAGGATTTGTAGGAATTACTCAGGAAAACTGAAAAGTAGATGAGTCAGCTACCAGAGAAGAATAAAACATCCCTGCTGAGGGAGGCACATATGCGAAGCTGTGTGGCAAGTGCAAAGAACTGGAAGAAGTTCAGTATATCTGGAGATGAGAGAGCAGTGGGAGCTTGGTGTAAAGGAAGCTGTTGTAATAGGCTAGAGCCAGTATAGGAAGAGCTGTGTGGACCATGTCAAGAACTTTACAAGCATTTTATTTGAAAACGGAGTTAATTTGCCCCAATACTACAATCTCCTTTAGTCCCTGGTTTTCTACTGTTAAAACACATCCATACTGGGATCAGCAAATACATATTCAGCACCTTCTGGATGCTAAGAACTGCCTTCTAATAGTTTCCTCTCTGATTGGGGAAGTTTGATGTAGATATATTCGCTGATCAATCAATATAATCATTCCCTGCATACATCCTCAACTCCCTGCCCCTCTCTGAATTACTGTAATACTGGGCAAAGCCGCAATTCTAGTCATAGCAAAACTACATACTAGGTGCCTGCACCTTTGTGACTGAACTGGAAGAAGAAAAACATCCAGTCATGCTGACTTTAAATTCATGATCATTAATTTTAAGTGTGCCCTTAAAGATGCCCAAAAACCATATTAAAGTTCCCCCTCCATTGATTTCTCCTACTCTCCTACATGACAACTTTATACCTTCTCTCACATCCAACATATCTTTTACTATCCTCAGTCTCAGCCAGCGATCTTGCTTCCTATTTCATTGAACACTGAAGCAATCTGAAGAGAATTTCCATAATTCAGTCCTTCTATCACATCATTACCCACAAACCTGCCTTCCAGAAGCTTGACAAAACCTAAACACAAGAAAGATGAAGAACATTACATCAGTGTACATAATAAATTACACATTAAATTGCTCAGAAACTGATCATAAAAAAATTTTAAAGCACTCAGAGAGAAACATTACAGAGAAAAATAAGGATAACATATTTCTCATTAAAAACTTTGCAAGTGAGAAGACAGAGCAGTTAAATAAATTGAAAGAAAAAAACTGTCAACCTAGAATTCTATATATGTCAAAAATATATTTTTAAAATGAGGATAAAATAAAGATGCTTCCACACATAACTAATAGAATTTATCACCAGCAGATCCTCACTATGAGAAATGTTAAAGTAAAAACTTCAAGCAGAAAGAAAATAATAGCAGATAGAAATCTGAATCTACATAAGAGCACTGGAAATAGCTATAGGGGGAAATATATACAATTATTTTTCTTATTATTTTAATCTCTTTAAAAGTAACTACTTAAATAAATATAATAAAAATACATTGTGAGGTCTTAATATATGTAAAAGTAAAATGCATAACAACAATTGCATAAAGGCTAGAGGAGAGAAATGGAAGTCTATTACTGTAAGAGTCTTATATTATTCCTGATGTGTATAATATTACTTGCAGGTAGACTGTAATATGTTAAATTTGTATATCATAAACCCTAAAGCCATCACTAAAATAGTAAGTTATAGCTAAAAGAGATATTTATAAAGAGACATTACAAAAGAAATACTAAAAATTACTTGACTAATCTAAAAGTAAGCAGAAAAGTACAAAAAAAGAAAACAAAAAACAGGTGAGAGAAATAAAAAACAAATAGCAAGATGATAGATTCACATCAATTATTACATTAAATGTAATGGTCTAAATACCCCTATTCAAAGGCAGAAATTGTCAGATTAAATATTTTTAAATTGCTGACTATTAGAAGAAACATACAATAATATAAAAACTGAAGTTTAAGTACAAAGATAGAAAAAGATATATCATGCTAACCCTGGTCAAATGAAGTTGGAATGCCTTTATCAGTATTAGATGAACCAGTTTTCAGAGCAAAGAATATTACCAGAGATTTAAAAAATAATTTCATGATGGCAAAGAGGACATTAAATCAAAAATATATAAAAATCCTAAACATTTATTCCCTTAATAAGAGAGCTTCGAAATAAATGATGCCAAAACTGATGAAAATACAATATAAAATAAAAAGTCCACAATTATAGTCAGAAATTTCAATGCCCTTCACTGAATAATTTATAATACAAATAGGCAGAAAATCAGCAAGGTTATAATAAACTTTACAACACTATCAACCATTCTGACCTGATTGATATTTATAGAACACTAGTCCAACAACCAGCAGAATACACATCCTTTTCATTTATATACAGAAATTTTAGCAAGATGGACAATAATCCGGACCATAAAACAAATTTCGATAAATTCAGAAAGATTCAAGTAATACTAGGAATGTTCTCTGACTGTCATTAAATTAGAAATCAGTTTCATAATGACTCTTGTCAAATCTCTCAAAATTTGGTGAAAAAATAATACACCTCTTAAAAAGCCATTAGCCAAACAAGAAAGCAAAACAGAATGTATTTTGAAGTAAATGAAAATGAAAATACAGGATATCAAAATTTGCAAAATGTAACAGAAATAGTACTTCAAGAGAAACGCATAGCACTAAACACCTATATCGAAAAGAATTTCTCAAATCAATGACCTCAGACTCTACCTTCAGAAATTAGATAAGTAAAAACAGGTTAAATCCAAAGTAATAAGAAGAAAGAAAATGATAAAGATCAAAACTAAATCAATAAAATAGAAAGGCAAAATAATAAAGAAAACTAATGACAGTAATGGTTGAATCTTTGAGAAGATTAATTAAATCGCTAAACCTCTAAACAAATTGATCAGGATAATTACCTATGTAAAATTACCAATATCAGAAATGAGAGAGGTGAAATATAAAAAGAATGTATTTTGAACAACTGTATAGTAATAAATTTAATAACACAGATAAACGGACAACTTTCCTGAAAGACATAAATTACCGAAGCTTTCTCAAGGAAAAAAAAAATGGGTAACCCGAATTGCTCTCTATCTATTACAGGGGGGAAGCAGGAGAGAGATATAAAGGAGGAAGGAAACCTTAGAGGGTAATGGATATATAGATAATGGTTTCACAGATATATATATATATATATATAAAACACAGGTGATATGTGTGCTTTAAATATGTGAAGTTCATTGTCAGTTATACTCAAGAAAGCTGTTTATATAGATTCTCTGGGTGGTCCAAATATGAGCCAGATGTGTTCCCCAAACCATAAGATGTCCTGCTTCTACATAGCCTAATTCCAGCTTCCCCATTCGAACTTCTAATCAGTGTTTCTGAAGTCTTCCCTTTATTTCATTATAAATCTTTTTCACTCCCCTCCTGTCTTTGAGTCTCTGCCAAATGCAAGTGATGGTGGCTGAAATCTTTCCTATATTAAGTTCTGAATAAACAATCTGTTTACTCTCATGTCAGCAGACTTTGTTTCCACAACTGCTTATATTTTTTAATGACGTTGATTTTTTTAATATTGGCAAGATTTGTAATAATACCTGGTAAGATCCCTTACAGTGCGATTCAAGAGCGTTTTTTATCCACTGTCTCTTCTTGCCTGGTTGATGATCATAAAGAACCTATTTAAGATTTATATAGTTGTGAGAGAGAGAGCGCACGCGAGTTGGGGGAAGAGCAGAGGGAGAGAATCTTTAAGAAGACTCCCCACTAAGCAGAGAGCCTGACACAGGGCTCCATCCCACATCCCATGAGATCATGACCTGAGCTGAAACCAAAAGTCGGATGCTCAACCGACTTAGCCACCCAGGTGCCCCATAAAGAGCCTATTTAAGAAGGGTTGTGAGAAGCTGGCCTTAACTTGTTCATGAGTATAGTACATGATTCCCTTGCAATATTTTGCCACACCTCCATGCTACAGAGAAGAGCCCAATATCAGGCATAAAATTTCTAAATGTATGGGCCTTCCTGTTAACACTTCATAGGGACATAACCAATGTGTCTCTGAAGGAATGGATCATATGGCCTTATGGACTAGTGGGAGTACCTAGCCAAGGGAGCTCAAGGATTTCTGAAAGTTTGGCTAATTTTAACTTAAGGGTGCCATTGGTTCTTTTGATTTTTCCAGAAGTTTGTGGGTGGTAAGGACAGTAGAGTTTTTGAGAAGGGGTAATGCCTTACAAAGTTCTTTTAAAAGGATTCATATAAATTGTGTCTTGATCGTTGGATATAAAAATTGATATACTCCAGGTTGGAGACATAAAATCAAGGAGATTTTGAGAGACTGAAAAAAATTACAGCAAAGATTTTGAGCAAGGAAATGCTTTAACCCATCCTAAAAATAAACAAATCCTGTGGAGAGTGGGAACTGGATAAAATTCATCCGAAGGTGTTTAAAGGGTCCTTGAGGCTTTGGCTCCCACCATGCCTAATCTTTACAGTTTTTCCAGGTTGTACTGTTCACAAGTAACACATGACCCAAAAATAACCTCCACTGTCTTTTTGAAGTTTCCCGACCAATGTTGATCTGAAATAGTAAGCAATTTTTTCAAAGATTTTATTTATTTATTTGGCAGAGAGAGAGAGAGAGAGAGAGAGCGAGCCAGAGAGCACAGTGGGGGAAACAGCAGAGGGAAAGGGAACCTGATGTGGGGCTTGATCCCGGGGTCCTGGGATCATGACCTGAGCTGAAGGCAGATGCTTAACCAACTGAGGCACCCAGGCGCCCCAATACTAAGCAATTTGTCTTTACTATGATGAGTCGTTTCATGGAGCAAATCAGCTAATACCATTTGAAATCATCTGGTGCCACCAAATGGCCATCTTGAGTGTGCTGAGATCAGTGAAGGATTTTCTACATCTTTCCCTTCTTCCATTTCCAAATCAGTGGCTTAATGTGGGTATTTAATGATGGCCTCATTGACTCAATCCAGAGTATATCCTTTGGGGTTTTAGTTAGTATCATAAGCTCGATTAAGTCACCTTGTTTGGCAAAATGATCTGCTAGAGGATTTCCTTTAACTCTGTTAACATGGGCCTTAATCTTTACAATAGCCATCTCCCTGGGAAGTAGAAGTGTATCGAAAAATTCCTTAACTTGTCCACTTCTGCTGGGGGTTCCAGCAGAGGTGAGGAAACCTTGTTTCGAAAGCACCATGCACTCCCCCAGAAGCATACCTGCCATCTGCATACATGTTTATATACTCTCAGGTCTTTGGCTGGTTGACAAGCTCTCATGAGTGTTATAAATTCTGCCATATGGACTAACTTTACCTCAGGTAGGGGACTATCCTCTAAAGGAGAGATTAGATTAGTGATAGCATTAGATATAGCCTAATAACTCCAGTTTCAATTTTGAAGTAGGACCCATGAACAAATAGTAGGTCCAGATTCTCAATGTGAGTCTCCATTAAAGCTAAGCAAAGTGCAGAAGGTCCCCTAACTGAAGTAAGACAGTTTTGGGGTTCCTCTTCTTCAGAGCAGAAGAGTGGTAGGATTCGGGGTGTTGCAGCAGTGGATAGGAATGTAAGAGGGAGAGGGCAACAGAAATCCATAAGAGGTTAATCAATGGACTGCAAGGTGTTGCATGTTCTCAAGGAGTAGTCAAGTCGGTACTGCATGAGGAACAGAAGATCAACCGGGGAAGCTAGAACTAACTCCGCAGAAGCATGGACAAGTTTTGCAGTGGCAGCGTTGCCCTAACACAAAGGGTATCAGCCTATGCAACTGGAGTCAGGGTGAGGCTACAGTAAGTGAAGGGTTTTTGATGGTGTCAAAACCCCAAGGCCTTAAACCCCATGCACAAATAGACAAAAGGGTTTCTGTTGTTAGTAGGGATGTCCAGGGAAGCAGGCTGTCAAGGAGCCTTCTTTAGATTAAAGAAGGCTTGTGTAATACTTGGGCTCCCAGAAGAGAGTGGATCTTACTGAAGACTTAGCCAATTCATAAAGAGGTGTCACAATCTCAGAAAAAAAATTACACCCATTGTCTGAAATATCCAATTAGACCTAGATGTCATCTCAGCTGTAATTTTGTGAGGGGTCTAGAGTAGTTTGGTATAGTCTTTATCCTGTTATGAGAGAACGTTTTTCCCTCCTTCAAATAGCTCTTGCCCTAAATAATGTGACTATGTCTTAACAAAATTGTAATTATCTTTTTTGAGACGTTATGCCTTTTTTCTGTTCCTTAACAGAACTACAGGCTTCTCTGGACAAGGTAGGAAATCACCTATATATTATATCAGAAATGAATCACAAGGGAAATTTGGATTTTTTAGGTATTGATTAAGGGCCTAAGAAAAACAGGCGGGGGCTTCAGTGAACACTTAGGGCCTAGCTATCCATGTTTATCATTGGCCCTCAGATGAAGGCAAAAAGATATTGACTCTTAAGTGTAGAAATACACCCAGAAAAGGCACAGCAATGATCCACTACAGAGAAGGAGGTGGTTTGTGGGGGAATTTGGGTTAGGTGTTAATAGAGAAGGAGAGATAACAATTGTATTGGTGTCCTGAGATTTTGAACAAATAAGTATACTTGTCCATTTGGTTTCTTTACTGGCAGGACAGGAATATTACAAGGGTTAGTGCAGGTTATGAAAGGGACCCTCAATATAAGGCCTTCAACTATAAATTTCAGGCTCTCCTTGCTCTAGCTTCTAACTTTGGGGAAGTTTGTGTAACAGTTTGATAAGATCCATCTGAACATTAATAGATTCTGCTCGAATTATTTTTCCTATGTCAATGGGAATTTTAGCCCATAAAAAGCCAAATACAATTATCTGGAGTATACACCAAGTATAGTGGTGAAGAAAGGTTTATATAGAGCAGATACAAGGTGATTAGGAATTGATACAGCCTCTGAAATCTCAAGAAATATTCCCTCTGGTGTGCATTTAATATTATAGTGTGTGTGTGTGTGTGTGTGTGTGTGTGTGTGTGTGTATATATATAAAATAGGTATATATAATATATATATTATAGTTTAATATTAGTTAAACTATAATATATAGTTTAATATTATATTTAATATTAGAGTTCCATTTGCAAAGTAGATCTCTCCCTAATAAATTTGTAGATGTAGTATCACAGAGCAGGAAGAGATGTTTTTCTTTTTTTTTTTTTTTAAAGATTTTATTTATTCATTCGACAGAGATAGAGATAGCCAGTGAGAGAGGGAACACAAGCAGGGGGAGTGGGAGAGGAAGAAGCAGGCTCATAGCAGAGGAGCCTGATGTGGGGCTCGATCCCAGAACGCCGGGATCACGCCCTGAGCCGAAGGCAGACGCTTAACCGCTGTGCCACCCAGGCACCCCTAGGAAGAGATGTTTTTCAATCAACGACCCAGTTGTAGTTAAGGGCTGGGAGATAGGGACAAATCTGTGAGTTATTGGAAATATTTACACTTTTGTTCTATGTGTAAGAGATTGAGCAAAGATGGCAGGATTTAACGTAGAAAGATTAGTGTTGTTGGAAGATATTTTCTATTTATCCCAAAATCTCTTCTAGTTTCATCTTTCTATTTGCATGATAAAATTATGATCCAATCAACTTTTATTAGAAATGTTTCAGGTATGGCTTTTAGGAGACTTTGACTTATTTTTTCTGGCCTTTTTCTGACCCTAAGGTGTTTTGTGGAAAGAGGGATCCTGGAGGTCCCTCTCCAGGCTGATACTGCTTTTGTCATCCAGGATTTAGCATCTGAGGTTCTCATCAAATGCATACAAGTTGATATAGGTCAGGAAACTCTGGGTCATGTACACCCAAAGAATTACAAATTCTTCTATGAATCTTTGCTAGTCTTGTTTGGGTTTAGGTAAATCTTTCATTATAACTCTTAATTCATCTCGGATCCAAAGATTAAATTCTACAGTCGCCTGCATACCTGACTTATGGGAGGGATAGACTATTGTAGGCAACTAGCATTTGGAGGTTTTAGAGAGTTGTTGGGAAAAGAAGGGCGTCTGGACAAGAGGAAGAAGAAGGAGGTGCAGAAGGAGGGACATTAGAGGGATAAGGGGGAAGTGGGAGAGCTGGCCACAGGAAGGCAACTGGAGAACTAAGAGGGGGAGGACTTACTACAGAAATGAATTTAGATTACTGGTTAAGCTTGCCAAATTTCTCACTGGCCTTGGCCAAAGAATATTTTAGTGAGGCAATTTTTGAACATGATTTCATTTGAAGGTCTCTGCAAACCACTCAAAAAATGGGGCCCATTGGATCTGAGAAATCTTTATTCTCTTTCTTTTTTAAAGCACCTGTCAAATAAACAATTTTAGTCGAGGCCAGTGTTCCACAGAGTGGCCATTGAAGGTCCAGGTCATCTTTGGTGAAGTTGCACAATTTGAAACATAGGTGCAAGAATTAGAATTGTAATGAGTGGACATATAAAAAGTCAGAGCTTCTCCAAAAGGAAGAGAAAAATTAGACTTAGCCGAGCCTGTAAGAGCTGGCAGCTGAAAGTGATGCTTGTGCACTTTGAGTCTCGAGACCCCAACTTGAAGGTAGCTGCGCCCAAATGTAGACCCAACAATCTACACCTGGCAAGTGGAAAACCAGAGAGAATGTTCTCTGTGGATCAAAGCCAAACTCTAAGGACAGAACAATTAAAACAAAGGATAGCCTAGTTTTACAGGTGATCCAAAGCAAAGTTTATCCAAAAGAATGCTGGTCCGGTGTTCTACTCTGTGACAAACAATACTCTTGGACAATATAACACAAAACAGAAGCAGAAAAAAGAGAGAAAAGGGATGAAAAAGAATGGCCGGGCTCCACCAAAGATGCCAAACAAATGGGAACCAATAACAAAACCCAGGTATCAAACTGAGCTGAGATAGCCAAAGAACGCAAAAGCAAAGAAAGCAGAGCTCAGACACGGTGCTCACTGACCATGTCAACACACACCCAGCACTGCAAGCTGGAAGGCACAGGAGGCCCTGGTGCGTATCGCACCGGGTTAAAGGTTGGAATCCATGATGACGATATCTCGTTGGAACCTTCAGGAAAACTATGGAAATCAGAAAGACCACTCAAATGAAAACAGAGATTATTTATTCACCACTTGCTATAGCAAACCACCATCACCTGTGCTTGGCCAAGACTCAAAGGCAGGCAGGGGACTGGGAAAACTTTATAATGAAAAAAAGGCAAGGTTTCAGAAATACTCTGATTATATCTTGGTGGCATAGAGAAGCTGCAAGTAGGCTAACTAGAAGTGGGGCATTTTTATGGTTTGCAGAGCATATTTGGCTTTCTCTGATTGATCTTGAGTTGGGAGCAGAGGCAAAAATTGGGGAAGTTGGTAGTCACTGACCAAGTCCTAATTGTTCTGGGCCATTTGCTACAAAGATTGTGGTTTGGCTTCCTAGACCGGTTGCTGTGGAGTTTGGTGTCAGAGGTCTATTATCATATATGGTCTAGCTATTGTCCGTTCATAGATTCAGCCTGTCACAGTGGAAGCTTGGCATTGGAGATATTCTACAAACCTGATTGATGGACAATATTTAAATTTTTAGCTGTTGAACTAGGAGTCATACAATAGCAATATTTGGTCATATACCATTTTAAACTTTCTAATACAATTTCAAATACATTCTTCTCCCCTTCTTATCCTTTCAGCAACCGTGTGATCCTGGGACGTTAATTACCCAAGGTCATTCAATGGAATGAAGATTAGATCATAGTATAATTTGTAATACATACTTCAAATGGGTATATATGTCATCTATAACGGCTTTAAATATTTTGGGTTCTTTGCTAAGATAACAGATCTGTTCTAATAGCTTCTAATTTCAGTGCTTAAAGATAGGGTCATAACTCCTTCAAATACCTACAAGGCTGTCATGTGGAAGAAGGATTAAGTTTATTCCTATGGCTCCAGAGGGCAGAACCCATGCCAGTGAGTAGAAGAGAAGCAGATTTCAATTTAGAATGTGAAATATTGTTCTAATAAGGAGACACTTGCCCCCAAAAGAAGGAGTTACCTTGTGAAAAATCCAGTTCCTCATCTCTTGTGGTGCTAAGTAAGACACCATGGCCCTTTAGCTGTAGAGAGTGCTTGAACTGGCCAGGCCAGCTAAGTTCAAAGGACTTGATAAACTTCAAGTTTATGAAATTTTGTTAAATTATAAAAAGAGGCATAGACATTTTAAATACAGCAGTTTAATGTCATTCAAACTCTGGATGAAATTACTATAATTCTCAAAACAATGAGCTGTACTTTAAACTTTACCCCCAGACTCCTCTTTGAATTAGTATTTTTGTCCTTATGCCCATACGTTTTCAAGAACATGTTTTTAAAAAGTGAAAATTGTCCTAATAAGGACTCTCTAACTCGATCTTCCATCAGCATTGTTTTCTGATCGCACAGTTATAAAACATTATACCAAATATCTTGAATTCATTTGTGATATTTTAATAATTATAGGAATACAATGAGGTTAAAAAAAAAAAAAAAAAACCTTGGGTGCCTGGGTGGGTCAGTCAGTAAGCCTGGAACTCTTGACTTTGGCTCAGGGTCACGATCTCAGGAGCATGAGATCCAGCCCTGAGTGGGCTCCGGGCTGGGTGTGGAGCCTACTTGAGATTCTCTGTCTCCCTCACCGGCTGCCCTTCCCCCACTCTTGCTCTCTCTCTGAAATCAATCAATCAATCAAACCCTCCCTTTGAATGGTAAATGCTAGGATTTTAATCTGTATCTTAACTCTTTGAACACGATCTTTTCTTCCTCGGGGTTCTCTTTAAATGTTCCTTCAGATTGAATGCAATTATATTACTTTCTAGTATACAAATGACTTGACGCTGAAGTAAAACTGTGGTCGTTCTCTTCTGCACCTCAACTGTGACTGTTTGATGTTCTGCAAGGACTTCCAGGGATCCTCTTCCCCCCTCACCCGTTTCTGCCCCTTCAACTGTTTAAATCAAATCCCCTAGTTTTGCCAGAAGGATATTTCCTTTTAATGATGGGCTGTGGTTTCTCTCTTTTGAAAAACGATTCAGAAACCCAGGGATTCTCCCAGAATCTAAGAAGTCATTGCAGAGGTAAAGTAGGCAAGAAGTTGGGGCGGAAAGGAACCCCCTGCAGAAATCCAGCTTCTCTGAGACGTCCTTGACAACTTCCGGGACCAGATTTCAGGCGTGTGGGAAATTGTCTTCTTTACCCTATCTATTCATTGTTTTTATGACTGTACATATTTAATAGGTACACAAACAGCGAGGGAGAGAGAAAGCGATAATGGAAGGCTCTCCCGGGGAATGGAAGATGATAAGGAAATAAAACAGGTGTCAGGGAAGGGGTTCTGTTAGAGAAGGGAGAACTGAGAGTTAATAACCATCACTCAAACGGGCAGGAGTTCTCTGCAGGTAGCAGACAGGAAAAGCGAACTCGTGCACCCTCTTTGGGGACAGGCTCTGTTGCTTTCTATTTCTTCGCTTGCACTCAGGGTGCACGTTTACTTGAAACAGACTGTATTTCCTGCTTCGTGGCTGGTCAGGTTGACTCTTTAAGACTAGTGAATATTTCTTTTTTAATGTCTGTAATGCTTTTTCAAATTTATTTATTTTTTATTTTTTTATTTTTTTTGAGATTGAGTAGGGAAGAGATCTGTTGAATTTCTGGCTGGGTAAGTGGGGGATTATCAGAAATGAGAAAGGGGGAAGGAAACGGACTTGGAAGCCGGAGAGCAAAGCAGCAGCCCCAGGCCCGGTTACCCTCCGCCCCCGCTACCCCTGGCCCGCGACCTCCCGCGGAGACCCCAGGCGGCCGCATCAATATCTGATCGGCCCTTCGCTCGCGGGTTGCCGGCACTCGCCGGCGGGGCTCGCCAGACATCACCCGCGCTGCGCTGAAGCCGGCGCCCAGGCCCGCAGGGGGCTTTGGAAAGACCCGCTCTTCGCTCGCCCCCTCGCCAGGGAGGCTCTGCTTGGTGGCAGGGGCGCGGCGCCCACCATGCGGGGCTGCCCGCGGCTCGCGCTGCTTTGCGCGCTGCTACCCTGGCTCCTGCGGGCGGCGGCTCCCTGGCGACCCGCTCAACCCCTCCCGCTCCGCGACCCCCGCGACCCCGCTAGGGGCGCCGATTTCGATCGCGTCTACAGCGGGGTGGTGAGCCTCAGCACCGAGAACATCTACTCCTTCAACTACACCAGCCAGCCTGGCCAGGTAAGACACTCGCTCTCCTCGTTCGACTCCCAGGAACTTGCCAGATCTCAGAGCCCCGTCGCTGCTTTGGGTCCCCTGGGAATTGACCTCGGGAGTCCTCAGAGACCAGAGGATCCGCGTTCCCTTTCCCCTTCCCCATCACTGCCCTGCCCCGGCCCCCGCACCCTCCCGCAACCGGCCTCGGGGACAACTCCGGTTCCTCTCGCACCTTCCCTGGCCTGGTCCCCTGGCATTTCGGGGCTTTGCAGGTTCTCCGCACCTTCTGTGGCTCCTGGCCCCCTGCTGTGCCTTTCTCTAGGAAACTCAAGATTTCTAGGGTTGCGGAGGGAAAGGACCGCACCTCTGTTCCTAATCCCCTGCGGAGAAGGAACCTCATTTCATTTGGATGATTCTGCCAGACCCTTCTATTCCATAGAGCATGGGGAGGGAGAGCTGCTCAGAATCTAAAATAGGAATGTGTGAGAATGGACGCATGCTGCAGAGCCTCTGTGTGTTCAATAGTCACTTCCTGCGATTCTGTACTACTGTCACACGTATGCGCTTCAGAGAAGCCACAAGACCTGGCCACAGATATTGGAACTGCAGCCATCAGCTGATCTGTGGAGGTTTTGATGTTAAGTAAGGGTGGATAATTGTGTGAAAGTTCTAGACCTATTTCTGACAAATCGAGGTGAAACAAGGGGAGGAAATGACTGCTCCAGCAACTATTCCTTTGACACATATACTCTGATTATATAATGTAGAAAAAATGTATAATTAGGTTTTCCCCTCTAATATGGTACCCTCTGGGGCACGGACAAAGGAGAAGACTCCCCAGTGTACCTGCCTCTGGATCTTCTTCCCATATGACCATGTGTGGGTGTCCCTTACTGTGCCAGCATTCCTTACTCCCTCAGGAGATTCCAGAACCAGATGACTTGGATACCACAATATGCCTCCCTCTCTAACTCTCACTGAGAATCGGAACTCAGAAACCTGGTAGCTTGGAGTAGTATTGAGCAGGATGGACCAATGTGCCCACCATCACTCCCAGACATCTCCCAGCTCTGTGTATTGAGCAAGTTCCCCATCTCCAGTCTGGCACCAAAGGTGCTGTCACCATGGCAGCATAGCCCTCACCCTGGCCTGTCCCCTGCTGACCTTCAGGTTGTATGTCCTGAATTGAGCAGCGTGACCATGTGCAGAGCCATTCTATTGGGGACAAGTGGGAGGGACAGTTTTTATTCCCCCAGTCCCATGTCACTCATCTCTTCCTGTCCAGCGTGCGCTATGGACCAGCTGACATGGCACATGAGTTGTGTTCCTAGCCCTGTAATTTGCTCAGAATAAGTAAGTCTGAAAAATTCCATGACCTCTGGGGTGTACTGTCAGTTTCCCCCTAGATCATCAGTAAGGAAACTCAGATGGTATGTGCAAAGTAAGTTCTGACATCAGGCTTTATTTAGTATTTTTTGCACTTCTGCTTAGAAATAGATTGACTGTTTTTTAACTGTTGCTTGGCCTTTCTGCCCTTAGTATTTGGTGAGTTTCTCTGCCACAGCACAGGTGTGCTGTTTGCAGCTGGATCACCTGCTTGACTTTCCTAGAAAAGTGTGAGATATTGAGGACAGGGGCAGAGCCATGTTCATCTCCATGTTCCAGTACCTATCACAGTGCTTGGCACATGAGAGGTTTAACTAATGTTTTTGAAAAGTGAAAAAGTGAAGAAAGATTTAAGGAGATGATAAACAAAAACTAAATAAAACTAAATAAAATAAAATAAAATAAAATAAAATAAAATAAAATAAAATAAAATACATACTTTTTGGGGCACCTAGGTGGCTCAGCCAGTTAAGCATCCAACTCTTGATTTCAGCTCAAGTCATGATCCCAGGACCCTGAGATCGAGCCCCAGGTCAGGCCCCATGCTCAGCATGAAGTCTACTTGGGATTCTCTCTCTCCCTCTGCCCCTACTTGTCCCTCCTCTAAAATAAAAAACTAAATCTTAATATATATATATATTCATATATATATATATATTCATATATATATACGTATATATATATATTCATATATATATATACGTATATATATATATATATGTAGTCCAGATAAAAATAACATTTTTAACAATTGTTATGAAATTATGCCCTTTCCATTTTGCCTGTCTACATGTTTAAATACCTCTTATTTTATGAAACAATGGTGAAAATTAGTTTTTAAAATATCTTTGCATAATACAATGAAAAGTTGACCACCCCAGCAGTCCCTAAAATTTCACTAGTCTGAGAAGTACAGTTGGGAACCACGGGACTGGCAGATAACTCAAGTATTTTAATTATTTTAATACTGGTATGAACCAAATGTCCTCAACTCTCACAGCTTTTGAGACCTCTGTTTAGTATGCAAATAAGACAGTAGAAACCTCAACTCTCTTACTTTGGGAAATTACCCCTTCTCCCTCCAGCTGGTATTGCCATTAATTTCTCCAGAGATGGCATTTTTCTGATCTATCCATCCAAACCATTACTCTCGTTTCTCTTGATGGCCTCCTCTCTTCTTGGTCCTGTTTGCCCCATGTGGGATATTAGCAGCCCCATCTTCCCATAACATGATACCATGCTTTCGGATATAGCAGAATTTTCCTGAAGGTTTGGACTAACATAAGGGAATTGCAGAACAGCATAGGATAGGTGATAGATTAAAGCAGAAATCTAGGCAATACTGTCGTAACAACTTACTAGCTATTCCCCAATAGGGGAAATTTCAAGATGGTGGCACTACTTTTTAGGCCTTGGTTTACCACAATGGTATTGGCTCCTCCCCACCCCAAATGCTGGCCTCTCTGTCTAAATTTTTCTTAATTCATGAGAAGCAGTTTGCCTCCGTTGCAGATCCCAAACTCACTGAAGGGCTCTGCTAAATAAAGAACTATGAACCCAAGAGCAAAAGCTTGGCCAGGACCTTTTTCCTTTAACCTGACCCAAGTGTTGGCTGGGGACTCCTCCCCTGCAGGGGTCATTTCCCACCCATCCCTCTTCAGCACAACAAAGAATTGGGTTTAGGAAAAAAAATATATATATATAATTTTCTGAGTTTTATCTTTTTTCCTTTTCTCTTCAAGCAATTGTTAGGTTTGCTATTATTTTTTCTTCACTTTGGAGGAGAAAAGCTTTTCCCAATTTAGGTTTTGGTGAGAAGAGGAAACTGCTGTGGGAAACTTTGCCCCTAATCTTTCCTGTCAGCCACTGCATCTCCTGTACCAAATACTGACCAAAGGAACTATTAAGCCAGGCATGTGTCATGCTAATTAGCTGAGGTCAGCATCAGGGAAAGTCTCACATGCCTTCTAGCCAGAGTAATGTAAATATGAAGTTGCCACTTAAAAAAAAAAATCACTGAAAGAATAGAGTGACTGCTTTAAAGAAAAAGAGTGAAAATAAGGATCGGAGGTGCAGGTTAGGCAAGATGATGGTTCATTTCATTTCTCTGGAAGTACCTGGAGACTTCTCTTCGGGGGACTAGAGTGTCACTGCGGCAAACAGGGTGTTCTATCACTTAACAGGGCTGGAAATAAACTAGAAGGAAATCACCTTGTTGAGAAAGTCACCAGGCATATGTTTGACTAGGACAGAGGGCACGAAAGCAGGTTTATTGAGAAACGAGAATACTCTAGTAGAGACAGGTGGGGGCAATAATCAGATGTTTATACTTGAGCTAGATGCTGATAAGAAGCCTTTCAATAAAAAATCTAATTTCCATGCAATAAGAAGTCTTCTCGGAGGCTATCAGTCACAGAATTCATTGTTCACCATAGATCTTTTAATTTGAAATGCTTCCCTGGAAATATTCCTTGTGTTTATTCAACGAAGACATTTATCTTTTAATGACATATGCTTTTTTTTTTTAATGCCCAAGGAACAATCCTTGGCTTTATTCACATCAACCAGTAGTTGTGTATCTAGAACTAGTTATACTGCCTCTTGGATCCACATTCGAAAAGCCTATCCAGTTCTCACGAACAGTGAAATACCTATCAGGACACTCCAGGTGTAACTTCCAACTACACAGTACTGGTTACTTAGAATGAACACCTTTGATGTGATTAGCCTTAGTTCCCTGGGTCTCGGATGCACTCCGCCTGTGTTCTTTATGTACTGAGGCAGAGAAGACTTCTCTGCTGGCCTACCACTTCCTCTTACTGAACTGGACTCGTGCTCGTTTGTGAGGAGGAAATCATCTCTTGAGCACATTATCTGGCGGAACAGAATACCATAGACTGGGTGGCTTAAAAAACAGACGTCACTTCTCACAGTTCTGGAGACCAGGTAGTCCAAGATCCAAGCGTCGGCAGATTTGGCGCCTAGCGTGTAGACAGTGCCTTACCGCCTTACGGCTGTGTCTTCACGTGGCCCAGAGAGAGAGGGAAGCAAGCTCTCTCCTGTCTCTTCTAAGGGAACTAGTCCCATCATGAGGGCTCCAACCTCATGATCTAATGACCTTCTGAAGGCCTTACCTCCAAATACCGTCACATGGGGGATTAGGCTTCAACATATGAATTTGGGGGCAGAAGGGGACACAAACACTCAGTCCATAGCAGTTACTTCCCACACTTTTCTCTGTGGCTCTGAAAACACAACATCAAAGTGTCATAAGGATGTTTAGGGGCTGACATTACTCCAGTTTGGGGTCCTGTTTTATGGGGAACCCATCTTCTGCCTGCCTAGACCCGATAGTCATGTGCTAAATTATCTAATGGATTCTGTAAGTATGTGCTGTCCAATATGGTAGCCACTATCCACATGTGACTGTTGCATACTTAAAATGTGGCCTGTCACAAAATGAGATGTACCATAAGTGTAGAATACACACCAGATTTCAAAGATAGTATAAAAAAACAACATGAAATGTGTAATTAATATTTTTATTGATTATATGTTTAAGTGAGAATATTTTGGATATATTAAGTTTAATCAAATATATTAATAAAATTAACTTCACTTGTTTCTTTGTACTTATTAAAGTAGCTACTAGAAAATTTAAAAGAACATATGTGAGTCATATATTTTCCTTGGACAGCACTGCTCCAAGTCCTACAAGACTTTAGAGGAGTCATTCATCCCACAGAGAGCTTTGTTGGAGAGAAATGAGGCTTGAAAAGGTCATAACAGATAAAAAGAACTTGGAAAGGCAGAAAGAAAGGAGAAAGGCCTTTCAGATATGGGAAAATGTATCTGATTTATTTTTTGACAATACTACCTCACAAGTGGTTGTATATATTTCTACCAGGAGGCACATAAGGTCTGGTTGTCTCTTTTTGTGGTGATGGCCACATTCATCATAATTGCCTAGTTTCATTAGGAACAACAAAGTAATGATATTTTAATTATATCTCTTATTTTTTCATTCATGCGCTGGAATACTCCTTTAACAAGAAACCTCTCCTCATTAACTATTTGCGCATCTTATGCTACTGTTTTGTAAAACAAACATGGGATAAAATCTTCATTCTGTACCTTTATTTACCAATTTTTGAAATAATGAGTTGTTCTCCTAGCAGCCTATGATAATGATCAATGAAACACATATCTGATGTGTTTTGACCCGTTGCTATTACTAAACTTATGTTCAGATTGTTCATTGGCCAGTGAAAGCCAATTTGAGTTGGATCTGGAATGCTTTTGATAAAATCCAAGTGCTCTCTGACATCTTCCTTGCTTTCTGGCATGAAAAGTTATTCCAGCCTCATCAGATTCTTTTCTTGTCTCCAACATGGAATCAGAAAGCTCAGGTTCGTTTGAGTAACAAATAGAGACCATGGTATGAAACCTAGAGGCCTTTATTGCTGATGGATTGGTAAATTTTTTCTACATCTTTTCAATGGACAGGGCTAAAGGATAGATGGTATCATGATTTCATACTAGTACTTCCAATTCAAATTCAGAAATACAGTTTTTACTTAAGGTCATCCATCTTACACATAGATTTCCTTTCTCCTGTGCCCAGAACCCTGGTTCTCAACTCTATCGACTTACTCATTTGCTTTAACCCACAATAGACACACAGCAGTTGTAGATAACAACATTACCACCAACAATAAGATTACTGGCACCAGTTTAAGATTTATGTTTACAGTTCCTTTTACCTTAGGGCGTATTTCACAGTTGATGTTGAGTCACATTACTGTGCTTTAAAGTAAGGTAGCCGTGCAGCGACATTATCCTTTCAGTGCGCTTACCTTATCAACTTGTTAAGTTCATTTCTTTCATTTTACTTTTGAATTTCAGGGATGCTTCTTAATTTTGAAAATTAACAAATAAGAATCTGTAAAATACTCAAAGAAGTTTAGCTTCTACCCCTATTCCCTGCTCCTCATCCCCCCTCTTCCTCTGCAGGTAACCAATTAAAATTTATGGCCCACGGGAGCCTGGGTCACTTAGTCTGTTAAGCATCCAACTCATGATTTCAGCTCAGGTCATGATCTCAGGGTGGTGAGATGCAGCCCCAGGGCAGACTCCTCATTGAGCGTGGAGCCTACTTAAGATTCTCTCTTCTTCTCCTTGTGCCCCCGTACCCCCGCCTCGTGTGTGTGTGTGTGTGTGTGTGTGTGTGTGTGTGTGTGTACAGATTATGGCCTGTAAAATAAAACAGTTTTTTTGCTGTTATTGTTGTTCCAATGGTTTCCTTTGTACTAATGTATTTATATAACACCATTAGCCTCTTCTATTTTTGTCTCTTAGTTCTCTAAGATGAGGAATATTGAAATTAGCTGGTATCTTCTCCATCTCTTTTTTTCAACACCCAAATACAAACTCTAGTTAATGCTTATAAAGAAATTAATGAACTTACTCTACTTTTCATATTTTCTCCCCATTCTTGCCCCATTTTTGGTTAGTCATTACGAGCTAGACTATCTTCCTTATGACAAACATTTAGTCTTGGTTGTACAGGTGCCTATATATTAAAAGTTCACAACTCGACTTATGTTAATGTTCTCCAGTCATTTGATTGTCTAAAGCTTATTCTCTAGAAGGTATCTCCTACAATTCTTTCATGTTCATAACACTTTGTCCGCAGCCTTTTTACTTGCAAGTCTAATTAGCCGAATATAAACCCCCGTGGCTTACAGTTTTTTTCCTTGAATTTTAAGCATATTATTCCTTTGGCTTCTGGCAAAAGTGATGATAAAAGGGATTCTTTCCCTTGCAAGTAATTTCATTTTTCTGCCTGGATTCCTGAAAGACTCCTTTCCCTTTTCCTTTGAAATCCAGTAGTTTTACCAGACTGCGTCTAGTAGGTCAGTCTTTCCCAGGTACATGATGTAATCTTGCAATATGTAACTTCGATGATTATTTCTTTAATTCAAGAAATTTTCCTTAGAGTTTTTAACATCCATTTATTCCAATGCTTGATTATCTTCTTTAGGAGTTCCCTTTATACTTGTGTTGGCCCTTCTTTATTGTTTCCTATATCTACCCATTTTTCTAGAATAATTTTTTTATATCCTGCCCAGAATTGAAATTTTTTTTCTCCTTTTCATCTTCTGTTTTCCTTATGACATTATGGAGCTGTTTTTTTTTTTTTTATATATATCCCTGTGCTTCTCCCAATTAAATATTCATTTATGACAGAATTTTAAAATTTATCTCTAATTTTTTCCTGAGTTCTTTCTTTTTTAAAACTTCATTTTCTCCAATCATCTCATTTCTGAACTTTTAAAATTCTGATTTATGGCTTTTTTCATAGTTTTTTAATGTTCATATTTTTAAATTTTGGAATATTAGGCTATACTTTCCATCTGTTTTATAGGTACAGCTTTCTGGCATATGTTCACCATCTGAAATGGTGTTTTCTGCTTCTTATTCTCTTTTACTTACAGTGACTTTGTGTGGGATTCAACTGCAGTTCTCATCTGTCGTTCATCTTTACATTAGGTGAGTTTTTCTTATTTTAGCAGGGAAAGATAGTCCTGGATAGCTTTCCTAGCTTTCTTCTCTTATCTTTGTGAAGTGATCAAAACATGATTTTCTTTCTGAGAAATTCCATAGGTCCTCTCCCCATTTTATGGAGTCTTCGTCTTTCCACTCTAGTAAATTAATTGAACCCAAGGAGGGGGTTGTTGGAACTTCTGGTCTATAGCTCATCAGTCAGGTGACAACCTGGACTTTTTTTTTAAGTTTGTGTATTTCTTTATTTGAGTAATCTCTATGCCCAATGTGGGGCTTGAACTCACGACCTGGAAATTGACAGTCGCATGCTTTTATGACTGAGCCAGCCAGGTGCCCTTAACCTGGACTCTTTGACTGGAATCTGATGGCAAGAAGAAGCGTGGGGGCAGTCTTGTAGAATTGAACCCTTAACCTGTGGGATCTGACACTATCTCTAAGTAGAAATGTCAGAATTGAGTTGAATTATGAGACATCCAGCTAATGTCTGAGAATCTCTTGGTGGTGTGGGAAAACACATATTGTAACTGGGGGTGCAGAATTGCACCTCCCCATCACTAGAAAAAATAATAATATTTCTGTGGCTTTTAGGGAATCACAAGGAAAGATGACGTCATTAGTTATCATCTAAGGCATCTATTGCGACCCATTATCTAGATCATCTAGAGAGGCAGCTCTGACTCTAGACCATTTAATAAGTATAGTAATCCTCAGTTTTGAATTTATGGTTAAAAGGATAAGCATATCATTATTTTTTTATTCATGAGAAACTGAAAGCCAGAAAAATGAAACAAATTACATCAGCAATTACTGAGGCTAGATAGAATATCTGAGTGTCTGAATTCAGGTTCATAATTTTATCTGTTTCAAATCTTGGACTGTGGAGTTCTCAGTATATATTTTTTTAAATGTTGGTTTTTGTTAGGGGTTTCTGAAATATGATGAACTTTACATTGTCTCTGGGTGGTGAGATTATGGAGAATTTTAATGGTCTTTTCTGTACTTTTCTGTATTTTCTGAATATTTCACAAGAAACATATTTTATTCTCCTAAGGGAAGGACAACAAACAACCAAGAGGCTGCGCAGTATTGGGGAAGAACACTGGGTGGGGCTCCAGAAGATGTGTGTTTTTCTCTCTTTAACACCCTGTGTCCCTGCAGCAAATCCTATTCCCTCCCTGAGCTTTATTTTCCCTACTGATAAAACTACATTTTTATCTTTATTCAAGCACATAAGTTCAGTGTTTTTTTTTACAGTGTGTAGGATTGTAATTTTTACAAAATTACACTGTAATTTTTATATGTAATTAAAGAATATCTTATACTTGTGTACAACTTTATTTATTTTTTTTTTGAGTAAGCTCTATGCCCAGTGTAGGGCTTAAACCCGTGGCCCTGTGATCAAGGGCCACGTACTCTATCAACTGAGCCACCCAGGTGTCCCTAATCTTCTTCTTGACTATAGACAAGTAGGAGAAATATCTTGCCAAAAGATCATTTGTAAATCCTTGTCTCATAAAGGCAAATAAATGAAAACTTTAAAATACTGTTTCTGAAAAACTACCCTTTTTTTGTTTTGTTTGTTTTGTTTCTTTTGAGATGCTTCCCATAGGGCTTTTCAGTGCCTGGAAGTGTTTTGTTCTGTTTCATCTTGCTTTGTTCCCACCACCTTTGCCACATGTGCTGAGCTTGTATTCCAACCATCTTGCTTCTGTCTCATATTCCTTTTGTTTCTTCCTGAGTGCCATGGCAATAGGCTTACTATAGTGTCAGGTTTAGTTTTTTGGTTGTTATTTTCTTTTGTTTTGATTTTACTGCTGTGATGCTCCCTTCTGTGGGGATATTTTAAGTATGTGATACAATATGTAGGGATTTTCACTCATATGTGGAATATAAGAAACAGTGCAGAGGATTATAGGGGAAGGGAGGGAAAACTGAATGGGAAGAAAGCAGAGAGGGAGACAAACCATGAGAGACTCTTGACTCTGGGAAACAAACTGAGGGTTAGAAAGGGGAGGGGGGTGGGGAGATGGGGTAACTGGGTGATGGGCAGTAAGGAGGGCACATGATGTGATGAGCGCTGGGTGTTATACACAACCGATGAATCACTGACCTCTACATCTGAAACTAATGATGTACCACATGTTGGCTAATTGAATTTAAATATTTTAAAAAGCAAAAAAAAAAAAAAAAAAAAGGAAAAAGGAGGGATTTTCAGTCTTCCTTCCTTTCCCTCTTTGGTTTCACCACGTTACCTGAAGTATCTCCTATGTCATTTCTCACTGTTGGCTTGAATCTAAAAGACCAGGGACTTGATACTTGTGATACTGTGAAACGTCTGTGCTGCAAGAAGATGCCAGTATTTCTTTCTTCCTTTCAAACGGATTCATATTATTACACGTTGCCATGCAGCACCCAGAGTTTGTTAGCCAGCTCTTCCCACATTGTTTAACTCTGGAGCTAACTGAAGTTCCATGTCAACACACCAAGATGGTGCGTTAATGATTTAAAGGTACATCTAATGAGCTATTCGAATTGGGGCCTCACCATTCTTTCTGCTTGTTTGCTAAGGAAAATATCAAATATACCATGGTGCCTCCAGACAGTAAAATCATAGTCTTTTCTTATTTTGCTAAAAAAGAAAAAAATACATTTTTGAATATTGTATATTTTCTTTTTTTGGATATTGTGAAAATGGAAAGTTTGAGGTTTTTTTTTTCAGTACGTTAGTTGCTATGCAAGCTAAAAACAAAACAAAACCTAAGGACCTGTATTCTGCTTAAAAGCTAAGGTCAGCAATAAGAACAACTATTGGACTTAAACTAAAGACCTCAGTCTAAGATCCTTTGGTTTTCATATATAATAAATTTCTAAAAACGTGTAAAAATTGTTTATACAGGAGAAACAATTGATTTACCTGTCAAAAGTTAGTGCTCCATTTTTGGAGAGAGAAAAACAAAGCTGAGTGTCATATAGCAAATGTAGATTATATATTAAATGTTAATAATAAAATTAATTGAAATAATTTGCTACAGTAATTAATTACTTCAAATTCTCATTTGTCCCATCGTCTTAGTTTATTTGAAGTGGAAATAGACAAATAAATTGATTTTGCTGTTAGGAAGAAGGATATGCAGATGTTGATTTTGCACAAAATTAAACAGGTGATTTTTCAAAGGGTTGGATAAGAAGAGTGAAACTGGTTTGAAGGGATCTTATGTTGAAGAATGCATCCAAAGAGAGTTGAATATAAGCCTTCTTTCCTGATAGGAAAGCTATAGGAATCCCTGTCATAACTCCCAAGAACTGGTAAATTTTCCCTCTGCTCCACTGAAAAGTTTTTCAAGAGCTAGTTCTCAGCCCATAATTTTAAGGAAGTTGATTTGGGACCCAGCCTTCTTCAGTTGATCCCAAGGCTGGCCAGGGGTGTCTATATGTAATTATGAAAGTATTGGTTTATTTAAAGGTATAGATCACCTGTTTTGGTTAAACTGAAAGGTGTTTAAATAAAATACTCTATTTCTGAAAATGGTGGCAAAATTAAAGTTTATCTAACATCATCAAGTAGCATGTAGTCCTGACTAAAACCATCCTCTGGCTACCTGTAGTCTTACCGTTGATTGGACCATTAAGAGTGTAAAGGTTTGTCCTTCCCTCTGCCTATCCTGGGACACAAAAGTTTTTCAACTTTGTCAGCCTCCTCACTCTTCGTGTGTGTGTGTGTGTGTGTGTGTGTGTGTGTGTGTGTGTGTGTGTATACTTTATTTTTCAGAGAAGTTTTAGGTTTACCAAAAAATTAAGCATTAATTTATTTTTTATTTTCAATTAATTATTAACATCTTGCATTAGTGTGCTACACTAACGATGAACCGGTCTTGATACAGCATTGGTGTTGCATTGATCTTTATAATTTACTAAAGTTCACAGTTTACTTTATGGTTCACTCTTGGTGTTATATGGTTCCATAGGTTTTGAGAAATGCATAATGTATCCACCATTCCAGTGGATTGTACAGAATAATTTACTCCATCCCCATAAAAATCCCCTGTGCTTCACCTATTCACCTATTCACCTCTCCCTCTTTCCCTCAAATCCTGGAAATGGCTTATTTTTTTACTTTCTCTCTAGTTTTGCCTTTTCCAGAATGTTGTATAGTTGGAATCATACAGTATGTAGCCTTTTCAGAATTGTATCTTTCACTTAGCGATATGCATTTAAAATTCCTTCGTGTTTTGTTTCATAGCTCGACAGCTTATTGCTCTTTAATGGTGACTAATAAGCTCTTGTTTGGATGTGCCACAGTTTATTTATCCATTCACCTATTGAAGGACATCTTGGTTGCTTCCAATTTTTGGCAATTATGAATAAAGCTGTTATAAACATTCGTGTGCAGATTTTGTACAGACATAAGTTTTCAACTCCTTTGGGTAAATACCAAGGAGCTGAATTCCTGGATCCTATGGTAAGAGTATGTTTAGCTTTGTTAGAAACCGTCAAACTGCCTTCCAAAGTGACTGCACCATTCTGTACTCCCACCAGCAATGAAAGAGAGTCCTTGTTGCTCTACATCCTCATTTGCATCTGCTATTGTCAGTGCTTTGCATTTTAGCCATTCTATTAGGGCTATAGTGATATTTCATTGTTTTAATTTGCAGTTTCCTAAGAGCATATTAGCATCTTTTCATACGCTTATTTGCCACCTGTATATGTTCTTTGGTGAGGTATCTGTTCAGATCTTGTGCTCCTTTTTAAATTGGAGTGTTTGTTTCCTTATTGTTCAGTTTTAAGAATTTTTTGTAGATTTGGGATACCAGTCTTTTATCAGATATGAGTTTTGCAAATATTTTCTCCTTGTCTGTGCCCTCTCTTCTTGTTCACTTGATAGTGTTTTTCAACAGAGCAGACATCTTTAATAAAGAGACTACTACTTACCAATCTTTTTTTCATGAATCATGCCTTGGTGTTGTATTTAAAGGGGCTCCTGGGTGGCTCAGTTGGGTAAGCATCTGACTCTTGATTTTGCTCGGGTCATGATCTCAAGGCCATGATTTCAAGGTCATGAGATGGAGCCCTATGTTGGACTCCATGCTGGGCTTGGAGTCTGTGTGGGATTCTCTCTCTCCCTCTCCCTCTTCTCCTTCCCCCTTCTACCTCCCCCTCCCCCAACATGTGGCTCTCTCTCAAATTAATTAATTAAAAGAAAAAGTTGTCACCAAGTCTAAGGTCACCTAGATTTTCTCCTGTGTTATCTTCTGAAAATTTTATAGTTTTGAATTTTACATTTAGGTTTATGATCCATTTAGGTTAACTTTGTGAAAGGTATAAACTCTCTCTCTCTCTATATATATATATATATATATTTTTTTTTGCATATAATATATATAATTTTTTTGCATATAATCTCCAATTGTTCCAGCACAATTTGTTGAAAAGACCACCCTGTGTTTTTAGTGTTACAGTGTTATGTATGTGTGTGGGCATTTACAGCCCACCTTGCACCAAACTTAAGAGCTAAAACAACTTTGCACCAAAGAGTCAGAAGCAGCTCTGTACTTGGAGCTCATTGTTCTCATCACTGTTTCTTTCCAACCTTCCATTCTACTGCAACCACCTCTAACCTCTACCATTCTCTTGTTGCTAGTTTCTTCTGTGTATCTTATATCTCTTTGCTTCTTCCATCCTTTTTGTCTTTCAAACCTTTTACGAACACTGTTGGCCCATGAAGTTTCTTCCTCTTTGGTTGATCTCCTCAGGTTGTTTGAGGCTTGGCTACTGGCAGACATTCCTTCTTCTTCATTTCAGGCAATATGTTTTTTTGTTTTTTCCCATACTTCCTGATTCAAAGCCACGATGGGTAATCTCAGTTCCTAGAGAGCTGGTCTCCCAATTTTTAAAGTTATGCTATAGAATTTTAATAATACCAAAGGTGGAGGATGAAGAACATAGGCTATTTGGGAAGTCAGCCTATATTTGTGTTGACTTCGGGTGCCATTATTGCCTTTATTCACGGCTACAAGATTTGTTGGTCAAGTCTGTTTAGCTATAGAAGTAAAATTGGGCTTGCATTTTCTTTTCTTTTTCTATCCTTACAAGAAACATATAAAATATCCCTTGAAACCATTGGGATGGAAAGGGATAATTGTATTTTAAACTTAAGAGCTAAAACAACCTTTAAAATCACCCCTTTTTTCACTTAACAGGAGAGAAAACTAAAAGCCAGTGAAATAAATTAGTTGTCCCAAATCACGTAACTAGCTTGAAGCAAAACCAGGAACATAACTCCGGTTCCTGAGGATATTTCCTCAGGATATTTCTACTAAATCACTGTCCCTCCCACAAGAGCACATCTGTATATTTACCAACAACAATAAAAAATAATTTAAAATATGACAGTTGCACTTTCAGTCAGGGCATTTGATCACACTTCACGTGTGATCAATTTCCCTTATAGTTACTGAAAGTCTACGCAGGAGGTTTTCATCTTTGTTTTTCCCCCAGGAATTGTCCAAGCATCCGTTTGTGTGGGTGAGTCAGACCAGCAGGGTTGACACCAAGTAAAACTGAGGAGTTCGCAGATTTGCTTCAGCGTTTCACAGAGCAGCCCCCACCCACGTACCATGATCTTATTTGGACCTCCTGTGGACCGGGAGGGCCAGTCTTCATCTCTTTTATGCTTTATTTTCATTAATGTTGGGTTCATTAATGTTGGGTTCCTCTGTGACAGACACCAGGCAGCTTGGAGACCCACGCAGTTAGCCTATCTGTCACCGGAAGATAGGATTAATCATGAGAACTGGTATTTCTGGATCTCCATTAGACAACCATGAAGATAAGCCATAGCAAACAGGATTAACCAACTGTTCCTCAGATTTAACTGCCCTGTTGTAGACAAATTGATTCAGTTATTTTAATTATCTAAACTGGAAGCATATATTAAAAATTGACATGAAAATACTCAATTTTTTTGTCCTTTCCAATATTTGCAAAAAGAAATCCTATATTTCCTGCTCTCCCCCAATACCATCTTCACCAGAGGAGAGCAATTATAACTTTCTAGGACAAAGACAATGTTTATCTGGGTATTAAAAGGACAAAAAGTGGGGAATAAAGAGAGAGGCAAACAGAATGAAGTCTGGGTATGCAGAGATGGTCTGGGGAGGCTATGGACAGGACGGCTCCAAAATAGCTATGTTGTATGACTCGAGTAAAGAAAGAAAGAGGATGTGGGGTTAGGCAAAGTTCTTAGCTGCAAGCAACAGAGATCAACTGGCTAACTTAAGCAAAAAAGTAATTTATTAGAAGGATATTGGGTTGCTCACAAACCTGAGATGCCAGGCTCAGACTACGATGAGGCACCAAGAGAGACTAAGCTACACGAAATTATGGCAACAGTCATGCTGCAGAATGGTTTTGTCAAGATGTCCACCTGGGAATCATCACCTTCTCTGCCATTAGATATGACTACCCCCGGACCCTCCTGCCGTGGACGCTACTGGTGTCAGCATTGCCAGTGAATTCTAAACTCTCCCTTCATCTTGTATTTTGTAGTCATCAATGAAAGGACCAAGCAGAAGCATCCAGCTACCTGAGCACAGGTCATGTATCTGGTTCCTTTGGCATCCATCAGCTGCCTTGCCTCCCATAGAACTCACCCAGTTTAGTGGAGTGGAGAAAGTTCCTCTAAAACACGTAAAGGATTTGAATACTGGGTAGCCCCCAAGTCAACACCACCAAAAGTCCTCATTGGGTCTTCTCAAGTGAGGGCATTTGGTCAAAGACAGCTGTATGGATCCAGACATAGGGCATCAGGGACCAAGATGTGGCAGGGAGGAAAAAGGGTACTAGAGCCTTCTATCTGTGCCCACTAAAGAGGAACATCTAATCTGAGTGTCAGAGAAGAATTAGAGTAGTATATAGCATCTCTGCCACCATGTTCATGCCAAGATTAGAAATAGTTTAGTCTCTTAAACATGGCCTTTCCTGAGGCTTCTTCTGTTCATCTCAAGAAATTTTCCTTTAGAATTTTGAAGAGGCAGATGTTTACAGATGATCAGTTTTGTCTTGTTTAGAAAGCAGTTTCTGTAAGTAATACTTATATCCTGACAATACTTTTTTAAAACTATAAATGGCACTGGTCTGTCAATAAATATCACTACAAAAAAAATTGGTGGTGTCACATCATAACTCTGACGGTCATAACAATAATTTTCTAGTGCCTTCCCAGCTTCAGAGCATTAATTAAGTAGGCCTCAGAATAGCTCCAAAAGAAACTTGCCTGCAGTGCAATCACTCAGCATATAAATAAAATCTAAGGAGGGGATCCTTGAATTCTGCCTCAAACCATAAAATAATTCTTTTTCTCTCTTCAAGCCCCTCCACTTGTACTCCAGAGTGAAGGAATTGTGAGGAGAGGGAATATAGGTGGGAGAGAGGGAGAAAAAGACAGGAAAGGTAAAGGAGAAAAGGAATCAGGCACAGGAGATGAGCAGACCCCCATACCTGAGGGATGAGGAACCAACATGGCGGCTGGCTGTCTCCCAGGAACCAAGCGTGGACATGTCTAAAGCCAGAGGAAGGTCATGGGATGGAGGAACTAATGCAAAATCTGTGAGAAACTCTGGGGAGACAGAAGATGGTGAGAGGCATTTGAAGTGAGAGGCAAATGGCAGCCCACAATTTAAGAGGCCACTGGTGAGGAACAGGTTAGAGGAGAGCTTTTTTGCCTCCTTCAGAGGTTGTCCGCCCCTAGGGGGCTTTCCTTCCAGCCCCTCTTTCTACTCTGGACCCTCCTCACATTTAGAACCTCCCTGCTGGGGTTCTCACTACTACCCCAGGTAGCTGATAACCCCAGGAGTTCAAGCTCACAGGAGAAAATAACATATCTGCAGAATGAAGCTACATGAGAGAAATCAAACTGGACAGCTTTTCCCAGATGTAGCCCAACTAATAATCAGGAAGAATAAGACTTTAAAATGAGCCAAGTGAATATCATGGAAGAGATATGGCTTTGTTAAAATGAAGCAGGTTACAGTTATAAAGATGAGCCAACTGGAAATCTCAGAGTTAAAAATAACACTGTTTACATAAAGACCTCGGCAATGGGTTGGATGTTAGAATGAACAGTGGATTAGAGAACTGGAGGATCTACCTAAAGAGATGTAGGGTATCAAGAGAAAAATTTAAAAATTGGGAGGGCAGACCCGGCTATGATGTCAACATAATAGTGGGCCCACAAAAAGAAAACAAATGGGGAGAAAGAAATATTTGTAGAAATAATGCTGAAGAACTAAGAATAGCCACTTCCCCAACATCCTGGGGGTGCTTTCTCAGGGCTTGTTGAAAGCTACAAGCTTAGCTGGACTATCTTCACTCATATAATAACAATAACTATTTGTAGTGTATGTACTAAGTGTCAGATACATGCTAGATTCCAAATATGGATAAAATCCTCCAAGAGAGAGACAAAACAAATGCATGGAACAATGACCAAATATTACAAAACATGAAAAAATCGTGTAATTGAGTATAAAATTGGGTAGGGCAGTCCATAAGTTTTATGACTGTTCAATGATGAGATCATGTTAAGTTAGGGTCTTCAGGATAGACTTGACTTGACACCTGTTCTTGTGAAGAAAATATGTAGGACAGCATTTCCCAAAGTGTGTTCTATGGAACACTTAACTTGTTTTGTAGAATAGTCTTGGTTTTGCATGTGAAAGGCTTTCCAAGTGTAGTGGAACTCGGCCCTGTTTTGACTGCCTAACATTTGAGCTCCATTCCCACATGTTTGGGGGAATTCCTCATTTTAGGAGTCTTCACTGGAGCTAGAGCTCCAGCTTGGACAGACGTAGAAGAGCAGCACTGCTTACACACGCGTACACAGACCCACACTAACCCAAATTTGGGCATGGCACGTGGCCTCGGTGCTACCAATCACATCTGCCCTTCCCAGACTTTGATTTCGGAGCCAGTGATGTAGAGAAGCAGCTGTTAGCAGCAACAGAGGCAACATTGGTTTCGAGCGATGGCCATGGCAATGGGGCGATGGCACTTAAAACCCTCCAGAGGCCTTCTGTTGCCCTTAGAGTAAAGCCCCAACCTCTTTCATGTGACTTTAAGGCTCTTCAGGACCTATAATGGTCCTTCACACACCTTCAACTTCAGCCAAACTGATTTTCTCTTAATTCTTCAAACTTCCTTCTTGCCTTGTGTCTCATTTCTCCTCCTTTTCTCCCTCTCTCCCTCCTTCCCTATGTCTGCTACATGTTCCTTTTGTCTGGACATTCCTCTTGTTCTGTCCTGCGTTTTTTTGGTTCATTTTTAGTCATCCTTTGGGAAAATACTCACCCTGAAAATCGATGTCATGCACTGCCACAGGAACTTAACTATTACTGCAATTCCTTGTTTAATTGGCATTCCGTGGGCAAACCTGTGACCTCTGTGAAGGCAGACTGTGTCCACACAGCTTAGTAATGTAGCTCTTGTGCCAGAACAATGCCTGGCACCGGACAGGGAGTCAAATATTCAGTGAGTGAACAAAGTTCATCGCAAAGTAGCACTCTAGACTGCATTTTGTTCTATACTCCTGGCCTGCCGATTATTACACCTCTCTTAAATGTTTTCCCCTGTTTTTATTGGAACAGAAATGTTTAATATAAAACTTGAATCATAAACCTAAAGAGGAATGTTTATATGGATATATTTGTGTATATGATGAAATTGGGGAGTTGAGGTATGTAAAGCATGCTTCTTAGAAAAGTGTTTTGAATGCAAAATGCTGAGTATCTAAAAGTATAGGGAGTAAATAGTTCCCAAGGGATAAACTGCTCTTTTCACGGAGACGAATGAGCTGTTCCAGGAAAGCCGTAAGACACACTGTGAAAGGAAATTAATATCCTATGTGAGATGAACTGTATAACCTTCTCCTTTGCCAGGGGAGTTTGGAAGACAGTCAACACCTGATTGATGGGTGAATGTGTGGGAGTGGAAAAGCACCGCCCAACCCAAAGCGCAGGTGGGACAGCTCTGCCTTCCGGTCTGCCTGGTGCTCTGCGGGTCACAGAGTACTGTTACCTATAGTCGGGGTGGGGGGGATGCAGATAGTCTGGGTGTTACTGTTTCCATTCCACAGCTGAGGAAACTGAGGTTCAGAGAATTTCAGTGATTTGTTCAAGGTCACCCAGGTAGTGTAGTGTTAGTGCCAGACATCAAATCTAGGTCTACAGATTTTTCTTCGTTATGATATAAATTTACAGAAGGTGGTTTTCTAAGGCCGAATCAGGCAGAAGGAATTTTTTTTCATTTTTTTAAAGATGTTATTTATTGATTGATTTGAGAGAGTGAGAGAGAGCAAGAGAGTACAAGCAAGGGGAGTGGCAGAGGGAGGGGGAGAAGCAGGCTACCCCCAAAGCAGGGAGCCCAATGTGGGGCTTGATCCCAGGACCCTGGGATCATGACGTGAGCCGAAGGCAAACACTTAACTAGCTGAGACACCCAGGCGCCCCTTTAAAAAAATTTTTTTAAAGATTTTATGTATTTATTTGCCAGAGAGAGAGAGAGAGAGCAAGAGAGCATGAGAGTACAAGCAGGAGGAGCCACAGGCAGAGGGAGAAGCGCTCCCCACTGAGCAGGGAGCCTGATGCAGGGCTCAATCTCAGGACCCCTGGGATCATGACCTGAGCTGAAGGCAGACGTTTAACCAGCTGAGCCACCCAGGCATCCCAGGCAGAGGGAATTTTAAACAGGCACATCAATAACCATAGGAATTATTTTAATGCTTATTTCTTTAAGAAAAAAAAAAGGTATAACCTATGGTTGAACTAACTCCATTCCTTATGGTAGTTATGAAAATTTGGGGATGAATGCTTCATTTACTAGGACTTTCTAGCCTCTAATAAGAAAGGGATTAAGAACTTCAAGGCCCCTTTGCTCAGGGACATCTGTTTTCCTATCATAGTCACATACTGGGCCCTCCCAGCAGGACTGCTTCACACAGCATGAAGGGTCTTGGCACGTGGGTACAAGTTGGAGATAAGCTGATGGTCTGGGAGAGGTTCAGAGTCTTGGAGAATGACTTTATTGCTTAAAAATCCTACAAATTTAATGTTGTTTGGGTTGATTTATGTTCCCCCAAAATATATGTTGGAGTCCTAATCCCTGGAATCCATCACTGTGGCCTTATTTGGAAGTAGAGTCTTTGCAGCTGTAATCAAGCTAAGATGAGGTCATTAAGGTGGGCCCTAATCCGGTGTGACTGAAGTCCTTATAAGAAGAGGGAAATTTGGATACAGACATGCCAGAAAGGAGATCAGAGTTTGAAACAGAGACACACAGAGAGAACACCATGTGACAACAAGCAGAGATAGGAGTGATACAGTTGTAAGCCAAGGAGCACTAAACACTGATGGTTACCACCAAAAACTAAGAAGAGGCAAGAAAGGACTCTATCCAGAATTTCAGAAGGAGTGTGGCCTGGCCGACATCTTGATTTCAGACTTGTGGCCTCCAAAACTGTGAAAGAATACATTTCTGTTATTTCAAGCCACCCAGTTTGTGGCACTCTATTAGGGTAGCCCTAGGAAACTAGTACACCTAATAGGGAATCTAGGCTGGCGTCTTACTGTTGGGTGAAGTACTATCTTCATCTGGGCCCTTGACCATATTTCTTTTCCAGGTTAGATGAGTGGAGACGTGAGCCATGTTAATTAGACCAAAGACAATGCAAAGTTCTGCTGGCTGAGAGAGAGAGGGAGAGAGAGATTGTAGTCGATGAAGTTAGCATAAACAGGTCAAGCACCAAAATAAAGATAGACTATAGCAAAATAAACCAGGAGAACAGTAAGAGTGCTTTAGAAACTGAGTGTTTGCCACATCCCTGAACAACAAAAAGACTACATAAAATGAGGGTTGTCACACAGAAATGGGCAAAACACAAAGGCCAGTGCATCATGGCTTCCTTTTTAGTATTATAATGTAATATTTTACGTATATAACAAGTGTAGAAAATAACGTAACAAATACCTATGTACCCACAACTCAGCTTAAGAAACAAAAAGACAATTAGAATTCCCTATTTGCCCCCACCCTATGCCATGGATGGCCACAGGAACTTGAATGTTAATGCAATTCCTTATTTAATTGGCACATCATGTGCAAACCTGTGATCTCAGTGAGGGCATATGATGTCCACGTAGCTTAGTAATGTAGCTCCTATGCCAGAACAATGCCTGGCATAGGACAGGGAGTCAAATATTTAGTGAATGAACAAAGTTCATTCTTAAGTAGCTAGAATCTAGACTGTCCTGGAATGTCCTTCATTCCCCAAAGTAACCATTTTGGGGAGACAGTTTTTCTTGGGTCCCTTGATTTCTGCACAGCTTATAGGAAGACAGTGACCGAATTTTTTTCTAACACTATTGTTTCAAGGATATTTATATAGCAAACAGCCTCAAATGATAGAGACCACGTCCATCTGTGGAGCAAAGGTAAGGCAGGTTTACTGCCCATTATAAAAGATGCGTGTTCCCTAAGCTCGTGGTTCCTCTTCTGTCTTGCAACCCACTGTACGTACGTAGGCAGCCTTCTGGGCCCGTTCATATCACCTTCATGGTACTTGGCAGCAAGAGGAAGTGATGCAGACATGCGGATGCTCATGCTGCTTGCTGTGACACGAGGAATAAAGTCCTTTGTCCCTAACCCAGGAGTCTGCCTTCCATCAGGATCAGTGAAACTGTGGCAACTGGGGTAAAGTCTCAGATCCTTCAAAGCTTTTGAAAATAATTATCTGCAGCTTGGTGTTTATCACTTCTGTGTATGTATATTTTACTACAGATGGATGATAGGTAGACGGATGATAGCTAGCTAGACAGTTTTGTTTTGCTTGTTTACAAAGTGTATGTAAATGAGATCCTGCCGTATGTAGCCTTCAGTAACCTGCTCTTTTTCTCCATTTATCTTCTTCAGAGTGATCTGTATCAGTCCATGTTGTAGCTTATTCCTTTCATTCTTGTTTATCATTCCCGGTGTGTATGTAAGAGAGTTCTTGTGTATAAACTCAGTGGAAATGCTTAGTGGAATGTAAGGTGAGCTCATTTCAGCTTTAGTAGAGCTCGCCAACCTGCCCTCTGAAGTGGTTGTGCTAAACAGCAAAGCGATATGCAGGATCTCCTGTTTCTCCGCATCCTTGCAAATGTGGCACTGCCGTCCTTCTGAGACCTTTCTGATGAGTGTAAAGAGCTGAACATCTGTTCCCATGTTCTTTGGTCATTCTTCATCTCTGCAGTTGCTCTTTATATGCTTTACCTATTTTTCTATTGGGTTGTGTTTTTCTATGAGTTTAAGGACTCTTTACCTATTCAAGACATTAATATTTTGTCTGTTATATATGTACAAATAACACCTCATATTCTAGGGCTTGTCTCTGTCCTTCATTCATGGTGTTTATATAGTTTCTTGATCTCACAGTGAAGTTGTAGGAGAAGCCTATATCCATAGTGGTGTTCAGCAGAGTCAGGGATTCAAAATAGTGGTGACAGCATGATCTGACCAAGCATTGTGTGCAGAGTGGGATGCAAGAAGCTTGGTTTCCAGTCATGCTTCTGCCAGAGCTGAGTATCCTTGGGGAAGGCGTGTCACCTCTGTGTCTTAGGCGCCTCATAGGTAAATAGAACCTTTGGACTGGGTGATCTTCTTGAGCACCTTCCCAGATATAATACGTTTCTCTAATGAGTCAGAGTCATGTGCACCAGGCAGGCAATGACAGGAACTACGTGGACAAGTCCAACTTAACTATAGTCTGGGGAATGACTGACCAACTTCTGTGCTGTTTTGCTTGACCCGCCCACATGGGTGGCCGCTTTGTCCTCTGCGTACCCACAGCCCTTGCTCACGTTGCTACCACAATATCATCACATGACGCTGTTGGAGATAACATCATTAGTCTCTCTGACTAGCTTGTGAGTTCCTCAAGGACAGGGTTGCCTTTAGTATACCTGCAGCACCTCTCATAGCTCTTAACTCAGTGAATGTTTGATGCATGATAGAGGGAGCATGAAAGGGTAGCAGGAAAGGGTAGAAAGAGGGAGGGAAGGAAGAGAAGACCAAATAACCTAAACACTGCCGAGATATACACCTAGTGAATATAACACAGTTATTGAAACAGTGCACATTAGGAAAAGCAAATACTATTTTAGCTATTTTACAGACAGACTCAGTTTTTCAAATCACACGGGAAAACAGTGCTGTGCTTAATAATGGAAGCCAATAATCTCTGATTTATAGTCTGATGTTCCAACTAATAGAGCCTACAGCCTCATTAATTTAGCAAAACCAAACCGGATTTTAAATTAAACTCATTTTCATCTTCTTTATGCAACAGAATTATATTACTTATAATTTTGAACTTTTCCCTACTGACACATTCTAAAAGATTAAAAAGGGAATCTCGAAGCTTTAAGACCTTTCATACTTGTGATCTATATAATATCAGAAATGGGAGTACTTAAGTAATTCTTCTCTCTTAGCTGTAACGCAACTCCTTGTTTGTAATAAACATAGAAAGAAAATAAGATGTGTACAGCAGTCCCCCCTTATCCGTGGTTTCACATTCCACAATCTCAGTTACCCGTGAACAACCACAGTCCAGAAGCAGATGACCCTTCTTCTGACATATGGTCAGAAGGTCAATAGTAGCCTAGTACTATGTCACAATGCCTACATCTCCCACCTTGCTTCATCTCATCACGTAGGCATTTTAGCCTCTCACATCATCACAGCAAGAAGGGTGAGTACAGTACGATATTTTGAGAGAGAGAGAGACTACATTCAATAACTTCTATTATACTATATTGTTATATTGTTCTATTTTATTATTAGGTATTATTATTAATCTCTTACTATGCCTAATGTATAAATTAAACTTTATCATAGGTATGTATGTGTGGGGAAAATACGGTATATATAGGGTTTGGTACTATCTGCAGTTTCGGGCAACCATTGGCGGTCTTGGAATATACCCTCCCACCCAATGGGTAAGGGCAGGGGACTATGAAGTGTTCATGACAACAGGAAGAAGCCACAGGAGGGAAAATCTTGGCTCTTGGGAATGGTCTGTTACAAGGTGTCACGATCTATCGGGCATGGTCAATACACTGTCCTTCATTAGTTTTGCCTTTACAGGGCTTACTTCACTGCAGCAAATGTAATCCAATTTTCTCAGTTGTACATTAGCCTCTGAAAAAGCAAAGCAAAATTTGAACAGGACTCTTTATCTTTTCCCGGGGGCAATGCATTATCTATTTGTGTCAAAAAACTGCCCAGTGTCTTCTGTCTCCTACTCGAATATATTTTTCTGCAATTTATTATGTCAGTATCTCTGAGTTTGTTTTTATTATAATTAGTAAGACCATTATTACATAATACAAACGTAAATGGATTACAAGAGCCAGACAAGGAATAAAATTAGGTGTGGCAATGAGGAGTGAGTGGGGTAAGATGGTGGCGATATATCTGTTCTCCCTACAGATCTCCTTCCTACTAGCCCAGTTTCAGCCCCATAAGACACCAGCTTCCAGACATAACTCTTGACATTTGGTGGTGTCATGGTTGTGACTTCATAATAACGGGCAGTTGGCAAGTTGCTGACAAACGGGGTCATCCACTAGATGGTTTGGTTGGAACAGTACTTCCCAAAGCTCAGGCTCCAATCCGTGTGCACCAGAACCCCGCAGCATGCCCGGTAAGCATGCGTATCTTTAGGTTCTAGTCTTGATCTGCTGAATCAGAAATGCTAGCGGTGGATTTGAGGGATTCGAATGCCAAAAAGCACACTAACATTTGAGAATCACTGTCTTAAAGCATGAAAAAAAAATGGAGGGAAATCCCCTCTGGCACTCAGTACTTCAGAGGCAGGAGGAAGCTGCATTCCCAGGTAACGAAAAGACAGCAGACAAGCTAAAGAGGAAGCTTGCCTTGGGTTCTACCTCAGCTCTGACTACTGCAGAGTGAAGCAAGACTAAAAGCGTGTTCTAGAACCACGTGCTGCAGAATGCTGGTGAGTGTTCGGATTATGAACTGCGAAAGGGAGCTTGCTTCTGAGCTGATGCACTTTGTCAACACTAGGGACACCGAAGATGAAGTTTACAGCTCCCTAAAAGAGCCAGGCAGGTAAACAGTTAAAATACTGTATGAGTCACAACAAGATACCACATCACACCCACTAGGACAGTAATAATCAAGAAGACAGCAACAAGGGTTGACGAGGATGTGGAGAAATTGAAACCCCCATATAGTACCAGTAATGTAAATTGCTAGAATATAAAATGATGACTCTCTTTAGAAAACATTTTGGCAGTTCCTCAAAAAGTTAAACATAGAGTTACTGTGTCCCGCAATAATTCTACTCTTAGGTATACACTAAAAAGAATTAAAAACATAGTCATACAAAACTTGTATATAAATGTTCGTGGCAGCCAAAGAGTGGCAACAACCAAAATGTCCAGAAACTGAAGAATACATAAACAAATGTGATGTGTGCATACAATGGAATATTATTTAGCAATAAAAAGAAATGAAGCTACGACATGGAAGAATCTTGAAAACATTTTGCTAAGTGAATAAGCCAAATACAAAAGGGCGTATGTTATTCCATTTATATGAGATGTCCAGAATAGGCAAATTCATAGAGACAAAAATTAGATTTCTGGTCACCAGGGATTAAGGGAAGGAGGGAATGAGGAATGACTGCTAATGGTTACAGGGCTTCTTTTTGGAGTGATGAAAATATTCTGGAATTAGATGGTGGTGATGGTTGTATAGCTCTGTGAATGTACTAAAAACTACTGAATTGTACCCTTTAAGAGTGAGTTGTGTGGTGTGTGAATTATATCTCTATTTTATTTTATTTTATTTTATTTTATTTAAGATTTTATTCATTTGTTTGTCAGAGAGAGAGTGCGTGCGCACACAAGCAGAGGGAACAACAGGCAGAGGGAGAAGCAGGCTCCTCACTGGGCAAGGAAAAGCCCGATGCGGGACTTGATCCCAAGACCCTGGGATCATGACCTGAGCCAAAGACAGACACTTAACTGACTGAGCCACCCAGGTGTCCCTATATCTCTATTTTAAAGAGCAATGGAAGAAGTGTCCAAGAGAAAAATAATAAATTGGACTACATGAAAAAAGTGCTTTGTGGTTACCTCTAGGAAAAACTCACTTCCATTTTCTTCTACTCACACTCAACACTTCTGATACCAGATGTGTGGGTTTTCTACACATCAAGTAATTCTGTGACACCAGCTGGGTGTCCTGCAGTTCAGTTCTGTTCTACCTGGTTTTAGCATCAGATCTCATATGTTAAGGGCTCGGTCCCACAAGACTGCTCACCCCCCACTTAATATGCCAATCGCAAGTCCAGGTATTAGGGTAAATCTGAAAATTCCCAGAGCCACTGAAGGCCTTGCCCTATAGGACAATACCCAGATGAAATTGACACCTGAGGGGGATAGCGCTGGGGATAAGAAGACTGGATCAGGTCCTGTCAATGAGGAGAGGAACCATGAGAACATTGAGAACATCACTGTGGGTGGAGGGGAAGGTCTGGATTCAGACAATACGAAGGACACAGAAGCAGCAGAGCTCAATGACCTGTTGACTGAGAAGGCTAAAGAAGTAGGAATCATGGATGACTCTCGGCTAATGGTTCTCATTAGATGAAGTGGCTTCCGGGTGAGGCTGTTCAACAAGCAAGGAAATTCAGAAGAAATTAAAGTTAAGAGGGAAGAGTGACAGATTCCATTTCTGACAGAGTTTGAGGTACTGGTGGAACATCCAGAACTTAGGAAAAAGTTCTGCACAAGAGGTAGGGTGCTGGCGATTATCAGCTAGCTGAAGCCTAATTTCCATGGAAACATGTAGAGTTTAGGCACAAGAAAATGTTCGCTTCATGAACAAGTGCTTCTTAGCAAACTAATAAATTACTCTTGGATTGTTTCAATGTTAAAAAAAGCAAAGTGGTTTAATGAAGAATGATATGAGAAGCAAATAATAATTATATGATATCCATGTGGTTCTGTTTCCTCTCAGTTTCCGTTTTGAACATGTGTAGATCTTTCAGGGTTTAACTGCAAGATTTTCTTGTTTCGTTTCTTCTCCCTCATAAAGAAGCTTTCAAGAGAATACTAGGTTTTAATACAGCAGGAGGGGGAATCTCATGTGCAATATCAAGTTTTACATTTTCTTTCTGACCATGTCTTTTTTTGTTTTGTTCTTTTCCACATAGTCTATGGTATTATACAAAGTGAAGGAAAACACCAGAACCATCTAGATCCAGGGCCACGGTTCAATTTTCTGTCTTTAAAACAGCCATGATGGTGTTAAATCCTTGGGGCCGTGTATTCAGAAGGAGCCGTGGAGCTGCTAGGCTAGAAAAGCATTTTGTGTCAGGGACTGATTTATGCCTTGGAGCAGAGCAAGGAGAAGAATACTCAGCCCCTATGGTATCTGTTGCTAGGGGAGCATCAGGCCATCTGCGAGTCTTTAATAAAACATGGCAATAACATTTTGGTTTGAAGCACAGAACGATTTTCCAAACCAAAATGAAACTTTGTCAGCAACTGAGGAGCTTGTAAGTCTTTTTTTTTTTTTTAAGATATTTGTATCTGTAGCATTCATATTCAAATAAGAAGAGACATCAATATCTTTCTTTTTTTGTTCTGGGCTTATTCTCAAAACCTTGTATTGACTGCCCAATTCGAACTCCTCAGCCTGCCATTTGAAGCCTCCAGAATCTGGTTTCCCTGAAGATCATGTCAGGTGGCAGCTATGGTGTGTGTGTGTGTGTGTGTGTATGTGTGTGTGTGTGTGTGTGTGCATGTGCGATTTGCCTTACCCCTCTCTCTGCCCTGGATCACAGGTGAATGCTGTGCGGGTGTATGTGAATAGTTCCTCCGAGAACCTCGACTACCCAGTCCTCGTCGTGGTTCGTCAGCAGAAAGGGGTGCTGTCCTGGCAGGTTCCTCTGCTCTTCCAAGGACTGTAAGTGAATCTTCTAAAAACTTCACTACATTTTTTTTTTCTTTCAATGACCTAGACCTCAACTGGTGTTTTCCCTAGTAAAACGAGAAGTCAGACTTCTGGAATGTTGACATGATATGCATTCAAAATGCCAATAGTGGTTATAGCACATAGCCCAAACTGTCCAAGTCTGTTTAGTTTCCATCTCTGTTTTTTTTTTTAAGTGCATTGGGCATGGAGCCCACTATGGGGCTTGAACTCACAACCCTGAGATCAAGACCTGAGCTGAGATCAAGAGTCAGATGCTTAACTGACTGAGCCACACAGGGACCCTGACTCTTTGAATTCAGATAAACATTCTACCTAGATGTGTAGCACCTGAAGAACTTTTAGCATTTTAATTCTATCCGGAATATTCTGTAGCTCTTGGTTAGTGGATCACCCACTGAGGACAGGGCTAGGTTCAGCAGTCAATGTAAGTGAGTAACACCTCCATTCTTCAAAATGCCCAGAGTGTGCATTCTTCATTCTATAGCGTTTAAGCACTACTAAGTGCTAGAAACTAGGGATACAGCAGTAGGGGGAAAGGAAAACAGAATCCCTGCCCTCATGAAGTTTATACTTTTGCAGCGGAAACTGCATAAGGTACTCTTGCACTACTAAGAAAAAAACCAGAAGGCATTCAGACATAGGTACATAGTATGCGGTAACTCATTTTTAGCGGCTGAGTAATTTGAGGATTGAAGTAGTAATTCTCATAAGGTTATTTGGCTCTGGGTTTTTTTTTTTTAATGTTCCATTTAGCAAAAGCTCAAAGAGTAGAAATATGAAATCAACTGGTTGTTTTGTACAACACAGTTTCCCCTTCAAAACTCAGTATTTTTTTTCTTCATTGAGTTAGGAAGATGGTTTAATGTAATGTAGACACAATCAAAGCGAAGTGGCCAGCACTGAAGAGTCCTCGAGTCCCCGTTATTACATCACACAAGCCACAGACTAAATCACTAGCAGTAGGTCCGGTCTGAAATTTAAAACACAAGCACTTGAAAACAAATTTGGAGAGAAATGAAATCAGATCAGCTTTTTTTCCTTGCTCGTTCACGGAGCCTCTCGTGAGGCTTGTTCTTGCTTGTTTTTCCCTCCACGGCTGCTACAGATACCAGAGGAGTTACAGCTACCAGGAAGTAAGCCGCACTTTGTGTCCCTCAGAAGCCACCAATGAAACAGGACCTCTGGAGCAACTGATATTTGTAGACGTCGCATCCATGGCTCCACTGGGCGCCCAGTACAAACTGCTGGTTACCAGGATCAAGCATTTCCAGCTACAGTAAGCAGGATGTCTCATGGCCTTTTTCTATTCATTTGTCTGCTCTTCCTGTGCTTGGGCATGCTCAGTCCAGTTTCCTTTCTTCCAAGTCAGGACTCAAGAAGGAAATTAGCTACTTGGCCTCTTGTCTTAGCACCTTCTGACCCTTCCTGCTCACAGCTGGACAGCAGGACTGTAATCTGTGCAATAGGGAAGCAGTAGGGACTGGCGCAGAGGGGAACAGTGCCTGACCTTAGAGGTGTGTCTGTTTTCAGGGGTTTTGTGAGGACCCTGCCCACCTGTAGTCCAAGTGAGAGGCCCTAGGTGATTGGGTACTTCTGTATTATGCGTCAGTGCCACTCTCCTGAGTTCTGTTTTTCTTCTGAGGAAGACCTTAGCTATCTTTCTTGCCCTTATTGCTATTCCAGTTTTCTCCTTCCAGGTTAAGCATGTATACAGGTAGAAAATAGTGTCATGTGGCTTTGTCTTTTGTGGGACAACTAATGACTCTTTCCTCCTTCTCTTGCACTACCATCTTTTGAAACAAAATCAGTTGGGATACACCATCTCAAATTGTTCATATTAGACATACATATAATAAATTCCATTGAGGGAATGGTCTCCAAGGGAATCTGTTCTTTTCCAGAGGTTACTCTTGTAAAATATTGCATATATTTGTGTGAAAATTTAAACAGAAAGGTCATTCCTTAATAAGGCCAGAAAGTTCAGAAACTTTCTGTCCCACTCTCTTCTAAGATCAAAGCTTCTCAAGAGTTCAGACCACCTCATCCTCTCTCAGTGTTTTAAATAAATTTCAAAAGAAAATATCATCAAATTGGTTTATTAAAATTAGAATTTATACTCATCAAAATGTATCAGTAAGAGAATAAAAGAACAAGCCATAGACTAAAAGACAACACACATAACTATAAAGGGTTCATAGCAGAATTTATAAAGAAGTCCTACAAATCAGTAAGAAAAAAACGGGTAAGCTCTTGGCTGCTGTCCCCATTATCACCCACACTTCTGTGGCTCTGGCTTCTTGTAGGCAAGAATCTCGGCACCTATGAGTCTAGGTACTGCTGAGGGTGGAGACTGGCCCCCAGATGTGCACAAGTTTGTGTACCCAAGTCTGTGTGCCCATAGGTCCAGACTCAGCTTCCCTGGAACAAATAGGTTTTCTGAGGAAAAAAGTGAGGAGATCTCAGGAACAAAAATTAAGAAAACAATCCTGTGACCTAGACCTCTCACTAGAACTTTGGTACAGAGAGTGAAGAGTTTCAGAAAGGGAATCAATGTTTATATTTACCCAATGAAAAAAATATTTATATATATAATATAAATAAACTCCAATATGCCAAGAAAAAGTCTAAGAATGTCAGTGGGATTTAGAAAAAAAGGAAACTATGTGTTGCTTTAAAGAGTACAAGCCTACGTAAAAAATATATAGATGTAAATAAAAGGACAGTGGAAGAACTATACTAATACTGGCCAAAAGAAAGTTGATGTAGTATATATATCATATTATACAAGATATACCTTAATGCAAGAAGCATTATTAGAGATAGAGGGACAGTTCATATTTCTAAAAGTGTCATTCACCTGAAAACAAATATAAATTCTAAATTCGTATGCACCTACTAACATCACTTCATAATATACAAAGCAAAAATTTCAGAATGAAAGAAGAATTGGACTAACTCGCAGTCTTTGTGGAGATTTCTCTATAGCTAATGGAATAAATAGACCAAAACATACATATATATATATATATATATATATATATATATATATATATATATATATATATTAATTAGATAAAACGGGCATTGGTGAACTATGGCCCACAGACTGGTCACTGGGTTTTTTAACTCAAGTTTTATAGGAATACAGCCCTTCTCATTCATTTACCTATTGTCTCTGGCTGCTTTCATACTACAATGGCAACGGTGAGTAGTTGGTATGAAGACATTGTGGCCTATAAGCCCAAAATATTTACTCCCTGGCCCTTGAAGAGAGAAAGAGCAGATGAACCTGATCAACAAGCTTGAGCTAATTAATGTGTTTAGGAAACTGTGTCTCAAAACGATAGAATGCCTAATCTTTTCAAGTACACATGTGACATTTACCAAAATTGCCAAGTTCTAATGCATATCTTGATAAATTTAAAAGAACTGAAATCCTGTGTATGGAATTGAGATAGAAATCAACTACAGAATGATGTCTATACAATCCCCACAATGTTTGGAAATTAAGTAGTCTACCTCTAAATAACTTATGAGTCAAAAAAGTAATTACCATGAAAATTAGAAAATATTCTGAACAAATGATAATGAAAATATGATATATCCAAGCTTCTGGGATTCAACTAAGCACTGCTTAGAGGAAAATGCATAGCTTCAAATGTGTATGTTAGAAAGGAAGACTGGCTAAAAATCAATGTGGTAAGTGTCCATTTCAAGAAGTTAGAAAGTAAAACTCAAAGAAAGTGAAAGAAAGTAATGAAATAAGAGCATAAAACAATGAAATAGAGAACAAATCAACAATGGACAAAATCAACCAAGCCACAAGTGAATTATTTGAAATAACTAGTAGTATTTTTATGCCTGTTTTTTAAAAAATAAATAAGGCAAGCCCATTGGAAAAAAAATAGGCAAGAGGTTTGAACATACACTTTACCAAAGAAGGTATCCAAAATGATCCCCCAAACACAATCTTACTAGCTATCAGAAACACAAATTAAAACTATAATGAGATTTCACTACACCTACCAGTTTCTATAATTTGAAAAGACTGACAATGCGATTTCACTCCTACTTATTATAAACCCAACTCCTAAATATATAATTGTTCTATTCACCTGATGGAATACTATACAACAATAAAAAAGAACTATTGCTGTACCTGGCAACAGGGTTAAATCCCACAAACACAGTGTTAAGCAAAAGAAGCCAGACAAAAGAAACATATAACTGATTCCATTTATATAAAGTTTCAAAACAGGCAAAACTATTCTGTAATGTAACAAGTTAGGATAGTGATAACTTTGGAGAGGAAAGAGGAAGTGTATGGCTATTTACCCGGTGAATTCATTCAGATATATACTTATGACTTGCATTTTTTTCTATATGTTTGTTATACTTCAATAGAAAGATTAATTTTTTAAAAATCAGAATATTTAAAAATAGAATATATTTCTTTTTGCAGCTTATTTTTCTGATCAGAATGTTTCGTTCTATTATAAAGCTCACCTTAAATTTTCTAAAGTAGTTTATAAAGAAGTCTATAGCCAGTGGAGTTGCTAATAGGACTCCACTGTTTATCTTGGTCTTCTCTGCAGCTCTTGATAATGTATACCCATACAGATGATTGGACAGATGGATGAATGAATGTCTAGAAGGATGGAGAAATAGTCACAGCATTTTGTCCAAGTCCCTCTATTAATTTTGGTGTAGAAAAAAAGTGACACAATAATTTCAAGAGCAAAAAAATCCCTCACTCCCACCCCTGGGGGGAGAAAAGGCAGAAAAAGTTTCTCTGGTAGATAAAATCCACCCTGATCAATTAAGTGAGAGCTTCTAGGAGGGAGGTTTGAGCATTAAAATATATTTTTTTAAAGATTCCCAGGTGATTCTAAAGCGTAGCCAGAGTTGAGAACCACTACCTCTAAGCAATTTCTAAATATGGTGCTTACATTTAATTATTTTAATACTTAAATCTATTTATGATGTTAAACAATATGGGGATTCGTGGGGATACATTTGCAGGAGGTGGCAGCACAGTACTTGAACAGAGTGCAGTTTGAACTTCGGAGAAACCTCACATTTACTGATTGGTCTCTATGTCTTTGACCTGTCACTGTCACCTGGTGGCAGTGTACTTGAATTCTAGGGCTGGTTTTCCTGGGAGGCTAATTAGACCCTTTGGAGGACTGAATTCTGTGAAACTGAAATCATAAGGTCACAACTCTGTGCAAGTGTTAATGAATGATATGCATGCTGTTGGAACTGCAAATCTATTCCCTCACGTTGTTTTCTGTTTCTACCTCTTACAATATGACTTGACCTCAGCAACCAGACATCAGAGCATTTCAAAATGCACACAGTTACTAGGGCTTTGATGAGAATAAGATAAGTCTGAGAAGAGATGGTAACTGAAATATATATGCATCTCTTCCTCCTTGGCTCTGGATTGTCCCACACCAACCTTACTGGTGACCCAGAAATCCAGAGGATGATGGTAACGGGCAAGAGTTGGGGATTGTGGTGAGATCTGAAGTCTAGGTATTGAGAGAAACACTGAAAAATCAACTCCAAAGTCCTAACATTGCAGTTTCTGTTGTATGTTTTTGAGTGGCAGACTAGAAGGTATACGAAACATGTTTCAGGATTTTTTTTTCTAGAATCATAAATTTTAAGAATGAAAGGAACTTTGGAAATTGAATCCACTCACTTCATTTTTACAGATGAGCAAACTGATGCCCAGAGAGGTTAAGTGACTTATCTAAACCCACAGCTAAGAAAGGGTAAAGTCAGGACTAGATTCTACTTCTAACTACCAGTTCTGAGCTCTTCCCACTATAATATGCTATTTCTATTTTGTGTTTAAAACTGCCCTCCGAATTTTTATGTTGCCCTAAATATGTTTCTCAATTCCATGAAAATTTATTTCAATCAAGTCTTAAAAATAATATTCTGCCTTAAAGCATTACTCCCTGCCACCTAACTATCCCTTACCCACCTACACACACACACACACACACACACAGCTTAGCCATCACTCATTTTCCCAATTCCAGTGACCTAGTGTTGTGTGAAGTGAAGCATGAAGTTGCAGGCAGGGAAGAGCCCGAGGCTGTAGGGGCAGGCAGGCAGCTGATCATGGGGCGGGAGGAGTTGGGAAGGGGTGTGAAGAAAGTTAGGTAGTTGCCTAAGTTGTAATAGTTGTGTGGAGGATTGGAAGGGGACAACAGTGGAGGCAGAGAAATTAGAAGGCTTGATGCAGTGGTCAAGATAATAATGAGAAGAATTGAAGAATTTAGAGATGAAATTAACAAAACTTGATTGGCTATGAGGAGTTAGGGAAATGGGAGAGTCAAAGATGGCCTCCTCCATTGTAGATGGTGGAGCCACTAAGAAAATGAGAATGTTGAGGAAAGAAGAGATGGTAAGTTCACTTTGGGACATGTTGAACTTGAAGTACAGATGTTGGGCAGAATGCTGAATACACAGCAGCATGATGCTCGGAAGAAGGGTCTGGGTGACAGATAGCAGACTGAGTAGACGTGCTTCAGGGAGGCTGGTCCACACAGTGCTTGAGGTGGAATAACAGGAGAGAGCACAGAGAAACAGGTAGTAGTATCCGACCCTTGATCTTTGAGATCTTGTATGCTGTGCTAAGGAGATGTTGTTGTTGTTGTTGTTGTTGTTGTTGTTTTAAGATTTTATTTATTTATTTATTTATTTTAGAGAGAGAGTGCACGCAAGCAGGGGGAGGAGCAGAGGGAGAGGGAGAGAAAAAACCCCAAGCAGACTCCATACTGAGCATGGAGCCCCACACGGTGCTCAGTCTTACAACCCCAAGATCATGACCAGAGCCAAAATCAAGAGTCAGATGTTTAGCTGACTGAGCCACCCACGTGCCCCTGTGCTATGGAGTTTACACTCCACCTTTCAGGTTATGGGAGCCCCTAAAGCTTTTAAGCAACAGAATAAAATAAACATATCTGATTTTTGAGATGAATTTAGTAGTCACATGGAAGATGAATTGGAGAGAGGAGAGGGTAGAGACAAGCAAATGAAAAGCTATTTGAATAGAGAAGAATAATGATAAGGAACTGAACATATTATAGCAGCAACAAAGGTGTAAGGGAGACAAAGAGTCAAGTAATATACATAGAGACAATCCACAAATTCAAAAAATACATGTGGCAGAATAAAAAACACAGTCCTATATGAGTACTTGCAGGCTTTGACCCTCCTCCAGCCTTCTAAGTGGGGATTTGAGTCTTTGTTCTGAGAGACTTTTGAGTGAGATTGCTCAGCTACCATGCTGTGAAAAGTAATAGATTTTTTGAGGAAATGGGTGAGTGAAGAGGCTTTTAGACCATTTTGCCATGTGTCGTACTATGTAATCACCCGTTGGTATTTGGGGATAGGCTACAATAATGATTTCCATTACTTTCCCAGTTTTTTTCTTACTGGACGCTATGCTGGGCAAAGATGGTACTCCAGGTGGGTCAGGTACATCCGGGTTACTTATACACTGACAGAGTCAGTGAGACTTTGTGATCAATCAGATGTGGAAGTTGATAAAAAGGTAGTCCACGATGACTCCAGCAATGATGTCAGAAGTCTGGTGGGGTTTACTAGCAAAGAGCCATAGGGGGTCGGGATCAGGAAAATGACAGCACATTCCATTTTGATCATGTGGAGTCTGAGGTGTGTGAGGGACAGCCAAGTGCAGAAGCCCAGCAGACGATCATGGCAGAGCCCTGGGCTGGACATGGACACTTGAGATTCACTGATATTTTTGGTGAGTTTTGTGGCAATCGAATATATATGTGATTTTTATGGCAATAAAAAATATATATCATGTACGCGGCTAAGGAAAGTGAGAAGGTCAAGAATAGCAGGTGACTTTCTTATGTAAGGGATGGTCTGAGAAACAGGAGCTATCAAAAGACGCTGAGTAGATATAGCAGATGTGTGGGAGAAAACCCAGGAAAGCAGGTGTCACAGAGCCCATGGGGGGAAAGAGTTTCCAGACAGAGGGAATGGTCGTCGGGGTCAGATGTCCCAGAGAGGTAAAGTTAAGGATCAAATCACCGGATTTAGCAGTTAGGAGGTGACTGTTACCGGCTGCAAAGGCAACTTCAGGGAGATGGTGTAGAAAGAATCCTGACAGCAGCGGGGAGAGGAAAGGATGAATGAGGGATGAAAGCAGAACACAATTGTAAGAAGCTGGTCTGTGAAGGAGGGGGGAGGATAGAGAATGACGTCAAAGGAGGGAAATACAGGCAAAGGGAAGGCATTTTGTTGGGGTGGGATTTTTTGGTTATTTATTTTGAAAGTGGTTGATATTGGTGTATAAAATGTATAGGACCGTTGAAGTTTGTAGACGGAGAGCCCCAGAGAAGGAAAGAAGGGACGGGATGTAGCACATGCCTGCGGAGTTCATACTCAGACCGGAGCGATGGGGTGGAAGGTTGCACAGGACCAGAGCGTTGCTGGAAGGGTTGGGGTGAGCGAAGGGAGTCCATAACAGATGGCAGGAAGGAGAGAACAGGGAATGCTATTCCGAAGTCCATAGTCCAAGTGAATAATAGGGCGTAATTTCCTTCAACAAACAAAGAGTGGATTTTGCGCACACACTGGGCTCTGTGCCAGGGGCTGGCTACCACAGGAAGAAGAAGATGCGGGGAGCCATCATCTTCTCTGGTACTCACCCCAGAACGACTTAGCTTTTGCCCCTGCCTCTCTTCCCACCCCCTTTCCTTGTTCTTCCGTTTTCTTACTCTCCTGTATGGGTTTCTCCTCTCTCTTCCTCTTCTTCTCACGTCTCCCCTATCTGTACATTCACCCCTCTGGAGGCCATCTGGTCCTTTTCCCTTCCCCTCTTCCTCAAATTAAGCAAAACGAGGGAACAAAGTCAACTTTGAGTTTTTCTTATTTATGGAATAATCATTTGTTTCCTGTGCTTCATTTGTTTAAACAAATAGGTTGGAAACTTCCTGCTGTTTCTCTAAAGGTGTGCAGGAGTCTCAGTTAGCTTTGTTCTGTAGCTTCAGCACTCTGGGTGAAATCAACCTTGCCCGACCTGTGGCAGGGCCCTCGGGAAGGAAGCAAAATGTTTCATCTGCAACAGACTCAATGTGTACTTTGCGTACACGGTTGACTCTGTGAGAAAGAGAGGGCTTAAATGTGATCGTCTTAAAGAAAATGATGGTTTTGAAGTTTCTGTGTATTATACCGGTAGAGAAAATGTAAAGAAGAAGGAACAAAAATCATATTGATGCCTATACTTTCAGTATTACCACTGGAATTCAAATGATAGAGGAGTGTACAAAAGAAATTTCTGGCCAAAGAAAACTGGTTGCATCTGGAAATCTCCTGCTGTCTGTTGCTAGCCAAGAAAATCAGTGTCTTTTTCTTTCCCCTGACCTGGCAACTGAACAGAACTGAGGCCCCGTGTTGCCCTGGTAACAGCAGATGACGCGACACTGCTGTGAGGGAGCCACCAGGCCACACACAGCACGGGGTCCTGACTCTGGCCGGGGAATCTCGGGAGTCAACACACAACTGGGCTTGACACTGACTTTGGCTTCTTGAGCCGACTTCGGGCCACAAGTTTTCAAACTGTGCTTCAACAGAAGCAATCCTTGACACGGATCATTTCTGTTGGGAGTAGCTACATAAAAAATTGCACCCGTTGCTAAATTCTGCGCCCAGTCTGCCAACAGCCTAAAATTGTTGGTCATTAAATTTAGAAATAGCGCTCGAGTTTGATGACTTCTAAACGACGCCTCCAATTATAAACTTGTTAAATGTTTTGACAATGTCCTTCATAAAGGAATCTTCAGTAAAGTTTTTAAAAAACCGTTTTAACGTTTATGAAAGGAAAATTCGCAGTGGAGAGAAAGACTCTTTACAGAGCAGCAAGGGATGAAGCTGGGAAGCGACCCCAGGACAAGCTCAAGTTCAGGTTCCCTGAAATGCAGGCCAGATTGGAGGGGTGGGGGCAGGATATTCCCCAGCTGCCAGCTTCAAGAATGCAGTGGGCTTGTGTGAGCGATCTTCGCAGCTCAAGATGAAGCAGGAGCCAGAAAGTGCAGAAGGCTAACAACAGCCCTTACAAAACTATAGAGAAGGCCAATTTGTCTTTGTGTTTTCCAGCTTCTTAACCTGTTTCACATGTGTTCAGGCCACGCAGCACTTTCTGCTACAAGTGCATGCTTCCCACGTGCTTCTCACACTCTCCTTTCCTCGGTGCTGGATTGCTGCTGTCCTTCACAGAAGAACAAAAAGAGCTAATAAAATAGTTCACAGTAAACTACTAACTGGAGAGAAAACCGCTTCATTATATTCTTCTGGTGGTATTGGCATTTTAGAGGATGGCCTTAGAAGGCAATGTGTAACCTGAAGAGGACAGTCTTGGACAGGGACTTCAGCTGGTGTGGCAGGCAACTGGAGAAGTGCTTGGGGGCCAGAAGAGTATGTTTCTAGCCCCAGGGCCCCTCCTATGGTGATGATGTATTCACCACATTTAACATAATGATCTTTTGCCATGGATACATCCAAATTATTTTGAAGTGCTACCTACATTATCCAAAAAGACCTCAAGCCTTCTTTTCCTCTCTCTTTCAGCCCACTTCTGACACCTAAACTCTGCACTTGATTGTAAAACCTTAAGAGAATCCAAAGGCAAAAGTGTCTGCAAAAGCAAAGTAATTACTTTTATAGGTCTGACGTCATGGGTACATAAAGACATAAAATTGATCCCTCCCCAATTTGATCATTCTTGAGAATTGAAACCAAATCTTCATGCAGTTTACTTTGTCAGTTTGATGGGACTAGAACTCCTTTCACAAAGGGTCAGGCTTTCCTTGCATCGACTTTAGGATGGTTTTCTTTCACATAAATCATTTTTGCTTTTACTAACTTAGCTTCTCTCTCACTTTTCCCCCTTTCCCTCTCCCACTTACATTTCTCAGGACAAATGTTGCCTTTCACTTCACTGCCAGCCCCTCTCAACCTCAGGTAAGTGAAGGGTTCCAAGGTTATCGTGATCCTACCTGTTGACCATACCTCCCAAAAAGCTATGGGAATGGGTAGAGTCAGCATGTGGTGTTGCCCTAGGCTTTTCACAACTTGAGATATATTTGCATTTTTGGCATGTTGTTCATATTACTGGGATTTTAGACACAACATTTAATCTTATCACTTTAATTGGTGTGAAATGGGAGGCGTGACATCTGTTGGCAGATGTTCCTTGGCTCATCTTTTAGCAAATTGTGTGCCTGTTATGCACCAAGGAGAGTATTAGACTGTACTAGGTGCTGGAAATAGGAGGTGAGGAAGAAAGAGGTGCAGCTTCTGCCCTCGTGGACCTTGTAATCAGAATGGGTGCTGGGGGGGGGGGGGCAGGGAGTGAAGAGTCAAACTCAATACAGGTATGCAAATAATTAATTGACCTAGAAATGCAATAAGAATAAGACAGACTTTGATTTCTACAGTGTTATGGGTAAAATAAATTAGTTATTCCTGTCATAAAGAGAGGATGTCATAAAGAATGCTGACATGAGAAGAACTAGATATTTGTTCTGTGCTCTCCATTAAACCATAATCGTAAACGGAATAAATACTTGAAAACTTTGATTTAAGCTGCTTTTCTGTTGACTCTTCTAGCTCCCTTCCCTCTTTCTTTCATAGCTTCTGAAAGAGTGAAGTCTATGCAATAGCCAGTTTATAACAGATTTTTTTAATGTCCTGATATTTTTTGTAAATCTTTTGCAGGCTGTAATACAGCTTAGGTCATACATGGCTACCTAATTTTTTGGGTTTTTTTTATGCTAAACCTGGGATTGACATAATATAGGGAAACTTGTGTAAATCTATTTTTTTATTATGATATGTTAGTCGCCATACTGTACATCCTCAGTTTTTGATGTAGTGTTCCATGATTCATTGTTTGCGTATAACACCCAGTGCTCCATGCAATATGTGCCCTCCTTAATACCCATCACCAGCCTATCCCAGTCCCTCACCCCCTGCCCCTCCAAAGCCCTCAGTTTGTTTCCCAGAGTCCATAGTCTCTTGTGGTTCATTCCCCCTTCTGTTTACCCCCCTTCATTCTTCCCTTCCTTCTCCTACCGATCTCCCTGCTATTCCTTATGTTCCACAAATGAGTGAAACCATATGATAATTGTCTTTCTTTGCTATTACAAGCATTTTTGTGCTGGTAAATATTTAATAACCAGTTCCCAGAGAGAAACTCCTGATTTGTAGCATTTGCCCATTTCTGTGGTGAAAATACCTCTATAATGGCCAATCTCAAGCGGCCAACATGATGTCTTTGGATACAGAGTTGGGAAGAGATGTGCACAATCAGCTCTCCAAACCTGTATGAGCCAACTCCCACACATCTTTAGAGAGCTACATCAGTGAAAGCCCCCACCGTGCATAAATACTGCCACCCAGTGACTAAAGAGGACTACAGGGCCACAATCTATTGCCCTCAACATTTCCCGGCCACTTAATTCATGAAATAATTGAAATCAGAGAGGAAGACAAACCCTAAGAGACTCTTAACTCTAGGAAACAAACTGAGGGTTGCTGGAGGGGAGGTGGGTGGGGGGATGGGGTCACTGGGTGATGGGCATTAAGGAGGGCACTTGATGTAATGAGCCCTGGGTGTTACATGTAACTACATGAATCACTAAACCCTACCTCTGAAGCTGATAATACATTATATGTCAATTAATCGATTTTAAATTTAAAAAAAAATACATTTGAAAGCACTAGTGGCTAGGTGCAATGGGAGATATCCTGCCTTTTTAGGAGGAAAAAACTTACACCCCAACTACAGAAAGAGTCTAGTCTAATAGTGCTCTCCAGGGCTCTGCTAAATATGGTCACTAACTGAATGCTGAAGTGTACTTCCGGTTTGTAGAAAATCCGTGATGACTATATATGATGGCTTCTTTTTATTTTTAAAAAGGCACATAAATATGAAAGTCTAAGTAGTTTGCATATAAATCTGAAAGTAGAGTAAAACATCCTTAGAACAAACTAATGAAACAAAACAAAACAGAACTTCTTAGATATCTTTGAAAGTTTGACTTTACTATTAACTGTTCCTATTTTGGCCTAAATTCAAATCCTCTTCAATTGTAGGAAAGATTTGCTATTTATATAAACTTACCCAAACTATTGTACATTCTCACAGAACCTCGATTATCAGATAGAAGCAGGTTACAGAAACTAAGTAGGTAGTGAGGACCCAAGATGGTGATTTCTGGCCTAAATTCCAGCCATTGCTTTCGGTACTTGTTATTTGCTTCTTTCTGATAAAAGTAGATTATCCATCTAGGCAAGGGTCAAAACCACTTATTTGGGGTTGATGGTAATTTAGAGATAAAGAAGATGATAATATTTTGGCATATAGATAAAGCTTCAGTAGCTATCTAATTTTCGCACAAAATCAACTCCTAAAATATATAGGAATGTATATGATACCCATTATTGCTAATGGTGATCACAGTAATGCTCTCGAGTTACAAAGTTTGGCTTCCCTAAGAACGAAAAATACCTCTTGAGAATTCCAGAGCATTTACGTTTGGAAGAGCCCTGTAGTACATGTATTTGAATCAAGCTCCCAAATGAAAGGTCAAAATGAAGTGGGCTCTTGGGAGTGTTGCCAACTGTTACAAGGCATGAGCAGACTTCCAAACAGCAGCGTTAATGACACTCCTTAATCTTGAGGTTATTTTTTTCCCCATCAGAAGGCTTTGGATTACTGGACAACATTCTATTTTTATTGCTCTGGTTCTCAGTATAAGGTTAGTAAAGAGGATGGTGGAATACAAAATTAAGTTTTAACATGCTTTGCCTCTCCTTTATTTTTTTATTTTTTTTAAAGATTTTATTTATTTGACAGAGAGAGAGAGAGGCAGTGAGAGAGGGAACACAAGCTGGGGGAGTGGGAGAGGAAGAAGCAGGCTCCTAGCAGAGAAGCCTGATGCGGGGCTCGATCCCAAAATGCCAGGATCACGCCCTGAGCCGAAGGCAGACACTTAAGGACTGAGCCACCCGAGAACCCCTTGCCTCTCCTTTAAACTGATAGATTTATTAGAGCCCTAGGATGTTGGGGTTGTTTTGATTGGTATCCTCAAAATCCTAACATCAAGCTTCTCAACCAGTTACCACATTAATAATTATTAGACAGAAGTCTCCTTTCTTCATTTATTAGCAACATATTTAAAACTCGGGGTTAATAAACAGTGGGTTCATAATCTAATCTAGGTAAATGGTGTAACTTCTGTCTCTTATAAATGCTTCCTGATTCTGATAATACCTGAGAAATAATTTTAAAGCTATCTCAGCCTGCTCAAAATTGTGAACATATTTCAGAGGGCTAGAAGTAATGGCTGATCTTTGAATGGAAATGTTGTCTTGCTATATTCCAGCCAGGAAACATTCTTTAGCAAGAAGTCTAGGGGCAGGGTAGGTCTAGTGAGAATTCTTGGCTATGGGAAGGTTGTTAAGAAGCTTGAAGAACGGGCTTATCTGCTTTTCAAAGTGGAGTTTCCTATTTCAAAATGATCACATAGAAGTAAATGTTGTCTCATGTTACATCTTGAATATCCCTAGTTCAAAGCGTGGGAGGGATCTTCGTAAGCAGAAACTGGAATGAAGTGCAGGAAAGTTTAGTTGAGAAAGAAATGCTAGCAAATGAAATGATAGTATTGTCTGAAATGGCTACCTTGTTTTGTTCACTGCTGTATGCCTGATAGCCCGGAGCCTAGAGCCCTGCACACAGCAGTTGCCCCATATGTGTGAGATGAATGGCTGACTGAATTAATGGAGATTTACATCTGAACTTTGTGCCTAGTATCAGAGGAAACAATCCTATTCATGTAAAACCAGTTTGAGTTCATAACTGTAAACATTTCTTAATATTAACAAATCTTTTCTTTCTTTTTTTTATTCTCAGTATTTTCTATACAAGTTTCCTGATGATGTGGACTCAGTTATTATTAAAGTCAGGTCTGAAATGGCTTATCCATGTTCTGTTGTCTCCGTCCAGAATATCATGGTGAGTCTTAATAACTTGTCAACCTTTCAATATGGAGCATTATATTGTCCCAGGATAAATGAAAGAGGAGGGTGGGGACCGTGTCATCCTCTTACTCTGTATTTCCTGCAAAACTGCTAAATAATAAAAACAGTATCTTGTGCACACAGTGGATAATCTGTTTGGAGACACTGATTTGGGGAGATAGAGAATAGTTGACTCCTCACCAAAATAAACGAAGGAAGGAAGGGGGGAAGGAAGGAAGAATCATCACAAAGAATATGGAAGACCAAATCGTGGGCTGCACAGGAAACGTAGCAACCTACCGTTTATTCTAGGCTTTAAAATTTTATTGTAACCATAGGCCCTTTCTGTCTCATAATGTGTTAATAAAAAATGGGAAAGGTGTTATACACTTTAAGACAATCTTTTCAGTTCTCTTTGATATAAAGTGACCTTTAGAGGACACTTTGGAGGACTTTAGAAGACAAGGCACCAAGTTTTAGCAGGACTGTTTTGTGACTTTTCTTGGAGAAAACTTCTCCTGGCTTCTGGCTTGGTAAGGAACCCCTTGCTCTGCGATCCAGGCAGAACGTGTGGTGTGTGTAGTATGGCTTTAGTGATGCTTTCTTTTTTATCCTTCATGCACATTACAGTGCCCAGTGTATGATCTCGACCACAATGTGGAATTTAACGGTGTCTATCAGTCCATGACCAAGAAAGCTGCCATCACACTGCAGGTGAGACATCACTTCTGTAGTCACTGTTGTCAGTGACAATACACAGTTTATAGTCAGGTTGCCTGTTGTACCAGCATCCAGAAGATATCATGATTCACTGTGTGCCTTGGATCTCTTTCTTTTGGTTTTAAAATAAGGACTGTGGGGTACCTGGGTGCCTCAGTCAGTTAAGCATCTGCCTTTGGCTCAGGTCATAATCTTGGGGTCCTGGGATCGAGCCCAGCAGTGGACTCCCTGCTCAGCAGGGAGTCTGCTCCTTCTCCCTCTTCCTCTACTCCTCCCAACCCACACTCGTGCTCTCTCTCTCTCTCTCACTCTCTCTCTCAAATAAATAAAATTATAAATTAATTAATTAATAAAATAAAATAAAGATCGTTACTCCTGAGATCAAAGCCCAGCCCATGGTGGACAATGCTACTCTGTCCCCTTCCCCTTGGGAAGTCTTGGGAACCCATGATGCAGTGGGACACATATCTGACAGATTGCTTAGAGAGGTACGGCAAGGTGCCAATCTCCTCATTGGGGGATGCCAATTTAGTGTGAAGTTCAATCTATTTAAAGGAATTGAACATATTCTAACACTCTGTATACCTGTAACAGTAACCAAAAGAGGACTTCCATTCTGGACAGAATTGACAAGTTCAAAGGAATATAGACCACATGTGTATAGAGGTTTGCCCTTTCGTAATTTGTAATTAAATTATTATTTCAATGGCAGTTTTGTAGCAAAAATGAACATATATCAGTAGATTTTCAAAGAGATTCTGTCTTTGCCTTTCGGGTGGTATTTACTTAAGTTACTTACAACTTGGTCTGCTCTTCAGGATTAGGTGATGCTGTTTACTGAATAACAAAGAATGAAGAGAGGTTAATTATAATTTAGCTATTAAATGTAAAAAGTCCTATTAGGCTTTAATTTCCTAGTGCCTCAGTTTTGATATGCCCAATATCTGTTCTTGTTCACTCATGAGTAAGGAGACTGGGACACAGAGAAGCACACTTAGAGAAAGTTAAAGCCAGGACTATAACTCAGGTGTCCTCACTGAAATTTTCGCATCCCTAGCCTAAATTATTTAACTGTGGCTATGTGACTTTAAAGGAAGTCATTTATCATTAGTTTTTTTATTTTTAAAGATTTTATTAATTTATTTGAGACAAAGAGAGCACGAGCGGTGGGAAGGGGTGCGGTGCAGGGGATGGGAAGGGCAGAGGGCAGAGGGCAGAGGGAGAAGCAGACTCCCTGCTGAACAGGGAGCAGCCTCAGGCTGGATCCAGGACCCTGAGATCATGACCTGAACCAAAAGCAGCCGCTTAACCAACTGAGCCACCCAGGCGCCCCATCATTAGATTTTTAAATAATAAAAACTGAATATAGTGAACCTAAAACACTCTAAACTATACTGATTTTAGAAACATAATATACAAGTATTAATCATTAAACATAGGCTATTGACATATTTTTTACACAGGACCTATTACAGTTCTAAGCACCTAAGTGGACACAAGACAGATTAAAATTAGAATAGTGTATCTATTTACTTGAATTTTTTGTATGTAACAATTATTTTATTGTGGATAAAATCTGGAGTAAATCATGGGTATCTGAAGGTTCTTTCTAAGAAATTAGGGGGCGGGGGTGAACTTCACTTTTCTTCTCTTTCCTCTTTTCCTGCTCCCACCCCCACCACCATGGACTTTCTCCCGTTTTGCTACCCTTTCTTGCTATCACAAGTTGTTGTGTCTTATGCAGAAGAAGGATTTTCCAGGCGAGCAGTTCTTCGTGGTGTTTGTGATAAAGCCCGAAGATTATGCCTGTGGAGGATCTTTCTTCATCCAGGGTAAGAGATGCTGAGGAATGCTTGCTACTTAGAAAAACCTGATGAAATGGAAGAGAAGGGAAGCCAAACGCTCACAGTGGCCCCTTACTACCATCTCTAGTTCTCACGGAGGGTCATGAGCAGTAACTTTGCGAGGCAGTCTGAAAGATCTTTGAAAAAAACAATGCAAAGAAGAAAATTCTCAATCTAAATCTATCGTTGATACTACAAATGTCACTTTGTGCACCACATCTTTTCAAAGTCTTCTGCTCCCTCAGACCACGTGAGGTATATTCACTCAGGCGGCCTTTCACTCAACAAATATTTGCTGTTATGAACTAATGATTTTATGCAGCACGTCAAGGTCTGCTTTCTAAGATCGGTTTGGTAGCCAGCAGTAATGAGCCATTGCATTTATCAGTAGTCATCACTTCCACAAGGATGTACAGGGAAAATTCAGAGCTCTCCGTTTCAGTTGCCAAAATTATACCTGGCAAGATGGTAAGAAAGCAAAGTGGGACAATTTATGCCAATGACAGGGATTGTGTGAGCCCTTAGGCATAGTACAAATGGTTATGGGTAACTACCTAGGAACTACTGTGGGAATGGAATAGGCTGTTGATCGAAAACACAGACCCCCAGCAGCTGAAGAGCCACATGTGATCAACACAGAGGGTGTTTACTGTTGAATATAACATGATTCTCTTGCCATGTAGGTGAAATCTCTGTTTATGTATTCTTTGATCTCTTAATTATATAGTCTAGAGTTTTGCCAGTGTCCATTGTTCCTTGGTAAACTACAAGTCCTTTTATGACTATACAACAAAAAACAAATTTTCACTGGCTGGAATAATGCAAACCAAAAGACGAGACAGCTTTTATTTTTGTAGCTGTTTTCTTCAGATGTCTGTAGCACGCTGAGCCACATGGATAGCGGAGGATGAGTCGAGACTTCTTCACTCAAGAAGGGGGGCTGCAGTCTCACTGCTTCAATACTACCAAAATGCACCCAAGCAAAGGCCAGATCAAAGGTTTAGCCCAAAGGGGTGTTAGATGGTTTGCAGCTTTGGGGGTTAGATTTTCCTCTAGTTCTTGCTACAAGAAAATTCAACAACCAGAGCTAATTGCAGACAGTTTTTGAACAGTTGTTCAGATGAGAGTCCACGAACCAAGTATCTGATCTATTGTGACTTCTTTTTTTTTTCTTCTTCTTTTTTTTTTACCAGAAAAGGAGAACCAAACCTGGAATCTACAACGAACAAAGAACCTTAAAGTGACCATTGTTCCTTCCATTAAAGGTCGGTATTGGCTCTAGGATTCTATGGAGAAAGATTCCTATGTCAGGAAGTCTATCATATACATCAATGCTAATGTCATCCTTCCAGAGAAACATCATAAGAAAACTGATATTTACCTTAGAGACAGAAGAGAGAATCAAAGCATTTTGCTAAATCTCTCCAAAAAGAGAGGGAACTCAGTTGTTAAGTTGTATACAGGAAGTCCCTTCCTAGCTTCCACTGGGAACTCGTGACTGTGAAAGGTGACTATTTGTGGATAATGTCTGGGTAACCTCCAGCAGCTTTGCTGCTTTGAATGGAAATATATTTGGATTTCAGAATGGGTGTGATGGAGATGGGCCCTTGAAATTGTCCTGTCCCAAACATGGTCCTCTTTTCTCCTGAGGAGACCCTGACCAAAGTTGTTTCTCTTCCATCAGGATCTGTTTATGTGAAATCCATCCTTCTCAGTTCCCTCATCTTCTTCTCCTTCTACTTGGGATGCCTGCTTATTGCGTTTGTTCATTATATCAGGTAGGTCAAGGGTATCAAGACATGTTAACCCCCTTTGCCTGTCTCTGCATAGGGATTAGAGCATTAGGCTTTAGAGCCATATTGACCGGATGCAGCTCTACCTCAACCACCAACTGTGTGACCTTGGGCTAGTTCCTTAACCTCTCTGAGCTTCAGTTTCCTACTCATCAAAATGAGATCATGCTTTCCTTCCTAGAATTGTATAACTGCAGTGTTTACGTCAGCGTCCTACACAGAATAAGAGCTGATAGAGTGTTAGTTCTTTTCATAGTTAATAAAAACCTCAACAGAAGGACAGCGTGGGTATTTTTTTGGACCAGAAAATCCTGTAAATCCTGTGAAATATAGGAAATGATGAGTTCTTCCTAATATGGAGAAACATATTAAATATTCCATTAGTAGCTTCAAATATTCCATCAACAAATAAATTAATGCCGGAAATAAATCTTGAGGTATAATAAATAGCAGGAGTGATGTGCTTTGATACTGAATTACCATCTGCTCTGTTACTCCTGTAGCATCAATTTTCCAGTAAAAGGTCCCTTAAGAGAAAAAAAGGCGATGTTTGTACTGTAATTTGACTAAGGCAATTTCCCTTCCCAAGCGTTTGGAGCCCATAATAAAAAGGGTCCCAGTTTTTCCTTGCATCTCTGAGCAGGCCCAAACCTGAGAATTCCGTACTTTGTCGTGGTCTCTGTGAAACAACTACAAAAGAATGGCAGAAGGCCTACAATAAACAAATGTTCTTTCCCGTCTTGAACATGTAAAGAAAACAAGCAGAGTTTTCAGCACAGTTTTCAGACCACTGGGCAAGTTCACAGCATCTGTAGGAAAAACTTCACGGCTACCACAACAACACAGCTGTCCCGGTGATACAGGCCTATCTCTGATTCAAAAAATAACTCCCTTTGTGACCTTTACATTTTCAGTTGAGAAACTGAATTTTAAAATCCTGGGACTACCACTGGCTCTATCTGGCACAATTTGAGCATCAAAATAATTAAGAATAATAAATTTATAAACCCATGAGAAAAATAGAAATTCATGAAACCAAGTTAAGGAAGGAAGGAAAAGGAAGGAAGAGAGGAAAAGGAAGGAAGGATGGAAAGAAGGAAGGAAGGAAGGAAGGAAGGAAGGAAGGAAGGAAGGAAGGAAGGAAGGAAAGGGAAGGAGGGAGGGAGGGTGGAAGGACCTAACTACCTCCAGATACAAATCCAAAGTCACTAAAACAGATACACATTAGGGAAGGGAGCCCTTAGCAAATGCTGACAGTGTAAGGAAGGACTCTTGCCCCCATCAGAGTGCCAAAAGCTGACTGGAAAATATGGAAGGAGTGCTGGAGTTGGAAGATCATCATTTTGCATAGATTAAGAATCATCAGTGGATACTAAACTAAGAGGGAAATCTGATGAGAATCAAGGTACTATTGCACTGCCATAAAGTACATCCTCATGATTTGCTTCCTAGTTGTAAGGGAAACAGCAACAGTACAATGGAAACTCAGACTAGGATTGGCTGGGCGATCAAAACTAACGTGAGCGAGGGGAAGATGGACCCTGTGTGCCTCCCCGTGGGACACCGTGAGGAGATAGCACCACGTATGCAATATTCCAGCTAGAGATGCGTATTTTGAATATAATCAGGAGGAAAAATTGAACTAACTCAAATGACAAACATTCTATTAGAATACATCTTCAAAGACAAAGGAAGGCCATAGAAATGGTCCAGATTGAAGGAAACGAAAGAGATATGGGCAACCTGGTCTCAGATTGGATCGTTTGCTAGAAGAATACACTACAAGGGACATTATTGGATCAGTTAACAAAATTGTAATACAGACAGATTAGGTGAGAGTATCGTATTGATGTTAAGTTTGCTGAATTTGACGATACTGTGGTTAGGTAAGAGAATATTACAATATCTTTATTCTTTGGAAGTATTTAGGGCGCCTGGCTGGCTCAGTCAGTAGAGCATGTGACTCTCGATCTCAGGGTCGTAAGTTTGAGCCCCGTGTTGGGCATAGAGCTTGCTTTAAAAGAATGGAAATACTTAGGAATAACAGTTCATGACATAAGCAACTAACTTTCAAATGGTTCAAAAAATTATATATATATATTTTTATGTGTGTATATGTATATATATGTTAACTAACAATAAGTGAATCTAAGTAAAGGGTATATGGCTGTTTTATATTTTATCTTTTTTTTTTTAAAGATTTTATTTATTTATTCGACAGAGATAGAGACAGCCAGTGAGAGAGGGAACACAAGCAGGGGGAGTGGGAGAGGAAGAAGCAGGCTCATAGCGGAGGAGCCTGATGTGGGGCTTGATCCCAGAACGCCGGGATCACGCCCTGAGCCGAAGGCAGACGCTTAACCGCTGTGCCACCCAGGCGCCCCTATTTTATCTTATTTTTACAACTTCTCTGTACATTTGGAGTCATTTTCTAATAAAAGTTAAAAAAAATCCAGTGTATAGGCAAATATATCTGGAAAGTATATACATTAACTGATTATCAGCCCACTTAATTTATTAGATCATAATGCTTGACATTTATAGGCACCATGCTGAGCCCTCTGAGCAAATTATCTCATCTAACGCCCTACAGTGAAGACTGGTATTATCACCACTTGATGGTTAAGGAAATTGAGGCATGAGATGTGAAGGAGTTTGACCAAAAATTCATAGCCAGCAAACGAGGAAGCTGGGATTTGTCTGGATTTCCAGGCAGCCTGGCTCCAGAGCCTTACCTCTTTTTTTTTTTTTTTTTAAAGATTTTATTTATTTATTTGACAGAGATAGAGACAGCCAGCAAGAGAGGGAACACAAGCAGGGGGAGTGGGAGAGGAAGAAGCAGGCTCATAGCGGAGGAGCCTGATGTGGGGCTCGATCCCATAATGCCAGGATCACGCCCTGAGCTGAAGGCAGGCGCTTAACCGCCCTGCCACCCAGGCGCCCCCAGAGCCTTACCTCTTAAGCAGGCTGGTCAAGATGGGTCTGGAGTGGTCAGGGCAGGTGAGGGAGGGCAGTCCTGATCAGGGAGGCCAAACCAAAAGTCTGGCACCCCAGCATGGATGCGACTGGAAAAGGATGCAAAAAAGCTGTCAATTTTGACTCAGATGAGCTCCAAGATCACGGAAGAAGTTCATCTCTTCTGCCGCTCTTAGGAAGACTGTCTCTACTCCTGATGATTTAAATTTTAGAAAATAGGACTTTACCTCTTTAGTTAACTAGCATGCATAATCAACATACAAACAGACAAAAAATTAAGAGCTGGGTATCAATCTCCCTAGAGTTGTCATTCAGCCTATAGAAGCAAGCACAGTTTTTGAAAGTTGTGCTATAAAGCTCTGTTGAAACCTCTGGCTGCCAGATTATTTTGCTACAGTCAATTGCACAAGCATAGATTCTTTCCAAATATAGAGAAACTGAAAATAGAAATCTGGAGACATAAGAACTGTTTGGCATTCTTAATAAGAGGACAGACTGAGGGAAAATTCTAACAGACCTCTTCCCTCATTGAACTGAGCAGAAATAACAAATGAAGCTAGTCGTGGAGCATAATGCCATTTGCTTGGTGAGTTCCCTGTACTTTATTACTAATACATCTGGGGTTTGCAGTACGTGCTATGAAATCAGGATGAAACACGGATAAGAGACAAGGCCCCTGCGCTTAGGGAGCTGAGAATCCAAAGTATTAGCTGTACTGACTTGAACCTAAACTCCATTCCCATCCCATTCCCAGCCACAATCCATTCAATGAGTATTTAAGGAGCCACTCCAATAAATGTGCAGACTCTGGGCCGAACACCGGGTGCATGGTCTCTTACTCACTTCTCCCAAACACCCTGCCAGAGACTGAGTTCAAACTGCACGATCCTGAGAGTAGCCATCCTTCCCTTGATTCTTGTATTGGTTATTTACGGCCACAATAATGCTGCCTGAAAATCAACCATAAAAACTCCAATGGCATACAGCAGTAAATATTTAAGTTTACTTACAAATCTCCGGGTCAGCCAGATACTGCTGCTAATCCAGACTGGGCTCAGCGATCTCGGTTGGGTGCGGTCAGAGTGCAGTCACCTGGCAGGTCAGCTAGGAGCGGGCTCTTCTAGACCAGCCTCAGCTGCGCTTGGTCTCGCAAATTCCAGCAGCCTGGCCCTGGTTGCTTGTCTCTCCAAGAGAGATAGCAGAAGGTGCAAGGCCTCCTTAAGACGTAGGTTCAGCAGTGGCATGATATCACTTCTCCTTCCTCTTAGTCAAAACAAGTCAGGAGGCCAGTCTAGATTCAAGAGGTGAAGAGACAGACCCCACCTTTTGATTTAAGGAGCTGAATACAAGAGGGGGTGTAGCCATTTTGTAATCAATCTGGCATAGTTCTCATTTACTATTTTCTCCTTTGCTCACGGGATACTGCCTGCCTTCACCTAGCTTTCTAAATCATTTAACTCCTCTGCTGAAGAATTTTGTCAGCTCCCAAACCGACGGCGAATGTGGGTACAGCCTGTTAGTACAAATACATCATCTTTATGAGCCCATATAATTGCTTGCCAGTTAATATCACTAGGATTGTTTTAAAAAGGGACTTCAACAAGTGTTGGCAAAGATGTGGAGAAAAAGAACCCCCATGCACTGTTGGTGGGAATGCAAACTGGTGCAGCCACTGTGGAAAACAGTATGGAGTTTCCTCAAGAAGTTAAAAATAGAACTGCCCTACGATCCAGTAATTGCACCACTGGGTATTTACCCACAAAGTACAATAGCATTAATTAAAGAGTATTATGCTTAGTGAAATAAATCAGTCAGAGAAAGACCGTAAGAATTCACTCGTGTGTGGAATCTAAGAAACAAAACAATGAGCAAGGGAGGGGGTGGGCAGAAAGACAGACAAACCAAGAAACAGACTCTTAACTATAGAGAACAAACAGGGTTACCAGAGGGAAGGTGGGTGGGGGGGATGGGTGAAACAGGTGAAGGGTATTAAAGAGCGCACGTACCATGATGAGCATTGGGTGATGTATAGAATTGTTGAATCACTATATTGTACACCTGGAATTAATATAACATTGTACATTAACTATACTGGAATTCAAATTTTAAACTTAATTTTTTTTAAAAAAAAAAGGGACTTTGCCAGAGCCTCATTTGCCAGCTAGAACAGTTGGGCCAAATTGTAATTACTCTCCTTAATAATATGCTTTGTTCATTCAACAAATATTTGGTTATCATTTCCTGTGTGCCAGGTTCTGTCCCAGAGTTTAGGGATGCAGTGGTGAACAAGACAGTCTAGATCCCTGCTCTAACAGAGCTTATATTATACAAAGGAGAAACTCACAAGCAAGCAAGCAATTAATAAAGCAAACAATTTCAGCTAGTGACAGGAGAAAAAAACAACAACACCGTAGTGTGATAGAGAATGACTGAATTGGGGAAGCTACTTTAGATTTGATTTGTTCAGCAAGGAAGATCTCTCAGAAGCAAGACTTTAATAGCAATAGCAAGAAAGAGCCAGCCATGTGAGGATGTGGGGAGAGAGTGGCCCAGACAGAGAAAAATAGCAAAGGCCCTGAGGCAGGGATGAGTTTGCTGTATCTAGGAACAAAAGAGGTATGAAGACAAGTTCTTCCACCAAACAAGCCAGGATCTGGAGTATGCAACTTCTAGATTTGCCATCTGAAAGTAAATAAGAGCATGTACCAAAACACAAGCCCGTCTAGCCCCTAACTTTCCTCCTCCCTGACTCCAATCTCACATCCAAAAGAGAGGCTCATTTGACATAAGACAGTAATTCATATTTCAATGTTTGACAGACATTCCCAAATGATATACCTGGCTTTTTTAGTAATAGCTTTACTGAGACATAATTCACAGATCATAAAATTCACACTTTTAAAGTATACAGTTCAATGGTTTTTTAGTATATTCACTGTTGCAACAACCATTACCACTATTTAATTTTCATCACCTCCAAAAAGAAACTGAGTTCATTGATACCACAGGATACGAGATCAATATACAAAAATCAATTGTATTTCTATACACTAGCAATGAACAATCCAAGCATAAAATTAAGAAAACAATTCCATTTTCAATAGTATCAAAAATAATAAAATACTTGGGACACCAGGGTGACTCAGTCAGTTGAGTGTCTGACTCTTGGTTTTGGCTGAGGTCATGATCTCAGGGTCCTGGGATTGAGCCCCACGTGGGGGGAAGGGGATTCTCTCTCTCCTTCTGCCCCTCCCCACTCTGCTTGTTCTTTCTCTCTAAAATAATTTTTAAAAAATTTTTTTTAAATAATAAAATACTTAAGAATAAATTTAGCAAATTAAATATAAGATTTGTACACTGAAAATGACAAAACATCCTTGAAAGAACTTAAAGAGGACCTAAAAAATGGAAAGATAGCCCATGTTCATGGTTTGGATGACTGAATATTATTAAGATGGTGTAGTAAAATAATGGCCCCCAGAAGATGTCCACAGCCTATTATCCAGAATCTGTGAACATGTTACTTTACATGGCAAAAAGAGATTTTACAGATGTGATAAAAGTATAGAGATTGTTCTGGATTATCCATGCGGGAAGTATCTAATCACGAGGGTCCTTGTTAGAGGGAGGCAAGAGGGTCAAAGGCAGAAGGAGGAGATGTGATGATGGAAGCAGAGGTTGGGGCAGGGCACTTTGAAGGCAGAGGAAGGGCCATGAGTCAAGGAATACAGGCAGCCTTTAGGAGCTAGACAAGGCAAGGAAAAGGGTAGTCCCCTGGGAGCCTCTAGAAGGAATACAGCCCTGCTTGATACCTTGATTTTAGCTGCATAAGACACATTTTGGAATTCTGACCTCCAGAACTGTAAGATAATAAATTTGTATCATTCTAAGCCACTAAGTTTGTGGTAACTTGTTACAGCAGCAACAGACACTAAAATACATTGGGCAATACTCCCCAAATTGATCTCCAGATTCAGAACAGTCCCTATCAAAGTCCCAGCTGACTTTCTTACAGAAATGGACAAACTGATCCTAAAATTCATATGGAAATGCAAGGGACCCAGAATAGGTAAAACACTAATGACAAAAAAAAAAAAAAAAAAAAGAACAAAACTGGAGGTCTCACACTTCCTCTCATCAAAACTTACTACAGGGGCGCCTGGGTGGCACAGCGGTTAAGCGTCTGCCTTCGGCTCAGGGCGTGATCCCGGCGTTATGGGATCGAGCCCCACATCAGGCTCCTCCGCTATGAGCCTGCTTCTTCCTCTCCCACTCCCCCTGCTTGTGTTCCCTCTCTCGCTGGCTGTCTCTATCTCTGTCAAATAAATAAACAAAATCTTAAAAAAAAAAAAAACTTACTACAAAGCTACATAATCAAAACTCTGGCACTGACATATGGAAAGACATATAAATCAATGGAATAGAATTGAGAGATCATAAATAAGCCTTTACACTTATGATCCTATTTTTGTCAAGGGTACCATTGACAATTCAATGGAGAAAGGATATTCTTTTCAACAAATGTTGTTGAGAGAACTGGGTATTAACCTGAAAAAGAACAAAGTTTTACCCCTACCTTACACTCTATGAAAAAATTAACTCAAGGGGTGCCTGGCTGGCTCAATCAGAAGAGCACGTGACTCAATCTCTGGGTCATGAGTTCAAGGCCCACCCTGGGTATAGAGATTACTTAAAAAATAAAATCTTTTTAAAAAATTAACTCAGATCAAAGATCTAAATATAAGAGCTAAATCTATAAAACTCTTAGAAGAAAACATAGGTGTAAATCTTTTGTTACCCTGGAGTAGGCAATAGTTTCTTAGATGGGACACCAGAAGCACAAGTAACAAAAGAAAAAAAATAGCTAAGTTAGACTTCATCAAAATTAAAACTTTTGTGCTTTTATAAAAAAATTTTTAAAGATTTTATTTATTTATTTGAGAGAGAGAGAGCACAAGCAGGGGGAGTAGCAGAGGGAGAGGGAGAAGCAGACTCCCCGCTGAGTAGGGAGTCCAATGCAGGGCTCGATCCCAGGACCCTGAGATCATGACCTGAGCTGAAGGCAGATGCTTAACCGACTGAGCCACCCAGGTGTCCCCGTGCTTTTTTTTTTTTTTTAAGATATACTTATTTTATTTTAGAGAGAGAGAGTGAGCACAAGCAGGAGAGGCAGAGGGAGGAGGAGAAAGAAATTCAAACAGACTCCCCACTGAGTGTGAAGCCCAACACGGGGCTCCATCTCTCAATCCTGAGATCACGACCTGAGCTGAAACCAAGAGTCAGGCACTTAACCAACTGTGCCCCGAAACTTTTGTACTTTTAAAAGACCTATCAAGGAAGTGAAAATACAGCGCACGAAACAGGAGAAAATGTTTGCAACTCATATATCTGTTAAGAGTCTAGTATCCACACTATATAAAGAATTCTTATAAGCCAATGATACAAAGAAAAATAAATAAGACGGGCAAAGTGTTTGAATAGATATTTATCCAAAGAAGATATACAAGTGGCCAATAAGCATATGAAAAGATGTTCAACATCATCAGCCATCAGGAAAATGCAAAGCAAAAAAACAATGAGCTATATCACTCCTTATCCACTAGGATGGCTATAATATTCTTTTAATGGAAAACAGCAAGAGTTGGTAAAGATGTGGAGAAATTGAAACCTTATACAATGCTAGTACGAAAGTAAAATAGTTCCTGGTATAATGCTACTGTGGAAAAGTTAAAAAAAAATACATAGAGTTACCTCATACCCAGCACTTCTGTACCTAAGTATACCCAAAAGAATTTAATACGTATATCCACAGAAAAACCTGTATACAAATGCTCATAGCAGTGTTATTCATGCTAGCCAAAACGTGGAAACAACCCAGTGTCCATCAAGTGTGAACAAATAAATTAAGCATGGTGTATCCTTATGAAGGAACATTATTCCATCATAAAAGACTGACATATTGATTCATGCTACCACATGGATGAACCTTGAAAGCCTTATGTTTAATGAATGAAGCCAGACAAAAAAGACCACAGATAGTATAGGCTATAGGAAACTTCCAGAATTGGCAAATTTATAGAGACAAAAAATAGATTTGTGGTTGTCAGAAATGTATAGGAGAGGGTGTTGGGGAGTGACTGCTAATAGGTTTTTAATTGGGGGGGTGATGAAAATGTTTTGGAAACAGATAATAGTGATGGTTGCACAGTTTTGCGAACATAATAAAATTCATTGAAATGTGCACATTAAAGGATGGTTATGGTGTGTGAATTATCTGAAAATAAAGGAATCTGAAAATAAATTAATGAAATTATGTACATAGATATATGCATAGGAGTGGAATTGGATAAGTCTATGTTTAACTTTCTGAGGAACTGCGGAAGAATTTTCCAAAGTAGCTACACCATTCTACAGACCCGCCAGCAAGGTATCAGAGTTCCAGTTTCTCCACATGCAAAGGCTCATTTTTAAGAGATCCTAGCAGACAAATATGCAACAGAGTCTGTGGGGAACAAATGTAAAACGCTGAGGTTTTCACTGTCTTAGAGGCCTGTGTGTGCTTATTTATAGGTTTCAAAGAAAACCCACCGATAGAAGCTTCGGTTCCAGTGATGGTAAGAAAAACCCCTGGTTTCAAATTCAAATGGTATCGAGTATGGGCAACATTCCATTTGGTACTTCTTTTGTCTCTCTGCCTTTCATAATTACCAAACCCTCCCTTGGTTCCTATCCACAGAGTAATCTAATCTGCAGTCTTTCTAGAGGAAGCAGAGCTGGTGAAAACCAGTTTTCATAGTTAATAATTACTGAGCTATGCAGCTCATACTAGGAATCTTTGCTCAGAGTATCCCTTGCAGTTACTCATAGCCCATTTATCAGCCATTCATCTTTTTTTTTAAAGTTTGATCTTTTATAGGGTGTAAATTGCCCCAAAACTGACTTGTGAACAAGAATTTATTGTGTCACTCTAATACAAAGTTCACTTTTCCCAAATTGAGATAGAAGTTTTTTCATTCAAGTAGCTAAACACCTGAATTATTTGAGACTAATTAGTATAATAAAGAGTATAATAACTTTGGGAAATCCGGAGTAATTGATTATTCAACCATTATAATATGCCCTTTCCTCCACTCTGATAATTTGAACGAAGGAATTCAATTACCTGATCTTTATATCAAAACTTAAAAAAATGTAAATATCCTCATTTTTTTAATTGAGAAACAATTGACATCTAACACTGTGTAAGTTTCAGGTTACAACTCAATGATTTGATATTTGTATATATTGCAAAACGATCATCACTATAGGTCTAGTTAACATCCATCACCACACATAGTTATAATTTTTTTTTCTTGTGATGAAAACTTTTAAGATCTACTCTGTTAGGAACTTTCAAATATACAATATAGTAGCACTAACTACAGCCACCAGGGGCACTTTATACCAGGACTTATTTATCTTATAACTGGAAGTTTATGCCTTTTGTAAATGTCCTCCTTTTTGAGAAGTCTGCATCAGTGTGAGTTACTCCGTGCTCACGAGTCCTGTGGCATAGCGCGCTTCTTTGGAAAAGGAACGAGGACGTGAGACTTGACTTTTAAGTCACAGGTAGCAGGTGTTTAGTTCTGTGTTTTCTGTACTTAAATGAGCCCACAGAATATTAGAAAGACACAAACTGATCCCCTGCCCACCCAGCAGGAACATTTCTCCCTCTGCTGGAGGGCTACTTCTCCTGCCTTCCTTTGGTTTTTTGTCTTCCTCAATGTCAGATTATTTATTTTCCCAGGCACCCAGACAATTGGTTTTGATAACATTCAACTAGCCATATGAAAGACTATGAAAGGACACCTGCTATAGGGTCTTTAAAATTCGAAGTCCTACTTGCCCTTGTATTCATTAAACGTGTAAATGAATTTGTCTTCTCTCTGGATCTCATCCTTTTTCTTCTAGTGCTCTCCAAGTTTTGCTCTTATTTTAGGTCTCAGTTGAACTTAGAATGCCTGATTAGTCAGATCCCATTGGTGCTCTGTGAAAGGATGGTCTGTTATTTTTACTGTATGAGTGAAGACATTTTATTATTGTAATGATAATTAAAGGAATTTCCGTGTTCAGAAGAGTTTCCTGAACAGTGAAGTGTAAGTGGACAGAGCTGAGACTTTAGTCAGCTCATTGCCCAAGATCAAGAAGGCTCTGAAAATTAGCTAAGAGCTATAGGCATCCTTCAGATGGCAAGCAGAAATAAATGAATGACGAGAGAGAGAGAGAGAGAGAGAGAGAGGGAGAGAGAGAGAGAGAGAAAAGAAAAGAAAAGAAAGAAAAGAAAAGAAAGAGGAAGGAAGGAAAGAGGAAGGGAGGGAGGAGAGGGAGGGAGAGAGAGAAAGAAAGAGAGAGAGAGAAAGAGAGGAAGAAAGAAAGAAAAGAAAAGGAAATGGAAAGAAAAGGAAGGAAGGAAGGAAAAAAGAAAGAGGGAGGGAAAGAGGGAGGGGGAGGGAGGGATGGAAGAAGGGAAGAATATAGGGAGGGAGGAAGAAAGAGTAAAGATGCATCAGTTAGGATTCACATGGCTGCAAATAACAACAAAACAGAGCTCAAAACATGCTTAAACAATACAGAGGCTCCTCTCCTTGCTAGTTGAGCAGAAGGTTAGGCTTCAGGGTTGACTGAGTCTGGTGGCCCTGGTCCTTTTCCCTGCCGTTCCCTTGACTCTGCTTTACTTCCAGTGCTGGTGGTGAGGTGAATTAGGTTGACACCTTCACCTGCCAGTATCCAAAAGGAAGGACTTTTTCAGAAGCACCCGGTAACTTCTCGTATTTCACTGGTATAGAGTGGATCATTTACTTAGTGTTAAATCAGTCACTGCAAAGGAATAGATTTACCTACAGATCAGTTAAGCCTACTTACAGAACTAGGATGAGATCATCTTCCTCTAAGACCTGTTTCTCAAACTCGACATTATTGACATTACAGGCCAGATAATTCTTAGTTGTTAGGGGCTGGCCCATACACTGTAGGATGTTTAACTGCATTCTTCATCTCTACCTACTAGGAGCCAGTAGTACACTCCATCCCCGTGACAACTAAAAATGTCTCCAGACATTGCCAAATGTCCTCTTGGGGGCAAAATGGCGTCCCCCACCTCTACCCCCCAGTTGAGAATATCTGACTTAAACACACAGACTGCCAGATGAGGATACCTGAACAAAATCCCAGCTTAGTCAGAAGTAGGGAATAGGATTGTTCCCCACAAAGGACTTTGAAATAGGGAGAAATAAGGAGCCGTTGTTATGCAGACAGGCTCTACCGGAAAGACAGCACAAGGCAGCAAGTGAGACGAGACCTGCGTGCTGAAGAGCAGAGAAGATACACTCTACCCTAGGAAAGGGCCAGTTAGCAACTCTTTTCAGCACGTCAGATGGAGCATTGAGAAACCAGCCTGGAGCAAGAGACAGAGGCAAGTGAGGCCACTACCTGTCCAAGAGCTAAGAGGAGACATTCAGGGGAGGAACCTTTGTCGAGGAGCAAGGATACGGAAATGTCTTTCTTTCCCAAGGGCCAGAATCTGCGTGACTGTGGGGGCTACAGGAAGTTCTGCAGAGCTCAGAGCTACAGGGAATATCCTGGGGGCTGGGAGCCAGAAAAAATGCTAGGAGAAGTGTCTGAAAGGGAAGGAGGATCCCATTAGACTTGGCATGGTGTCCGCCCAAATCAGTGTGGACCTAGACCTCTGAAAGGGAGAGGTCAAATGCTACCACAACAAGAAGATGAGGCAGGGAGAAGTCTTGCGAGAGAGACGAAGCCCCCTTCACTCAGCCCAGTGGAATGGTGGGAGGAAGATGGCAGTGGGGTGGGGTAATGAGAAAGTGACCAGGTGGGCATGACTTGTATTTCTTCTTCTCCATGCTGAAATCTGGGAGTGTGGTCATGGAGTATTGATAGGTTAAAAAGAATGCCAAAACAGAGGAGATTTTTACCCAACCTGTCACTGGGGACTTGGGATGCCTATCTTTTTTTTTTCCTCACAAACATTCTCTTTAATAGGTAAGCTTAACATTGGTGGCAAATTTTAATAGAGTAGAAAGGCTTTGTGTATATTATTTATATATATATTACATATATATACAAATAAAATCCTTAAAATCTTTATATATATATATAAAGATTTTATTTATTTGTCAGACAGAGAGGGCATAAGCAGGGGGAGCGGCAGGCAGAGGGAGAAGCAGGGTCCCCACTGAGCAGGGAGCCTGACGTGGGACTCGGGATCATGACCCCGGCTGAAGGCAGATGCTTAACTGACTGAGCCACCCAGGCGTCCCTGTTTATATTTAAAGTTTATTTACCTTTCTGAAGAGAGAAGCTCTAAAACTACTGTGCGCTGAGGAGGCCGGCCAGCTCTGCCCCCCGAGGACCCTGCTCCCCTGTGCGCTGGCCGGGTGGAGGGGTCAGTGAACCGAGGCCCTTGCCAGCTCCTCCCAGCAGAGAGGGTTCCAGTACTCTCCCAGCGTTGGTGGAGTTGTAAGGCTGGAACTTTTCTATTCTGGTTGCCCTTTTAAACCATGGCTTCTGTCTGTGCCCCAAGGCAGACAAACCTTCTCATGGTCCCTCAGAACCATCCCTCCCACTGCAGTTCCTGCAGGGTCCTTCGTTAGCATGTCTTTGTTTTTCTAGCTGGTCTGTCTTTAGTTGTGCAGTAGCTGCTCTGTCAGCCCTCAGCTCTCCAGGAGGAATTGCTCTATAAATAGGTGTCGATTCGGTGTGTCCGTGGAGGAGGGGAGTTCAGGGTCTTCCTATGTCGCCATCTTGGACTAGAACTCTCTCCCCAGCTTTTGAAACTTTGGGGCTAGGTAGCCTATTGGCATAGAACTGAAACTTCTCGGCAATGAGTTCGCATCATTTCTGACTCCCTCTGCAGCTTCCAACCTCCTGAGTCCAGAGACAGAAGAAGGCAGGACGATTATAAATACGAAATCTCTGGAAGTTCCAAACATGCTCAAAATGAAGTTTTTCTCCCCACACTGAGGACTTAACATAAAAAGCCAGCATGTGAGCATAGCTTATTCAACGTTAGTAAAGTAAACAGATGGCAATGGGTTCGTGCTCAGAAAAAAAGATGCCAGAACGAGTTTCTTCATTAAGATGAGCTCATTCACAACGTTCTATGTTTACTTCTTCCCAGCCAGAACATCTTGGTCTGTCCTATAAACTGGTATTTTGTGTTTAATTCTTTCTAAATACCATATAGAGTTAAAGATAAATATAACTCCCCTTCTGGGAGCATCAGGTGTATTTGAAGTTTGGTAGATAATGCTTTGTTTTTTTGCATTCAGTGAAGGCCTTAGACGTTAGAAAAATTAATAGAATACAGTTATCCAGTGTTGGCCAATCTCCTATTTCAGCCGTGCCGACAGAAGTCCACAGAGTTAAAGCATCTTTACGTGCAGGCAGTTGTATCGCCCGTGAAAATCTTGATGCTCTTGCCCGTCACAGAAGCACGGGTGTTGCCAGAGCTGAGCGGAGAGTCAGTGACACATCCAAGTCTGAACAGACCCACACAGCTGGCTTTTGCTTTTTCATGAAGTTTCACCTAACGAAACAGTGATTGTTTTTGCTCACTTGCTTCGGTTTTAGCTTTTGTGGTCTTTTTCCCCTTTGTTGACACCCACAAAAACATTGCTTCCCACAAATCATGTCAACCTCCTACCACAACCAAACTCTAGCATTTTCCTATGCACACTTTACTCCTCATAGCAGAGGGCTGCTCAATTAGACCAAAATGCCCAAAATTCTGGGTTTTATGATTTTAGTGTCATTCTTCACTTGTTATTTACACATTTAATATTTTTAAATGACACCTTTATAAAAGGACATAGGTTAATGGCTAAAAAGAGGGAGCTTAAGTCCACAGATTTAATCCCTATCGAAATACAGCAATTTTTCACAGAACTCGAACAAATAATCCTGAAACTCGTAGGGAACCAAAGAGACCCCTCATAGCCAAAGCAAACCTGAAAAGAATGAACAAAACTGGAAGTAACACAATCCCAGATTTCAAGATATGCTACAAAGCTGTAGAGATCAAAACGATATGGTACTGGCACAAACAGACACACAAATCAGTGGAACAGGATAGAAAGCCCAGAAATAAACCCGCACTTTTATGGTCAATTAACCTACAGCAAAGGGGGCAAGAATATGCAATGGGAAAAAGACAGTCTCTTCAACAAATGGTGCTGGGAAAACTGGACAGCTACATGCGAAAGAATGAAACTGGACCACTGTCTTACACCATACACAAATATAAACTCGAATTAAAAACCTAAATGTGAGACCTAAAAGCATAAAATTTCTAGAAGAAAACATAAGCAGTAATCTCTTTGACATCAGCCTCAGCAACATTAGAGATATGTCTCCTCGGGCAAGGGAAAACAAAAATGAACTCTTGGGACTACAGCAAAATAAAAAGTTTCTGCACACCAAAGGAAACCATCAACAAAACAAAAAGACAACTTACTGAATGGGAGAAGGTATTTGTAAATGATTTATCCAATAAGGGATTATATCCAAAATATATAAAGAACCTATGTAACTCAACACCAAAAAAATAAAATAAAATAAAAAATAAAAACCGCCCACATGAATAATCCAATTTAAAAATAGGTAGAAAACATGAACAGACATATTTCCAAAGAAGACATACAGATGGCCAACAGACACATGAAAAGATGCTCAGCATCACTCATCATCAGGGAAATACAAATCAAAATCACGATGAGATATCACCTCATACCTGTCAGAATGGCTAAAATCAAAAAAGGTGAGGATGTGGAGAAAAAGGAACCCTTATGCACTATTGATGGGAATGCAAATTGGTGCAGTTGTTATGGAAAAAAATATGGATGTTCCTCAAAAATTGAAAAATAGAATTACCATATAATCCAGTAATTTCTACTGAGTATTTTCCCAAAGAAAATGAAAACACTAATTCAAAAAGATATATATACCCTATGTTTCTTGCAGTATTATTTATACTAACCAAATTATGGAAGCAGCCCCAGTGTCTATAGGTAGATGAATGGATAAAGAAGATGTGGTGTGTGTGTGTGTGTGTGTGTGTGTGTGTGTGTGTGTGTAATAGAATATTACTCAGGGGCACCTGGGTGGCTCAGTCCTTTATTGATTTCGGCTCAGGTCATGACCTTGGGGTGGTGAGATTGACCCCTGCATCGGGCTCTGTGCTCAGTGGGGAGTCTCTTTGGGATTCTCTCTCTCTCCCTCTGTCCCTCCCCCACCCCACACGCTCGCTCTCTCTAAAATAAATAAATAAGTCTTTTTAAAAAACACTACTCAGCCCTAAAAAAGAATGAAATCTTGCCATTTGCAACAACATGGATGGATCTAGAGGGTATCATGCTAAGTGAAATAAGTCAGTCAGAGAAAGACAAATATGTGATTTAACTTATATGTGGAATTTAAGAAACAAAACAAATGAACAAAGAAAAAAAGATGAATTAAAAAAACAGGCTTTTAAGTACAGAAAATAAACTGGTGGTTGCCAGGGGGAGGTAGGTGGGCTGACGGGGGAAATAGCTGAAGGAGATTAAGAGTACACTTATGATCAGCACTGGGTGATGTACAGAATTGTTGAATCAGGTTGTACGCCTGGAACTAGTATAACGCTGTATTTAATTACACTTGAACAGAAATTTTTTTAAAAGATTTTATTTATTTATTTGACAGAGAGAGCAGAAGAGCACAAGCTGGGGAAGTGGCAGAGGGAGATGCTCCCCACTGAGCAGGGAGCCCGATGCAGGACTTGATCCCAGGACCCTGGGATCATGACCTGAGCCGAAGGCAGTTGCCCAACCAATCGAGCCACCCAGGAACCCTGAACAGAAATTTTTAAAAAGAGGGAGCTTAAGCTTGGAAAGAGAAAAATGTGGAAGACACTGAGGGAAAGGTACAGGACCGCATCACCTGGGATGAGCCCATCACCATGGTTTCTGTGAGACTCCCTGCTGAATTCGACAGAACGAGATACCGACATGACCCAGGAGAGCGTCACCGGCAAGCGGCAGCAGACAACCTAAGAGCAAATGTTGTGCTTACATACTTCTTTCAAGTATCAGCTTGCTATAGTGCGATGCAAATAAGCCTCAAACTCCTTGTCTCTTTTGAAAGATATTCTCGGACACTCCGTGAAAGTAACACCCTTGCTGCCAGATATTCACATTTTGAAGGAAAATCCCTGTATTATTTTTCAACTAAGAAGATAAGTTTTGGGAGCCCTGGGTGGTCAGTCGGTTAAGTGTCTGCTTTCGGCTCAGGTCATGATCCCAGGGTCCTGGGATTGAGCCCTGCGTTGGGCTCTCTCCTCAGCGGGGAGTCTGCTTCTCCCTCTCTCTCTGCCCCCTCCCCCCCTCCCCCCACTCATGCTCTCTCTCTCTCTCTCAAATAAATACATAAAATCTTTTCAAAAAAAGAAGAAGATAAGTTTTTGGACGCCTGGGTGGCTCAGTCGGTTAAACACCTGACTCTTGGTTTCGGCTCAGGTCATGATCTCAGGGTCTTGAGATCCAACCCTGAGTTGGGCTCCATGCTGGGCGTGGAGCCTGCTTAAGATTCTCCCTTCCCCTCTCCCTCTGACCCTCCCCCTGCTCACACTCACACATACACACTCTCTCTCCCCACCAAAAAGAAGAAGCAGCTAAGTTTTAACTGAAACTAATACAATGAACCACTCTCCACCCACTATCTGAGGGACTCTGGGCAAATTACTTGATTTCTCAAATGCCTCCCTTTTGTTATTTTAAAATGGTGATCATAGTACCCACCTCATAGGGCTGTTGAAAAATTAAAAGAGTAAATTCTTATAAAGATCTTAAAAGGGTGTCTGACATACAGTAAGTGTTCAGTAAACACTAGCCAGTAGTAGTAGTAGCAGCAGCAGTAATAGCGAGGGAGCATGAGTTAGCAGCAGTACTAGTGGTGGTGGGAATAGTAAGTGGGACTCGTTATAGTCAGTAGTCGCAGCAGCAGAAGCAGCAGCAAAGCTCTGTGCTGTAACTATGGCCAAATCTGTCCCAGGTCAAGGAGCCAAATTGTACACAACATCTCCACATGACGCTGCTATTGTGCACAAAAAAACTTAGTATCCCACACTTAAAAGAGTCTGAAAATAACCTGCTCGTTTGCCTTGAAGTTGGATGAAAAGCATCAAGGGTGTTGACACCATGTTACATATTTACGGGTGAGCCCAAGAATGGCCAAGGAACATCTACTTTCTTGAAGTGATGAGAAATAGATCAAGGAATCCCCAGGCCTACGGACAGTCTGCATTCTGAGGGCCTGGAAACAACCTTGCCCACGGGGAGCGCTGTGTTAGCCAAAGGCCTTGCTGTCCAGCTGAGCCAAGAGTTGGCTCAGGAAGGAGGAAGGAAATGGAGTCTCTAAGGTCAACTTTCATCATCTGGCTAAATATTTTGAACTCAGGATTTAATTATTTTTCTTCATGAAGAGAAGGAATGGACACATGAAGAGTAAAAAACATGATAAAGCCTACAAATTGGCTTGTTTTTAATGTTTTACATTAATGTTTTTTGTTTGTTATGTTTTATGTCTTATGTTTAATGAAGTTTAAGAGCTGGGGGAAGAGAGTTGGCTGTGACAAATGACCTGTTGGAGGCTTTTGGTTCCATTACATGTGTTACGTACCAGAGCATGAATGTAAGCTATAACAAAGTGCATTTTCTGTGAAGAAATGGAGATATATTTACAGCGAGGATATTATAGAATATCCTGTTATGTGTCTTCACTGGGAATTTATTTCCCTGCAACAGTATCCGAGACTGACCAGTTCACAGATTTTTTTGCCTGTAATGTGATACAAGCAACTTCACCTCAGAAGAGAGATACGATATTGAACTTCCACCAGCCTGACAATATCCCAGATCCTTGACAAAGAGAAGGAGCCGGTGAAGGAATATTCTCCTGCATCTCCAAAGAGGCTTGTGGCTCCTGGAAACATTGCGGCGTTAAGTCAGAGTCAGAGAAATGGCCTCCATCGCTGCTTGTTCATGGCTTCTCCTCTCCTTGTTCAGCTCGGCCTCATCCTCAGAGGGGGATAAACTCAATGAGTAACATCTTGCCTGATAACCAAGGAGACGGTAGGGAGCTATTTCTCTCTGGTACTTGTGGTGGCCTGGCTCCAGAGGACACCACCAGACTCAAGGATGAGTTCACTCCCTGGGCTCCCACAAGGAGTACCTCAGTGGAAAAGTTTAAGGAACATTATCTTATCCTATTTTTCTCTCCCTGCCAACAAACATTTGGCAACGGATCCAGAAATCTCTCTCAAAATATCTCATATTCTTCCATATCCTTAGCTCGGTTGTCATCATTCATTGCTCCAAGGAGTGCAGTAATTTCTCCCTATCTGGGCTCATCCTACAGAGAGTCAGGGGACTGCTAAATGCTATTTTTAAAACCTCCAAATTACAGTGCTTTGATCAGAGGAGTTTATTTCTACGTTTCTGTTCAGTGGCGGCCTGCCTCAAAGTGATTTCACGGCCTGAGCTCCTTTGTTCTAGTGATTCTGCAATCCCTTCAGGCAGGAACCGGAAGATTTTTTTCTCTGTAATGTGCCGAAGAGCAAATAGGTTAGATGTCTCTGTCCCAACGTCTCAACTCTGCCGCTATAGTGAAAGGCAGCCATAGTCGTACCCAAATGACCGTGGCTGTGTTTCGATAGAACCTTATATATGAATACTGAAATTTGAACTTCATATAATTTTTACCTGTCATGAAATCTTCTTGTGATTTCTTTCTTCAACCATTTAAAAATTTTAAAACCATTCTTACTTCAAGGGCCGCGCAAAAACAGGTGGCTGGCTAGATTTGGCCTACAGGTCACCTTTAGTGAGTCTTGTATTAGAGTAAAAAGAAAATCAAGTTTAAAATGTTGTGGCCTGATGATTCAAACTACTTAGAGTTGTGTTGTTTTGTGTTGGCAACTGGACATAAAGTGTTGTCCTCTGCGTTTCTTTCCAACAGGCTCTGGAAATATGGCGGTGTCACATCCCATTGCTGCCAGCACCCCTGAAGGAAGCAATTACGGGGCAATAGGTATTTCCTACAATGAGTCCATTCATTGAAGTATTTCCTAATTCTCCAGAGACTAGGATACAAAGGGCCCTTCAGCCACTACTGACTGTGAGATGGGCAAGGCAGTCATCATGTAGGATTGTCTTTCCTTTATAAGATGATTCGGTTGGGTGATCTGGAAGGCTCCTTCCAGCTCGAACCCTCTCCAGTTCTGTTCTTCTGTGCCAGTCACACGTGAGCAGCATTCCCTATGGTGGTTGCCATTGACTCCCAAGGTCCCAGTGGGGATGTTTTCATACCCAGCCTGAGTTCGGGGCGTGAACAATGTGTCAGAGTCAATGTCAGGGAGCCCAACATCAATTGACCAGCTGTTTCATTCTCAGGTTTCAGTGGAGTAAGGGCGATCGGAAGACTAAGGCTGTGCTGCAGGTGAACATGGCCGTAGCCTGACAATCGTTCATGCTGGCTAACTTCATAATCGAACCTAGTCACTCACATGGCAACCGCCCAGTGTTCATTGCGTGGCCTGAAAGAGACAGAATTCCTGTGGGTCTATGAATGGTTCGCTTAAAATGTCAGGGCAAAGGGGCTGGGAGTCCTTATTCCTGCTCGGGTGTGCTGTACCTTTGAGAAGCATGTGGATTTCATGCAGGCTACTTATTTCCTGCTCTGCAAGAACAGGGTTTTGTTGTGGTGGTGGTTTTTTTTTTTTTTTTTTAAACTCTCTGAACAGAAGAAATAAAGCGGAAGGTAGGCTCAGCTCATGTGCTCATCAAGCCGCACAAATTCCCATCTGCTCTGGGAAACATTCGCAAGAACACGAGGATTCTTCCTCCCGAGTGTGTTGTTCTCATGACGTAATCATAGATACGGCATGTGGGGGGTTTCGGTGTACAAAGACTTTATCCACGAGCGATGTATAGCTGCTGGATATGTGTGTGCTTACACGGATACGTGGTAGGCGCTATACATAACTGTGCATGTGTATGTTTATGTATTTATGTTCATATTATAAAATATGAAACATGACGTATAAGCATAATCTTATTTTTTGCATCCAAATACTTTAACAGAGCAGATGCCTTTATGTTCTTAATATGTATTTAGCCCTAGAAATAGGCAATTTAAATATAAAACATAGGAGAAGAGGAAAATCAGAAGTCCATTGAGGGGGACTTGAGAGAAAGAACATGTGTTGTGGGTAATGAGTTCATTTTTACCAACACAACATTTTCAAGAATGAGTCAGCACAGTGCTTTTTTGCAGAGAGGAATGGGCTGTACGGGTCCTTCCTAGCTCTGGAAGGCAGATGAGTTTTCTCTGTTTCAGAGGAGTCCAGCTCCAGTCCTGGCAGGCAGATGTCCTCCTCCGATGGTGGGCAGACATGCCAGTCAGACACAGACAGCTCCGTGGAGGAGAGTGACTTCGACACCATGCCAGACATCGAGAGTGATAAGAACGTCATCCGGACCAAGGTACTCCTGGCTGGCCAAACTCTGGGCAAGGGCAGAAAGTTCAACAGTCAAATACACCTTCAGCAGACCTCAGTTTCCCTTATTTTTTTTCCTTTCAAGGGAAACCAAACTTCCCTGAGGGCTTTTGAGATAAAACATGACTACAGACTAAAAGCAATACTCTGCTAATTAGCATTTCCTCCTGGAGGAAGAAAGTGAGAACGTGAAGCAGAACAGAGCAGTTACTCAGGGTCCTCAGGGTCTGGGGGCGCCTGGCCGGCTCAGCAGGAAGAGCATGCGACTCTTGTTCTCTGGGTTGTAAGTTCAAGCCCCATGTTGGGTGTAGAGATTACTTAAATAAATGAAACTTTAAACAACAACAACAAGAACAGCAACACTCAAGGTCTGAAGTGACTGACTGAGGACCATAAGGGAAGAAGGGATCCAGCAGATGGAAGAAAAGATTCAGGGAGGGGTATACCTGCGAAAACTCCCTGGTTCTGCACATATCATCCTTCAGGAGCAAAGCTCACTTCTTTCTGGCATATATTTATCCTACTGTGTTGTAGTCAGTAAGGGAAATGAAAGTAGATTGTCCAGTTTCGATCCTATCATTCGAGAACCACACAGTGGGCATCTCTGAAAACTGAAAACCAGTTCCTGAGATACCGGAAGCATTTGAGACTCCCAATAGGTTTTCCGCATCAGCCGATTCTTACGATTCCAGAAAAAATACTAGGATTTTTATTGAGGTATTGTGGGGGGAAAAGTGAAAGAAAAGTTTTATTAAATAATTTTAATCCCTAGCAAGGGATTGGATTGAAATTTTGTAAAGTTCCCCTTTGTCTCTTCTGCAAAAAAAAAGCCAAATACGGTTTTGCATTCTCTTTTTATTTGGTATCCTAGATGTTCCTTTACCTGTCAGATCTGTCCAGGAAGGACCGGAGAATTGTCAGCAAAAAATACAAGATTTATTTTTGGTGAGTGGATGACTACTAGGACCACAGTTCCCTTAAGTAAAATGAAAGTTTTCTGAGTGAAAGCCACAGTCCCTTACGGTGCCAGTTTCTGTTTAATGAGGCAAAGGCATAGATGTTTCAAGAATTCATGCCACATTCTATAAGAAAAACAAAAATAAACTATGAAAGGCAACCAGCCCTAAACTAAATACATACAAAGTAAAAATGAGAATGATGGTAGAATCCCATATGCTTAGGGAGCACACCAACTCCATTTCCAGAAAGACCACGTAGCAATAACATGTCACTACCTTCCATGAGACACGCCAAACTGGAGCCTTTATGTTCTTAATATGTATTCCGTCTTCTCACCCGGCCTGGCTCTTTGAAGAGCCAGTGATTTCAGGGACTGGAGATCTACAGCATCTCAGAGTAGCTGGAAACCGCCCTGAAAGGAGATGGTACCCCAGCCAGTGACAAATAGACCTGTGGTGGTCAAACACCTAGATGCAGCTTCTCTCCAAACCGAGAGGCTAAGCTGCCTGGCAGGAGACACCCCCACACACATACTCCTCCACCCACGCTCAGAAACCCCAAACTGATGCTGTGACAGCCCTTCCATTCTTTTCTCTGGAAGGACGCCCTTTCACTCGGGTACAGATATTCAAGGGAAGCAAGGAGCAGTGGGGGCCCCATGGAACTTCACAGTGGGACCATCATTTTGGAGCTAAGAGGTATCTTAGAGAGCCACATCCCTTCATGTGAGCCATCTCCCATTACTTACACTCGGAATACTTTTAATCAGACAACAGTCTAAAGAAATAGACCCTCATCCCTAATTTGGGTAAAGCAGAAGCAAGTATTATTTATAGTTTTACCAGTGATTGTAGTAGTGGAACGCTGGAGAGACAGGAACTCTATCATCAGTTTCTAGTTACTTTTACAAGTTAACTAGGGAGTTATGGGTTGGAAGGATTCTTTTTTTAAAAAATTGAGCAAAGATTTCATTGCTAATTTCTTTCTGCCGGCGTAGGAACATCATCACCATCGCCGTGTTTTATGCACTTCCTGTGATCCAGCTGGTCATCACCTACCAGACAGTAAGTGCTGCCCAGAACCCCAGAAGCCCAGCTTTCGTACCGCAGGGAGAGATCTTTGCTATGACTTACAGAGAAAGGTACATATCACTTGAGCTCAGTCCAAGTATTAATTTCCCATTTCAGTTCCAAATGGACTTGTCCTTTGCTTCATCTTTGATGGACCTTTATATCTAGTTCCCAATTGTTTCATCACAGAAGGGCTTGGGACCTCTTGTATCGTTTTGTCACCCAATTCGAACTTATTACCTTAAGCTCCTGCAGCTGTAATATTACCAACTCTATCTGTCATTTACCAGGCTGCACTTCTGAGTATCAAGGGGTAATGAATAGAATAAGTAAAGTTCCAGGCCAAAACAAAGAAACCTGCTGTCTAATTTAGCCTGTGCCCTCTCGTTGAGGGTAAATGTTTTTTATAAAATTAAACACAGCTTTGCAAAACTAATAAGATATTCGAATTTTAAAAATATATAAAATAAGAACTAAAATAAAGTAAAAACAAATAAAGATAATAATTAAAGCAGCTTGAGAATCCCCAGTATTCCTTCATAGAACCTTAGGGTCCAGATCACATAATGACCGTCTCTAGCGTTTATTACACACAGAAGGCCTACTTATAAAGGATGAGGCTGACGGTGTTTCTAATTTGATTTCTAATCAAATCACCTGGGGAGCTTTTAAATCCCTGCGTGCAGGCCGTACCCAAACCAAATTAGATCCAAGTCTCTGAGAGTCAAAGCAGGCATCGGTATTGATGAAATCCCCAGCGATTCTAATGTACAGCCAAGTTTGAAAGCCAATGGTCTAATAATATTTAGCCAGTTCCATACTTACTATGCAATGAGGACAAGGACTGTTATGAGGTTTGGGCACCACTACTTATAATGTCAAGATTCTCTGAATACCTCAGGGCCCTGTCAGAAGACAGAGCTGTGTATGGTCTGGGAAGGTTCTTAATGGTAGAGATCGTGATAAATATGGAAAAGTGAACACATACTTCCTCATGTCTACCTGCCCTGTGGTTATCACTTCCACGCACAGAATGGGACAGCTCTGTACCCTCCCGACATGAATCTAGAAAATAGAACATATCATGACAGTCCTAATAAGCCTGTGCTGTGTGAATGTGGCAGATGATGGCCCATCCCCTGCTGAGAAGGGACACTGGTTATATGGTAAACCACTGTGAGCAGTGCCTGCCTTCTGTGATTTCAGGCTGGGCTAGCAGATGGAGAAACGCTGCATCTCCTCTTGATTTTGCAGGTGGCGAATGTCACTGGCAATCAGGACATCTGCTACTACAACTTCCTCTGTGCTCACCCTCTGGGCGTCCTGAGGTGAGCCCTGTCCTCTGGTTGCCCGTGAGGCATTTAGAGATTCCTTTCTGAGTGATATGATGTCAGTTTTTAAAAATACTAAAAACAACCATGGAAAACCACCCCAGTCAAGGTGAAGAGGGATGAAATCTAGAAGTTTTGAGACCAGACGTGCTCCTCTCATTCCTGTTTAGGGGCCTCTGGAGAAATTCCTAAGAATAACCAGCTGAGAAGAGGGTGGGGATGTTTTTGAAAAGATCAGGTCCTAGCTGTGATGACAGGCATCCGTTTGCAGGAGCTGCTCCCATATTAATTCATTGAACAGCCCCCTAAAACGGATAGGATTATCATTACTCCCATTTTCAGATGAAGATGCTAAGGCTTAGAAAGGTAAGGACCCGTGGGAGGTCCCTCAACTGTTAGTGACATCAAGACTGATGTCGAACCCAGGCCTGCTGCCTCCGAGGCCATGCTCTACCCACCGGAACATGGTGAAGTGGAAAGAGCATTCGCCTGGCAGTTGGGAGCAAGGCTTCTTGTTACAGAACTAAACTAGCCTCAGTTTCCTGAAATAAAGCAGCTGGCTATGACCAGCTGACCCTTCACAGTTATAGAGCTGAATATTGACACACATAGCATGGGTCCGTCTATGAGAATTCCCTCTCACAGTGTAGCTGGAACTCTTGGCCAAGCTGCCCATCCTTGGAGCAGCTGTTTTCCAGGATTCATTCCATGCCAGTGCCATCAGGATCAGAGAGGATTGGGTGGGTGTTAGGGAAGCCGATCAGGCATCCCAGAGCAGAAACAGGCACATTATTACAGGCCAGGCCTAAAATAAAAGGGTAAGGTTAAAGATGATCTCTGATAATTTGCCAGTCATGAAATCTGATGATAAGACTGGGCAGAAAATATGGAATGTTGAGAGTACTCATTCATTCATTCATTCATTCATTCATTCTCCAAATCTCTTGGATGGCCTGGACTCTCTCACGGTTTCCCTCTCATCCCTTAGTGCCTTCAACAACATTCTCAGTAACCTGGGCCACGTGCTCCTGGGCTTCCTCTTCCTGCTGATAGTCTTGCGCCGGGACATTCTCCATTGCAGAGCCCTGGAAGCCAAGGACATCTTTGCCATGGTGAAGAGAGGGGGAGTAAATCAGATGTGGGAGTTAGGAAGGGTCATGGTTCCAAACAGTATCTGCAAAGGGGAGGGACATCTGGCTGGATGGTGTGGTGATGGATTCCGTGAAAAGAATAAGAGGAGGCCAGAAGCTTGGGTTTCCAGATTGCATGGCTGTAACACCAATTGCTGTCTTTCCACTGACCACGCTTTCTCCTCTTTCAGGAGTATGGGATTCCTAAACACTTTGGTGTTTTCTATGCAATGGGCATCGCACTGATGATGGAAGGAGTGCTCAGTGCTTGTTACCACGTCTGCCCTAATTACTCCAACTTCCAATTCGGTAATTAGAATTTCCATCAACCACATAGATTTGAGTTAGGAGTCTTGTCCTGGGACAATCCCCAAATGCATGCAAGAATTAAATGATATTTTATGTGAGCTAAAGTGATTTGAGGGCACCTTCTCACAGGGCATCGTTTCCACATGTCGTACCATCTTTTCTCTCTGACCACCATCCAGACTAGAACATTGAATGATGATCCCATGGTTAGATCTGAACATTGAATGATGATCCCATGGTTAGATCTGAACATTGAATGATGATCCCATGGTTAGATCTGAACATTGAATGATGATCCCATGGTTAGATCTGAACATTGAATGATGATCCCATGGTTAGATCTGAACATTGAATGATGATCCCATGGTTAGATCTGAACATTGAATGATGATCCCGTGGTTAGATCTGAACATTGAATGATGATCCCATGGTTAGATCTGCAGGTGGACAATGGGCTAAGCATTAGACAGCCGGGAGATAGAATCCACCAACAGACATCTGGAAGTTTCCCTCAGTATAATCCGGCCTAACTTAGACTGCTTTGGGTTAAAAATAATAGAAAGCCCAATCCAACTGGATTAAATAGTAAGGACAAATATCAGCTCAACTTCTGAAATTCCAAAGGTGGGAAAGGTTTGGCATTGACTCATCAGGTGGCTCTGGCTCCAATTCTCTGCGACCCCTTGGGTTGGGCTCGGCCTGTAGGCTCATTTTATCCTCAGGCTTTTTAGGAAATTCATCATGGCAAAAATAGCTACAGCCGGTCCTGGCTTCCGTTCTCTACTTCATGATGTTTGGTGGATGCAGGAGGCTGGTTTCCAGGAGCTTTCACTTAAGAGCGAGGAAACTTCTTTGCCAAAAACCTCCAGATAATGTTCTTCCACACCTCAGTAGTTTAAATAGTCATGAGCCCATTCCAGAATTATTCCCTAGTTGCTAGTTAGCTCAAGCATAGGTTGGTACACCAATCATGGTGGCAAAGGAGGGGGATTACCTTTAGACCAATGAGACCCATCCGTGGAACCAGGGGTTGGAGTTAGCTTTGCTGAAACAAATAGGAAAGGCATGCATTTCTGAATCGAATATGGGCCTAAAATATTTGAGTTAGTACTGATGTGCCGTCAAGAGGGAGGAGGGGAAGAGCTGATTTTAATAGTAGGCGATTAATAGTGACCCCCACACTCAAGGATATGAATTTTAAAAATAGTCATGTTTATGTCTGTGTTCTAACTTCTGTCTATAAGCCCAGAACACCACAGAAATTCTCCGTCACATTTAATTTTTTTTAATTAGAAACATTTTTAATAGAAAAAACTACAGAGAACAGTATCAGCCACCACTCAGAACAAATGCCAACATTTTAAAATATTTGCTTTCAATCTACCTTTTAAGAAATAAAACGCTGTGATAAATTTGAGGTTCTTTGAATTGCTTTCCAAACTTATTCCCCTCCCTCCTTCCCCAAAGGCAACAGCTATGGCTAATATTTATCAGTCCAGTTTGTTTTTATAATTTTACTACGTTTGTAGTAAATTAATATTTACTTATCACACCACATTCTGCAACTCTTTTTCATCCAACAATATGTTTTCAAAATTTTGCAATATTGAATCAAGCACATCCAGTTCATTCCTTTTTAAGGACCGTCGTCTTCTGTAATAAAAACATGTGCACTGCGTTTATCAGTTCCTCTACGGAACACCGGCCGGGTGTTGCCGATGTGCTGCGATTGCAGACAGCGCTGCAGCGAACACCCTTACACAGTCCTCTTTGTGCACACGTGAGAGAGGTTCCCTGGGACACCTAGACGGAGAATTTTGGAGTCACCTGGTTTATGCATCCTCCATTTTGCCAACAACTTCCCAGTTTCTACAGGGTATGAATTCCTACTCCCACTAGCTGCCTGGGAGTTTGCATTCCCCTCCATCATCATGAATGTGTCATTGTCCAACATTTAACTGTTTTGCTACATTCTCGAGTAATACGGGACGCCACGTTTAATTTCTAACTGTTTACCATTCCTCGGCTGTAAAGCTATGAGCGGCAATCAATGGAGATCCATTTCAGGGCGCTGATAAGGACCGTCGACGCCCACCTAGGATTCTTTTTCTTGTCCCAGCCCCCTAACTGTCACCAGCATGGACCCCTGTTATAGCTGCCGACCACCAGCATTTACACGCAAATTCCCCTGCACGTGGGGACAGTTATTTATCATGTCCTCAGATACCAGGCTTCCGCGAACCGGAGCAGCCTGGGCGGGGTTAGAAGCCGAGTGTGTGGGGTCCGGCTAGAGAACGTGCCCGCGGAGGCCCGGAGGCTGTCGGGTCGGAGGTCTCCACCGCCTAAGAGCGCAAATACTCCGGGGCCTGAAGGCAAGGGGTTCCCAAGCCCCCGAGGAACTGCCTGTCGCCTGTCGGATGCTGATTGTCCGGCTCGTCCCGTGTGCCCTCAGACACCTCCTTCATGTACATGATCGCGGGGCTCTGCATGCTGAAGCTCTACCAGACGCGCCACCCGGACATCAATGCCAGCGCCTACGCGGCCTACGCCTCCTTCGCGGCGGTCATCACGCTCACCGTCCTCGGAGTGGTGCGTCCCCCCCCCCCCCATGGCCTTCAGCCCCGCTTTCCAAGCGCGCGCCCTCAGGGGTGGGGGGGCGGGGGGGTTCCGTTGTTTGTTTGCTGGACCTCAGGGGAACAGGTTTGAATGAATCACAGTCCTTGGTTCCTGATAGGCGGCCATCGTGGGTTAATTCATGGGATTTTATGGACTTAATTAAGAGCTAGTTAGCTCTTATACGGTACGAGGCACCTGTAAGGCCAGCCCTGCAGAGTTGCGCTGTAAAGCTGGGACCGGACTCAGGAGAGACTGGCGCAGAGGCTGCAAGCTGATTGGAGAGACAGACGGAGCGGAATGTGCAGGGACACATGTGGGTCGTGTGCAGTTACTTGAGGAACATTAGCCCCCAGCCCTACACCTGTTGCCCCTTCGCTGTGGCTGTTCGGTGCCTCCCCGGTGTCTTCCCTCTCCCCTTGTATTTGGCCAGGTAGCCATTCGTTCTGGTGCAGTAAGATCCCTGTGAGCTCACAGAAGTGGGGGGACACCGCAATGCATGCACAGCTGGGGTTTTGACTCCGTATGCATACGTGAGAGACAATGATTTTCATGAGTTCTGTGGGGAACATCCCAGAGGAAGGTAACTTCCATCTTTACTCCTAGGTGTTTGGAAAAAATGACCTGTGGTTCTGGGTCATCTTCTCTGCGATCCATATCCTGGCGTCCCTGTCCCTGAGCACCCAGATCTACTACATGGGTCGTTTCAAGATAGGTGAGTCACCTGTTACTCTACACTGAACACACTGATGAGCGTACCCCAAGAAAGCGTTGTCTTTGCTCACCCTAAACAGAAGCGTTGCTGGTCATCAGGAACATGTGCTCTGAATTCTGTGTGTTTAATAACTTCCTCTCCTGTGTAGGATCACAATGAGCTCTTGCCACTAGTTCTCGTTTCAACCGAGAACTGGGCTTGCCGTACCCCAGGCTGAGGCCAACTTCCAGCCCCAAGTCCCAGGGCTTTATAACTCACGGAACGCTGAAAGTGTGTTTCAAGAATGATGTCATCACGCCACCCATTCCACATACAGGAATCGTTTTCAGTCTGTAGCATTTAAAAGGAGCGTTTCCCCGAGTAGGCTAAATGGTTACAAAGAATTATATATTACATAATTATATATTGTTTTCAAATTCTGGGACTGGATCGAATGTTTTGAGACTTACCATTCTTAACAGGCAGGACCCCTGCTGAACTCCCCCCAATAATGTAAACATATCACATTAGAGCACTGACGGCTCCGTGGAAATCAGCTTCTGATATGCTGCCGTCAGTCACTACATGCGGGAACAGATTTGAGCCATTGTAGAGCATTACATTTCCCCAGTCCTTTTAAGGGCCAGGAAGTCAGACTTAAAATATTCTTAAATATTCTTTTGTATATTTCAAGAAAAATATTTACATATAAACATAGGCCCATCCCTAATATTTGCAGAGCCCAAAGCAAGATTGTAAATAAAAGTCCACATATCGGGGCGCCTGGGTGGCACAGCGGTTAAGCGTCTGCCTTCGGCTCAGGGCGTGATCCCGGCGTTATGGGATCGAGCCCCACATCAGGCTCCTCCACTATGAGCCTGCTTCTTCCTCTCCCACTCCCCCTGCTGTGTTCCCTCTCTTGCTGGCTGTCTCTATCTCTGTTAAATAAATAAATAAAATCTTTAAAAAAAAAAAAAGTCCACATATCATATGTGTAAAAATTTTGAAGTTGTAAAGCAGACTAAAAAAATCTATTAAATACATGGAAAGAAGAAAGGAAGGAAGGAAGGCCGGCCAATGAACTGATAAATATAATATGCCTTCTTCACAACTGAGAAGGTCCAGGTCCAAATTTAAAATTGTCAGTTCCTCAAGAACACTCCAGAACATAGCTGATTATGAGAGCTGGTCCCCAGGCTCTACCTGTCTTTTCTTTCCTCTCTGGGTCTGTCCTGCATCATAAGGGGTCTCACAGATATGTACATGGACATTCTCGCCCAACATCCAGTTGGCCACTCCTTGCCCCGAGAGGTGCCCACTCTAGCAGCGCTGTCTGCCCTCGGGAAGGTCGACGGAGGAAGGGAGTTACACAGGCTCTGTGAGCGGACTCAAGTCCATCTGGGCAGGGAATTCTGGGGTCTGGGAATTCAGAATGTGGCCCAGAAGGGGGAATAGTTCCCTCGCCCGGCAGACCCCTCACTCACTGGGGAGCGAGGGCCTTTAAAATATGGCCAGGTCTAAGAGTGATTCTACATAAACAAGTAGCTTTAAGATTAGAAAGCTGAATAAAACAATCTTGACAATTTAATTTTCCCCATGGGCACAGTCAGATTTGCCCTTGGCTTTGACATAGCCAATGTACCTTCAAGTTGCCCAGTGGAAGCATCGCTAACTGGACGTGCAGAGCATTTGGTTTGGGACTCTGGTCATGCCCCAACCTCCAGACTCAAAGGTGAGGGAAGTCATACAAAGTCAACTTTGAAAAGGAAAATAATTTGAAGCACGGTTGTCTGGCTGCTCCCAGGTTCTCCCAGAGTTAGAAAAATAAACTTGAATACAGATACATGAGACGGTAGTGACCATGAGTAATATATAAAGGAGATTTTAATATATTTATACCACTTTTGCCCCATACAATTTTGCCATACTGTATTAGTTTACCTTCTTAAAAAGGAGAAATGTAATGTCTTATATTATGACCATGTAATAGTCTAGACGGTCTCAACAGGAAAAAGATGTCACATACAAAGATGGGGGATTTAATCACAAAGGGACCATTTATAAGACAAGGTCGGTGTAGAGGAGAATGAATGGGGTAGACTGGCAACCTGGAGTCAGAAGCAGGAAAGCCCAAAAAGGACAGGGAGGGAGTGCTTACCAAAACGTGGAATGAGGAAGCCACTCTAAAAGGAGCAGTGACCTTTAGATGACAGACATGAGGCAGTCTGAGGCAACGTCACAGGGAGGGCACCAGGTGGAAAATACTCTTAGCTCACTCTCCTTCCTGAGCCCCTCCAGTCCCCTGCTGGGGTTTCCCATTGTCCAAATCCATGCAGTGGGAGCAAATCCACTTACAGGGTCCTGCAGTCAGCCTCCTGGGGACACGGTGCAGGACAGAGGTGTGGCCAAGGTAAATGGAGGACAGCCAGTGTGTAACATCACTGAGTATGTTCAATTTCTCTACCCAGGGAGTCTTCCTCAAGTGGTCACAGATTTACCAGCATCTAAAGGAAAATGTGCCATTCTGTGGTGACGATGGTCACAACTAAATTTAGTCCAAAGACAGGAAGTTGGGTTAGTGGACAGTGGCTCAGTCAACTCTGAATTCCCAGACTCTCTGCCCATTTTTTAAGCTGCCTCTGCTTTCTAGAATGACATACACCCTTCTCTGTGGCCCTCAGGCCACACCTGAAAATGAACGTGGACACAGGAAAGGCAGCAGCGATGGGGCAGAGCATTTCATAAGGAGGGCAGAAACCGTAGAGCTACTTGCCCAGGTCACGACTGTGCTACCAGAGCCTGAGAAAGCGACGTCAGGCATTGCTCATGAGAGAGGACGGATTGCACACTGCAAGTGGTACCCAAAGGAGACGTCCGCTTCCCTCTTTGAGGAATAGTAGACTTGGGAATGTTTGAGCCAGGCAGAAAGATTCTGTGTTCTCTATGATGAGCAAACGTTACTTTTTTAAATTGGAAAATACAATGAAAGTCATCGTTTTGAGAGAAAAATAAAATGACCAGTAGTTTACCTGTTTGGCTACCTTCTTATATCATTTTCTTTTCTCATTTCTTCTCTGCTTCCCACTGATTCAGATGTGTCTGATACAGGTAACGTTCAGCCACCCTTCCCAGGGTTCTCGGTGGTTTTCTTAACAAAGCAACCCGCCGGGCTGTCCTGACAGCTCTGCTCCCTGAACGCCCCTTCCAGATGGGGCAGGATCAGTGTGGGGAGGGGAGCAGAGAGGGCCTCAGAGGCAGGGATTTACTCCAACCCAGCCTGCCCCGAGCCTCTTCTGGGCTATGGCACGGACCCACCCCTCCTTCCTCCATCCCTCAGTATATCCGGTCTCCTGAAGTCTGGTTACATTGACCCCAGGGGTAAACATGAAGAGGAACAGCATTCACAACAGAGCTGGGGTCCACCCTCACGGAAATGCTTGCTTTGAGCAGACCCCAGCCTTCCCGTGGTGTCTGCAGGGTAGACAGTTCACAGAAAGACAGCTCCACTTGTGACCCTGACTCTGTTCATACAACAATCGTAACACACACACTTGCTGTGTGTCATCCTACGCTTTTGAAGGATTGTATTTAAAAATTCTTTCCTATCTTTTTCTCACCATCTTAACGTACATCCCCTGGATTCCGGCTTCAGTACAAGTTTAGACCTTCTGAACATGCTTCGTAGACTTCAGTACCCTCGGGTTCAGTTCTTACTGACTTAAAACCACATGGAGAAATACAGATGAGAATTTTTGCAAGCTAGGATTCCCCACCCTCTAGAGAGAGGTCTCTGCTCTGAAGGAAACAGCCCTGGAGTAAACTACAAAGGGACTCTTAGCGGAGCAGGCCGCGGCAGGGCTGGCCAGGCACCCAGACTACTGGGGAGCGCAGTTACTGTGCCCACCGCACTTGTCTTTCTGCGGGGTGACGCTTGCCTCTCGTTGCCTCACGGGACAGCACCGTTTTTTAAGGGCAACATGTATTGCTGACCTATTAGCCGTGCAAAGCGTAAGGTGAAGGCGACATCATCTTGGCCCTCAACGCTTGGGCCCTATGGGAGTATTTGGTATGACCTCTGACTCGGCCTTACCATGCGGTTGTGTCATCGGCAGACTTGGGGATTTTCCGACGGGTCGCGACGGTGTTCTACACGGACTTCGTCCAGCAGTGCAGCCGGCCGCTGTACATGGTACGTGCGCGCTCCCGTGTGCCTTGGCCTTCTCCCAGGGAGCCGGCGAGCGGGAGGGGGCAGCGCGGGGCGGACGCTCGGGTTCCCTGAATCAGAGAGCCAGATGGCCCCGGGTGGCTGAGGTCCAGTTAGGGGGAAGGAGCATGTTACTCTTCTCGCTCATGAAAACCAAGCTGGGCTGGGTCTATTTTTATACATGAAATGATGCTGGTGTATAAAGAAAACATATGTGTATTGCATAGAAAACTACTCAACGGTGACAATTGCTGTGGGGAAGAATCAAGGATCGAGGCAGGGTGTTGGTGTATAAAATCATCCCAAGGGGTATGATTATTTCACTTGGGGAAAGGAGAAGGGCACCCACTCAGTAATTGTACCGGGATAGCAGGCACAAACCAGGCCTGTCTCAAGCAAACGGGGCACCTGTCACTCCAGTCGCTTTCAGTAAGAACTTACACTTTCCACATTTTGATTTTTATACATCGTTTGATTTTTGCAGGGGGCAAGAATATTTTTTCAAAACTGTGGTTATTACTTAGTGGTTGAAACACAAGTCCTAAAAATTCAACATCACTGTTTTCGGTATATTATACATCAATACACGGAGCAGAGGGGTTGGGGCCCTGGTCCCAACTCTATCTTGGCTCGCTGGCCAGCGACCTTAGGAAGGCCACATAGGTCCCGTGAGCCACGGCCCCACCCTTTATAGACTGCTGTGACCACAACTGGTGATGCTGTTTGGGCCTGGCGCACAGGAGTTCACTAAGTACCTTCTACTAGTTTTCGATCTAAAGCTGTTTACGTAAAGGAGTATGAGAGTGTTTCGGCCCTCTAGAGCTTGGGCAGGAGCTATAGGCACTAAAAATTGAGGGGATTGGGGCTGAATGGTTTTATTCACATGAGAACTGAAAAATCCAGTAGGACCTGGGAGTATTTTGAGAGTTAAGCGTACTTGAGCTGTGAGCCAGGAAGAGCAATTAATGTTTTGTTTGTTTGCTTGCTTACATTAACTGATGCAGGCTGTCTTTTTTTTCCCCTAATAGACTATTTTTTTAGAGCCGCTTATTAGGTTCACAAAAAAATTGAGCAGAAGATACAGAGATTTCCCATCAATCCCTTCCCCCACCCATGCACAGCCTCCCGCACTCTCAACACCCCCAAGCAGAGCTGTACATTAGTTACAGCCCATGTGGCTACACGGACACATCAGCATTATTCCAAGTCCTAGTTTGCAGTTCACTCTGGCCGTTGTACATTCTTTGAGCTTTGACAAATTCGTAACAACAAGATTCACCATTTTAAAATCATACCAAGTAGTTTCCCTGCCCTAAAAATCTTCTGTGCTCCCCCTGTTCTTCCTCCCCCCTCAGGCCCCCCCCCCCCATGCCTGGCAACTACTGATCCTTTTACTGTCTCCATAGTCTTGCCTTTGCCAGAACGTCATATAGCTGGAATAATATAGAATTTAGCCTTTTCAGATTAGCTTCTTTCACTTAATAATAGGCATTTAAGGTGTTTCCGTGTCTTTTCGTGGCTGGGTGGCCCATTACTTTTTAGCACTGAATACTACTCCGTGGTCTGGGTGCATTACTGCGTTTTGTTTATCCATTCACCTGCCGAAGGACAATTCGTAATTTGGCAATTACAAGTGAGGCTGGTATAAAAATGTGTGTGCAGGGGCGCCCGGGTGGCTCAGTTGGTTGAGCATCTGACTCTTGATCTCAGCTCAGGTCTTGATCTCAGGGTCATGAGTTTGAGCCCCACGTTGGGCTCTGCACTGGGCTTGGAACCTACTTAAAAAATAAATTCGTGTGCACGTTTTTGTGTGGGCTTATGTTTTAAACTCCTTTGGATAAATACCCAGGAGGGCAGTTTCTGGATCATAAGGCAAAAATATATTTAGTTTTCGAAGAAACTGTCAAATCATCTTCCAGAGTGGCTGTACCATTTTGCACTCCCACCAGCAGTGAATGAGAGTTCTCGTTGCTCCACATCCTCGCTACATTTGGTGGGGTCCATGTTTCAGTCTTTCTGATAGATGAATTCATTTTTTTTAAATGAAGATACTTCCTCCAAACCAGATGGATCACCCACTAAGAGAATCACCACTTTTAAACAGTCGACGAGGCCATGCAAATTTAAGTATAACCAGATACCACCTTAAAGTTTTAAGTTTTAGGCAAAGGTACAGGACCAGACTGTGACTTAATCTCTATCAGAGCCATTTTCCTTTGAGATGGACCTTTCCTATTTTCCCCACTACCAATATCTCTAGTGTTGAGGCTGTGTGTTTAGAGACCAGGAGCCTGGAAGCTGCAGGGCCTCCTTGGAGCCAGAGTACTGGGTAGGAAACCAGAGCCTCCCAGGTGAGTCCCAAGAGCTTTCTCGTGGCCCACGAAGTAATACTATGCAGGGGACAGCAGGAGCAGAACGGTTTTAACTACTGAGTCAGCTGCACACACGGCCAACCTGCTCACCGAGGAGTGGGCCGCAGGTGCCCAGCTACCCCAAACACTGGGGGGAAACAGTAAGAGTCGGGCTTTACTCACCACATCTTCTTTAACGAAGTCACGTCCGTTCAGTCCCGGGCCATGCTGTTTGTTCTCTAGGGGATTAGGGCCCGACTGCCGGGGCAGCTCCCTGAGAACCGTGGAAACTCTTCCACTGGGCAATTGTTTTCCTGTAATTGATGCTTCCCCTGTGGTAGGTTAAAAGAAAAGCAATGTGTGCAGCCTCTCATTTGATGTTTTCTTACCAGGACAGAATGGTGCTGCTCGTCGTGGGGAATCTGGTTAACTGGTCCTTGTAAGTAGTCTTAGAAAGACACGTCTTTTCTCTTTGTTGATGTCTGTAACACTGTGGTTTCGCTTTCCTTGGCTGTTATTTTTATAAAGAAATCTGAAACTAAGGTGAGTGTAGGACTGCACTTGCCCTAGGGACTTGAAAGAAAGATATTTTTCCTCCTGCAAAGAATGCACTAGGAAGCCTTGTGTACCACCAGTGGCCTCGTAAAGCGTTGAGTTCAACGCACTGATGCATTGAGTTCATTTGCTCAGCAAGACCAACATCAAATTTGTTATCTATGTCGATAGACTACGTAGGTAGATGATGGAGATTATGCCAGTAGATGTACAAATGAAGCATAGTTTTAAATTCTTGTAGAACTCTCCATAAACGCTACCCTGCCGACATCTCCCTTTCTTACTATGTGTGTGTGTGTACAAGTCTCTTTCCTATCTATTTCTTTCCCTATAGGTCTCAATCTTCCTACCACACCAGCATCCTTCTTCTTCCTCTTTCCCTTCATTATCATCTTGGCCTTTTTTCTTCAAATGGCTTCAAAATAGAACAGTACAACAGACATATATTTTGCTATCTGTAACTATTTTATACAACCTGTTCTCAATTTTAAAATGTGAATAAGTGAGGTATTTTATTAATCCCTCAAAAAAATAAGTGAGTTCAATTGCTTTTATTCGTGGCTCTTAGCTGATGTGCTATCAAGGTCCATGACCTCTGATAGAAAGATAACTCCCTATCCCTGCCCCCCTTTAAGACATGAAAGGAATGGAAGAAGAGGCACACCTTCAGGGGAAGCCAAAATCTGATCATAAGAGTTCAAATCTTATTTGGGGTATAGGCTTCTGGAAAAATCTTCCCATAATGTTGCCACCCAGGGATTGCTTCCTGTGAAGGACCCCTCCTTTTGTAGGGATACATCGACGTGGGTGATTCTTGGCAGTGCTCACCTTGGTGCTCTTCCTGACCACTCTTTGTGGGCAGACCCCACAGTCCTGATGACTGTAAGACAGGGTGCTGGGTGCTGGAAGGAGGAAAGGGACCAACTGCTTGATAAAGAGCAACCGATAACCATGTCTCCAGAGCTCACAATCACCTGGCTTGTCCCTGCCTCTCATGTGACCAAAACCAAACGCATGAACTGCTCGCAAGACTAGGTGAAAGCCTCTCTTTTCTTACACAGGAGCTCTTTGGGCACCAGGCCCGCAGGGATGAATGAGGTGTGATGACACACCAACACTATGAGAGCCTGGTAGGGGGTTACCTTCCTCTTTGTTCCGCCATCCTGTTTCTCGTGGACATTAGAAGACATGGAGCGACTTATATGAACCTTGAATGTTATTTTAAAAGGAATCACACTCATACGATCATGAGGAAGAATGGTGTGTGTGTGTGCACATATAGAGAGAGAGATGTATGTATATATATATATACATGTATATATATACATATATATATATACATATATATACATATATATGTATATATATATATGTAGGTAAACACACACAGAATGAGAGAGAGAGAGAGAGATAAACCAAATGTGGCAAATGCTAATAATGGATGAATCCAAGTGAAAGATGAAAACAAGAGATTTTGGTATATTGAAGAATTCAAATTCTGGGAGGAGGAAATTTCCTGTATTATATAGAACAAAGTTGGTTGGAATACAAGGGTAACAAAAAGTTCATTAATAACAGCTTTACACTTCAAATACTAGGAATAAACTTTGAGAGACAGGAGGATTCTTTCTGCAGAAAATTTAATTACCTTATTAGGAGACATAAAGGAAAACTTAACTGAACAAAGAGAGATGTCGTGCCCTGGCTGGGAATTAACTGTTGCAAAGATATTCATTCTCAAGTTAATGCATAAATTTCGACTTAAAATTGGAATTAAGTTAATAGGATTTTACTCTGAAATTATTTGCCTACTTAGCACAAAATTTCCAAAGGTCTCTGCAAAAGAAGATTAATGGAAGGAAGGAAGGGCAGAGGAGTATAGTGACCAGTCCAGTTTTATCCAATAGGACTTTCTGGAATGATATCAATGTTCTACATGGCATTGTCCCATACAGTAGCTAATAGCCAAATATGGTTACTGAACATTTGAAATGTGGCTAGTGTGACTGAGGAACTGAATTTTCAATTTTATTTAATTAATTTAAATTAAAACAGCCACATGTAGTTCCCATGTTGGGTAGTGCAAGCTAGCCTAACCACATAATCTAACATACTCTAAAGTAATAACACAGTGACCCAAAATTCGAAATCAGAAACAAATTAGCGAAGCAGCATGGAGAGGATAGAAATCCAACTGTGTGTGTGTGTGTGTCTATATTCATTAAAAACAAGCTTTTCAAACCAAGGACATGGAAAGGGTTATATAATAAAGAGTTTTATTATAACTGAATAGAAATTTGGAACATGCTAAATGCTAATACTAAACCCCAACCAAAATAAACTTCAGTGTTAATTTAAAAACCATAGACAGCTAGCAAAAATTTGATGTGTCGAGCCCATTTTTGAGATAATTCTACTTCTAGTAATCTAGTCTCATGAATTAATCTTAAATGCCGAAAGAAAGAAAGAAAGAAAGAAAGAAAGAAAGAAAGAAAAGAAAAGAAAAGAAAAGAAAAGAACAGCACAGCACGCCGTCTGAAGGTATTCCTTTATCTATTGCCGTGTTGTTCAGAATAAGGAAAAGCCGCAAGGCGCCAGGAGGAAAGATGACTGTGGTACTTCCACTTAGGGGAAACTTACAATCATCAAAAATGCAAGGTCTGAAGGAGGTGTGGTAATTTGCTTAGGTTAAAACTTTAATTCCCCTCCTCGCCAAAATGAAGGGGGAAGTGAAAAAGCCAAGAATGTTACAAACCCACCTTTATGCCCACAAAGTCATTCCTCCTCACGCTCAGCGCGCTCTTTGGACTCCTCTACCGGCCCCGGGACTTCGCGTCCTACATGCTGGGCATCTTCATCTGCAACCTGCTGCTCTATCTGGCCTTTTACATCATCATGAAGGTAAGCGTGGCTCTGGGGGGCCCCCCGCCCGCAGCCCCGGGGACCTGCCCACGCAGGACCCGCAGCGCCGGGCATCCGCTTCCCACCCACAGCTCCGCAGCTCCGAGAAGCTCCTCCCGATCCCGCTCTTCTGCATCGTGGCCACCGCTGGGATGTGGGCCGCCTCGCTGTACTTTTTCTTCCAGAATCTCAGCAGCTGGGAGGTAAGAGAGCGGTTTTCTTTGCAAAGAAATTGTTCTCCCTCCATCTCGCCTTTTGGACCTTCCTGCCTCCCTCTGTCCACGTGCTTGTGGCTGTCTGTCTTCGAAATGAAAGCTTTCTCTAGAACGGGTGGAGTGTCCTACCCACGCATAAATGGCATGCCGTCCTCAGGCTCAGGGCAGCGCCTGGTCAGCGTGCGGGCTCTCTCCACGTGGCAGAATTGATCTTCATGACGGGTCTTCTTACGTCGTCCCCCCCCCCCCCCAAGGCTGTTTAACACGTGCAGAAACCTTGATGAGGATGTGCTCTTCTCACAATCCGCGTCCATACAGATACCCAGCTACCGGGGTTTATAACTCCGCGCAGGGAGCGGAAAGCCGAGGCCTGGAAAATCAGGGCTACATCCGGTCCCAGAGAAGCCTCCGCTCTCCAGCACTGTAACCAATTTTAGAACATTTTCATCACCCAGAAACAAGCCTGTACCCGCTGGCTGGCGCTCCGCCTTTCTCCCTCACGCCTTAGCCATAGGCAACCGTTAATCTGTCTTCTGTTTCTAGAGCTCTGCTAGTTGTGGACATTTCTCATCCACAGATCACACAACGGGTGCCCTTTGAGTCTGGCGTAGGCATTCACGCGTGTGGCGGCATGTAGCCCTGTCCATCCCTGTTTATTGCCGAGTAACACTCCCCTGTGCGGAACCCGCCCTTCTCCTCTATCATCAGCTGATGGATGCTTGGGTTGTTTCCACTCCTCGGCTCTTACAAACGCTGCCCCCGTGAACATTGTGCACAGGTTTTTGTGCGTTCTCATGTCTTCCTGGAAGCTCATTCTGAGCCAGGCATCTAGTAGCCTTTTTGCAGCTTTCTGGATGTCCGGCCCTCTGCACGGTTGAGCTGCGGGAATGCTCACCCACGTCCTGCCTCACCTTCCTCCAGGGCACCCCAGCTGAATCCCGGGAAAAGAACCGGGAGTGTATCCTGCTGGATTTCTTTGACGACCATGACATCTGGCACTTCCTCTCTGCCACTGCCCTGTTTTTCTCATTCTTGGTGAGTTTATACTTTTTTTTTTTTTTAAGAAATATACTTTTTTAAAAAGACTATTCATTTATTTGAGAGAAAGAAAGAGAGAATGAGGGGGTTGGGGGGAGAGCCGCAGGCAGAGGGAAAAGCAGACCCCGCTGAGCAGGGAGCCTGATGCAGGACTCCATCGGCACCCTGGGGTCATGACCTGACCCAAAGGCAGCCACTTAACTGAGCCACCCACAAGCCCCTATTAGCACCTTTTTGTGAATTTCTTCTTCTTCACATCCCATACTTTGTCTTTTCCCCTGTTACCCTTTTGTGTTCCTCTCCAACTTCCCTTTCCAATTCCTCGTTGTAATTCAATATACAGATTATTGTATTTCTTATGTTGTATCCTTCAGTTAGATCTTTTTCGTTTTCCTTTTACTCTCCAATATTTTAAGACAGAGTGACAAAATGATTTTTTCTGAAATGGCACAACGTCTGGCCTGAATTGGTTGTTAGAACTCACGTGCCCTGAATCGCGCCAGGAATCACTTGGCACTCACTCACATTTGGGTAACATTACATGATTCCTTCTTGTGCTACCCTCACATTCCTCCTCCTCTTCCAGTCTCACTGAATCTCTTACAAATATTTTACAAATTCCTAGAGAGCTCAGGAGAGTAGCCAGGCCTCTGCTGCTTCTCACCAGTCAGCCCCAGATCTCGCCTATAATCCTTCCATTTCTTGCGGCCCAAATACCTTTCCAGAAGCTATGCGTAGCCTAACAACCTTGGATGATCACTCCTGGCATCCTTTCATGCTCATTTAGAGACTTTTACAAATTAAAAGTGCTTGGTGCCTGGACACGGATTCTGCAGGCAAGTAACAACGCGGCGGGACCTGTGCTCCCAGCACTGCCCGGGGTGCGCGCGCTGCCGCCGCACAAACTCGAGAGTGGAGCGGGGCTGCCCCCTCGTGGCCAGCTGGGGAAGTTCAACAATCTGCCTGAACCTCGCTCCTCGCGACTTTTGTTTCTGATAAACATTTTCATTAGAGAGACAAAGACAACAAAAGTGGAGTGAAAGTTGCCACGTGAAGAGAGTGGTGGCAGAGGGAACTAAAAATGGCGGAGGCGTGTGCATTTCTTGTGTAGCAACAGTCTATGCAACAAGACTTCCTTTCCTCTAGATCTTCAGCCCAATGCCCCCTTCTAAGTGATGACTTCTCTGGCCACCCTATCAGCGCTTTTTTACCTTTCCCCACCCCATACTTCCTGCGTTTCCTCCGTAGTTTAGTTTTCGTTACTGTTTTTGCTACATATTATTACCTAGTACACTGCACTTAGCACACCTCACTAGCGTGCTATCCTGCACTCACGGGTTTGCTTCATGTCTGAAGCTGTCTCTCAAATGTAAGGGCCAGAAGGGTAGGGAGTTTTGTCTCTTGTGTTCCAAACTATGTGTCTGGCATTTAGAATAGCACATCATAGACCCTTGATAAACACTTGAATGAATTAATAAATACACCATGTAATCCTAGTAATTGCCGGTAGAGAGCGCTGCGTTGCAGAAAGCCGTAGGGGACAGAAAGGCAAGGAAGGGCGCTGTCTCCTCAGCCTGCGTGAACCTCGGAGAGAAAGTAGGGGTTTACCGTGGCTGTGACTGTGCATCCCCTTCACCTCTCTGCCTCTCTCGCTCCAGGTTTTGTTAACCCTGGATGATGACCTGGATGTGGTCCGGAGAGACCAGATCCCTGTCTTCTGAGCCTCCAGCTTTAAGAGAGGGGGAGGGAGCAGTCGATCTTGGTGCTGTTTCGTGAAAATACAGGGACTGCGGCAAAGTCACCACTGCCAAACGCTCCACTCCCCCTCTGTCAAGTCAACTCTGCGTGCGTTCCCACAGGAAGGAGAGGGGCTGGAGGGACACTCAAGCCTGCAAGAAGGGAGGCAGAGGGGAAGCCACGGTACAGCCAGAGGCAACCCTGAAGAGTCAGGAGACTCCCATCCCCTGTTTGCAGCCTTGAGCTAGATGTGGACAAAAGCTGCATCAAAGTCAACTCACTGTCTCGGGACCCCTCCCAGCCTCCCCCGAGATTTGCCAGCAAGGGCAGAGCAACGCTGCACTCTTTGTCCAGCTGCCTCCAGGCCCAGAGAGGCCAGCAGCTCTGGTCTCCTGCCCAGACACCACAGGTGTGGTCCCCTCTGCACCTCCACAACCTGCTGCTCCAGACACCCCAGGGCACCAGCTCTGTCCCCGAGGCCCGGGGATCTGAACCCAACCCCCCTACCCAACCGGGATAGATATTTTAGTAGGACCAGCTAGTCACCTCCTTGGAAGGGATGCTGTAGTGTCCCCCAGGTTCCTGGCCCCATTAGAAGGGCTCTGGGTTGGGCTTTGTCACACACTTATCCTCACAGGTGGCTGTCTCTGGGACCAAGGCTTGGGTGCTTACCTACTTCTTAGTGTCTTCATCTCACCGCTGAGTGTCAACCCCACAACTCAGGCTCCTCTTTCTTGGGAAGGCCTTGTTACCCCACCAGCTGCAAGGCAGAAGGGGAAACAGGAAAACTCTTCTAGCAGCAGGAGAGCAACAACCGACAGGGCCGAGAGACTGGTGGCATCAGCATCAAGCAAACAGACCTCACTCTAAGGACATGGGCTCCTGGGGCAAATGCAGCAAAGGCGAAATTGCTTCCTCCTGCCTCCAATTCAGACGGCTCAATTCTGTGCCCATATCACCTGTGGGGAACAAAGAATTCTCTAACCAGGGGCACAGCACTGGGGGTCCTCCACCACCAACCAAGCCCCCTACCTTCCCTTTATGCAGATCAGGGGCTCCAGATTTTCTCCCTGAAGTTCTCCAGAAGTAACTCTCAGGGTGAACACATTTTACTCATCCTCCTGAGCTGTGAAGAGCAAGCCAACTGAGGATTGTCTTTTGGTTGCACCTGGTTCTCATTCTCTCCCCAGTAAGGTGTTGCAAAGCTCAGCGTCCCACTTCTCTCACACCGTCTGGCAATTCTGCTCCTGACGAGCCCCAAGTGGACCAAGCACCCTCATTACCTGGAGTGAGAGGCAATCAGAAAAGAGACATACGAATGTGTACCCCATATATATTTGCCTGTGAAACTGAAGTCACCTGTCACCTCTGCTTTCCCGATCATTCGAGAAATGGATAATATTTTTTAAAATATTATTCTGTCTCTAAAATATTTGCATAATGTTCAAAATCACATTTTGGAAGTTTGAAAGGTTTAAAAACACAATGATGCTTTTAATGACACTTTTTGTGATTTGTTTTTCTAAAATGCCCCCAAATTCATATTTGGTTTCCTGCTATTCTTTATTCCTTAAAACCTGTTGGCTTCCATGGGCCCCATGAAGGCCACCTATTAAATGGTGGTGTTAGTCTAACATCTAAAACAAATGTCAAATCTGTTTAACTATGGCATATTTGATCTAATTGTTTTATTTTAATGCACTGGTTTCAAAAAAAAAAAAAAGATGCACTAAGGCAATGTGGATAAAGTCTGTTCGAGTGGCCCTGTGGTCCAACGTGAATAAATTGTGAGATGCATTACCCGTGCAGTCGCTTGTTTGGGAAATGCGTCCGTGGGAATGGGGCGGGGGCTCTGAAACAGGTGGGGCTGCCGAGTTCTTGACTGTGTTCCCGTCGTGTCTGTACTGTGCTGTAAACTCACACGGCCAGCTCTCCTCTCCGCAGCGGGACTACACACCCAGACCAAGCCTGCTCTTGGAGCTACCAATTCTAAACGTACTCGCTGCTAATTCTTTCTACATCGCCCACATCGCGGCCGGAGGACATGAGAAAGACATCTGACTGCATCGTGGGGTTGATAGGAGTGGGGGGGGGGGGCAGTGAGGGGCACCGGAGCTTTCACGGCCGAATGGCCCCCTGTCCACCGGTAGTGCAATGCCCGTGCAGCTGGCGCCTGCGCCCATGGACATTGCTCTTCAAAGAGAAGCAAAGGTAACTCTGAAAGCCAAGTTCGGCAGGAGGGTAACCGGAGAAAACAGCCGCTGTGAAGAGGCTTTTGGCAGGGCAGGCGGAGAAGTAACCAGAGCAGGTCAGCAGGATCAGGACAGAGGTGTGGCGGCCAGAGGAGCAAAGCCGTGCACATAAAAAAGAATGACCGCGTCACGCCTCCGACGAATGCTGGAGAGCAAGCCCACCTGTTGACGTTGCGTGGTTGAGGGATTAGCCCGGTTTTATTTTAGCAGCAGGAGAAGCCCGTGGAAAACCAGAGTCTATCTGGGGAAGGGACTTTCCGTGACTGAAGGAGCTCACCCAGCCAGCTCCCCGGGCAGAGAAAGTGGCAGCTGCTTCCTTGATAGCTCCGGGCAGCCACCAGAATGTTCCATGGGGTCACCAGATGCATGTGTCAGCGAGTCCAACAGAATCCAAATATTTCTCATTCTGGGAGATACTGTCTCTTTGTAAAGCTTGGGAGAAAGGGAGAAACAAAGATAAACATTATTCATAGAAGGAATGGTGGCGTCTGAGAAAGATTCTGGAGTCTGATTGTAGACCAGATATGTTCACATGCTCACTATGTGACCTGGGGCAAGTCGATGGAACTCTCTGATCCTCTCCTAACACGTCCGCTACGTGAGGGACACAGAAGTGGAGATGTGCAGAGCCCCGAGGGTAGGGCGGGGGCAGAGGAGGGTGTCACGCACCCCGGCCCTCGTGAACCCCTCAGGATGGCAGGCTCTCCACCAGGCCGGCCCTCTGTCTCCTCCCGGGGCTCTCCATCGAAACCGGTGTTCCGTTTCCTGTCCTCAGTTCCAGGAGGCCCTGAGGGCTTGGGGGCCCCTTCACCTTCAGAGATACTGTCCAGAGTGATCCAACCTCCCAGTCCTGGGGCCCCCTTGCCCTTTATTGCTGCACGTCACTGCCTCTGGCCCTTAATACTCTTACTCCGACCCAGATGAAAAATCACTACCACAGCTACAGCGAAGTGGAAAATCTGGCTCTGTGTGTCACACCTCATTACTGCCAGCTCTGCTCCGGGAATCTCCAAGAAAACCCGGATTCTGTCCTTTCTTGAGTAGCTGTTACTCCTGTGGCTCAGGGAATGCCCTGTGCGAATGTTCCCCCCACCCTCCCAGGCCGGTCACCAAGTGCTCTCTGGGGAAAGCCTGGATGTTCAGCCGCAGGAAGATGGGCTTGTGGGAGACGGAACTGGTCCCAGAAAAAAGCAGGGGGAAGCTCACCCAGGTTTTGAAGTGACTAATACCGCTGGTGAAACTGAGGAAAAGCATTATGAGTAAAGATACGCTCTGCCTCGGCCTGAGGCAATGTAAAAGCCTTGTTTGGCATGATTCTGCCCAGTTTATGGTAGGTTTTTTGTGGTGGTTTTTCACGCTGTTTGGAGGAGACAGGATATATTGTGTGACTAGGTTTTACTGTCCCCTCAATATTAAAACACCATTGTCCATGAGGTCGAGGGCCTGCTACACCTTAGGCCTTAGCCCACATTCATTCAAAGGAGCTTCGCAGGACTCACAGATCAGCCTTCACCATGAGTCTCTAAAAGGGCCGTAGTAATAGTTTTGCTTGGACGGGACTCCTCTGTGAGGAGACCCCTCCTCTGTGAACTCCAAGGGCGGACTTTTTACAGTTTTCCTGTGAGTGTGGTCTTGCTGTTCTTATTGAAACACAAAGAAGACCAAGTGGTTACCACTGTTCACATAGAATTACCCGTTGTTCTCCCCATCTCAGGGAAATGGACTCTATCCTCTTCCTAAATAGCCCTAGAGTAGATTTCATCATTTTCCCTGAACTTCAAATTTTAGAAAATTCCTTGGCTCTAGCCTACGTTTCTGTCATCTCAGATTTACCCATTTTGCTGGAGATGAAAAAGAATTAACCACCATATTTTAACATAGAATAGCCTTGCAGTCGTATCGTATCTCAGTCAAGGGCTAAATAAAGTCTAGGTGTTTCATCTCTTGTTCTGCATTATAGTTTTGATTTAGAAAATAAGAGAGTCAAACAATGAAAGATTTTCAAGTCAGGACAAGAGAAGTCTGACACTCAAGTACACTATGACTCGCTCCTGGGTCCCTCCTCTGTCCTATCTCCCCACATTCTTCATGAATTAGGGCTCTAAGTCATTTTTAAATGACTATCGAGTTATCCAAAATAACTCGAAAGCTCTCTATAACATTGCCATCACAGAAAAAAGTTGATTTGCATTTTATCATTTTTATTATGTTGCCTATCTGAGCCTTTCAGAAGGCTCAGTACCCAGTCTTAGGCAGACCCCTTCGGGGAAGAGGACAAATTCAGACCTGAGGTTGACTCAACATGGGACACCTGATGAAGTAACCTACTTTTCAGGGGATCCACTTCTCTTTTAACCTCTCCTTCCCCACTCCTTCTCTGTCCACTGACATAGAATCCACACTGCGGCTTTGGCTAAGAGTCAGTCAAGAAGTACGTAGGCCAGCTCCATGAGGAGCTGGACGCAGCCATGGGCAAAACCCACAGTCTCTTCCATCACAGAATCTGTGTCCAAAGGGAAGACGGACATGAAGCCCATAATTTGTTAATTGTAAGTGGGCTCAGGGCTCCAATAAGAGAGTGGCCTTCTGAGAATCTTAGCATTAGATGCAAAGCAGAAAAAAGTCCAAATAAGGATCAGCAACTTCTATCCCCAGAGGCGAAGCCCTAAACTTGCTGCAGATACAACATAACATTTGTCCTGCTTTTGCACTGACCGCCTCCAGCTTTTCATAAGGAAAATGAAAGTCCCAATTTCGACCTTAGCGGAGAACAGAGATCCAGAGAGAGAGTTGGAGTGGGATGCTCTCAAACCATCCTCGAGGGAGCAAAAACTGCTCCAGCTCCCCAATTCTGAGGAACTGCAACAGCCCGTCCCTGCTGGAGGACAAGCAGGAGACTATGCTTTTCCCTCTGCCCTTTTAGTGGGGTCTCGCTGTTGGAAACGACTGTCTTCCCGCCTCTAACCCTAGAACACTAGCGTCGGTAGGACCGATCGTTAAAACAGCCAACATGGGTCATCAGGTATCCTGTCAAGGGTTTTATATACATCACCGTCTTTAATCCTGAACCCCCGCCCCCCACGAAGTAGGCACTGTTACTATGTTCGCCAGATGAGAAACTGACACTCAAGTCACTGTTGACTAGATGAAGTGAATGGTGCAGAAACCTGGATTCACAGTCCAAAATGGGTAGCTTAGGTAAAGAGACCAGAGAAAGGGGGGAGATGGATTGTGTTTTAAGACTCAATTCTCATGTATGCAGGTATCTGTATGTGCAAACCACAGAGCCTAGAATCATGTAACTATTGAACACATGAACCAAAAGAGTAGGTGTCAGCAAAATTCAGAAGATGTGTGTCTGTTATATAAACCCGAATAACAATGAAACCTACCGTGCTTTAGGAGAGCCAGCCGATAAAACCACAGCTTTGGATCACTTTGGCTCCCTTAAACCGGAACAGCTGGATTCACAGGAGGACTGTTGCTTCAGTCTCTGAGATTGTAACGTTAAAAACCAACGTCCATTTTATAAATTCAATGATTGTACTTGGCAAAGGGCTACAGGCCCAAAGATCCATTTTAAATTAGAATACATGCAGCGTAAGGTGTCAGGTCTCCCCGGGAAGCCTGCTAGATCAGAAACAAAATTAACAACGGAGCGAAAGCACAGGAAGGTAGACGGTTTCTATTTCCTAAAAAACATTCACAGACTCAAAAAACTGTCGAGACAAAACGTCCTCCAAAGCTGCCTTAGACTAATCAATGCTGGTCCAATAGATCAGGCGGAATCCACCACTCCTGTCTGGGGCTTCCCCATCTTCTGACATCGGGACGGGGACCAGGTCTCCCCTCCTAGAGGGAGTGGTTTCATCTCACCAAACTGAGGCAGAGGAACCAGCCTGCATTGAACGGGGAATCGGAATTCTCCACTGGAAGTACAATGATAATAGTAGTAAATGTTTTTAAATGAGTCCTAAAACAAGACCAAAAAAGAACATGACATGGTTCGAAGCACTGATATACTAACCAATTTTCTTCTCTTATCCTAAGCTGTCCGTTGGACTTTTATATATATAGTATTTAAATTTAACATGAATTTGCACATTTGCCACTTAGGAGCATTAAAAAGAAAAAAAGGGATTTAACCTAACTGAATCATGATTTCCCAGAAAACTTCCCTGAAGCGGTAAGTTCTCCACCATTAAAATTTGGCTTCAGCCTCTTTCCAAACCACAGATCTGAATATGATTAAGACAATGTACAAAAACAAAACCAGACCTGCCCAGCCCAAACTTAGTTAAAGGCTGGATTTTCATTATCTTCCCTAAAATCTGTAGCTTACCGGATCATGGGAACACCAGTGGCACATTGATACCAGGGAACCAACCTACCAGACTTCTGAACTTACATAGGCAGCAAATTAGCATTTCCTCCCCAATTTCTCACAGAAAGAAAAAGAGGATAAAAGGGCTGGTGACATTGGCCAACAAACTGTATTCTAGTGTTCCTGCATTTCAGCATCCTGGGTAGGGGAAATAGAAGTGAGGAAGGTCCTGGAAAATAATTGCCACTTTACATTCAAATATTCCTTTGCAACTGTGTGAAGACACTTTCAAATATCAAACCTCATTTGTCCCTCATGTGAACGCTGTAGGGTAGATAGATAACGTTCCAACAAATTAAGATGCAGAGACGTAATACCACCTGCCCAAAGTCACACAGCCAGGTAACAGGAGCTGGATACAAAATACTGCCATTGCCTTTTCTTTTTCTAAAGAACGACAGTAAAACAGCTTTAGATTTTACTGATTCAAGAACTTGACCAAGAGAAAACCAACATCAGTTCAGACTTCCATAGATCGTTTTTTCTTAAAGTTTTTATTTAGACATATATAAACTGTATTACATAACACATATATGTGCACACATACCCACACATATGCACCAACATAACCAGCACCCACCCCGAGATAGAAAACGTTTCCCACATCCTTTTGCCTGATCCAAGTTAAATCCCCGCCCCAGAGATAGCCACTCTTCTGGCTTTTCTCCGTATAGACGAATTTAGCCTGTTCTTGGACTTCGTATACGTGGAATTATGCAGTATATGCCCCTCTTCGTCTGGCTTCTTTCATTGAATATAATGTCTGTGAGAATCAGCCATGTGTATCAACACCTTCTTTTTGTGAATATATGACATTTACCTATTCTGCTATTGATGGATCTCTGGGTCATTTGCACAAAGTTTTTGTTTACTGTGGAAAAAGCTTCTGTGAACATTCGTATACATGTCTTTTGTGAACTTATACAAACGTTTCTTCCAGGCTATATATACAGAGTGCACTATGGAATTGCTGAGTCAAAGGGTAGGTAAGTCTTTAGTTGTTGTTGTTGTTTTTCCTTAAGTTTATTTATTATTATTATTATTGTTACTATTATTTTTAGTAATCTCTACACCCAACATGGGGCTCAAACTCACCACCCTGAGATCAAGAGTTGAACTCTCTACCAGCTGGGCCAGCCAGGTGCCCCTGGTAAATCTTTAAAGGATCCCGCCAACAATTTTCCAAGGTGGTTATACCAATATATGCCCTCACTGCCCCCATAGGAGAGCTCCAATTATTCCATATGTCTGTCAACACTTGCATTTGTCAACTCTTTCTATTTTAGTTCTTCTGTGTGACAGAGTAATGATATCTCATTGTATTTTATTTTGCATTTCTCTGATGACTACTGACATTGAGCACATTTTCATAAACTTTTTGGCCATTTATGTGAATGATTCTTTCAAGTTCTTTGCCGATTTCGAAAATCAGTTTATGAGTCTTTTTCTTTTTGATATATATAATCTTTGCCAGTATGTGATTTGCTGAAGAGAAATTCTCACTTTTAATGAAGTCTCATCTAACAATTTTTTTATGGGTATGGCCAGGCCATATTTCCTGTGGTTTCTTCTAGAACATTTGTTCTCAAATTCTGTGGTCTCAGGACCTATGTACACTCCCAAAGATTATTGAGGACACCAAAGAGGTTTTGCTTATGAGTTATAGCCATCAATATTTACCACGTAAGAAATAAAAATGGAAATTTTACAAATATTAAGTCATTCGAAGATAATAATAAGCTCATTACATAACACAAAAAACATGTTATGAAAAATAACTGTATCTTCCAAAAAAGAAATAATTGTGAGAAGAGTGCCAGTGTTCTACATTTTGAAATCTATTTAATGTCTAACTTCCCAGAAGATAGTTGGATTCTCATATCAATTTCTGTCTTCACTCTGCTGCAGTATGTGTTTTGTTTGAAGTACATGAAGAAAATCTAACCTTACAGAAATATGTAGTTGGAAAAGGGAGCAGCCATTCCAGATCATTGCAGATATTCCCCTTTCATACTCTACCAAAGACCAACGAATGGTAGTTTCCCAAAGATTAGTTGCAATGTGGAATTTGAAACTATCATCGGTGAACTTTTCTTGTTTTGTAACATTAAAATCCATTGGTCTAGCTTGCAATTTGAATGGATCTTTTAACGGCATGCTTTGGTTGTTTGGAAAATCTCGGTTCACTGAATTGTACAAATCTTCCAAACATTTGCATATTTAACTCTATAATTATTAAATATATATATATATATATATATACATACACGTATATATACTATTCACTGATACCATCACTGATCTCATCAAAAAGGTCTTAATGGAAAACTTCCAAGCTCACAGTACTGGATGTAGTGATGAGCTCATTTCATTCATTTTTGAGAAAATGTCTGCCAAATATCCAAGTCTGAATAACCATAGACTTCAGGAATTCTTTGAGCTAAAACTAGTATTCCATGAAGAAAGCCACGATTTTACCCCATAACCCAAACACTAGTGCTTTTTCCTACAACCACCACCATACTTTGGTTTGCAACAAACGTGCATGATGTTTGCTTTCCGTGTGCTCACAGAACACTAAATATAAATGCAATGCTTAAAAAGAGTATTCAAAGGAATTGTACCCAAGAGCCAGGACTTAACGAAATTATTAATCTGTATTGCTTAATCAAGGAAGGACATTCTAAAGTGAAGCTGGCTTTTTTTTTTTTTTAACTGTGAGTTTATGATGACTGAAAGCACAATGACTAAAGGGGTGCCTGGGTTGTTGAGTCAGTTAAGCATCTGCCTTCGGCTCTAGTCATGATCCTGGGATCCTGGCATCAAGCCCCTGGTCAGCTCCCTGTTTAGCGGGGAGCCTGCTTCTCCCTCTTCCTCTGTTCTTCCCCACTGCTCATGCTCTCTCTCTCTCTCTCTCTCTCAAATAAATAAAATCTTTTTTTTTAAAGTACAACTCAATATAATCCCTATCAAAATGCTAACAGTATTTTTCACAGAACCAGAAAAAAATAATATTAATATATGTATGGAACTGCAAAAGACCCTGAACAGCCAAAACAATCTTGAAAAAGAAGAACACAGCTGGAAGTATCACAATCCCAGATTTCAAGATATACTACAAAGCTGTAGTGATCAAAACAGCATCACACTGGCACAAAAATAGACACGTAGATCAGTGGAACAGAACAGGGAGCCCAGAAATAAACCCAAACTTATATGGTCAATTAATCTATGACAAAGGAGGCAAGAATATACAAAGGGGAAGAGACAGTCTCTTCAATAAACAGTGCCAGAAAACTGGAGTGCTGCATGCAAAAGAATGAGACTGAACCACTTCCCAACACCACATACAAAATGAACTGAAAATGGATTAAAGATTTAACTGTGAGACCTGAAACCATAAAAATCCTAGAAGAAAAGAAAGACAGTCATTTCCCTGACATCGGCCACAGCAACATTTTCTAGATATGTCTCCTAAGGCAAGGAAAACAAAAGCAAAAATAAACTATTTGGACCACACCAAAATTAAAAGTTTTTTCACACCAAAGAAAACCATCAACAAAACGAAAAGGCAACCTAGTGAATGGGAGAAAATATATGCAAATGACATATCCAATAAGGGGTTAATATCCAAAATACATAAAGAACTTATACAACTCAACACAAAAAAATCAATCTGATTAAAAAATAGAGGACCTGAGTAGACATTTTTCCAAAGAGGACCTACAGATGGCCAACAGACACATGAAAAGATGGTCAACATCACTCATCATCAGGTTAATACAAAGCAAAACCACAATGAGATGTCCCCTTACACCTGTCAGAATCAAAAAGACAAGAAATAACAAGGGTTGATGAGGATGTGGAGAAAAAGGACCCCTCGCGCACTGTTGGTGGGAGTGTAAATTGGTGCAACCGGTGTGGAAAACAGTATGGAGTTTCCTCAAAAAGTTAAAAATAGAAATACCATATGATCCAATAGTTCCATGACTGGGTATTTACCCAAAGGAAATGAAGCACTAGTTCAAAAAGATATTTGCACCCTTGTGTTTAATGCAGCATTATTTACAATAGCCAACATCTAGAAGCAATCCAAGTGTCCACGGGCAGACGGATGGATAAGGAAGACATGATGGACGCACACACACACACACACACACACACACACGCACACGCACTGGAATTCTAGACAGCCATAAACAAGATGAGGCTGTGACATTTGTGACAACATAGATGGACACAGACGGCATTATGTTAAGTGAAATAAGTCAGAGAAAGGCAAATACCATATGATTTCACTGATACGTGGAATCTAAAACAAAACAAATGAATAAAATAAAAAATCAGCTGTATAACTACAGGGAACAAACTGATGGTTGCAGAGAAGAGGTGGGAAGGGGCAGGGGCAGAATGGGAGAAGGGCAGTGAGAGAGGCCTCCAGCTATGGAATGAATACACCATGGAGACAAAAGGTAAAAAACATAGGGAATAGAGTTAATAGCTTTGTATGGTGACGGATGGTAGCTACACTTGTGGCGAGCACAGCGTCGTGTAAAAGGAAGTCGAATCCCTATGTTGTACACCTGAAACTATTGTAGCATCGTGCGTCAACTTCACTCAAATAAGAATATATGCATTTTAAAGGAGCGCAATGACTATTAGCACAGTCGTGGTGCCACTGCCTTGACTTGTGCAACAGTCCACACACCATTGCTTCTGCACCATCAGTGCGGACGTCAATACAGCTCTGGCATGTCGCACCGTAGTACTATCATAAACATAACTTTGGCCTCACAGATTCCCTAAAAGGGGCCCAGAGAGCCCCAGGATTCCGAGGACTACATTTGAAGAACCACTATTCTAGAAGCCGTAGTGTTCTACCTTTTACATTTAGGTCTGTGACCCAACTCAAATTAATTTTTGCATATAGTGTGAAATAGGGAGGCCCAGGATTTTTCCCCTTCCATACTGATACCCAATTGTTACAGTCCCATTTATTGAAAATACCACCTTTTACTCACTGAAATGCAACTGGCACCTTTGTCATCAATCAAGTGACTGTAATGTGTAATCTATTTCTGAGATTTCTGTTCCCTCCCATTGGTCTACTGTATTTCCTTGTGCCAATATCACACTGTTTTAAGTGTTGGAGCTTTATAGTAAGCTTTTGATTTTTTAATTGAGATATAATGTACCTATTACATGAGTTTCAGGTATACAACAAAATGATTTGATATTTGTATCCTTTAATTTCTGCCCACAACGTTGCATAGTTTTGGGTGAGTAACTTTATTCTTTGGTAACACATTGGCTGGCAACATCAATATAATGTTGAATAGACTGATAAATAGTAGTCCTCCTCGTCTTGTTCCTAACTTCATGGGGGAAGTTGTAAGTATAATATGAGCTGTAGTTTTGTGTTTTGGTGTTTCGTTCAGGTTGTAGATATACTTTGTCACTTAGAATGTTCTCTTCTCTTCCTATTTTGTTTAGAGTTTTTACCATGAATGGATGCTGAATTTTATCAACTGTTGGAATTACCATATTTTTCCCTTTATTCTGAGACAATGAGTGCATTAACTGATTTTAAATTGTTAATTTTGTATTTCTGAAATAAACCCCATTTAGTCATGACACACAATTCCTTACTTATATCACTAGATGCAATTTGCTGACATCTCCTTTAGAATTTTCACATCTATGCTCGTTAAGAATATTGGCCTATACTTTTCTTTTGCTATGATGTTGTGACAGATTTTGTACGAAGGTTATGTTAACTTCCTAAAACAAGTTTGTAAGTGATCCCTCTTTCTCTATTTTATGAGTTTGGGTAGATCGGTGTTATTTCTTCCTTTAATATTTAGACGTATTATTCACTAAATTCACTTGGGCTTGAAGTTTTCTTTGTGGAAAGATAGTATGTATGTATGTATGTATTGTGGAAAGACCTTTAAAAGAACAGATTTATTGAGATATGAGAATAAATGACCTCTAACATCCTCATTTTACCTATTTGAATTTTAGAATGTAGTTTATTCATTCATAAAATCTTCAGGTGTGAGAGAGATAAACACCTACTATTCAGTTCAATGGAACATACCGGTGCTTTTGAAGTACCCCTCCTTGATACAATCCCTCTCCCACCTTTCCTAAGAAGCACCCATTATCCCGAACTTCGGGTTTATCATTTCCTTAATTTATAATTTTTATCACATCTGTAAGTTTCCCTAAACAACAAATGGTTTGATTTATAGGAATTTAAACTTATATCACTTTATACTGTTCAAGCTCCCCTGCAACTTGTTTTTACCCCCTCAAACTTCATGCTTGTAAAATGTAACCAAGTTGGGGGTGCCTGGGTGACTCACTCGGTTAAGCTTCCAACTCTTGATTTTGGCTCAGGTCCTGATCTCAGGGTCATGATTTCAGGGTCATGAGATGGAGCCCTGTGAGTGCTTGTCCCTCTCCTTCTGCTCCTTCCCCTCTTCCCTTCCTCCTGCCGGTTCCACGTGCTCTATCTCCCTCAGACAAATAAATCTTCAAAAACCATGTGACCAAGTTGAGTGGGTAACTGTAACGAAAGACCCATTTCTTGCTCCAAAGTTCTGTGCTTCAGTTTCCTCCCCTACAAATACATGAGGAGTTTAGCTGAATCATCTCTCAATACTCTTCCAGATCTGAAATTCTACTTTTTACAATAGATACAGAGGTGTATAGTTTGCTATAACGATATGGCACTGGTCATAATTATAATTTATTTGAGGTTGACTCTTTGATCAGGAACACACTCCCCATGGGAAATGTGTCATGGTATCATTTTCAGACATTTTATTAAATTGAAAGATTACTTGCATAGAAAACTTTGGTATGCAAGACAAGTCGTTTTAATACCAGGTCTAAGGAGGCACATGAAATGATCAGAAAAGACAGAATTCACAATGCAAAAATGCAAAGTTTATTTTCTTAAATAAAATACTATATTCATATCTATACAAATAATTATTACAACCATTAAAATGTTACATTTACCAATAAAAATTTCAAAACTTTAAACAAGAGCATGGTTCAGAATATTCACACCCTAATACAATGCATTTGTAAAAAGATGTCAAAATAAACAGGACCTATTCTTATTTACAACTGTAGGACAATCCTGATCGTATTATACATATCTGCTCTGGATTCCATTACAAAACAAATGAGTCCCCATTAGAATTATAAACCAGGTAATTTACAGTAATAGGAGCCAGTACACAGCAGACATCGCTGGCATGGGAATAGATACAAATATTACACTACTGAAAGACTACGGTTAGGTTTTTTTCTGGTGACTGCCCTACAGTAAGCCTCTCACCCAGTGTATCTATAAATAATTTGTGAAGGTAATTATGTTCTCAGATTTTTCCACCTATGTTTACCAAAATGAATATATATATACATATATATGGCCTGCTGAACGTGGAAGCAAATCTTTTCTTCACAGTAACACAACTGCAGCATTTTAAGCAACACTGTCTGGTCCCTTTCTTCTCGGAAGATCAACAGTTCAACTCCCTTAAAGGTTACCAATGTAGTCAAGTCCAGTGCCTCGATGACCCCACAGATGAAAATGGTTTTTAAGACTTAAGGGATGAGGATAAAGAGATCCAGAGAAGTGAAGAAGTGAGATGGAGAAAACTCTAAGTTCCTATAACACAGTGTGGTGTAGTGGTGTACAGACAACTGAGCCAAAAAAAAAAAAAGCAAAAAACCCACAACTTATGATCATTTTTAGAAGTGTTAAATTACAAGAGTTCTCTTCTATGTCTCCCGAGATCTCTAGTGACAGATAATGCAGATTATCATCCAAAATAACACCAATTTGAAAAGTATATCCGATACTTTCAAGCCAAGTTGGCTCGAGTTTATGAAGCATCGGAACACATGCCTGCGTCAGAGCCCCACAGCTGATAGGGTTTGTGCAAATATGGAAACGATGTTGAATGACCACCACCTACAAGCTCAGAGATTAAAAGGAGTTTTGCTTCTAAATAGTACATTTTTTACAAGACCGGCATCGAAGATGGCTCAGAGAATGATAAGGCAACAGTGAGAAACATCAGCTGTTCTTGTCTTCTAGGTGTTTGATTGCACGGCACGTACCAGTCTGGCTGGTCCTTTGCTATATACCAGAGGAGGGGGTGAGTAGTATGTTCCAATGGCTGGTCTTCGGACCAGAGGCACAGTGTCAAGTAAAGTGCAGTACCAGGAGAGAGGCATGTGCAGAACTAGCAGCTCTGTGTCCAAGAAGGTCCTCACGCTGGACTGCCTCAATCTGAACTTGGTGTCCCCCACGGACTCTGGTAAAAACACTGTCAGGCTCACACAGGAAGGGCAGAATGCAGAGAGAATGTGGTTAAGTCAAAAGAAAGGACCCCTTTCTGTTGGGAGCATTTAGCCAAAAAGGTACTTCAAGAAGAAACGAATTTCTGGCCTTCTCTTCGCACATAGGTATCATAAAATCATCACTCACAGATGAACTTCACGCTAGTTTATTTGGCTATTATCATTGCCCTCTGGATGTCTGCAGCCATAGGCAACTATCTCCAGGCAAAGGCAGAATTTATACAGACAACAGAATTACGCCTTCCAGAACCCTAAAGGTATCAACCCAAAGCCATCAGACCTTGGTACCACCTTCGCACTAATACAACTCCTCCAGGGGAAGAAAGCAAATTCATCAAAACAAGGAGCAGAACTGTATGGCACATTCAATGTTTTAAATTAATTCTGAACTAATTTTGTTTCAGGAAATTCTTTTTGCCCCTTGATAGAACAGGAGATACAGTGGTTCCCGGAGTGAGGACTTGGGAATCACTGATAGAGAAGCAGGACTCACTGTCACACAATGATCCAAGAGATGGGCGGGCCCAATAAACTTTTCGAGGCAGAGAAGTAACCATCCTAAGGAAACGAGAAGGCTCCCTGCCACCTGTTTCACATAGCGCGGATGGAAGAAAAGAGGAGCCTAGGTACCTATCGATCAGACGACGGACAAAGCTAAGAAGATGCTGAGTAGTAAGTCTTTACCCTTTCCCAAATTTTTAAAACTTCACTCCCATTAAAATATGTTTCCACATTTTTTTTTTTTGGAGTATAAATTTTAGCCTGTCCATGACATGGACAATGTTAGAAGGCAAGAGCAAGGCAAATGAATTTTCTTTAAAGTGTTTAAATAATTTTGTATTTTAGGAAGGCTGATTTTTAAAAATTGATTTTTATTGCAGTTCACCCTGATATGTAACTGGAAATTGGTGCAAAAGAATATTCCCTCCCCAATCTTCTCTTTCCACAGTTCTAATAGGTTAAATTTTATAAAGCATGATCACTGTGGACTATCACTCCTTACTTACAAAAAAGGCGCCATTCCCAGTCCCTCCAAAAGGTCTTACAATATAAACAAAAATAAATTTCCTGAAATGGCGTATCTCCAAACAACCGGTATGTACCAAAAAAACAAATGACATAAAACTTGATTTCTTTTATCCATGACTGATACATTAAAAATGTATACATGATGAGAAATCTGAAATTGTTCACCTCATTAGTTACCGTGTTAAATATTTAGAGGAACCACTTTCTCGAATTGATTCTATGTGATCAACACTAAAAGAGATAGAAATAATTTAATTACTCTCCTTTATGATTCATACATTTGCATATGTATATTTCCAGAACTTACAAAATTATTTGTGGAAATGGTTTTACATTCTATAGTCTTATATTAGCAAGCCAAGAATAACATTAAACTTACTATAACCAAAATTGACTGTTTCCTGCCACACCTTGCCAAAAACTATATCCAAAGATTGCTAGATATTAAATAAATTTCCTCCCCAAAATCATGTAGCTCTGATTATCAAATACTTAATATACTGCTGGTAAATCTCATATACTCATGCTTTTAAATCAAGTTGGATTACTATGCTCTGAACACTTCCAGAATTGAGTCCCTATATACAATGATCTCTTACATATATATGCACATATCTTTAAGATAATTAGAGCTACATATAAGCAGAAGCCAAATTATTTGCAGATGGTCACAACTTTCTTCAGGTGGTCAATAAGCTTTCTTTAAGGGTAGAGGCTCATTGGGATCAAAGCATTATGTGCTTGGAATGAAAGCTCTGAAAAATGTAAAGGCTATCTCTGAACAGGGCTGAGCAGAAAATCAGTGCAACAGAGAAACAGCCGAAAGTACCAGGCTCTGAGGTCTTTCTGTTGCAATGTTCAAATTGATCTTCTGCTTAGCCTGTTACCGTCGTTCTAATCATATCAAACAGTGCCCGGTTCTTCAGAACTCAGGGGCCGCCGCGCAGTGCGTGCGCGTGTTTGCACGTGTATGTGAGGGACGGAGAGCGACAGGGAGAGGGAGGGAGGAGGAGGGAGAGCTAAACACACCGAACACTATCCTTCTTGAAATCGGCAGGCTGGACCTTTCACGTACTGAGAAAAACCTGAATGTTATAACTTAAAACTCAGTTAAGCTAATTAAAAAACAAGCCATGAATCTCACTTTTTTCCCAACTCAAAGTTTTAACTATTGTGTTTATCTGTTGTCTTATTTAAGTAACTCCTATTCCTCGCCATGACCATTTTGAAGGAGAAAATACAGAAGATTTCCTTGTTTACAATTCTACTTTTTCTTTTTTGCCCCCAGGAGGCTGCTTCAGTGGGCAGCAGGAAGAGGGAGGAAGGTTTGGTAAATACAGCTCAGAGGCACACACGACCCTTTTACTGAGTCTTCACAAGAGGTATTCGCCAGAGGTCACTGCTCTGACCCAGCCTGAGGAGGCGTTTTTAAGGAGGAAAAAAATAAAATGAAATGCTGGTCCTTGGGTTCACTTTATTAACAGAGCAGATGGAACCGTTTATATGTATCTCTCCCACTCCATCCCCTATTTGGCAGAATATAACAACAACAAAAAATAATAGGTTTGAGAATATGAGTATATACGGTTGTTTTCATAGGTTTTGAGTTTTCAAAATTCAATATATTAGTGTGTGTGTGTGTGTGTGTGTGTGTGTGTACATAATTAACTTCTGTGGGGCTTTTAAAAACCCTGACATCAAGCTTTCCAGTACCTCAGCGGGTCTCAGGTCACAATTTCCATTTCCAGATGGCAGGCTAATTTTTAAAGGACCAGTTTATACTTTAAAATCTATGTCTGTGTACACACACACACGCGCGCACACACACACACACACACACACACGGACATATACAAAGACAATTTTCTGAAGCACCATTTCACATCTATCATCAGGAAAAATAATGAACAAATTCATCTTCTCATTATAATTCTACTATGAAGGGTAATAATGTAACATACAATGCCGTATTTTAAATATAAATTATCAGTAAGTAAAAATACTGACAGAGCCTAAGACTCTGCTCAGAAATATTTAAAAAGTAAGGCTCAAATAATTGTGTAGATTCCAAACACACTACTTACTGAGCAGTCCCTCATGATTAAACAAATATAAAAGAAATTATTCCAAGATCAAGTGAACAGAATGAAGAGAGAATACTAAAACAAAATTCAGTTGATGAAACAATAATCTTTAACTGAACAAAAGCCAAACTCTGCAATACAACTGCTTTTATCCTTATGACCTGATGCAAAACGCAAGCGCACAATGGAGAACGTCTACGTACTCTGCTTTTTAGACTGCTATTTTTAAGGCTAAGTAAGGAAGACCTGTGCGTTCTAGGATCTTGGCACATTAAAGATAAAATGGCTGTCTAATGTGAGAAACAAGACATTAAATTCAGATAACTGATGAATCGTTATAATTAAGAAAGAAGCCTCTACCTAAACCAAACCTAGGGAATGAAGGCTGATTAAACAACTCATTTACTTGCTAACGGCTTGACTCTAACCATGGACATTCATTCCATATTAACTCAACACCTGCCACGGGTAAGAAACGGTTCTAGATGCTGACATCAGCCAAGCATTTGGTGATGAGCCATTGCATTGTATCAAAGTGTCTGGATTTTTGGAGAGCAATTCAACTATCTCAAGTATCTATTTTACAAATGATCAACAATCAAGTTTAAAATCTAGGTTCTTTCCTACTACTACTACATGCCAAAAGGATCTCCCCCAACTTCCAACTGATTAGCATTTAGGGAATAAAAGATTAGAAATCAAACTTGAAAATGTAACTCCACTCGTAAAATTTAAAAAGCATACCGTGTGGTTAAAAATGGAAGATAATTTGTTTTTGACAACCCATGATTCGCATCATCTCTGACATGACTTCCCTACATTCAGAAGGTAACTGGAAACTGATTATACAAACACAGAGACACACACATACACACACACACACGGTCTCCCTCTCCATGTGCATTACGTGTGCATGCACACACACATTTGTAGTCTCAGCTGACACATGTACACTTAGTCTATCAGTATTTAGACAGCTGAACTGCAGTCATGACCTAAAATATGGCTTATGTTGTGGGCAGGTCTGTTTGAGGACTGCTTGGAAGAGTCGGAGGCAGAGGAGTTTGCTATCGTAAGCAAAGGTGACATCGCCGAGCCATCGGGAAGAGCTGTAGCTATTTCTGGAAACAAAGATGTCATGTTAAAGTTGGACAAGTGAGAGTTGGTCATGTGCATTGGCGGCATTTCAGGGAGCAGAGGAAAACTTGGTTGAGCAAAACCGACAGGTCTGGGAGGAGACAGTATTGATCCAAATCGGTTATTTAGGCTTCCACTGTTTACTTTCTCAGTGCTAGGATTTGAGAACATCTGATTGGAAAAGTAGGGGATGGAAATATCATTGGACAGTGTAGGATGAGCAGGAGAGTATGGGGGATAGAAGGAGGGTAGAGTATTTTGGGGGTCTACGGGGATGAGAGCTGGCGTTCGAGTGGCACTAGGCTGAGTAACCTGTGGGATGAAAGAAGTATTTGCATTTATTGGTGGATTCATGCCGCCCTCAGGAATAAAAGGAAAACTGAAATTTTGTGATAGTGTATGCTGGTCAGGTGCTGAATTATCATTAGGTACTTGTGGGCTATCGGGCATGAAACGAACAATACTTCCTCTCTTCTCTGTAGTGGGCTGCTGGCGGCCAAGAATCATACTGCCACTAGTAGACAGAGGAAGATGGGGAAGACTTGGATCAAAGACATTACTGTGTCTTTGGTTGCCAGAACGATTCCTTTCAGGCTGACGAATTTTGGAACCACTGCTGTCTTGCAAGGGATGCCTTGATCGCTGGGGAACTGAAGAATTAGTTGGACGTACAGGAGGCCCTTGCTCAGCATTTCCGTGAGACACGGATGGATGGGGCAGAGCTGGCCTTGCTACCCCGTGCATGTTGGTTGTGACTGAAGGGTTCATGTGGCCCTTGGTCCCATGACTGTCAGTTATCCTCATGGGATTGGACTTCTGTACAGACACATTGGGACTTGTGTTTCGACCTTGAATATCTCCCGAGGAAGAAGAACTTGAGAAAGGAATATTCAAGGTGCTGTTCCTGCTGTTAATTGCACCTAGGGACATGTCACAGCTCTCCCTGTTCTGACTCTCACTCTCTCTTCTAATATGGACACTTTCATGAGTTGGGGGGCAATTATATTCAATTGCAGAGGATGGACCACACTGTGTGTTCCTCTGATGTTCTGAGAGTGATCTCTGGCTTCCAAGGACCTGATCACCAAGGTGAGGGGCAAGTAAGCTCTGCATGAAACTCTGGTGGCATGTATTTTCACTGTCCCTTGGTGGGATGGCATTTCCCGTTGGGATACTCTGAACTGGAGGATAAGGTAATCTCTTTTGGCGGTCGATTGGTGGTGGACCAGGGTTTTGACTAATTCGAAAAGCCTGGGACTGCATACTCCTCAGTGATGATACAGGGTTACCTATTTCATTATTTCTTGAAGATTGTACTTCAAAATTACTCGGGGGCTGTTGACTGGCTCCACTTGGTTTAAATGTCTGACAGTCAGAAAGGCGGATATCCGAGGCGACAGCATGGTCCACACGACCCTGCATATTGTGAATGGCCAAACTCTTATTCCTGGGAACATCAAGATAGCTTCTCATTTCAAGCTGATCTGAAACTCTGGAGCCCTGAATTGATATACCCATTCTCTGCTCTGAATTAGAAGATGTCTTTCCAATAAGTGCCTCAGCAGAATAACTGGAAACTCTATTTCTCTCCGGCCTGTGTGGAGTGCAGGTCATGTCTGAAGGTCTAGTCACAATACTTGGTTGGGACACCATTTGCTGCTCTATGCCTCTTGATGTCAAAAGCCTCTGCATTGGATTATGCCCAGATACGTGTTCTGAAGAAACCCCTGAACCCTGCTGCCTGCTTCCAACATCCGGCTGCTGGTGCATAATATCTTGATTGAGATGGTTCTGGGGATGGTTATGGTGGTTCCGGCTAGTTGAAGGGTTTTCACAACTCTTCTCCGGTTGGGAACTTCCAAAATGTTGCTGCATCTGCTGCTGCATCTGCTGATGGTGGGGATGCGGCTGACCGCTCTTGGGTCGGGACTGGTCAGTTCCATGGTGCTTTGGTTGTAAGGAAAGCTGAGAGGCCTGAGTGCCCTGAACAAGATTCCTCTTTTTCTGCATCTGAACTTCCTGTTGTAGAGTCCTCTGTTGGTGGACATTATGGGGCTGAGAGTGGACAGAGCTCTCTGCGTGAGGTACGTGATGCTGCAGCTGATATAAATGGTGCCTCTCTCGTAACTGCCCCGCTTGCTGCTGCTGCTGCTGCTGCTGCTGCTGCTTTAAGTAGAGGTGGTTACTGTGCAGGTGGGATACCCCCTGGGCTGGAACATGCTGCTGCAGGGCCTGGAGATGTTGACTGGCCTGGGTTTGCTGCTGCTCAGCGACTGAATTCTGAGAACTGCACTGGACTTCCGTTTGCCTCAGTGCTGGGGCCACAAAATTGTTACTAGGTGGAAATAATCGGGTAAGGCCATCTCCATGTGCTGGGTTGCTAAGAGGCACAACAGAGTTCGCAGAGTTGGGAGGGAGCTGACTGACCATCATCTGAGCCTGATCAGAAATGCTGTCTGGAGTTCGGCTCATCAGGGACATAGCCTCAAGCCTCAGCGGGGCTGGCTGACAGTGTTTTTGACGTTTAGCTGAAGACAATAAAAGGTCATCTTGGACAGCACGCTTAGCAGAGTCTTTGCGGCTTTCCTGACTTGGCTTTAAGAGTGGCTCTTGAATCTGTGGATTTGGTATGGTGCCAGGAATGGTATTCAGCTGTTCCTGGGGATATTCGGTCATCAGAGCCGGTCCAGGAGGCTGAGTGGCATAGGAGCTAGATGCAACCGTCAGATTAACTGTCACAGGAACAGTTGTTTGCTCTGAAGTTTGGGACAAACCAGCACAGCTGACCAGAGGATGGCTGATGCTGCTCTGGTGGATAAGATTATTTACGCTCAAACTGGTGATGCTCGGCGGCTGAGAAGTCGAAACCTGTAAAGAGGCATTTGATGTTTTAATTCCTATAGAACAACTCGGTTTCCCAAGGGGCCGATCCACTGTGGCTTCAATCGAATCCTGAGAATTAAATTCATTTGGTGTTGCTTCTGCCTGTCCTGCGCCACCCTCTTTAGAGATCTGTGTTTTGAAAGGCTGGTCCCCCTCTAAAGGTGACGCTTCGGAAGGCTTTGAAGTAACTTCCCTCATATCAGCCTGGCTGCCAGCTCTTCCCTTCTCGAGGTTGTCCTGGTCAAAAATAGCTCTTGCCGCAAGAGCAACGATGTCAGTTTGCTCCACAAAGGTACAGCTGTCACACGTATTCGTCGTCGTACTGCTGGTGACATCCTCTCTAGTCGTTTCAGGAAGCATGGATGCCACTGAGAAACTCCGACTGCTGCCAGAGCTGGTTGACATGGGAGAGTCAGCCTGCCTGCTGACAAGCAAGGAACCACTGATAACCTCCTGATCAGGGACGCAGGAGTGAGGCGGCCCCGGGTCTCTATCATCACTGTTCATCAGTAAGAGCTCCTGTTTGGGATGTAAATCAACACCTGAATCAACAATTTTAGAATTTTCTGAAGAAAAGTCAGGATGGTCCACCTGGACTGAAAGAGACAGTTTCTGAGGGTCTTTCTCTTTAGCCAGACCAGACAGCAGTGCAGTCAAACCCTGCCCCTTTAAGAGACCAGTCGTTTGCATCGTGTCAGATGCATCTTGCTCCACCCGGCAAGGTTCAGCAATGATCTCTACCTCGGAAACACAGTCGGTACTTGCAGTGCTAGTGGCAGATGACAGACCAGAAACCTGAGAAACCAAAATGTGGGGATCAGTTGGAGATGGAATCAACACGTTGGCTGAAGTGCAGGATTTGGCAGCATCTGACAATGTCAAACTAGTTGGTGGCTTATCCTGAGATGTCTCTCGTTGCAAAATGGGGGTAGAATCTTTGGATTTTGCTGGGGCCATGACAAAATGTTCACTTGTTACAGGTTCTTGGGAGGGTGAGCTAGTCTCTTCTGCGGACTTAGATTTGGGTACAGATTCAGGTATCACTGATTCAGAATTCAGAACATCCAAAGAATGTGAACCAGAAACACTTACGCTATTTGCCTGGGACACGGTGACAGATGGTAACACAACAGGGAGGCTGTCCAACAGTCCATCGTTATTACATGATGTGGCTTCAGTGCTGGGGCAGTCTAACTTGCCCGCGTCTCTGACTGGATTCAGGGGGCACGCTGACTTGTTAGCTGCTAAGTGTTTCTTGGCACCTGGCTTCTTATTCAATCTTTTCGACTTCACGTTAGGTAAACAAGCTACAGTGTTCATTGAGGGAGTAGTTACTAGATTGTAAGTACTGGGTAGTGTGGCTGAATTATCAGTTGTCATGGCAGATGCTACAGTTGTTGTTAATGAACCACAGTTAACTGGGGCGGTCTGACTATTTGCAGCAGTTGGAGGATTGGCAGGCTGGCTAATAGACAACTGTACACAGCTCTGCCCAGCCATCTGTGATATGCTTTGATTGAGGCTGGCCAAAGCTCCAAATGTATTCAGGGCAACATTGGTATTTGGATCTTCGCTGGTGGTGGGTTGGATAATTTGCATAGGGGTTTGATTTGTAGTTCCTGATGAGGACATCACAGGCTGCAAAGCAAAGAGCTGTCCATTTAAAGAAATGGTTTGAGGCTGTTGTTGGTTTGACATGGTAACAGAAAAAGTTTGTGTTGAACTAGATGTTGATAACGATGAAGGTCTTGGTAATATATGGACAAGATGCTTTCCTCCAAAAGTCTGTGGGGTCGAAACATTTTGCACTGAATTATTAGACCCTATTAGAGCATTGGCTCCATTGACAGGGAGTCGAACAGAACCAGGAGGTGGAGCCGAGAGGAGCGGCAAGGGGTTCTGATTAGCTGCCTGTATGATCACTATCTGCTGACCTACTGTTTGGTTGGGAACCTCTGCTCTCATCACCGCTGGGCAAGGGGTAGTGCTGGGGGGCTGAAGAATGATGACGTTTTGATTCGCTGGAGCTGCATTAACAGCCGACCCAACTGGCTGAGCCATCTGAATAACCTGCATTGCTGAATTCAAAGGAAGGATGTTTTTTGGAGGCTGAGATTTAACTTGTGGTTGGGCAATCAGTGGCTGCATAGGTAAAGATGGGCAAGAAGGCAAGGTTACAACTACTTGCTCAACTGCCTGCCCGTCTGCTGGAAAGGAATTATTCAAGTTGACGCCTGTAGCGACGTGTCTACTGTGGTTGGTTGTGGGAGGGCTGGTACCAGACTCATTTACTACCGGAGTCACAGCAGAAGAAGGTGTCTGGCTTAAGGGCTGAACAGTGTTTCCCGCCAGGTGCAAAGTAGTCCACGTTGTCTGTGTGTTTCCAGCAGAGGAAATTCGGGTAAGGCTATTCATGCTTTTTAAATCTGAAGCGCTAACACTTGAAGAAGGCAAAGAACAAGAAAGAGTCCAACTATTGTCCAAAGGGGTTGCAGAGAGAGTGCTTACAGGAGTGGTGGTCTTCCCTCCTCCGGGGGCAGAAGGGGTCACCACCGCAGTAACCCCTGCCGAGTCTGCACCCTTGCTAATGCTCACTGGACAAGAATCACCTGCAGATCTGGGAGGCTGGGAGCAGACCGTGGTGGTAACTGAAACGACGAAGGTGGTCTGGAAATCATTTCTGAAATCCTGTATGCTCAGGCAGGACTTGCTTCCATGGTGCGCTTTGGCGGCAGTCGCTGAGGAGGTGGTGGGGATGCTTGTGGCACAAGGGCCTGTTTTCTTCACTAATTTGGGACTCTCGTGCCCGTTCTTATTTTCAGGAGAACTTTGTTCATTTAGACATGTGTGCAAGGAACGATGTTGGTGGGGTTCAGGCCCAATGGGAACAGCGATCAGTGAGCCACTGGTGGCACCAAGCACACTCGATTCGCTTTCGGAGGTGGAAAGCTCGAGAATATTTTGAGCAGAAATGGTAGCAGGAAGACAAAGAGGAACAGGCTGGTTGGCAGCCAATGCAGAAACTGTGGTCTGATGCCATGGCTTGTTTTCAGAAGGGTAAACTCCAGAAATAGACACAGGAGTCACAAGATTGCAAGTCCTCTGTACTGGCACCACATTGGCGGTTTGCTTTTGTAAATTATGACCAACATTAAAGGTGATCCCCTGAACAGCTGTTCCCTGGCTATTTCCACCAGGCTGACTCCCATTGGAATAAACAATGATATTTTTTTGAACCTGATCACTGGGAATAACAACAGAGACCTTTGAGCTTTTCAGATTTCCTTTCCAGTGGATGGTGGGGTCATCATATAGGCATATGTCATTTGCTTTCAGTAATTCAATATATCGGCCATTTTCTTTTTGAATTTCTTCCAGTTGTTTACGTAGCTTTTTAATTTCTTCAGCTACAATATTAAAAATAAAAATGAAACAATTACCTATTAATGTCAGCATTTATAGTAACTTAAGAAAAAGCTGCGTGCTAATTACTGAATTCTAATTCTAGTATTTCTAAATACCTCAACTGAAAATCTTCAGTTCTTTTCTAAAGCAAATTCTTTCTCCTTTTTACGGTGATATATCAAGCCTCTATTGTATCCTTTTTAAAGAATGTATCATTAAGGGTCAACAACCCAAAGGTCAGAAATTACTCACAATGTAGAAATCTCAAAATTCCCAATTCAAAAATTCCCAATAGGACAACTACAAAGGTAAAAGAAGGGAAGACATCATGGTAACGTGCTAGGAAAATAGCACTGAATATCAATATAACAGCATTTAAATGCTGTAACAGCAAACATGACTTGTGGTAGTAATGGATAGCCTCTTTTATAAATGGCTTTAAACTCACTTCTGTTTTACTCTTTGAAACAACAGAGTCCAAGTGGAACGTGTGAAAAGTGAGTAGTAGAGCACCGAAGAAAGCATCAGTAATGGAGCTTGAATTTTCCTCGGTAGGGTGTATGTACTACTGTCACACCCTACCCTTTCTGAAGGGGGAGAACTTTACCCACGGACCCTACGACTGGGGCAGCCTTGGCTGCTGGTATTTATGCTCTGTGACCCCACACATCCCCCCTGTCTTGCCAAAGTGGTAGATATTCTCCCCTCTCCCTCCACTGAGGGCAGCCAATCTTCAAAGCCAATGCCCTATGAGGGGGCCTGACACAAAAAGTTCTGTTATGACGAGGATGAGCTGGGACTAGCAGATTATTCTTCTCAGACATTTAAACTAAGAGACACAGAAGAAAGATGCCAATGTGCCATGGACACCAGAAACTCATGGACGGGGCGCCTGGGTGGCACAGCGGTTAAGCGTCTGCCTTCGGCTCAGGGCGTGATCCCGGCGTTATGGGATCGAGCCCCACATCAGGCTCCTCCGCTGTGAGCCTGCTTTTTCCTCTCCCACTCCCCCTGCTTGTGTTCCCTCTCTTGCTGGCTGTCTCTATCTCTGTCGAATAAATAAATAAAATCTTAAAAAAAAAAAAAAGAAACTCATGGACAATTATTACGGACGAAACAATAATTCTGTTCTCACTACAGACTTACTATATGCCTGGCACTTTTCATTCATCATCTCATTTCATAATAATAATACCAATGACCACAGTAATGGGTAACATTTTATATGTCAGCTTTACTCTAAGTACTGTACCTGCATTATTTCCTTTAATCCTCATAACGACCATGAGATGGGAACTACCTATTGTCATCAATATTCTGAGATGTGAGAAACAGGCTCGGAGTAATCACATAAATTTGTCTAAAGTCAATCACATACATGCGAGGATTATCTTCATTTTAAGATAAGGAAACTGAGACTGGGAGAGTTGAAGTAAATAGCCACAGGTACTGAGTGAGTAAGTGAAGAGGAGACTCAATCCAGGTGGGTCTGACCCCCAAGGCCACCATTTGGACCGCGGCCCAGCCTGTCATGTGGACCGTGAGCATGTGGGGAAGCTGCTGGGGAAAGAGAAGAGAAGAGAGCAGATGCAGCAAAAAGAACCAAAGAAAGGATGGTGACGGAGACGACAAGGCAGTCCGACTTAAGACCAAGCTGCCTCAAGCCCTGGCCCACCTGCTCAGCTTTTCCTGAGCCCCATGCAACTTGTATTTTTCTAACAGGTTCTCTTTTCCCTAAAGGTCCAGGTAACTTGACTGCCTCAGGCTCTAGGAAACCAAAGGAGCTCTCCTTAGAGAAGTGTACACATCATTCTAGGCTTAACATCCCTTCTGTGGGGTGCCTCAGAGCAGCTCCCAAACATGTATTAGGAAAATAACCACCTACCGCATCATAAAACAAGGCCTGGACTGTAAAAGATGGTTGACTTGGGTGAGGGGGTAAGCTGTCATCTAACTTAAAGCAAGCAGAGAATTCAGAATGTTGACCTTCCAGATATACAATAAACGGAGCCCATCACTGCCCCCACCTCAGCAGATTCTACCTTTGTTCCTCTCCTTTTAAGGTGACCTACTGAGTTGTCACAGGAAATTCTTCCTCTGCCCTTGTCAGAGACATAAATAAAGGACAATTCAAACTGCCTACCACTCTGAGCTTTACACTTGCCTGGGATATTTTCCTTTTCAGCTGTTATAAAAAACTTAATATTTTTTACAATGTAATTATCTAAAAAAATAATGAATAATAAAATCAAATTTCATTAAATGATCAGGCTGTCTGATACACACATTACATGCAATATAAACAATTATGAATGGAATATTTTACCTTTTGAGTTGATTCACAGTTAAGTCTTGGCCCAGGCATATCTTTGTTTTATTTTGAAGTTACATTGCGCAGGACTCTCCCCTACACCCTCTAACTGGAAGATCCAGTTGGAATAAAAGAGACCCGGCATTATTTGTCTCATGAGTTAAGCAAACATGAAGTACACACAAGAGTTCAAAATCAAAATTCTGTATGCCTGAAAAGTGCGAGTTGCTCACGGGGGGAGGTAAACTAAGATGAATTTGTTTTGCAACACTACTCTCTCAGACCCACTGAATGCACAATCTTAATAATGTTTCTGGTCAAAAAAGCCTTCTGTATCCTCATATAAGTTGCCCTGCGACACAAAGACCTGAACGCTGAGAAAACAACAAAAAGTAAGAATCTCAAAATCTTTACCTTGTTCATTGTTTCCTCCATTAAGCAGGAGTTCATCATTTTGCCTTTTCAGTTCCGTTATATATTTAAAGGCTTGGTCCAGGATCATATTCTTGCTCTGCCGAAGAGAATTAACCATTTAAAAGTTTCACTGAAGAGTAAGAACTTGCCAGAAGAAACTTCAAGCTTTGGTTTTATCACATATATGTGGTATGTATCTCCCAAAATTAAAACAGGCAACCATATTCAAATGCTTCTACTGTCATTTTCCATTTACTAAGTATTTACTGAGCATTTACTATGTGTCAGGCTCTGTTCTAGGTACTGGAGATATAATAAACAAAACATAAAATTCCTGACCTTCAGGAATATACGTTATATATATATACATATATATATAATATATATATATAATATAAATAATCAGGCAGTGCTAAGTTGCTATGAAGAAAAAATAAAGCAGGGTAAAGAGGAGGCCAGAGAAATGACAGAGGTCACTCTGTCCTATGGACTGAATGTTTGTGCCCCCCTGTAATTCATGTTGAGACCCCGATCCCCGATGTGATGGTATCTGTGGGTGGGCCCTTGGGAGGTAATTAGGTCACGAGGGTAGATCCCTCATGAATGAGATCGGTGCCCTTAGAAGAAAAGACATGAGAGAGGTGATCGCGCTCTCTGTCATTCAAGGACATGACCAGGAAAAGAGCACACACCAGGAAATGAACCAGCTGTCACCCTGACCTTAGACGCTGCAGCCTCCAGAACTGTGAGAAATAAATTTCCATTGTTTAAACCACCCAGTCTATGTTATTTTTCTTATAAGAGCCCAAACTAAGACACTGTCTTATTATCTATTTTGCATGGGGAAGTTGGAGAAGGCCTCTCTTGTAAGACAAAACAAAACTAGAAGGAAGTACAAGAAAGTATGCCCCATGGATATCTGGAGGAAGAGGGGCCAGGTATTAGGATAGGCAAGGGCAAAGGCCCTCAAGCAGGGCTGTGTTTGCACGTCACCGGAGGAACCGTGGTGAGGTGAGCGGAACTAGAGTAAAGTACATAGGGGAAGAGTGGTAGGAGAAGAGGCCAGAGAAGGATTTCAAGGCCGTGTAAAGATTTCAGACTTTAATATTATTCTTTACTCTATGAACAATTGTTAAAAATAAAAACATAGTAAGTGGCACTCCTTTTAGCTCTAGTTCTTTAGACCATATTCAAAAGGCAATTGCCATAAAGTTACCCAAATATCTTTCCAGAATTATCCTATGCTGATACCTGGATCTGTTTATCTATCTTAAAAAAAAAAAAGATAGAAGGATACTATAAACAGTATATCACATTGTTCTTTCTTATTTAAAAATATATCTTGGAGATATATAAAGTTTAGATATCTATCTTATACTTTCTAAGGGCTGAATTTATTTTATGTTTGAGTCCATTACGGACAACTATTTAAGCTGTATCAGAGGCATTTTGGTTCTTTATTTTTCAGCTATTAAAAATGTTGCAGTGAATGTTTAATTTCTATTCCAGTATGTATATTATTAAATATCCCCAGTACTTTATCAGAGAGCTCTTTTCAGGTAGGAATCAGTGATTTAGGGCTTTGGGTTCACAAAGTTACAAGTCACAAAGTCCCAACAGAGACCCAATATAATCTTGGAAACATTTTACTCTAGAGAGAAAAAGTAAGTACTGTCCTTTCTTAAAGCAAGAGTTGAGACAAAGGCAGAACCTGACAGTGCCCACCTACTGCCTCTCTGCTGCAGACGGGGCTGAGGACACGTAGCAACAGTGAAGAGAATCTGAATCTACTGGCTTCTGGGAGCCAGATACTGACTTTCATTGCACACTCTACGACACCAAGGAAGTGAAATGACTATGGCTTCCTTTCAGAGAAACTTGTAGGAATGACGACCAAGAGCAGGAAAATAAGATATTACTGGGCAAACACCAATATTTCCTGAAAAGCTACTGTACTTTGAGAGGTGGAGAAAGAAAAGCAATCAGAAGACATAGTTCCTGTGCTTAAATTTACTATCATGTTAAGGAAACTCAAAGTACATTAAAACGCACACACACACAAATGAAAAAACACACCTATGCAAGACTAAGTACCATCCTGCAGAAGAGAATGAAAAGAAACTGAAGCGTAAGACCAAGGGAGATGGTGTTGAGAAGTGAGCAAATCGATCTGGCCCTCTAAAAGCTTGGGAAGGTTCAGGACTGGGAAGCTCCGGCTACCACAAAAGGTGGGGTGAGGTATGGGGTTAAACTGAGGGGACTGGTAGAACGACTCTTCTTATGCAGTAATAAACATTAACACCCCCCCCCCAACACACACATCCTACGCAGCTGGATGACTTCCCCTTCCTGCCCCAACTGCAGGAGACAAGTTCATTTTCTGTGAAATCTGAACCAGAGAATTTTGGCCTCAGGGATGCTTGGCATAGAAGTAGACAAGATGAGGCAACTCAGTGAAGACAGGAGGGTAAAGTAAAATTCTGCCTCCTAAAGCATAAGACTCTCCAGCACCCTTTCCCTGACCCAGCTCCCAGAATATGGCAACCAGCCTTATACACCTCTTCCCACCCTATCCACTCCTAGACAGGGGGCTGTAGGGTTCTTCTCTGGAAAATAAAAGTTAATAGCTATTCCCAAAATTAAACAAGCTATCAATATTGATATTTTTTAGTGCCACAAAAACAATAACGCTAGCTCACCACCTCATCACTCAATAGTTAGGGCACCAAAAGTTAAGCCTATTCAATCGGCTTTTTAACGCCTCATTCTCAAATATGAGAAAACAGCTAAGTATCATTAAACATTTAAGGAAAGTCTTCAAAATGAAAGACAAAAAATCAAAACAAAGGGGGGAAAAAGAAAATCAGAAGAAACAAAGACAAGAAGAAAAAAAATTTTTTTAAACCTATATGACATTCTCAGAGATGACATGGTAATTATATTTATGAACCAAACATGTTCTATGAAAAAGAACAAAGAGAATAAGAAAAAGACTCTTGAAAATTAAAAGTATGAGAGCTGAAATTAAAAACGAAGAGTTGGAAAAGACCAATCAACTGAGACTGAAGAAGGGCAGAAGTTTCCAGAAGTCAAGTCTCAAAGGAAAAAGAGAAAATAGAAATTATGTGTTACACTTGACTATGTAGAAACTCTAAAAAGACTGTTGAAAGTGTGGAAAGAATTAAAGATACGTATAGAGAGAGATGGGCCTCTTGATCTCAGGGTTGTGAGTTCAAGCCCCATGTTGGGTGTAGAGCTTACTTAAAAATAAAAAATAAATGTAAAAAAATTTAAACAAATAAATAACAAGATCGGTATATAAACAGTTAAGCAAACGAAAAACGAGGCAATTATTAATCCAAAAAATACAAAAGTTACATATAAGACAAAATATAATAATAGTACTCCTTGGTCTACCATAAACAATATTTTCAGTCTAAAAAACAAAAAACTGAACACCAATTTCATCAAAAATTGGGGTAGAATTATATTGGGAGGATTAGATAAGGCGAAGCCAAGAGAAAAGAATAAGAAGTCAAGAGATAAAATCTAAAATAGAAAAATTAACATAAAGTAATATAAGCTTATTATTTCAAAATATAAAGGTGAATTCCAGAAGAAACGGTTGAGAATGCCTTTAAGTTGTTGTACTGGACTTGGGAAGCAAGTAGGCCAGAGACTAATTTTGTTTTAAGCTTTTTAGTGCTATTTGTTATGTTTATATATTAATTTTCACATATATTAATTTAATTAAAAATTAACCAAAAAGGCTAACACAAATTATGATATCCCATTATGATGAAACATTATATAACCATGAAAAAGAAATGAGATCATATGAGGAAAGGTATCTATAACTAAAAGTGTACTATATGCCAGTGAGTGAAAATGACAAGGCAGGTTATAAAACAGCACTCAGTGTGTGTGTGTGTGTGTGTGTGTGTGTGTGTGTGTGTGTGTAATCGTAAAGCAAGGTCTGAAGAGATGTGTAACAACATTTGTAATAGTAGTTGTAACTTGGGAGTAGGATGTCAATTTATTTTTCAAATTTTTTATGCCTTCCATATTGTTTCCACTCTGTTTTGTTTTGTTTTCGGTAAGCACATTTTATCCTCATTATCAAAGGAAACAAAAAGCTATCTTCATGAGGGAAAACGGTCACCTTTAATAAGCTGAGATTTATGTACCACTGGAGGTTGACAGGAGAATAAAATACAGATCTTTGGAAGATTCTAGGTAAGAATTTAAAGACAAAAAACATGATTGGCAGAAAATAAAAGAAATGCCTGGTAAATACAATAGCACATAAATAAATGTAATCAAGGGACTGAATAATTCAAGATCTTAAAGATGTAGAAATTATATGGTCCATCTGATCATGCAGAACACTCTATTAGAAGACTGCTGTAAGTATGGGGAAATTTAAAGATGGATATATAGAAAATTAAGCAAATGAAAAACAATGAGGCAATTAACTATATACCCTAAACGACAGGAAACAAAAATAATCTGTCTGAATAAAGAAACAACTTAGGGAGTTATCTGTTCACAAGTAATGAATGAAAATATGAGTGGACTTCTTACCTGCTTCAGGGCAGGGGAACATGGGATCAGCTCTCCTATCCTGTTTATTCCGGCATTGATTTTCTTCTTTCTATGCCTCTCCACTAGACAGGGGGGAAAATCCATTTATCAAACCTTATGGTACCACTGCCAAAGTCTGTTATTCTCCCTGGGTAAAGAAATTTTAGGTAACGAAATCCCTAACAAAATTTTATCAAACAGTATCTACTGAAGACAACTACAATTAGATTTCTAAGAACGTCGTATTTTAAGTCTAGTCTCACAGGAATTGATATAAGTAGTACTTCTATTAACATTTTAAAAATGTGATCTATAATAATTAAATTCAAACTATAAACAAAAGTTGGTAATATTACGTCACTGTTAAGGCCATTATTACGTTTCAAGTAATGACTAGAGATTTTAACTAAAATTTAAGAAGCCACTAACAAGCTAAGTTACTAAACAGCTGCCTTTTCATATAGGCAAAGGAGACCTACTTAGATTACAGAACCTTAAAACACCTTTTAGTATGACTAGAGGCATTTTTCGAATAGAACAGCTATTATGACTTAAAATTTCTATGGAGTCTGGTCTATTCACTTTGGCCACATAGGACTTTTCCCATCTAAGAAACTGAGCAACCGACAACATCTCAATCAAATTAACTGAGAAATACTCCAGGCTTACATGCTACAACTTTAAAGATCATATGGGAGGGTCAAGAGGGCACAAGATGATCTAAATAATTTCAACAAGACACTGTAAGTAGAAACATTAGTCTTGGCTATTTTCTGTCAGAAAGGTTTCTGAAACTTTCCTTTCTAACAAGATTCCAGTATTTCTAAGAGGATGTCTTTCAGATTGACCATAAGAGCAGGTCTTTGTTTTGTAAAATACATACTTTTTGCTTCATAGTCTAGCAGTAAAGATATCTTTTTAATGACATCTAATTACTCTCTCAAAATAAAATACTAACAGTACATATTTATGACACCATGTGAGTTAATTCCAATAAAAATATTTAGTTCCCATGGCCAAAAAAGTTTGGATTTAATTCATTTGGCCAAAGAAGGCAAAGCAATACAGTATAACTAACTTTTCTTTGTAATTCTTTAAACAATAGTATTTGTTCTCACCTACGAGTGGATCTTTAAATGTGTGGAGGTGAAAAAAAAAAAAAAACAAAAACAAACCAACAACATTAAGACTCTTTAGCCACAGTGATAAAGGGGAATTCAAAGGCAGGAAATTCCCATTTTGGGGAGCAGCAATATTCCACCAGTGTTCACCACCCCTTTCCATAGACAAAAATCCCCCCAGGGTTCTTTCCTTAAGGAAAGGAAGGTATCATTTACAGAGTAATAGATTTTAACTTCTAAAATATTTTGTCTGAGATCTGGACTGTAGCCCCTGAAAAATAAAATGTTATAAAATGTACCAAATTGTAAACGTACACACAATTAGTTCTATAAATGTTTATCCAGCGTTGGCCTATAATTTTGAAGTTTGAGGTAAAACCAAATATTTATTTTCTACATTTCTTCCTATAATTGAGGACTCCACAACTTCATTTAAGATTTTTCACATTTCAAGGACCTTTAAGATCTACAGCCTGCTGCTCATCTCTCCCCTACTCCTCTAGGCAGCCACCCCCTCTGGAAGTTCTGCAAAGGCACATACTCTTTATTCCATTTGGGAGAGGTAGAGCTGGACTTCCTCAGTGAGTGAAATCACTTAAACCATTAGTTCCGGGAGCATATTAATCCTTAAATTATCTAAATAGACAATGAATCAAAAGATGATTAGCAAGCCATCTTCATGAGACTTGAGGCGTTCTGTCAAACAGTAAAGGAACAAAAAAGTAAGGAACAGGGGAGCCTAGGTGGCTCAGTAAGTTGAGCATCTGCCTTCAGCTCGGGTCATGATCTTGGGGTCCTGGGATCGAGCCCACATCGAGCCCGGCATCAGGCTCCCTGCTCAGCAGGGAATCTGCTTCTCCCTCTGCTCCTCACCCTCACCCATGCTCTCTTACTCTCAAAGAAATAAATAAAATATTAAAAAAAAAAAAAAGGTAAGGAAGATTTTCCTAAAACATAATGAATAATGATGCTATGCTTACTTATAACATAAAAACTTACAATCAACTACAGAATAATTTCATTTTGAATGAAAGTGCTAACAAATAAAATTGAAATTGTTTCTACCTGCATTATGTGTCTCCCGGTTTTTCTTTCTGAAACAAAAAGTGCAGATAAAAAAAACATGAAAATAATGGGAAAACATTTTTACCACTTTATATTTTGAGAACAATAAGAATTAATTTTATGAATTTGTATTTGTTGTATCAGCAAGAAACCATCTGAAGAAACATTTTCTTAATATATATTATGGTATGAAAACCTACCTGCAGATACAGCAATATAAACTTAGAATCTACAATTTCTAAAAGTAACTATAATTCTCTATTCTTCCATACCCAGAAGTCATTGGTTGGGAAGTAAATCAATCACTGAAAAAACCTTAACTATTCGTAAAATGTAATTAAAGAGCTAGTCAGCTCTCAAAGTGATATGCCAAGTAGGTGACTTCTGGTGTCTGCCCTGGTGCCCGGCAAGGGGTGCCATAAACGTGTAAGGGATACAAGCAACAGGAGAGAGGAAACTTTTAATCCCCAGGGAGAACAGCATGGCAGCCATCAGCACCCATGCACAGACCACTGATACTGGAGCCACCTTTTGCATTTGTGTGCCTAAAAGCTAATTTCCTAAAACCACTGGCTTTCCCTTTCATGTACAAACGCTAGCATTCTCTAATAGCTATTTGGTAAGGAAAGAGAATGGGGATTTTAGTATTAATGAAAGCACTGGGAATGCAATTCTAAGCAGAAATACTGCCCAAAATGCTAGCAGTTCAGAAGGGGGCTTATACAAAGAACAGCAATAATACTGTACTGATGTGCATATTGTAATGTCACAAAATTGTAATGTCACAAGATGTCCATTCAAACTGACTTCAGCCTAAATGAACTTACGATCTACAAAGTAATGCTGTTTGCAAGTAAAAATTTCAGGAGAAAGTAAACATTTAACACAGATTTGGTATTATACAATCTTAATTACTGATTGACAGTCTTACTTGTTAACGCTTTAATAAAATAAGGAGGACAGGTAAACTTTAGCTATATACTCCTTTCTGTAAATCTGTATTTATTTATCCACACATATTTCTGAAGCACCCAAATGAAAGTTCCACATTTTCCAGGCACCCAAATGAAACTTCCCAGAGGACTACCTATTTAGCAAAGTAGGGACTAATCCTGCTTCTTATCTGCCCAAACTATATTATTTTTGGACTGAGGTTACATACCTGTGCTGCTTCTTTGTAGGAGTCTCATTCTCTGTCATTTCTGGCATGATTACAGTGATAGGAACCTACAACGCATAGAAAGACACACCAGAAGTTTAAAGTTAGTATGTTAGAGAAATTGATTCATAGCAATTTGGTTTGAATTCCAAAATGCTAAAAAACAAAAGTGACATTATGGAAAAGCACTGTCTTAGCTGTCATGGATAGAAAAAGGTATAAGAAAGGTATAAGAAAACAAGACAAAAAAAAATTATAACTAGCAGATGGAGAGCATGGTGAATGTGAAATGTGAGGTACAGCCAGAAAGTGCTTGAGAGGACTGGAGTAGAGAAAGATCACTGATGGGCCTGGAAATCTAGAAAGGCTTAAAGGTGGTGTGGATTTGAGCAAGACCTGGAAAGACAGGTAAAACATATTTGACTTGGGAGAGTATGTTCTTTGTTCATGGTACTGTTTGAAGTGCTCTGCAAAATTTAAACTAGAACAATGGTCCTCCTCTCTAAACACAGAAAGAGCAAAAGTGACAAGTGCACAAACATGTAATATTCCACACACGGAAGCAACCACTCACTCAACTCATCCACTCGTTGGCCAGCCTTCTCTCAAACTGCTACAAGTCTTATGTTATCACTCGAGAGTCATTAAAATCTGGATAGGAGTATGAAAATTCTACTTCTATTTAAAATATCAGAATGCTAAAGAATATACACAGTATAGAGAAATACGTTCATATGCCAAAAAAAAAAAAAAAAAAAAAAGCCTGAAAGCAAATACATGAAGATATTAGTTAGTCATAGTCAGGTAAGGTCAGCAATATAGGTGATTTCTTTCTCTTCTCTGATTTTCAAAAAATTTCATAATGAAAACCTTAATGCTTCTAAGTCTCGGGGACTGACGGCCTTTCAAAAGCGGTCTGCCCAGCTGGGATACCTGTTCCGGTACACTGGAGGGGGTGCAAGTGCAGTTTCCCATTTCCTGAGTGTGGATCAGAAGTCAGAAAGCATGAGTTTAGGGGCGCCTGGCTGGTTAAGTGTCCAGGTCTTGATTTTGGCTCAGGCCATGATCTCAGGGTCGTGAGATGGAGCCCACATAGGCCCCATGCTAGGCGAGGAGCCTGCTTGGGATTCTCCTTCTCCCTCTGCCCTCCCCCCAAAGTATGTATGTGCACGCATGTGCTCAAAGAGAAGGGAGAGGGGAGGGGAGAGGAGGGGAAGGGAGAGGAGGGGAGGGGAGGAGAGGGGAGGGGAGGGGAGGGGAGGGGAGGAGAAAGCAAGCATGAGTTTAAAATCTAGTTCTGCCATTTCCTAGCTGTGAGGTCCTGGGCAAGCTAGATAGCCTCTTGGAATCTCAGATGTTTCGTCTCCAAAGTGGATCATAATCAAAGCATCTGGACCACTGGGTTATTTTGAGAAAGGAATGAAAAATGCAGGGGGAACACAGCAGCACAGTGCCTAGCAGCAAAAAGAATTCAACCAATATTAGCCATGAATAATAATGAAGGTACTTCAGGTTGGGCTGAAGCCCTGGAAAGGTGGAAGAAGGGTCCAGGGAAATAAGTAGAAGTGAATGCTGACAAGGTAACGACAGGAAGTACTGGCGGAAACAGCCTGCGGAGAAATGTGCATTCAAGACCCATTTCCAGCCGCTGATTCCACCTTCTCCCTAACATCAGTGATGGCACACATCAGCTTCAAGCAACACACTCACATTAGATAACCACATAATGACAATTTGGGACATGTGAGTAAATAAAGAAATCTCTGTCACCTTTCTCACCCAAGGGCTTGCAGAATTTCTTCACTTTTGATTCCTGGCTTCCAACGCCTCCCGTTTCTGATCCAAATCTATCATCTTCTGCCAGAAGATGGTCTATAAGTTATGTTTTCTTCTTACTACACAAGAGAAAAATCAATGAGTGTTTATAGTTGCTAGGTTTCCCTTAGCAGCATGTGAAACGACCAGCAACCTCTGGCACATAGGCAGATTTTTAGTGGCATACAGAAGACCCCTAATTCTCCTCACTGTCCCTCAAGTTCTTACTTTCCTCCACCCAGATCTTACACTAAGATCTGCCCTCAATTCTAAAATTATCTTCCCTCAATCTCCTACTTCCCTCTCCTCTCTGGTGCCAGTGACTGAGAACTTACTCAAGGGTCGCCCCCAAGGGCAGCGACACTAGAAGACAGCCTTCAGGCCTGTGTATCATATATGCTCTCAAACATGTAGATTTGGGGGCTTTTTTCCAAAGGAGAAGCGATGGGTAGGGGCCCGGAGTCTGTATTTTCAACAACGTACTAGTTAAAAACCACAAATTGTCAGCCCATCTCTAAATCATCGAATCAGTCTCTAAGGGAGGAATTCCAATCTTTAAGGGAGGAGTCTGAAATTTAATGAATGCCCCCAGGGGATTCTTATCAGGAACTTTGAGAAAGGCAAGCAGGTATCTTAAGTTGGTGGAATTTCAGGCATCTGACTGATAGCCTATTGTAGGAGAGATTACTTGGGATACAGCAAGACAGCTGGACATACAATTTCACCTATAAACCCGTAAGGTCAGATTTCCCATGTATCCGTAAGTCAGCATTTGGTCATTAATGTCACAGTGTCTGTTGTTCCTCTGGAGCAGGTTTGAAAGTCTGCAGATTCATGTTCCAATCAAGATACATGAAGTAAAAGTTCCAATCTTCTAAACATTTAGAATCTTAAAGTAAATGATGCTAGAGGCCTATCACGTTAAGTAAACATATTCATTGCATGGGGGCAGGGGTGAGAGGCAGGGTTTAACTGAAAGAGGTATATCATGCAGGTTACCAAATGTCACTATAAATATCCGTCTCAAACCACATCTTAACCTGAAATTGAGTTACATCGATCCATGCACAACTGTTTCCATATGCTACTCCTGATATTAAAACTGCATTCCTCACATATAAAAAGAACACTTATCGAAATAATAAGCTATATAATATCATCATGAATCCTTGTCCACCGATTCATTAACCTACTAAGGAAATGTTACTTTTACAAATATACCTTTTAAAATATTTAAAGTGCCATGAATTTTTAAGGAAAAATTTCAAAATGTTACATTAGTAACCCATGAATTACTATTTTTCATGGTAAGAAAGAATTATTTCTAAAATCAGACAAATCCAATGGTTCTCAAAGTGTGGTTTTGAGATCACTTGCATCAAAATCACAAATTTTAAAAGTGCTTTTGACTCCTGCAGTAACACTTACATATAGTAAAATGCACCAATCTTAAGTGTAACATTCAGTGAGTTCTGACTAATGCACACACCTGTGTGACTGAACCCCTATCAAGGTACAGAACGTTATGACCAGAGAACGTTCTCATGACCCTTTCCAATCAATACTCCCACAGAGGCAACCAGTGTTCTCCTTTTTTTCACCACTGAACCTTATAATGCATTAACTGAGAACTCTGTTGGGCCAAGCTTTCACTCTGCATAATGTTTCTGAAATTCATTCAGTAGTTTGTCCCTTTTTATTGCTGAGTACCACTGTATAACTGTGTGGGAGTTTATAGTTCAGTTTGTTTGTTCATTTTTCTGTTGATGAACACCTGGCCTGTTCCTGTGTTTTGGCTACTATGAATAAAGCTGCTATCCATGAACATTCTTCTGTAACGTCTTTCTTTCTGCTGAGTAAATATCTAGGAGTGGAAATGCTTATTATACACCCTGCAGTTCTACTCCTAAGTATCTACCCAAGAGAAATAAAAAAGTATATCCACAAAAAGACTTCTATAAGAACATTTATCACACTCTCCCCAGAGTGACAGTACCGTTGTGCATTCCCACCCAAAATGTAAGAGTTCTGGTTGCTCCATATCCTTCTAAGATTTTTTTAAGATTTTATTTGTTTATTTGACAGAGAGAGACAGCCAGCAAGAGAGGGAACACAGGCAGGGGGAGTGGGAGAGGAAGAAGCAGGCTCCCAGCGGAGGAGCCTAATGTGGGGCTCGATCCCAGACCGCCAGGATCCATATCCTTCTAACATTGGGTTTGTCTGCCTATTGATTTCAACCATTCTGGTGGTTATATAGTAAAATCTCATTATAGTTTACTTCTCATTTCCTGGATGACTGATAATATTGAGTACTTTTTTATGTGCATATTAAGACCATTCGTAGATCTTATTTTGTCTGCTTATATATTTTTGCCAGTTTTTTAATTGGACCGTTTATCCTTTTATTATTGACTTATAGAAAATCTTCATATATTCTGAGTTCTTATATCTTCTGGATACCTGTCCTTTGTCTGAAATATATTTTGCAAATATTTTCTCCCATTATGTGGTCTACCTATGCATTTTCTTAACTGTGTCTTTCGGTAAGCAAAAGTTCTTGATGAAGTAAAACTTACCAATGTTTAATTTATGATGATTCCTTTTATGGCCTGTCTGAGAAATCTTTACTAATCCCCAAGATATTCTCCTACAATTGTTTCTATAAGGTTTATGATACTGTCATATTCAATGATCCATACTATGTAAGGCAGGAGGTAGGGGTTAAAGTTCATTTTTTTCCCCATATGGATAGTTAGTTGTTCCAACATCATTTGTTGAAAAGATTTCCTTTCCTCAATGGTACCTTTGTTAAAAATCAAATGTCCTTATCAGTGAAGTTCCATTTCTAGGCTCTCTGTTCCTTTGCTCTCTCTTCTGAGCTATCCTTATGCTACTATCACACAGTACTGACTAAGCATCTGTCTAAAATAGAGATTCCTCTGTCCCAACCCAGACCTACTGAATAGGAATCTTAGAAAGGACAAGTCCAGAAATATGATGTTCTTTTTTTTTTTTTTTTAAAGATTTTATTTGACAGAGAGACAGCCAGCGAGAGAGGGAACACAAGCAGGGGGAGTGGGAGAGGAAGAAGCAGGCTCCTAGCAGAGGAGCCTGATGTGAGGCTCGATCCCATAACGCCGGGATCACGCCCTGAGCCGAAGGCAGACGCTTAACCGCTGTGCCACCCAGGCGCCCCAGAAATATGATGTTCTAACAAGCTTCCTAGTTGATTTTTCTGCACTGTAAAGTTTGAGAAGTGCATTACTTTAATACTGTTCCTCTAAAACTGATACAAATCAATGAGCTCACAAACCAATGAGTCCACATGGGAAGAACAGTGAGCCTGGAATTAGGAAAATGAGCTTTTATTCTAGATTTGCTACTCAAAAGCTAGGTATCATTTTATTTATCACAACTTAAGGCCAAGTTTCTTCACATGTAAAACAAGAGGGTAGGACTAGATCCAATCATTCAGGTATGGATTGAGTGCCCACACTGCCTAGGAATTACATATATAAAGATGAAAAAGGCAAGTCTTCCCTCAAGAAGAACACAGTCTACATCAGGGCTATCCAAAAGAACTTTGTTTAGTAGAAAAAATCTCTATCTGTGCTGTTCATATGGTCACCGTTCGTCACATGTCGGTATTAAATGCTTGAAATGCGGCTAGTGAGACCATGTAATTAACTTTTAATTTTATAAATTTTAAGTAATTTAAATTAAATAGTTACATGTGGCTACTGGTTACCATACTGGGCAGCACAGGGAATTTTAAAAATAATCTTAAAAAGATGAATTTAAAAATCGGTTAATGAATGTCAACTTCCTAGTTCTGCTATTGTCCTACAGCTATATGTCACTACTAGGGGAAAGTACATCAGTAGTACATGGGTTCAGCAGTACATAGCATTTTTGTAACCTTGTTTGAGTCTACAATCATTTTAAAATAAAAAGTTTTAAAAAAGTGATTTAAAAAAATGGTAAATTCCACATACATAAAAAAGTCTTGAGAATCTGAGAACTGCACCAAAAATATACAAAATATGGGAGGAAGGGAAGGTGCAGGAGGTGCAGAGAGAAAAGAAAACTTGGACTAGACTGTGAAGGAATTTTCTGTGCCTAATAAGTATGTTCAGCTTTTATCTCAAGATCAGTGGCTGTCAGATCAGTGCCGGTCTGAAACAAAGTTCCCCTGGTCTATAGCAAAATGAAAAAAAGTACAATGAAGTAAGATTTATTTTCTTTTTTATTGATATGTAACTTACATACAATAAGTCATTAATTTAAGTTCACTGCTCAATGAATTTATATATGTGAAAACACCCATGTAACCACCACTCAGATGAAGATACAGAACATTATCACGAAAGGCTCTCAAAGTCCCTGCCACTTAATCCCTTGAAACTTCTTTCAAAAATATACATTCAAAGAAGAATATATATTTCCAAGGAAGACAAACAAATGACCAACAAGTACATAAAAAGGTGTTCAACATCATTAATCATTAGGAAAATGCAAATCAAAACCATAATGAGATCTCACCTCACACCTGTTAGAATAGCTATTCCCAAAAAGGCAAAAGATAAAAAGTGCTGGTAAAGATATGGAGAAAAGGGAACCCTTGTACACAACAGGTGAGAATGTAAACTGGTACAGCCATTACGGAAAACAGTATGGAGGTTCCTCAAAAATTAAAGATAGAAGTACCGTATGACCCAACAATCCCACTTCTGGATACAGAGGAAATGAAAACACTATCTGTAATCCCATGTTCACGGCAGCATTATTCACAACAACCAAGACACGCAAACAACCTAAGGGTCCATCGATGGGTGAATGGGTAAAGAAAATGTGACACACACATATATACAATGAAATATATATATTTACATCTACATACATATACACATGTATATATTTTATACACATATATATATATACATAATGGAATACTATTCGGCCTTTAAAAAAGAAGGAAATCCTGATATTTGTGACATGAATCAACCTGGAGGACAGTATGTTAAGTGAAATAAGCCAGATATAGAAAGACAAATACTGTATAATCACACTTACATGTGGAAACTAAAAAAGTTGAACTCACAATAATTGAGGATAGAATGGTAAGTGCCAGTGGCTAGGTGATAGGGGAAATGGGAGAGGCTGATCAAGGGCACAGACATTCAGTTATAGGATGAATAAGTTCTGGAGACTTAATGTACAGAATGATGACTGTAGTTAATAACTTATTGTATACTTGCAATTTGAGAGAGAAGATCTTAAAATCTTTTGCTCTTACCAGAAAAAGTAACTATGTGAATGGATGGATATGTTAATTAGTTTGGCCATGGTAATCATTTTACAATGTATATATACATATCAAAACATCTTATTGTATACCTTAAATATATACAATATTTATTTGTCAATCATACCTCAAGAAAGCTGGAAAAAATATATGTTTATATTCAAAAGTGTGCTATTACCTCACACATTGATGGTGGGGATGTAAAATCACTTTGGAAAACAGTTTGGCGGTTCCTCATATAGTCAAAACACAGAGTCACTCTATGACCCAGCAATGCCACCTAGGTACATACCCAAAAGAACTGAAACACATGTTCACACAAAAGCTTGTACATGTACATTTGCTGCAGCAGCACTCATAAGAGCCAGTGAGTCGAAACAAGCCAAATGTCCATGTGAATGATGAATGGATAAGTAAAATGGGCTATGTCCACACAAGGGAATCTTATTCAGCAATACACAGATATGAAGTACTGATACTTGCTATAGCATGGGTAACACTTGAAAATATGTTAAGTGGAAGAAGACGGACACAAAAAGTCACATATTGTATAATTCCACTTATATGAAATGTCCAGAAGCAAAACCATAGAGACAGAAAGTAGTGGCTGCCAGGAGTGGGAGAGGGAATGAAGAGTGATGGCTAATGGGTAGGAGTCTCTTTTGCGGACGATGCTCTAGAATTAGATTGTGGAGATGACTGCACAACTTTGTAAACGTGCTGAAAAGCACTGAATTATATACTTTAAAAGGGTTAGTTTTACGACATATGAATTATATCTTAATAAAAAATATAAATAAAAAATGAAGGGGAAAGCAAAAAATTGTGCTACAAATATAAAAAGTTTGACATCTCCAGATTTAATCAATGCTTTGTTGGCAAACACTTTTTAAAAATTATTTTGAGGCAAATAATTATATAACTATTTGTACACATTATATAACTATTTCATATACATAGCCTCATCTAATATTCACTAATATGTAAAGTAAGTGGCATTAAAATAATTTAGTAATTTGTCCACAGTCACAGTTAATAAATGGTGAGGCAGGATTCTAACTTAATACTAGCTGACTCCAGAGCCCAAGTCCTTAACTATTTTCTTTTTTTTTTTTTTTAAGATTTTATTTATTTATTCGACAGAGAGAGAGACAGCCAGCGAGAGAGGGAACACAAGCAGGGGGAGTGGGAGAGCAAGAAGCAGGCTCATAGCGGAGGAGCCCGATGTGGGGCTCGATCCCACAGCGCCGGGATCACGCCCTGAGCCGAAGGCAGACGCTTAACCGCTGTGCCACCCAGGCGCCCCCCTTAACTATTTTCATAGTGCTTCTCTACCTCCTCCATCCCCTGAAGCAAGCAAGCAAGCAAGCACAGTATGGTACATTTTAACAAAACCATGTCTTCAACTATTATATTCCTTCTGTTTCAATTTATATCTTATTATCCTGGACATATGCAGGTGGTAATATCTAGCCCAGAAAACTTATTTTCTCATAAGGCCCCTGCTCAAAGAAAACAAAAACATCAATCAGAAGCCATATGCAAATAAAAAGCAACGTGATTTAGTTTTCTCATAAAACAAAATATTCAAATAATCCTCTTCAGACAGGTGTTAAATGTTTGAAGTAGAATTCTACTGCAGGCACTGTTTAGAAAGACTGAAAAGATAAAAGAGGGCTCACAGTTTTAAAAATTACTACAAAGCTACAGTAACCAAGACAGTGTGGTACTGGAGGAAAGAAAGACACACAGATCAGTGGAATCAAGCTAAGAGCCCAGAAATAAACCCTTACATTTGTGGCCAACTGGTTTTCAACATGGATGCCAAAACCATTCAGTGGGGGAAAGAATACCCGTTTCAACAAATGATGTTGGGGCAATGGGACATTCACATGCAAGAGAATGAAGTTAGACCCCGGCCTCATAACACATACAAAATTTAACTCAGAAAGAATCATATCATAGCTCAACATAATGGTGAATACTTTAAAACTCTTAGATATGAAACCAAAAGCACAAGTGACAAAAGAAAAATATATTTGATTTCAAAATTAAAAATTTTTGTGCTCAGAGGACACCATCAAGAAAATGAAAAAACGGGTGCCTGGGTGGCTCAGTCGGTGAAGTGTCTGCCTTTGGCTCAGGTCATGATCGCAAGGTCCTGGGATGTGCGCCGCCATCAGGCTCCCTGACCAGCGGGGAGCCTGCTTCTCCTTCTCTCTGCTGCTCCCCCTGCTTGTGCTCTCTTTGTCAAATAAATAAATAAAATCTTTTAAAAAAGTGAAAAAATAATCCATAGAATGGGAGAAAATATTGACAAATCATGTATCTAATAAGGGGGCTGTACTTAGGCTATGTAAAGAACTCTTACAACTCAGTAATTAAAAGACAACCCAATTTAAAAATGGGCAAAGTATCTGAATAGATGTCTCTCCAAGGAAGATACACAAATGGCCAATAAACACATGAAAAGATGTTCCGCAACATTAGCCATTAGGAAAATATAAGTAAAAACCATGTGAGGGGCACCTGGGTGGCTCGGTCTTTGGCTCAGATCATGATCTCAGGGTCCTGGGATGGAGCCCCATATCCGGCTCCCTGCTCAGTGGGGACCCTGCTCCTCCCTCTCTCTCTGTCACTCCCCCCTGCTTATACTTTCTCTCGCTCTCTGTCAAATAAATAAAGTCTTTTAAATAAATAAATAAACAAACAAACCATGTGAGATAAGACTTCATATCTGCTAGGATGGCTAAAATAAAAAAAGACAGTCAATAACAAGTGTTGGTGAGGATGTGGGGAAATTGGAGCTCTCATATACTACTGGTGGGATTAAAAATGGTACCACCACTTTGGAACAATTTGGCAGTTCCTCAAAATGTCACACATAGAGTTACCATATGAATAAGCATTTCTACTCCTAGATATACTCAAAGATAACTGAAAACAACTGTTCACACACAAAAACTTGTACGTGAATGTTCATAGCAGAAATATTTGTAATATCCAAAAAGGGAAACAACCCAAATGTATATCAACTGATGAAGGGATAAATAAATTGTGGTATATTCACACAACAGAATATAACTCAGCAATAAAAAGGAACGAAGTACTGATACATTTTACAGCATGGATGAACTCTGGAAACATCATGCAATATGAAAGAAGTCAATCACGGAAGACCGCACATTGTATGATTCCCATCTACTTTAAATTCTGGAACATGAAAATTTAGAGAGACTGAAAGTAAATTAGTGGTTGCCAGGGTCTGAGGAAGATGAAGAATGTCTGCTAATGGCGGGTAGACAGACGGAGGTGTTTGTTCTTTTTAGGGATGATGAGATGTTCTAAAATTAGATTACGGTGATGGCTGCACAACTCCGCAAATATACTAAAAACCATTAAATTTCACTTTAAACTTTATGGTATGTGAATTGTATCTCAATCACCCTGTTTAAAAAGAAAAAAGAAGAGAAAACTTTTGATGGAAGTCTCTTTGGGTAATTTGAAATTTTCTACCCAGTCATCTTTTTCATCAGTTTATATATGTTTGTTTTCAGCGTAAAATTTTTTGGTTACCAATCATCCCCAATTTTCCTAACACTGAGAAAATGTGTAAAAATAAGTACTAGCATTTATTTTTTTAAAAAATTGGTTTAACTGTTCAGGGTCAAATTGTGTTTTCTTTCCACCAAGAAGAAAATTAGCGGTAAAGATTAATTTAAATTGTGTCTTTAGATACAATGAAGAGAAAAACCTAACTCTTATCAATCAAATTTTCAAATTAGAATTAAGAAGACTTAGTTGAGGAACGCCTGGGTGGCTCAGTCGGTTGAGAGTCTGCCTTCCGCTCAGGTCATGATCCTGGGGTCCTGAGATGGAGTCCCACATTGGGTCCCTGCTCATGGGGAAACTGCTTCTCCCTCTCCCTCTGCCTGCTGCTCCCCCTGCTTATGCACTCTCTCTCCCTCCCTCTGTCAAGTAAATAAATAAAATCTTTTTAAAAAGGCGGGGGGGGGGGGGGGGGGAATGCCTGGGTGGCTCAGCTGTTTAAGCATCTGCCTTCGGCTCAGGTCCTGATCCCAGGGGTCCTGGGATGGAGTCCCACATCGGGCTCCTTGCTCAGCAGAGAAACTGCTTCTCCCTCTCCCTCTGCCTGAGGCTACCCTTGCCCATGCATGCTCTCTCTGTCTCTCTCTCTCTGATTGAGAAATAAATAAATAAATAAATAAATAAATAAATAAAATGTCTTAGTTGAAAACATTTTATGGCACATTGTTAAACATAATTTGTCCATGGTTTGTGGAAAATCTTTTCAACCCTATACTTAATTCCGTTTTGCTGCTGCTTAATATATTCCTAAGTATTTTACAATTATTTAAAATGTTTTATGTAATGGCTACACAGGCAGTTTTTAAATGTGTTCTATTTCTTCATCTGAGATCTCTAGTAAATCCTCAGCTCCCTCCAATTAAAATGACTTAACCCACTGAACTAGGGTATGATCCATGGAAATGATAACACAACTAAGCTGGTCTGGGTCACAGCCATTTATATCCCTAGTATAATTATAATAAACGCAATTTTATACTCCCATAACTGCTTATTTAACAATTTTTAACAGTTTTTCCTTATAATAAAAATAATATGTACCTAGAAAACAAAACCAGACATAAAGAAAAAAATGAAACTACTTTCAAACACATCACTTGACCAGAATCCACAAGAATGCCTGTTGATATCCTTATAGATTTCTTCTGGGTTTTTTTCTACATATGCCTGATTTTTAATAAATGTTGGACCATAAGCAATTTTGTATTCTGCGTTTACTTAAGGTGAGCATTTACTTAAGGTAAGTAAAGGTGTCACCTTAAGGTGACAAAATATATTCCTCCTGTCAATCACATCACCATCATGCTTGGTGCTGTCAGGGTGGTTCCTAAATGCCAACCCAGAGATACTACGACATATATAAGAAAAGGAAATTAATGAAGTCCTGCCACGGAGCTTTCACAGTGAAGCTGAGTCAAACTGTACCTCAAGAACAAGAAATAAGCCAGAGGTTTTAACTGTTTATTTACAAACTATACAAGTAACCAATTTGTATAGGAATTATTTCCAAAGAGTACAGAAATATATTAAATGGAAAAGTGACTGGGCTCTACAATCATGCTTTCCAGGAATACCCACTGTAAACAGTCTGGAATTTGTTTGACCCTTTTCTTGTTCTCTTCCATACAAACTACAAACACTCCTAGTGAAGAAATTATAACTAAATTCCATGCATTAAGTTTTTTAAAATTCAGGGCACTTGGGTGGCTCAGTCGGTGGGGCATCCAACTCTTAATTTTGGCTCAGGTCATGATCTCGGGGTTATGGGATTGAGCCCCCCCCCTCCTTCAGTCTCCGCACTCAGAGGGAGAGTCTGCTTGAGATTTTCTCTCCGCCTCCCTCTGTCCCTCCCCCACTTCTCTCTAAAATGAATAAATAAATCTTTAAAAAATTCAATTGCAAAGTAATCCGTGCTCTTTGTAAAAATTGTAAACAGCATGGATGTATACGAAGTACCAGTGCCCCTCTGCTTTTAACAGTCTGGTGATACCAATTCCAGACATTCTCCCTATATAAGTCCAGGCAATTACTTATGTACGTATTAGTAACTGTTACACTGGAAGAACAGGACACTTAAAATGCAAGTACTATAAAATACCTTCCATTGTCAGTTCAAATCTCTGTGGGGTGATCCTGCTCCTTGGATAAAATTCAGGGTGGATCCCATGACTTTACTGATCACAATTACACAATAAAAATCCTCTAGTCATTTTTAGTCACAAACAACCCATTGAGAGTATCTCAGTATGGTTCCTTTGATGCAGGTAATGCCTCTCCCCATACTGTCTCTTTCTCTCCCCCACCCCCACCTTCTGCCTCCGTCCTTAAGGCTCCAGCCTCTTTCTGCTGAGGTAGCCCTGCCCCTGATGGAAGGCCTGTGGCACGGTGCCCAGACCAGCTCCTCCTGACATACTGTGGACCCATGTCTGGTCCACAGAAACACATACCTCTCTGATGCAACAACTCCTAGAAATTTACCATATAAGTCATATTCATGTGTAAAAGGACATTTATTCAAGGATATTCTTCACAAAATTGTTTCAATTGTACCAAAGGACAAGGAAACACCCCAAAGGCTCATCAAAAGAATGATTTTTTTTTTTTTTTTAAGGAGAATGATTGGGGCACTTAGATGACATAGTCCGTTAGGCGGCTGACTCTTGGTTTCGGCTCAGATGGTGATCTAGGGGTTTTGAGATCAAGCCCTGTGTTGGGCTCCGTGCCCAGTGGGGAGTCTGCTTGGGAGTCAGTCTCTCTTTCTCTCTCTGCCCTTTCCCCCCCTCTAAAATAAATAAATAAGTGTGTCTGGGTAGCTCAGTTGACTGAACGTCCAACAATTGGTTTCAGCTCAGGTCATGATCTCAGAGTCACATGATCAAGCCCAGGCTTGATTCTCTTCCTCTTGCCCCTCCCCACCACACAGGCTCTTTCTCTCTCAAAAACATAAAATCTTTTTAAAAATAATAATAAATAATTTTTTAAAAAAGAATGATTAAGTATGTCACAGTATTATTTTGAATCATGTGAAATTGCCCACATTTGACCTTTTCTGCCTCTAGAAACTACAATTTCAGATGGTTCAATCAAAAATAGACTGAATCATAATATCTAAATATTCAATCTAAATATATGTATATGTGTATACATATATATGTATAATATAAATATATGTATATATGTATATATGTATGTGAATATATATATATATTGTTATAAAATGAGCTGTACTGCCTCTCCCCCAAATTCATATGTTTAAGTCTTAAACCCCCATACTATGGAATGTGCCTGTATTTGGAGATAGAGTCTTTAAAGAGGTAATTAAGTTAAAATGGGTCATTAGGGTGGGCCCTAATCTAGTATGACTGGTGTCCTTATAAGAAAAGGAAATTAAGGGGCGGCTGGGTGGCTCAGTCAGTTGAGCATCTGCCTTCAGCCCAGGTCATGATCGCAGGGTCTTGGGATCCAGCCCCACGTCAGGTTTCCTGCTCAGCAGAGGAAGCTGCTTCTCCCTCTCCCGCTGTTCCTACTCGTGCTCTCTCTCTCTCACTCACACTCTCTCTCAAATAAATAAAATCGTAAAAAAAAAAAAAAAAAGAAAAAGAAAAGGAGATTAAAACACAGACCACACAGACATGGGATATGGGAACTACCAAGCATGGGTACTACAAGATGGCAACCATCTACAAGCCAAGATGAGAGGGCTCAGAAAAAAACAAACCTGCTGACACCTTGATCTTGGACTTGTAGCCTCCAGAGCTACAAGAAAATAAATGTTTCTTGTTTAAGCCACCCAGTCTGTGGTATTTTATGGCAGTCCTAGCAAACTATATTTTATATTTAATATATATAAATAGTTATATATTATATAATATATATACATACACATTTATATATTATATAATATGTATGTGTGTGTATGTATATATGTATAAATTTTTTAATTTAAAAAGTTATAAACTTATACATAATACCTATCCTTTGGGATGGGGAGAAGAATATACATGTGTATATTAACAAATGCACAGAATTTCTCTGGAAGGATAGCCTTTGAAGAGGGGAATGAGGGAAAGGGCACAAGAAAGACTTAGTGTATATTCTCATATAGAATTTTAATCTTTTGCCACATGTATGCATTTTCTCTTCTACAGTATGAATTAACTTTTCAGTCTTTCTAATAAATGTATTCAAGACTATAATATCTGCTCAAGGTACAATTTTGTCAATAGCCCATAGATTTTTAATATGCAATATTTTTAATAGTGATTAATTTCTAAATGGTATGTAGTTTCGGCTAAATTTCAAATTATTTTTTAAGGGGTGCCTGGGTGGCTCAGTTGGTTAAGTGGCTGCCTTCAGCTCAGGTCATGATCCAGGAGTTCTGGGATGGAGCCCTATGTCAGGCTCCCTGCTCAGCAGGAAGTCTGCTTCTCCCTCTTCCCTCTCCCTCCGCCTCCCCCTGCTCGTGTGTGCTCTCACCTCTCTCTCTCAAATTAATAAAATCTTTTAAAAAATAAAAATAAATTATTTTTTAAAATACTGTACTGAAAAACAAAAAAGTAAATATTACCCCTAACTATATCCCTTTTTTGTGGGGAAGAAAATTAAAGTCCCCACTACCTCTCCCAGTTGGGAATCAATCTGATATCAATTTTTTTTTATCTTTCTTCAGAGTTATCTATGTATATGTATTATCATATTATCACATGCACATAAACTTTTTTAAAAATGAAATCACGCTAGGGGCGCCTGGGTGGCACAGCGGTTAAGCGTCTGCCTTCTGCTCAGGGCGTGATCCCGGCGTTATGGGATCGAGCCCCACATCAGGCTCCTCCGCTATGAGTCTGCTTCTTCCTCTCCCACTCCCCCTGCTTGTGTTCCCTCTCTAGCTGGCTGTCTCTATCTCTGTCGAATAAATAAATAAAATCTTAAAAAAAAAAAAATGAAATCACGCTATATATGTCACTCTGAAACATGCTTTATTTTTACTTAGAAATATAGACATCTTTCTAGGTAAGTATGTATCGATTTACCTTATTCTTTCTAATACGTACATAGTGTTATGCAGCACAGAGCCATTATTTATTTAGCTGTTCCCCATTGACCAATACTCATTTTTCCCCTCTTCCCCTCTTATTATTTTTGTGACTAAAAACAATCCTGAAAAAAAGACATCAATCAACATCTTTTAAGCTTTTATTAGTCCAAAAGGCAACAAAAGGTATCTTATTATTGCTTAACTTGCATCTCCTTGATGACTAGTGAGGCTGAATACCCTTTCCACATGTTATGAATCATTTCTATTTCTGTGATTTGCTTTTTATTATCTTGACTTTTACTTTTACTTCCTCTTCAACCTGAGTTGAAATAAAAAGTTTTCCAAGTACTTTTCTTTCTTTTTTGGCTCCCTTTGGTTAATTTATATGTGTGTATGTGAGCTGTTTCCTTGTATTTATGATTGGCAACAAATAGTATCTAATTTTTAGGGATGCCTGGCTGGTCAGTTGATGGAGCATATGGCTCTTGAACTCCAGGTCATGAGTTTGAGCCCCACACTGGGTGTAGAGATCACTTAAATAAATAAACTTAAAAAAAAAAAGTATCTGATTTTTAGAATTTGAGGTTTTCCTTGTAGCCCTCTTACATGATATATTTTTGTTAAGTGTTATATGAGTATTTGAGAAGAGTGTGTATTATTAGCTCCTTAGGTATAAAGTCATAGTAAATATTTTTTAAAGTTAATGTTTGCTCTTTGAAATAAACTCTGATAACAAATTACTGTGCATTTTCTTCTACTCAACATTTGCCCAGGGTATGCATATGTATTTTATTTTTAAACTTTCTGCATTATTTTGTTTTATATTTGTCTGAAGTCACCAAATCTGGTTCTACACAATCTAAGAGTCTTTTTTTTTTAAAAAAAGAAGAAAAATAATAAAAATAAAATAAATAAAAATTAAAAAGAAAATAAAAGAATCTATTCCAGTCATATTTATTGTAAATATTGTCCCATATGCTCATATTCTGTTCTCTTTCTCCTTCCACCCTCACTTTACTTTTCCTTGTCTGATTTTTTGTTTGTTTTCCTCAATACCTATTTTCCTTTTTTATCGGTTTGATTTATGAATTTCCCTAACAATTTTAAGACACATACTACAGTGGACATTCAGTATTCTCTCCTCTCCACTTCACGAGATTCCCCACTTTTCACTTAGGCATGTACTTCTAAGTCAGCCCTTGTGCCTCCGTGGTAGTCACTGGCAGGTCTTGGCAAGTGGCTTTTTTCTGGGCACAGTGACTGGTCTCAAACTGGTCCAAACATAGCAAACCTCAGGACTTTTTTTTGACGGTGTGGGTAGCTATGATTTTTCCCTTTCCAATTTAAAGAGAAAGGCTGTAATTTCAAATTCAGACATCTTCAAGAGAAAGAAGCCAGTCTGAGGATGAAAGGGTACACAAAGAAAAGCAAAGCTGAGAGGATAAAACCGAGAGAAAAGGGACTGCTTATCAATATCTTAACATTAAAATTTAGGTCTATCTTCTTCCTACTAAAAACAGTATCTATGGTCTCCTCCCCTCCCACCACAAAAGTTTTAACAGGCTCCATGCAACCCACCAACTGCCCACCACCCATCTCCCATGCCAAGCACTTCCTGAGACCATGTAGAATTTTAGCTCTAGAGTGGTTAGTTCTCCTTCTAGATCTATTTTGCATGTCCAACAGCCCATAATTTTCTTCTTTGTCCTCTTGTGCCTTATTTAAGAAGAACTCCTTGGTCTGATTATCTAGTTTGTTAACTTAGTCATCTAGTACAACCATGCTGCTACTCAGCCTGCTACTGAAGTTTTTATTTCAGAAAACATGATCCCATTTTGCAAAAACTTTCTTATTCTCATTTCTTTTTCATAGCACCCGTTGCTATTTTATGGAAATTACACGCTCTCAAATTTTTTAGGATATTTTTGGACAAAAATGTTATCTTTTGTCCATTAACATTCAATTTGTTTTCTCAAATATCAATTCCTCTTTTTGTTCAGCTTGAGGCCACTCTTTCATCCTATTGGTTTTCCTTAAACATTTAGTGAGAATCGCTTAACTGAATTGGCAGATAAAGTTGGTTTCCCTAACACAGTAATTCATAATTCTGGATGCATTATAGAAATCACCTTTTTAAAGAAAGCTCCCTATTTGATCTTAATGTGCATCCACCACTGGGGCGTCTGGGTGGCTCAGTCGTTAAGTGTCTGCCTTCGGCTCAGGGCGTGATCCCAGGGTCCTGGGATTGAGCCCCGCATCGGGCTCCCTGCTCCGCTGGAAGCCTGCGTCTTCCTCTCCCACTCCCTCTGCTTGTGTTCCCTCTCTCGCTGGCTGTCTCTCTGTCAAATAAATAAATAAAATCTTTTTAAAAAAAATGTGCATCCACCACTAAGAACCAATACTTTAATACATGTAAAAATCCCTCTTCACCCTGCCATGAATGTGCATGCTGATTATATAAGAGTTCTGGCTGTCAAAAGTATCACACATTGATGGAGGAGGTGAACAACTAGATGGATGCCTTCCAGAGGGAAGAGCTCCACATTCACAGTGACAACCGGAAGCTCTCTAAAGTATAACCCTGATTCTCTCCCTGGCCCTAAAGCCCATGATGGAGATACCCTCGATTTACATAAATATGTTCTAGTAGCTTAGCCCTGTGAGTAAATACTGTAATCAGGTATCCTAATTGGTCCTGCTACAGTTGTCCCGAAGTCTGCTAATTAATTACCTTTAACAACTGCTATGGTCTGAATGTTTGTGTCCCCCCAAAATTCATATGTTGAAATCCTAACCCCCAAGGTATTAGAAGGTAGGGCCTTTGGGAAATGTTTAGGTCATGAGGGCAAAGTCCTCGTGAATGTGATTAGTGCCCTTATGAAAGAGGGCCCAGAAAGCTTGCTTGCCCCTTCCACCTGTGAAGGTACAGCATGAAGTAGGTAGTCTGCAACCTGGAAGAAGGCCTTCACCAGAATCCAACCATGCTGGCATCATGACTTGGACTTACAGCTTCCAGAACCGTGAGAAATAAGTAGCTGTTGCTTACAAGAAATCTAGTCTATATTTTGTAATAGCAGCCTGAACGGACTAAGACAACTAACTTCTACCCCTTCCTACTTTTCAAAGTCTCTGAGCTTTGGGACTTTCCAGAATTGAGGTGGGAAAACTCACTTTCCTACTGTTTCACCTTTAAGTCTATATTGGGTTGCAGATTTCTCCACACTGTGTGGTTGTGCCATCAATCTGATCCCATATGCTTTGCATTTTTCATAAATTCCTCCATTTTTTGATCTTTAGATGACACCGTTCCCACCTTTTGAACGCTAATAAGGATGTGTCCTTATTTTCCTATTTTTTATTCGTTTTGTTACTTACCTAGATTTTTTTAAGATTGTTTATTTTAGAAGCAGGGAGGGGCAGAGAGAGGAGGGAGAGTCTTAAGCAGACTTTACACTGAGCGCGGAGTCTGACACCGGGCTTGATCTCATAACCCTGAGATCATGACATAAGCAGAAACCAAAGAGTCATCACCCAACAGACTGTGCCACCCAGGCACCCCTGGATTTTTTCATTATACAAATAAAATATCCTTATATTAAATGACTCAGACCATACTAAAGGATTTAAGTTACAAAAGATATAGTCTCTCACACTAACTTTTCCCTCCTGAAATTTCCTGTTAATAGGACTCAAGTAATTACTGCTATATAACTAATCTTCCCTTTCCCTACTCTGCTCTTGGTTAGTGGGTACTAAGTCTAGCCCACTCAACGAGAGGGGAACTAATCTCCATCTCTTAGAGAAGGCAGTATCTAAATATATTTTTCACAATTATTCTGCAAAGGAGATTTGTCTCTTCTCCCCCAATTTATTTATTTAACCATTTATTTATATCAGTAAGGACTCAAGGTCCTTTGGGTCAAAATAGAATGCTACAGTTATTTCATTGTTGAAACTGTTCAAGCTTTGGTCATTGGGCACTCTTTCGGGCTGGCGCCTATGTCCTTTTCACATGCCCTCACCTCTCTCCCACCCCCATTTTTTTTTTTTTTTTTTTTTTTTTTTTTTAGTGCTTCCTTACTTGTTGGCACTACTTGATGCTCTGGGCTCATCTTGTGATATATATCCTATCAGTTCTGTTTCTCTGGAGAACCCTAATATAGTAGATAATCAATAAGTATGTTGGTGAAGAACTGAATGACTAAGCAGGGTGCAGGAATTTTTTTAAGGCCCCAAAAGTAATTTTGAGGCATAGTCACTATAATTACTAATACCCCATATACCCGTTACCTCAAATTAATGAATGAATGGTATACGTGAATGGGAATAGCCTTTGATAACAGACCTAGAATCAAATCTTAAAGCTGGCATTCACTAGCTATTTGATTTTAAAGTAAGTAGTCCTTGGGGTGCCTGGTTGGCTCAGCCCGTGGAGTGTGCAACTCTGGATCTCAGATTTGTAGGTTCAAACCCCACAGTGCGTGTAGAGATTAGTTAAAAAAAATAATTAAAAAAATTTTTAAGAAGTTCCTCCATAAAATAAATAAATAAATAAAATAAGTATTCCTTGAAGTCTTGGCATCTTCACATTTAACACTGAGAGAATATTACCACCCTCTGGGAGGACTGTTACGAGTTTACGTGATAATACATTTAATGGATCAAGCAACGTGTCTGGTACATAGCAAGTGCTCAAAACACAATAGTTGCCTTTTTTCCATTTCCCCCCTAATTCACTGGGAGGATGGAAGTCACCTGGTACCAGTTCCTTAACTGTAACCTACATATACCATAACAAACCTCTGCCCATGCATCTGTCCTTTCAGCCCACCAGAACATTCTTAAGCTAACTCTTCCATCTATGGAAAGGGACTCTAAACTTGATTCCTTTCTCTATAGCACTTTATTTCTCCCTTAACCATTTCTCTTTTGCTTCCAAAACATGGAGCTCATTAGACAAGAGTTCACTGCCTTTTCCGTCTATCATTCCATTCCTCGCCTACTTCTGCTCTGAAACTTCTCATCTTTCCTTCATTGGCCAATCCCTCCTAAACCCATGGCAGAGTCTTCTGGTTGTTCCTGCCAACCAAAACTGCTTTCTTAGAGGTCGGGACTATTGTACCCCACATCAGAGGTCTTTCTCTGCCTTCCCTCTCCTCTCTGCAGGATTGGAGGCTGCTGCTGTCTCCCTTTTCTCCACATTTTCTCTCCTAAATTGTCTTCCTCGTTCCCATTTATGCATCATCTTTCTCTCACATGAATCCTTGTCTCTCACTTTGACTTCCAAGGCTCAATGCTGTTTGCTTTTCTATTTGCTTTCTCTCTACAAAGTTTCAAAGTGTTTCTGTGTAAAAGCCATTACCTTCTTAAAATAAAGCCAACTTCCAACACAGATCTTGCTCCAAACCTTTGGTTAGGCAAGTTCTCTTCAGAACATTTCATTTCAAAACCAATTAACAGGTCTTTGCAACATGCTGAATTGCCCTGCCTCTTAAAAGACTTTCTTCCAATTTCTCCATTTTATCAATGACACCAAAAATTTAACCTGGCTCTAAACCCAAAATAATCTGCAAATTTGCTCACCAAATCCTATCAATTCTTTTCACAATGTTCATCTCCTCCTGTTTATTCCTACCACTTCAGATGATTAAGTCCTGTTTTACACATGTCTGGCTCTTAACAGTCTTTTTAGCTCCCAGTCTTTCCCCTATTCTTCAATGGTTTCATAGTCCAATGTCTCAATAATCTTTCCAGTTCATGGGACTCAGCATGTGCCTCCCCTGCTCTAGAATCTACAGCACTATTTTCCACCATCTGTTGGATCAAACCCAAACTCTTGGGTCCTAGCTTCCAAGACTCTACCTAACACCACCTTCTTCACTGGCCAGTCTCACTCATCCACTTACACTTAATATAACACACACAGGAGCAGGGCTACCAAGATAATCATGCCATCTACCCTTTTCTCCGCTCCACTCCAGACAGGTTCTTCCTGTGCTCCTTATCAGCTGTTCATTTTTTGCTAAATCTATGCTACTTGCCCACTGAAATGACCTTTCCACTTTGCTCTGCTTTTTCAAATACTATTAACCCCCTCTTTTTTAAGTATTTATTTGTCAGAGAGAGAGAGGGAGAGAGAGAGAGACACTGAGCAAGCAGGGGGGAGCGACAGGCAGAAGGAGTAGCAGGTTCTCCACTGAGCAAAGAGCAGGACTTGATCCCAGAACCCTGGGATCATGATCTGAACCAAAGACAGACACTTAACTGACTGAGCCACCCAGGTGTCCCTGCTATTAACCCTTTGAGGCCCAGTGCAAGTCTGTCCTCCTTTCTAAAACCTTCCCTAATATTTACAAAGCTAATACTAAATCCACTACCTTTGTTCTGGATTCTATCATTCTCACTTCCTAGTAATCTTCTTATGTGATACCTCTTCTCTCTCATATATTATTTTTTTTTAAAGATTTTATTTATTTATTTGACAGAGATAGAGACAGCCAGCAAGAGAGGGAACACAAGCAGGGGGAGTGGGAGAGGAAGAAGCAGGCTCATAGCGGAGGAGCCTGATGTGGGGCTCGATCCCATAATGCCGGGATCACGCCCTGAGCCGAAGGCAGACGCTTAACCGCTGTGCCACCCAGGCGCCCCTCTCTCATATATTATTAATCTCTACTCTGTTAGTGTTTTTTCCATTAAAATACATCCTTATTAATTTTTTTTCATTTAAAAGGCAAAATTTTTTTTTTCTGACCTTGCAACTCCTTCTGTGTGTTCCCATTCTTTCTCCCTCTCAACTATCAGACTTCTTGAAAAAGTAATTTATACTTACTATCCCTTCTTCCTTACTTCCCTTCTACTCTTCTCCTCACCATTACCTGGCTTTTATTCATAAAACTGCTTGCAAAAGATCTCCACACTATCAAATCTAATGAACTCTGTAGCAAATATGTTGTTTTTGGTGTTATGGCAACAATACCTCACTTTTCCTTGAGAGAATTTCTCTGCCTGATATCTGAGGTCTGATAGAACCATCAAATATGGGTTTATCTCTGGGGTGGGCACAGGGCTGACCAAAGGACCACACCAGGCAGAAAGGTGGCTAGGGCTGAGTTAGCCCCATGGGCCCATGTGATCTTAGAAGCTATGTCCCCAGGCCTTCCCAAGGCTTCGATTATTCTGCCTTTCTTCACTTCTGTGAGCTTACCCAATATCTACCCATAAATCTATCCATAAATTCTCTGCTTAAGTTAGCCAAAGGCAATTTACATTGCTCATAACCAAAGAGAAATCAACTTTCTTCTCCTTGTCACCTTCACTGTGGCTTCTGCTGTTTAAGAAATGATAGTAGCTAAGGTGAGAATGCTTTCACTAGGGGACCCAATAATGGCTTCATTAATTGTGAGGTAAGGCTATCTGGGACTCCATATGCTGCCAGGCAATAGTTAAAAGGGAAGATACAGAAGCATACATGGAAACTGAAAGAATCTTGGGGTACCTCTTTGTACTACCACTAGCAGTGAAGTTACCAGTAGACTATGGCTACCCTACACAGGCAAGACCTGCAAGGGCTCAAAGCAATCAGGAATAAAAGTTTGTCTGACTCCAAAGTCCATACTCCTTAACATACCACTTTCTACTGATATCAATCTACTTGTAGCTCCTTAATCAAGAAATGCTCCCTCTCATTTCCATGCCTTGTATGTTTGTCTGGAATGTTCATATCAACCTTCCAACTGAAAACTTCTAATTATTAATTAATGTAACTATTATATTATTATTATTATTACTATAATTAAGTAAACTCCTAATTATCCTCTTTGAAACTTTCTCTGATTCCTAGAGGTTAGTCCCAAACATCCTGACATAATACTCCACAATATCTTAACATAAAATACACTCTACATGCTTACTGGTTTTTCCCACTAGCCTGTAAGGCTTCTAAACGGCAGAAACTGCATCTTTTATGTTTGTATCCTCAACAATTAGTACTCAGTATATGGGAGTAATAAATTTCTATTGAAAGAATATCTGGTCTTTTTTTTTTTAAGATTTTATTTATTTATTTGTCAGAGAGAGAGATTATTTATTTATTTGTCAGGGAGAGCAGCAGGCAGAGGGAGAAGCAGGCTCCCCAATGAGCAAGCTCGACGTGGGACTCGATCTCAGGACCCTGGGATCATGACCTGAGCCAAAGGTAGACAGAACCAACTGAGCCAGCCAGGTGTCCCAGTACCTGGTCTTTCCTAATTTTCCATAGTATCAACCACTGCATCTTAGATTTGGGGTACTTATATTTAAATTAGCATCTAATGAATACTGTGTTCAGTCCCTTAATTATTTGATATGGTATTCCCCAATCCTTCCTATAAGTCTAAAAACTTCTTAAGGGCTGAGTTCCCAATGTTTACTATTTCCGTACTCTTGAGCACCTATGAGTATTAGGCACATGGTAAGCACTCAATAAATACTTGATGAACTGAATTTAAAATACAGTATTAGCACATTAATAGGAGCAACTTATCACGCTCTACTGATCTAATTAAAAGATCTGGCCTTCTGAAGTAGTACAGTTGTACTCATAGGGAAATTTTAATGAGAAAAAGAAAAATTATCCAATTGGACAGTTAAAAGCTTTTCTCTTAGTAAGAGTTCCACAAATATTTTATGGATAACAAGAGTCAACCTTTAGAGCTCAGAGTAAAAGACTCAAGCTATATATCCCCATGCATATTGGAAGTAAGATTACAAATTTAAGGGGTCTGCCGCAACCATAATTACTTAAATTCCACTAACCCTTAACAAATTCATAAGAGAAAGCATAAAAATATTTAATAGCAAATCAATCAATGTCAAATCAACTATGCTAAAGATGTATAGGGCTACCTCTCCATGATATATAACGTGGCAGTCATTTACTCGTTCAACAAACATTTATTAAGTCTTTCTGAATGACAAGTGCTATGTTAGGTCCTAAAATCAGAAAGATAGGGGTGCCTGGCTGGTTCAGTCGGTGGAGCATGCGACTCTTGATCTCAGGGTTGTAAGTTCAAACCCCACGTTGGGTGTAGAGATTACTTAAAAATAAAATCTTTTAAAAAATAATAAAAAAAATAAACTTAAAAGATGAAGAGACCACAGTTCCTATGTCAGGGGTTGCAGCTTTGCTGTGCTGCAATGGTATTTAAGAATACAACGGGATGGGCGTGGAGTCTACTCTAAAAAAAAAAAAAAATAGAATACAAAGTGAAACACACTGCCTGGAGTTGCTCAACAAGGAGGCTCTAGGGAGCAGTCTGGTGGAAAAGGTGGATAAACACATACCTTTGGCAACGTGATTAGCCTTAACCCAGAAATAAGTGCAAAATTTTATGAGGCCACAGAGGAAAAAATAATTAACCTACTGAAGAAATAAGGAAAAGATATGGAAGACACTGACATCCATTCGTGAATTCAATGCAAGTCAAGGTGTGAGAAACCTACCACAACAGAAACATCTGAGATAGAATCAAACCTGAAACTAGGGTTGCAAGCAGGGTCGGAAGGATTCCAAAGCAAACCAATCCAACTCATAGCAAACCACTGTAGAAGAGCCAAAAAGTAAAATACCCCCTGCCGTTAAGCGTGAGAGTAATGAAACACACATACAAAGGAAATTAAACCACCACATGGTGTAATTATAAGGGGAGTCTTTTAAACAACATATGGCATAAAAGTTCAAAGGGCACCAATCATTAAGAGTTAGAGAGCTCTATTAGGAAAACCTTCATAAAAGTAGAGTTAGAACTATCATCGGTGGGGAGAAGAGCACAGGGAGGACTGTCCACATGCTGAGAAAGACCAACGTCATTAACAAAAGCAGAGATCTGAACTACATGGTTGTGGGACCATGAGGAGGTCCAAAGGTTTGGACACACTGGGTAAAAAACTAGACACACGAGTGAAGGCCTGATTTAGCAGAGCCTGGAACACAAGCCTGGTGGCTTGGACACCATTCTAGACTCAGTAGTTGTCAACCATGACCGCTATATAGAAACACCTGGGGAACTTTAAAAACTGTACCTCTGGCTAGCGCTCACCTCATATCAAAAGTAAGAGAATCTTTGAGGGGAGTGGTGAGGACATTAAAATGTAAAAGCATACAAGTGATTCTACTCTACAGTCCAGATTCAGAACCACTGGGCCTGGGGATAGAAAAGTAAGGCATGACAGATAGGGTTAAGACCTAAGCTTGATTTTAGTCCCTATTTATAAGTAACAGTTCTGAACTGATTACCTGTTGAAGCTTATCTTCTAACCTGAGTTAAACATTGTTTTCTTAAAGTGTTTCTTTTCCCTTGTTGACAATGCTAAGCTCTGAAAATCAGAAAATAACCCATCCATTTCTCTCACATGATGGGTTCATTGACTGCACAGTCTGAAACTTAGAATTTTACTTCCATAATTTAGACAACTAATTTAGAAAATAAATATTTCAATCCTATGCTGCCCTTACATCCCTGTAGTGAAGTGCTTTCATATTAAGGAATGTTCTAGGCTGCATCCATGTTTGGATTTTACAAAATTTCTCTTTTAAATATAGAGAGAGTGTAATACCTACATATACAAAAGGCATATTATTTAGGCCAGAGCAAAATATGAGATTAAGTATTCACTCTTATAATACCTGGAGACATTATACTATTCCTGGTTTCAGATGTGCAATGATTACAAAGTACTTTATTTTGTAACAAATACTGTCAGAATACTTCACAAATAAAGGGAAACAACAAATGTATCCCATACAACAACTCTGTGCTACATTAACCAGTGTTTGTGGGAGAAAAAAGTCATCAAGATGTTTAGACAGTATGACAGCCTGTTGATCCTTCAAAAAGGAGGCTGGTCTGTTTGCTCACTTGTTTTTAAAGAAAAAGCAAAGAAACGAATATGCTTCAGGGTCCTGCTTCAGGGTCCATGTTACTCACCAAAGTGTCTATTCAAGAAATGTGTACTTTGCTTATAGGTAAGCAACTGTCTTCTTTATGCGAAATTAAGTTAGCCACAACTATCTTATTTTTGGTGGTGTTAGGTCACTATATCTACTTAATGGTAAAAATGGTGTGAGGACATAAGTTGGAAGCCCACAGCACACACATAGGTAGGTTTGCGCAGTCTCTTATTTCCAGATAAAGTTAATAAACGCGAAAGACCATATCTCAACGTAACCGTGGGGCGGGGAGGGGGCAGTGAGTAGAGGAAAACCCAACAATCAAAATGTGAAACATGAAAAAGAAATACGGAGCCGGATTTCAAGAGTTGGCCATTCGCTTGTACCAATCCTATTAAGGAAGGAAAAGAAAGGCTTCTAAAATTCTAAAAAGAAAACGCAAACCTAACTCTCTGACTAAAGGCGTGAGACTTAAGAAGCAAGTCGCATGAGTCTGACCAGCGGGTCCGAGGAAAATTCAGAGATCAAGGAAAGAAGAGGGGATGAAGGAGAAAGGAAAAGGTGAAGGAGGCAGGCAAAGGCCATCCGGTGTGAACTTGGATGCCCGGGTCTTTATGCACCCAGGGCAGCGTGGAGCCTCTCTCGCCCCGCGCGTGGCTGGGGGCCGGGCCGCAGCGCGAGTCCCCCACCAGCCTGGCACCAGGGGGCGCGGGGCGCCGGAGGTCGGGGAGAAGAGGGACAGGCACAGCGCCCACGCTCGCACCCCACCGGGCTCCGCACTCAGGGGTCCCCAGGAAGGAGACACACTCTGCGCAGCTCTCGTCTCCGGGACCGGGAGGGGGTGGGTGGAGCAGAGCCCGGAGCCGCCCCCCGGAGCCGCCCCCGCAGCCCCGGCCCCCGCCCCCCGCCCCGGCTGTCAGCGGCCCCCTCCCGCAGTCACTCACCCGCGGGCTGCGCGGTCTCGGCCGCGGCGGCGGCAGCGGCGGCGACCCCCGCCTGGGTCATGATCCCAGGCGGGTACGGCAGGGGTGTCCGACCGCCCGGGCGAATCTCTCCGTCCGCGGCCGCCGCCTGCTCCTCTGGGGCTGGGGGAGCGCGGGCCCAGGCCCTCCTCTCCCCCCGCCCCCGCCGCCTCTTCTTGCGGCCACCGCCGCCGCTGCGAGCCCGAGCCCTCAAGGCCGGAGACCCGGCGGCAGCTCGGCCTCAACTTTCCCAGCCCCCCCTCCCCCCGCCCCTCCCCGCCCCTCCCGCGGCCGCCGCTCGGCACGCGAACAGCCTACCCTGAGTGCGCCGCGCGCCCGCCCCTGCCACTCAGCCCACCAACCCGGCCCCGGGGAGGCTGCCGTGGTAGCCAATCAGAACCCGGACGCCGATGCGCTTGGCTAGAGGGCGGGAGGAGATGGAGGGAAAACCGAAGCCTGAACGGGCCTCGGGTGGCCCAATGAGGAGGGCCGGGGGGCGGAGGTGTGCAAGTTGGGTTGAAGGAACAGGAAATATTCTTAAAGGTAGAGTGATGGGCAGCAAGGAAAGCCAGTAGGTGACTGGGAGAGAGGTGGGCCTGGTTCCTTAAAGGGGACGCCTTGAGAGCCTAGAAAAGGAGGTGTTTTAAGAAACTACTTTGCATCTTGTTCTCTGTGCTGCTTGTCACCTCTTTCAACAGTTTGGAAGTGGAAAAACTGAAAAGGAAGAAGGCATGGAAGACTTGCAGGAACGATTAGAGAGCTCCTCTTAGCTTAGAGGGTAGGAAGGAGAATGATGCCTCCGTCACAAGAAGTGGGGAAGAAAGAAGAGAATCCAGACGTCTCCGACTGCCCTTTCCCTGGAAGATCGTTGCCGACCTGACGATGCTCGAATTTGTAGGATGTGGTAATCTGTCATCCTTCATTTGCAACAAAGCACAGATTCCTTTGAGCTGGAGATGACCGTGTTCAGAAATGTCCTGGGAGCCTCCCAGTTGGGGGAAAACAGTATGTGGCATTGGGGGATGGGGTTTGGAACCTCAATCTTGAGTTCCTAGAGACCTGCATCTGAGAGGTGTGGAGCAGCGAGTAATGAATGGAGACCTGAGGGTCCCCTAACTCCCAAATGGGTTTGGAGCCCTGGAACAGTGGTCATAACTCCCTTTTCCTCTTTTCGCTTGGTATTTCATAACTCTTCCCCTCCTGAAACAGGTGTCCTCCACCTAGTGGTAGTGAAAGATTTCCAAGCGCTTCCACAACGAGATTTGGAAATGTACCAGATATTAGGGGTCCATGGGCCAGACCAGGTAACTTCCAGAAGGTGCACACAGGGCATGGCATAATGGGAATTACTTGAGCCTGTGTACGGAAGATGCTGACCTTGTATTGAGAAAAAGTGTAAAGTTAAACAGTAACTTCACCTTAATGTTTGTACAGCAGTTTAAAGGGTATGATAAAACAGAAAGCCCTTAACGTTGCTTATAAACTGGAACTTTTACACTTTTTTTCTTTAAAATTTTCATCTATCTCTGCATATGTAGTTCTAATTAACCTCTGAATGGACTTAGCACAACAAATCAAAGCTGCAGATGAGAAAGACCCTACAATTCAGAACCTAATAGTAATGCTAGAGCAACTCCATGAAATTATATAGTATTAATATGTCCAGCTGTAGGAAATAATTTCCATTGTGATCAGAATATAAGGTATTCTTTTTAAGAAGCTATTCTGGTTGGGGCACCTGGGTGGCTCAGTCAGTTAAGCGGCTACCTTGGCTCGGGTCGTGATCCCAGGGTCCTGAGATGGAGCCTGGCAATAGGTACCCTGTTCAGCGGGGATTCTGCTTCTCCCACTCCCTCTGACAAACCCCGCTCTTGTGCTCTCCCTCTGTCTCTCTCAAATAAATACATAAGATCTTTAAAAAAAAAAAAACTATTCTGGTTAATAAACATCATATCTAGGGTGTGTATGATTTTCTAAACTACAATTTATCGAGTCTAAAGTAAAATAACACAGTTTTGGTGGTTCAAGAAAACAGAATTTAAGAGTTTCTTTGGACCACTGTTAAAATTAACCCATTAACACGATTCTAGAACGATTTGGAAGTGTTAAATAAGAGGAATTCCCGTTTGATAAGATCTGAATATTAGCTTTTTAATTTTATCCTCATTCCTAACTGAAGCTGAAATCCTAATCATAGAGCTTTCTATTGGCTTTGTGCATTCAACACTGGTTTACTGCACTGAATATGATAGCATGACATCAAATAATCGCACCAGTCCAATTTTCGGTCTAGCTGGCATGTGTTTGCAGTACATATACTGGTGGTAAAACTTGGGGGCCGAGTGAAACTGGTCTCCCTGCCTCCAGGTCAAGTCCATTTTTCACACAGTCCACGTGAATCTGGTTTTCACTCACATACTTAAGACCGACCCTTCGGTGGCTCTGAAAGATTGTTCGCATGAGGTACAAGCCCCTTGCTTGCATCTTCAAATTCATTTTCCTAACAACTCTTTTTCTCTATTGCTGGGGATGTTTGACTAGGAAAGGGGGGGCGCTGACAGCGCGCCAGAGGGCGTAGTCTGGGGGGTTGCGGCTCCGCGGGTCTGCTCTCAGCTCTGCTCCACCAACCCCCTTCGTGTCTCCAGAGGCAGGGGCTGTGCAATGTGCCTCCTTCCTGGGAACCCGAGTGCGGGGCCTGGTGGGGCGCGGACACGGGCGGTGTGCTGTCCTCTTCTCCCCGACCTCTGGGCTCCCCGCGCCGTCTGGTGCTATGTCCGTGAGGTCTCGCTTCGAGCCCCGAACGCTGATCTGCGCTTTGAGCTGGCGTTTTCTTTTCAGAGGTTTCAGAAATAAATGGCAGAGATGCAAATGAACGGTCAACTCAACTCTTGAAATGTACTTCCGTATTTCCCGTGGAAACTGCCCAATTGTTTTCCAGAGTGCTTTCAAGATTTCGCATTTTCAACAGCTATGTATGCGGATTCCAGAGAGTCCACGGCATCACCAGCCCTGGATATTGTCAGTCTTTTTAATTCTAGCCAGTGTAGTGGGAATGACGTGGTTTCTCGTGATTTTAATTTGCATTTCTCTAATTACTAGAGATGCTGAGAATATTTTTGCCTGTTTATCGGCCAGTTGCCTCTTTGGTAAAATGTTCAAGTCTTTTTTTTTTTTTTTCCTAAGATTTTATTTATTTATTTGAGAGAGGGAGGGGAAGAGAGAGCGCAAGTGCGGGGAGGGGCAGAGAGAGAGGGAGAACCACACTCCCCCACGAGCAGGGAGCCCCATGCAGTGCTCCATCCCAGGACCCAGAGATCATGACCCCAGCCGAAGCTGGATGCTTAGCCGACAGAGCCACCCAGGCGCCCAAGTGTTCGAATTTTATCCCACTTTTAAATTAGAATGCTTGTCTTACTGAGTTGTGAAAGTTTTTTGTATGTTCTCCTAACAGTCCTTTCTCAGGTATGTGTTGTGCAAATATCTTCACCCATCTGTGACTTTACAAATCAAAAACAAAATAGCTTTACTGAAGTATGACTGACCAACAACAAATTGAACGTATTTAAAATGTACAAGATGGGGCCCCTGGCTGGCTCAGTGGGTAGAGCGTGTGACTCTTGGTCTGCGGTCCTGAGTTCAAGCCCCATGTTGGGTGTAGAGCTTACATGAAAAATAAATACATAAATATATAAATAAAATGTACAACGTGGTAAGTTTTGACATATGTATACACCTTTGAAACCATCTCCACAATCAAAAATAATGTATTCATCCTGTCCTCAAATTTCCTCATGCTCCATATTAATTCCTCCCTCTTGCTCTCATCCTGTTTTCCAGGCAACCATTAAACTGCATTTTGTTGCTATAATTCAATTTCATTTTCTAGAATTTTATGTAAATGGGATCATTCAGTGTATATTCTTTTTTGTCTACTTTCATTCAGCATACCATTTTTCTGAGATTCATCCAGTTTGTTGTGTCTATCAATAATTTAGTAGGTTTTGTTGCTAAGTAGTATTCAATTGTATGGATATGTTGTCTATATTCTGGTTGGAGAAGAGTTGGACTGTTTGCAGTTTTTGACTATTACAAATAAAGATACTAGAACATTTGTGCACAAATCTTTTTTAGGGACATTTGCTTTCATTTTCCTTGGTTAATACTTGGGTAAATATCCAGTGGAATGGCTGAGTCATATAGGTAAGTGTATCTTTTTAAAAAACTGCCAAACTTAGTCATAAAAAAATGAGATCTTGCTATTTGCAACAACATGGATACCCTAGAGGGTATTATGCTAAGTAAAATAAGTCAGACAGAGAAAGACAAATATCATATGATTTCACTCATATGTGGAATCTAAAAAAAAAAACAAATCAAACGAACAACAACAACAAAAACCAGAAACAGACTCAAAATACAGAGATCAAATTGGTGGTTGCCAGAGGGGAGGTAGGTGGGTGAGTGGAAGAAATAGATGAAGGGGATTAAAAGATACACATTTCCAGTTATAAATAAGTCAAGAGGATGAAAAGTATAGCATAGGGAATATAGTCAATAGTATAGTAATAACTTTATGGTGACAGATGGTGTTAAACTTATTGTGGTGAGCATTTCCTAATGTATATGAATGCCTAATCACTAAGTTCACCTGAAATTATTGTAATATTTTATGTCACCTATACTTCAATTAAAAATAATAAACAAATTGGGCGCCTGGGTGGCTCAGTCGGTTAAGCGTTTGCCTTTGGCTCAGGTCATGATCCCAGGGTCCTTGGATCGAGGCCCCCATCTGGCTCCCTGCTCAGGGGAAAAAGCCTGCTTCTCCTTCTCCATCTGTTCCTCCCCCGCTCATGCTCTCTCTCTCTCTCAAACAAACAAATAAAATATTTTAAAAATAATAAATAAATAAATACTGCCAAACTGTTTTTCCAAAGTTGTACCATTTGTCTTCCCACCAGGAGAGTATGAAATTTGAATTGTACCATATTCTTGCCAACACTTAATATGGTGATTCTTTTCAAATTTTAGTCATTCTAGTAGGTGTGTAGTGGTCTTTCATCGTGACTATAATTTGCATTTCCCTAATGACTAATAGAGCATCTTTTCATGTACTTATCAGCCATTTGTGTATCTTTTGTGAAGTGCTGTTCAAATCTTTCATCATTTTTATTGGGGTTTTTTTGTTGTTATTTATTGAGTTTCAAGATTTCTTTATATATTCTGGATATTTATTCTTTATCAGATATGTGATATGCAGTATATATAATTCCCTAGTTCCTGGGTTGTCTTTTCATTCTCTTAACAATATTTTTCAAATAGTAATTCTTAATTTTAAGTCCAACTTATCAGTTACTTCTATGGATCATACTTATGGTGTCATATCTAAGAAATCTTTAACCAAGACAAGGTCACACAGATTTTTTTTTCTCCTATTCTTTTTCTGGAAATTTTATGGTTTTATGTTTTATATTTAGATCCAGAGTGTTTTAAACTAATTGTATACTGTGAAAGTATGGATCAAAGTTTATGTTTTTGCATTGGGAAATCCAGTTTTTCCAGCACCAATTATAAAGACCATCGTTCGTTTCTTGAATTGTCTTTCTACCTTGGACAAAAATCTATTGATCACATATGTAGGCTTGTATTCCTGGACTCTTTTCTGTTCCAGTGATCTGTTTGTCAATCTTAACACCAATATGACGTTATTTGATCACTGAAGTTTTGTAAGTCTTGAAGTCAAGTACTGCAAGTCCTCCAATTTTCTTGTTCCTTTAAAAATTGCTTTAACTGTTCTAGATCCTTCACTTCCATATAGACTTCAGTTTGTCACGTCAAAAAAAAAAAAAAAAGCCTGCTAAAATTTTGTTGGGGGTGATGTATAATTCAATTTGGGAAGAAGTTGTAACTCAATATTGAGTCTTTGGATTCATATGTTATCTCTCTCCATTTATTTGGATCTTTTACATTTTTCTCAGAAGTGTTTTATAGCTTTCTGTATCCAGGTCTTGCATATATTTTGTTAAGTTTATCCCTAAATATCTCATATTCATGCTACTATAAATGTTACCTTTTATTTTTTAAATGTTATCTTTCACATTGCAATTTCTAATTGTTATAACTAAAAATACAATTGATATTTGTATCCTGTGACCTTTTTACACTCACTTATTAGTTCCAGTAGCTTTTTTTTTTTTAAGATTTTATTTATTTATTTATTTGACAGAGATAGAGACAGCCAGCGAGAGAGGGAACACAAGCAGGGGGAGTGGGAGAGGAAGAAGCAGGCTCATAGCAGAGGAGCCTGATGTGGGGCTCGATCCCATAACGCCGGGATCACGCCCTGAGCCGAAGGCAGACGCTTAACCGCTGTGCCACCCAGGCGCCCCTCCAGTAGCTTTAAAAAAAAAAACAAACTATTTTATTTATTTATTTGAGAGAGAGAGCATGAACAGGGGAGAGGAGCAAAGGGAGAAGGAGAAGTGGACCCCTCCCCCCAGCAGAGAGCCTGATGCAGGGCTCAATCCTAGGATGCTGAGATCATGACCTGAGCTGAAGGGAGACGCTCAACTGGCTGAGCCGCTCCGACGCCCCTGTTCTAGTAGCTTTTTTTAAAAAAACTATAGCATTTCTGCTTCATCATGTCATGTGCACATAAAGACCATTTTCTTTCTTTCTATCCAATGTGCACCCTCGTTATTTCTTTTTCTTGTTTTACTGGACTGCGAGAGCTTCCACTGCCCTATTGCAGAAGGGTTAGAACAGTCATCCTGCTTTCTTCCCAAAGGTTTACAATGCAGTTTTTCACTGGATTAAATATGATGGTAGCTATAGGCTTCTTAAAGTTTTTATCATGAATGTTTAATTTTGTCAAATACTTTTTTCTGCATCTCACTGAGATAATCACATTTTTCCTTTAAATTTGTTAATATGACGAATTACACCAGTTGATTTTCAATTGTTAAATTAACCTTTTAATCCTGGGACTAATTCTATTCAATCAGGATATAACCTTTTAATAAATTGCTGTATTTGATTTGCTAATTTTTTAAAAGGATTTTCCTGTCTTCATGAGGAATATTAGTCTATAGTTTTCTTGTAATGTTTTACAAGTTTCGTGTAATGGTATACTGGTACCAATAACTGGTATAATGCTGTTCTCATAAAATGAGTTAGGCAACATTCTTTCCTCCACTGTTTTCTTGAAAAGTATATTATTTCCTCCTTAAATATTTGTTAGAATTCACAGGACAAGCCATCTGGGCCTGAAATTTTCTTTGTGGGAAGGATTTTTTTTTTCTTTTAAGATTATATTTATTTATTTGACAGAAAGAGAGCACACTTGCAGTGGGGAGAGGGAGAAGCAGGCTCCCTGCTCAGCCAGGAGCCTGAGCCTGGGCTCAGTCCCACGACCTTGGGATCATGATCTGAGCTGAAGGCAGACAATTAACCAACTGAGCCACCTGGGCACCCCTGTGGGAAAGATTTTAACTACAATTTCTTTCAGACATATAAGGCTATTCAAGTTACTTATTTAAAAATATTTTATATATATATATATATATATATATATATATGTGGCAGCTTATTGAGTTATAATTCACATACCATACATTTACCCACAGTGGCTGAATAATATTCCATTGTATGGGTTACGGAACATTTTGTTTATTCATTCATCAGTTAATGGCCATTTGGGTTGCTTCCACTCTTTGGCTACTATGAATAATACTACTATAAACATTCATGTACAAGTTTTTGTGTGGACGTATGTTTTCATTTCTCTTAAGTATATAGTAGGAATGGAATTGCTGAGTCACATGGTAACTGTTTAACCTTTCGCAGAACTGCTAGACTCTATTTCTTCTTGAGTGACCTGAGTGATTTGTGTCTTTCAAAAATTTTGTCCATTTCATCTAAGTTGTTGAATTTATTTAATAAAGTTGTTTGCAAAATCCCTTTATTATCCTTTTATTGCCAGTGAGTTCTCTAGTGATGTGCCCTCTCTTTAATTAATGATGTTGGTAATTTTTTTCTTCCCTGTGTATGTCTGCGGGGGGGGGGGGTGGGTGTTGATCAATATGGCTAGAAGAAAGCTTTACAAATTTTATTTTGTCAAAGAAGTGGCTTTTGGTTTTATTGTTTAAAGATTTTATTTTTTAATTTTTAAAAACTAAACTTTATGCCCAATGTCGGGCTCGACCTTATGACCCAGAGATCAAGGGTCATATGTTCTACTGACTGAGCTCTCCAGGTGCCCCTTATTTTTTTTATATTTGTTTTTTTTTCAATTTTATGGGTTTCTGCATTTCATTATGTCCTTCCTTCAGCTCATGTTAGGTTTAACTGGCTCTTTTTTTTTTTTTTTTTAAGATTTTATTTATTTGACAGAGAGAGGGACAGCCAGCGAGAGAGGGAACACAAGCAGGGGGAGTGGGAAAGGAAGAAGCAGGCTCCCAGCGGAGGAGCCCGATGTGGGCCTCGAACCCAGAGCCCTGGGATCATGCCCTGAGCCGAAGGCAGACGCTTAACGACTGAGCCACCCAGGTGCCCCATGGCTCTTCTTTTTCTAGTTTCTTAAGGTGGAAGCTTATTTTCTTGAGTCAAGATCTTTAATATTTTAACACATTAATAAGTTAATATTCATTAATACTTAATAGTTAATACATTTAATACTATAAGTGATCCTTTAGGCACTTCTTTAGTTTAATTCCACAGTTTTGATAAATTGTTTTCATTTTCCATTTCAAAATTTTTCTAATTTCACTTGTAATTTTTTCTTAAGAGTTATTCAGAAGCATATTGTTTAATTTCTAAATATGTGGGGGATTTTCCAGACAGATTCGCTATTGATAATTTAGTTATTGATTTGGTCTGGTGTGGATAAAGAACATGGTTTGCAAGGTATTAACTATCTTAAAGGGATTGTGACTTACTTTATGGCTCAAGATATGGTCCATTTGGGAGAATAATCTTTGTGCAGTTGGGAAGAATGTATATTTTGATATTGATGGGTGAAATATTCTATACATTTAATTAGGTCATTGATTAAAAATGTTATTCACTACTTCTAAACTTTACTTTTTTTCTATCTACCTGTCTTACCATTTACCAGGAGTTTGGAATCTCTGATTGTATTTGTCTATCTCACCTGTCAGTTTTTGCTTCATGTATTTTGAAATTGTTATTAGGTTCATATACATTTAAGATTATATTCTCCTGAGGGGCGCCTGGGTGGCGCAGTCGTTAAGCGTCCACCTTCGGCTCAGGTTGTGATCCCAGCGTTCTGGGATGGAGCCCCCCATCAGGCTCTTCCGCTGGGAGCCTGCTTCTTCCTGTCCCACTCCCCCTGCTTGTGTTCCCTCTCTCGCTGGCTATCTCTGTCAAATAAATAAATAAAATCTTTTTAAAAAAATTATATTCTGATGAATTGGTTCTTTTATCATAAATATCCTTCTTTATCCCTGGAAATGAATTTTGTTCCAGAATCTACCTTGGTATATCCATTTAGCCACTACAGCTTTCCTTTGAATGGTGTTTACATGGTATATCTTTTCCACCCTTTTCTCTTTAAAGTTAACCTACTGGGGTGGCTGGGTGGCTCAGTGGGTTGAGCGTCTGACTCTTGATTTCAGGTCAGGTGAGGATCTCAGGGTTGTGAGACCAAGTCCAGGAATAGGGCTTTGCAATGGGCATGCAGCCAGCTTAAGATTCTCTCTCTCCCTCTGCCCCTTTTCCCCCACGCATTGCACGTATAGGCACACACTCTCTCAAAAGAAAAAAGCCTTAAAAAAATAATAAAGTGAACTTATTGGTTCATTTATATTTAAAGATCTATTTATCTATTTGAGAGAAAGAGAGAATGCGAGAGAGCGTGGCGGGGGGAGGGGCAGAGGAAGAGATAGAGAGAATCTCAAGCAGATTCAACTGCCTGGAGTTGAGCATGGAGCCCGAGGTAGGGCTCAATCGAGCTCAGGACCTTGAGATCACTACCTGAGCTGAAACCAAGAGTCAGACACTTAACTGACTCTGCCACCCCTTATAAAGTGGGTTTCCTATAGGGAGCTTTTGTTTTTTTTTTTTTTTTAATATGCATTATGAAGAATCTTTGCCTTTTAATTGACATTTAAACTATTCACGTTCAATGTCATGATTGATGTGCTTGGATTTAAAGTTTCATTTGGCTTATTTTCTGTCTCATCTGTTCTTTGTTGTGTGCAATTTTGTATCTTGCCTTTTTCCATTTTAATCATATTATTTTTCAAAGCTAGGTGATATTGACATACTATATTTTAACTTTCTCTTATTATTCAGCATTTTTTTTGTTTTTTAAAGATTTTATTTATTGGAGAGAGAGTGAGAGAATGAGCAGAGACAGCAACAGAGGGAGAGGGAGAAGCAGACTCCCTGCTGAGCAGGGAGCCTGATGTGGGGATCTCAGGACTCCAGGATCATGACCTGAGCCAAAGGCAAACGCTTAACCCACTGAGCCACCCAGGCGCCCCTTATTCAGAATTTTGGCTGCTACCAGTTATTCATCGTGAACATTACACAGGTGGCTTCCCCTAACTTGGTAATTATTTCGGTAAGATTTATTTCCCCAAAGTGTAGTGAGTGGTTATGGCTTGCGCTTTGGAGTCACAAAATATGTACACTAATCCCAGTTCAGCCCCTTAACTAGTTGTGACCTTGAGAAAGTTACTTTCTCTAAGCCTGTTTCTGAAGCTAGTGAAAGTTCTACCTCCAGAGATTGCTGTGTGGATTAAGAGAACTTGTACGGAGCATTGTTCAGTGCCTGATATATGGTAAACTTTGAATAAATGTTATTGCAACAAATGAATCCCCTGCAAGGAAGTAGGGTTAGGCCTGGCAGGACACACATATTTTCAAATTCTTGACATTAGGCTAAAATAAAGCCACGTTTTTTTTTTTTTTTATGAATTGCCTATTTATTAGAATCCCCTTTCCCATATCTCCTTTGTGAGTTTCCTCTGTAAAGATGTTCATGTTTTTGTTAAATATGAGCTCTTTAAATAAAGTTGTCTTAACTATTTTCCAGTCTGTTTTTTTTTTTTTTACTACATACATTCGTAATTGTTAAATCTAACCATATTTTTAAAACTTTGTGATTTCTGTTATTTCCTCAGAGGATACACCTCCCAGAATATTGCTGGGACTTCACTGTTCTGCAGACATTTTTAGAGGCACTTTTATACTCTTTACATCCATGAACGTGGTATTTCTCTTCCATTAATTCTCTCAGTAAGTTCCAAAGGAACTTCATGTCTTGTATAAACTCATGGTTTTTACTCATTTACTCCTCTTTTGTGAGTTTTCGTTTTCTAGCTGGTGAGTGCTGACAGAATGCTCTTGATAATTGTGTCTAGCTTTTATTTATTTTTAAATTTATTTTAGAGCAGGGGGGAGGGGCAGAGGGAGAAGGTGAGAGAGAATCCTGAGCAGATTCCCCATTGAGTGTGGAGTCCAACACAGGGCTTGACTTCACAATCCTGAGATACAACCTAAGTTGCAATCAAGAGTCAGAGGCTTAACCAACTGTGCCACCTAGGTGCCCCTTGTGTCTAACTTTTATTAAACTTAGTTGTTCTGTATTAAAATGTTGCTAAGAGATCTTAGGTTTTTCAATTCCAAAGCTTTATAGCATTTACAGTGATTATCTTTTTTTTTTAACCTGTGTAAATAGAACAATAGTAACAATAGTCGTTTTGTAGTGAGAACCAAAGTCAAATTGTCTTAAATGGTTTCCCCCAAATTCTATAAAATGTATTATACTTCCCACCCCAACAAACTACCTCATGGCATCTGAAATGTTTGTTCCCTACCAGACTGTTAAAGATTATGAGGGTAGGGGGCCATGCCCATCATTTTCATTTCTCTATTGTTAGTGCCTGACCTATTGTGGGTACACCCCCTGACCAAATCTCATGTAAGGCAGTGTAACTTAGTCCTATAAGGACCACTGTATTTTTTTAAATTTTTTTAAAAGATTTTATTTATTTATTCGACAGAGATAGAGACAGCCAGCGAGAGAGGGAACACAAGCAGGGGGAGTGGGAGAGGAAGAAGCAGGCTCATAGCGGAGGAGCCTGATGTGGGGCTCGATCGCACAACGCCAGGATCACGCCCTGAGCCGAAGGCAGGTGCTTAACCGCTGTGCCACCCAAGCGCCCCGACCACTGTATTTTTTTAAACTTTAAAGACTGACAATAATCCAGGAACCATGCCCTAAATTTGCCCCAGGTTTATTATTAGCTGAATTTTGGATTTAGAGTGAAGACCCTAGACAATTCTTTGTAGGCGGAAAGTTTTGGCAAGAAAAAGGGGAAGCCAGTAAGTATGGGATAGTTGTGGTAGCTACAACTGCAGGAGTTAACAGTGTTTTAACCACAACCAAATAAATAAAAAGTCCCCAATAGGTGGTCATTCCTAATATCCATCATCAGGGGAAGAAGTCTGTTAGAGAGCAAAACCCAAAATGATGGAGACCTAGGGATGCGGAAGTTTACACTTTGGATTCTGGTGCAAAAGGTCAAATTGTGTAGAAGGTCATTCCTAATTTGGCTGACAGTACTATCTCCAGCTAAGATGCCAGTTTTGAGCTAGTCTGCTGTTTCTAAATTGTAGCTTCCTCAAGGAAGTAGCGACTGGGATAGGCTGAGTCCAGAGGTACAAGCAGAACCTCTACGAAGTAAATTCAATGGTTTCTGTTGCATATTCCTATCTTTCACACTCCCTCTCATACTTTGAGTCTCAGCCCTTCTATGGGAATTAGGTTTTTTGTTTTTACTCAAACCAATGTTATGAGAAAGCAAGTCAGTGTAGAAAATATTCGTCTCCACCGAGTTCCTTCCAAAGTTAAGGTAAAGTCAACATCCTTGGAGGCTCTGCTCATTATTTTAGTAGAGGCAAGCCTTTACTTAGATATGAATTCTAAATAATTAGAAGCTTACTTCCTTTTAAAGAGGCCCTCTTATCTACCTAGCTTACTCACATATTCCCAGAGTTTACAATAGTAGGTGCTCAATATTAATTTGTAGGAACAATTTTTAACATTTATATCAGCAAAAGGCAGATAACTTTCTCACACAGGAAGATGGTAAGAACAAAGACAGTTGTGAAACTGGTTTAAGGGTGCTAGAACACAGCCTTCAACCTACCGGATTTTTATTGTTATATATACAAATTATTTCAAGTTGTGTATTCAAATTTCACCTGCATGGCATACCTAACAGTTTTAGTATACTTAAGTGTAGGAGACTGCTAGTGACAAATGATTCAAAAGATTGTTCAAATCTTTACAGAGAACTATGTGGTGAATTAGTTTCAGTAAATCAGGAGTATCAAAGTTCACAAACTGCAAAATATTCCCTCCTGATAGGGTAGCTTCCCAAATGGTGGATTTAAGATTTCTTTAAAAATTAACAATAAAACAGGTCATTAATACTTTGAGATTTAAATTCTATGCTGAGGGTGCCAGGCTGGCTCACTTGGTAGGGCATGCAACTCTTGGATCTTGGGGGTTGTAAATTCAAGCCCCATGTTGGGTGTAGGAATTAAAAAAGAAAAAAGTAAATTCTATGTTAAGTAGTGACTGCTTCGTAATAACTTTATGCTCCGAACTGTTCCTGGAGTAAACTTTGAGTCTCAATAAACTTTTTTTTTTTAACCTAAAAAATCAAGTGTTTTAGAAAATTGGAAAGGTTGAGAATTTCTGTCCCAGGAACTGATTCTTTCTGACTTCACATTCCTCAATTTTCTATCAAGATAACTATACCTACATTTAAAATTTTGACTCAAGCCCTTTTTTCCCCATATGTCTGTTACCTGGTTGTATCATAAACTAGGACTAAATTCCTATGGGATAGCCTTAAGGGGAAATCCAATTCAGGACCCTCTGCTATGATTTATTCCCTGAAATTCTTATAGGCTCACCACTCCTTACTACTGCTGTACCCAACTCAGGAATGTTCAAATCACCCAGCTAGAAAAGCACAATCTGGGAGACAGATTACTGTACACCCCCACCTAGCCAAACTCAACCATTAGAACAGAACTTTCAGGCCCACTTTCTTTTTCTTTTATACTCTGAATGGTAAATTAGTGTTTTGTAACCCTCATTTACGAAACTAAACCCTTCAGAGAGTAAGATAACAGAAGCTTTCTAACTACCTTGCCTTGGTTGTCAACAAAACCCAATATTTTCTCTAAGCATAATGTAGGAGGTCCACGTTGATCCCCATCTCCTGCTAATTATGCCCTTGTGTATTCCCTTCCCATACTGCAGCAGGATGGTACAGTGGTTGGTCTATGTGACCAACAGAATATGGCAGGAATAAACGGTATATTGCTGGAGATAGGTCATACAAGAATATGGCTTCTACTGACTTTCTTGAATCACTTGCTCTTGGGGAAGCCAGATACCACTTGTCACCCAGGTAGCCTTGGAGAGACACCCATATAGTGAAAAACTGAGTCCCTCCAGTGGAGTGAGTCATTTTAGAAGTTGCTTCTCCAGCATTAGTCAAGCCTTCAATGATGTGGCCCTGGCTGTGTTTCACTGCAAGCTGATGATACCTCAAGCCAGAAGCACCCAGCTAAGATGCTCCCGGATTCCTGACTCATAAACTGTGGGTGACCATACATGTTTGTGGTTAAGCTGCTAAATTTAGGGATGATGTACTACACAATGATAACTCAGATACACTGGGCAAAGATCACCTGTTGTTTCCTGAATGAGCGAAATTCTAATTACAACACTTCTAAGATACTGAATGAATTTTGTTAATAACAAAATTTTAAATTCATGTTTCTTTGGTATTCAGAAAAAAATTTAAGCCATTCCCAACTCAACCACTAAAATCCTCCCTCACTGCTAACAAAAAGAAAAAATTTTGAATATACATTACCTGTAGTCAATGCACACTAATTAGACCATAGCTTAAAGTGTCAGTTGTTTTTTAACAACTACATTTAAAACTTCACAGCAGTAAGACCTCTCCTTAAATCTTATGTTTCTCTCACTGGGACAGAACTGCAGATACTCAGCAGTATTCCTAGCAAGTTCCAAAAGGTCTGAATTAGGAGGCCTGGACTGCACTTGGCCTATTTTAATGTTTTAAGTTAGATCTTTAAAAAATGTTAAAGTAAATAAAACAGTATGGCCAAGAGTAAACAATGACTACATATAACTGCCGATCTCAGTATTCAACACAGCGCAGGGTTTTCTTTGACATTTACCAGACATCGTAGATTACTACCAGAACATCACATAAGTTTATTTCAGATGTAACAGCAATGTTAAAATCAACAAGTTTAATTTTTAACTGCACCAAGTAAACTTAGCCATTTAAGTATTTTTAAAGTTATTCCCTCCAAAAAACTGAGGGAGCTTTTCTTTTCCACCCCATAAACCACAGTTTCCCAATAGTTCTATTTTCGGAGGACTTTCAATTGATGAGTAAACTGCTTTGGGGAGATTTTAGAACTTCTTTCCCCAAATGAAAACTAGTCTGGACAAATTATAAATTGCATAGATTTCTCTGCAGATTCTTTTCTTTAGAACCTAAATGCAATTACCATAAGGATAATTTTTGCCTATTTTGCTCCATAGTAAAAACTATCTGTCCTAAAAAATATGATGGATATATCCTCTGATCTTCCAGTTAATAGAATTGTTTTACCTCAACAATTTTTATGTTCCAAAATAACCAACTCAACATGGGACATTACTTGAGTCTTTACTGACTCATAGGCAAATGAACCAGTACCCAGCTTCTACATCCTCCTCTTCCTTAAATGGATGGAATTAGTTAATACAAGTTTGATGTAGGACAATTAACCCTTTCCAAACAAGTCTGATGTAGGACAACTAAACTTTTCAAACATCCAATTTAGGTAAAGTTATTGTCTAGTATGGAAAAAGAAACTATAATGATAGGGAGCCTACACACTCAATTCAAAATTTAATTTTTTCCCCTTCCTTAAATAACATGTACTTAATTGTCATGAGGCAGCTATTCAGTTTTCAATAACCACATTTAGGGATACATTCATAGGACTGATTAGATAGTCCAGGTGAAATGGTTATAGAAATAGAGGCAGTGTCATCTCAGAAAACTCGTATATCAAAATCTATTTTGATATCTGGAAGTTTACACAAAGGCTGAATTCTTCAAACTAAGTACGCCTTCTGTAACTCAAGCACTCTTCTCTTGGCAAGAGCAAGCTGAAGCTTATCCATGAAGGTAAAGGTGCTTAATGCTAATTTTTTTTCTAAGCTTATATTTGGACTGCTGAAGAAACTGATACCCAAGAAACCACCATGGTTTTTCTACATTTTCACTCTCTTAAGATTCAAATACTATAAACTCATTCAACTATCCTCCTTTTCCTGTATTACTGTTGGCACTCAATTAAGACTGCTGAAGTCTATTGTACTTTGTACTTTCACATTCTCAAAAAAGATTATAAAATGTGCATAAACATTGTGTAAAATAATTTTGTCATTTAACATATTTGGAGAGATGAGATTTCTATTATCAGAATTTACATGAGGATAAATATTATGAATCAAACTTCCTTTTCAAGTCAAATGACAAGAAAATTCAAGCCCTGTGCATTGTTTTAAAGTCTAATGAGAACATTTCATGGGCCACCAGTATTGGCAATCTAGAAAATTTTAAAATTGGATATGGGGCTATGTAGGAAAACATGAAAATTTCAGATGTCTCCTATCTTACAAAAAGTTATCAACCCATCCAAGCCACTCCCTATGTGCCAGAAAATGATCTGGCATAAACCAGTCCCATCAGTAGAGGAGGTCACAGTGACATTTATGTTATTAACACTTCTGAACTTCTACTTTTCCAAGAATAGAAGCAATATGTTTAGCAATTCCCCCTCCCCCAAATCCTTAAGCTCAGTATCATAGGCACAGAAAATAAGCAAATCTGGGATGTTCTCCAACAGATAAGCAATAGCACAGCTATGTTATTCTCAAAAATACTGTCTAGATATTCTTTCCTACATAATCCAAAGCTCCGTGGCTACGCTTTTAACAGTCTGCATTAGGTGACATTAGATGCATTTATTGTGCCACGAGTCCATCTAAGCTTCCTTTTCGGTGTTTTTTAAAATGTCCAAGAGACAATACCTGCTTCAGGTTTATTTAGGGGTATTGACCTATAAGGACATCAACTCCCATTTTTAAGGTTAGACTAACTATTGTGGATTTTCCGAAGAAAAAGGACAGGAAACAAAAAAGTAATCACAACAAACCTCTTTAGGTCAGTTAAAGGCCATATCTCTAGCTGGGATATTAAAAAAAATTAATCTCACCAGCCACACTCTAAAAGTTAATGCCACTAGTAACAATCAACAGCAGGAAAAATAAACCTGCTAACAACCAGTCCACTCATTAACAAAAAGCAGTTTAACTCAAATACTGAGACCAAAGTAAAACACTACCTACCCAAACTGTCCCACCCACCCTCAGCGAGGAAGAAAGAAAGAATTGCTTAAAAAAAAAAACCAAAATAAGCTTAGTATTTCTTACAAGGATAACAATGGTCCAACTCCTGAGACAACACTCAGAAGGACAAAAGGTGGAGTGAAGGCAATGTCTAGGGATTAGTATCCCACAGTCTTGAAAAACCCAAAGTACCACATACACACTAAACTTGTCTTTGAATTAGAGAACAAGATATTGCTGCTATTTCTTTTTGTCTTTTGATATATACAACATTTTGTAGGCTCTGCCCTTCAATGTGAAAGCAGGACATAAAAAAAAGAAAATCGACACTGACACCCAATTTTTGGGGACCATATTATCTTAACTGTGAAACCAAACAGATCTATACCTCCTCCTTCCTACAATCAAACCACCTCACAAAAATAAGAAAACTAAAGCAATCCAAACATGATTAATTTTGAAAGTCCTTGAAGTATTAAATCTTTTTTTAGAGGAAAGAAAAAGAAAGAAAGGAGGACAAACAAGAACAAGAAGGGAGGGGGAAAAGAAAGAGGGGGGGGGAAATCAATGGGCCTTTCTTTTATTTGGCGACAAGCAAGTGCAAGAAAGTTCATTTCTAATTTGTTCAGTTGTCTGTCTTTTGTACATCTGCATTCTGGCCAGAAGGGACTTTGAGGTTTTTCTGCAACACATGAGCATCTGCGGGCTCTATCCTCTTATAGTAGTTCTTCTTTGTCTCAATAATCTCAAAGCCAAACTTCCTGTAGAAGTCAATTGCAGACTCATTGCTGATCTGGACATGCCTGAGATATAGGAGGGTATCAGGAAAAAAAAAATTAAGATTTCATCAGCCTTTGTGTATTCTCCACAAATAGTTTCAAATTGGTTAGAGCTGGAATACTGCACACATTTGTTAGATTTCCCTCATAATTACTAGCAATCAACAAAGATTAGGTATTCATCTCAGAAAAACCTTTGATGACAAATTACACTTTTAACCTAACTATTACATTTGCAAGACAGCTGGCTGAGGTTAGGAGACTCAGAAATAGTGTTTACTCTTAAAATCAACAAAGGGCAAAGTACCCTAGCTAGCATAACATTTTTTATTGCAAGGGGAGAAAAGATTCCAGTAATTAAAAATGGGTAAATAACCACAGGGATGATTCAAAGACCATATTAACACATGCAGGAAGAAAAAAAAGACAGAAAAATAACATAACTAGAGTCTCAAATGCCTGAATATATCCTCTCTGATCTATAAAAAACATGCTATATTTTGAAAATAAATAATTTGAGCTTTTTCAATTATTCTCCAAAATAGCATTATATCTCATTATATCTCTATATATAATCTCTCCCACTGCCAAAGTTAAAATGAGAATAATCTTAATACCCATATTATTAAAAATCCATTATTGTGATCTAATCTTGGCTCTTAATCTGAGTTCTATAATACTGATGTTATAGTAATATAATATCAGCTAGGTACTCTCTAATTTTGATTATTAAACCCTATTACTAATGAACACATCACTGAGAACCTTAAACAAAACCCAGAGAACAAACAGCATGAGAAAGTAGTATTAATGATACCAATTCTTTAATTCTGAAGACTTGAGTTTTAATCTTGGTTTAATCTCTGTGACTTTGTAGCTCCCACCCCAACATAATAAAGCAAAATGAGAACGTTTTATCTCAGATTCCTTATCTATTATTGAAACAAAACGAAACTTCGTAACTACTACTTTCATGGTTTTTCCAAAAGACAATGAAATAAGTAACCAGATTTTAAAGTTTCCAGTAAAGATTTCTACTGTCAATCTATTACATTCTTTAGATAAGAACATTAAATTAATCATTTCACTTACAGATAGATGTTGTCAAAAGTGCCATCTTTTTCACAGATGTTTAAGACATGATTTAACATTTTAGTTCCTATTAACAAGACAAACAACAAATTAGTAATTTCATAAAAGTCAATCTTTACATTACACATCTAATTGCCATTTTAACACTTACTGTGTCCTAACAGAATTTGAGGTAAACACAAGACAACCTGATTTCTGAAAATTTTGTTCTTTCCCTACATTATCTATGTATGTTTAAAACTCGTAGCAGAAAAACCACCTTTATATACAAGCCCTTCCATGTAAAAGGAAAACAGAAAAAGCAAAGAGACACTGATAACAAATCTATATAGGGCTTCCAGTTGAAATATGTTAATAAAGTTATTTTCCATCTTATATAATTCAGTATAATTCTTTCCCAATATTCCCAAAAGAAATGGTTTGACTCACTGGGTCAGAAACAGTAACAATGTGTTTATGCTTCTTTAAACAAATAAAACAAGACAAAAAATTTTACCTATTCCTAGCCTTCGGTATGGTGCCAGACATCCTAGTGTCATGATGTAAAGTCTCTTCTGATTCTGTGAATGATCCACCCTACAGCATACTGCACCTACTGCAATATCATTGAAATAGGCTGCCATGGAAAATATAAAAATATAAAGTTCAAAGACAGAATAACACATTTTATTCAATCTTTCTTCCCTTCTATAAGAACTAAATTATTGCTATTGGCAATAAATTTTATCAGCTACTCTGAATATCAATAGCTTCAAAAATTTCCCGCTTCTTTTTAGGGACTTAAGTCTCCTCTAGAGTAGAGACAAATATGTGAAAACATAGGCACACAATGAATTAGAAAAGATATTTAGCATTTCTTTTTAAAATTCAAATATTGTCTTGGTTTCTCTGAGATTTTTCTCAGAACCTGAATCACCCCCATTTCCTCACTTGTAAAATAAGGAGATTAAATTAGTTAACTCTGCTCTAGTATCAAAAACTAGGGTCAAGAACACCAAAAAAACAAATGAAGGGGGGGAAAAAAACCATATTATACCAAGTTTTGCTAGCTCGCCAACCTCCAGCACATCCTTGTAGAACTTGTCATTGTAGCTGACTGGAAAGATGACCTGGTTTAATCTCTTCAACTGTTTAATATTGTGTGGTGTCACATCTCCCAGCTCGATCCGGCTACTGGAACAAACCAAAATGTACTCAATAAAATATAATTAGCTTCATTTGTTAAGATGAACATATTTAGAAGAGTACCAAGTCTTTTTTACATGGCTGATAAATCCAACCTTTCACAGTGACTTTATACTCCTACAAAGATTACCATTTATAAGATTCTGCCAGCCATTCCATCCAGATTCAATTTGTAGCTTTCATACAATTGTATACATTTAGAGATAAATATGGTAAGCAACAATTACTAAGAAGGTCAGACTAATATTCTATGTAAATGCCAAAATTTTCCTTGTAGTTACCAGTTCAGAAAAATTTAGATGTCTATTACTGATCAAAAGGACTGATGATACCAAATGTTGGCAAGGGGGTGGCAAATAGGAATGGCAAAAATGCAAAGGAACATCTCTAGAAGACGATCTAGTACTACGTATCAAAAAGCCTGAAAGGTACATCTCCTTTATGGAAGTAATCCTACTCTAGAAATTTATTCTGAAAAAATAATCCAAATAGGCAAAAGTTGTATATATTCTATTAATTGAGCTAGGAACGACCAGAACAGTCATATGGGGTGGTATTCGAAATCCAGATTCCTGGACCTCACCCCACTTTCAGAGGCAGAATCTCTGGAAATGAAACAAGGGAATCCACATGGGGGAGGGGGTCTGAAAACTACTTATCAAGAATGCAACAGTAGTTATTAAAAAAAAAAAAGTCATCAAAACAATTGGTTCCATGGGAAAAGGAATTAAGGCTAAAAAGATTCAGACTCACAGTAACAAAGCTGTGTTGCATCTAGGCCGTCAACAAAAGGATTTTTCAATAGCTCAGGTCACTATCACTACCATAAACTGAAGGTTGATCAAATGTGAAAGACAAACCCGAACACCACTAGCACTATCATTAGTAACGTTGCTTACACACATTATTGGCCTTCTTAAAAATCACAACAAATGATAAAATCCTTTAAATAAGATCAAATCAAAATAAAAATGAGTTGAAAAATAAAACAATCTGATGCTATCCAAGTAGCTAGAAAATGTGGGTCCTACTCACTGGGTGCTAGGTGCTAGTTCCAGATCACAACAGCATTGGGCAATAGCAGGGAAAAGCAAACAACACACCCTAATTAATCATTTACATCATATGCATATAGGTTTTGAAAACTCTGTTGGAGAAATGACTACACGAGAATGTTAACCATCACACTTTTGTAATGGTAAAAAAGGAAAACCTAAGTGTCCCCAGTAGGGAACTGGTTAAATAAAGCATGCATGATACATTTATATTATTAGCACAGAAACACTGATTTATTGTTTTGTGTGAGGGGAGGAAACACATTCTAAATCCATGTAATAAAAAATTATCTAAAACAGTTTTTGTTAATATAATATACAGGAAAAAAATGCTTTAAACCATATACAAAAAATGTGTAATCAGAACTGTGGGTGGCGCCGGGGTTGAACACGAGACTCTTGATCTCAGGGTTTTAAGTTTGAGCTCCATGTTGCGTGTAAAGATTACTTAAAAATACAACCTTTAAAATAATAATAATATAAAGAACAGTGGGTAATTTTAAAAACAACATTCTTTGAATGTTACAATTTAGATATCAGAAAATAGAATACAGACCATTATGCTCCTTTGGAACTTCAGCCTATCTGCCTCAGTTATTTCATTTTTATGCTGTTTTTTATTACTTACTGTGACCAACCACCCTTGCATATCTTGTACATTTTCTTAAAATCTGAGCACAGTTTCTTAGTGGCCACACAAATTCTTAAGATGCAAACATCATCGTAGAAAATAGAGATTTCATTGTTAGATTTTCTTCCAATTTCTAGATACACTAAGTAAATAGAGGTAAATACGACCTCTCCTAAGTATTTCAGAACTAAAATGAATTCTTTTTGTGAGATTCAGGTCCTCTTTAACTAGGTTGTATCTCACTCATAGGACAATTCCCCTCTTCATTAAAGCAGACCCTGGCTTTCTCTTCTTTAAGCCTGAAGGAAATAACATTTTACCCAAAACCTTTTTTTTTTTTTTAAAGATTTTATTTATTTATTCGACAGGATAGAGACAGCCAGCGAGAGAGGGAACACAAGCAGGGGGAGTGGGAGAGGAAGAAGCAGGCTCATAGTGGAGGAGCCTGATGTGGGGCTCGATCCCACGGGATCACGCCCTGAGCCGAAGGCAGGTGCTTAACCGCTGTGCCACCCAGGCGCCCCTACCAAAACCTTTTTCTGATTAAAACCTACTTAGGCTCACTTACCCACCATCTACCATTCACAAACCTTTTTATTAGCAGATACAGTTATACGGTAAAATACAAAACCCTTGGAACACAGGGTGCCTGGGTGGTACAGCTGGTTAAGCATCTGACTCTTGGTTTCTGCTCAGGTCGTTATTTCAGGGTCATTAGATCAAGCCCTGCATCAGGCTCCAAGCTCATCAGGGAGTCCACTTATAAGTCTCTCTCTCCCTTTCCCTTGGCCCCTCCCCATCTCGGAAATAAACAAATCTTTAAAAAAAAAAAAAAGTACAGGGTTCACATCTCACCTACACGGTGTGTTCCTTAGAAAAAGGATTCCCACCATTTAGTTAATTAATGTATCACCTCACATTTTTTTGGTAAGAACATTTATGTTCTACTCTTTGGCAATTTTCAATTATATGCATTAGGTGATCCTCACACTTTATTTTACACCTGAAAGTTTGTACCTTTTTACCAACTTCTCCTTATTCCCCCCACCCCAGCAACCATTTATCTACTGTTTCTATGAGTTTTGACTTTTTTATTTTTGTATTTCACATACAAGTGATACCATGCAGTGTTTGTCTTTGTCTGGCTTATTTCACTTAGCATAATGCTACTCTTTCACTGAGTATAGCACCCCAAATTTGGTACAGTAATTTATTTTAAATATAATATAGCATTTGTTGATTGTATTTAAAGCACAGTATGTAAAAATTATCCATTGCAATTAAAAAATTCAGACTCTAAGTCATTGAAAGACTACATTATGAAGTCTAATCATAAACAACTCTAAAGAAAAACTTAATCTAGGAAGTCAAGCTCCTAAATTACAAGTGAAAGATCATGAGTTTTTAAAAAGTTTAAGAATGATTTCCAGGTGGGGTGCCTGGCTGGCTCAGTTGGAAGAGCATGCAACTCTTGATCTTGGGGTCAAGTTTGAGTCCCACATTGGATGCAGAAATTACTTAAAAGTAAGTAAAAACTTCAAAAAAATGATTTTTAGGTAACTGCCAGGCTTCAAGTATCTTAATAATTTTTAAAAGGATAATAACCAGGTATTTCTTAACTTCATACAGAAGGAAAAGATTTAATCTATGTGCTAGATTAAATCTAAGAAAAATTTACTAAAAAAGTTTCCATCAGAGTAGGCAGATCAATCCTAAATAGAGAACACTGTATTAAATCATTAGGGAATAAGCAGCTTAATCTTTTCCTGCCTAATTAACAACAACAAAAAAACATGTATTGATAAAAAAAGGTCCATCACCATAGAAATGACTTAGGATGTGAAAACATCCTTTAAGACTATCACCAGAAAGAAGTTTGATGTATATAGCCTTCCTATATTTTTCTATGCATATATATATACACACACACATATATATAATACACACACACACACATATAATTTCAAAACACAATTGGGATACTATGAATATTGTTGGGTAGCTTAAGAAATAGCTATTAAATATAACTTTGTCAGCAAATTTCACCTTCAAATACAGTTTAACTTTCATGAACATGACATGTCTGATTGAAATGGAATACTTCTGTAATCTTGATCACTTAGCTCTGAATTATTTTAAGATGTGGATATTCTAAATATATCAGAGTAATAGCAACTTGTAAATATAATTAGCAAAGAATGTATAGTATCAGAGGTATAAACAGAGTGCTATATAGAAATGTCAAGAAAATGAGAACATGATTGTAAACAACCAACAAGCTTTTAGAAGTTAAAAGAACTTCTAAAGTTAGAAGGAATTTGAAAAAAAAACCCAGGAATTCCCAAGTCTCCACTGGAAAATTAAAAAGAGTGTCCAAGAGTTGTATCTGTGAATCTATAATTTTCTAAAGTTCTTATGAACATAATAGTTACCTATTCAAAGCATAAATCAGGTATTTCAATAAATATTCGAACACCTATGTGCTAACACCTGGAAAGCAAAGGAGTTTATACCTAGGAAACAGTGTCTGAGTGTATTTATTACACATATTCACACACACAAAATATATATACAAATAATACATATATTACACATACGTAAAATACAATGTCTTAGTAATAGCACATGCACACAAAGTACAAAAATACTAGAATGAAAGTGATCCTGGGAACAGATGTGAAGGGTGACTAAGAGTTTGTTCTGTGGAAGGCAAGAAATGAAAATTTTAAAAATATATTTGACAGAGCACAAGCAGGGGGAGCAGCAGAGGGAGAGGGAGAAGCAGGCTCTCTGCTGAGCAGCGAGCAAGATGTGGGACTGCATCCCAGGATCCTGGGATCATGATCTGAGCTGAAGGCAGACACTTAACCCACTGAGCCACCCAGGTGCCCCAAGAAATGAATTTTTAAAAGATTCTACTTGAGAAAGAGTGAGCGAGAAAGAACAGGAGTGGGGGACGGAGAAGGAGAGGCAGACTCTCCGCTGAGCAGGGAGCCCTGACGTGGGGCTCCATCCGGGACTCCAGCATCATGACCTGAATTGAAGGCAGATGCTTAACAGACTGAACCACCCAGGTGCACCAAGAAATGAATTCTAAGAGAAGGCAGAACATGAACAAAATAGCAACAATGTATCCCCCAAATTACAGGGGGTTTGATTTGGTAAAACAAAGTATATTTGTGGCTCTCTTCCTCTGGGCTACCTGCTGAGGGGGGCCATCTCCTACTCTTACTCGGCACCACAGCAATCCTCAGACCTCCAGTGAAGCCCAAGATCATTAAAAGTGAACCAAGTTCATTCTGCACCAGTCAGACCAATATTTCAAAATTAAGTGCAACTGGCTGACACTCAAGAGGCAGTGGTAATAGGGTGTGCAGAAGATTCAAGGGCCAGATCTTGAGGCCCAACATTGGTTACAGCAGCAACAAGGAAACAAAGCACATGCTACCCAGCGGCTTCCAGAAGTTCCTAGTCCACAACGATAAGGAGCTTAAAGTGCTGTTAACATGCAGTAAATCTTACTGTGCAGAGATTGTTCAAAATGTCTCCTCCAAGAACCACAAAGCCACTGAGGAAAGAGCAGCCAGTTGGCCATCAGAGCTACCAATCCCAATGCCAGGCTGTGCAGGCAAGAAAATGAATGTAGACCTCTTATGTGCATGATGCATTTGTGTTAATAAAACCATGAAACTACAAAAAAAAAAAAAAAAAAAAAAGGTGTGCTTTGTGTAAATGTGGAAGCAGGGACTGGAGAGGAAGAGCCACCAATTTTATGAGGTGCTTGCACATGAAGATGATACCTGGCTGTCATCTCGATCTACACTTACTCTCTTGGTTGACTTCAATCCAATAATCTTACCGCTTTAAATGCTGCCATCTTCCAAATCTGTCTAGCTTAGAGATCACTCCTAAACTCCAAAGCATCTATAGTAGACACCTCAAATTAAACATATCCAAAACTAAATCTTTGATTCCTCCCCCCAAATCTGCTTCACCTGTAGCTTTCTCTGTTGATAGCGTCTCCATCCTTGACTGCAGGTTACTCTCTTACCTCCTTCATTTAAACGATACCTCAAGAAAGCTTCTTCTGAGAAATGTTTTCTTTCTTCGTAATATTCCTGATAGGCTTTCTTATCAATCAAGATTATGTCTGGCCTTGAAAAAAGTTTGGAAGTGTTCCTTCTTACTCTTCAGTTTCGTCAATGTTTGCTTCATGTATTTCCAAGTTACATTATAAGAACATAAATACTTGGGACCGTTATATAAGTTGGTGAACTGGTCCTTTTATCCTTTTGAAATGCCCTTCTTTTTGCTGTTAATATTTCCTTATATTAAAATCTACTTTGTTCATCAAAATAGACATACTGCTTTCTTTTAATCAATGCTGCATCATATCTTTTACCATCTTTTACTTTCAACCTCTCTATATCCTTGTAATTTATTTATTTTTTTAAGATTTTATTTATTTATTTGACAGAGAGACAGCCAGCAAGAGAGGGAACACAAGCAGGGGGAGTGGGAGAGGAAGAAGCAGGCTCATAGCAGAGGAGCCTGATGTGGAGCTCGATCCCGTAACGCTGGGATCACGCCCTGAGCCAAAGGCAGACGCTTAACCGCTGTGCCACCCAGGCGTCCCTATATCCCTGTAATTTAAAGTGTGTTCTGTAAACAGCATATACTTAAGTCTTCTTCCCTCAATCTGACAATGGGAGTCTTTTTTTTATTACACAATTCTTTATTCTAAATATTATGCAATGTGCAAGTATTACTTTTATTTATTAAAATACCATGACTCAGTTGGTTGAGTGAACGACTCTTAGGTCGGTTTTGGCTCAAGTTAGGATCTTAGTCATGCTCAGTGAAGAGTTTCCTCATCCCTATCCCTTCCCCACCCCTCTGACCCTCCGCAGGCACATGGGCTCTCTATCTTGAATGAACGAATGAAATCTTTAAGAAAAAATTTTAAAAATAAAATAGCATGAGGGGCGGCTGGGTGGCTCAGTCGTTAAGCGTCTGCCTTCGGCTCAGGGCATGATCCCGAGGGTCTGGGATTGAGCCTCCCATCAGGCTCCTCTGCTGGGAGCCTGCTCATTCCTCTCCCACTCCCCCGGCTTGTGTTCTCTCTCTCGCTGGCTGTCTCTCTCTCTCAAATAAATAAATAAAATCTTAAAAAAAAAATAGCATGACAGAAAAAGGGGGAAATTTTTGTCATCCCATTGAGTCATGCTAATCTTCTCTGTATCATTCCGATTTTAGTATATATGCTGCCAAAGCAAGCACTGACAACTGAAGCATTTGGTCTGTCCAGACTTAATTATTGATATAGTCTATTCAAGTCCATCAGCTTGCAAATTTTCTATATATACTTAGTTGTTCCTTTATTTTTCAAGCCTTTTTTGGGGGATCAATGTTCATTCTAGCTTAAAAAAAGGTTTTAAAGTTTACATAATATTTAATTCATTTTTCTTGGTGTATAGTTCTGAGTTCTGACAAACATGCATAATGATAACCATCAAGATTTAGATCAAGATACAGAATGGTTCCATCACCCCAAAAATCTCCCTCATAACCCTCCACAGAGTTTCAACTCAAACACCACTCCCAGGCAACCATTAATGTTTTCTGTTTCCCATATCTTTGCTTTTTCAAGAATGCCACATAAATGGAATCACGTAATACAGAGCCATTTGCTTGGCTTCCTTCATTCAACATTATAATGCCTTTGATACTTACCACACAGTTTTATCAACAGTTCCTTCCTTGCTGAGTAATATTCCATAGTATGGACATACCACAGTTTATCCTTTTGTTGAAAGGATTTGGGCCTACACATACACTGCTCTATAGGTTCTTGTGTGAACATAAGTTTTCACAACTTCTTTTGACTAAGAGAGGTAATGCGGGGTTAAATGTATGAGTTCCAGTTGTTCTGCATTCAGCATTTGGCACTGTCAACCTTTAAAAATTTATGCCACTCTAACAGGTGTGCAGTGACATTTCATTGTGGTTTTAATTTGCATGTCCCTAAATAACAAATGATGTTGAACATGTTTTCATTTATTTCTTTGCCATTCATATAACTTCTCTGGTAAAGGAGCTAGTCATATCTTTTGCCCATTTAAAGCAAACTGGGTTCTCTAACTGGGTTTTAAGTGTATTATGGATACATGTCCTCTGTAAGCTAGTATATTGCAAATAATCTGAGGCCCCTTCCCACTTTTTACATTTCATTTATTTTTCTCTTAAATAGCCTTGGGGTATAATTTATACACCATAAAATTCATGTTTTAAATGTACAGTTCGATGTTTTTAGACTATTTACAGAGTTGTGCAACCGTCATCTCAATTCAGCTTTAGAAATTCACATCATACCCCACAAATCCCTTCTGCAAATCTAAAGTAAATCCCCTTTCCTACCCAAAGTCAACCACTAAACCTACTTTCTATATATTTGCCTTTTCTGGACATTTCATATAAATAGAATTATAAAATAAATGTGATCTTTTGCACTACTACACCTCTTTCATGCAGCATAATGTTTCTGAGGTTCATCCATGATGTAATATATCAGCAGTTGAACAATATTCCACTCTAAGGATATACCACATTTTGTTTATCCATTCACCATCTGATGGGCATTTTAACAGTATTAACTTCATGGCCATTATAAATAATGCTGTTATGAATACTGCATACAAGTCTGTGTGTGGACATGAGCTTTAGTTTTTCTCTGGTAGATACCTAGAAGTGGGATTGCTGGGTTGTATGGTAAATATGCTTAACTTTTTTTTTTTTGTCTGAAGATTTTTATTTGTTTGACCGAGGGGGGGGGGGGCGAGCGGCAGGCAGAGGGGAGGGAGAAGCAGGCTCCCTGCTAAGCAAGGAGCCCGATGTGGGGCTTGATCCAAGGACCCTTGGATTCATGACCTGAGCTGAAGGCAGATGGCAGACACTTAACTGACTTGAGCCACCCAGGCACCCTGCTTAACTTTTTAAAGAAACCACCTGTGGTAGGTAGAATAACGGCCCCGAAGGATGTCCATGTTCCAACCTCAAGAATCTTTAAGATGTTATTTTACATGGAAAATGCATTTTGCAAGATGTGATTAAGACCTTGAGATGGGACGATTAACCAGGACTATCTGGGTGGGCCCAATGTAATCAAAGAGGTCCTTAAGAGTCAGAGAATAGGACAAAAGAAGCAGAAACAAGAGACTTCAAGTTGCTACACTGCAAGCTTAAAAGATGAAGGACTATGAAACAAGGAATGCACGTGGCCTTATAGAAGCTGAAAAGGCAAGGAAACAGATTCTCATCTAGAACCTCTGGAAGAAACATAATCTTGTTGTATTAGTTTCCTAGAGTTGCCTTAAGGAATTATTACTGAGTGGCTTAAAACAGAAATTTACTCTCTGGAGGCTAGAAGTACAAAATCAGGTCAGCAGGGCCATGCTCTCTGAATCCAGAGTAGAATCCTTCCTTGCCTCTGCCAGCTCCTGGTGGCCTCAGATATTTCTTGGCTTGAGGCAATAACAACTCTAATGTCTGCCTCCATCTTCACTTGGTGTTCTGTGTGTGTGTCCCCTTTCCTCCTCCTATAAGGACACCAGTCATTGGATTTAAAGCCCTCTGTAATCGAGCATGACCATCTTAATTACATCCGCAAAGACTCTATTTTTCTTTTTTTAAAGATTTTATTTATTTGAGAGAGAGAGAGAGCATAAGCAGAAGAGAGGGGAGGGGGTGAGGGAGAAACAGGCTCCCCACTGAGCAGGAAGCCCAACACGGGGCTCAATCCCAGGACCCTGGGATCATGATCTGAGATGAAGGCACATGCTTAACGACTGAGCCACCCAGGCGTCCTGAAAAGACCCTATTTCTAAATTAGGTCATGTGCTGAGGTTCCAAGCAGACATGAATTTTTCTTGGGGGGGGGATACTATTTAAAATCACCATACCTACCAACACCTTGATTTTAACTCAGTAAAACCCATTTCAGATTTTTGATCTCAAGAACGAAGGTAATAGTTTGTTTTTAAGCAATTAAGTTTGTAGTAATTTGTTATAGCAGTAATGGAAAACTAGTACATTACTAAACTGTTTTCCAAAGCAGCTGCACCATTTGCATTCCTACCAATAATGCATTAGGGTTCTAGTTTCTCTACAACCTCACCAACACTTCTTAAAAAATATTTACTTACTTGAGAGACAGTGCATATGAGAGAGCAGGGGGAAGGGCAGAGGAAGAGAAAATCTCAAGTAGACTCCCTGGTGAGTGAGGAGACCAATGTGGGGCTCAATCCCAGGACCCTGAGATCATGACCTGAGCAGAAACCAAGAGTTGGAGGCTTATCCAGACTGCAGCACCAGGCGCCCCCTCACCAACACTTTTTAGTGTCCTTCTATTTATAGCCATTTTAGTGTTATGAAGTGATAATCACTTTGGATGTGCATTTCTCTAATGACTGATAATGTCGAGCATTCTTCTGCATGGTTATTAGCCATCTGTTCATCTTCTTTGATGAAAAGTTTTGTGCCCATGGTCTAGGCCTGAGAATAAACCTAAAATTTTTACAGTAACTAATAATAATTCCCATTTTTATATTGGACTGCTTATTTTATTGAGTTGTAAGAGTTCTTTATATATTCTGGATACAAATTCTTTATCAGCTATATAATTTGAACTATTTCGATCCAATTTTTGGTTTGCCTTTTCATTCTAACAGTGTACCATACTAATGTAAACTGTTACTAATAGCAGAAACTGGAAATTCTCTGTACCATCTTCACAAATGTCAATCTAAAAACTATAAAACTATTGTAAAGGAAGTTGTTGGGGCACCTGGATGGCACAGTTGGTTAAGCATCTGCCTTCGCCTCAGGTCATGATCCTGGGGTCCTGGGACTGAGCCCCGTATCAGGCTCCCTGCTCAATGGGGAGCCTGTTTATCCCTCTCCTTCTGCCCCTCCCCCACTCGTGCTTGCCCCCACCTTTCTCTCATTATCTCTCTCTCCTAGATAAATACAGTGTTTTTTAAAAAAATAAAGTTAGTTTGTTTTTTAAAAAAGGAGGAGAAACTGTCAGATTAAGAGGTGATGAGACATTTCAGCCAATTAAAATGTGTAGACCTTTTGGGATTGATTTGAAAAAAGACATTTGTAAGACAAATGAGGAAAAGCAAATACAGACTGGGTATCAGATCATAAGATGACATTAGGTGTACGGTATTACACTTTTTTTTAAAGATTTTATTTATTTGACAGAGAGACAGCCAGTGAGAGAGAGAACACAAGCAGGGGGAGTGGGAGAGGAAGAAGCAGGCTCCCAGCGGAGGAGCCTGATGTGGGGCTCGATCCCAGATCACTGGGATCACGCCCTGAGCCAAAGGCAGACGCTTAACGACTGCGCTACCCAGGCGCCCCTATACTTTTTTTTTTAAGTCGTTCATGATAAAGACTCATACTGTACTATTTACAGATAGAATGAGATAGTATATCAAGAATTTCCTTTGAAGTACTCCAGCAAAAAAGGAAAAAGGGAAAGTACTGATCAGGCAAAGACAAAAGAACATAAGAATTAATACTACCTATTGGAATTGATGCATTGAGGGCTCAATGGACTATTGACTTTTATAGGTACTTGTAAATTTCCATAATAAAAAATAAAACATACATTACTTATTATATAAGGAACCAGAAGCTGTAGCACTTTGCATTTATGTTAAGTTTTATAGCAACTTTGGCTAAGAAAGAACAAAGACATGCTATTTTTGATACTAAAACTCATGGTAGAAAGCACTTGAGGCCTGACTTATTCTCGACCATTTGAAAAACCACAACCCCTCAATTCCCAGCTGTACCAAGCCTTCAGTTTCCAGAAAAGAAGTTGAATAAGAGCTGGATAAGAATGAGCCTTCCATTCTGGTACAGACCTCCTCTTCTAAATTCATCAATCTCAGGATAGCCTGTTACATAGTCTTTGCCTTTGGTGTAAATGGCCACATGTCCTGACACTTTTTTCCCATTAAAACTACTGTCAAACATGTTTTAGGTAAGAATGATCATTTAAAAAATTATTTATATAATGTAGTTTAAATGCTACCTGTGATTAGAAGCAATGTTGGTGTTAAGTAGATAAAAACAATTAGATAGTAGGGGGAATGCATCCAGAGCTTTTACATTAATTTAACTCATAAGAATTCTTTTTTTTAACACATCACTTTGAGAGTTATTTCCTGAAATATAAATACCGCGTAATATATATCCTCTGATTATGTGAACAGATCACGTTACCAAGAAAATCATAGTGAATCAGAACATCTAAAAACACAACTACTAAAAGAAACACTTGAATTTTAGGGGTAAACAAACAGGAGCCCATAAAGAAGTCCAAGAAACAATTTTCAAGAGAGTAGGGAAAAAGTCTGGAGAAGTAGTGGCACAAAATCCAGAAATGGATTCCAAACCTGCCTATACACCAGAATCACTTTGCCAGTTAAAAACTCAGATTTCCACATCCCACTGTGGAATCTTTAATAATTAAGGCTTCTTATGTTAACCACACAAGTATAGCATCCAACTAAAGTAATAAACTTCCCAATGCGTAGGTATAAACTTCCATATCCGAGAATTTTGGTGAGGGAAAGTAAGGCTAAAGATGGGCAGAGAGAAGTGGATTTCATAGAAACGTTAAATCATTTCCCCTATGTAAGTAACACAGTATTATTACACTATAGCGTTTATGTTTGTGACACAGCTAGTTCTGAAAGCTAGTCTCAAATTCAAATCAGCCTGACTCCTGAAACCTGGTTATTACTCACTACACTGTTTACTTACTTCAGATAAGATTTCAATGTAACTTGTTCTTTTTTTTAGAGATTTATTTATTTAGAGAGAAAGAGAACACACATGAGCAGGGGGAAAGGGAGCGAGAGTGTCCCAAGCAGACTCCACGCTGAGCGCAGAGTCGGACATGGGGCTTGAGCTCACAACCCTGAGGTCATGACTTGAGCCGAAATCAAGAATCAGATGCTTGACTGAGCCTCCTGGGTGCCCCACATTATAGTGTAATTTAACAACATAAACTCTCTTATCAATCGAGGACCTCCACTCTGTAGATAAGCCCGAAATTCCTGGACAAAAAGTGAAATCTGCTACATCTGTTAGACTCAACAGTTCCTTGTTTTTAATTTAAGTTGGCTGCTAATATTTAAATCAGAAGCTTTTACATAAAGCCTACATTTCTGCTTTTTTTTTTTTACTCATTTATCTTATCTGCCTGGTCCCAGGTTCCTGTTGGCACCAGTTTACAACCCTAACTGTAAAAAACTGATACAGTAGTAATTAAAGAAACTAAATTATTCTCTTGGCTGAAGTAAATTCATGTGACATGTCATTTTTTTCTTGTTTTTCAAATCCGTAACAAACCTCAATGTTTCTTCTACCAGAGTTTAGAATAAGGATCTAAAAAGGGAAAACGGATATAGCAGAAGTGCCGATGTATACCAAGTTGTTAGATCTAAACACAGCTACCTGCCCCCCTACTTTATAGAGCCCATTAGTTATTTATTTCTATCAGCACCACAAGATTAATCTGTTAGTCAAATCTCATACCACCCTCATGCTTAGAATATGGTAGAAAACCTTTACCTGTGGCTTAAAACAAGCACTGTGATACAATGATAATGCATGTTAAGTATTTAGCACAGCAACATCAGATAATAAGCGTCAAATGTTTTTAGCTATCAAAAGAAATGTCAATTATGCCCAAAATTATAAAAACTAAATTTAGTGGCAATATTCTGAAGGGCCACAAGATGGAGGTATGACTACACAAAAGTACGTCTCTCTCTACAAAGTCTGACTGAAGTTACACTGGAAAAAGAGAAAATGAAGTAATGTATACAGAAAGCTTAAAGTCTAACCATTTATATTTTAAGTGAATATTAAGTACACCTTAGCACAAAATTTTAACTGCTTGGTCACTTCTTGTGGAAAGTGTTTGATCTGGAAGGGCCCTCAGAAGCCACTGGATCCATTCCTCTTCATTTCACAGATGATGGAACTGAAGCCCAGACAGATATACCTGTGGTTATACAGCCATTTATCAATAAAACCAGAACCAGGCCTATGTCTACAAATTTCCATTGTAGTGCAAGATCAGCCATACATATGACTCCCCTCAAACGAGTCATCTTTACTCAAGGTTATTAAGACAGAGAAATACCAAACTGGGAACATTTATATAAGGTGTACTAATGGTAAAGGGGATTTGCATAAAACTTAAAAAGTATTTTAGCAAGGATCAAAGTATGTCCATGGTCCTTTGATAAAAAATTCCAAGGGGCTTAGGGTAGATAATTTTTTCTTAGCTAGCAGTAATCTGGTTCTAAACTCTTGCCTTCAAGTAAATTACATGAAAGAGTAATTCCTCTAACGTATAAATTCCTTTAACTTAAAATCAGTCCACTGAGAATTTATCAAAGCACAGCTTAAATACTAATTGTTCACGAAGCCTTAACCTGTCATCCTGCTGAGATTTCTACCTCATCTTAACTATATTATACTGTTTGTACCCTTCCAAGGCACAGCACCTCTGTGTTGCTGTAAGCAATTATTTTTATACCTTACCTCTTCCGCTGAACTACAAGACTTAGGGCAGGACCTCAAATATATCAAAGAACTGATGAATTACTTCCAGTAAGTCCAAAAAAACTATTAGTGACCATATTGCTAACTATCATTGGTGGCACACTGAACTACAAAATGTGGTTGCTTTTAGTTCAATGCTTTTTGTGTTAAAATAAGTTTCCTTTAAGAAGATAAATTATGCTGGGGAGTCTGGGTGGCTCAGTCTGTTAAGTGTCTGACTCTTGATTCAGCTGGGGTCATGATCTCAGGGTCCTGAGATTGAGCCCTGCGTGGGGCTCCAAGCTCATTGAGGAGTCTGCTTGTCCCTCTCCCAGCCCTTCCGTCTTTCCCCCAACTTGTGTGCATGCTCCAAGTAAGTAAATAAATAAATAAATAAATAAATAAATAAAGATCTTTGAAAAAAAAAAAAGATAAGTTCTGCTATGAATAATAATCTACGTGGACGGGCAGGGAGGTAATCTAAGTGTATCTTTAAATATACTTTAGTTTTCTGGAAAGAGAAATAAGAAATCTTTAAAATGCTCCTAAGTACAATTCTTGCTTAACCTAGTCCGTAACAAGTTCCATCCGTAAAAAATTTCTTCTCATGATCTGGGTCCTAAACTGGCATTGCTCTGACAATATTTACTAATTCGAATGTCTCAACCCCATTTTTCTAAAGAACATTATCTTTGCAATTTGAAGTCAAAACACACCCAATATCCATATTAAAAACTGGTAAGTTACACAAGTAACAGGTAAGTCACAAACATGCACAAATGGCCAGTAAAAGTGGGAAATGTCCAACTTCACTAAGTAATCAAATTAACAGTAACAAAAAAAGGTGGGGGGAGAAATACCATTCATCATCTAATCTGCAAAGTAAAACTAGAGTTAGGCTATTATGTGAATATGTCCTCAAACCCAATTTGTAAAGAAACTGTTATTTCTACCATTTTACAAATGCTCAATCTATGCCACTCATCCCAGAAGAAGGTAATTTATACCAACAACGGCTGAAATGGCAGCCATAATGTCCTCCCCTTCGCCATCAGCCCTTGGAGAAGATAACGGCACTCTCACACACTGCTGGCAGTATGAACTGCTACTATCTTTCTAGAGGTCAATTGGCACCAAATATCAGACACTTAAAAATGCCAGTACCTTCTGATCCAAAAAAATTCACTTCTAGGGAATTATCCAAAAGAAATAAGGATGTGTGTCAAGTAGTTTTATAAACAAGCATTCACTGCAGCACTATCCAGGACTGAGAAAAGCCTCTGGACTTAGAAACAAGGTTTTCCATTAACAGCTTCAGCAATGAAAGAGGCAGAACACAGATAGCACTAGCTCAGGAAAGGCAATTATTCCTTCTCCATCATGGCAGACAAGGTGACTGGATTTCAGTATTTTAATCTAAGACCAAGAGTGGCTTCAGAATCCTTCATCACAGCCATACACGATCTGTTGGCCCACAAACTGCACATTTACTATTTAAAAACACCATCTAAAATTGGATCCTATGGAAAAAGATCATGTTTTACACCAACTTTTTTTTTCAGGGTCTAGCACAGCACTGTCCAAAATAAATACAATTTGAGTCACATATGTAATTTTAAAATTTCTAATATCTAATTAACAAAGCAAAAAGAAATAGATGAAATAATTTCAACATGTAATCAAAATAAAAATTTCACTTTTTTAAAAAAAATCTTTTTTTTTTTCATACTAAGTCTTTTTGAAGTTTATTTACTTATTTTTGGTCATCTCTACATCCAACATGGGGCTTGAACTCACAACCCTGAGATCAAGAGTCACATGCTCTTCTGATTGAGTCAGCCAGGCACCTCCAAACCAAGTCTTTTTAAAATCCCGTGTGCATTACACTGTAAATCTCAATTCGGATGCTAATTTTCCTTGAAAATACTTGATCTATATTTACATTTCACAAACTTTATAGATTCACCTATCCAGGTTGTTCCAAACATACCTGAAAATTGTCCAACTGACTCTGAGTATCAGTTTTTAAAATTAAAATTTTAATTAAAATTCAGTTCCTCAGTAACATAAGCCACATTTCAACTGCTCAACAGCCTACTGTAGCTAGGCATTACTGTGTTGCACAGGACAGGACGAGCATTTTTCCAATAAGTTAGGCAATGAATGTATATAGGAACCAATGGAAGAGATCAAGAGAAAGCAGTGTTCGCTATAGGACAATTACATAGTTTTGTAGGTATTAAATTATAATACATAGTTTTCATTTGTGATGAAAAGGAAGTTTCTATTGGTTACAATGGGCATTTTAATGGTTTCTGTAGGCTGTCCTTTAAAAAAAAAAGGACAACCATTTAAATAATTGAGAAGTTACATCATAGCTAATACGTGTAAAAGAAAACCAGAAGGATTTCCACAGGCCAAAATGGAAAATGTAAAAGTGAAATTTAATATAGATATTAGTTTGGTCTGGCAAAAACACTGGCTTTGAAAGATAATGTTTTACATGGATAACCTTTAAAAATCTTTTTCAACCCCGAAATTCATGATTATTCTTTGTTCAGAACTTTACCAACAGTTGTCCACCATTTTTGGAAAAAAATCACAACACAGATGGCAACACAGCATTAGTCACCAATACACACATCTGTATTGGTAGCAGATCTACTTTCTAAATTATATAATGATTTTATTTACAGACAGATGGAAACATCTGATCTTATGATTTATGGTGTAGTTGTACCTGATCATTTACATATTGAAATAAATATTTTATTATAGTTTATTTTATTTCTCCTTATGTTGGTTACACCACCATATTGATTTTCTAAAGAATTGTGGCACAGGTAGGTTATATTTTATGTGAATTCATCTCAACAAAGCAAGGGAATATTACAAAGTATTTTAAAATACATTATCTCAATCCACATCCCACAAATTATTGGCTTTATAGAAGCAAGGAGTATGAATTGGAGGTTTACAAAAGTTCCTGAATTCTCCTTCAGCCTCACTGCCTGTCCCCCTACAAAAACAGCAATACAACCTTTAAAAAAAAAAAAAAACACACCCAAAAACTTGTTTTACTTTAGTATAGAATTTGTATGGTAAAGAGCACAAATCTTGTTCACAGCTCATTGACTTTTTTAACATATGTATACATCTATGCAATCAATATCCAAAGTAAAGATAGAGAATATTTGGAGTACTTCAGAAAACTCTGCTGTGCTCCTTCCCAGTCCATCTGCTGTCAGAGGTAACTATACTTCAACAAAGATTCTTTTGACTGCAAAATCTTCTATTTTGGAAGTACACTGTCCTATATACTGTATTTATATTATTGTTATCTACTTCCCCATCTTTACTTTCCATGTATTCACATCTTGTTGAAGATTTTTTTTTTTTTTTAAAGTAAGCTCCTTGCCCAGCGTAGATCCCAACATGGTGCCGAACTCCCTACCAGGAGATCAAGACCCAAGCTGAGATCCAGAGCCAGAAGCTCAATGGACTGAGCCACGTAGGCGCCCCTAAAGATATTTTTATAGAACTGATTTATACCTCTTTGCTACAATTTAAAGGTAAATGGATTCAGTTTTACTTTCTATTATACTGACTAGTTATACTGCCATCTCAGTCATGGCTGTGACTTCTTGCTTGAATATCACCTTCCTAGAGAGGAACAATAGATAAAAATTATCAGCTTACCATCCACAAATTCAACCTACAACATCCCCGGTCCATAAAAACAAGCAGCTTCAGTACAAAGGGAATAACATCTTGTAATACACCCTCAAGTTTCTAGACCATGCATATAAATACATGCAGTAATTAAAAACTGGAAATTTATCTACTATGGAAGAAAGGCAAATACCTGCCAATACAATGGAATGTCCTACTGCTACTAATAAAAACAAAGTATAAATATGAAGAAAAATCAAATAAAATAGTAAGTTTTAGAAGTTTGAAAATGATAGGCAATATAGGCAATAATATAAAACATTTAAATAGACGATTTAGAGTTAGAAGTTCTTCATGTTTCCAATTTTACATATTTCTATTCAACTTACAGTTCAGTTAGCTCAATATACAATAAAACACTTAGCAAATAAAATTTCATACGAAAATATATAATCAGGACCAAGGTTTTATTTTCATAGGCCTTTCCAAATCAAGAGTCAGGACTACAACACTAACCACACTATGCATGGTGATACAAGTCTTTGAACTAAAGGACCTTAGAATCTTTTTAAATAATGTCTATTGTCTTCATTTTTTCTGTGCCTTAAATACAAGACTTAAATATGAAAAAAAATTTAAAGTCCCATCTAACCTGGTCGTTATTCATCTGGGAAGTTAAAGGAACTATTCCTGTGAAATCATCTTAAAAGTTTACCATGAGGAACACAAATTCAAGTTTCCAACCGTAAATGATAGAACTAGACTTAAAGACTCTTCATTTCAGGGATAGTTGCTGGCTTGCGGTACAAATTCAGTAACTATAAGTTTCCTCTAAATTTAGTTACTCGTTTCTGGGGATTTGCCACCATCGTGTTGTCACACGTAAATCACCATTTTATTTTTTTTTTTTTTTTTTTTTTTTTAAAGATTTTATTTATTTATGTGACAGAGAGACAGCCAGCGAGAGAGGGAACACAGCAGGCGAGTGAGAGAGGAAGAAGCAGGCTCCTAGCGGAGGAGCCCGATGTGGGACTCGATCCCGGAACGCCGGGATCACGCCCTGAGCCGAAGGCAGACGCTTTAACGACTGCGCTACCCAGGCGCCCCTAAATCACCATTTTAAGTAAAAAGATAATTGCCTCATAAGTGTATTAACTGAAGGTAGATTGTGAATAATACCACTGTTTGACCCCATTTCTATTGTCCATTAGGTATCAGAAAGAACATTACACCCTAGCAAGACTGAGCTAGACCAAAGATTTTGAATCTAAACACCCAGAATAATCTCTTGGAAGTCCTCCTTTATAAATCCATGCACTCTGAACTGTGGGAACTATTCAGCCTCATTTTTAGTACTCTAACAGAACAAGATGAGAAGTATTGTGTGCTGATGAGAATAAAAACCGAGGGATGCCTGGATGGCTCAGTCAGTTAAGCGTCTGCCTTCTTGTGAGGTCAAGGTGCTAGGGTCCTGGGATCCAGCCCCCCCAGGGCTCCCTGCTCAGCGGGGAGTCTGCTTCTGCTTCTTCCTCTCTCCCTCCCCCCTGCTCGTGCTGTCAAATAAATAAAATCTTAAAAAAAAAAAAATAAAAAATGAGTAAAAGAAAGCATCCATGCTCAAAGGAAAAAAAGAAAAATCTCACTAAATTATATTGTATCATATATAAAATATCCAAACTTCCTAGATCATGATTCAAGTGCTACAAACACTTCCCATACCTCAATCAGTATCCTGATCGGAACTCTTCAGAACTTGATGTTTAATAGTGCAGGTACTATGAAAATTTCATGATTTCTGAACTTTAATGTAAAACATACAATTCAACAGAATGAATTTCCAATATTTAAAGCAAAATCAGAGTAAGGAATCATGTTACAGACGTAAGGCCAATTAACCTTTCTTGGACCTCTTCGACCCCAATCACATATACACACGAGAGTCTTGTTTTAGGCAGTGTAAGATTATTTCGAAGACTGACTTTTATTTCATCCCCAAAAGACTGAACAGTTTGAAAGGCTTCACTAACTCAACACAGTTACAATTCTTTAACCGACTTGCTATAATAGAAAAAAATTCAGGCATCTCAGAAAGCTTTTAACATTGATAAAAGGAGAGCCCCAAAACGACAAATTTAGGAAATATTTTAAAACACCGTGTTATGTAATTAATATTTTAACAGTATATAATTTAATAGAAAGGTGTTATCCAAATGGAAATAGTTGAACCAAAATAATCCCTAATTTTATCCAAGAGGAAACTGAAAAAATATTCATTTTGCTAGCCACCTGAAAAAAGCTTCGTAGTAGTAACCAAGAACCCCCTCCCGCCCCCACCACACGGGCAAAAGCAAACTACTGAAGCAATAGCTCCACCTACTGATCAACAATACTTCCTTAAACATTTTGGCACCCCAAGACTAAAGAGCTCACGCTCTCTCCCCCTCCTCCACTCGCTCTGACCCAACCCAAATCCAGTTGAGTCACTAGCTCTTAATACTCATCTCCACGCTCTTTATTCCAATTCTTTCTCCCTCCAGAAGGTTCTGCACAGCTCCCAAGTGTGAATAAGACTGAAAGGTGTCAAAGACCGCAGGTCCCAGGGTTGAGCCTGGATCTGAAAAGGACAACCAGACCACTCCACTTGGAGTGGCGGGCCTTGGTGGCTCAGCCGTCCACTCCCGGGTAGGAGGCCCACGGCGCCTCACATGAGCTTTTCCCTGCTGCCCCACTCAGCTGCTAATCTCTGTTCAACCCACACTCGTCCTCCGGGCCGAAATCCTGGGTTCCCCGGGTCTTGCCTCTGCTGGCCCTTCAGCCCGCCAACAGCCCCGCGCCGAGCATCCGCCCCCTCCGCTGAGCAGAGAGAAGCCCAAAAATCTCCCTCCGCCTGGTCTTCGCCCGGAGTCTCTCCCCGTCTTCGCAGCCCCTCTCCCCCGCCGGCCCGGCCCTGCCCAGTTGCCCTTCCTCACCCTTTCATCTTCCCCGCCTGCTGAGGCCGTTGTTACCACCGATATCAACGCCGTTGTCGTCGCCGCCCTGAGCTCTCCGCGCCCTCAGCTCGGGCCACTCAACCCCCACAAGCCGGCCTCCCCGCCTAGGAGCTGAGCGGATGACGGAGGCCGAAAGAGTCAAGCGCAGCCCTGCGTCTCCGGAGGGGGCGGGGGTTTCTCCCGCCGCCGCGCTGTGCCGCCGCTTCTCCACACGTGCACACCGGGCAACCCACTCCCGCCCGCCGCCGCCGCCGCAGCCAGCCAGACCCGCCGCCGCGCTGTGACCTTTCACCCCGCCCCCTCTGCGCGCCGGCGCGCCGGCCGCCTCGCGCGCAGCCGCACTGCTGGCCTCCGCGCACCCTTCCCCCTCCACTTCAGGACCTCCATTTTCCTACTGGGCTGTGGCCTCTGGCGTCATCTTTCTCCTCCCATCCCTTACGACACTACTTGTGGGGCTTGACCGGTAGGCCCTGGCGGTAAATTCCGGATTTTTCCACCCCTCCCTCTTTTCTCCAATTTTAGCAAGATCAATCTTCCCCGGCCCGGTCCTGTTCTTCCGGTTGGTAGACTCCACAATGACCTTCAAACGCTGTCTCCTAATAGGATTTTATAAAGATGGTTCTTCTAAATGTAAAGAAATCTGTGGAAGACTCAAAATGAGACGGTTTTAAGACTAACGTAATTAACAATCGGCCAGATAACTTGGCTTCCGTCCAGCACGATCCAAGTTTCAACGTCACGTGATTGCCGGGGAGTAAGCCTGGGATTTTACCCGCGGGCCACTGTGGGCCAGAACGCCGCCGCCACTTCCGGTCCCTGGATCATAGCATAAACGTCACTTCCTTAGCAATGCACTTTAACCCATTTCACGCACGCCCTCTACATTACACTTTGCGACAATCTTTGTGTATTTTTTGTTTTTTCTCTGATTTCATCGCAAGAAAATTAATGTTCAAACCATTCGCGAAAATACAGGACCCTAAAATGCAGCACGCCTGCCTGGGGGCGGCAGGGCGGAGCTCGAGGTCACGTGACTGTCTAGGCCCGCCCCCCTCTGCAGCTGAAGACTTCCCCTCCCGCAGTGACAGAGCCTCTGGTCCTTGATCGGTAGTGTTTCTGCACCTCGCGCCCCGGCAGGTGAGCTGCGACCGGTAACCGGCAACTGGTGGGAATAGAAGGGGTGGGAAGAGGAAGAGAAGAGAAAGTGTGAACGGCGGCCTCCGTTGTCAGGGGCTTTCTCCCTGCTGTCACCCTGCGCTGGCTAGCAGCTCTTTTCTCCAGTTCTCTTGACCCTCGCTTCCCCCACTGTGGTCGCCCCAGTCACTTAGGGGTGAGACGTCCACCTTTCCTGGGGTTGGGGGTGAGTGCGGCCATTATGGTTCCCTATTTGGAGTCTTTGGGGCTTCGGGTAGTGGGTTTGGTTCAGCCATTTCTCAGGGTCTGCAGTAGTCTCCAGGTATTATTCCCCAAAGCTCATTCTTTTGCAGAGGCCCTGCTCGGTCTTTATCTTCAGCCTTGGGCTGGGAAGCTGGGAGGTAGGAAAAACCCTGGAGGCAGAGGCGTCTCCGGTGAGACAGGCTTGGGAGAGAATGTCACTGATGTGGCCCTCACTGCGGAGTCACTGTAAAGCTTGCTCCGAATGTGCTTTCTCAGTAATTCTGAGTTTTTAATCTGACATCCCTGTGTGAGGGGTTCTGTAGATGTTCACATAATTTGGTTGGGCCTGGAAGGGTAAAAGCAGGCTTTTACCTTTCTCTTCTCTGATTTTATGGTGCAGGAAGGGAGAAAACAGTTGAAAGAATAAAGATACACTAGCTTCAAAACAGGAGGTGTTGGTAATGCGACAGTCTCAATTGAATGGGGAGGCGTTGAGAGATGATGGTGTTGCGGTTTCGTGCTCTGCAGGAGACCCAGACTAGCTTATGGAAAAGTGGGTTTCCCCCACAGGGAAGTATTCTTAAGAAACTGGTGGGGCTGGAAATATAATGGAACCAAATGTATTTGACCTTAAATTTAGAGGTAAGAAGGTTAAGTAAAGATATCGCTTACTTCTTATTTTCTGCCTTTGACATTCTCTTTTGTCGTGTCTACCAGAAATCCTGTTAATTGCTGTTCCCAATTAATTCCTTGACCAGTGGTGAATTTATATTAAGAAGCACTTATATTCCTCCTTAGCCTTCCCTATTTGTATAACTCCGAGTGACTTCTTCAGATTTTGATGAATAGTGTCTTGTGAAAATACAGAAATTATTTTGCTTAGGTTTTTGCCCAACCTGATGCACTCCCATTTCATATGTAATGTAGTAACCAATGTTTTGACCCTAAACAAGGTGCTTTAGGGAAGAGTGTTTTTCAGTTTGGGGTTAAACTCTTTTATTTACACTGCAAACTCAGAAAGTCCCCTGGTTCTTTTAAATTGAAAGGCCTTACAGAAATTACAGATTTGATTTTTAAAATTTAAATTACAGTTTTTTAAATTCTGAAAAGTCATGTTCTTTGTTAAACCTTATAGTTTTATAGCCAATGTAATAAAAGAATCCATTAGAAAGATGGCCGAAAAGTGAAGAAGATGGAATCTTTATCTTTGAGTCACGGATGTCACAGATTTGTTTTTGTGTTCTGTATCATCCAAATTCTCTACAATAAACTGATTTTGTTAAGGGGAACAAAAGGTTAAAATTCTAGTGTAATATTAATTTAATAAAATATTTTTTATACTAAGTTCAAGATTAAAAAAAAAACTGATCTATTGATGCTCTTTGCTAGAAAACATAACTTTAAAAATGTTTCTTGCTTTCCCTAAGTAATAAGACCACTACCCTGAATTTATAGTTTTGGCATTTTGTGCTATTGTCCTACTCTACTGGCATGGTTATGTAGCCATGCCTGCTACCAAAATAAATATAGTTTCATCCATTAGTTTGCTCCAGAGTGAAGTTCTCTGATCTCTAGAGGAAAGAAAAACATAAGCAGTGTTGCTTCATTGGCCAGGTGACATTCCACCAAATAGGACACATTTTTTAAAAGCCCTGGAAGTCCAAACCAGTCCTGTCTGGGTGAGACCAAAGTAGGAAAGAGAAAAACCAGCTGAAGAGCATTGAGTACTAGAGGGGAAGATGTCAATATGAAGGAGGTTGTGAATGAGTCTGCAGTTTTACTTCACAATTTCCCCAATTTTAGGGAACTCTGCCCACTAATGAAATTAACAGCAGGAATTGGTGACTAAATTGCTGTTAAAGTTGAGTGCGAAAAAGAGCTTTAACATTATGCATAATTCATGCACAAACAAGTGGTTTGAAGCTAGGAAGCCATTTCTGAAACTAGCTTTTTTTTTTTTTTAAAGAATTTATTTATTTATTTATTTTAGAGGTAAAGCTGGGGTAGGAGTGGAGGGGGAGGACTAAACAGACTCCACGCTTGAGCGCAGGGCGGAGGCTTGGGGCTTGATCCCACAGCCCTGAGATCATGACTCCACCCGAGATCAAGAGTCAGATGCTTAACCAACTGAGCCATCCAGGTGCCCCTGAAGCCAGCTTTTTATCAGTTTACGAGTATTACATGGAGAAACCGTAACATTCATTAGGGAATTTTGCTGTAGTCCCAACAGTAAATGACCCACAAGAGTTTTTGTGTTAAGGTCCCTGACACTGCTTGTGGGCTTACTCTGAGGTCTTCCTTAACATTTCTCTGCCTGGGTTATCAGCACCACCAAGAATGCTTTGTCCCCCTATTGACAGAACTAGCCCCTCAGTCCTATAGCACACACACTATTTTCTGTTCTTCACTTCTACCACATTTTATTTGATTACTGTTGGCTGGGCTGTTCCTTAGTAAACCATAAAGCTCCTAGGAGTTCAAGGATGGTGTCTCTACTCTTGTGTCTTCAGAACCAGGATGCTGAAGTACTTGATGAGTCTTCAGTAAATTTTATTTATTTTTTTATTGAATGAATGTTTGACAGTTAGACAGGAAGGTTAAACTAGTTTTAAACCTCTTAAAAATCATAGATCCTTCTAAGGATCTGTACTAGGTATTGTTTTCAAATATAAATTGGTAATAATAACCATCCAAATCATGATCAGAAGAATAGACAGAAACATCAGACAGACTTTAGTAATGCAGTGACCAACTTATTTTCACACCATACATGTTTACTAGTAGGTATGGTTATTGTCCAAATATGAAAGGGAAGGGAAGAAGAGTGAGTTGTCCTTAAAAATGTGGCTCTGTATAGGCTACAAGTGATGTAGCACTAGAGCGAAAATCAGAGGGTGATGGTTCAGCCTTGCTACTTTAGTTACATGCTTTTTAGAGTAAAGTTGGGAGTGGAGGCTTAGGATTTGATACTTGAGAATCTTTCTCCCACGAGTATCTTAAGTTCAGGTGAGATAAGCCCTAGATAATCTATGTGAACGTATTTTAAAAACTAAGTGATATATAAATGTAAAGCAATATAATGTAGACTTTATGAGAATAGATTTCCCAGTTATACAGACCTGGGTTCAGGTTCTGACCCTACGACTTATTTAGGCTGTGTGACCTTGGACAGTTTACTTAATCTAAGCTTAAATGTTCTCATATTTCAATTTATCCCATAGGTGCTATTAAATTAGACTATGAATACAGGGAGCCTAGTACATTGTAAGTTTTTGTTAGCTTTACTCATATCTGGTTTGGTTTTATATACTGTATTTTTAAAAAAGATTTTGTTTATTTAAGACAGAGAAAGAGCATGCGCACACGCGCGCTGAAGCAGAGGGGCGGGGCAGAAGCAGACTGCTGAGCAGGCAGCCCAATGCGGGGCTCCAACCCAGGGTCCTGAGGTCATCACCTGAGCTGAAGGCAGTCGCTTAACCGACGGAGCCTTCAGGCACCTCCTGTATACTGTATTTTTAAAGGAGACTTAAGTCATCCTATAAAATGAGGAACAGGTTTGGGGTGTAGAGAAATGAATAGAATTTGAAATGAGGCTATTACCAAAAAATAGAGGAACTAGAAAAATGTACTTATAGCAGAGATTCTAAAACAGATTTATCAATAGAAGCTGAGAAATATCAACAAATTCCCATTATTTTGGCAACTGCAGTGACTTAATATTTTTTATATAGATTTTTCCAAAGCTTATGATTGTTAATATGTAGAATCAATTTAAGGAGTAGTTCTTCTGTTTCTAAATTTTTATCCTTACAGTGGGTTATAGAAATATATTAAAATTGTGCAGAGCTATAGAGCAGGAACTTTTGAGTATATGCTTATGTTTACAATTTTTGCATTTTATTTTACATGTCTTTAATTTTTGTCCTCATATGAAGTAGATGGGAATGTAGAGAATATGACAGGGACATGAACTGGAGTAAAAAAATTTTCTTCTAAATTGATGATTCACAAAGATTAGTGGTTTTATATTGGAAAATACCAGTAAATTAAACAATAATTGAAGTATAGTTATCATGAGTTAATGTTTCACCTTAATCCTGAAAAATTTATTACTCATTTATTCTAAGGAAAGATTTTTATGGGGAGATTAATGAATTTAATGTCAACTTTTATATTTTGGTGAAGTAAATTGTGGTCTGTGTTTTCCATTTAATTTCCTTCTGTAGAGACTTTAAAAGTTTTACAATTCTCTTTTTTCCTCTTGTGAAACGAAAGTGACTGGTTTGTATAAGTGTATTTTATGCATATAGTATATACATATTGTATATATAGTAAATACATATATATATACATATATGTTTTTGTGTGTATTTATAAAGATGACTGGAATGGATGTATATTTTCATAGTATAAGTATAGATTCTTCTTTTTACTTAAATTATCAAAGGTATTTTTAGAATTAGTTAACTACTGTGAATAAAATTATATATGACTAATTTATTTTAAACTCCCCTTTATTTTTGTTCGTAGTTAGCTCTATTTAATAAATTTTACAACCGTGATTAGCCTGTTTTTAAAAATTGGTATTCAGGTATTTTTGGATCTGACCTGTGCTATTTTTTTGGTTTCAAAAAATTTTGAATCAAAAAGTTTTGAATCTTAATGCTGTCTATAAAAACTATTGTTCTTTTGGTGATATACCTTTTTAAAAATTATACCTACAACATGTCATGTTTTGTTTCTTTTCTGAAAGATAATTAAGCATATTTCATTGACAATAAAATGGATAATGCCTGATGTGATCCAGAAGAGCTCCAGATGTGTTTGAGCAATGAAAAACAACCAGACTTCGTGTTTTGTTTTAGTTATTTCTTTAATTTTTTAAAAAGGAGTGTTTGTTTAAAAGTAAAATGGAGAAGACTAATTTGGGAAATACTTATAAAACTGAAGAAAGAGCATGATTAAAAAAACTATGTCACAGTGATTATATATTCATATTGGAAAAGTTGGAAGGAAATGCATCAAAATAAGTGATTATCCCTGGATTAGGAGATTAAAGAAAGATTTAGAATTTATTACTCTTCCTTTTGTGTATGTGAATTTCCACCATCAGTAGTCATTGCTTTGGGCAGCAAAATTTTTTTTAAATTTGATATGGAGAATTAAGACATTTAAATAATGATTTCTTCTTAATTATCTGAATATCTTAAGTGAAAATGTTTCAATTTATCCAGATAACTAAATAAATTATTTAATTTTATCAGTGCAGATGTATTTTTAGGCTTATGTAAGCACAGCAAAATTTTAAAAGCAGAAGTAAATCCCAGCATATAAAGGAATCTAATACATGACAAAGCTCTATTTCAATCCATTCAGAGAAAATGGCACATATATAGTAAATGTAACCAATACAACTTGACTGTCTCAAAGAAAATAAAATTGAGCTGCTGCTTTGCAGCACAGGCACAAAATAATTTCAGAGGGATTAAAAGCTTAAATGTAAACAGTAAAATACTTAAAACATTAATCCCCTGGATTTTCTTTGTACATACAGACTAGATGTAGTAGTTTTCAATGGCAAAGATAAAGGACAAAAGTCAGTTTGGAAAAAAAGTGTTTGAAATATGTATAACAAATAAAGAGTTAATATATGTAAAAACTAGTACATATTAAGAGTACATGCAATAGAAACATAGATAAACGTGTGACCAGAACATCATAGAAGAGAAATCCAGACATTCAACAAACATAAAAAAAAAAGACAAAACCTCACTAGTAATTGATACGCTAACAGTGAAATACTCTTCTGACTAGCAAAAATAAAGTGGTAAACCTACTGCTAGTAGGGATCCGCGGTAAAGGATTTTCTCATAGGATGCTAGTGGGGATGTGAATTGTTACAGTTTTTTTTAGTAAACAATCAGGCAGTGTCTGTTAATACTGAATATATATATTTTTCCATCCAGCCGTCCCATTCTGTGGGATCTTAGAAATAAAGACAAGCTAGGGGTGCCTGGGCGGCTCAGTCAGTTAAGCATCTGCCTTCGGCTCAGGTCATGATCCCTCGGTCCTGGGATTGAGTCCCTTGTCAGGCTCCCTGCTCAGTGGGGAGCCTGCTTCTCCCTCTCCCTCTTCCCTTCCTCCCGCTCATATGCTCTCTCTCAAATAAATAAATAAAATCTTTTAAAAAAGAAAGAAAAAAAGAAAGACAAGCAAGCATTTACGTGAATGTTGATTGCAGCAATGTTTTATAGTAACAAAAACCTGGGAATAAAGGGAATAGCTGTCAATAGGAGTATTGTATAAATCATGGCATAGGCATATCATGGAATATTTTTGAAGTTATTAAAAAAATAGGAGTTAAAGCTATACTGATGAGTGGAAAGGATCTCCATCATGTACCTTAAGTGACAAAGGCAAAGTTAGAGAAATGTATGTAATGAGATCCCATTTTTGTAAAACAGTTGAGAAAACACTTTGAGTTTTGTATGTGCTTAAACAGTTGTTAACATTGGAAGGAGGAAATAAGCAAAAGAAAAAAGAAGGAAAGAAAAAAAGAGTACCCCCACAATAACATGTGCATGTTAAACTGTTTACGCATGTCTGTACAAGATCAATTGCAGGAAAAGATGTTTAGTGGTCATGTCAGAATGGTTGGATGGGCATTTCAGATTTTTACTTTTGTCCTTAACGCTTTTCTGTATTATTGTGTTTTTATTTTTACAATGAACATAGTGTTTCTGTAATTACAAAAAACAAAACCATTGACATTTAAAAAATAAACATTCTAATAGGGCAAAGAAGGAATTAATAAGGAGGAAAATACCACTTGAAATGACCAGAAATGGCAATTACCTGAAATATTTTTTGATTTATTTATTCTCATGGTTAAGGGGAAAGTGTATAAATTGTCCTGATAACTCCATAAGTTCTCCTTAATTTTGTATGTGTGGTAACCATTGTGTACCCAATAAGAAGTTGTCATTAAAAATGTGCAGGGAGGGGCGCCTGGGTGGCACAGTCGTTAAGCGTCTGCCTTCGGCTCAGGGCATGATCCCGGCGTTCTGGGATCAAGCCCCACATCAGGCTTCTCCGCTGGGAGCCTGCTTCTTCCTCTCCCACTCCTCCTGCTTGTGTTCCCTCTCTCACTGGCTGTCTCTCTCTGTTAAATAAAATCTTTAAAAAAATATATGTTTAAAAAAAAATGTGCAGGGAAATGCCAGACATTACCAGATTGGGTTGTAAATATACTCTTTATTTTTGCTGTGGATATTAAATTTTCCAGAAATTCTTTATGCCTGGGAGATACAGAGCATATTGCACAAATATGGGGTATATCATCTGACTTAATCATATGACAAAATCAGAATAAGGAAAAGTCCACATTTGAGTTTTAGTCAATAGAAAAAACCCAAAAAATGAAATACGGGAGTAACTCTCCTTAGGAAAGCTTCCAATAAAATTTTATATATATATACACATATATATGTGTATATATATATATATATTTTTTTTTTAAGTAAGCTCTACGGCCAACGTGGGGCTTGAACTCATGACTCTGAGATAAGAGTCACATGCTCTACCCACTGAGCCAGCCAAGCGCCCCTCAAATAAGAATGTCTTTAAAGAGGCAAAATTGAAAGTATTGACAATTATTTAATACTTTATTTCAGTCCTTTTAAGAGGCTGAAGTTAATACATCGTTCAAGGCTATGATAGAAAATGGCAGGGACGGCTGAGTGGCTCAGTCTGCCTTTGGCTACGGTCATGATCCCAGGGTCCTGGGATGGAGCCCTGCATCAGGCTCCCTGTTCAGCGGGGAGTCTGCTTCTCCCTTTCCCCCTCTGCAAGTGTGCTCTCTCAATCTCTGTCAAATAAATAAATAAAATCTTAAAAAAAAAAAAAAGAAAATGGCAGATGCTTTAGAGTTGGATTTGTTGTATGTTTAAAGCACCTGTATTTGTTTCTCATGTTCATCTTTTTTGTTTTTCTCTTTTCATTACCAATATTATTAACTTAATAGCATATATGTTCTTTATCACAAACCATACAAATTTCTTTTTGAAAAGAATTGAGATATATGTAAATAATAAGTAATTTTCAAATAATATTGAGAGACAACATAGCAAGGAGGTTAAGGGCATAAGTACTGGAGACAGACTGAGTCACATCCTGGCTCTGCTACTTCCTAGCAGTGTGACTTTGGGGGAAGTTGCTTTTATCTTTCTGCATTTTTCTCAGTTTTAAGATAGAGATAATAAGAGTATTTATTTTGTTAAGTGTTGTGAGGATTAAATGAATTATATAAGAAAAGTAATTAGATAACTATTGGAACGAAAGATCTGTGTAAATATTTGCCATTATTATTTAGTTACCATGCTCTTTTGTTCAGTTAGATATATGTAGTAATTTTATTATGTGGCTTAATTATTTTAGCACTCATTCAATCATTCAATAATATTTTTAATCAAGTTGAATGGATAATACATGTACAAATGCAGTAAAAACTATGAACTTATATATGTGTATTTTCTCCTCTCCCAATCCTTATTTTTTTTTTCACAAAGGTAGTACTGCTTCACATTGTTCTGGACATTACATTTTTCACTTAACAATGTTATCTGGGAGATTTTTCCACATTTGTACAGTTAAAACTACATCATTCTTTTAAATAATAGTCTAGTATTCAGTTGTACTAATGTATCATCATCATCATATGTAACATTTATTGAGAGTTTACTACTGATCCAGACACTTTTCTTGATGTTTTAGTTGTATTCATTCATGGAAGCCTTACAGAAACCTTATGAAATAGGTACTGTATTTATCCCCATTTAATAAATGAAGCAAATTAGGCATGGGGTGGTTAAATGCCTAACAATGTCACACAGCTCATAATAGGACTCAGGATTTGAATCCAGGGCATCTCTTTCCAGAGTCTATCTTAATACTGCTGAGTATTACCAGCCGTTTTTACTATGACAAGTTATTTAACTAGTCTCCATAGTAATGGACGTTCCCAGACTTTTGCTATAAGAAACAGGCTATAATATTTTGATAATAGGACATTTTGTATACATTAAGGAAATTCCTGGGAATGGAAGAACTGAGTCAAAGGATATGTACATTTTGAAATTTGGTGGGTATGGCCAAATTACTTTCCAATTTAGCAATGCACAGAAGTTTAGATTTGTGCTTAAATCTGCCAAATCATTTAGCTTGAGTCTTTGGGAAGCTGAGTAGCTAAATGCCTTGAACATTTCTAGCATCCCTGAATTACGAGTGATCTACCATCTTGTGATAGCATAGACTACCCATCATATCTACTCAATGGAACAATGTCACTATAAGAACGAAGTATGACATTTAGACTTCTTGTTACTTTCAAATAATGGTAAGTTTTCACGTTATGATTCGAAGTGTTGCTTATGTGATTTATGCATTGAAATGCTATAAATTGAAGTTTGAATGTGTACCATTGAAAGAGCAAAATGCTACAATTGTCAATGTATATTATTAAAAGAATAAAATGCTACGATTGTTAATAATTGTGAAAGTTGCCAATTTTATGTACTAAAACAATAATGTAAGTGCTTTCAAATAAATAGGGAATCAGATTGCCAATTAATAAGACCACTGAGAGTGTGATACCTAAATGTATGAATAATTATGTATTTTCTTGTGACAAATGGGTTTTCAGTTATCTGTAAGTCCTGGTCTTAGGTAATGCAGAATTAGGCAGTGGGAGGTTTTACTCAGCTGAGGTGCAACATCCACGAATTGTTTTAAATATACTTCTCCTCACTGTCCTCTGTCTCATTTGTTTCAAGAAAGGGAAAAAATTATCATTAATTCAAAAGCAGGCTGACACACACCAAATTCTTTAATGGGATACAAAGCAGACACTTACAGTACAGAATCTGCTCAGGTCCCAGCCTCGTGTACCTACAGTGCTCGAACATACCTACAGTACTAGAATGCAGATTTATGGTACTTGCTATTGTTCAGCGGGATGTGAGTGTGTGTGTGTTTAAATATGATCTCATCCTCACCCAAAGATACTGTTGGATAACGAGGGTGGGGGAAATACCTATAAAGAGGCAGAGATAAACAGGCTCTCAGTTCTTTATTGTGAACTATTTCTACTTCAAATTAGAGCAGTATAAAACAATAGACAGTAACTCTCCCTCTTATCTTTATCCTCCAAATGAGTCATTGAACCATAGCAACTTTGATATCCAAAATATTAGAGCTTAGCCTGTGTCTTGGAAGACAAACCTTTCTATATCTCATATGTCAAAAATTCATTCAAGATAGAGTTAAGATTTTCCCAAATCTTCATCCAAGATACTGCTTTAAGTCCTGTTCTAAAAACATAGACGAGTAAGTACTTTGAAGGCATATCTGACTTCTGTATTCCTGAGCTGTTAAGTATTCCCAGGCTTTGCTGAGCTTGACAATATTGAAGTGTGCTCATACAGCCTTATCAGGAGCCACATCAATTCATTCTAAACAGACAGAAACTTGATTGGCTGTTTTCCATGGTTCCTCCTGTGATTCTCCTGGGGTTAAGATTCTCTTATGAGTTTCATAAACCGTGTTGTCTTTTATAACTATTAGTCGACAAGTAAAAGCAAAAATGAATGTGATATATACTGTGTAAGCATTTATGCCCTATAGGAGTCATATTGCTAATATTTTGTGCTTTTGAAATAGTTTTATTGAGTATAATTGACATAATTGCACATATTTAAAGTGTACAGTTTGATGTTTTGATGTATGTATACACCTGTGAAACGATCACTGCAATCAGTATAGTGAACATGTCATCACCTCCAAAAGGTTTTTTCTCATGCTGCCTTGTGATTCCTTCCTTCCATACCTCCCCACTACCCATTTCCAAGCAACCATTGATCTTTTTTCTGTCCCTGTAGGTTAGTTTGCATTTTCTAGAATTTTACCTAAATAGAACCTTTTTTTTTTTTTGGTCTGCCTTTTACTTAGCATAATTATTTTGGGATTCTTCCAGGTTTTAAGCATTTCAGTGTTTAATTTTTTTCATTGCTGAGTATTATTCTGTTTTGTAACTGTACCACGATTTGTTTATCCATTCATCTATTGATAGATATTAGGGTTGTCTTTCCAGGTTTTGGCTGTTATGAATAAAGCTGCTATAAACATCCATATAAAAGTCTTTGGACATTAAGTTTTCATTTTTTTAAAATTGTTTTTATTTTAAGGTATTTTTTAAAGATCTTACTATTTTTTTTTTAAAGATTTTATTTATTTATTCAACAGAGATAGAGACAGCCAGCGAGAGAGGAAACACAAGCAGGGGGAGTGGGAGAGGAAGAAGCAGGCTCATAGCAGAGGAGCCTGATGTGGGGCTCGATCCCATAACACCGGGATAACGCCCTGAGCCGAAGGCAGACGCTTAACCACTGTGCCACCCAGGCGCGCCAAGATCTTACTATTTCTAAGTAATCTCTACACCCACTGTGGGGCTTGAACTAATAACCCCAAGATCACAAGTCTTGTGCTCTACCAACTGAGCCAGCTAGGTGCCCCCATATGCTTTCATTTCTTATGGGTAAATACCAAGGAGTAGATTGGCTGGATCATATGTGGGTGTATGTTTAACTTTTTAAGAAACTGCCAAATTGTTTTTCAAAATGCTTGTATCATTTTACATTCCTGCCACCAGTATATGATAGTTCTTGTTCTATATCCTCACCATTTCCTATGGTCTTTTTAATTTTAGCCATTCTATTGTGTGTGGAGTGGCATTTTATTTTGCTTTTAATTTGCATCTTTCTAATGATGTTAAGCATCTTTCATGTAGTTATTTACCATCCATATATTTTCTTTGGTGAAGTATATGTTCAAACCCTTTGCTCATCATTTTAATTGTTTTTTTTTAATCCAGTGTGGGGAGTTTTAAAATATATTCTAGATATGTCCTTTATTACATTTATGCTTTGCAATTATTTTTGCCCAGTCTGGGACTTGGCTTTTTTTCTAACAATATTTTGAAGAGCAAAAGTTTGTAATTTTCATGAAGTACAATTTATCAATTTGTTCTTTTATGGATTGTGTTTTGAGTATTCTATCTAATAAATCTACCTAGTCCAAGATCACAAAGGAAGTTTTATGGTTTTAGGTTTTACATTTAGGTATACCATCCATTTTTAGTTTATTTTTGTATATGCTACAAGGTGTGGATTGAAGTACCTTTTTTTTTTTTTTTTGCATTTGCATATAGACTTGTTCTACCACTTATTAAAAAACTAACTTTCTCCACTGAATTGCCTTTGCACTTTTGTCAAAAGTCAGTTGTCCACTTATATCTGTATTATATAGCCCTTTTGAGCTAATAAATGTTTATAAAATTTTAAATAATAATACCAGGAAGACTAGAGATTTTATCTATTCTTTGTAGAATGATTTGGTGTTCCAGCAATCATAATCAAAATAGCCATTAAAATTTCAAGATTTTCAACTTCTAACAAAAGTTTTTACATTAGAAGATCATTCTGTGATGATGGTATTTGGTTTTAGCTTTGGCCTCAGCTAAATACTGGCTTTTTTAGATCTTGGCCATTGGGCATTAGGCCAAAATGTGTATTTAGTGCACTTCAAAGATGGTGTATCAGTTTTCACTCGGCAATGAATGAGCGTGCTTATATCCCACACAGCCTTTGCCAGTATTGTCACTGAGCGATATTGTAATTCTCTACTATGTGTCAGTGTGCTTTACTATGTAATTGGGGTACTCAACGAATGAAACAGGTATAGTCCCTGTTTCCCTGGCATTTGCAGTCTGGCAGTGGAGACAGACATTGAACAACTCTGTTCACAGATTTGTAATTACAGTGGTAGCAAGTATGACAAAGGAGCACTATTGAAGACTGCATGGAATACTAGGCAAACCATTAGAAATGCAGCTTCTTGCCCTCTGAATTGGAAGTGTCTGTGAACTTTTGATTGAAGTCATACCTTTAAGTCCATGTTGTGAAGTGTTTTCTCACCTATACTAGGCAGCATTCTTTCCCACTTCTTTGCACACTTTATCCTTTAAGTCATATTTTCATTGCAGAGATTTTATGAACTCCTGAGTTGAAGGTGAACCTGTTTATGGTGATGCTTCTTTTAACATTGGGTTAATGTGTCTTTGTACACTTTGTAAACCTATCTCTTCTGTTCCATCCATGAAATAAATGGCAGGACAGATCCATTTGAATACATAAATATCACTTTATAATACAAATGTAATAGCATTTTCACTGCAACACTGTTGGTGCTGACTCTTCTATATACATTGTTCTCAGATATGTGTATTGCTTATATTTGGCCATGTTGGCTGTTTGTGGTATGTTTGCTTGGCTAAACAATCCAGAAAATTTCTCCTTAATTAACATTTCAAAGAGTGATACGGTAATTGTAGGCAGTTTTCAAGAGAGGTTTCTTATTATTTTGAGCAGTGGCCTTTTTTTTTAAGTAGTTGAAAAATTTCTAGGTTGATTACTTTTAAAGGGGATAGTTCTCATACATGACTGCTGACATTTTTTTAAATTGGTACGATCACTTCAGCCACAGTTTATCTGAGACAACCTATCCAAAAGCCAAACAGCCATTGCAGTGCTCAGAGGCCACGAAGGTTGAGGATCCTCTCAGAAGAGAATTTGCTAAGGACAGTGCTTGGTACTGTGAACTTGGACTTGCGGACTATTTAACACAAGAAATTTCATTATTATTAAATACACTGGGGTTTGGGGGAAGACTGTAAGATTTCAGATAAACTAACTTCAGTTTGTCATTAGATCTTAAAGATATTTCTAGTTTTTCACTTTTGCAGTGTTTAACACATATGTAAATAAATCCTTATCCATATGTCAAATATATTCCCAGAGGTACAATTTATAATCAGAGGGTTTGAACATTTATTTTAAGGGCCTTGTTGCATATTGCCAGATTGCTTTCTGTATTTCTTGAAAATAATAAACCCAAATTGACCTTTCCTTGATGGTTATAGGTCATTCTTATGACCCTTAATTCACAGTCTCTTTCATTATCTACTTTTTATTTATTCTTGGAGTATAGCTCTCTAATAATTTGGTGTTTTGTTACTTTAAATCTGTAGTAATCTAAAATATTAGGTAATAATTTTTAATTGTGCATAAATTGAGTCAAGACAATATGAAGGTCTCTTGAAACATGTAGAAACTTAAAGACAGTCATTTTAGCAGTTTAGAAATCTGTTTTTCTATTTCTTAGCCTTGGTTCTAATGACGATTGACAAGTCTGACCTCCTTCTGTATAAATATTATTGTCCTGTATTCAGTTCTGATAACGGTTTATTATTGTTTCTAGGAAATACGTTTTTTTCCCCCCACATTTTAACAACTGTGAAATTAATGCCTGTCCTGAAATTTCTGGAGTGTAATAGAAGAGTATGTTATAATTGATGGTATCTTAGATTAGATGAAATATGGCATTACTTCTAGGTAGGAGTGTGTATGTAAGAATTGCTCTTATGAGACATCAGCATAAAGAGTATCATTATGGATCCTTAGTTGTTTGCCTTACCTCGGCTTCCGCTAGTCAGTAAGTTAAAATCAATAAAAGTATACCAGCAAGTGTAAAAAACAGAAATAGCAAAAAGTGGGAAGCTGTCTTGGTACCCAGTAAGGAGAATTATTAGGTAAGCTATGGTATCCCTTTAATGAAATATTTTACAGTTTAAGATGATACTTATGAATAACAATATGTGAGAATAGATTACAGTATTGATTATAAGTATGTCAAAAACTGTGAGGAAATAAGTCAACATTTAAGTGATGAGACTTGGAGTATATTTTTTTTTAAGATTTTATTTGTCAGAGAAAGACAGAGGCAGGCAGAGGGAGAAGCAGGCTCCCTGCTGAGCAAGGAGCCCTATGTAGGACTTGATCCCAGGACCCTGAGATCATGACCTGAGCTGAAGGCAGACACTTAACCAACCACCTTTGAGTATGTTAAAAATTGTAAGCCTGTTGCTTTTGAAAATAAATTTTAAAGAAAAATATGTAATAAATGCTTATTTTCTTTACTATTTATATCATTTGGCTCTCTTGGCTTTTATATCCTAGATAAATTTAGGATATAAATCAAGGGACTTTCCTCAGGGACTCATTTTTTTCAACCTGAAATCGAGAAAATGTTCTAAAAATTCACAAAAAGTCAAATGGGATATTAAGGTCAGGTTCACCAGAACTTTTTTACACTCTAGTTTAAGTTTTATCTAAGAAGTAAGAAAAATAAGAGGAATTTCTCACTCAGGTACTATTTATATAGCTTCATTGTTCCAAATTTATGACAGTCTATTAACCAAGTTTCCACTACTATTCCCTGTTATTAACAGTAACAGAATTGGGTGTTTTCATTAATATTCTTATTTGCTCCAAAGATGTTCATTTTCCACTTAGATGTGCCCATTTATTTTGCACTTCATTGCCCTTCTCTCTTCTCTTCTTTCTTTCTTTCTTTCTTTCTTTCTTTCTTTCTTTCTTTCTTTCTTTCTTTCTTTCTTTCTTTCCTATTATCAGTTGGTTAGGTTTGTATTATAAAGCTAGGCACTAGTAAAATATGGCATTATGCACTGTTCCTTAAGAATCTTAATTTTGGGGGACACATGGGTGGCTCAGTCATTTAAGCATCCAACTCTTGATTCTTGCTCAGGTCACAATCTTGGGATGGTGGAATCGAGCCCTGCACTGGGCTCCGTGCTCAGAGAGGAGTCTGTTTCTCTCTCTTGTTCTCTCCCTCTATCCCTCCCTACCCCTACCTCAAATAAATATATAAGTCTTTAAAAAAAAATCTTAGTTTTTTAAGAGATGGATATTTTAGGAGCAGTCAATTCTTGGTCTACTACTTATTCTTTAGTTTGTGAATAATCTGTCACCTTTTTTTCATCTCCCTTTTGCCTGCATATTAATCTTTAACCTTTGTAATTCTAGTATAGAGTCAGTTACTAATGAAAAACAGGCAACTTTGGTTTTAAAAAAGAAAAGGTAATAGAGCTGTTGGCTGAAATAGGTCTTTTGAATTATTTGTTGTAAAATGCCTACATGTTAAAACCAGACTAAATCTGGTCTTCACCACTCTGTAGCTGTGTCGTCTTGAGTGGGTGACTTAAGTCTCAAAACCTATTTCCTAGTCAAACACCACTAATGTCATAAGGCTGTTAAGTATGTGCCCATTTTTTAACATAATGCCTGGAGTGTAAATATGTGTGTAATGAATAGTTGATATTATCTATTTTCATTTTCAGACATTTTTATCAAATTACTGCTGTGCAAGGTACTTTGCTGTGTGTAGGGAGAGGCCAAAAAATAATAAACATGCTCCTTGAAAGCAGGGATACTGAAGTATATTCATATAATAGCTTACCATTGATCATAGGCTTCTAGCCTATAAATTCAAACATAGAACTTATAGAGTAAATACAGTATTTTGTTTTTTTTAACTAAAGCTTTGGACTATCACACTCTATAGTACAATTTTATTTATAAAAATTTGAAGTGAAAGGAATCTAATTGCTAATTTCTAGAAATGCTATAAAAATTGTTTGTGGGCGGGGCACCTTGGTGGCTCAGTCATTAAGCATCTGCCTTCGGCTCTGGTCATGATCCAAGGTCCTGGGATCGAGCCCCGCATCTGGCTTCCTGCTCAGCAGGAAGCCTGCTTCTTCCTTTCCCACGCCCCCTGCTTGTGTTCCCTCTCTCGCTGTCTCTGTCTGTCAAATAAATAAATAAATAAAATCTTTAAAAAAAAAAAATTGTTTGCTGGCAAGCCTGTCAGTAAACGTATAGGTATGTAGCTGATAGTTTGAATTCTATTCCCCACTTAAGTGTCCACCTTAGCTTTTATATTTACTATTTCTTTTACAAGAATGCCTTTATTTTGATAAATGGAGGGGTGTAGTATGCATGTCCTCAAAAAGTTTTATTCCAATAGGAGTAAATTTTTCCTGATTCTGTTAGTCCGGTTTGCCATCTGTGATTTTTCTGTACTTCTCTACACTTTGGTTCCCAATTTTGTCTGCATGTTTCCTTATTGTCCATCTCAGTAATTTTTGTAAGCTATTTAAGTAGTGACCTTATGTTTGCCTTTATTCTTAACTTTTTGGTCTATCCATTCTTATCTATCTATCTATCTATCTATCTATCTATCTTTTTATTTAAGTAGGCTCCATGCCGAGGATGGAGCTCAATGCAGAGCTTGAACTCATGACCTTGAAATCAAGACCTGAGCTGAAATCAAGAGTGGATGCTTAACCGACTGAGCCACGCAGGGGCCCCCATTCTCCTTTTTTTAAATAGCAATATGAAATATGTATAATATAAAAATATTTATTCTTGAAACGTTTTCTTTTCTTCTTAGATTGGTTAATTTAGTAGACCAGTAAAAGCAACAGGGACCCAAATGCAAAGTGGCCTGTCTGCTTAGATTAGCGCCCTACAAGGTCCCAGGTTGGCTGTACATCTCGTGCAGATGAGCACATCGCAAGGGGAAAAACGTGTTTCTCATGGCCTGTATCTTTTAAAAGAGCAAAGAAATTAGGGGCGCCTGGGTGGCTCAGTTGGTTAAGCGTCTGCCTTCAGCTCAGGCCCTGATCCCAGGGTCCTGGGACCAAGTCCTGCATCGGGCTCCCTGCTCAGGGGTGAGTCTGTTTCTCCCTCTGCCTGCCACTCCACCTGGCTTGTGCTCTCTTTCTCGCTCCCTCTCTCAAAAAAAATTTAAAATCTTAAAAAAATAAAAGAGCAAAGAAATTATTTCCACAAGCTTTCCAACGGACTTTGCCTTACCTCTTTACTGGTCACAACATCATTATATGCTCATTTCCAAGCCAGTTATTCTCAAAGAAACTAGAATTACCTTGATGGGCTTACCAAAATTGGAGCCAACTTAGGGTTTTGTTGGCAAGATAAAAATAGAAACTAGTTAAGCATAGTCATCTGCTGCATAAACGTTTCTAATGGAGTTGCTGGGTGGGTAGATTAAATAAAATGAGTAGGAAAGTGTTTCACAAAATGATGTAGTACTGTACTCTATAAATACTAGGTAGTGTTATTAGCTGGAATTCTACTTCTTTTATAACTTTTGACTAACCATAAGAATATCAAACAGATTTATGATGCCCTTTTCTAAGAAGGTAAACTGTGTACAAAATGAAGTATTAAGTGCCCCAGGATTTTATATGTAAATAATATTGTCCTGGAACCTTGGTATATAGCTCTTACATAACACCTCATACTTGCCCCCCAGGAACCCCTATTATTTCTGGAATGATGAAATTACTATACAGTGCACCAACCAGTAGCAATTTAGAGAGGACCTTGTAAAATGGAAGAAACAGAATTGGGCCTCTGGTGTTGTGATTTGCTACTGCAGTGTTCCGCAGCGTGGAGAAGAGACTGCTGACTCATTAGAGCAGATGGTTGCCTGTGCTAACTTTCTGGATTTTTCCCCTTCTACAGCAGGGTTTTGTTTTAAATTTTTTATAGATATGGGTGGAAAACCCTACAACTTGTCACTGTAGGAATTTTAGTTGTAAATTGCATTTACTTTTTATCCTCAAAGTAGAAATCAAACAAGTAAAGGCAAAGTTTTTGTATAATCATTGAGTTGATTTCTCTGGGTGCAGCTATGTATGCCACATTGTTTTGAAGTTTTTTAAAGTAGGTATCATGCTTTTTTTAAATGATGGAAAGCAACAAGAATAAGTGTATATTGTAATAGGAAGGAGTTAATAAATAGCATATAAAACTTAATGTAGCATGAAATCATATGTTACTTTGGATATTATGGAGATTTGGGATAAGATTAACTTACAGTGTAATGTAACTTGCAATATGATTTGCTTATTTCAAGTTAAAATGTTTTGGGATGTTGTTGTCTTATACATCTTTAAAAGCCTGTGCTTTTTCACGTAGAGGCATAAGCATTAAATAATGAAACGGAAGATTTTAGTGTGGAGTATTTTTATTTTCACTATTTTCATACATAACAATGAAGGGTGATTAATGGATACAAAGTAGTATGTTGTGTGACCGTGCTTATCAAACTGCTATGTGCTTAGTCTTTTTCTGTGATTAAGTCAATATAAGTCTATCTAACAAATAGTTTTTATTTTACCTGTGGGAAGGAAGCAATTTCATATTTATCTTTTAAAACAGATACTATATATAATAGAGTGCAAAACTTACTTGGATTAAGAGAATGTACAAGAGCATACACAGAAATTTTTCTGGGGGGTACCTGGGTGTCTCAGTTCATTAAGTGTCCAACTCTTGATTTTGGCTTAGGTCATGATCTCAGCATCTTGAGATGGAGCTCTGCATTGGACTCAGTGCTGAACGTGGAGCCTGCTTAAGATTCTGTCTCTCCCTCTCTCTGTGTGTCTCCCTATGCCCCCCTCACTCGAGTGTGTGCATTCTCTCTCGCTTGCTAAAAAATGAAGTTTCCCTGCTTATAGTAGACTGCTGTAACATCCTGTTCTCTGTCAAGATTGGGAGGAGATAGAGGGGTATTTATTCACTGTTTACTTGTTTTTCTCCTACTGAGGTGCTTTGGTAAAAAATATTTGGAAGTACAATGGGAACCCTTATCTCAGTGCTGTGAGAATTGAAAATTTAATGTTCAAAAAAGCTCATTACCTTGGACCAGTCTGTGGAAGTTTCTTAAAGTGTTTTTGAAGTATTAAGAAGTTGGAGCCAAAAACTTCCGGACCTGCAAAACATATTTTCCAACTCTATCAGAAAAAGTACTTCAGAAGTTAAATAAACTCTTAATTGGGACTTCTTTTCCTATAACTACTGATGGTGGGTTCTATCTAAGTTATATGTTGAAGGACAAAAAGTGAGTTCCTGGACGAAACTAAGGCTTTGGTTGTATGGGAACCTGACCTCTACGTTAGTTGCTTGACTTAGCCCAAGCATTGTCCTAAGTGCCCTACTTTCTAAAGCCACTTTTGTATTTCTTTCCTCCTTTGCAGAATAACTAGTTATAAGATAACTAAGAAAACAGGCCAAAGATCGTTGTGGTTCAAGTGTGAGTCTAAGTTTCATTATCCAGGGAGCAATTATTCACTTTATTCATTATTTGAGCATTTTGGGTTCTCTGGAATCAGATGCCAAGAGTCTATTGTATAAGATGTTTGCTGGGGATCAACACATGTGAAGGGAAGGGGGCAGACGCCGAATTGCGCACAGAAGAAGTTGAAATGCAATTCAGGTCTGGAAAAGCCTTAGCTGACCCTGTGGGGAGATCTGAAGTGAGTAGTAACTTGTGAAAACATCCTACATCCTGTTGACATGGCTGGGTCTTTATACCTGCGCTTTGCTCGGTCACCAGGTGCAGGTGGCCAGCGAAGGATGTGAAGGTGGGCCAGGCAGCTCTCTGCATCTGAGGCCAACCCTGGGGTGACAGCTGCTGGCTATCTGCTGATGACATTTTCTGTCCTTTTTTGAAGGGGAATCTGGATGTTGCATCTCCCTGTCTAATTTGATAACACTGTTGCCCTGAGGCAGAGACTGCTGTCCTTCCTACCGGATAGGATTGTTTAGATGCAAATGTTAGAAATCAGCCTAGTTAATTGAGGCAGAGAGTGCAGGGCTTAATGAGCAGAGGCATTGGAGTCAGACTGCTGAGATTCAAACCCCACCTGTAAAGCTTGCCAATTTTGTGATCTTGGGCAGTTACTTAAATCTCCATTTCTTGGGTTTCTCATTTGTAAAATGAAAGTGGTATTAGTGGGTATGAAGTTATTAAGTAACTATTCACTGAGTACTTATTTTCTTTGCCCAGGCACTATTTTCTTTGCCCTCGTGAAACTTGAATTGTAGGGAGTGACACATGTAATAAAAAAGTGAATTAAAAAGAATTATGTTCTTTCACGTAGTTAGTTATAAGTGCTATGAAGAAAAGCAGGGTAAGAGCATTGAGTATAACAATGGGATCGGGGGACTATTTATGGGAGTGAGGAAACACTTTCCAGGCAGGAGCACACCAAGCAGAAGGGTCTGAGTTGCTGGAGCTGAGATTAAAATTTAACTGTGTTAAAACATATAAAATGGACAAAAGTCCTGAAAATTTTTTCATTTTATATTTTAAAAACTCAGTTTTAAAAGTTTTAAAAACTTTTCATAATTTTCTTATTTTGTCCTGAAAGATAGCTGGTTTGGGGATGTATTTAACCACTTCTGTGCATGTAACACAATGGTGTAGAAGAAGCTAAGTTACACATAATCATTTTCATATATTTCTCCTCTTAACATTGACTTTTTAAAAAGTAGAATCATCTTGATTTGCTATATAAGAATATTAATCAGATGAATGCAGGTTTGTGGATCTGGTAAAAGTATCTCTAAATTTATAGAATTATTATTTAGGCTCTTAATTCTCTTACTAGTTTGATGTCACTGTTTCTAACGTCTGTTGTCTTTGGCATAAATTAAATAATATATGCCTAAAAATAATACAGTTAAAAACTATAGAATCATTAGTTTCCATGGTGGCTAGGATTATTCAGCTGAGTGATAAATCCACAAGGCAGCTGAATCACGAATAACCCCTTTGATTTCCACTAATCATTGCTCATACATTTAGAGGTTCTCACTGTTGTTTTAAAGGGAACGTATATAAATACTTATTTTTAAAAATCAGAACAGATACCTGTATTGCCTTCTGAACTCTCTCCAGAATACCTTCATGAACCCTGGAAGATTTGAATCATCTATGAAGAAGCTCTACTCTAATGTCTCCTTGTTCATCCTTCAAGACTTTGCTTACCCTTTTCTAAATCATTCCTGTCCTGCCCAAGTCCAGGTTTGATGCCTTTGTTTTGTGCTCTTCCAGATCAGCCTGACAGCTCCTATGAGAGTATGTGTCACTTGTTATAACTACCTATTTGCCTTTTTATCCCACCAGGCCAGAAGTTCCTTGGGGGAGAGATTGTATCTTACTACTCCATTATATTTTATATTTTCAACCTGTAACACACAGCACCTGGCACATCCTGGATGCCTAAAATCTACCTAGTTTTAGAAAATAAAGTTACGGTAAAATACACTTAGTAGCTAAGAAAAAAACTAGCCAAGTGACTAGATTTTGTTCAAGTAAAAGGAAGGTAGGAATATACTAGGTGCTTTTTAGAAATTAGGCAAGATAAGCTTGTATTAACAATACATTTAGTAGTCATTGCTTTTACTTTTCTGTTAGGCTTACTTTTACCTAAAAGTAAAAGTTACCATGCAACAACCCCATTAGATTTTACAGATGAAACTGAGGTTCAAAAGTTTGAAAGAATTTGATTTGCCTGAGGATATAATTTATAAATTCAAACTTAATCTGTCTGACTCAAAACCTTGTTTCAATAAAAAGAAGCAGCCAGGACAGATGAAATGGTACTCTTCAGTTCTTACTTGTATAACATTTAGAATACTATTTTTTATATTATTTGCTCCCCTTTAAAAGAAACATTGAGGGGCACCTGGGTGGCTCAGTTGGTTGAGCACCTAACTCTTGATTTTGGCTCATGTCATGATCCTCTGGGTTGGGTCATAGGATCAGGCTGCACGGTTAGCGCAGAGTCTGCTTGTCCCTCTCCCACTGCTCCCCCCCCCCGCCCCTCCCCGCTTCATATACTCTGTCTCTCAAATAAATAAAATCTTTAAAAATAAATAAATAAGACAAGCATTGATATTATGAAATCCTTCCAGAAAAGAGTAGCCTTGGGAGAGAAAGATCTGAAATTTTTTTTTGAGAGTTAAAGGCACTACAGAGAATTTCCTTGGGAGAGGGACATCCTCTGTGTGGCCACAGCAGTTGGAAGAAATAGGGCCAGAGGGTAGAAGCGATGGGGAAGTAGATTTATGAGGGATATAAGACACTAAGAGGAGATCTTTAAAAAACAGAATGGCTTTTTCAACATTGAAGCCCTGCTTAAATAGTGGTATTACTGATGAAATTCTTATAAGCATTTTACATTTCACAAGGAACGTTCAACAATTTGTAATTCAGTCGCAACTCTGGGATGGGTATTAGCATTATTCCTACTTTTCAGATTGAAGGTACAAAGAGATGATTTGTCCAGATCCTCCTGCATCATGTCACTGGTAGAACCAGGGTGTTCAAAGTTTGCTGACTCAAAATTTCATGCTGTTTCCACTTTGATAGGCAGGTGACCATGTATCATGTAGGAAATACCCGTATTTGAGGAAGAGGTTAGACTGTTATTATCACGTTGTCTTCTGACTTTGAAAATCTCTTTTTCTGAAGATTAAAATTTGAACTTATTTGTTTGTTCACTACTTCTTTGAAGACTTTGCCCAGCCCATTTCCCAAATAAATGTTTGTCTTTAAACTTTGTTTTTTTCTTATTATTTAAGTGGTTTCTAGAAAAATTTGTTCTTTTTATAGTCCAGTCATTTGCAGTTCCATACCTGCTTACTTAGCAGTCCCTTCTACTGCATCTTTAGGAAGCCGGAAAATCCTAGTAAACCAATTTCCCCTTTTCTTTACTTCTTCCCTCAACTGCCCTTCTTCCAATTTAATTTTCCTGTTGAGAACACAAAAATCTTTTGTCTCTTTTATTGTGACACTTGTGACTGTGATATGTGGTTTATTTTTTTCTTTCTAATTCAATTCCATTGTTTCCAGTGGATTTAAGTATACTCCAACTTTTATCAATAAATTACCAGCCTTGGTAGTCTCTACCTTATCACCAAGGCCATCTTTAAGTTCTTGGTACTTTTCTTGACCCTTTTATCATATTCTTCTTACTTTCAAGTCTCCTCTATCTCCATGTGGTTTCCATCTCTGTTTTCACTCATACTTGTTTCTTTAATTACTTGGTTCTTTCTTGGTAGACTTATCTACCATTCTCCTTCTGAAGAGCATCAAGCCAGAACTCCACTGTTAATGACTTCATTGTTACACTCTCCTCCCCAATTCTTTGATATCTTGGTTAATGGATTATAGATTGTGCCCTGTGGAGTATATGGTTCCATAGTGATCCTTCAGTGGCTCCAGAAAGACAAAAACACTACTCAACCCTGCCTGAATTAATCCCCAAATCTCAGGTTTGTTTTTCCTTTTTCTTTCTGTATTCTATCTGGACTCAACTTAGCCTCAGAACTTACTTTCCACCTACCTGTTCGCCTTACCTCATCCATATTGGTTTGCACTTCTCCCACATCTGAATCAATTTCTCCTCTGCTCCCAGTGTGTTGTTATTTTGGAAGGCAGCTGTGCTTACCATTATACTGCTAATGCCCAGTGTGTTGTAATTTTGAACACTAAAGTCATTTTGCTTTATAGTACATTTGTTTAAAGCCAGTGAAAACTCCTTTATTCACAATCTTTATTCCCTAAGTTCAACACAGTGCCTTTTCAAGGTAGGAGCTCAATAAACATTTAATAAGTTGAATTCCATTGACATTCAAGCCATAACTATTTCCAGAGCTTTTCAGCTTCTCAGCTTGCCTGCATTCCCTCCCCTGCTTAAATCTGTTAGTTGAATTAAACATCATCCTTCTCATAACAGTTTCCCCTTGGTTGTTTCCTATTGTTTATAGGCTTAAAGTCCACTTGGTATTCATTTCAAGACCCACACATTAGTCTCTCTACCTTTGCATCCTTATTTTTTGCTGTTGCCTTAGTATAAACCTTTTACTCCAGTCAGACTGATCTGTTAACTGTTCCTGCAAATTTTATTTCCATTCTTTTGTTCTTGTTATTTCCCCCACCTGGAATGCCTTTGCTGTCCTCCTTAGTTTGTGCTAATTCTACCTCACCTTCAAGAAGTCTTCCCTAAACATTCTAATCTTTGTACTTCTGGTAAATAAGTGTGTATTATTTGGTACTCAATTACTTATCGATCTGTTACCCTTACTTTATGGTTGTTTGGGGACATTATTAGCTTTTTATATGTACATATACTTTATCTTCCTTATTAAATTGCCAATAATTATTAAGTTAGACCAGCAATCAAAAATAAACTTTCTACTTTGGGATCTGCAACCAGTTTTCTGTTTGGACTTGAATATTTCATTCTTTGGGTTTTTGAGATTGCACACCTATAAAATAAAGAAGTTGAACTGAATTTCTTAAACTGTTCTGTGTTCTGCTTTAAAAAAAAAAAAGAAAAAGGAAAATTGCTTCCAGAAAAATTATAAAGATAGATAATACATTAAGATTTTTTTATTATAAGATATAATTTGTCAGAAATGTTATAAAGATAGATAAGATATTGTAAGATATAGTTTATCAGAAAAATTATAAAGATAGATAATACATTTAAAATTTTTGGGGTGCCTGGGTGGCACAGCGGTTAAGCATCTGCCTTCGGCTCAGGGCGTGATCCCGGTGTTATGGGATCGAGCCCCACATCAGGCTCCTCTGCTATGAGCCTGCTTCTTCCTCTCCCACTCCCCCTGCTTGTGTTCCCTCTCTCGCTAGCTGTCTCTATCTCTGTCAAATAAATAAAATCTTTAAAAAAATACATTTAAAATTTTTTTATTGTAAGATATAATTTGTCAAATGGTGAAAAGTAAAGCAGAGAAGGAGAGAGGTATGTTGCAATTTTAAATAGGTGACCAGAGAAGCACCTCAGAGAAGGCGACATTTAGTAAAGACCTAAAAGAGGTATAGGAGTGGCTATCTGGGAGAAGAATACTCCAGGCAGGGGGATAAGTACAAAGATCCTGGGGCAGAATGCCTATGTTTTTGAGAGATGGCGAAGAGTTAAGTATGTGTATGCAGAATGATTAAGGGAAAGAGTAGCTGGAGAGGAGGTTAGAGTGGTAATGGCAGTGGGGACAAGATGTGTTGGGCTGGAAAAGCCATTGTTTATTATGCTCCTTGGTATTTTCTCTGGAGTACTTTGCATAGGAATATGTGATTTTGAATTTTAATAACTTAGACCACCCAGAAATGAGATACATTTTTTAAATAATTTTTATTTTGTTATATTAGTCACCATATAGTACATCCCCAGTTTTTGATGCAATGTTCCATGATTCATTATTTGCATATAACACCCAGTGCACCATGCAATATGTGCCCTCAATACCCGTCACCAGCCTATCCCAATCCCCTCCTCCTCCTCCCCTCTGAAGCCCTCAGTTTGTTTCCCAGAGTCCACAGTCTCTCATGGTTCATTCCCCCTTCTGTTTACCCCCCCTTCATTCTTCCCTTCCTTCTCCTATTGATCTTCCTATTTCTTACGTTCCATAAATGAGTCAAACCATATGATAATTGTCTTTCTCTGCTTGACTTACAGAAATGAAATACTTTTAAACAAATTTTAAGAATTTTATATTTTACTCTGAAGAAGTGGTAATAGCTCAAAAATAGACTGATGATGAGAGTTGACTACTTATGTCAGTTCTTTTGCTTTAGGGTTTGTAATTATAACTTTTTTTTTTAACCGTAGGTAAATTAACATGATGGATTTCTCCAAGCTACCCAAAATACTTGATGAAGATAAAGAAAGCACGTTTGGTTATGTGCATGGGGTCTCAGGACCTGGTAAGTAATATGTAATAATCTCAATAGTAAAGATTCCTAACTTCAATTAATGTCTTTTCAAGGTGTTTTAGGTAAAATACACAGGTTTCTGTTCACCCATATAAATTCTATTTGTCCCTAAAAGATTTCATAGTTGCTATAACACTGAGGTAATACCTCTATCATAAGATCTTCTCTGGCATTCATTATCTTAATTTGATAATTATTGGGCACTAATTTGTGATATCCTATTTATTATGTAAATGTATAATAGGTGTTCAGAGTTTTAGATATGTCTTAAATTTTTTTCGTTAAATTTGGGGTAAAAAGGCTATATAAAGTTTATAGATGTTAGTATGTAATACCTTGCAGATAATGGGCATCCAGTAAATATATGTTTATGTGGTTTGAACTTAAATAATTTTTTTCAGAGCATTTCTCAACAATATCATCCTTGGCTCTTTACATGTATAAATCCTTCTGAACGTTTATTTCGTATATCGCATAACTAGCTATCTGTGGGAAAGAAGTTTTATGACGTGAGAATAATAGAAAGCAGTTTAAAAACTTTGTTTATTCTGCCAAAACTTGCGGTACTGCATTTTAAATGATAAATCTCATTCTAGTATTCATTTTACTCCAACTGCAAAATATGATTCACAGTTTTCCATAGGTAAACCTGCTCATTGATTTATAGTTCTTAGTGCCATGGATATTTTTCCTTATGTCTTTTTATAAACCTCATGCTGTGGCTTTTTTGTTTTAAGCACAATAGACGTGATGACCTTTTTTGGTGTTTATGCAAATGAAGTCAGTCAGTCACACTGTTTATTTCTCCCTACAAAGCTTCTACAGCTTAGAACTTGGTGTTTGAGCATGAACTCACTGGCAAAAATACATTTCACTGTTTTCAATCTCTTGCCATTCTGAGAAACAGTTTTCCCTTTGATGATCAGAAGGGTCTTTAGGAAAGTTGGGCAACACTCAAGAACTTTTAGGGAAAAGACAAAAAAGAACACCATCAAAAGAGTTTAGGTAAAAATATTTCTCTGAAACTTGTAGTAAACTGCTCCTGGAACCTTTTTATTATTCTTAAGTACTTAATGAAATGGTAGAGAAGTGGAATATTTTGGGGTTTATGAAATATGACATAAAATTTTAGGGGCATCTGGGTGGCTCAATTGGTTAAGTGTCGAGCTCTTGATTTCGGCTCAGGTCGTGATCTCAGGGTTGTGAGATTGAGCCCAAAGTCGGGATCCGTGCTAGGTGGGGAGCCCGCTTTAGATTCTCTCTCTTCCTCTCCCCTCCCCCCTTAAAAAAATAATAAAATAAAATTTTAGTTGTCTCTATCATTTCAGTTCATCTTAACTATTCTTCTTATATAGTAGGTATAGAGGTAAATATTTATGAAATTAGCAAATCTTCATTATTCTAATCCAAGTTAATTAAATATTAATACTTTAATTGTTTCCATTTGAATATTACCCAATACATAGTTCTAATTAATTATATCAGAAGGCTAAATATTAAAAATACGGTTATTCCCACACATATCGGAAAATGTACAACTTTCCCTGCCTACCAGAAAAGTAACTTATTTACTAGACAGCATGATCTAAAATAGTAAGTAGAAATTCTGGTTCAGTATTCATAAGATATAGGGATTCTTAATCAGGACTTCACCCAGTGGTGATGACTGATTATAAACATCCTTATGAAAGGATGAAAGATCTAATAAATAATAAATAAAATATATTTTATATATTTATATATATATAAAATAATAAAATAAAAATAAAAATAATTTAAAAAATTATTTTTTAAAGATTCTATGTTTTAGGTAATCTCTGCACCCAACATGGGGCTCGAACTCACAACCTCAAGATCAGGAGTTGCATGCTCTGCCAACTGATCCATCCAGGTGCCCCTGAAAAAAATTTTTAGATGCATATGTGAGTTTTTCAAGGTAGTGCTGTCATTAGTTTATCAAAGGGGTCCTTGTTGCAGTAGAGTTTTAAGAACCACTAATATGAAGTGTTAGAAATGAAATTAAAGATGTTATTTTAAATACTATTTCTCAAAGGAATGGTGACAACACAGCAAACTGATAATTGTGTGGCATTCTACCATGCTACTAGCTAAAGCTCTTGTTCCAATTTTAAAGTTTTTTTTATTGTTCACAAATCCATCATTCCATGTTTTATAGCAACTTGGGTTGATCAAAATGTGTCTCGGGGCGCCTGGGTGGCACAGCGGTTAGGCGTCTGCCTTCGGCTCAGGGCGTGATCCTGGCGTTATGGGATCGAGCCCCACATCAGGCTCCTCTGCTGGGAGCCTGCTTCTTCCTCTCCCACTCCCCCTGCTTGTGTTCCTTCTCTCTCTGGCTGTCTCTCTCTGTCTAATAAATAAATAAATCTTTAAAAACAAAAAAATGTGTCTCAATGCTGCTAGGTAAGATTTTACCATATAGAACTTCAGACTTTTTGAAAATAATTTTCATGTGTATTATGTAAATGAAATAAATAAGCTTTAGCCTAACAAATTTATTTTGTTTACCTGTATATCATATGCTAAAAACACATATTTTCTTGAAACTGTATGTATGTTTCATAGCAGGTGTTTTATTTTTCTTAGTATGTGAGAGAGGTGTATTATTGGATTAATCAGATATTTCAATTATCTGTAACTATTCCCAGAATCTTAAATTACCAAATACTCATTTGTTCTTTTCAGTGGTTACAGCCTGTGACATGGCAGGTGCAGCCATGTATGAACTGGTGAGAGTGGGCCACAGTGAGTTGGTTGGAGAGATTATCCGATTGGAGGGTGACATGGCTACTATCCAAGTGTATGAAGAAACTTGTATCCTTTTTGGTTCAATGTCTTGCTACTTTCTACAAATCAGAATTTAAGGACTTATGGCAAAGGTAGAAGCAGCAACAACCAATAGTATCAAAAGCATGAAATGTTGGTGTTATAAAGAAACCTGATTTATAGAGGAATTTGAAGAAAGGTACTAGGAATGAATGACCTTATTTTAAGAAATTAGTATTCTCTTCTGAACTTTCATTGCTCTTAACTTTGAAGACTTAAGATAAAAACAAATGAACATGTATACTGTGACAACCCTCTCGACCACTGTCATCCTATATCTGGCCAATTTTCAAAACATACAAGCATGCACGCAGCCATTTTTATTAATTCCTTTTATTGTATATCCTTCTAGTTTGTTAATTGCATATATGAACCAATATAAATATGTTATTTTTCTAACCTTTTTTCCCAAAAGACCTCATATTATATGCACTGTTCTACACCTTGCCTTTTTTACTTAAAATATATGTATTATGGAAGATAGATAGGTATGTGATAAAGTATAGGAAAATGTTAATGGTAAGACCTAACTGGTAGATAAAAGAATTCACTGTAGGGGCGCCTGGGTGGCTCAGTCCTTAAGCATTTACCTTCGGCTCGGGGCGTGATCTCAGAGTCCTGGGATCATGCCTCACATCCGGCTCCTCCGCTGGGAGCCTGCTTCTTCCTCTCCCACTCCCCCTGCTTGTGTTCCCTCTTGCTGGCTGTTTCCATCTCTGTCAAATAAATAAATAAAATCTTTAAAAAAAAAAGAATTCACTGTAAAATTCTTTCAGTTTTGCTCTAGGTTTGAAAGTTTCATATTGAAAATGAAAATACATTTTGGAGATCTTTCTAGAGCAATTCATTGAAACTCCTATTTTTTTTTTTTACAACTATATAGAATTCCATCATATGAATATACCGTAATTTATTGATCTCTTTAATGATAGAAATTTTGGTTGTGTCTAGTCTATATATGTTATAAACAGTATTATAGTGTAACTGTAGTGTGAATTCATGGAAGTTGGATTCTTGGGTCAAGGTTTATGCGTTTTAAATTTTGATAGATTTTGCTGAATTGCCGTCAGTAAAAGTTGTACTGATTTTACTCCTGTCAACAAGTATGTGAGAGCACATGGTGTCAGTGTGTTTATTTGCAGGTTTTATTCTTTTCCTTTTCAAAACCACTTCTTAATTCTTAAGATTTTAAGGTTTTGCCCAGGTACTAATATCCTTTCTAGGGGACTGATATTCCTCAGTAGTATAGTTGAAACAATGCATTAATGATGTATTGCTTTTTTAGCTCTGTGGTTCCCAAACTGTGCAGAAGGCCCACTGGGCAGCTGCTGCAAACACATGTGATGTGCCAGGATATTTAAAATTTTTGAGGTTAACACAGGAATATCAGACATGTTGTCAGACATCACATGAACCAGTAGCTTCAGTTAATAGACACTTTTCATTATTTGGCCACACTATACTCTTGTCAGTGATGTCATGTCTTTGCAAAGCTGAGTGTTTGGTGATTGTTAAGCTAAAAAGCAGGTATCATACAAAAATGAATGTGGAACAGGTGTTCAGTCTGATTCTAAGGTTTGAAAATTTTACAGTGCCCAATAGGCACATTTGAAGAACTGGTGTTACTTAAAAATGAAATTAAGATACCATTTTTTTCTTTCAATCTATATATATATATATTCTTCTCTTAAAGTGACAGTTGTTAGACATACATATTTATTGGTTGGATAGAACTATTTAATAAATGGAATTATTAAATATATCTTTTGTCATAGGTCACTGTGAAAAAGTTAAACACTGAGGAGGTTGCAAACTAAGAAAGTTTGAGAATTTCAGCTCTAGCTTCTTAAGTATCATTTCCTGTTCAGCCGTGGTGTTTCCTTCTTATAGAGTCTCTAAACTTACATAGTGAGTTTTCCTCAACTACTGTTTCTAGCTGGTGTATCTGTTGGAGATCCTGTACTCCGCACTGGTAAACCCCTCTCGGTAGAGCTTGGGCCTGGCATCATGGGAGCTATTTTTGATGGTATTCAGAGACCTTTGTCAGATATCAGCAGTCAGACTCAAAGTATCTACATTCCCAGAGGAGTAAATGTGTCTGCTCTTAGCAGAGATGTCAAATGGGATTTTACACCTTGCAAAAACCTACGGGTATGTCTTTATAACCAAGATTTCTAAAGTTGGTGAAAGAATGTGAAATGGATGTTTAGTGAACTATTTTGTACTTTAGTCAAATAAAAATAGACCACAGAAGCATAGTTTAAATTTTTCTTTAAATCTACCAGAAGAATTATAGAACTAATATGTTTTATTGATAAATGAGGCAAATGATTTAAATAATAGCAGCAAGGATGAATCTACTTGACATTAATTAAACATTAAACAGCTTGATGTTTATTTGAACCTTAAACAGCAGATGCATTTGTTCTCTAGGTTGGTAGTCACATCACTGGTGGAGATATTTATGGAATTGTCAATGAGAACTCACTCATCAAACACAAAATCATGTTACCCCCACGAAACAGAGGAACTGTAACTTACATTGCTCCACCTGGAAATTATGATACCTCAGTAAGTATTTATAGTGTGGCCCTACCTGATAATTGTCCCATTTTAGTCCTGAATAGTCATAGAATTGATACTTAATGTGTAGGTTTTAAATGGTCCCATAATTTTTTTTTACCATGATTTAATACCCTTATCTATTGCAAAATGATTACCACAATAGGGTTAGTCAGCATTTCCATCAGAACACTTCATGTACTTAATTTGTGTTTAAGATCTACTCTGTTAGCCACTTTCAAGTATATAGTACAATACTGTTAACTACAGTCATCGTGTTGTACGTTAGATTCCCTTATTCATGTTTTTTCAAGTTTTATTTAAATTCCTATTAGTTAACATACAGTGTAATATTAGTTTCAGGTGTAGAGTTTAGTGATTCACCAGTTACATACAACATCCAGCACGCACCACAGCAAGTGGCCTCTTTAATACACATCATCCATTTAGCCCGTCCCCCACCCACCTCCCCTCTAGTAATTCTCAGTTTGTTCTCTACAGTTAAAAGTCTGTTTTATGGTTGCTTCTTTTTTTCCCCCTGTGTTCATCTATTTTTCTTAAATTCCACATATGAGTGAAATCCTGTGGTGTTTGTCTTTCTCTGACTTATTTCGCTTTTAGCATAATACTCTCTAGATCTACCTACATTGTCACAAACGGCAAGATCTCATTCTTTTTTATGGCCGAGTAATATTCCAGTGTGTGTGTGTGTGTGTGTGTGTGTGTGTGTGTGTACACATACAACACCTCTTTTTTATCCATTCATCAGTGGATGGATATTTGGACTCTTTCCATAATTTGACTATTATTGATAATGCTGCTATAAACATTGGGGTGCATGTATCCCTTTGAATCAGTATTTTTGTATCTTTTGGGTAATTACCTAGTAGTGCAGTTGCTGGGTTGTAATGTAGTTCTATTTTTAACTTTCTGAGGAACCACCATACTATTTTCCAGAGTAGCGGTACCAGTTTGCATTCCCACCAACAGTGCAAGAGGGCTTCCCTTTCTCTACATCCTTGCCAACACCTGTTGTTTCCTATAAATAATTTCTATAATTATTCTTTTTAAGATTTTTATATGATTTTATTTTTAAACTTGGGCTTGGGAATACAAAAAGCAGAACTTACTGAGGTTTTTTTGTTTTTTTTTTTAAGGGAAATCAATATGTAGTATAACATTTTCCTACCTTCTTAACTTATGCTACATTACTTAAAGCCCTGATTCTTTAGGCATAGAATAGACTTACTTTGATTTTAACTGTCAGTCTATATTTACATAATAAGTTGTATGATGGATTATATGAATTCTAACTATGGATGAGCTAGTTAAAACTTAGTCCTTTAATGTTATTGATAGTCACATCATATCAAATACAGTAGACTCATAATAGTCTTTGTGGGTATGAAGATAACTTTATTGAGAAGACCATTGTAACAAATAATCTGTTCCCAATAAAATGTGATAAAAGAATACTTTCTAATCATTTCACAAGAGTAAGTCTATTCTCTATAAAATATGGAGAACAAAAGAGTTAAGATTGGGATTCTGGGCAGTCAGCCAGCCTGACTCACTCACTAACTTAGAAACTCACACACTCCTACATGGAAGAAACACTCTGAAGTAGATAATTCAGATTCACGTATCAACAAAATTACTAATTTCTATAGGTCTGTGGACGTTGGGATTGTTTGTGAATAGTTGAAACCATCTCAGTGTTCATAAATGTTAGAGTATTACTCACCTTTTTGCTTTTGTAAATATTTAATATTCAACTTTATTAAGTATTTTAGGGTTCTTAATAGGTAAGTATTTTTAATTAAATCAGTATAAGAACATTGTAATAAAGTAAACAAAAGAAAGAGTACAAGTAAATTATGAAAGTTTTCATTTCTTCCCCAGTCCCAAGACTGTCTTCTATATCTTTTAAGACTTGTCCCTGTGCATATCCATATAATTTATTTAACTGTTCCTCTGTTACTTGAAATACCTCTTTCTCAAAAACTTCTATATTTTAATTTTTGAAACAGTAATAAGTGCACCTGCTTAAAAAATGGGAACTGTATATAAAGATTTGCAATAAGAAGTACAGATCTCCTTCTCCACTTCCATGTACCACCTCTCCACCCCCAAGAGGAATCTGGGATTACTTTGATTTTAAAGGAAGGAGTGTTTATAAATTTGATTGTACTTAACATCCCGCTGTATTTTTATAGGATGTTGTCTTGGAGCTCGAATTTGAAGGTATAAAGGAAAAGTTTAGCATGGTCCAAGTATGGCCTGTACGTCAAGTTCGGCCTGTCACTGAGAAGCTGCCAGCTAATCATCCCTTGTTGACTGGCCAGAGGGTCCTTGATGCCCTTTTTCCGTAAGTTTGAGCTGTTGTCCTGTGCGTTTTTTTCAGAGGATTGTATGTGCTTATTGTTTCAGTGCTTTATAGATAAAGAGTTCATGTGCTAATCCTATAATAAATTTTATCTAGAGAAATAATAGTGAACTAGTTAAATATATTCATATATTGCCAATGCTTATTATAGAGTCAAATCATTGAAGACTTATTATTTCACAGTTGGCAAAAGGAAAGTTTTTTTTTTTTTCTAAAACTTCCTGAAAAAAATAAAATTTCCAGAAGAAAATCTGTGCCCAAAGATATAACTATCTTTATTAAGCTATCCTGGAATTAGTAGATTGGTATCACTGTAAGTCGATGGTTTCTAAAATCAGCGGAGCTCCTCATGCTGCCCAGGACTCTTTCTTAATTTCTAGTCTGCTCTTTGCCATTTTCTTCAACTGCTTAAAAACCTCTTTAATTCTCAGGCTTCGCCATACCCTGCTTTACTTTCAACAAATGACTTCATTTACTTCACAGACAAGACTGAAACCATGATACAGTAACTCCTTCAACCTTGATCACCAACCCACATATGTACCACTGATCTCTGAAACCTACTCTCTCAGTTGTCCTCGCTGTTTCTCGTTAAGATCTTCGATCCTGTGACTTATTAGTCAGCACGTCCTGTTTCCATTATCCTTCAGTATATATGTAGCTTAAGCTTACTCGTCTGTCAATTTCCTGCGTATTTGCCAGTATACTAAATTTTCTTGTTTCTTTGTTTTTGTTACACCCACCCGGCAAAATCCCAACAGTGAATCAGTCCAACTATCCCCTTCTCCCAGGTCTACACACAGGCTGCTGAGAAAATCAAGCACACAGTGCAAGTTAGTACCTCACTGCTGGGTCGCAGTCCTGCATTTCCCTGTTTACCATTTTCCTCCTCTCCTCAGCAGCAGTTTCAGACCTCTGCACCTGCGTCAAGGCCTCAGCTCCATTCTTCCTTCTTTGTTTGGCAACAAATGATCATGCTAGAGCCTTCACAGAGAAGTTAGAGGCCATCACATTTGAAACTCCTTCAATTAATGTACACTTCCATTCATTCCTTCTTCCTTTCCTCTTTCTGGAGTATATCCCACCTCATGTCTCCTCAAAGACCTCCCTTTAGGTTATCTCCCTTTAGGTAACCTTCAAGGTTATCTTCCCATTATCTCCCATCTATTGAAAAAATCTACCCTTCACCCTTCTCCCCTTTCTACCTTCCACTACTTGTCTTCTTATCTTCATAACCAGACCTCTTAAAAATAAATTGGCCATCTCCACTTTTCCCAATCTAACTCATGTTGCTCACCCAGTTGAAACTGCTCTCGTTGACATCATCATTCACTCCCATACTGATAATTCAATAAATAAGTTTAGTATTTCCTTAATTCCTACAAATTCGGATATTGCTTTCTACTCTTTCCTCCTTGAAATACGCTCTTTCTTTGTTTTTCCTATTAGCTTCTGTCCACAAGTTCTTATTCTCCATTTCAGGTCCCTTCTCCCTTAATTTTGATATTTCTTGGAGTTTATTTCACTCTCATGACTTAAATATTAAATATTAATATGATGACTTCCAAATCTATATCTTCCTCCCAGATCTCATGTGAGTTCCAGACTCACATGTTCATTTCTGTTCATACTTCTCCGTTTGAAGCCTTAGAGGTGCCTCAAAGTCAGTATGTTCATAGCTAAAATCATCATCTTACTCACCACTCTCTTCCTTGAAACTTTTTTGTTGCCTCTTTGAACAGATGTCACTGTGGTCCATCCAGTAGATGCCAAATCTAAAATCTGTGACTTTTCTCAGTGATCATTCTTACGTGCCCACATCTAGTTATTGAACAAGTGCTTTTATTTTATTACCTGGATATTTTTTAATCTACATCTTTCATCCCTACTCCATGACTTTAATTAAGGATCCTACCCTAATTCCTGCAATAATCACATTTAATCAGACTACTTCTCTTCAGTCTTGCCTTCTTTCTAAATGATTGTCCATATTACATAACGATCCATCTAAAACACATATCTGGTCCTGCACTGTTTTGCTTGAAACCTCTAAGTGCACTTCATTGCTCTTAAAGCAAATACTCCTTAACTCCTTACAAAACCGTCTGTGATCTGGCAGTTGCTCACCTTCCAGTATCATCTCAGCCACTTGACTGCCCAAGCTCCTTGTATACCATCTTCCAGGCATCCTGAAGGACTTTTAGTTCCTTAGGCAGTGCTCCCTCTTGCCCCTGGGCCTTTGGGTATGCTGTCTCCTCTGTTTGGAACATCATTTCCCTTCGTCTTGCTAGTGTCTGTTTCCTTTCAGGTCTTAGCTACTGTCAGAAGGCTCTCTTAACCCCACTCCAATCCAGTGTCAGACTTTGCATCCCTTCCTGTGTTCTCCCATAGCATTTTGGATGTTCTCTATGATAGCACTTTTTTCACGTTGAATTGCTGAACTTCCAAACTGGGTCTACCCAGCCCTGCCTCCCCACCCAAGTTAAAAGTGATTTGAGAGAGGTACACAAAGCCATTGAATGAATGGACATGCCCTCTTAGTTTATCGAAGTCCTGAAAAGTTTGAAGGAGAAAAAACTTTAATGCATATTAGTTTTATATTGAAGTCTATCTATCTTTATTATTAAGGCAGTGTTTCTGTGAATTTTATAACAAAACAGTATCACCAAGAAATTTTCCTTAGCATTACATTTCATTTCTCCTCTCCACATCCTTCTGCTCTACATACACACTTAGCATGTGCACACACACACACGGACACACCACAACATGCACTTTCCTCTGCCTTTAAGGGTGGTTCATCCTCGGTGCCACTTTGTAGGGAAAGTTTGAACGTAGCTGCTAAATGGCTCTGTAATCACCAGCTGCCTCTTCATTTTACCCCACTGGAATGTGAGCTCTGTGTGGACAGAAACATGGCTGTCTTGCTGGTGTCTCTCCAGTATCTCCAAGCAGTGTTTAGCGCCTAGGAAGTACTTTATAAGTAGTTCTCAATGTGTAAAACGGGATTGACGATGACACCTTAACACGTCTTCGTTCATTAACCTTTATGGCAGGATATGATTTTCTTAGGTCTTATTTTTTGCCTCGGAAGACAACTTAGAAAAGTTGTTTAAATTTGTCTTTTAGCTTTAATTCCTATATTGTGCTTTCATGAACTAATTTATATAAGCATTTCAAAGATGATCATTAGTACTGTTTTATTTATTTTCATATTCCTTTTCCCCAGGTTTAGATTATGGCATAGATTCTCACTTTCCATCTATTAAAGATGGTAGAGATGGTTAATGATAATAAAAAAAAATACAGTTATAGGTATCAACGGGGGAGTAATTTTTGTATCTGTATCTGTATATCTATCTGTGGGTATATAGATAGATAGATAGATAGATAGATAGATATAGATACAGATGAAAGTATTTCGAAGTGTTTTCTTTCCTTAACTTGGTATTTCTGTGTCACTTATCTACTTTATTTGTTAGTATTTATTAGCAAGGAAAGTAATCCGCTTTGTTTTCTTCGCTTAGATGTGTACAGGGAGGAACTACTGCAATCCCAGGGGCTTTTGGCTGTGGAAAGACAGTGATATCACAGTCCTTATCCAAGTATTCCAACAGTGATGTGATCATCTATGTAGGATGTGGTGAACGAGGAAATGAGATGTCAGAAGTCCTCCGGGACTTCCCAGAGGTCTGTATATATAAAGCTTGAGATATAATTCTAGAGAAAATGCCACTAATCAACTTTCAGTAGCAATTAATAAAGCTTTGTGTTGGATCTGGAGCAATGCTCTCATTTGTCAAGGATCTCATTAAGGAATTTTCTAATTATATTTGTGATTCAATTTGTATGTTCAAGGAAAAGAATTTGAATTGATCAGTCAAATACTTTAAAGTTTCTTTTTGCGGTCTGGTGGTTTTCAGTTCTTAGGAGAAAGATAAAATAGACAAAGCATTTATGAATGGGAACTTTATATAGGTTTTATATGATCTAGGTTGCTAAACTAATATTCCTTTTTCCATAAAATCATGGATTTCATTTATGAACTAGAAATAAGGTCTTGGGGTGCCTGGGTGGCTCAGCTGTTAAGTGTCTGCCTTCAGCTCAGGTCATGATCCCAGAGTCCTGGGATCGATCCCCACATCAGGCTCCCTGCCCACCGGGAAGCCTGCTTCTTCCTCTCACACTCCCCTTGCTTGTGTTCCCTCTCTTGCTGTCTCTCTCTGTCAAATAAATAAATAAAATCTTAAAAAAAAAAAAAAGAAAGAAGGTCTAACTTCTTACAGTACAGTGGGGCAGGGAGAAAAGGTTAGAGTGATGGGAAATATTACTTTGGGAGAACTGAATATAAGAGGGATTAAGTATGGATAGTTGTAAAAAAGGGGACTAAAATGTTCTATTTGGAAATCAGAGAATCTAAATAGATTGTTTGCCTCTAGCTAACGATGGAAGTTGATGGTAAGGTGGAATCAATTATGAAGAGGACAGCTTTGGTAGCCAATACCTCCAATATGCCTGTTGCTGCTAGAGAAGCTTCTATTTATACTGGTGAGTATATGACTTGGAATAAAAGCAGTTTATATCTGGGGGCACAGTTGGTTAAGCATCCAGCTCTTGATTTTGGCTTAGGTCATGATCTCAGGGTCCCAGGATCAAGCGTCAAGTTGGGCTCCGTGCTTGGTGGGGCGTCTGCTTGGGACTTTTCTCCCTCTCCCGGTACCCCTCCCCCCACTCACTCACCATCTGTTTCTCTCTCTCTCTCTCTCACTAAAATAAATAAATCTTAAAAAAAAAAAAACGCAGTTTACATCTGTTCTTAAGTTAAAGCTAGCATGAACGTAAAATGATACATTTTCTACTACTGGTTTTTTTTTTTCTTTTTACTACATGTTTTACCATTGCTCTAACTCCAAATATACCTGTATCTCTGTAACTTGTATTATCAGTTTTGAATTATTGTGCTTTGATGGCTGGATATAAAAGATAAGAAAATCAGTGTGTTTATATGTATTACTTCCCATCTTTGTTCCCACTTCTATCCCAGCTTTTGGTACTCTTATTTCTACATTTTCAGGATTTATAATATTCACATTCTGTTGTTTAACCATATATACAATATTCATATTAGCCTTAAACCTAGAGTAAAATGGAGTCAGTCCACACAGCAGTCCTTTGGCTACAGTTTCTCCATTTGTTTCGTGCTTGTCTAAAATCTGACTTTCGAAGTTTCTTCAAGAAAGGCTCAGAGAAACTACATTCCATGGATTCTTTTTTCTTCATAAGTTTTTTTTTTTTTCCACTGCCTTTAAATTTTCTTCCTTTTTCTCTTTTCTCTTTAAGTAATCTCTACACCCAACACAGGGCTCAAACTAATGACCCCAATATCAAGACTTGCACGCTCTTCCAAGTGAGCCAGTCAGATGCCCCTCCGCTGCCTTTAAATTTTAATAGTAGTTTGGCTGGGTATACTTTGGATCAATGTTTGTTTCCTTGAGACCTCTTATTCTAGCATTAAATGGTAGGGAGAGAAGGGCATCTGGGGGGCACAGTCAATTGGCCTCTGATTCTTGATTTTGACTCAGGTTAATATCTCAGGGTCGTGGGATCAAGCCCCGCATTGGGCTCCACACTCAGCACAGAGTCTGCTTGGGGTTCTCTCCCTTTTCCTCCGTCTCCCCTGGTGTGCTCACTCATGTGAACTTTCTCTCTCTCACTCAAAATCTTTAAAAAAAAAAAAAAAATACCAGGTAGAATCTGAAGCTGACCTGCTTTTTTTCCTTTTATAGATGATTTTTCTTTTTGCCCAAAGGAATTTCTCTTTAAATTTAAAGTTTTATAACTTTATTAGGATATATGCCAGTATTGATAGTTTTGATAAATTTTTCCTGAAACGTACATACCTTTTCAGCCTATGAATGTGTCTTTTATTTTTTTTGAAAAATTTTCAAGAATTATTTCTGAAACTTTTTCTCTTATAGTTATCTTCTTCAAACTAGACATAGTGGATCTCCTTTGTCTATTTTCCACATGTATCTTTTCTCTCTGATCCTTTTTATTTATCCTTTTGTCCATTTGTTCACACGATAATCAGAGTTTATTCTCTGCTTTGCTTCTAATGAAACCTTCATTTCTGTAATGGCTTTATTTTTTCTTCCAGCTCTTTGTTGAGTTCTGTTGGCTCATGAAACCTCTTTTCTGAGCTTACTGTATATTCCTTGAGATTTTATTTTGTGCTAGGACGCATTATTAACATTTTCTTTCATTAATTAATTGTGGTCACAGTTTTCATCTGTTCTTTGGCAGGTTCTTTGACCATCATTATATTTGCTCTTCTGTCTTTTTTCTTCTTGTATTTTTGTGTAGTTCCTCTACTGATGTGTATTATTGCTATTACTCACCTTGAGATGGGAGGGGGTGGCAGGGTTTCTTTATGGGAATCTGTGAAGTTTGTTATGGCATGGAGTTGTATAAGTAAGTTATTCTGCTCCTCTCTCCTGCCAGCGGAAGTGTACCGCTGCAAGGTCACTTACAATGAATTCTTTCTCTTCTACCCTGCCTCACCCACTTTTTGCTTACTGTAAAGGAGTGCCTACATGTGTTTTGTTTGTTGCCATCTCCCTGCTTCTCCTTGATGCCAGACTGGACCCGAGAAACCCTGTATCCCTTGTGCTGTGTTCCAAACAGAGGATTCTTGGTTTTGCCCTTGTTTTGCAGAAGCTTAATCTGAGATGTGCAGCTTCTGATGAATTCTTGTTTGGGTTTTACCTCATTTAGGTGGCTTTCCTCATTATTTTGTTGTAGGGCTAAACATGTCCCCTAGTTTTTGATAATAGAGTTTTTATATTTCTTGTTTTCCTTGTTTGGTGATTACTTGTATGAGAAGGGGAAAATGACATATTCATCTACTATTTTAAGATAAGAAGTCTTCTTTTAAATAGCTGCACAGTATCCCAGCTATATGGCTACATTGTAACCGATTTAACCAGCATCTTTCTGGCGGACCCTTGTTATTGATCGCTTTTTTGCTATCACAAACCTTGCATCACTAAAACATCCTCATGTGTGTTTTTATAGTTTCTTTTCATGTTTTGTGCTTGTTTCTTTGTACATTTTTGTAAGGTACGTTTGTAGAAGTAAAATTGCCAAGCATACAACTGTTAACGTAGATTTTACATTTTGATAGCCCTTCAAAAGGGGTAAGCGTGAACAAGAGTTCTGTTTCTCCACATCTCCACCAGTGCCAGATTTTGTACCACTTTCTTAGGATAATTATCAAACACATAGACATTTGAAAGAACACTGCAGTGAACGCTGATGTTCTCAGCACCTAGATTTGACAATTAGCATTTGCTATCCCTCCTTTGTTAGATACCTGTTCAGTCTGTGGTTCTTTCAGTGAGCTAGCGTCTTTCCTGTCTGTATTAACCATTTGAAAACTGCTTTCTGTCCATGTTCCTTTTTTTTTTTTTAAAGATTTATTTTATTTATTTATTCGACAGAGATACAGACAGCCAGCGAGAGAGGGAACACAAGCAGGGGCAGTGGGAGAGGAAGAAGCAGGCTCATAGCAGAAGAGCCTGATGTGGGGTTCGATCCCAGAACGCCGGGGTCACGCCCTGAGCCGAAGGCAGACGCTTAACCGCTGTGCCACCCAGGCGCCCCTGTCCGTGTTCCTTTTGGATAGGAGTTCTTTTTCATACCGATTTATAAAAGCTCTTTGAAATTAGTCTTTTTATCTGTCATGAGTTGCCAGTGTTTTCCCAGTTTGTTCATCTTTTGATTTTGTCTGAGATGTTGTTTTTTTTCCCTTTAACTGGTAGACACTGTTATCGTTAGGTCTGTGAAACTCCTTTGAAGTTTACTCATGGGTATCTGTTTCTTCCACCAAGTCTTTCTAATACACACACACAAGCATTAATGAACATCACCACAGAGACTGAAAATGTAGCCGTGCTGGTATAAGAGAGGACCTGATCCTATCATCAGATTGAAATACGTGATGACGAATGTGTTTTTTTAAGCCTTAATAATGAGAGGTGATACTTTTTGAAGACATTGATCATGGAATTATTTTTTTAGAAGCCTCAGGTATCAGTATTTCTTATTCTGAAAGATGTAATATGATAAATAGTAAAGTGCTGAATTTTTGGGCACTTTACTTATATATTACTTATATATTGTTTTACTTAATATTCCTCTGTTTCTTTACTGGTAAAATAAAGGAATCAGGGCATTAGATTTTGGGGTTCTTACAATGTAGTAACAACTATAATTTTCTAATATCTTAGAATGACATGGTACTTTGTACTCGTCAGAGGGCATTTGTACATATCATTTCATCTGGTATGTACAGATAGATGGAGCAGGAATTTAACAGAGTAAGAAACCACACTGAGAAATGAAGCTAGTTTGCTAAGGTTAATGACAGAACAGAAACTAGAACCCGGGACTTCTTTCTGTATATTAGGCTCTTCTAAATGGTTTACCGTAAGTGATTTAACAGAATGGAACCTGATATGCACAGCAGAATGATCTGGATAATTAAGATATTACTCAGGTTAATAACATTTGCTACTTTTGAAAAATAACCAAACAAGCTAATTAGTTGGGGGGTTTGGGTATGTGTATGTGTGATATGTAGATAAAAGCTACAATGGAAATTAATTTCAGACTTAATTATCTCAACAAGGAATAGGGAAAAAGTCTTTTCCTACTTTTTAAAATGTGTATTATATTAGAATAGGCTACGGCAACAAATAAACCCAAACTTGTCATTGCTTAATATAATAGATTTTTGTTTTCAAGTGGTCAGGGAACTCTTTTTTTATTCTGTCATTCCGGGCCGAGACCCAGGCTGAAAAGTACTCTTCCATTTTCAACTCATGACTTTTCAGGGAACCTGGGAGTCCTCTCTATCTCAGTAAGTCAGAAGGAATAAAGAGCATGGAAGGGTGTGTGGCTTGCCTTGTGATGGAACTCATTACTTTGACTTTCATTCTATCAGCTTGAGGTCAGTTACATGGTCATATCTAAATATTAAGGAGGCCAGGAAACATAATTCAACTGTGTGCACAAAAAAAGAGGGAAAACAGATTTTGGTGAACAGCTAGCAGTCTGCCTCATGTACTTATTGTTTTAAAGTTTTCTCAAGGGTGACAAAGTTAGGATTGTATATTGTAGAATTGTAACTTGCAATATTCTTCCCAATCTAGGAATTACGCTGTCAGAATATTTCCGTGACATGGGTTATCACGTCAGTATGATGGCTGACTCTACCTCTAGATGGGCAGAGGCCCTTAGAGAAATCTCCGGCCGCTTAGCTGAAATGCCTGCAGGTAAGTCTTTGTATTGCTTATCACGTAAGAAGGCTGATAGGATTTTTAGGACTGGCTTAGAATCTCTCTTAAAATTTCTCTTTGTTTTTTTCAGATAGTGGATATCCCGCATATCTTGGTGCCCGTCTGGCCTCTTTCTATGAGCGAGCAGGCAGGGTGAAATGTCTTGGAAATCCTGAAAGAGAAGGAAGTGTCAGCATTGTAGGAGCGTAAGCACCTCAACTGTTTACTTTTCAAAAGACAAATTAAAAGTCATTTATTTTAAAGAGAAAAAATTCAGCTTCCTCTGAGGGTAGTAGTTCTTAACCAAGATTGCACTCCAGGGTCATCCAAGGAGCTCCTTACAGTGTATATGTTTAGGTTCTCTCTGCATATTCTGGTTATTTGACTTCACTGATTTATTATATTTAAGTCACAATGTCTTAAGAACTTAGAAAATTAGACATGTTAAGGGTAAGATTGTATCATGGTAAAAACAAAATGAAGATCCATGATCACTACATAAAGCCATACTTTGTTTTTAGAGCTTTTTCTTCCTTCCTGTTTCATCTTTTTGTTTGTTTGTTTTTAAAGATTTTATTTATTTATTCGACAGAGATAGAGACAGCCAGCGAGAGCGGGAACACAAGCAGGGGGAGTGGGAGAGGAAGAAGCAGGCTCATAGCGGAGGAGCCTGATGTGGGCCTCGATCCCAGAACGCCGGGATCACGCCCTGAGCCGAAGGCAGACGCTTAACCGCTGTGCCACCCAGGCGCCCCATCATCTTTTGATTATAATCATGAAACTGATTATATCTCTCATTTCTAGAACTAGAAGGTGTTCAATAGTTACCATTGTTATTTGCAACTTAGTACTGATTTTTATTAACATTTGTATGTAAGTTTTTCTTAGTTCTAAAGTTTAGTTCTAAAGGTTAGTTCTAGGGGCGCCTATTGGCTCAGGTCATGATCCCAGGGTCCTGGGTTTGAGTTTCGCCTTGGGTTCCCCGCTCAGTGGGGAGCCAGCTTCTCCCTCTCCCTTTACTGTCATACACTGCCCTCACCCCTCGCTTGTGCTGTCTGGCTCTCTCTCTCTCTAATAAATAAATAAAATCTTAAAAAAAAAAAAGGTTAGTTCTAAAGTTATTTACATTAATATTGACTTTTAAACAATTTTTATTTTCATATGCCAGTTACTTTTCTTAAACTTCTCTAATGACTTTTATTTTCCCTTTAAATTTAGGGTTTCTCCGCCTGGTGGTGATTTTTCTGATCCAGTTACATCTGCTACTCTTGGTATTGTTCAGGTACATCTTTTCCTAGGTAGTCAACTTCTGAGCTTTCCCGCCCCAGCTCTGCTCTAATGTCACCTACGTCATCGTGAAGTATTTAACTTACTCACTACAGGAAAGTCTGTTTTAGGAACATTCTTGTCACGGAGAGCTTTTAATACTGTCCATTCTTTCTTAGCTCTTTGCCTAAGATTTATAATAAACTTAATTTCTACAAGTGGAAAATACATCCAGAATAGCAAAGTTTTTTTAGTGTTAGAATAATATAGCCTTTAAGTGAGAGTAACCCTAGTTGTACAAACAAATAGGCCTAAAAATGCGTAATGGCAAAAACTCAGTAGAAGTTTCTTTTTTCTCATAGTATGGTTTAAAGCAGATGATCGTATCAGAGGGCGGCTCTTTTCCACTCACTGGTAATTCAGAGACCAGGGTTACTCCCAGCTTGGGGCTCCACCACCACCTAGCCTGGTAGCCGTCTGCATCTGGCTGACATGAGGGAAACTGGAGAAGGCACACCCACACTGTGAACTCTGGGTCAGATGCAGTCACCCCACTCATTCTGTTGGCCACACCCAGATGAAGCAAAGCTGGAAAATGTAGCTTCTACCTACGCAGCTGCTTCCCAGTGACAAGGCATGAATTGTAGTGGATAGCTAGTCAACTTGGCCATCAAAAGAAGCCTAAATGAAAGATGTATACAAATCAGGGCTATAGTAAAGAATAAATGTGATATATTCATAAGCGTGTGTATTATTCATGGGGGAAGAAGAGAATATTTGCTTGTGTTTCTGTCAGTATCTGATAAAAAGAAATGGCAGAGGCTATATTTATAACTCTCAAGATGTTTAATCTTTGCTAACATTTTGAGTTTCAATTTCAGGGAAAGGGCAAGCAAAGTTAAGAATGCATAAAATAATACGTGAACATTTGGCCTCAGAAAAATGACTGTTAGATCTTATTGGATTGGCCCTTAATCATAGGGAGTTGAATTTAGTCAGAATGTTTCGAGATGTTTAATCAAAAGTGAAGAATCTATTCTATCTGAGTAAGCATTTTCTGGTTCCTCTGTTTATACGGCACCATAATAAATCTTCAGAAGAGTCCATTCATTTTTCTTCTAACTATCAGATTTGCCACACTATTAAGGAAATTCAGATACAGTTTGAATTTGATTTATAGATAATATCCATCCTGAAACTAAAAGGAATATGTTTTTTAATTGTAAGTTGTATTCTATTTCAATTATATGTGGGATAGACTAAAAAGATTGATAATTTGACCAAAATATTAGAATTGCATATTTAGGACAAACAAGTATACTTTAAGACTTAAAAAAAAAATTTTTTTTTTTTTAAGAAAAATCATTGTATTTTGTTTGTTTTGTTTTTAAATCAGGTGTTCTGGGGCTTAGATAAGAAACTAGCTCAGCGTAAGCATTTCCCCTCTGTCAACTGGCTAATCAGCTATAGCAAGTACATGCGTGCCTTGGACGAGTACTATGACAAACAGTTCACGGAATTTGTTCCTCTGAGGACCAAAGCTAAGGAGATTCTGCAGGAAGAAGAAGACCTGGCAGAAATTGTACAACTTGTGGGAAAGGTGAGTGGTTAAGTCCCATGGAGGACAGGTCTGTGAGTTATATCGGCAGGTTGTAAGGACAGATAGAACCTTGGATATACAGATTCTTGCCTAGCAAAATGAGTACATATTAAATATTTTTTGAACTAATAGAAGTTTAGCTTGTCCTTTATCCAGCAGATATTTGAAGGTCCTATTTGTGTTATGGAAGGTAGAAAGATGATTATTGTTTTGATTATCTATTGTTGAGTAAGAAACCACTCCTAATACTTAGTGGTTTGAACAGTGTTTTACTGCTCATAGTTTTGGGGTTGATGGACCATTGAAATTCTTGCTCGGCCCCTCGTACAGTTGCAGTCATATGGTGGCTGAGGCTGGCATCATCTGAAAGTTTCTTCCCTCATGTGTTTAGTGCCTGGGCTAAGATGGCTAGAATAGCTAGGGGTTGGCTGGGCATTTTTCTCTCTATGTAGTGCCTCCATGTGACAGTTTAGGGCTCTCAGAGAGAGTAACTAAAAAGAGAGGAAGTGGAAACCAACAGCCTCTTAAACCTGGGCCCTAAAACTAGTATATCACTTCTAACGTTCTGGTCAAAGCAGCCACAGATCTTGCCCAGATTCAAAAAGAGGGACTTGTACTTCAATATGGTCAATCAAAAGGAGTAACTAAATTATTAGGGCTTTGTATTCTTTTTGATCCTTTGTAGCACTTGGCATAGTCCTGGTTATACTGTAGATGAGAAAGAAACACTTGATTTACTTTTATTTCTTGAAATAGAATGTTCCCATCACCAGCCAAATTAGAGGTGGCATGGTTTGGATATATTATATTTTTGCAGGAGCACCAGGGCTAGGAATCAGAAGGATTTATAAAGTCACTTCCTAATTTCTTTTTCTACAAATGATAGTATTATTACATAGCTACCACATATCAAGTACTCATTATTTATAAATGAGTACTGTGGCCATAGGTAAGAGGAACTAGAAACAGAAGACTTCCAGAACCAGACAAAGAATTTAAGACCAAAAAATCTCAAGCTAATTTTGTTTATGAATGTAGGTATCAAAAACCTAGATTCTGTAGGGTATTAAAAAGAATAAAATAATGTATCATGAGCAAGTAAAGTTTATCTCAGGAATGCAAATATGATTCAACACAGAAAATCTATTATTGTAACTCACCAGTGTAATTAATATAATGGAAAAAGGACATCTCAACCAATGTGGAAGAAATATTTGAAGTTGATTAGTTATTTATAATTGTTTGCTTTTTTTTCTTTTTCCTTTTTTTTCCTTTGAGAGAGAGAGAGAGCAAGAGCGAGCAGGGGGAGGGACAGAGGAAGAAGGAGAAAGGAGAAAATCCCAGGCAGGCTCCATGGTCAGCACGGAGCCCAACACAGGCCTCCGTCCCACAACCCCAAGATCATGACCCGAGCCGAAATCAAGAGTCGGTCGCTTAACCGACTGAGCCACCCATTGCCTGACTCTTGATTTCAGCTCGGGTCATGATCGCGGGGTCATGGGATTGAGCCTTGCATTGGGCTCCATGCTGGGTGTGGAGCCTGCTTGGAATTGTCTCTCTTCCTCTGCCCCTCCCCCACCTCATGTTCTATCTCTAAAAAAAGAAAAAAAATCGGGAAATTGCATACCATGGAGAATGATGTGGCATACAGCAACATGGATGGATCTGAAAAAGTGCCAAAGACACAAATGGGACCGCTTCACATAAAGTACTAATCCAAAGTAAAATACACATTTTACATGAATTTATGCACATAAAAGGTTACACATAAAACACATTTTAATACTTCCGTTTGAAGAGGGGATTAGGGATAAAAGGGAGTTAAAAAACAGGAGAAAGAAAAGAAAGAAGACCTGATCCTTACCTCTAAAGAGCTTAGTTGCACAGAGATGACAAATGACTGCACTTACCTTACTGGGCCTGTCTTTGCCACAATTTCCAACAAATCTTTACCGGCTAGGCTGTTTAGGCTGGTTCCCAAAGTGATTGCTTTTGAGACAGTGATACTTAAAGCAGCTCTAACAGCACTCAGACATAGAGAAGTACATGCTTACTATACTTTGCATTTACGTAATTTTTCTTTTTTTTCCTTAAGATTTTATTTTATTTTTATTTTTATTTTTTTTTAATTTATTTATATGACAGAGAGATAGCCAGCGAGAGCGGGAACACAGCAGGGGAGTGGGAGAGGAAGAAGCAGGCTCCCAGCGGAGGAGCCCGATGTGGGACTCGATCCCGGAACGCCAGGATCACGCCCTGAGCCAAAGGCAGATGCTTAACGACTGCGCTACCCAGGCGCCCCCCTTAAGATTTTATTTTTAAGTAATCTTTACTCCCAACATGGGGCTCAAACTCACAACCCCAAGATCAAGAGTTGCACACTCCACTGACTAATCCAGCTAGGCACTCCATGCATTTACAGGGTTCTAAACACCATGTAATTTTTTTTTTAAAGTAACTGTTTCTGGGATGTATAGATTTTTTTTGAAACAAAACTCAAGACTCAGAATTCAAATAGTTAAGCTAGCAAGACAGGATGTGAAGAAAGAGTATCAAAAAAAGAACGTTAATCTATTTGTATACCCATGTTCGTAGCAGCACTTATTCACAGTAGCTAAGAGGTAGAAGCAGCCCACCTGTCTTTTGATTAATGAATGGATAAACAGAAGGTGGTGTGTGTATATATATGCCATGGGATATTATCCAGCCTTAAAAAGAAAGGAAAAATCTAACACATGCTACAACATGGATGAACCTTGAGGACATTATGTTAAGTGATATAGAGCAGTCACAAAAAGAGAAATACCGTGTGATTCCATCTAAAGTAGTCACATTCATAGAAACAAAGTGGAATGGTAGTTAACAGGTTCTGGGAGAGAAGGAAAAGGAGGACGGCTATTTAATGGTTGTAGAGTGTCAGATTGGCAAGGTGACCAGTTAGGGAAATCTGTTTCACAACAATGCGAGTATACTGAGCACTCCTGAACTACACTTAAATGGTTAAGATAAAAAACTTACATGTTTTTACCACAATAAAAAAAAAGTCAACAAGCAGTTACGAAGTGAATTTGTTAATGGTAGATGATTGTGTGTTGATTATGTAGTTTTTGCTTACTTAATTGATTACAGTCACTGGTCCTATATTATGGAAGTAAATTTCTAAAAAATTTTTTTTCTTCTAGGCTTCTCTAGCAGAAACAGATAAAATCACCCTGGAGGTAGCAAAACTTATCAAAGATGATTTCTTACAACAAAATGGATATACTCCTTATGACAGGTAACCTATCCTGATTTTCCTTTTTTATTTGAGGATTTTCTATTGAGTTTTGAAGAAAGAGCTGCCTCCACGTTAGAAATCCTTTTTTTTTTCCTCCTACAGACACAACTCTGACTAAATATATAGGTTTATTTTGTATTTTCATAACAAATATCTAACGATCTAATATGTCCCCTTATCTTTGATTTTGCTCATTTGTGCAGTTATGACAGTATTTTCTTCACTCATTATCCAGCCATCCTTAATTAGATTAGATTGTGGCATAGGGTGTGGAGCCCGGGGATCATTGCCTCCTTCAGCTGCTTTTCTCACTACCTCCATCTTACAACTGCCCATGGCACTTCTACTCTTTTCCGAAGTAATTATGTCTTACTTCCCTGCCCCATTTCCCAGTAGTCCTAGTCTCTTTCTTTCTGCCATAGTCTCTGTTAGATGTCCCACTTGTGTCTATTACTGCTGTGGCTTCTTTAAAGTCTCCATTTCTTTTAAACTTTGATAAATTGAGCCCTTTCATCATAGGCTAGCTTTTCTCCCTCAAATCATATTTGGACTGAAGAGGGAACTGAACACATAGGAAAATTACCAGAATGTAGGACAAGCAGAAAATACGGCAATATAATCAGTAAGCCTCAAAAATCTATATCAGGAACTTAAGAAGTTCTGGCCACCCATACAAAGATAATTCAACCAAGGGAAAATTCTTCAGAAAGCATAATACAGAATGTACGTGAAATTATGTATGCAAGTGTGTTTAAATGTGTCGGAAAGCATGCATGTGATCCGTGTTGAATATTAATTTGTGTGTCCTCATTATTAAAAGGTGTGGGTAAGTGAAAATGAACACATTAATGGGGGGAGGGACTGCTATTCACTTTGGGAAATTGCAGTTTTCTGCTTTTCTGTTACTCAATAAACCTTAACTCCACTATCACAAGGAGTCTTTGCAACTTGGTTATTTTACCATTTGGGTTACTCCTTTAACTACGCTGTATAAAAACAAACCTTCAGAGAGTTGTTAGATTATAGCAGTACTGTTTGATTTGTTCTTCCTCTCTGATTGTTTTAATAGATAAAAATAAACATCACTCTTAAATAAATATCTCCATCTACCCATCCCCATATTCCATCTCTACCCAAAAGCTCTGGTCAGGTAGTTGTTAGTCTTTTCCACTTTTTTTTTTTTCCATTCATTATTATCATCCAATAAAGATAAGTAGTCTGCATCTTCAAATAAAGAAGCTAATGTTCTGGTATTTTATAGATGAAGTATGAACCTGCTTTGGATTTTATTTTTATTAATCATTTTGGTTTTCATTTATACACTAGGTTCTGCCCATTCTACAAGACAGTCGGGATGCTGTCCAACATGATTGCATTTTATGACATGGCCCGCAGAGCTGTTGAAACCACCGCACAGAGCGACAGTAAAATCACATGGTCCATCATCCGTGAGCACATGGGGGAGATCCTCTATAAACTTTCCTCCATGAAATTCAAGGTGTGTTTTGTTTCTACTTAACTTTTTTTGGTAGGAAATGTTTCTTTTTGTTTTTTTAACTCTTTACAACCAACCTATTTATTCACAAACCTGGTGTGTGAAACTTGGGTTTTTCATTTTCACCCATGCTCAGGTTATGTAAAACCAGAAGAGACTGCGAATTTACATTCAAATAGGAATTCTAGAGATAAAAATTATAGTATGTCATGTCTAAAATAAATGCTGACATGTTTTCCCTTTTGTCTTAACTGCCAGGCAATTTAGAGCTAAAATCATGGCTGAGCGGCAATTATTTTTCCTCAAGTATCTATTACCGTCTTACCTCCATACCGTCTTACGCTGTTTACTTCTAAGTATCCTATTACACATCATTTTTGACTTTTAGGTGGATTCTCAGTTTTTTTTTTTGAAGTACACAACGTAAATAGATAATTAAATGAAATTATCAGTAGAAGCTCGAATGTGTAAGATTTTTTTAAAATATTTGATCAGTTGGGTTGTATTTAATTATTTCTAAGTCATGACATCGAAGTATATTTACTAATCACCTATTGAGAAATTGAGAACGATTTTCTGACCATGTGTTATATATAGTGTTTGTTTACACTATAGGTTGAAAGTAAATCTGTAAAAATAGATACTCTATCAAGAATTTTAAAATAGTCACAGTCTTTGAGTACTGTCATTCCAATTCAAAACATATATAACCCAAGGAAATAATCAGAGATTTTTTTTTTGTTTAGTTGAAGTATAGTTGACACACAATAATCAGATTTTTTTATATGAGTGTATAAAAGATTATTAAACTTCTTAAATGTCATTCAAGAGGGAACAGGGTCAACAGTACGTTATGGCATGTACAATTATAGCAAGAATACTATGAAGACATTAATACTGCTTTTTTCAAAGAAAATCCAAAGATAATGGGGAAATGTTTATGATGTAATGAATGAAAATAATCAGGTTGCAAAAAAATTCCGTATGTAATTTGATCCAAATTTTATTTTTGAAAATTATGCATTCATATGGATAAAATATGATACACCCACACATACCATGGAGTATTACTCAACCATACAAAAGAATGAAATCTTGCCACTTGCAACGTGGATGGATCTAGAAAGTATGATGCTACATGAGATAAGTCAGAGGAAGGCAAATACCATATGACTTCACTCATATGGAATTTAAGAAACAAACAAGGGAAAAAAGAGACAAACCAAAAAACAGATTCTCATATAGAGAACAATCTGGTAGTTGCCAGAGGGGTGATGGGTAGGGGGATGAGTGAAATAGGTGAAGAGAATTAAGAGTACACTGTTATTGGGGCGCCTGGGTGGCTCAGTCAGTTAAGCATTTGCCTTCAGCTCAGGTCACAGTTCCAGAGTCCTGGGATTGAGTCCCATGTCAGGCTCCTTGCATAGCAGGGAGTCTGCTTCTCCCTCTGCCTGCTATTCCCCCTGCTTGTGCTCTCTCTGATAAATGAATAAATAAAATCTTTTAAAAAAAGATTAAAAAAAAGAATCACTGTATTGTACACCTGAAATTAATACAAAACTGTATATTAATTATACTGAAATAAATAAAATTATACATTCATAGGAAGAGGATACAAATATATGCAATAGGGGTGCCTGGGTGGCTCAGTCGGTTAAGCATCTGCCTTTGGCTCAGGTCATGATCCTGGGTTCGAGTCCTGCATCAGGCTCCCTGCTCAGTAGGGAGCCTGCTTCTCCCTCTCCCTCTGTCCCCCAGCTCATGCTCACTCTCTCTCACTCTATCTCAAATAAATAAATAAAATCTTAAAAAAAAAAAAAAAGTGGTGCTAGTGGACCTCCTCCTCTTATCCTGACCTGAGGGGAAAAGCTCTCTTAAAAAAAAATAAATTTAAAATAAATGAATGAATAAATAAATAAGAGATAGTAATATAGTGATGATTTCTAGTAGTGTGATTCAAGGTGGTATCTTTTTCCTGTTTAGGTGCACACTGTATCAAATTCATATCTCAGGTTTTTTTTTTTTAAGCTCTTGTTTTCTTTTTAAAGATTTATTATTGATTTGAGAGCGAGCAAGAGCACAAGTAGGGAAGGGGCAGAGGGAGAGAGAGTCCTCAAGCAGACTCCTCACCAAGCGCAGAGCCAGGCACAGGGCTCGATCCCAGGACCCTGAGATCACGACCTGAGCTGAAATCGAGAGTCGGCCGCTTAACCAACTGAGCCACCCAGGCGCCCCTCAGTTATTTTTTTATGCCATTAAATATTCTTCTGTAGCATTATTTTGTGGCTGGAGAGTAATATTTTTCTATTGTTAAGTATTTGGGAAATTTCCAATTGTTGGTATGGACAGCTTTGTTTATGTAGTTGGTTTTGTGTATTTTCCTATTACAGGTTCCCAGAAGTAGACCAATTCGATTAGAAAATTAAATATTTTAAAGTCTCTTTTACACATACCGCTCAATTAAGTTGTTTTCCATAGGGATTTAAAATGTGTTGCCTTTTAAGATTATTTTAGAAATTTTACTTCCCTGTGCCAACGTGATATTATGAGACCTTGAACAGTAAATTATGTTTTGACTAAATGAATTCCAACTATCATGTACATGCAGTAGAATGCATCTGATATGTGATACTGCATAATTTCCCCATATTTTGCATATTGTTGAGGACAAATCCATTGGTCTTTGAATACAGTTAGCAAGCCAAATACAAAACCAAACTTTTGTCTTTTTTTTTTAAATTTTGTATTTAAATGCAATTTAGTTAACATAGTGTATTATTAGTTTCAGGGGAATCAAAATTTTGTCTTCTTTCTGTTAGGTTGGACTATTCCTCCTTACATACATTTCTACTCTTAAAGGAAAATAAGGATAATTTTGACTCCTGCCTGCGTTTTGCCAGTATATCTCACTTAACCTAATACTCCAAATATGTTCAATATAAGTACCTGTTCTGAAAATTATTTTCCAAAGGTCAGTTGAGTTCTGTAATGTCTTTCTTCAGGATCCAGTGAAGGACGGTGAGGCAAAGATCAAGGCCGACTACGCACAACTTCTTGAAGATATGCAGAACGCATTTCGTAGCCTTGAAGACTAGAACTGTGATTTCTTTCCTTCCTTTCCTCAGCAAGCTCCTCTCGTATGTGTGTATTTTCCTAAATTTCTCATCTCCAAACCCTTTGCTTCTTTATTGTGCAGCTTTGAGACTAGTGCCTATGTGTGTTATCATTTGTTTCTCTGTTTATCTGGTAGGTCTTATATAAAACAAACATTCCTTTGGTCCAGTGTTTGAAGGGCCTCCATGATCCTTTCTCCGAAGTGGTGAATGTAGTAAATATGACGTATAATGGCTACACTACTGTAAACTTGTCTGTAGAGTGACATGCCTCCTTGTCCTAGGTTTCCCTTTCCTCATCGCCATGAAATTCTAAACAGGACTACTGCATGTACTCTCTTTGCAATAGATTTGGAATGGAAGGCCAGATTTCTATATATTTTGACAGGTACTTTGTGAAATGACTCAATATCTGTGTGGTAAGGTTATTTGCAGCTTAGCATTTTGCTAAGTAACTGCTTTGCAGGATATAATTGCTTTTTTAAAAACATGAATGATTAATGTTCCAATTATGCATTGCTTTCCCCAGTGTAAATCAGGAATGTTTATAGGAAACTGTTGGGAACTCTACTGTTTTTAAAACAGGCATTTGTGGGACTCAGCACAGTATATGAATCAGTACCCTCTAAAAAAAAAGTGGAAAAGGAGCCAGGTGGTCAAACTTAAACATCATCTTGTTAAAGCATATTTTATTTCAGTATGAAAAATTCAGTATCAAGGACTATACTCCTACGTTACTAGGAAATTCTTTTTAAAATCACATTTAAAACAATCACCGGGAACTTGATCCACATCACACCCTTTTCTTTTCCTTAAACGTCTTAGAAGCCTGAGCTTCTAAGAATCACGTGGCAGTGTGATGGGCAGTAAAATGCCACAGAGAAGGTATTCAGTGTGGTTAAAGGCTGTTTGCACCATTAAGGACCAGCTGGACTGTAGTAATTCTTGGGGCCAGAGTGGCATTACATTTTTACAAGATAATGATATGTGTCATGTGTTGGTATGTTTGTTTGCTTAGTGAACTTTTGAACACCCAGTTTACCAGTTTACTGGCTCAAAAGATTTCTCGGAATATCTGTAGCAATAACAGCATAACAGTTTCCATTCTGTTTAATAGGGGCGAAATTAATTCTTACATCTGCCGATGACAGAATCTGGGTCATGTGAAAAAAAGATCATTTCATCCTGTCTTTTCAGTATATGTTCTAAAATAATAATTTCTGTGTCTGTATAAGGCACACTGCAGAACAGCTCTGAGAGCAACAGTTTCTCCTTAACTCTTTCTGACCAATAGTGCTGGCACCATTGCTTCCTCTTTGGGAAGAGGAAAGGGTATATGAACATGTCTAACAATCTCAAATACCCAAATAGCATAAATAAAGTATTTATTTTATGCCTCAGTATATTATTATTTAATGTTTAGGTAACATATTTCTTTTGGTCCGTTAAGGAAAGATGCCGTGAGTAGAGAATTCAGCTGTAGTTTGTTGAAATCCTTGCAGATTGCATGTTTTCACAGTGGCTTGCTATTCTGGGTAGATATTCTTCCATGCATCTTTTTTTTTTTAACCTTTCCGAATATTGGAAGATAAAAATTATGCAGTGATTTGTTGAGATGCGGACTTAATGGTGCTGCTTTATCAGTTTGCTTCCAATGTGGCCTCCTACCCAGAGGCCCTAAGACCAGTGGAAATGAAAAGGATTTCAAAAATGTTCTATTCCTACCTTAAACCTACCAGCAAACTAGGATTGTGATAGTAATGAATGATATGATGAAGAAAGTTTGACCAAGTTTGTTTTTGTTGTTCTGAATTTACAATGTAATTCCTACTCCCTTTTAAGAATGTTGATGTATGGGTGTGAAGATGCTGGAGATGGAAGATGCTCTGATATTCATTGTAAGTATCCCTCCACCTATATGTTGTAGAATTTCAAATTGGTCACTGATTATATTTCTTTGGTAAGAATGTGTTAAAATTACCACAATCTTTTAAAAAGATGATGTAGTTCTATATTTATTGTGCTATGCCTGGTCCTAAGTGGAGCCAGTTAAACAAGTTTCATATGTATTTTTCCAGTGTTAAATCTCACACATTGTACCCTTTGGAAATTCCTTCCATCCTGAAGAACGAATAGAAGAGACCATATATATTGCCTCCTTATCCTTGAGATTTCACTATCTTTATGTTAAAAGTTGTGTATAATTGTTAAAATCTATGAAAGAATAAAAAGTCGATTTAAATTAACATTTTTGTGTGTGTGTGTATATTTGCTAGAAAACCTACCACCTATTTGTATTTTGACTTACTGTTTTCAGTATGAACTTTAAAATTTTTCGTTTCTCCCTTTCTTTATAGATTATTAAGATCATGAAATTGAATTGGGGCCCTCACGATAGACTGCAAGAAGTCCTATAATCATATACCAGTATGATTTGGAAGTGTAGTACACAGCATCCCATGCCATCCTGAATATTACTTTAAATTGAAAAGGTGAATCGTTTATAAAAATGCACTTATAAATTAAAGGATATCAGTGGTACTCATTTCTATTTTTGACAAATGAACTAAAGTCTTGTGATTCATGATTTTGCAAGCCAAATCATTAAAGATCCAATGTAGCAACATGTTACTTGGGACATATTTTATTTCTTTAAATGTATTTTTAAAATTTCCCAGGGAGTAAAGAGGAGTGTGAAATGAACCACTCTGTATTAGTATATTACTATCAAGTGTCAAAGTTATATAGAGAAATACTTAAAAATTCATAGGAAAGCTTATTCATTATATAATGTTTGGGTAATTTTTAGTCCGCTTGGTAATATCCCAGTATCACTGGGTTATTCTTTTAATGTATTGCTATAATATAAAAGCACAGGGAAGGAAAGCAACTTTCCCAAGTGGGCTGTGATAAAATGCCACTGAAGTTGTTTTAAGGGCCCCTCTTAGTTTGTGTTACCCCAGAAGTTAACTCTGAGACAAGTAGTTGACTACAGGAAGTTTATTTGGGATGTGACCTCAGGACACACCCATAGGGGAGTAAAGACAGAATTGAACGAAGCCAATAAAAATTCATTATTAAATGATATAACACTTTGGACTATTAAGCACGACGCTGCTGTGGAGTTCTGGGAGCAGCCGAAGACTATGCACCTCAGTTATCCCACCTGTGGTGCAAGAGAACTGGAGTACTTGCCTCCGTCATTGATTGACAGCCAGCTCGTCAGTCATCCAGTGAAGGCTGTTCCCACAAAGACGGAGAGTCAATGCCCAGCACTTGCATACAGGTAGATGGGGCACTGGTGGCCACAGAAAACCCCGCAAAGAGATTTGGGTGCAGGTTGTTGGGAGGTTGGGCTGGTGTGCAGTGAAATGGTAGTCACGGTCAAGATTTAGGTGGGACACAACCAGCAACTGCTTCAGACTTCTCAAGAACCCAGGGCAAAAAGCTCATTCAATCAGTAACCGAAAAGCCATTGTTCTACAAAATAAGGAAGCACCCTGTAAAAAAATCTGGACACTCCTTGAACCCAGGCAGCCTGATGCCAGAGAACATACTCTTAATCAGCACACTACATTCTGCCTCTGTATTGGAAGTTTCTAGAAGAGAAGATGTTCTTTAAACAGCAAACAGTACACCTATTACGGTTATAAATAGGCAGGTGTGGGGTTTAATACTTCTGCAATAAAGCAGCATCTTAGATTAATAAGGATTTGGGTCATGTATTCCAACCTTCTCGTTAACACAGAAGAGGAAATTGAAGTCCAGAGAGGTTGACTGATTTGCCTTATGCTGTACTGCCACTTAGCTGAAGTTCAAGCCTTCTGATTTCTAGTGTCTCTTTGTACTAAATCATGTATGTACTACATACATACATACATACATATGTATGTACTTTTCATTCAGAACCGGGAAGTTGGTTTGAATAAATGTGACATAAAAAGACAGATACACCAGAAGAAAAGTGGGGAGAAATGACTGGCTGAACAAGGTAGTCATAGACAGTGTGATGACTCATTTTAAGAAGAAGGAAAACATGACTGAGAAACAGAGTTTGAACCAGAGTTTAGGGAGGTGAGTCTGGAAATAAATAACCATTTTTTTCAAAATTACAAGAAGTCATCAAAGTATGGAGGAACAAGAACAATTAATGACAAATACCTTAAAAGGACTTGTATTCAGGGGCGCCTGGGTGGCACAGCGGTTAAGCGTCTGCCTTCGGCTCAGGGCGTGATCCTGGCATTGTGGGATCGAGCCCCACATCAGGCTCCTCCGCTAGGAGCCTGTTTCTTCCTCTCCCACTTCCCCTGCTTGTGTTCCCTCCCTCGCTGGCTGTCTCTATCTCTGTCGAATAAATAAATAAAATCTTTAAAAAAAAATAAAATAAAAGGACTTGTATCCAGAATGCATAAAGAACTACACGTCAAAACAAAGACAAAACAAAAAAATGACAGATTTTGGTAGATAAATGGGTAAAAGACCTGACAGGCACCTCACAAAATAGCCCATTAATATATGAGAAAAATGCTTAGCTTCTAGTCACCAAGGAAATGCAAATTAAAATTACAATGTGATAGCATTTCATACCCACTAGAAGGACTAAAATGGAAAGAACAGAAGCCAAGTGTTGCTGAGGACGAGGAGCAGCCAGAACTGTCATACGTGTGGGAATATAAATTTGTACAATCAGTTTGGAGAACTATTCTGGTAGTATCTACAAAGTTGAATTAGGAATACCTAATCACCTAGGAATCCCATTCATAGGTCTATCCGATTTCTACAACAGAAATGAATACATATATGTTCACCAAAAGACATGGACCAAGATGTTCATAGCAGCACTATTTGTAATAGCCCCAAACTGAAAACCACCTAAACGGTAGTTTGGAAGAACGGACAGGAAAATTGCATGTTCACACGATGAAACAGTATATAGAAATGAGAGTTAATGCAGCAACATGTATGAATCTCACAAATAATAATGGTTAAAGAAGCCAAACCAAAGATCACACACTATATGATTCCATTTATATAGAATTCAAAGCCATAAAACTAATACGTGGTGTTTGAAGTCAAGATAGCAGTTACACATGGTGGAGAGGGGGTATTACAGTAGGAGGCTAGCATATGGGGGATTTCTGGGTGTTGCCGCTCTGATTCTTGTGGGTCCTGCTTACATGGGTGTGCTCATTTTGTAAGAATTCACACACATGATTCAAGCACTTTTCTGTACCTATGTCATATTTAGTAAGTTTACCAAAAGAAAAAAACTTAACACTGAAGGATTTCTATTTAGTTAAAGTAGCTTTGTTGGGCTCCACTTAAAAATTTTTTAAAAATTAAAAATTAAAAAAAATAAAGTAGTTTTTCACTGAGAAATGTTTAGAGGTGGTTTTAAAATGCTTTTAAGTTCTACCTAATAATCAAATCATGTTTTTGTTTGAATTTTAAACTTGCACTTTTCTAGAAGCGGTGATAGATTTGAATTTTTCAGTTCAGGAACTCTCAGTTCTCTTTGCGACCAGTAATTTACTTTGTCAAACAGGTGACCAGGATTTGGGGAATAGTCCATTCATAGAGCAGTGAAGCTAATGAGACCACACAGACATGCTACAGCGAGTCACAAGTATGTGTTCAGACGTCCATGAATACATATCACAGTCCTCCAAGTAGCAGTGGACGACTATAAAAAGAAGGTTTGATGTTTTAAATAAGCATATGTGTCTTGATCAGCTGTTTCTGAAACCTGAAACATATGGGGCTGTATTTATGATAGATTCCCAGACCCACCCTAAATGGACTGAATTGAAATGTATTCTAGGGGAAAGGTACAGGAGTCAATTTAACAAACATCCCAGGTAATTCTTAGCAGGGGGCAAATCTCGTGAAACAGGTATCTTAGTCAATGCTTAGACCTGAAAGGTAACAAAAGAGACTAAGTAAGTAGCCTCCAAATGTTAACTAGTTGTGCCACAATCTCAGAGTTACAAAATTTTACTGAACCATGTATCCTATTTAAGACATCCCTCGTTACTGACCTTAAACACTGCTGTGCTGATTTACATGTATTCTGACTGATTTAGATTCTGAATAATCTGACAGGAGGACAAAGTATTCCAAAACCATGGCATTTGAACAGTAGTAATTGTTATATGTACGGATTTCAAGCAGCATCGTTAACAGTATTTACTGAATAGACGGGCAGTTTCTCTTCTGCCCATTTCTTTATATGCAGGCAAATTCAAAAAGGAATCAAAATTCTGTGACATATTTGAATTTTGTCATACACAGGCTTAGTTTGTGAATATAATTACAAAAGGTATAATTTAGTTCCATTTTTTAAAAACAGCATTTGTCTTGGGATTCAAATTCTTCTTTAAAAAATCCATTAAGATAATTTTTTAGGTTGATTTTTCAACCGTCATCTGAATAGCTCTTATACTAGTATAACTTCCAAATAGCTAATAACATCTAGCATTTACTAGATGACTTAAAATTGCACTAAAAGTTTTGGATACCCTGTATAAAAGCCAAATTGCCTTCAATCACATAAAATCATATTCGTGGCCTTTATTTTTAAGTTTCGTGCCTTATTTTAAAGCCATTATGAAGACCTTTGATACTTGTCCTGAAAACACGATTTAGGACCGTATTTCCTCAAGTGCAGCATTGCAGGTTAGATTCTCTAGAGACAAGCTGAGATGGAGATGGGGGTGCAAGTCGTTCCTTCGGAATCGACATTGAGTAAAGAAGGGGCAAAACAAGGTGTGCACGGTGGAAATCAAAATACAAAGTACGCCTGACAAAGACTAGGCCACTCCCGTGAGGAAGCTCTGGAGCAAATCCCGCCAATCACAGTTGACACACATCTGGCTGAAATGGCCGACCCTTATTACTCCTGCCTCCCTTGGACTCCAGGTTGAGGCTGCCCTGTGAGGACATAATCTCAGGTGAGGTGGCATCTGCAAACCTGACCCAGAAGGAGCTCACAGCAGAAGGCTGTCCACTGAACACTCCTGGCAGCTGGTCAACATGTTACATGCATGGCTTTCCTTGAAGGGAGATCTGCACAGCACAGCTCTGTCCATGAATTGGTTTTCAGAGAAAGACATGAATAGCATACATGCCAATGTACAGAGGTGAACTTTTAGTACTTCATATCCAAGGCTTCAAGGATTTGCTTAGGGAGGTAGCCAAACAGTAATTATTAAAAGTGAGTTATTGTTAAAGAAAAATATGAAGTATAGAAAGTTCTACACAGTAAGAAGATGCAACAAAAATCATGAAGGTGGTCTTCAGAAACCACAGCAACACTGCCTGTAAGTTAGCAGCCAGAACGACTGTTGTAGTGCCTGTTAAAATAGAAGTGCTTGCCAAATACTTTTTAAAAGGACCCTGAATGTTGGCTTGATTCCACATAGAAACTCATCATCAAACGCAAAACTCTCCAGATGTGACATTCAAAAATAATAAAACATATTTCTCAAGGTTGGAATCATGTGACTGTTAACTTACTCAAAAAATTAAAATTAAAAATTAAATGAAATAGAATAACTGAACAAGACACGATTTCAAATAAATGTTTTCCTGTAGGAGCACTTATCGCTACTACCTTGTTTAAACTACTTGCAGGTAAGCTTGAGAGTTCACTCTTAGAATGCTCTTTTTAATAACCCTAATTAAATAAATCCCTGTTATTTACAGAGCTGCTCAAGTAGGAAATTGCACAACGTACTTCTAAAGCTGCTTTGTTTCTTCGAGGTGTCTTTTTGGGCTTCCCAACGGGGATTGTGCGTGTGCCGCATCGCCTGTATTTTATCCCAAATTCAGTGATCAACTTACTTGGACCCTCAAGGCATTGATTAGATTATAACTTTAGTTACAATTCTTTGCCCATAAAAAAAATGGCCTATATAGAATCACTAAGTTGTATACCTGAAACTAATATAATGCTGCATGTTAATTATACTTGAATAATTTTTTAAAAATGATCCATGTCGCTTTACCAAATCCTCAAAATATACGTTCATGAGAAGATTAAACTAACCCTTGAAACTGTGTAAACAGAAACACAATCCATAGAGTCTATATATTGAGCAGAAAGGGAGAGATGCACCTTGATTTTACAGCAAATTGGGATGAAGTATAAATCCTGTCAATTTAAATGTTATGAACTGAAAATTAGATACTTCATTAAAATAATTTACTCCACACATGACAGGAACAATGGGCTTGCTTTTTTGAGAGAAGAATTCCTGAATGACAGTGACAATAATATGTTTAATTAAATGTATATATATGTGCATTTCTTACTAGAGCTTTAAACCACGGCTGTTTTCAATATCATCCCCATCATCCATTGCTCCTGTTCCAGTAGGCTCTTGCCCCTTTGTCTAAGAGCAGGGACAAAATATCATGGTCAGTGAGAGCATAAGATCTCAAGTTAGACTGTATGGTTTTCAAATCCCAGCTTTGCTACATACTAGCTGTGCAACCTTGGGCAATTAATTTAACCTCTCAGTTTTTTGGGTTTTTTTTAAAGATTTTATTTATTTATTTGACACAGAGAGAGACAGCCAGCGAGAGAGGGAACACAGGCAGGGGGAGTGGGAGAGGAAGAAGCAGGCTCCCAGCGGAGGAGCCTGATGTGGGGCTCGATCCCAGAACGCCGGGATCACGCCCTGAGCCGAAGGCAGACGCTTAACGACTGCGCCACCCAGGCGCCCCGAACCTCTCAGTTTTCTTATCTGTAAAATAGGGATGATAAAAATATCTGTTTTAGTTAGGATTAGGTTTAACTTGAGTAACAGAAATCCAAAATAATGTGGTTAAAATGAGGTCAAAGCTTATCTCTTTTACAAAAATGTAAGCATCCCAGGACTGGTAAAATGGATCATGACTTTCCGGTACTCAAGTTTGTTTGTTCTCCATCCTCAGTACATGTCTTTCATCCTCAAGTCCAAAATGGCTGCTCCAGCTCCTGCCATCAAGCCTACAAAGCATATTCCATCCATCAGGAATAAGAAAAACATCCTTTTCCGACATAAAACTGGCCCATACTTAGTTACAAGGCCATATCTATCTGCAAAACAAATTGGAAGATGTAACCTTCATTCCAGGAAGCCATGAACCACGATCATGACTTTCTCATGATGGTAATCTCATCATCATCTCAAAGATCAGTTTCTTAGTAATGGATGATGGTGGCATCATCCCTAGGGATGTTTGGGAAATTTATGAAGGTCTTTAAAATGAGTCACAGTGAACATGTGTGTGTGTGTGTGTGTGTGTGTGTGTGCCCATGTGCATGTTTTGAATGGGGACTTCTTTGCCAGTGGCATTTAGTGGGCAGGGCCAAAGACACTAGATATTTTGAAATGTGAAGGAATAAAAAGTCACCCTGTCTTCCTCATGAATCTCACATGTTCCACCAGACATTTACATAGGTTAAGCACTTGTTTATAATTATCTGTTCCTACATTAATATAAGTTTTAAATTTAATATCATCAAATTTACTTATCCTTCATGATTGGTACTTTTTTGTGTCTTGTTTTGAAAATCCTGGAATTCATGAAGATATTCTCTAATATTATCTTCTGAAGTTTAAATTATTGGTCTTTCACATTTAGGTGTGGTGGAAGGTAGAAGAATCCAATTTCATTTTCCACAGGAATGCGTGATATTTGCAGAACCAGTTACTGTAAGCCCGTCCTTTCCCCATGGCTATGCAGTATCACTTCTGTCCTAAATCAAGAGTTCACATAAGTGAGGAATTTCTGAGTTGCCTATCAGTTTTCATTGCTCGTAGTTGTCTATCTCTGTACTATTACTACTCTGTTTTTACTAATGCAGTTTTATAATAAATTTTGATATATAACAGAACAAATCTTACCACTTTGCTGTTCTAATTTTGGCTGTTCCTTGCAATTCTAGAATGAGATTATAATTTTAATTAGATGTCTAGTTAATCTAAATTTTTTAGAAGATTTTATTTACTTATTTAAGAGAGAGAGACAGAGAGCGCGCAAGCGGGGGAAGGAGCAGAGGGAGAGGGAGAGGGACAAGCAGACTCTGCAATGAGTGTGGAGCCTGATGTGGGGTTCGATTCCAGGACCCTGAGATCAGGACCTGAGCTGAAACCAAGAGTCAGACTCTTAACTGACTGAGCCACTGAGTCACCCCTATATTTAATCTAAATTTGAGGGATATTTGACATTTTAAAATACTGAATATTCCAATTTATGAACATGCTACATGATTCCATTTATTTTTATCTTCTTTAAAGCTTCTTAATATCTATTTAAAAATTTTTTTTAAAGACGTCCAGTACAATTCTTGTTAGATTTATTCTTAAGCATTTAATATTTTTATAGGCAATGCATGTATTTAGCTCTCTAAAAATATTTTTGTTTCAAAAAGACATAAGGAACAGGGACTTGAAGAGATATTTATTTAAATACCTATGTTCATAGCACCATTTTTCACAATCACCAAAAGCGGGAAGCAGCTCAAGTGTCCACTGGATGAATGGATAAATAAAACATGGTTTGTACATACAATGGAACATTATTCAGCCTTAAAAATGAAGGAAATTCTGATACATACTACAACATAGATGAACATTGAAGTTATTTTGCTAAGTGAAATAAGCCAGTCACAAAATGAAAAATACAACAGCATTCCATTGATGTGGGGTTCTCATAGTAGCCAAATTAATAGAAAGTATTCTGGTGGATGCCAGGAGCTGGGAGAAAGAGGTATGGGTATCATTGCTTAACGGGTATGGAATTACAGTTTGGGAAGATGAAAACAATTCTGTAGATGGCTGCACAACAACGTGAATGTACTTAATGCTGCTAAACTGTATACTTAAAAATAGTTAAAATGTTAAGGGGTATCTGGCTGGCTCGTTTAGTAGAATATCTGACTCTTGATCTCCAGGTTGTGAGTTCAAGCTCCATGTTGGGTGTAGAGCTTACAATTAAAAAAAAAAGTAGTTAAGGGGACACCTGGGTGGCTCAATTGGTTAAGCGTCGGCCTTTGGCTCAGGTCTTGATCCCAGGGTCCTGGGATCAAGTTCCACATCAGGCTCCACGCTCATTGCAGAGTCTGCTTCTCCATCTGCCTGCCACTCCTCCCGCTTGTGCTCTCTCACTCTCTCTCTGACAAATAAAAAAAATAAAATATTTTTAAAAATAATTAAATGTTAAGTTTTGCATTTATATATGTTTTACCACAACAAAATTTTAAAAACAAAAAACAAACAAAAACAAAACCCTAGCATAAGGTATACTTCACAAAAGCAACTACTTTTTCTGTTTACTTCCGGAAATTTCCCATATACACAAATACATACTTAAAAACCTTCAGAAGCATAATATACATGTTATTATATATCTGGTTTCTTTTTTACTTAATAATACATGTTAGAGAGCTAACCATTTGTCTGCATAAACTTCTGTATCACTATTTCTAAAGACCTGGTATGTTGCATGGCTATGTCATTGTTTTATTTTTACTTATTTTTTATTTTAATTTTAAATTAAACTTTCTTTTAGATAATTGTAGATTTACATGCACTTGTAGGACATGATGTAGAAATAACATGTACCCTTTATTCAATTCCCCCCAGTGGTAACATCTTGCAAAACTATAGTATAATATCATAACCAGGATAATAGCATTGATACAATTCACCAGTCTCCTTCAGATTTCCCCAGGTTGCCCTCTCTTGGTGTGTGTGTGTGTGTGTGTGTGTGTGTGTGTGTGTGTGTGTATTTAGTTCTATGAAATTTCATCACATATATAGGTTCAGGTATCTACCACTAGTCAAGATACAGAACAGTTCCAACACCACAAGGATCCCTGCTATTGACCTTTTGTAACCACACCTCCTTCCCTCCTACCATCTCTTTGCTCTCCAACCCATCCCTAACCCCGTATAACCACAAGACTCAATTTTTACAAAATTTTTTCATGAAAAATTTCAAATATTCAGAAAAGTGGAGATAATGGTATAATAAACTCCAGGGGTGCCTGGCTGCCTCAGATGATCGAACACTGGATCTTGGAGTCATGAGTTCAAGCCCCACGTTGGGGATGGAGATTACATTAAAAAATAAAATTAAAAACAACAACAATAAAAAGACTCAAGATGTCAGTTAACTAGGTTGAACAATTATTTATATTTTGCCACATTTTATTTATTATTTTTGCTGAACTGTTTTGAAGCAAACCATACCTGTCATGAAATTTCTCCACTAAATATTTCAAAATCCATCTGCAAAAAGTAAGGGCCTTTCTTTCTTTCTTTCTTTCTTTCTTTCTTTCTTTCTTTCTCCTTCTTCTTCTTCTCCTTCTCCTTCTCCTTCTCCCCCTCCTCCTCCTCCTCCTCCTCCTCCTCCTTCTTCTTCTTCTTCTTCTTCTCCTTTTTTTTTACATAACCACAATAACTGACAGTTACATAACCCGATAACCACGATTATCATGCTTAGCAAAAATAATTTCTTAATATTAGCTAATACACAGATGGTATTTACATTTCCCCAATTGTTTTTAAATAAATTCTTAGGATTTATTTTTTTTCAAATCAGAATACAGATAAGATCCACACATCACATTTGGTTCTGATGCCTCTTTAGTTTTTTAAATCTAGAGTGGACCTCTTTTTTATTCATGTCATAGATTTGTCTTCACCCCATATTCTGGATCTAATTGCTTCCTCATGGATTCATTTATTTTCTTCTTTCATCCACTTCATTTATGCATGTCAGTATATATGGTATCTTTTTAAGTAAACTTCTCTTATTAAAGTGTACAAACAGAAAAGTGCAGCTTGGGTTTTCACCAAATGACCACTCATAAGTAAATAACAACCAGACATACAATCAGATCATTAGGGGCACCCACAAGACCCTCCAAGCCACCAACCCACCCGAGAGGTAACCATAATACTGAGGTCTAAAGACATGGCATTTACATTTGAATATTTTATGAATGGAATTATTAGAATGTTTCCCTATTATCTGGTTTCTTTCATTCCGAATCCTATTTGTGAGAAGCATCTGTGTTTTTGCAGGTAGCCATTATTTTATTGTTATTTTCATCCGTCTATATATTCAATTGTGTGGCTATATCATTATTTATCAGTCTTGCTGATAATAAATATTTGAGTTGGTTCAATTTGGGGACTACTGCATATAATATTGCTATGAGTATTCTTTTATATGTCTGTTGGTGTATATTTGAATGCATATTTTTGGCATAGCCCAAGGAGTGGAAGCACTATGACATAGGGTATGCTTATGTTAAAACTTTAGTAGTTATTGACAGTTTTCCAAGTGATTCTACCAATTTATTCTCCTAACAACAGCAAATGAGAATTCTAGTTCTCTACATTCCATCAACACTTGGTATTGTCAATCTTTGTAATCTAATCCATCTGTGGGTAGTTGGTGGCATCTTACTGTTTTAATTTGTCTTTTTCTTATGGTTAATGAGACTGAGGGCCATTCCTATGTTTACTGGATGTATGAAATACCTGTTCAAGTAATTTGCCTATTTTAAAATTGAGCTGTCTTGCTTTTTCTTGTTGACTTGTAGTTGTTTTAGATTGTGAATGCAAGTCCTATGATGATTATGTGTTTAAACAAATCCTGTGTGTGTGTGTGTGTGTGTGTGTGTGTTAAAACTGATCATGGGTTTACATGTTGTCAGCCGATCTTGACTATAAGACTCTTATATTTCACCTAATGATCTTAGCAGCCATTGATGATTATTGCCTTGATCGACATTGCCCAATAGAACTTTCAGTTAATGGAAATGTTCTAAATCTGTGCTGTCAGTATGGTAGCTACTCAATCGAGCACTGAAATGTAGTGCTGTGACTGAGGAGCTGAATTCTAATATCAATTAGCTTAGACTTACTTATTTTTTAAAGGATTTTATTTATTTATTTATTTATTTATTTATTTATTTATTTAGAGAACATGAGCTGGGGGAGGAGCAAAGGGAGAGAGAGAATCTCAAGAAGACCCTGTGCTGAGCTTGGAGCCTGATTTGGGGCTCGATCCCATGACCCTGAGATCATGACCTGAGCCAAAATCAAGAGTCAGATTCTTTTTTTTTTTTTAAAGATTTTTTATTTATTTATTTGACAGAGATAGAGACAGCCAGCGAGAGAGGGAACACAAGCAGGGGGAGTGGGAGAGGAAGAAGCAGGCTCACAGCGGAGGAGCCTGATGTGGGGCTCGAGCCCATAACGCCAGGATCACGCCCTGAGCCGAAGGCAGACGCTTAACCACTGTGCCACCCAGGCGCCCCAAGAGTCATATTCTTAATGGACTGAGCCACCAGGCACCCCTTAATTAATTTAAATTTAAATAGCAAATTGTGGTTAGTGGTTACTCTATTGGAGAGTACAAGTGTAGGCTCATTATTTCATGCTTGTGATATCCAATTTTATCATCCCTTCTACACTTGTTAGGTGAGATTCTTCTAGAAAAAAGGACATCCAGGATGGCTTTATATTAAATTCACAGCTTGAAGTTTCTTTGGACCAATGAGTGTGAATATGGTCTGCAAGACAGAATAATGGTTGGTTTATAATTACAAACTTTCACGTATGTGCTCCCCAACTACCATCTAATTTCTTGTAGGTGAGAATATGGGATGGGTTTTCTTCAAGTTCACTCCCTGCTTTGTGGGAAGATGGTTCCCATTAGAGTCTCCACACTGGGATTTTGTCTTCTGTCATTCTCTTCACTGGGCCTTGAAAACTAAACCTTAGAGTTTGGCCAGGTTCAGGGCAAAAGCAGCTGCATTACTCAACTCATTTTTCTGTGTTCCTTAGACATTGGCCTGATAACTCTTATTATCTTGTCAGATCTCTGATGATTTGCAGAAGATTTCTGAAAATATCTTACGTTTTTAGTTATTCTTAGTGGGAGTTTTGTCCAATGATGTGGCCCACCTTATTTCCAAAACTAGAAATGGGACTCTATCATGTATTCTTTAAACCTCACAACAACTTTGAGAAGGAGTAACTATTATTCCTCTTTTTTCCCCAGATAAGCAGATGAGGCCCATAGAAGAAACTTGCACACGATCACACAGCTAGTAGACATTGGAGCCAGAATTTAAACCCACTTCTATTTGACTCAAGCCTTTTCCCTTAAACACCCAACTACATACATTATTTAGATTGAAGACTTCCAGTGGCTTTTATGAAAAGTAGTTTAACTTTTCAATTTTGCTTTTTAAAAGTATTAGATAACAAGGAACCCAGATGCTAAATAAAAAGATGTTTAAATACGTATTAACAGCTACTACCAAAAAGTTCTGTAGTTAAAATACATATCTGAAGTAAATGGTGAGGTGTTAGGATAAAAGAAGAAAGAGCACAAATAAAAATAATATTTGTAGTTGTCCCAGTTGGTAAACCGGCCATAGCTCCTTTACCAGACCAACTGTGTGTTGGCAGCCAAGAACTCACAGCACACTTGTACTGAAACTTGCCCTCAACCAACAGGAAGTGGCCCATCTGGCAATGTCTAGAAGGTTATGGACTCTGTGTCCGTGCTCCCCCGGCCCCCGTACCCAGTGGTCACAAGCCAATATGAGAGTATTAAAGACCAATCTTCTTGCCTCAAGGAGACATGAGTCTGTGAGAACATTCATTCTCTAGAGCTCCCTGTGGAATCAGGCTCAACATCCCTCATCAGTGTCTCCTCTCCTTTCCTGCTTCCCTCACTCCCTTACACATTTCTTCAGAGCAGCACTCCCCTCAGGAAATCACTCACATGATTCCGCTCACACTCAGCTTCCAGGGAACTGAACTGAATACATTGCCTTCCATTTCCTCCCTCTGCTCCATTTTCTTTTCCACAGAAATCCTCACTGAGTAGAAATGACTGCATACTCTGATTTTTCCAGCCATGTTGAATATGGTCAGGCAAGCATCTTGTTCTGAGTTTTCACTAAAAGATGGTCTTGCAATTTTAGCCTTCAGGGTGTCTGGGTGGCTCAGTCTGTTAAGCGTCTGCCTTCAGCTTCGGTCATGATCTCAGGGTGCTGGGATAGAGTCTCACATCAGGCTCCCTGCTCAGCAGGGAGTCTGCTTCTCCCTCTCACTCTTACTCTCCCCCTCTCACTCAAATAAGTAAATAAAATCTTAAAAAAAAAAAAAGAAATTGTAGCCTTCATTTCAAGGGAATTGAGAATTCATGTCCACATCTTTTTCTTCTGTATCTTTCTTCTGTTCTAGGATCTGAATCACATATAGATGCTATTTTCCAAGGGGTGTACTTAATTTTAAATGCACCATCGTGTGGCCAAGGTAAGTTACGCACTGGTATTAGTAGTCTCTGCTTCCGACAAACATAGCCACACAAAAAATACTACCTATTTTAAAATTTGAATGTATTTATCATTGAGGTCTAATCTCAATGAACACAGTTTCTAGTCTTACCTTTAGTAGGCAGAATTAACACTTATCCATGAATTATAACTGCTAAATTGCAAATGATCTCACTAGAGATTTTTTTAAAAATGATACTCCTATGGCCTGTTAGATTCAATAAAATGGATAATGTAGTTTCTAAATATATCTGATTTTCAGGAAGAATATTATATGAAAGAAAACATTGTCTCAATATGTTTGATGATCTCTAAATTCAATTACACTATCAGTAGTGTGAAACATTTGCTTATATCTTTGTAAAAGCAAAGTGTTCCTATGCGAAATAGCAATGCTAAAATTGCGAAGTTATAGATGTGGTTAAGGCACAGGGATAGGAGAGGGGTGAGAGGGATGACGGGTCGAATTCAGTTATGTTTATTTATTTAACATCATAAGTTATAGTGCTCCATTAGATAATTAATATAAGGCATCCCATTTCAGAAATTGGCTCCAGGCGGATTTAAATAAGTCACAGTTCAATGAAATGCAATCTAGAAACCCAATACCTTTAGCAAATGACGTAGCCAGTCTCTCAGTTTGCACTTCTCTCTTTTACCCCAACACTAGCTTCTATTGCACATGTATCCTTCACCTTGACCAGTCTCTAAAGTTGTTCTGTCCAGTGGATCTCTTCCTCCTCTCCCAGAAAATGTAATCTTTTCTTGGTCTTTAACTTCTTTTGGCTCTCTGTTAAACTTCTCTACTGGCTTTTCCCTAGTAGGTTAAAAATATATTCCAGCCACTTGCACCTTACAAAAACCATTCAAATCAAAACAAAAACTTCTGTCAATCTAATGTTCAATAAGCAACACTATAAATAAAAGGATAATTATTTCTGTTAATTGTTTTCTAGTTACTTAAAAATACCATGAAATAAATCATGCATATAGAAGAACATATAATATTTACATGGACAATTTAACAATATAGATATATATGTATCCATTACTCAGATTAAGAAATAGAACATTTAAGTATCATAGAAACCTGCCCTCCATCGATTGCATCCATCTTCCTTCCCTTAAAGATAAACATTACTCTGACATCTGTGTTGACCAGTTCCTTCTTTTAATTTATAGATTTGCTGGGCACCTGGGTGGCTCCGTCAGTTAAGCGCCTGCCATTGGCTCAGGTCATGATCCCGGGGTCCTGGGAGTTGAGTCCCGGGTTGGGCTCTCTGCTCTGCAGGGAATCTGCTTCTTCCTCTGCCCCTCCTCCCACTCGTTCTCTCAATCTCTCTCTCTCTCAAATAAATAAATGAAGTCTTTAAAAAAAATTCATAGATTCGCCACCTACATATGTATCTCTAAATAATATATTCCGAAGTTTAAAACAAAGAAAAAGAAGAGAACAGCAGAGTAACAAGCAAGCAGCAAGCAGCAATCTTTCTGTGGGAGGGAGGATAGTGCTCCCACCATCGGCTAATGGCTTCCAGGAGAAAATCGACTCAACAGAGCCTACGGGTCATGATAGGGCCTCAGTTTCCCTGAGCATTTACAGAAATCCTTTCCAAGGAAGTCAATGGGCAAGGGTCTTCCAGCATCCTGGCAAGCATAGGGCTCACCATAATTTGGGCCCTTAGACCAGATACAAGACATTTAGCAAATATGTGGTAAGAGAGGGGCGCCTGTGTGGCTCAGTCCGTTAAGCATCTGCCTTCTGCTCAGGTCATGATCTCGGGGTCCTGGGATTGGGTCCTGCATCGGGCTCCCTGCTTAGCTCCCTGCTCAACAGGGAGTTTGCTTCTCCCTCACCCCCTCTTGTGCCTGTGCTCTCTCTTTGTGTCTCAAATAACTAACTGGAATTTAAATACAAACTTAAAAAAAAATTAATGTCCTTATCCAAATTTTTATGAATTTTGCCAGGTGAGAAACAGAATGAGATTCTTCTTGTCACATTGTTTACATAGAGCTGACAACTCTTAATTGTAGCTGTCTATTACCAGCCATCCTTTAACCCCAACTAGATTTACCGGCCTTTAAGCTTAGTATTTTTCACTTGTCTTTCACACTCGTATAACCTTACATTGCCTCTGACTCAGTTTGGATTCCATGGACAATCATTACTGACACACACGCATGCACACTCATCTCCCTTGCTCCCCTCTTGCTTTAGTATATTCGCCTGGTAAACTTCAACTCTAATGAAATCCAGCTCAGCCCTTTCTGTGATTATACTAGTGCAACTGCAGAAAAACACACACCTGCACAGGCTGGTTTGGCTTTATTTTGACAGGTTGTAACAGTTCTTAATTTTATGAAATAAGGAAAGTTGAAGAGTAGTATAAAGATTTCCCATATACCCTTGACTCACATTCCCCAATTATTAACATTTCTGTGTTTGCTTTATTTGCTTAACTAATCTCTCTCTCTCTGCACACACTTTTTTTCTGAGTCATTTGAGAGTGAGTTAAACCTAAGTACATGACTTCAACATAAATAAATATACAACAGTATATTCCCGCAAACAAGGACATTCTCACTGTAGTATTTTAGTAATTTCAAAAATGGAAATTCATATTGAACAAATACTATCACCTCATCTGTAGACTTTATTCAAAGTTTTCCAGTTGTCCCAATAATGTCCTTTATAGAGAAAAAAAAATCCGGTTCAGGATCCAATCCGAGAGCATACCCTGTAGTTAGAGTTAGTTGCCGTATGTCTTTCATCTTCTTTAGTTGCCATATGTCTTTCATCTTCTTTAATATGGAGCAATAGTATACTTTCTATGGCTTTTAAGAGCTTGATATTTCTGAAGAATTTAAGTCAATTATTTGTAGAACGTCCCCCAACTTAAATTTGTCTTATGTTTTCTCTTGGCTAGGTTCATAGCATGCACATTTGATACTATCTGTAGTTTTGCACCTCACTTTTGTTCTTTAACAATATATTTTGTAGATCTTTCTATAATCAGCAAAGAGTTTCCTTATTTTTTTGACCATTATTTCTTCAAATATTCTTTCTGTCTCTTTCTCTCTCTCCTTTCCTTCTGAGACGTCCATTGTATGTATGTTGGTCCATTTGATGGTGCCACAGATCCCTCAGATTCTGCTCATTTTTTCTTTCTGCTCCTCAGAAATGATAACCTCAATTGACCTATCTTTAAGTGTGCTGACTCTGCTGGCTCAAATCTGCTATTGAATCACTCTAGTGAAATTTTCATTTCTGTGATTGTACTTTTCAACTCCAGAGGTCCTATGTGGTCCCTTTCATAATTTCTTTATTGATAGTCTTTATTGGGTGAGACATTGTTCTCATAGTTTCCACGTTTGTATATAGTTTCCTTTAGTTCTTGGAGCATATATAAAATAGTTGATTCAAAGTTTTGTCTGTTCAGTGTCTGGGCTTTATTAGGGACAGTTTTGATTAACTTTTCCTGTACATGGGCCATGATTTCTTGTTTCTTCTTACAGAAGCCTTGTAATTTTTTTTGAAAACTAGACATTTTGAATATTATAATGTGGCTACTCTGGGAAATCAGATTGCCCCCCCTTCCCAGAGTTTGTTGTTGTTCCTCATTCCAGTACTTCTTGTTTTTGTTATTGTGATAAAAGATACATAAGGTAAAGTTACCATTTTACCCATTTTCAGTGTGCAGTTCAGTGCCATTAAGTACATTCATGTTGCTGTGCCATCGTCACCACTGTCCCCCTTCAGGACTTCTTCATCTTTCCAAACTGAAGCTCCATACCTCTTAGACAATAGCTCCCCATTCTGCCCTTCCTCTAGCCACTTGAAACCACCATTCTATTTTCTGGCTCTATAAATTTGACTACTCATAAGTTGAACTAATTTTGTAAATTTATGCTCTTCATCATGTGTGGCCATAGAAATCTCTGTTCTGTTATTTTAGTGGTCAGCTAGTGATTTGACAGAGATTTTTAAACTCCAAAAACTGAAAGAAGGAAGGAAGGAAGGAAGGAAGGAAGGAAGGAAGGAAGGAAGGAAGGAAGGAAAAGAAAGAAAGAAAGAAAGAAAGAAAGAAAGAAAGAAAGAAAGAAGAGAGAGAGAGAAAGAAAGAAAAGAAAGAAAGAAAGAAAGAAAAGAAAGAAAGAAAGAAAGAAAGAAAGAAAGAAAGAAAGAAAGAAAGATCCATCCGTAGTCTCTGCAGGTGGTGCTTTGGCCTGCCTACAACATTCATTCTGGCAGTTTACAGCTCAGACTTGCTTTGCCTTCCTGCTGTGCAGAGCCTCATGGCAAGAGTTTAGGGCCTTCTTAGGTCACTTCTGTGCATGCTTCTGTGCATGTGTGTGACTTTCTAGATTCCCTGGAATTTGGAGGAGCTTTTCAAAGACCTCACTCCCCAGCCTTTCCTCCCAAACTTTTCAGATAGCCCACTGTTTGCCTCAACTGTTTTCCTTTGCTCCCAGTTGCAGTGGCTAATTCATTTGTTTGCTACCAGCCCTCCCCTTTAAGGTGTCTGTCCCACCCTGCGAGAGTTGTGAGTTAGGTGAAATAAAGGCAAAACATTGAGTTGTCCTTCAGGGAGCCACCAGACAGGTCAAAGCAAGCAACCCCAATTCTTTATAAGTTCTGTGCTACCCCTTCCAAGGCTAGGAACTTGAACCAGGAATGTGGGCTGTTGTGGAGTGGGGGATGGTAGCAGAGTAAAAGAAAATGTCACAAAGCTCTCTTACTGAGACCCAGCTGGTTTTTGTTTTGTTTTTGTTTTTGTTTAGAGAGAGGGAGAGGCAGGGGGAAGAGCAGAGGGAGAGAAGAGAGTGAATCTTAAGCAGGCCACATGCCTAGCACAGAGCCCAATGAGGGGCTGGATCTCACAACACTGAGCTCATGGCCTGAGCCAAAATTGAGTTGGACGCTTAACCACTTAACCAAATGAACCACCCAGGCACTCCTGCCTTTTCTATGGTTAGGTATTTTAATAAATCATATGTAGAAGGTGGGAGGAACAAAGTGCAGTGAAAACTGTGACTGACAGAGAAGCAGCAGTGACTCCAATAGCCAGCACGGGGGGGTATTTGGTCCTTTTTGTGGTTTGAACCATGTCCACATTTTTTCTCTGTTGACATGATTATGGACTGGACTTATTTTGGTCTTGCTCTATCATGGTCGTAGAGTGGCTTTTTAAAAACACTGGTGTTACGTGTGACTTTTTGTGTTCAACAGACCACTGTGGCCTGCTAGGAGTACCTGCCATCTCCCGGCTGTCAGGGATTACTGAGAAGCGATCTCAAAACAACTTGCACAGACTCAACTCTTTGCATCTATTCACTTACCTGCCCTTGTGACATATATTCTTTGGTGATACTAAGGATGACCAGTCCACGTTCCTATTCTAGGCCCGCCCATTCATTTGCACAGCAGATCCTACCCCTTTATCCATTCAAGATCTTCACTCCAGCAGCCCTCTCTACCTCTCCAGCATCCGAAATTTTACTTCTCTATTGGATCACTCCCATGAGTATTCAAATATGCTGCTGTTGTTCCCATCTTAGAAAAAACAAATAAAAATTTGAAAATGAAGCAAAAGAACAAATCCTCCTTTGACCCTAAATCTCCCCTCTAGCTACCACTCGATTTCACTGCCTCATTTAGAGCAAGACTCTTCCAAGTAGTTGTTTATACATACTGCCTTCTACTCCCTTTCCTTTTCTCTTGAATCTCCTCTGTACCAAAATTGTTCTTGTTAAGGTCACTAATGATCTCCAGATTGCTAAATACAGAGCGATACAGAACTATTCTCAGTTCTCACCCTACTTGACCTGTTAGCAATATCTGACATCTCTGATTTTTTCATCCTCCTTGAAATACTTTATTTGGCATCAGGCTGAGGTTTTTACCTCACTGGCTATTCCTTTGTAGTCTTTGCTGTTTCCTCTTTATCTCCTCAACTTCTAAGTCTATATTTAAAAACTATGTCATCCTTGGGTGCCTGGTTGGCTCAGCTGGTTAAGCGTCTGCCCTTCAGCTCAGGTCATGATCCCAGGATCCCAGAATCCTGAATCAAGCCCCACGTAGGGCTCTCTGATCAGTGGGGAGCCTGCTTCTACCTCTCCCTCTGCCTGCCACTCCCCCTGCTCATGCTCTCTCTCTGTCAAATAAATAAATAAAATCTTTTTTTAAAAAATAAAATCTACGTCATCCTTTAAAAGTTGGGTCTAAAACCTAAATAATGATTCACCTAGCCCAACCCTGGATCGTTATTCTCATTTTTTTCCTCCTTTACAAATACTTTAAACCATTTAGTGGGGTGGCACTGTGAGGGGTTTTAGAATCTGAGCAGAGTAAGAAGGGTGTACATACAGAATGCAGTGACCACGATTCCCGGGCAACGGGTGTTAGGGTGGGATGGATGAAGAGGGAGTCTGTGCAGGGGGCATTTAATATTGCACATTGAAGGAGATATGGTAACAAATGGTAACATGTGATCTGGGGCTAGATTCTCTTACTACAGAGGATATCACTGGGATAATTGGTTGAATTTTAATGTAGTGTGAGAATTAGAAGAGAGTAATATAATATTAATTTCCCAATTTTGTTTGTCATATTATGATTGTTGGGGAGAAACACTCATCTCAGTATTCAGAATTGATAGGGCACACTGTTGATTATTTTCAAATTGCTCAGGGAAAAGCTTATTGTAACATATTTGCAACTTTTCTGTAAGTTTGAATTGTTTCAAAATTTAAAAATTTTAAATAGTTTTAAAATATTTTACATAATAACCACATTCATCTCGTACCATTAAAAAAATTTTGGCAATATTAAATTCTTTCAATCCAAAGTAGAGTTCTTGGCATGACTTCAATTCGAAAAATAGGCATTTTTGATTCAGCCTACTCTTGTACACAACATTGAAGGAAAACACAATTTATGCTAAGTTTTGCAGGACAAAGACAAGAGCATATCCCTTCTTGATTACCTTATTTGGTAATTATTCTTTAACATGTAATACATTTTTAAAAAATATGCAGTATCTGACTTTTCGTGAAAGTGGATTTGACTCTCCCTCTGCAACTTTACATTATGATTATTTTCAAACATACAGAAATAGAAAGAGTACAGCTGAATAGTGGTATACCTTCCACATAGATGGAATAATTGTTAACATTTTGCTATTTTGCTCTTTCTTCTTTTATCTATTGTCTTAGTTTGTATAGGCTGTTAGAACAACAGATACCATAGGTTAGGTGGCTTAAACAACAACATTTCTAACGGTTCTGGAGTCTAGGAAGTCCAGGCTTGAGACACCTGCAGATTCTGTGTCTGGTGGGAACCCACATCCTGTTCATAGACTGCAGTATTCTTACAGTGTCCACATATGGTGGAGGGGGATTACGTGTCAACATATGAATTTGGGGAGGACACCTTCAGCCTATGGTATCTATATTTGTTGAAGGATTTGAAATCAAGTTGCAGGCATCATGACATGTCACTCCTAAATACCTGAGCACGAATTTTTTGAGAATAAAGACATTCTCCAATATCTCCACAAAGTATTAGTTATTCACAAATGAATATCAATAACTTTATCCACAAATTGTAACTTCTTCCATAACACTAACTTTCACATATATTTCATATTTGATATTCCTCAATTGCTCTAGAATGTCTTTTATAGCTGTTCTTTTGGAAGGGAGGGAACCAGGCTCTGCAACACTCAATAGCTTTTAATGAGTAACTTCAAGCCCTTATTTGAAGGAACAAGACTGTCACGCAATTCACTATTTTGCACATTGGAGCAGAGTACGTATTGTGAGAAAGAGAGGGGAAGGGGTGCTTTCTGAAGAGTGACTTGTGCCCGGAAGTCATTTCACCACAGGCACGGGAGTTTGAGATTGGGAGGTAGGTAAGGACGGGGCCTCATCTTGATCCCTAGTAAGGACTGGACTCCAGGCTGACAAAGTAACATTACATCCTTACGAGTTAGCCAAAGGCAACTGCCGCCAGAGGGCGCAAGACACGCCGCCAGGACCCCAGGTGGCCCTCGAAGATCTGGCTGCGGGGGCGCGCGGGGCCCAGAGTCCAGAGCGCGCGCCGGGGAGGTGGAGTGGGGGTCGGCGCGGGGCGCGCGCGGGGCCGCCCCCTCCTCGCGCGGGGCGCGCGTGCGCGGTTCCGCTGCGGCGGAGGGAGCCGCGATGGAGGGCGCGTTGACTGTCCGCCAGGTAAGCGGCGCCTCGCTTGGGGCGGCTTCCCTAGGGTGGCTGGACCGGCAGTTTTCTTCACGATAGTGGTTTGAACCCTCTCAAATTATGATAATTAATTCCTCCCTTCCCTTATCTTGGTGCTCTTTGGAGTAATTTGGAAAGTTGTTACCGAGGAAACGGTTTCCTGTGCTTCCTACGAGCCTTCCCCTCCGGGCGACGGTGGAACATCTGCTTCTCTGTGGGCGCGGAGAGCTGGAATTTGGTTCCGAAAGTCCTAGTTCAGACGTCTCAGCCTCAGGCCCCACTGACCCAGGCTCAGTGGTCGCGATTCTGACCCAACATCGCGTCGATCCAGTCTCACCCGCTTCCCCTATCAGCTCTTGAATAAAGGGCCCAGAACTCGAGTTTAAATCACTGTGCTGTCAACCAAGCTTTTGGTTTCAACTAGTTTTGTTATTTGTTTACTGCCTTATTTGGTAAACGGAAGAACTTGCTGGTCAATCTTGGGGTGAAGGCCTACGTTTGTTGCAGGAGTACCTGCATTTCTGAACACGATGCTCATTACTTTTATATTGGTTGTGTGTATCGATTTTACTTTTAGAGAATTGCAATCAGTGCGATACCTTTTATTTGAGAGGCATTTTACAATTTACACAATTGTAGAGGCATTCAAATAATTGTTGAATGAACAAATGAATGTACTATTTCAATTGATTCTCAAGTCATTACTATGAAATAGTCATGATAGATATTAATGAACCCAATCAGTTATTTATTCACCCCAGTCGCTGCCACTGGGTGTTGAGATAAGATGGTGAGCAACAGAGACATGATCCCTGCTCTCAATGAATTTATAAACCAGAGAGAGTTATTACCCCTACTATAGAGTGGAGAAAATAGATTTAGACTAACTGCCAAGATCACACAATCAATAAGTTAAAGAGGTAGGATCCTATTGCAGGCACTCTATAAAGCCAGAATGAACCTCCCCCTACCCCCCCCCCCCCCCGAATTTGATTTGGGTATAGAATGATCACACACACACACACACACACACACACACACACACACACACACCATGAGTGTATGAAAAGGCTATTACTTATATATAATGTCTTATTAAATACTTACATAAGAAAAGTGAAGAGCAGGACAGCCTTCTCAAGCAGATCCAAAATGACTTAAAAGGGCAAGGAAAGGAAGCCAGATCTGGGTTTTTATTGAGGTTAAAACTGGGATCAGGGTGAGGGTTCGTTCCTCTGTGTGTACTAGGGTTTGCTTGGTTTGACGCTCTCACCCACACCAAAGGTAAGATCACCCATGCTTTCTTACCAGCTTGCCCATTTGAGGGATAGAAGAGGAAGAGGAGGGGCTTAATAGCTGTCAGCAGGCAAACATAAAAAAATTGAATGAGACTCCTTTCTATAATTCACCCCGCATGTTTGGCTAATGACTGAAATGTACTATTTTTCATTTAGTTTTTGAAGTTTTATAAGTAAGCCGTCATGAATGTCTATGAGGCCTGCAGCCTGTGCCCAGTAGGAAGATGAAAGTTCCATTGAATGCCTTGTTCAAGAGCCCAACCTTGTATTTTGAGAAATAAAATGAGTGCCTTGGTCACCGTTAGTAATGTCTGGATAGGGATAACAGGGATAGGAGTGTCTTGGTGAGGCCTTTTATTATGGCTTTTGTGTATGTAGAGACATGTGTGATCCTGATTTATTTTGAATATCTGTGAAACAAGAGATTTCCAGAGTTCTTTATCCCTAAAGGGTGCAGCTCTTAGAAAGTGCTCCAAGAGTCTGTAAAAATGTGCAGATGGAGCCCATTGTTGGCCCAAACATCCAGTAAGATGACTGTGGGAAGTTCGGCCAGTTGTGCTGACCTTTGGGTCCTTACCTTTATCAAGGACACCTTGGTTAAGGGGTGAATAGCAGTAAATATCTTGTGGGCTTCATTGTGTGTAATGGTGGTGATGCTGTCCACTGAGTGGAAAGTTTGTCTATCGAACTTCGGTTGAACTCAAGTCACTCCTCAGGTTTTCAAGGGGTCCAGAAAAGTGGTAACCTCTTCCAGCACATGACATCTGACAAAAGAATGAGGATGGGGGAGAGCATGTCCTCCTGCAGGTGAGATATGTCATGGGGCCCAGATTTGGTTTTATCCTGTAGCAAGGAGGCCTTGGTGGTTGTGCTGAGCTGCAAGGTGTTGCTTTTAGGACCCAAGGCATGAACAGCTGGGTGTGAAGGATCACAGGCACAGGTCTTGTAGATCTTCTGTTTCCAGGAGAGTCCTTATGCTGTCAGTAACTGCTGCTCTAATGGCATATACTGTAGGGCTAGGGAGATAGTTTCTTGCATCAGAAGCCTATGGACAACTTACAGACACTGTGGGTGGTCCAGAGACTCCAGGAATCATGGAAAGAAGCTGCTAAAGTCTCTATGGTGAAGAATTCTTTGTGTGTATGTGTGTGTGTGTTTGGGGGGGAGGGGAATAGCACTAATGGGAGTGTCTGTTATAATTTTGACAAGTATTAGAATCATTTTTGGGAGGGGTCCTTATTCAGCATGACTCATTTGCAAGTAACAGTGTAGATAAGCTTAAGTAAAATTTGTAAATGAGGAATGTATTCTCCAGACCCCCAAAATGCCTAGTAAGTGTTGAGCCTGTTTTAATGTTGTGGGTGCTGAGAGGGTTTTCTTGACATTGTTAGGGGTGGAGAGGCCCTTGGTTTACCAAATAATTTTCAGGAATTTATCTAAGGTGGCAGTCCTTATGCTGTGTTTGGGGCAATGATCCATCCCCCTTTCGTGAACTCCTTTGTGCATATTTGTATGTCCCGACTGAGTATCTCAGAAGAATGTCTTCAGAGGAGGATGTAATTAATGTAATGTCATACTTGTGCTCCTGGAGAAAAATGGATACAATTACGATATTGCCTGTAAAGTTTGCATGTGATGGCAAGCCTTTTGAGATATCCTGTACTAGGATACTACCTTGGCTAGCTAGGTAAAGATATATTGTGTCCCACTAGAGGTGAAGGCAAAATGTGACTGAGAGGTTATTGAAAGAGACATTGAATAGAATATTAGCCAATTTAGAATATCAAATATTTACCAGTTTCTAATTGGATAGAGTCAATAATTGCCATAGTACTGGGGACAGGGGCCTTCATGGATAAGAGCATAGTATCAAGGGCACAGTAATCAACTGTGAGGCACCATTCATTTTTCCAACTTTAATAGGCCACATTAGGCTGTTAAACGGAAAAGCTGTAGGGATAATCACTCTTTCACAAATTAGGTCTTATATAATAAATCCCAATCCTCGAAGGCCCTGTTTTATGTTATATTGGGTTGTATTTACTATTTTAACTAGGGGTTGGGGGGGTGGTCCATGGGGGTCCCACTTTTTAAAAAGCCATTTGTAAGCTCCAAAGACTCTACTTAAATTTTTTTAGGTCCGAGCATCCATTGCCAATATGGGATATTTTAGGGTGATGTGTACTATACCATATTACCAGGGAGAATTTAGGCAAGGCTGTACTTCTGGGGGTTAAAGTGATGCATACCTATTAATGGTCCATTTTATGTTGAGTAATTCCCTTAAGGTTATAGGAGGTGCCTTGTTTAAATTGAGTGGGATCTCCTGGTGTAGCTGTAGTTTGAGCCCAGTATTGATTAAAGCCATGAAAATTTGCCACTTGATACATTTCAGCAGATGTTGAAGTTAATTCAAAAACCTATGCTGTGGAGGTACAAAAGCCAATCTTTATCTTTTGTTGTATAAATTATTTTAATAAGTTTTGGATTTCCAATTAGGCCAAATTGTGGATTTCTGTTTCAGTTTTTTTGTTTGGTTTCTTTTTTGGATTGTTGCTTTGTTTGTTTCTTTGTTTCTCTTTCTCTCCCTTTTGGCAGTGTGTGAATATACTTCAAGTGGAAGGAGTCCTCTCTACCATTTCCTATCTATATATTTGAATCTCCAGAGATCCTCAAGTCAGTATCACCAGGGTTAGGGGCATGTGGTTATTTTATAGAGTTTAAAAACCCTAGCTTGGGGCGCCTTGGAGTGGCTCAGTTGGTTAAGCGTCTGCCTTTGGCTCAGGTCATCATCCCCAGTGTCCTGGAATCGAGCTCCCACATCGGACTCCTGCTCAGCTGGGAGCTTGCTTCTCCCTCCCTCTCTCCCTGCTTCTCCGTTTCTCTCTACCTGCAGCTTCTCCTGCTCGTGTTCTCTCTCTCTGTGTCAAATAAATAAAATCTTTAAAAAATAATAAATTAAAACCCTGAGCTAAGTTGAGTTTGCATTACCACTTCGCTGTGCCACATGGGTGCCATGGGTGGTGGATCAGGATTTTTGTTACAACAGCGGCATAGGTGGTGGCAGCAGCAGCCCCAGCAGGGCAACAGCACGAACAACAGAGGTATTTAAGGGACCTGGCAAGCTCTAATTGTTCTCACAATGGCTGCTCCCTTCCCTCCTCCCAACCCTTTTCTCTCTTTTTTAGAACTCCATAATGACTCTTTCATGAGTGACCACCCACTGGGCCCATATCTTGCACAGGGTATATATACTCTTTCCCCCAGTGCTCCATAGATTGGGGGCCAATGCCTGATTCATTTTATTTTTAACTCTATTGTTTGTATAAATCAGAGTGAGTTTACCAACTTCCCACAAATGGTTAATAAGGTTGCTTCCACTATCTTAGTATTACAAACATTGTTGACTCCATGTACACAGGGTTTTAGGCCTTACTAGGCATTGCAGATTACTCTCCACAAAGAGGTTGAACTAATTGTCATTCCCATTACACAGTATTTTTTGCTGTTTAATGTTCCTCTAGCTGACTATGAACTTCTGGAGGCTAAGGTTTTATTGTTTTAAGGTTTTATTCAGTTTTTAATCCCCAGTGCCAATTAAACTACCTAACAAGTAGAAGTAGTTGGACAGTATTTGTCACACGTGTAAATATATGAACTATAGAAGAAAAACATATTAATTACTGTTTTCTAAAAGCTTAAATATTGTTTTCAAGTTAATTTATCTAGTTTGAACATTAACTCTTTTCATTTTAAAATGAGCCTTTTTCAGTAAGTAATTTAAATTATTGATACTTGTTTCCAGGTAATAAACGAAGGGGAGTCAAGCTTTGCCACTGAGACACGGGAAGAATTAGAGGAGAATCCTAGTCCCGTTGTGGATGAGAATAATGTAGTTTCAGCAAGAAAACAGGGGCCAAATTTACATAACTGGAGTAGTGACTGGAGCTTTTGGGTAATATTTTTTCTTTCTTATATCTTCATTTTAATCCTAAATGCAAATTTGCTTTAAGTTTATAGCAATTTGTATAATATTTATTATATTGTCTTATTAGCTTCTAGATTTGAGATATTTACATTTTTAGTCCAGAGTCCAAGACATGTCTGACTATGCTCTCCTTTGGCCACTAGAATGCACTGTTGTCTGGTTTGTTCGAGTGGAATTGTCTGCTTCAGTTTCCCTGGGAGAAAACTACACCACAGAATTGGATTCCACTGACACTGTTGTTCACTGTATTGGCAAGACTAATGTTATGCAGAAACCATATTTCTAGATGTTACTGAAACATCAGCTATTTTACATAATTTTTATTTAAAGAATTAGTTTCGTTCCTAAAAGGAAGTTTAACAATGTTTGACCTGTGGTATATAATAATTATAAGACAGGTTTTATTTTTTTTTATTTTTTTTTTTATTTTATTTTTTTTAAAGATTTTATTTATTTATTTGACAGAGATAGAGACAGCCAGTGAGAGAGGGAACACAAGCAGGGGGAGTGGGAGAGGAAGAAGCAGGCTCATAGCGGAGGAGCCTGATGTGGGGCTCGATCCCAGAACTCCGGGATCACGCCCTGAGCCGAAGGCAAACGCTTAACCGCTGTGCCACCCAGGCGCCCCATATAAGACAGGTTTTAAAGTTAAGAGTTTCACATTCTATTTGCACTGTACTTACTTGGTTGTATAATGTGAATATGGTTCAGGTTTCCCCCACTGTAAAATGAGACTCCAGCTTGTTGATTAGGTGTACGGTTTTTTGGTAAGAACAGAATTTCTATTGCTATATGAATGCTAGCATTTGTTATCTTAAAGGGCTCGTTCTAAATCTAGCAGTTCCTACGAGAGTTATGAGATATTTGACAGAATCTGGTATAATGCAACTATAAGTGAAATTTATATACGATTATAAGGCATTTGTAGTTCCAATATTAATTCATTAGAAAGCTGATCTCTTGACAATTAGGTATACTTGGTAGCAGAATTTCTTAAAATTTTAGAGTAGCCTAAAAAAGACATGATATTAACAGGTTATAAAGATTAGTGAAAGTACCATTATTCTGTTCATAATTTATTGAATCTTAACATGAATAACAGTTTTTTAATTCCTATTAAAAAACTCAATGTAAGTTTTTAAAAACCATATCCTAAGGCAAATGTTTAATTCTAAGAAATATACCAAATAACTACACATCCTGAAAATTATGTCATCTATATTGATTATATTATTTTTGGTTACATACAGAGAAAGTTTATGACTACTATAGTGTTTTGGCCCTTCTGCACTATGTTTTTTTAGCTTTGCTATAGATTGGAAAACCTTTATAGTTCCAAGAGCTATCTACAGGGCTAAAAAGCCACTGTGTTATTCTTGGCAGACTTAAAGCAGGAAGAAGGGTAAAGCAAGAAAGGGAACAAGCAGGGGAATGAGGATTTAGTAATAGGAAAGAGGAAGAAAAAGAGGTATGTGTTCTAGAGCTTTGCTACTACTCAAAGTGTAGCATGTGGGGCCAACAGACTTGGCATCACCTGTCAGCTGATTAGAAATGCAGTGTCTTGGGCCCAACCTCAGACCTACTGAATTAGAATCTTTACTTCACAAGAATTCAGGAGATTTGTATGAACATTCAAGTTTGAGAAGCACTTGCTTAGAGCGTTGAAAGTCTACTTTGGCTCATCTTAGGTCTCTGTGTTGATTACAAGCACTTTATTTTGAGGAATTTTTTTTTGAGGAATTTTTATATGTTTTCAAGCAGGGGGAGTGGGAGAGGAAGAAGCAGGCTCCCAGTGGAGGAGCCTGATGCGGGGCTCGATCCCAGGACCCTGGGATCATGCCCTGAGCTGAAGGCAGACCCTTAATGACTGAGCCACCCAGGCGCCCCCTCATGGAATAGATTTAAAGACAAATACAACATCTTAAAAGTTTTACTGACTTTCTCCCAGGTCACTTACCCAGAAACTATGCTATCAGAGCTGAGAAGCAAACAAAAACAAAGAGCCTGAATAGCTAAATCAAAGGTCATGCTGATGTATTTTGTGGAGGAGAATTCCTCAAGTATTCATTTGGAATATCTTTAATATATTTTTGACATATTTTTAATAAGCCTAAATTAGTTGGTTCCCATTTTATAGTTGAATAGAATATTGGAGATAGGGGAATTACTTGGTAATAACATATGGAGAGAAGGAAGAATTGGTATCAGAAGCTCAAAAAGTGTAGCAACCTGGGCGTCTTAATGTGGAGGCCAAAGGTCTATGCAGATTAGTTGGCTCTAATATAATACAGTTATTGCTAGAAGTGATGGTTAAGAAGTCTGCAAAATAATGCACTTTTTCTCTGCCATTTTAAATCCATCTACTTCTACCACTGACACCACCCTGTTGCTGCTTTCATTCTCCTGGCAGTAAAGTTGAAATTGAATGAATGACTGTGTTCACTGAGGGATCCAAGATCAACGCAAGAAAGACTAGTACCAAAGCAGGAAAATATTCGTGAGGCACATGACCTGGTAGTTAAGCAAAGAGTTGAAAAAGCGCCAGAGCCGTTTCACTGGAATACCCAAGGAATCTGGATTTGTGCCTTTACACTTATGGAAGGTTTCTACCAAAAGGAATTGATAACTTTTTAAAGTTTTGGTATTTAAGGAGTTAAGCGCCAGGGACCTGAAAAATTCACTGGTGTAGAATAACTCATATATTCTGGCCTGGCTAACTCAGTTGTTCCCCAGTAGTGAATTTAGAGGGCAGCGTGATATCATTAAGTGAACTGGAGATTGGGAACAAAAAGTGATTTCACTGTGTGGAACTCTTGAGTGTGTTGTTTAACCTCTCAGGTGCCTCACTTATAAAATGAGAGATTGGGCCATAGTATTGCAGTATTGGTGTGTCTTGAATCAATATGGGAAAAAAGGTGGAGGGGGTGTTTGGCTAGCAAGTGCTCATAATTTACATTCCTGGTAGCTGTGTATCAGTCATAAAAACTCTGGGCGTATACAGTGGGAGTATGTTACATGGGGGACACCTTTCCTTAAGAGTGGTAAAAAGGGTTGAAAAGTGCTGGATAAGAGAACCTTCTATTTGTAATATTGGAAAATATATTTTGATGATTCCCCAGAAATAAAAAAAATTGTGAAAACTTGACAAAAGGATGCAAGACAGTGAAATAGAGTTCATTAAAGGTTTTTTGTTGTTGTTGAGGCTGGTTTCTTTTTAGACCTTATCCATTTAATCTTGTGCTGCTTAACAGATTGGCTAGTGAGTGTCAGAATTTCTGACAGTAGGGCTTTGTTTTTTAAGTTTTATTGATTTATTTAATTCCAGGGCAGTAAGACTTTAATTTAAAGGAGTTTGATTAGGGTGTCTGGGTGGCTTAAGTCGGTTAAGCGTCTGCCTTCGGCTCAGGTCATGATCCCAGGATTTTGGGATCGAGTCCCACACCAAGTTCCCCAGTCAGCGGGGAACCGATTGCTCCCTATGCCTCTGCTGCTCCCCCTGCTGTGCTCTCTCATTCTCTCTCTGTCAAATAAATAAATAAAATCTTAAAAAAAAAAAAAAAGGAGCTTGATTGAATCACCATAGACCTGATGGTGAGATCAACAGCTATAGATTTTCTATTTCAATCCTGTAATATAGAAATAGGAATCTTAGTTGTTGTATTTATTTTCTTTTTTATTTTAAAATTAAAATATTTAATCCTAGTATGTGGTAAATGAGTTTTAATAATAACTTTTAAGTCCTAATGTAAAAAAAATTATGTGAAAGGAAAAAAAAAACTTGAAATAAATTTAATGGCAAATAAATACTTATGCTTTTTTGCTCTTTAACTATTAGTAAAAATACATAGCAGAAACAACAACAACAAAACCAAACCCCAAAAACCCCACAAAACAAAAACTCTTCTTTTTTTCTCTAACTAAAATAATGATATATTCCAGGTGGATTAATGTCCCAGAGGAAAAGCATACAGAGATTTGCAACAGACACATTGATTTAATGTAACTTCTCTTATTGATGTAGGGCTAGTAACTATTGAGAGTAGAAAAAAGCCTTTGAGATTTTCTGTTCCTTATGTTTAGAAAATCACATACTCGGGTGCTTGGGTGGCTGAGTTGTTTAAGCGCCTGACTCTTGATTTCAGCTCAGGTCGTGATCTCAGAGTTGTGAGATCAAGCCCCACACTGGCTCTGCACTCGGCATGGAACCTGGTTAAGATTCTCTCTCTCCCTTTCCCTCTGTCCCCCTCCTACCCCCCTACTTGCATGCTCTGTCTCTCAAAAAATAAATAAATAAAATAAAAATAAAAAAATTTTTTGTTCTAAAACATTTTTTTAGAAGATTTTATTTATTTATTTGAGAGAGAGAGAGAATACATGAGCAGGGGGCAGGGGAAAGGGGAAGAGGGAGAGGGAGAAGCGACTCCCTGCTGAGCACAGAGCCTGATGTGGGGGCTTGATTTCTGGATCCTGGGATCATGACCTGAGCCAAAGGCAGATGCCTAACCGACTGAGCCACCCAGGTTACCCTATTCTAAAATAAGAATAAAACAGGTCTAGATTTTGAACCATTGTATATGTACAAATAATAAATACTATACTTATGTTTTGTTAGAGAAATATTTAAAGTTGAATTTTTCTCTATCATAATCAAGTTTTTTCTAATTATACAAGAAAGCAGAAGTCTTGACTGTACTTTATCATTGGCTTATAGCATGATCATAGTCATGTTATTCACAAGTAAACTTTTCTGCTTATAAGTGGGGGATAAAACTTGTCACAAACCTGATTTAGAGGTAGGTACGTTATGAGGATTAATTAATGTTGCACTGTTAAATAACAATAAAAAAACCCCAAGAGGATTAATTAGTGTGTTTGTAACATACTTTGGCAACTTTGGAGAGTCATTTTCCGTAATCATATGTTAGTCTTCCCCAACGTATCTTGGATTTATTCAAGCTAAAGGGTATTTTAGACTTTTACTTTGGTAACTGATAGAAAAGAATAAACTTATTTTCCAATTTCTGCTGGATTTGAAAATCACATTTTATCTAATTAAAGTTTAATTATAGGTAGATTTTGCTTGAAAACCTAGATATCTTAATACTTTTAGATTTAATTATAAGGGAATAGGAACTAACATTTCTGGCAATATGGAAAGGGGACCATTTAACTTAAAAGCTCTTCTGCTACAAAGTACCTAGAAATGCTGGATGAAATGTTACAAACATGTTTTTAAAATGAATGTCTGGGCTCACAAAATAGCAAGGGAAATACCCAAGGACTAAAAAAGAAGAGGGAACTGATTACCAGAGTTGTAAGTACATGAGGTAATGCTGAGGCAGCCCTGAGGAGTTTATTTGTTTCAGTAACGAAAGCTTTAATGGCCACAGTGGGATCAGAGATGATGCCTTGGACTTGTATGAATTGGAACTGGTAACTCTTTATAGAGCCATGACTCTTGAAGAGTTATACATTCTGTGAAAGGTAGACTAGAAAAGAAATTCACCTACTCCTGCCCATTTGAAGACAAGGAAGCTTACCTGCCTAAACTCGTGCTTGGAGTGGCGGAGGAGGAAAATCTTCTTGAGAGTACACAACTGTAGTCAATCTCTCATGATGTTTTGGGACCTGAATTTAATACTTTATGAGTGAGCAGAAGGAGATTCAATAAGTAGCATATTAGACCCTTAAAACTTAAGATAAAACTACCAGATAAAGACTATAAAACCATCATTTGATATTATTAAAGACTTAATAGAAGGAATTAAGCATGTGATAAATGAATACAACCTTTTTAAAAAAAAATTTAGATTGAGCAGGGGGAGGGGCAGAGGGAGAGGGAGCAGGAAAGAATCTTAAGCAGACTCTATGCTGCACACAGAGCCCAACACAGGACTTGATCTCATGACCCCCAAAACATGACCTGAGCTAAAACCAAGAGTCAGACACTTAACCGACTGAGCCACCCAGGTACCCCTGGATAAGACATTCTTAAAGACACCAGGCAGATTTGGGAAACAACCAAATACAACTTCTAGAAATGTGGTCATTGAAATAGTAATTTAAAAATTCAGTGGACATGAGAAATAGCCGCTAAAGAGAAAAATTAGTAAACTGGTATATGAGGAAATTGTTACACTGTGCCACTGAGAGATGAAGATAGAAAAATTTGAAAGAGAATGGCTTAAGTGATAAGGAGAAAAGTAGAGGAGCCCAATATGAATCTAATAGAAGTTTCAGAAGATCAGCATTAAAGCCATATTCAGAAAAGTATGCCTGAAAATTTTCTACTCTTGATGAAAGACCAGAATTAGGAAGTACAGTGAGTCTCTTACAGGATAAATGAAAAGACTATATGAGCAGAGACATTATTATCAAACAAGTGGCAAAGGTAGATAGATATACATGAATTAAGATAGGAATAGATTTTTTTAAAAAGTTTATTTATTTATTTATTTTTAGTAATTTCTATACCCAGCATGGGGCCTGAACTCATGAACCTGAGATCAAGAGTCACATGCTCTTCTGACTGAGCCAGCCAGACACCCCAGGAATAGTAATTTATTAATTCATTTGAGTGTCTTCTATGCAGGAGGCTGTACTAAGTGTCTTTGCCGTCCTAGAGCTGATTGGGAGATGAATAGTATACACATAAGCAAATATGTAATGTATTTCTTTTGTTTCAAGTTTTTATTTAAATTCTAGTTAACATATAGTATAGTATTGATTTCAGGGGTAATTTAGTGATTCATCACTTACATACAACACCCAGTGCTCATCACAACAAGTGCCCTCCTTAATACCTATCACCCACTTAGCCCATCCCCTGCCCACCTCCTCTCCAGCAACCCTCAGTTTGCTCTCTATAGTTTATAAAGCTAATAGTCTCTTATGGTTTGCCTCCTCTCCCCACTCCCCCCCCCCTTTTTTTTGCAAATGTGTAAGATTACATCAGGTAGTGATAGAAGACAATAGAGGAATGTAAGGTAGAGAGAATCACATGGAAGGGAGTAGCATTTTTCAGTTAGGATGGTCTGGAAAAGCTTTTCTGAGGAGGTACCATTTGAGAAAGCCGTATATCAGGGACAAGGAAAGAACATAGATGAATCATGTGAGGAAGGGGAAAGGGAAGTGGTGTTCTATGGAAAGGCAAGAGGCAGAAATAAGATTGGCTTGTTTGACAAAGAGCTTACTGATGGGGTCAGATGTAGTGAGTGAGGAAGAAGAAAAAGGTCAAGGGTAATGATTCCTAGGTTTCTGATTAGTGCAACTAGGTGCATGGAAGCATCACTTAGGAGAAGAGAAAGACAGGAGAGAAGTAATTTTGGGGGTTTGGGAAATCAATTTGGAGATGCATATTTGATAAGCAAGTAGAAAAGTCTAGTAGGCTATTGCATTTATAACTTGAATCTCAGGAGAGAGATTGAAGCAGGAAATAAATTTGGGAGACTTTGAGTGTGGATGATATTTAAAGACAGATTTATAAAGATGAGATGAAATCACTTAGGGGAAAATATGGATAAAGGATGGAAATGGCCTCTCCAATGTTTAGAACCTCTCTCTGATGTTTAGGTGGTGGAGCAGGAACTAGCAAAAGAAACTGAGATTTGGCTAATGAGATAAAATCTTAGGAGGTGTGGCATCCTCAAAGGCAAATGACGGATGTCTTTTAAGGACAGAGTGGCCTATTGTGATAGGTAGAGTAAGGTGAGGCCTGAAAATTGACTATTGGATTTGCAAAGTAGAGGTTACTAGTGACATTAAAAAATACAGTTTGGGGGTGCCTGGGTGGCTCAGTCGGTTAAGCATCTGCCTTTGGCTCAGGTCATGATCTTCAGGTCCTGGGATTGAGCCCTGGGTCAGGCTCCTTGCTCAGTGGGGACCCTGCTTCTCCCTCTCCCTCTGCCCCTCCCCTCTACCCCTCCCTTCCTCTCTCTCTCTCAAATAAATAAATAAAATCTTTAAACATGTATACTTCTTTATTTTTTATTTTTATTTTTTTTAAAACATTTTATTTATTTATTTGACAGAGAGAGACGGCCAGTGAGAGAGGGAACACAAGCAGGGGGAATGGGAGAGGAAGAAGCAGGCTCCCAGCAGAGAAGCCTGATGTGGGGCTCCATCCCAGAACGCTGGGATCACACCCTGAGCCAAAGGCAGACGCTTAAGGACTGCGCCACCCAGGCGCCCCTAAACATGTATACTTCTTTAAAGATGACAACATCAACATAGAAAAATATTTTGGAAAAGTAACATGACTACTAAGAAATTATCAATAAATTAACATTTTTAATAAATGACATAGAGAATATAGAAAATAACTGAAATAGTAATGTGTTATTGGGATATTAGTAAAGGCTTCATCCTAAGTAAATCCTTTCAATTATCTAGTATAATGAGAAATTTTAAAGATTGGAAAGAGCCCAGATATCCTTTGACAGATGAATAGATAAAGAGGATGTGGTGTATATATACCTAATGGAATATTACTCAGCCATCAAAAAATTGAAATCTTGCCATTTGGAGCAACATGGATGGAACTAGAGGGTATTATGCTAAGCGAAATAAGTCATTCAGAGGAAGACAATTATCATATGATCTCACTCGTATGTGGAATTTAAGAAACAAAACAAAGGATCATAGGGAAGGGAGGGAAAAATAAAACAAGATGAAATCAGAGAGGGAGACAAACCGTAAGAGACTCTTAATCATAGGAAACAAACAGGGTTGCTGGAGGGACGGGGTTGGGGGGATGGGGTAACTGGGTGATGGACATTAAGGAGGGCAAGTGATGTAATAATGAGCATGGGGTATTATGTAAGACTGATGAGTTACTGAACTCTACCTCTAAAACTAATAATACACTATATGTTAATTAATTGAATTTAAATTAAAGAAATCAAAAAATAATGTGGAGAATGACCTCTGAATCAGCTTTAAAAGCACTTTAAACATTTCTGCCTCTTATGTAGAGTTAACACATTTATTCTAACCCTACAAACTTTCTTTTATTTTATTATTTTTCTACTTTTAGTTTGAGATAATTTTAGACTCACATGCAGTTGTAAGAAATGATACAGATAGGGGCGCCTGAGTGGCTCAGTTGTTTAAGCACCTGCCTTTGGCTCAGGTCATGATCCCAGAGTCCTGGGATCGAGCCCCGTGTGGTTGGGTTCTCTGCTCAGCGGGAAGCCTGCTTCTGTCTCTCCCTCTGCCCCTCCCGCTGCTTGTGCTCTCTCTCATTCTCAGATAAATAAATAAAATCTTAAAAAAAAAAAAAGAAATGATACAGATAACCTGTACCCTTTGAATAATTTGCCCCAATGATAACATATTGCAAAAGTATAGTATAATTTCACATTGATATGACATTGATACAGAACATTTTCATCACAGCAAGAATCCTTTTTATAGACATAGCTTTTTTTTAGTGCCCCCTCCCCTTACTCAACCCTTGTCAACCACTAATTTATTTTCCATTTTTATAATTATGTAATTTCTTTTTTTTTTTTTTTTAAAGATTTTATTTATTTATTCGACAGAGATAGAGACAGCCAGCGAGAGAGGGAACACAAGCAGGGGGAGTGGGAGAGGAAGAAGCAGGCTCATAGCGGAAGAGCCTGATGTGGGGCTCGATCCCAGATCGCCAGGATCACGCCCTGAGCCAAAGGCAGACACTTAACCGCTGTGCCACCCAGGCGCCCCTATAATTATGTAATTTCAAGAATATTATATAAATGGTATCATACAGTATGTAACCCTTTCAGTTTTCACTCATAATGCCCTGGCAATTATTCTGTTTTGTTTTGTGTACCAAGAGTTCATTCCGTTTTAAAATTTGTGTGTGTGTGTGTGTGTGTGTGTGTGTGTGTGTGTATATGTGTATAAAAGTAGTCTCTATACCCAGTGTGGGGCTCGAACTCATGACCCAGAGATCATGAGTCACACATTCTTCTGACTGAGCCAGCCAGTGCTCAGTTCATTCCTTTTTAATGCTGTGTAATATTCCATGGTGTGGAAGTACCACAGTTTTAACCATATACCCATTGAAGACTGTCTGAGCTATCTTCAGTCTGGGGTTACGATAAATAAAACTTCTGTAGATATTCATGTCCAGGTTTTTGTGTGAACATAAGTTTTCCTCACTAGGGGTAAATGCCTTCGGAATGCAATTGCTGCGTCATTGATAGTTGCATATTTAGTTTTTAAGAAATTGCCAATCTGTTTTCCAGAGCGGCTGTACCATTTTACATTCCCACCACAATGTATGTGTGATCCAGTTTCTCCATATTCTTGCCTCCTTGCTGAGTGTTTTTATCATGAAAGGAGCCCTTCCATGTAAATTTTAGAATAATCTTGTGTCAGATATTTTTTAGGATGCTATTTTAATTCCTTTTGATATTTCCACTTTTGGTGCTCTTCATTTCTTCTTGTAGATTTGAGTTACCATACTGTAACATTTCTTTGCAGCCTGAAGTACTTCCTTTCGCATTTCTTTAAAGCAGGTCTGCTGTCTCCATTGTTTATGATGAGAAGTCGGAATTGTAGTGGTTTTTACCGTATGTTTTTACCTGTATTGCTGTTTTCATGTTCTCCTTTGTCTTTAAACAATTTAACTATGATACAGTTCTTTAAAATTTTGTTTAATTTTTAAAATTTTTCTAATTTTTAAATTTTTATCTATTTTTTATTATATATATATGTTTTAAGATTTATTTATTTATTTTAGAGAGAGAGCATGCACGTGCAAGTTGGGTAGGGGCACAGGGAGAGGCGGAGAATTTCAAGCAGACTCCCTGCTGAGTACGGAGCCCACTGTGGGGCTCCATCTCACGACCCTGAGATCATGACCTGAACTGAAATCAGGAGTCAGACATTTAACCAGCTAAGCCACAGAGGCACCCCAGAATCTCTCTTTCTCTCTCTCTCTCTCTCTCTTTTTTAAAGATTTCACTTATTTAATTGACAGAGAGAGAGCACAAGTAGGGGGAGCAGCAGGTAGAGGGACAGGGAAAAGCAGGCCCCCTGCTGAGCAGGGAGCCCGATGTGGGGCTTGATCCCAGGACCCTGGGATCATGACCCGAGCTGAAGGCAGATGCTTAATGACTGAGCCACCCAGGCTTCCCTCTTTTCTTTATCGTACTTGGTTAATTGAGCTTCTTTGATCTATCAATTAATGTTTTTCCTCAGATTTTGAAAGTTTTAACCATCGTTTCTTTAAATGTTTTTCTGCCTCCTTTTTCCTCCTTAACTCCCATTTCATGTATTTTGAATCAACTAATGTTTCACAGGCCTCCGAGTCTGTTCATTTTCTATAGTCTTTTTCATCTCTATTCTTCAAATTGGATAATTTTTGCTAATCTGTCTTTAAGTTCACTGATTATTTCCCTGCCATGTTGAATTTTTTGTTGAGCCCCTCTGGTGAATTTTTTATTTCTATGAATGTAGTTTACAACTCCAGAATGTCCTTTTTTTTTTCTTAAAAGAATTTAAAAAATGTATTTGTTGAGATTCTCTACTTGTTGAATCATTACTGTCTTATTTTCCTTCCTTTTTTTTTTTTTAGACTTTATTTATTTGAGAGAGAGACAACATGAGGAGGAGGGGCAGAGGGAGAGGGAGAGAGAGAATCCCAAGCAGACTCCACGCTGAGTGTGGAGCCCGATGCGGGGCTTGATCCCAGGACCCTCAGATCATGACCTGAGCCAAAACCAAGAGTCAGATGCTTAGCCGACTGCACCACCCAGGTGCCCCTTCCTTTAATCTTTGAGCATGGTTCTTTTCAGGTGTTTGAACAAATTTATAATAATTGCTTTGATGTTTTTGTCTGCTAAATCTAGTATCTGGGGACCCTAAAGACTCTATTGCCCTGCTTCTCTTTTTTTAATATGAGTCACATTTTTCTGTTTCTTTGCATGTTTCATAATTTTTGTTAAAAATTGTACAATTTAGATGATGTATTGTAGCAACTATGCATTCTGATCACATCCTCTCTACCCCTAAAGCTTGTCATTGATCATTTTTGTTTGTTTAGTAACTTGCCTAGAGTAAATCTCTGAAATCTATTTGTCCGGTCTCTGCTCAGCTTATTGTTGTTGTTGTTGTTTTTATTTTTAAGGCTGGCTTCCCAGTGGTCACCTCTTATGTCAGCTGGTGATTGGTCAGAAATTGTGCTCAAATGCATAAAGCCAGTAGTATTTTCCCTTCTGCTGAGAGATCTGTGTATAGTTTGGGGAATGCTTTCAATGTTCAGGACATTTTCAAGTTTATCTCAATTTTGATGTTTTCCTGAGACTTCTTAATATCTCTGGCCAGGAATGTGTGGATAGTTTGGGAATTCCCTACTCTCTGCTAGACATGCATGCAGCTTCTCTTTAGCCAGGAATGCATGGAAGGTTTATCAAGCCCATTTATGGCTGTCTCTCCTCCAAGATCTCCTTGTTAAGTCCCCTGATAATCTGCCAGTGTGCTTGTTTCTTGCCTCAGTTGAGACTGCAACCTCACACTCTTGCAGATAGCTTCAGAATTTTCCCTTTTACTTCTGGGCATAGCTTTTCTGCTCTCTACTCTGAATCAACTCAGCCAGCTCTGTCAGCATAGCTGCTAGGTTTCATGGCCTGTAGAACTGTCACATTGACTTAATAGATGGAGGAGGAAGAGTAATGGGAGCTGGCCAAGGAAACAGTGCCGCAGACTTCTGCTGCTCCTAAGTTCAGTAGATTTTCATGAGCAGATACTTCTCAGTTTATTGTATGCCTTTGGTCAGTTTCCAGTAATTTGAGATGATGTTTTTGACAGTTTTTTTCCAGCTGTATATTTGCTTTTGCAGAGAGAATTTGCTGAACTCCTTACTCCAACATGTTTGCTTCCTTTTGGTGGTTTTTGAAATGTTTATGTATGTGGTTTTTCATATAAAAACATAAAATAGTGCATACAAAGCACGTTATTTTACAGCCCATTTTAAATTTATTTTCTAAGACACTACATTTCCGTTAATCTAATGAAGATTATAATTAAATGGAAATTTAATCTTTTTATTGTTGCAGATTTCAAGTTCCACCTATAAAGACAGGAATGAGGAATACAAAAGACAGTTCACTCATTTACCTGATACAGAGAAGCTGATAGCAGGTAAAAAAGACAGGAAGTGGTAAAATACTATTTTACTACCTCATTATCAAAATAGAACTGGCGAGTGTCAATATTTGTAGAAAATTGAAGCCTTTTGCTAGACAGAAAATATTTTTCAAGATAAGCTCCATAATTAGACAATGTAAAACTAAGTTGTAATTTGGGGAGGAGCGATTTCTGACTTATAAAAATACTAAGTACTAGTTAAGAAAATAGAACTAAAAGAAAATTGTCATGATTTCTTCTGGTGCTTGTTTCATATGGTTTTGTAGGAAAAATTTTAAATTTGATGTTCAGTATATATTACCTTTCCCTGGAATAAAGGTACTCCTTAACAGATTATAGAGCAAAAATTTTATAAAATTTTCTAGGGCTATTATTATTTTCATGTAATCTTTCATTTCTTAGAAAGTTTATTTATCCTTTTAGTAAACTCTATACCCAACGTGGGGCTTGAATTCATGACCTTGAGATCAAGAGTCACATGCTCTTCCAACTGAGCCACCAGGTGCCCCTCATGTAATCTTTCAGATAGATTTTTTTTGAAATAGACTTTAAGAGGAAAAATTTAGCCATTTTTCTTATAAAAGTGCTTAATTTTTGATACAAGCTTAAGATAGATTCTTTGTAATCAGAATATAGAACTAGGTTTTAATTTTTTTTTTTAAAGATTTTATTTATTTATTTGACAGAGATAGAGACAGCCAGCGAGAGAGGGAACACAAGCAGGGGGAGTGGGAGAGGAAGAAGCAGGCTCATAGCAGAGGAGCCTGATGTGGGGCTCGATCCCATAATGCAGGGATCACGCCCTGAGCCGAAGGCAGATGCTTAACCACTGTGCCACCCAGGCGCCCCAGAACTAGGTTTTAATTTTAGTGTATATTTCATTTAAAACATTTATTCATAGAAATTTCTGATTTCTGGTACTGTTGGGCAATATTCAATAAAATGAAACTGAATTTCTAGGTAGTTCTGCTCGGTACCTAATCGTTATAATGAATTAAAACAGCTTCTAAGAACATTTGAAAGTAATGCATTCTCATGAAAAATATTCAAACACTGTATAAGTGCATATAATGAAAAGTGAGTGGTCCTTCTGACCAAGACCACTGCAACATTGTTCCTGGGCTATATAACCACTTTTAGTAATTTTTTTTGTATATTTCCAGAAATTTTCTGTAGGTATTTCAAGAGGCATATATGTATATTCCTAACAGAATTTAGATGGAAACATGCTGTGCTTACTCTTTGAACCTTGTTTTGAGCTCTTTTTATTAGCATTACTTAAGGATCCACTTCATTCTTTTAAAGCCTGCCCAGTATTCAGTTAAATGAACTTTGTACCATAATTTTTTTAACAAATCCTTTATTGATGGACATTTTGATTGCTTCTTGTCTTTTACTATTTCTGCTAATGTTACATTGAAACTTTTACATTTGTTTTGGCACACATGTGTACACATATTGTAAGATAAATTTTATGAGGTGGAATTGTGGCAAAAAAGTAATGAGCATTTAAAAAGTTTACTGTTGCCAAGTTACCCTCCAAAAAGGCTGCACCAATTTGCATTTTTATTAACAGTGTATGTAAGTACCTGTTATGTCACACCTCAGGAACTTTGCCTTAGTAAAATTTGGTAGGTAGAAATGGTACTTAATCATTGTTTAAATATGCATTACTTTAATTATAAAGGAGGTTGAACATCTATTCATATGTCTATAAACCATTTGTATTTCTTTTCCTGTGAACATTTCTCTTCATAAACTTTGCCCATTTTTCTGGTGGTTGTTTGTCTTTTTCTTAATTTGTAGTAGCTTGTTAGATGTTTGAATAATTAGATCTTTTTCATGTTCATTGCAAATGTTTCTTGCCAGTTTGTCACTTGAAATCAAATACTTTTCATGGAAACCTTTACAAAATTTATCATACTTGTCATTGCCATCTTGAAAGAATCTGATGATACAGTGATATATACTCATTATAAAACATTAAAGCTATGCAGAAAAATATAAAGAAACAAATTGAAAATTATTGGTAATCCTAACACCTACATATAATTTTGGTTAAAATTGTTTGGATAACTTTCTAGGTATTTTTCAGTGTGTAAATTTGCTTTCAAAAATTTACATTCTGTGGTTTTCTCTCACTGATACAATAAACCTGTTCATTGTATAAAATTTGGAAAATACAGAGTTTTACAAAGTCGAAAACTAAAACCACATATAATTGTACCAACCTACAGACTGAGAGAAAACAGTTGATAATCCCATATCTGATTTAAAAAAAACCCTTGTCTTTAGAATAAAACTATTCTTAAAAGTCAACAATAAAAACACAAACAACCCACTTTAAAAAAACATCAATAGACACTTTACCAAAGATATATATGGATGGCAAATAAGCATATAAAAAATGCTCATCATCAGTTATTATAGGGAAATGCACATTAAAGTACAAGTAAACTGCACGCTAATGAGAATTGCTAAAATTAACAACAACAAAAAAACTGACAACACCAAATGATGTTGAGGATGCAAAGCTACAGGGCTCTCATCCATTAGTGGTGGGAATGCAAACTGGTGCAGCTGCTTTTGATGGCAAGTTGGCAGTTTCTTGTAAAGTTAAACGTACATTTAACCATATGACCTACCAGTCCTAGTTATTTTCTCAAGCAAACTATGAACTTGTGTTCACAAAAGTCCTGTACATGATTGTTTATAGCATCTCTATTAACAATTGGGAATAACCAAGATGTCATTCAATTGGTGAATGAATAAACAAACTGTGGTCCATCTGTACAATGGTATACTACTTAGCAGTAAAAAGGAACAAGATGTTAATATACACAGAAACATGGATGAATCTTCAATACATTTTTCTTTTTTTTTTCATATTATTCCTTTATTATCCTTTTACTTTTTATTGGATCGGTAATGATGACCCCTTTCATTTCTTTTTTTTTCTTCATTTTTTAAAAGTTTAAATTCAATTAATTAACATATAATGTATTATTGGTTTCTGAGGTAGAGGTCGGTGATTGAAAAAAGCAAAATTCTAAAGGTTACATATTTGTTGATTTCATTTATATGACAGTCTGGAAAATGAAAATATATAAGGATGGAAATCAGATCTGTGGGCACTGGTGGGGAGAGAGTGGTTTTACAAGGGAATTTTTCCAGTGATGGAATGGTTCTATATAGTACTGTGGTGGTGGTTGCATAATTGCACGTTAAACCTTTTCAGAGGTAACTTTATTGTGTAAAAATTAAATCAACCAGGATATCAGGAGATCCCAGGTTGAAATGCCATTGTTAAAAAAAAGAATCTAACTGTATTACAAATGAATGACATAATTGCACTCAAGGGTGTATTAGCATATATACTTGTATTCCCTACCTTTGTCTGTTGCTAGGGCCTAGAAACAGTGATATCCCAGTAGCAGTTAGCATGTCCAGGGCCCAGATACTGGTCTCTAAATACCATTCCCCAATAAAAGGAATGAGAGCTCCTTGAAAAAATGGTCCATTCTGGGGCTAGGACAGTGAAAATACAAGATGAGTGACTGTGGCATATCTTATAGTCCTATAGTGCCAGAAAGTAACTAAGTGCTAAAAAAAAAAAAAGCCAACTTGAAAGAACTCCCAATGGTCAAAGACAAAATAATTTGAGCAATAAAATAAATAATGACAATATCAGATTATAACCTGAAGAATAAAATAAATATCCATGAGTCCATGTTGATATAAATGCTTGAATAATTTAATGCATGAGGGAAAAGACACAAATCTTCCTCCAGTAGTATTCTCAGGTAATTTATATGCACATTAAAGTTTGAGAAGCACTGATGTAGGATAACACTTAAGTGCCATACCTAAGGGTGAGGGCTTACTAGGTTCTTATTCTCTGTGCATATAGTAATGATGATGAAGAGGATCTCTAAAAGATTTTAACCAATCCATGTATATTTATACAAATGATCTCACCAGTGTGACCCCATGTGTAGCATCCAATATAGTGATAAACAAGCCACTAATTTCACTAAAGAAAACCCTTTTCTAATGTGTCTATGCTAATTAGCCAAACATTTGTTGTTGAACAGTAATAAAGGTAACAGAAGGGCTTATAGTAGCCCCTGAAGGAGTGTAGTCCTAATTAAATTGTTAGCTGACTTATTCCAAGTGTGAATCCCTGATTAGGACAACTAACTATCTCTAGAATATTTCTAAACATCTGTTTTAGCTGGAGTCCACATTTTCACTTCTAATATTCATTCATGCCTTCTTTTTTTCTTGCTTAATCCTGGCCAAAGAAAATGTTATGTTGGGGAAATATGATCTAAAAAAACATATCCTACCCATCCAGAAAACTCCACAAAAGTAGAAAAGAAAGAAGACAGTTTTATTATTGAATAAGCATTCAGCTGGAATGGGATGTGCATCACAGGTAATCTGTAAAAGAGATTGTGAAGAAAGAAAGAACTCTCACCCTTTTAAATGACCAAACAGATGCAACCCTTTACACATGTTCTAAAGATAAATGATAACTAGACCTCAAGTAAGAGGACTTAATAGTACTGTATATTACATATAGTTCATCATAAATTCACCTGATAATTGGGACTACTCTCTGTTAGTTAACTGGCTTTTTGCAAAGGAAAAATAAACTCATATCTTTATTACAAGAGTTAGTTTTGCAACTTGGAGCAAGATGCCCACGAAAGTGAAGCTCCTACCCCATCACAGAACCTGGGAGATAAGGGTGCTATTTCTCTCAATGTTTACATTTCAAAGAGATGACTACTAGGTCCTTGAGAAAACATTCCTGGGTTGTAAAACTGTCAAGGGTCTTATTTTGCTTTTAAAAAGATTCATGGATATCTCAAAGGAGCAAGAAAGAATTTACAAATTTTCTACAGAAAATAATCAAAGAGAAATGTAGAGGGAGTCTTTTTTCCCATTTTACATGAGGGAACATTAATTTTTTTCTTTTTCAATTTGTATGTACCTTTACAGTTGTCTCAAGTAAAAAGCAAACAACACAAAAAACGTAAAGTATAAAAAAGGAGAAGGGTTGGGGCACCTGGGTGGCTCAGTCCATTGGGTGTGCAACTCTCGATTTCGGCTCAGGTCATGTCTTGTGGTTGTGAGATCAAGACCTGCCTTGGGCTCCACGCTGGGTATGGAGCGTGCTTGGGATTCTCTCTCTTCTCCCTCTGCCTCTCCCCACTCGTTCTCTTTCTAAAAAATTAAAAAAAAAATAAGGAGAATGGTTTTTTTTATAATTTAAATATTAAATCTGAAAGCAATCCTAAAAATGTTGCTCCAGAGAGTCTTTTTTAAAGCAATGTTAGCACTACTGGGCTCCCAAAGATGATTGCTGCTAAAAAAGAATACTTTGGAATGTGTGTTTCCTGACATGATTGTTTAAAAACACATTCTTTTAATTCACTGTTATCTCCTTTATGGATAGATGATGCCTAAATTCTTTGATAAAACTATAAATAGGACATCTTGTTTATTTATTGTGCAATCTTACTCTAGAAGTATATGGTGCTGATTCACTCCATCTGTATTTCCATACTATTGATACATATTTCCACTGTACGCTTTGTTATGTTAGAGTTAATAAAATTGATCTTTAAGAATTGGAGCCATTCAGTTGTTCCAGAATTGATTATGTAATAACTAGTTAGTTGATGTTAACACACACATCAAAGTGATCTATGTTGCTTGGTTAATTTACTTAATTTTATTCTAACTTTCTAGTCACTACCTATAAAGTTATAAAATCCATAAAACAGTTTTTGATAAGCATTTTCTTATTCCATTCTAGATGAATCAGATTGTTTTTTGACTCAAATCAGATAGAATATTGGCTTCTGAAATAATAATTACATGTTTGCTTATCAGTAGGGAAATTGGGAGTTAAAAAAAAAGTAAAATCTCTTGGCTTAAAAAAATTTTTTTTTCATTTCCTGCATGGGCCATATTGCTAGAAAGCCATTTTATAAAAAAATTTTATTGAGGTATATGTTTATTCCAATAAAATATATCTGTTTTGGGGCTCCCACCTTTTTTTTTTTTTTTTTTAAGATTTATTTCTCCATCCTAGAGGTGGGGGGAGGAGCAGAAGGAGAGGGAGAGAGAAAATCATCAGCAGACTGCTCACTGAGCATGGAGTGGGACGTGGGGCTGGATTCCACCACCCCTAGACCATGACCTGAGCCGAAATCAAGAGTCAGATGCTTAACTGACTGAGCCAGCCAGGCGCCCAGGGAAACCCTTTTTTAAACCACTGAAAAAAGTCTGTCAATCTATGTCAAATAGTCTTCAGTTAAAAATAGTCCGGTTGTTTGCTATAGCTTTGAGCATAGTTAATGTAAAATAGTGCAGTGGTTCTCATAGTGTGGTCCACAGGCTAGCAATGTTGGTGTTACCTGGGATCATGTTAGACTTGAAACTCTCTACCCTGCTCCAGACATGTTTAATCAGAAGCTCTGGGGAGGGGCCTAGCAATCGTGTTTTGATAAGTCTGCCAAGTATTTCTGATCTGAAATGCGAGAAGCACTAAATTAAAAAATGTTTCAGTGGCTTAGATAAAAATTTCAGGACACCTCGAGGTGACCCTGAGCCCAATCCCTGTTTTAGAGATGCATACTAGTAATGAGTATCTTAATCTACTTAATTATTTACTAGGATTTTTGTTTGAGGGCATCTCAGTTTTGTTCCGCTGAAGGAAACATTTTGAGAGACTGAATTACTCTGCTCAATTTTTAGTATTTGCTTAGAAATTTAACATGATTAAATTTTTTTTAATGGTTTTTTATTATATTATGTTAGTCACCATACAGTACATCCCCGGTTTCCGATGTAACATGATTAAATTTAAATATTTTGAGGTTATACCTCAACATTTTCCTAAAATTGCTAATCACTTTATATAATTTTTAAAGTTATCAGTTAAACTAAATCTCTTCACAGTGATGGGGGAGCAGAAGGCAAGCTGAAGACAAAGCATAAGCTGACACCCTGCAACCTCCCTCCACCCCCCACCCCAGGGTGGGACATGTGTGACATTCTTCCAGGAATCTCCCAACTGTCTTACTGTTAATAGCTTGTTAGAGGAGAAAACAACCTTAACTTGACATTGTCATGGCCTGTCATGGCCTCCTGTATCTTGTAGGTATCTTGTAGGCCAGTCCTCTTTAACATATGAAAGTTGTTTTGAAACCTCCCTTTTCCTTACTTCCCCCAACTCCTGAGTATATAATTAGCCACCGCTCACAACCACCTACAGCAGCTCTTTCAGTCCTGTCCCCGTGTTTAATATATTGCCATTTCACACCAAAGACGTCTAAAGAATTCTTTCTTGGTTGTGGGCTCCAGAACTTCACCTATATTCCCAAACCCCATCAACAGCAGCCTTTTATATCTTGAATTAGTGATAATTTAGCCATACTATTTACATTAGCCAAAGAGCCAAATCTAAATCATGGTATTAACTTACTGGTGGATAGTGGCATTTACCAGAACACTCATGATTTTGCTGGATTTTAGTGCTGAGGCAGAGAGGATCAACTTTCAAATTAACTTAAAATGTATAAAATTTTGGTGGTAATTATTGTCCCCTTCCTCACCCTTTTCCAATGTCTAATTAATCACCAATCTCCCATCAGTACTACCTCTTAAATATTTCTGAATCTAACTACTTCTTTCTCTTAATACTGTCATTTCTTGGTCTGAGCCATCATCAGTTTCCCCCTGGACTTCCAACTCATTTATATGAATCCAGTCTCACAGTATGAAAAAAGTAGTCTTTAATAATATACATCTGATCATTCCCCTTCCACTTAAAACTCATCAATGGCAAATAAAACAAACCAAACCAAAACAAAACAACTCATCAATGGCTTCTTGTAAAGTTCACAGTCTACCATAGCCTATGAACATTACATGATCTAGTTTCTCCAGCTTCTCTAGGCCAGAGTTCTTTGTATAGTTACTCAAATGTGCTTTTTCTTTCTTCCATGGGGTCTTTGCACCTGCTCTTCCTCATGGTCCAGCTGACCATTTATTGACATTTAGTTTTTAGTTTAAAGACTACTTTTTCTGGAAAACTTATTCTGATATACTCTCTCCCTGCCCAGTCCCCTCATACCTGTATCCTCTTTGTTATAGTCTCTCACAGCTTTCTCTACACTTTGATCATTATACTTATTTTTGTCTTTGTTTGTTTATTGTAACCTTCCCTTCTAGACTGTTCCGTGAGGGCAAGGTCCATGTTTGGTCATGCTAGTTTCCAGCAAAATATCTGGTGTATGGTGCCCAAAGTATCTGAATGAGTGATTGAATGAATAGCAAACTAATGAACAAAGAGTGATGACTTTTCATGTGTTAAAGTAGGATAAGATTATAAAGTTGCCAAATTTTTGTGAATAAGCTGTTCCTTATTCTTGTGTATCTAGATTATGCTTGTGCTCTTCAGAGGGACATTTTGCTTCAGGGACGTCTTTATCTTTCAGAAAACTGGCTGTGTTTCTATAGCAACATCTTCAGATGGGAAACTACAGTAAGATGTATTTGGATTTGATTTGTTGATACAAATAATTGCATAGGTAGAAATATATACAGTCCTCCTAAAAACAATATACTTTGGATTCCAAAGTAAATTTATGTATATTTGTGTATAATACTTATATATACATGTTGTAGATATATATACAATATATGTATATTGTAGAAGCATGTAATCTATTTTCTTAATACTTCGAGCTCCATTTGTACATATTTAATACAGTTGGAGAAAGAGATTTCAGGTTGAAAAAAGCTTGAACATACATCTATTTGACTGCCAAAATCATGTCGTATGTGACAGACTGTCTGAATTTTGTTTGTGTGTGTATGTGTTAATATGGAACACGAACACCCACATGTCTTTTCGCACTCTATCCTAAACTTAGAGATAAGAGCTGTGGAGGAAATTATTGGTGGGGGAGAATGTCTGACTGCTTACTCTGTTTTTCTCAGAGAATGCAAGCATGTGCTTATTATTATTAACTCCTTCAGGTTTTTCAATGGAATATTCTGGATTAGATTGATGTAATACTTGGTATTTTGTGCTGTATATGTTTCTGAAAAATCCATTTAATAATTTTTCATTCTTTTGTGTGTTTAGATTTGTATTGCATTAAAGAACATAACCTTCATGACTAAGGAGAAAACTGCTCGACTCATCCCAAATGCTATCCAGATTGTTACTGAGGGTGAAAAGGTGAAAAGCTTTTTTTTTTTTTTTTTTGAAAAGCTTTTTTTACCTTTCCTTTATTATATTATGTGGAGATAGTCTGCATCATACTGATTCATTGGTGTTGGTAATTCTTCTTGGAGTTAGGAATTTGTAATAGAAATATATTTAATACTAGATTTCTGTATAAATACTGCTAATTAAATGACTGCTAACATTTTTTTCAACATGTAATCAATGTTTTTTTTTTATTAACTCTGCTAACATTCTTTGTGCTTTATAGTTCACAGAAAACTTTCCCCCGTATTTTTCACTTCTTCATTATAAGAGGTTGATAGGGTAAGCCTTAGCGAAACATCATTATTTTTTAATACCGTAATAATTCCATGATATTGTTCCGTCAATAATACCTGCACAGTAGCAACTAATAAAAACAAATGGTTCTGGTGAGCAGAGAGATTTGGGTAGCATATAAGTAAACACATAATCCCTATAATATTTTTTTAGGATGACAGTTATCTTTAACTGCCATTGTTTTTATTGTCTACCTATAAGATCTGCTGTTTTTTAGTGAGGATATATGAAGGATCTTTCTGAACCCACCCGGAAGATTGATTAGGGCTCTGTGTGTGACATTAGAAGTATAATGCTGAGAAAGAAAAAGCAAAAAGGAAGGAAAAGAAGGCAAGTATGGAAGAGAATGAGAGAGAAGAAGAAGGAAGGAAGCACAGAAGGAAAGAAGGGAAGCAATGAAAGAAAAAAAGGAGAGAGAAAGGAAAGAGAAGCAGGGGAGTGAAACACTATCATAACACTGAATCATTGTAATGATACTTTTAAATCTTGTAGTTTCTTTCAAATGTACTTTACATTTTATTTTTATTTTTAAATAATCTTATCCTTACAGAATACTTTCCGGTACAGTACAAAAAACTTTCCCCTCTGAACTATTTGAGAGTAAGTGGTCACTCTGTAGCCTGATCAGTCCAGATATCACCCCAGATATTCTAGCATGTATTTCCAACAAAGACATTCTCCTGCATAAGCACAACCCAGCCATCACAATCAAGAAGTTAACATTGATCATCACCACAGTTCAGTCCTCAGACCTTCTTCGATTCCCCCAGTTATTCCAATAATATCCTTTATAGCAAATAGACATAGTTTAGAAATAAATAATTACATTTAATTGTCATGCTCTTTAATTTCCTTATTCTGGAATAGTCCCTTAGTCTTTTTTTTTTTTTTTTTTTTTTTTTTTTGACTTTTGAGCCCTGTAATCTCTTTTGAGATTACAGGTAAGTTATTTTGTAGGATATCCTTCAATTGTGTTTGTCTGATATTTCCTTGTAATTAAACTTAGGTTATGCAATTTTGGCAGAACTGACATGAAAGTGGTGCTCTGTCCTTTCCATTGCATCCTATCAGATGACCCACGATTTCAGTTTCTACCGTTACTGGGGATGTTCATTTGGATCACCTGATTAAGATGGTGTCGGCAAGACTTTACTGTAAAGTTCGTCCATTTTCTTTGTAGTAACATTTTGTGGCAAGCTACTTTGAAACTATGTAAATATACCATTCCTTCTCAGACTTTAAATTTATGCATCACTTACATCAGCATGTCCTTCAGTATGTTTTATTCAGTGAGTTCTAATCCATTACTATCATTATTTATTCTGATGCTCAAATTGTCCCAAATTTGGCCATTGCAAGGCCATCAGTGTCCTTTTGACTATTCTCAGCATTATTTGAGCATTTCCTTGCTTTTTGGCATTTTGCAGGCTTTCCCTGCCTCAGCCCTGGAATCAGTCATTTCTCCAAAGAGTTCTGATTTCATTTAAGGGGAGACTGATATTAGAAGCCAGTGTGTTTATTGCTATTGGGGTGTCACTATTTCTAAGCCCTCTAAATGGTCAGATTAAGGGTATATGTAATTATATATATATGTAATTACATATCATACACACATACATGCCCACTTGTACATTAGTGTCTGTTTACTTACCTGTCATAAACCATGAATTTACCTAATATCTCCAATTCCTAGCAAACACCACGGAGTTCATTTTTGTTTTCTCCTTTCTTATTTGTAACTCCCTTCCCTGACTGTGAGAAACCAGACTCCCATTACCCTCAGTATATTTACCTACTTGATCAGTTGGCTTCTATGTAACCAGTCTTCCTCTCCTTTGCCACTCCTTCCCCACATGGATGCCCCTTAAAAAAAAAAAAAAAGATTTATTTATTTATTTGAGAAAGAGAGGGAGTCTGAGCACAGAGCCTGACACAGGGCTTGATCTCATGACCTTGACATCACGACCTGAGCTGAAACCAAGAGTCAGATGCTCAATCAGCTATGCCACCCAGGCGCACCCCCCACATGGATGTCCTTTTACCTAACTTGGTTTCTGACACTTCAAGTCAGGCTGCTGCCCATCCCCTCATGACACAGATACTCTCACCATGTGAAAGCTTTCCTCACTCTGCTTAGGCTGACACCCCATACTAAGCACCTTCCCTGCATTCACTTTACCCTGTGGCAGGCCACCCATCTAAAGGGATGCCCTCCATTCCCTGCTTGTGCTTGATATTCTGTGACAGTTTGTCACTGTGTGTGGTCGCCCCCCTCACCCCTTCAGGCTCTGTTTCTCCAGCACAAAGCCACCCTCACGGACTCCGTCACACTATGTCACCCTCACCCTCTCTAGCTCTGACGTGCTTTTGTAGGCTGCCCCCATTCGTGGTCACATTCTTCACCATGCTTGAGTTCTGACCCCCATGCCAGGCTACCCCTTTACACCGTCACCCTCCGTTGGCTCTGACTCGTGCCCCTCACCCTGTTCTTGTTCTAACACCATGCTCCAGATCGCCCTCATACGTGGAGGCCCTTCTTACCTACTTGGGCTCTGACACTCCACATAGGGCAATCCTTCTATGTGGACAACCTCCTCTACTTTTCTGGTTTTGACATTGTTTTGGGCTACTGCAACTCTTTCTCCCTATCCTCACCTCTAGTGTGGATGCCTACTTTCTCTGTTCCACCAACAGCTTTAGGGCTGAACTGTTCAGGAAGGGAAAAGAGCTAAAAAACCATATTCTTAATTTTACAATCAATACATGAATACATTGCATTCCCTAACAAAATCATCAAACAATTCTTTTTTTTTTTTTAAAGATTTTATTTATTTATTTATTTGACAGAGAGACAGCCAGCAAGAGAGGGAACACAAGCAGGGGGAGTGGGAGAGGAAGAAGCAGGCTCCCAGGGGAGCAGGGAGCCCGATGTGGGGCTCGATCCCAGGACCCTGGGATCACGCCCTGGGCCGAAGGCATATGCTTAACGACTGAGCCACCCAGGTGCCCACTCATGAAATTCTTAAACTAACATCTTCCTTCTATGCCTATAATCCCTAATCCCATTGTTTTTCTAGAGGCAAACACTGTTATCAGTTTGGTGTGTATCTTTTCAGACTTTCCTCCTTTGTGTGTGTGTGTATATATATATATACACACACATATATATCTTTGTGTGTCTCTATAAATATATAGACATATGTATATATATGTATGTGTGTATACACATATATATGTGTATTTATATATACACACATATAGTTTTGCTTTGTCTTTGAAGTAAATGCTGTTTTATACATGTTGCTTTTCAGTTCTTTCTTAAAAAGAATTTAATATCTTGGGCAACCCTGTCGGGACCCCTCTCACTCTTGAGAGTTTTTTCTGTATCTTCACTTAATAAACTTCTATCACTCTGCTCAAAAAAAAAAAAAAAAAAAAAAAGAACTTAATATCTCTTGGAGTCACAGCTTAGCACATATAGATGGAGCTATTTCTGTTTATTCATGTGCTGTATAGTATTTCATAGAATGAATTTACTGTGGTTCCCTTGACCATTAGTTCATTTCTAATATTTTGTTATTATTGACAGTGCTGCAGTGAACAGCCTGACCATGCCTTCTTAAGCCCAATGTGTGACTGTTTCTCACATATATAGTGAAATTTCAGAGTCAAGCATTTTAATTTTAATAATGATAACAACAACTAGCATTTGCTGTTTTAACACTGTTTAAAGTTCTTTATAGATATTTTCTCATTTAATTCTCACAAAAATTTGTTACTATAATTATTCTCATTTTTCTCAGATGAGGAAACTAAGGAAAAGAAAAGTGACCCAAAGTTGTAGAACTCAGTGGTAGATTGTATAAAAGAGTGGATAGAATTGATAAGTTATTTAGTTTAAGAAGTGGGAACTAGATGGACTAGGAGATTTTTCTTATCTATATATCTGAACAACAGGTTATAAGATTATTATAATACAAGAAAGCAAAACAGTTTGGTCTAAGAAAAGGAAATACAGGATAGTAAGTAGTCATCATTATTTTGTGTGTATAATTCCATTTGGAAAATCTCCTCCATATATCCTTGTTATGAAAAGTTTTGCTTTGTGGAGAGTATTACATAGCAACATTTCAATTTATTAATTGGAAAATAGCACTCTAAAATCTTTTTATGAACAGTGTAAATATCCAAAATATTATTTGTTTGACATTTTATTTAGCAAATCAAACATATAACTGAGCTTTCTCATCCCTAAAAATAACTACTCAGTCATGAAAAGTCACTAACTATGGGGTCGGAAGAGATGATACACTGAGAGACTGTATTTAGTGCTGTCACTTGTCAGATTTTCTCATAAAAGCCTATTTTAAAACGTGACTTTGCAAAATCAGTTAAATGCAGAGGAAGAGATAGGTCTAAAAGCAAACATAGAATTATAGATTGAAACATGCTATTTCTTTTTTATGGTATTCAAAGCAAAGTTAAGTTTTAACATGGGTGTTTTATATCTATAATTAGTAGAAATTAAGCATTTCTGGATTTTTTTAGAAGACTATGAAAGATGATATGATTTGAAATTAAGATCCTTAAAATAAATCAATCTCTGAAATCCACTTGAATTTTTTTAAGATTTATTCATTTATTTATTTTTAGAGATAGAGAGAGTGCGCATGTGAGAAGGGGGAGGGGCAGAGAGAGAATCTTCAAACAGGCTCGCTGCTGAGCACAGAGCCCAAGGTGGGCTCCATTTCATGACCCAAGAGATAATGACCTGAGTAGAAACCAAGAGTCGGTCACTTAACTGACTGAGCCATCTAGGTGCCCCCACTTGTATTTTTTTTTATTCTTTATGTATACTTGGCTCAAATGGTCACCAAATCATGTCTCTTTGGAAAGTTCAGAATAAATAAAATTTTAATTTTTTCATAAACTTTTAAGATGATGGTAATAAATTATATGTACATAAATATTTACCTATTTCAAGCTCCTTTTCTGAGTAACTATTGATAAAATTGTATTTCCTGTAAGATAAAGTTTTTAAAGGTTTTATTTATTTTCTTTGAGAGAGAGAGCATGTGAGTGTATGTGGGGGGGGGGCAGAGGAAGAAGGAGAGAATTTTAGCAGACTCCATGCTGAGTATGGAGCCCAATGTGGGGTTCTATCTCATGACCCTGAGATCAGACTTAATAGGCTGAGCCACCCAGGTGTCCCTGCAGGATAGTTTTTTTTTTTTTTTTTTTTTAGAGATTTTATTTATTTATTCGACAGAGATAGAGACAGCCAGCGAGAGAGGGAACACAAGCAGGGGGAGTCGGAGAGGAAGAAGCAGGCTCATAGTGGAGGAGCCTGATGTGGGGCTCGATCCCAGAACGCCAGGATCACGCCCTGAGCCGAAGGCAGACGCTTAACCGCTGTGCCACCCAGGCGCCCCCCCCTTTTTTTTTAAGATTTTATTTATTTATTCGACAGAGATAGAGACAGCCAGCGAGAGAGGGAACACAAGCAGGGGGAGTGGGAGAGGAAGAAGCAGGCTCATAGCGGAGGAGCCTGATGACTGCAGGATAGTTTTTAAAGACACCTTGTTCAAGCACCAATTACCTGTTTTTCTTCTATTGTAGCAAAGAATGAAACAAAAATAATATATGAAGTAGGCTATGGTGTCCTACTAGTTTGCTTTAACCATAGCAAGTGCCAACAGATCTTCATGACAAATACTCTTCCCCACCCCCACTTTTTTTTAATGACACTAAAATTATCTTACTATTTTTCTTTGCAGTTTTTCTTTACATCTTTTGGTGCCAGAGATAGAAGTTACCTCAGTATCTTTAGGTTGTGGCAGAATGTACTATTAGACAAGGTAAGTGTTCATACCAGAGGCAGGTGCTTCTTATAATAGCATCCTCCCACTGTGTACCTCAACAGTGTTTATGAGTTGAATATTTCTGGAGTTTTATTTTTCTGGAGTTAATTTTGACTAGAGTATTCAAATTCCAAGAGGAAACTTGAAGCAAAACAGAATCCATGGCTATGTTAAGATATTAGTTTTACAGTAAGTCTCCCCTTTATCTGCAGGGAATATGGTCCAAGACCCATAGTGGATACCTGAAACTGCAAATAGTACTGAACTCAATATAGATGCTATGTTTTTTCCTATACATCCATGTCTATGATAAAATTTAATTTATAAATGAGGCATAGTAAAATATTAATAAAAATAAGTAATAATAAAGTAGAATAATTATAATAATATACTGTAATAAAACTTATGTGAATGTGGTATCTCTCTCAAAATATCTTATTGTACTATCTATACTCATCTTCTTCTTGTGATGATATGAGATGATAAAATGACTGCATGATGAAATGAAGTGAGGTGAATGACAGGCATTGTGACATGTTGTTAGGCTACTACTGACATTCTGGTGGCATGTCAGAAGGAAGACAATCTGCTTCCTGACTGTGGTTGACTATGGGAACTGAAACTGGGGAAAGTGAACCTGTGGATAAGGTTACCCTGCAATCCCCAGGGTAACCACCAAAAAAAATAACTTTAAAAATATGATAAATTAAAATGGGAATTAAAATGATACACTAGAACTATCTATTTAACATATAAGAAGGTGGTAATGGAAGACATAAGATACATAGAAAACAAATAGCAAAATGGCAGACATTACATTAAATCATTAAACATAAATAGATTAAGCACTTCAATCAGAAGGCAGAGATAGACAGAAAGAATGAAAAAAAAAACATGATCCGGGTATATGCTGTTGATATGAAACATGTTAGATTTAAAGATACAAACAGATGGAAAATACTGTACCATGCAAGTAGTAACCAAAAGACAGCTGAAGTGACTGCAGTGGTATCAGACAAAATAGATTTTAAGACAAAGATTAATAAAGACAAGGAATAATATTTTATAATAATAAAAGGGTCAATCCATCTGGAATTTATAACAATTATAAACTTATATGCACCTAATAACAGAGCCCTAAATTACATGAAACAAAACTAGCAGAACTGAAGGGGGAAATAGATAATTCAACAATAATAGTTGGAGATTTCAATACCCCACCTTCAATGATGGATGGAACAAGCACAGAGATCAACAAGGAGATAGAAGATTTGAACAAAACTGTAAACTAACTAGAACTGAAAGACATCTATGGGACACTCAAAGCAGAATATACGTCTTTCTCAAGTACACATGGAACACTCTCCAGACAGACCATATGCTAGGTTATAAAAGAAACCTTAATAAATTCAAGAGGACTGAAATAATACAATGGACTACAGTGAATGACATTAGAAATCAATAATAGAAATTTGGGAAATTCGTAAAATGTGAATATTAAGCAAAACATTCCTAAGTTACCAATGAGTGAACGAAGAAATCACAAGAGAAATTAGAACATACTTCGAGTTAAATGAAAACAAAAACACAACATACCAAAACTCATGAGGTGCAGTTATAGCAATGTTTAGAGGGGATTTTATAACTATATATACCCATATTAAAAAAAGGAATGATCTCAAATCAATAACGTAACTTTCCACCTTAAGAAATTAGGGCAAGGAAAAGAAACTAAACCTAAAGCAAATAGAAGCAAGGAAATGCTAAAGACTAGAAGAGAATGAATGAAATAGAGAATAGAAAAACAGATAATCAACAGAATAAAAAGTTTTCTTTGAAAAGATCAGTAAAGTTTAACTAGACTGACCAAGAAAAAAAGATTAAAATTATTAAATTCAGAAGTGAAACTGATAACATTACTACTGAACTTGCAAAATGAAAAGGGTTCATACTACTTTATGGACATTGTATGCCAACAAATTATTTAACCTAAGTGAAATGTATAATTGTGACTAGAAAGTCATAAACCATTGCAACTGACTCAAGTAGGAATAAAAAAATCTGAATAGACCTATAACAAGGAAAGAGATTGAATTAGCAATAAAAAAAAATCTACCCACAAAGAAAAGCTCAGGCCCAGGTGGCTCCATTGGTGAATTCTACCAAATATTTACAGTAGAATTAACATCAATCCTTCACAGAGTGTTTCAAAAAATAGGAGAGAACACTTTGCAACTCAGTCTCTGAGGCCAGTATTACGCTTTGATAACCAAGTCCAGACAAAGAACATCACAAGAAACCTACAGGACAGTATGTTCACTGTGTTTATGTCATTTTGTCTGTGAATATCGACAGAAATCCTCAACAAAACCAAACCAATTTAGCAAAACAAATCCAGCAACATATAAAAACAATTATATGCCACGACTAGGTAGGATTTATACAAGGTAGATTGAACATATGAAAATCAGACAATGTAATACACTATATTAGTGGAATAAAGGACAAAAACCACATGATCATCTCAGTCAATACAGAAAAAACATGTGACAATACCCTTTCATGATACAAAAAAACAAAAACAAAGTAGGACTAGCAGGGAATTTCTTTGACTTGATAAAGCTCACAGCTAACATAATGACAAGAGACTAATGCTTCCCCAGCTTTGGTTGGGAACAAGACAAGGATGTCCTTTCTTGCCATTTCTATTCAACATTGTATTGAAAGTTCTAGCTGGGGAAAATAGGCAAGAAAAGGAAGCAAAGACATCCAGATTAAAAATGGAGAAATAAAACTATCTCCACTAGCAGACAATATGGTTTCATATATGTAAAATTCTAAGGAAGTCAGTAGAAACCCATTAGAACTAGTAAGTTCAGCAAGTTGCAGAATATATGATCCAAATACAAAAATCAATTATATTTTATACAGTCACAATGAACAATCAAAAAAAAGTTCACTTATAATAACATCAAAAAGAATAAAATACTTGGGAATAAATTTAACAAAAGAACTTAAAGATGAACAGTGAAAGCTACTAAATATTGTTAAAAGAAATTAAAGAAGACAAGTGAAAAAAATCTCATGCTCATGGATTGGAAGACTTGATATTGTTAGGATGTGATACTCCCCAGATTGATCAGCAGATTCGGTGCAATCCCTATCAAAATCCCAATCGTCATTTTTTTTTTTTTAAGAAATTGAAAAGCAGATCCTAAAATTCATATGGAAATGCAAGGTACCCAGAATAGTCAAAACAGTCTTGAAAAAGAAGAACAAAATTGGATTAATTATTCTGTCAGGGCCTGCCATAACAAAATACTACAGACTGGGTGGCTTAAACAGCATACATTTATTTTCTCACACTTCTGGAGGCTGGAAGTCCCAGATCATGGAATAGGCAGGGTGAATTTCTGGTGAGACCCCTCTTGTTGGCTTGCAGCCTTCTCACTGTGTCCTCACATGGCTTTCCCTCTGTTCATGCTTGGTACCTCTTCCTCTTATATGAATACCAGTCCTATTAGGGTAGGGCTCCACCTTCACAACTCTGACTTAGCTCAGGCTGCAATAACAAAATGCTGTAGACTGGGTGGCTTATACTACAGAAATTTATTTCCTCGTAGTTCTAGAGGCCGGAAGTCTGAGACTGGGATTCCAGCTTTGGTTGGGTTCTGGTGAGAACACTTCCTGGCCTTCTCATTGTGTTCTGACACAGCCTGGAAGGAAAGAGAGAGCCGGAGCCAGAGCAGGAAAACTCTCTGGTGTCTTCTTCTAAGGGCACTAATCCCATCATAAGAGTCCCACCCTCATTTACCTCATCTAAACCTAATTATCTCTCAAAGGCCCCACCTCCAAACACCATCACATTGGGAGTTAGGATTTCAACATATGAATTTTGAGGGGACACAATTCAGTCCATAGCAACCTCATTAACCTTAATTTTCTCCTTAAGGTCCCTAACTCCATATATAGTCACATTGGGGGTTTAGGGCTTCACATACCAGTTTTAGGGGGATGCAATTCAGTCCATACCATTGGAGGAGGTGTACTTTTTGTTTTGATGTTTACTACGGAGCTGCAAAAATCAAGTAGGTTTACTGGTGTAAGTCTAGACATACACGTTAATGGAATAGAATTGAGAGTTCAGAAATAAAATCTTACACTTATCAGCCCTAATTTGATTTTTGACAAGGGTGCCAAAACGGTTCCACAGGGAAAGAAGTCTTTTCACCAAATGGTACTGGAATAACTAGATAACGCATACAAAAGAATGAATTTTGATTCCTACTTCAGACCATATATAAATATTAATTCAAAATGGACCATAGTCCTAAATGTAAAATCTTAAAGTATAAAACTCTCAGAAGAAACTGTAGCTATAAATCTTCATGACTTTTGGATTAGACAGTGGTTTCTTAGATTTGACACCAAAAGCTCAAGTGACAAAAGAAAAAAGGTAAATTGGATTTCATAAAAATTAAAAACTTTTATGCTTGAAGGTGTCCATCAAGAAAGTGAAAAGACAACTCACGACTGGGAGAAAGTATTTGCAAGTTATATATCTGATCAGGTATTTATGTCCAGAACATGTAAAGAACTCTTAAAACTCAACAAGAAAAAGACAAATAATGCATTAAGAAAATGTGCAAAGGATTCGAATAGTCATTTCTCCAAAGAAGATATACAAATGGCCAATAAGTGCATGCAAAGATGTGCAATGTCATTAGCCATTAGGGAAACATAAAATCACAAGAGATCCCACTTCACACCCCCTGGGATAGCTGAAATAAAAAGACATTAACAAACATTGAGGATATGGAGTAACTGGATCTCTCATACATTCTGGTGGGGTTGTAAAATTTTGAAAACTTTGAAGAACAGTTTGGCAGTTTTTCAAAATGTTAAACATAGTTACTGCATGACCCAGCAATTCCACTCCTAGGTTTTTATGCAGGAGAATTGAAAGTGTATGTTCACACAGAAACTTGCGCTTGAATGTTCTTAGCATTATTCGTAAAGCCAAAAAGTAGAAACATCCTAAATGTTCATCAACTGATGAATGATGAGCAAAATGTATATTCGCACAATGAAGTATTATTCGTCAATAAAAAGCAGTGAAGTACTGATACATGTTACAACATAGATGAATCGTGAAGCTTAATGGTATGTGAAAAAAGCCCGTCCCCAAAGAACATATATTGTATGATTCTGTTTTTATGAAATGTCCAGAATAGACAAATTCATAGAAGTAGAAGTAAATTTGTTTCTAGGAGGAGAGAGGAATGAAAAGTTGACTGCTAAATGGATTTGGGTATCTTTTGGGTAGATGAAATATTCTAAAAGTTGTGATAGTTGTACAACTGAGGATATGCGAAAAACTTCTGAATTGTACACTTAAAGTGAATTTTGTGGTATGTGAATTATAGCTCAATAAATCTGTTATTTTTAAAAAATGGCTTGGGGGGGGGTTGAGTTGAGATTTCCAGCTGATAAGGAAGTCTCCTGTGCTGCTAGAGCTCAAACACTGCAGGCCAGAACTTTACCTCCTCCTTTCTTCCCACTCTCCAGCTAAGCCCCTTACTGGAGTGGACAAATTGTGGCCTCTGTGGCTCTTAGGGTTGAATGGTTTTCCAACTTTGGGGCAGCTGCTGTGGTCAGGGACTTCCAAACAGTGCCCCGCTGGGATGCTTTCACTTTTCCAGAGTTCTGGGAACATGGAGAAGTGGCCTCGAAGTCCCCAGGTGGAGGAGAAAGATGGGAGTGGGGGTTTGCCAAGCCCAACCCCTCCTTCCTCCTTAAGGGAATAGACAAGGCTGGGAGTGAAGCACCATGTCAAAGCTTGTGCCACTCTCACGAGTCTTTCTGGGTGTTTGGGCACCCTGGCTCCTTGGAGCCCCATGCCCATAGTCCCGGCCTGGGCGATGCTTAAGGGTGGCGGGCCACGGGGTCCTGGGTCTGGTGGCCCGTGGCAGCCACCTGCAGGAGTACGGAACAGCTGCACAAAGGCTGGCTGTCCTATAGCTTTCTGCGTTACCCTTTCCAAGTTGTGCTGCGAGAAGCCTCTTTCCCGGCGTTAGGCCCGCTATATTCGGATGCTTTGTTACAGTTACAGTGGGCTGCTCCTACCGGCGTGGGCTGAAAATTCCAGTATTGCCCTAGGGACCTGGCTAATGCTACCCTCTAATGCCAAGTTTTTTGAGTGCTCTGGAAATCCCCCAGGTGCATTCCCTCATTCTAACAAGGAGCCAAAGACTGCTACTGCATTTGGTTTTGGACCTGATCTGAGCGTCCTCCCCAAATCCCATTTGCGCTTATCACAGGCGAGAAAGTTGGGATACATCCTTATGAAAACAAATAACTCCAGGGAAGTGATAAAGTTCAGGTTTACAGATGAGCCAAGGAAGAAACTGGGATCTGAACTTTAATAAAAAAAATTTTTTAAAAAGCTGTTTGGTTTTTAAAAGATTTTATTTATTTGAGAGAGAGAGAGAGTGTGTGAGAGAGAGCATGAACAGGGGGGAGGGGCAGAGGGAGAGAGAAAAGCAGGCTTCCTGCTGAGCAGGGAGCCTGTCGTGGGGCTGGATGTGAGGCTCGATCCCACTGGGATCAATACCAGAGGTGAAGGCAGATGCTTAACCAGCTGAGCCACCAAGGTGCCCCATCCTTCTAGTTTTTTAAAGCGATAAAGCCACACTTTGTGGCTTTTGTAATACTATTTAAAAAAAGCAAAAATCCATAAAATACACAGCATAACTACAAAATTCTTTAAAACAACACATCATTTAATAATACATCTTATATATATTAAATATAGTTTAAGAGAATTTAAGTTCAGAATATTATATTCATGTTTACTTGTAATTGGGAATCTGAGAGTAAATATGTCTACTTAGCTTACTTCTTACATGAGAAGGCCTTAAAAATAAAGCACATTAATCTAGAAAAAAGATTAAGGTAAATATAACAAAATGATTTGTGTGTGTGTGTGTGTGTGTGTGTGTGTGTGTGTGTGTGTGTGGTGTGTGTGTTTTATTGATTTCTCCAATAGATCCACAAAAGGAAAAAAAAAACTGGAGACAAATATGGCGTCTTTGAGAAAGAATGCTTTTAAAAGTACATATTTTTTCGGGGTGCCTGGGTGGCTCAGTCAGTTAAGTGTCTGCCTTCGGCTCAGGTCATGGTCCCAGGGTCCTGGGATCAAACCCTGAGTGGGGTTCCCTGCTCAGCAGGAAATCTGCTTCTCACTCTCCCTCTACCAGCCCCCCTCATGTTCTCTCTTTTAAAAAATAAAAGTACATGTTTTCATTCATAAGTTTCTCTGATGCATTACTTCAGAAAGAACAGTTTATTTCAGATATTTAACTTAGTTTAACATAAATCCTCATTGTTTAGACATGTGTTTAGCCTGTCACTATGGTTATTTGTGTGGTAATTTATAGCACTTCGGCTTAGTTCACAACCTCTGAGCTTAGTACCCTTTTTCTAGACAGCACATTGAGTATCTGGGATTTGTGTGGCCAAAAGACAGAGGCAGTTCCATTCTTTGATGCAAACAATGGATGGTTTCTGTCTTCTGTAAATAACTGTGCAACCATGGTTTTAGATAAGACTCTAGGCCCTTCCCCACCCCCAGCTGTTTTGTTTAGTTTAAAGCCCTTACCCCTTCCATGCTCTATATCAGAGCCAAACAATCTTCCACCTTTTTTTGTAAGGTCCACAAAGTAGGAATGACTTTACATTTTTATTTTATTTTTACTTATTATTATGTTTTCGGGGGGGGGTGAGGGGTAGAAGGAGAGGGAGAGAAAGAATATTAAGCAGGCTCCATGCCCAGCACGGAGCCCGATGTGGGGCTTGATCTCACTACCCTGCGATTGTGACCTGAGCCAAAATCAAGAGTTAGACAATTAATGGACTGAGCCACCTATGGCCCCTGGCTTTACATTTTTAAACTGTTTTTTTAAAAATAAAAAAAGGAATAATATTTCATGACAGAGTAATATTTCATGACAAATTCAAATTTCATGTTCATTAATAAAATTTTACCAAAACACAGCCATGCTAATTTGTTTGTATATTATATGGCTGCTTTCACACTGTAGCAGCAGAATTGAGTAGTTGCAATGGAGATCGAATGGTCCACAAAGCCTAAAATATTTGCTGTATAGACTTTCACAGAAAGTTTTTGACCTCTGAATAATACTACAGCCAAATTTATCTTTTTAAAAAAATGTATACCTACTAATATTAGCTTCCTGCTTAATACCCATCTCCCTTGGAATAAAAATCTAAAATTTTTTATAGGGACTCCATGATCTTTCAGCAGCCCACCACATCAGCTTCATCTCCGTACGTCTTCACTGTTCTTAAGTGTTCTGCCTTTTTTTTTTTCTTCTCTGCACTAGATCTTCAAATGCAGTCCTTGTTCCTGCTTCTTTTCCACCCCTAGTTTGAAGTGATAACTCATTCATAAAACTAAGTCAGGTCCATTCCTTCACCTTTCTATAACATCTTGCACTTTTTCTTTGTAACATTCATTACACTTATAATTCTTTGTTCTATTTCTGTTCTCCTTGCTTGACTATAAACATCTTGAAGGGGGCGCCTGAGTGGCTCAGTAGTTGAGCATCTGCCTTCAGCTCAGGGCGTGATCCCAGGGTCCTGGGATCAAGCCCCGCATCGGGCTCCCTCCTCTGCTGGGAGCCTGCTGCTTCTTCTCCCACTCCCCCTGCTTGTGTTCCCTCTCTCGCTGGCTGTCTCTCTGTCAAATAAATAAATAAATAAAATCTTAAAAAACAAACAAACCAACAAAAAACAAAACAAGACACAACATCTTGAAGATAAGAACCATGTCTGTCTTGCTCATTGTTTTATGTCCAGGGACAATTGCCGTGTTTACTGTAGCTGGTTTGGCATACCTCTGTATTTATTCACTATCGGCTGGCACTCTGTCAGTAGTGCCCTTTACTCTCAAAAGTGGACAATAAGTTATAGGGTTATATTATAAATAGCTGATGCTCAGTAAATACTTTTTGACTCAATTTAGTAAAAACTCAGTGATTTAGACTCCCGATAATCATCATATTTAAGTAACAACAACTTTTCACCTCTCTGCTCAGGGAAAAGGCAAATGATGGGGAGAAAACACAGGCATTTAGTTACAGAAATAGCATTCAAAGTATGCCCGAAGTTGAATGTTCATTTAACTCAATTTCTTAAACCTCTATGTGCCATGAGAACAAATGATTATCTTGAAACACTAAAGAATCTTTGGTTGCCAAAAGAATGTTATTTTCTGTATACTTGAATTATTAAGAAAACAAGATGTATATATACGGTTATTACTTTTAACAAGGCATAAAACTTAAGTTTTTTGTTTAAAGCTCAAATCTTAATCCTTTCATGTTCCTAGTGATATGTTCTTTCTGCACTATTTTTCTCTCAGTGAGATAATAGTGGTCTGTCTTGCCAGTACACCAGGGCTGCTATGAAGCTAGCTCTTCATGCAAATTTAAGAGTACATTTGAGAGTGATTATTATTATTATTTCTTTTTCTTGAGAGAGAGAGAGCACGCAAGTGGGGAGAGGGGCAGAGGGAGAGAGAGAGAGAGAATCCCAAGCAGGCTCCATGTTCAGCATGGAGTCCAAAGTGGGACCCAATCTCACAACCCTGAGATCAAAACCTTAGTCGAAATCAAGAGTTGGACTTTAACTAAGTCACCCAGGTGCCCTGAGAGAGTGATTACAGAGTGATTATTTAAATCCCGTGCCTCTGAGAGCAGAAATCTGTGCATGTTTTAAATTCTAAGGCTTAAAGAGACAGAATGGCTTTCAGATTTATTCCCTAAGGGCAGAAGAAGGTACAGAATTAGGGATGAGGTGATGAGAGGTATACAGACCCCTCCCTCACCAAATTGTGAAACCTGTCATCCCAGCTTCTATTTTGGGAATTGCTAATAGGAGAATGAGAAAAGGGTGTCCTGTTCCTCAGGTGTGCTGGGGGAAAAATGGGTTTAAAACAGTTCATTGATTGTGTTAGTATATATAAAGAAGGAATATGTCAGTCTGAAGGGGGTTTGGCTGGACTTAGGCCAAGAATTTAGGATTTAGGGCAGAAAAATAGTCACAGAGGCAGACTGTGATCACTAGACAATGTACAGAGATGAATCATCAGGCCACACCAACATCACAGTCGGTCCTTGAAAACTGTCCACCTTTGCTCTGATTCTGTGCTTATCATGCAAATTTCCGATTACCAATACCTGACTGCCAAGGTCTTGAGGCACCCTGTGTGGCAGAAGGAAAGATTTTGGGTGATTAGAAAGGCCTGTCCCCCTATCGTGCATTAGTGTATTTACTCCTGAGTTGAGTATATGCAGTCTGTGAGTTTGGCTTGTTAAAGTCAGCCACTCTGCAACTCCAGGGCTCTGACAGTTCTGAGGCCATTCTCCAAAAAGTGGTCAGTTTATGAAGTTAATGTCAAATTCTAAAACCTCGTGGAAGAGTGTCATCCAGCCTCCTTCAGACACCTCAGCCTTATCAAATCCACTTATTCTTTCTTGGGCCTTTCCCCAGTGATCGCTTCTTTTGGAATTACTTGGAAATCTAGAAGTGAAAGTAGTGATATTAATCTAGTAAGTGCAACATTCAAGCCTACCTGGAAAAAATAAATGTAAAATTGCTAACTATTTTAGTCACATTTTCTATATAATAGCCTGGTAATGGAGAAGTATTTGTATTCTTATATTCCCTCTTTTTTACTTTTTTGATTAATAGAACTCCTCCACCTCTTTTCCCTTGGTCAGTGACGTGTCCTCCTTCTACCTGGTCATCCAAGCCAGAAACCTGGCTGTATCCTTGTTCTTTACCTCTTCTTTTCCAACCGTGTCCTGTTTTTTAGGAAGGCCCTCATCATTTCTACCTTGAACCGTTAGAATAGTCTCTCCTAACGATCTCTTTTTAACATTGTAATCTGTCCTTTAGATTGTTACCAAAGTGGTAATAGTTTTAAAAGTGTATCTTTCAAAAACATAGTTCTGAACTTTTTTACTTTTCTTTTCTTTTTTTTTTTTTTTAAAGATTTTATTTATTTATTTGACACAGAGAGAGACAGCCAGCGAGAGAGGGAACACAGGCAGGGGGAGTGGGAGAGGAAGAAGCAGGCTCCCAGCGGAGGAGCCTGATGTGGGGCTCAATCCTGTAACGCTGGGATCACGCCCTGAGCCGAAGGCAGACGCTTAACCGCTGTGCCACCCAGGTGCCCCTGAACTTTTTTACTTTTCTATGTGAAACTAGTAGGTGGCTTTTTATATTTTAACAGTGTAAACCCCATATTCTTCTTCAGCATGGCATACATGGCTCCTCATGCTCTGGCTGCTTCCCCCTTCCCCAGTGACTCTTTCCTTCTCCCGTCCCCTCCTTTTCCCACTGCCCGTGCTAGTCACGGTGAACTAGTTCACGAGGCTGTTTGACTCCTTAGCACACTTGTACTTGCCGTGTATGTGCTCCTTGTATTTGATCTGTCAGCAACATTCCACACGATACACTCCCTCCATTTTGAGCACCTTCTTCCCTTGATTTCCATGACATCATTCCTTCTGGACTTCCCTCTTACCTCCCTGGTATTTCCCTCATTCTTTTTTGCTGGCCACTCCTCTTCTACTGAGCCTTTGTGTGCCAGGTTTTCTTGGGGCTAAGTCTTAGGTTCTATATTCCTCCTTAAGCCTACTAAATTTACTGTGTAGTCATGGTTTACTGTAGGGATTTTTATATTTAGCAAAGGTATATAAAATCATTTCTAGTATAGCTAATGTATATTTTTCTCATAGCAATTTGGTTATCATAGTAGAGTAAGGATATCTATCTACAGTTTCAACCTGTAAGAACTACCATAATATGTCAAAAGCACTAATTTTTAGACATTAGACTCTAGCCCCCATGTGTGCTTTCTACAGTTTGAGGGAGTAGTATTCTCCAGTGTCGCTCTGGTCCTTCTTTCTGCTATTGCATAAAATAATTAGGTTTTAGCAGCCCCCCAAAAACATATCCTTGCAGTTCATTGAGTAGCATTTGATATTGTCTACACACCTTACTAAATTAAACGGAATAACTAGGTAGAAATTGGGGCAAGCTGTGATTTTTCATTTAGAAGAAAATTTTTCTTCAGGAAAATAAATTGGAATTGGTAGATGAGACTCTCTGTAGTGTTTATTACAGTCCAGGTCCCTGCCAGGAAATTATTCTGAAGAAAGTAAAAAGTATTTTTAAAGGAAAGAACTATTGAGTAATGAAGATGTAAACTTTTCAGTGATGAATGATGTGCTGAGTGCTTATTGGAATTGCTCAACCTGGATAGCTTGCTCGTCCTGCTATTTCCTGGCATTCCATTTATAATACTCAAGAAATAACAATCTTTGCAAGTTGTAAAGGGTTAATGCACAAGTCTGGTGGGACTGCTACATCGATACTGAAGAAGTGGCCTATGAAGAAGTAATAATGACATTGCCATAGTTGAACAGAAAGTGTTAGCATGCAGAAAAAATTTAACCCTTAATATATTTAATCTCTAAAATGAGATTAGAATAATATTGTGATAGGCATCTTACATAATTGAGCACAAATAGATATTTTCGTTGGCATTTTATTGTTTCTAATCTTGTGTGGAACAGAAGAAATTGAGAACTGTCCCTTTAATAAAACCCTGTTTACCTATCCTCTTCTAGTAGGAGTGGCTTAGGAACCTGTAGAGTGAGGTATAACTACCACTTCTGCATTCTGACCTGCAACCTTGGAAAGAGTGCTGATACTACAGACCAGGAAGTGACAAATAATGTGCTTTAAACTCAATAGAACATGTCTTTCATAAGGAAAAGCCTCTCATACCAAAATGAGAAGATTGAAGCAGTGATTTCACATAGTTGTCGTTAAGTATTTGGAACTCTGCTGCAGATAAAGACTGCAGAATACTTAGAATACGAAGCTTTCTGGGCCAGAAATTGATCTTCTGACTTTTGAGTCTTATCTGATTGCTACTTGGTTCATCTTTATTTTGTTGGAGTACTCTCTTCAGGCTGAACGGGACAGACCCTCCATTGTTTGCAGGTAGGTGGTCAGCCTTTGTTTAAAATTTAGGTTGTTTTTTAAAACAACCTAATTTGGAGAATTATTATTATTCAGAGAATTATGAATATCAGTCTGGGTATATGTTTCAGTGTTTAAATATTTAGCACTACAAATAACCACATTTTTTGCGACTTCTGACTAACTTTGTAGAAAAAGTTATTTTTAACAAATTAGCAGATCTGTAACATGGTGAATTTTAAAAAAGATGGTTAAAAAATGGTGAACTAAATGAGTTCTATTTTGTTTTCCATTATTTTATATATATATATATATATATACACTTTATATATATATGTATATGTATATATACACACACACTTTATACCTTTATATAAGGTGTATTTACCTTTTATATTTGTATATTTGTATATATAAATATATGCTTTATAAATACTTTATGTATGTGTTCATATATATATATATATACACACACATATATATAAACTAATAAATTAAAAAGTATATTACCCTATTTACTGTTAACTTCCTGATAGTATTTGATAATATATTTTAAACTTTAATTTATGTAGTCAAATAAAAAATTGTGTTTTGTTGTTAATATTTTACGTCTAAGTTTAATGTCTTTCACTCTTAGGAAGCTGCCTGAATATTTATCATTGGTTTATTTATTTCCTTTAGTGTATTTTTGGAATACTTTGATATTTATTATTTCAGAGAAGTTTTTATAAAAGGTTAACCTTCCATAAGTATATTGAAATATTTCTTGTTTCTCTTTATAAAGTTAACCATCCATTTATGACACTAGAAGTATTTCAAAGATAGTGGCTTTGAGAGACTGAGTTACTAATATGAGCTAATTGCTATTCACAAATGGCTTTTCTGGTGTGGGAGTCAGAAAAGAAATGTGTGGGGGTACCTTTAAGATCAAGGACAGTGGTTCCTTAACTTTCTCTGCCACCAGTGATCTTTTTTATTTTTCTTTTATGGACACTAATCTTCAAAAGACTTTGTCCACCAAACAAGTGGTGTATATTGAATAATAGAATGTTAGAACATTATCATTTATTAGACACACGTTATTTACAATGTGAGTTTCTTATCAGCCTTAGATAAAACTCTAGGCTAATGTAATTCAGACCCAAAGAGCCCTGACATTTTACTTAGCTTGAATAACTTTATTGTAGTAACTGTTTGGATATTTTTGATTTTTTAAAGTACTGATAATATCTGATTTTTCATCAATTACTCTTGTGGAAACCTAGTAGTATGTGTATGGCAAATTGAAAACTAGTGGTCTAGTGTAGAAATTTTGTTCTTAATCTCTTTGAGATTCCATGAAATATAATGAAGGTCATCTAGTGTAATGTAACAAAGATTCCATAGCCACCAGACAGGCAGAAGAAACAAGGAGAAAGAAAAAAGAAGTGGCATTTGTCAAGGGGAGTATCAGGGAGTAATTTAAGGCATATGTATGTTTTGGCCTCATTAAATCTCCCTATCTTTATTTTCCGACTTAAAATCTGACAAAAATTTTTTCGACTTAAATTTTTTACTCCAGTTAGGTCAATAAACTATTAACCGACTTCTAAACAAGTATTACCTGGGACACCTGGGTGGCTCAGTCAGTTAGGCGGCCAACTCTTGATTTTGGCTCAGGTCATGATCTCAGGGTCCTGGGATCAAGCACTGCGTTGGGTTCTGTGTTCAGTGGGGAGTCGGCTTGAGGATTCTCTCTGTCCCTCTCCCTCTTCCCCTCCCCCCCAACATGAGCATGCACACTTGCTTTCCTAAAATAAAAATTAATAAACCTTAAAAAGAAAAAGCAAGCATTACCTATGTTCTTTATGTATTTATTCTGTATTTGTATGTTGGTTTCCCTCTCCCAAAATTTCCTCATTTCTCCATTTTTCCTATTCATGTCCTTCCTTCAGCTCTGCTGAAGACCCTTCTCCAGTGTGTAGCTTTATCTGATCACCGTAATCCACAGTAATATTTCTTGCTTTTAGACTTTTATAGTATGTCGATTCTATCAGTACTTTAGTACTTAATAATATTATAGCCTGTCATATTTAACTTAAAAGTCTCCTATGTTTCTTCAACTATAAGTTGTTTGGGAGCAAAGAGCTTCACTTGTACATTATTTTTTTATTATTATTATGTTCAATTAGCCTACATATAGTACGTTAGTTTTTGATGTAGTGTTCAACGATTCATTAATTGTGTATAACACCCAGTGCTCTTCACAACACATGCCCTCCTTAATACCCATCTCCGGGTTACCCCATACGCCCCACTCCCCTCTCTTCTGTAACCCTCAGTTTGTTTCCTGGATTCCAGAGTCTCTCATGGTTTGTCTCCCTCTCTGATTTCTTCCCATTCAGTTTTCTCTCCCTTCCCCTGTGGTCCTCCGTGCTATGCCTTATGTTCCACGTATGAGTGAAACCATATGATAATTGTCTTTCTCTGCTTGACTTTTTTCACTTAGCTTAATCCCCTCCAGTTCCATTCATGTCGATGCAAATGGTAGGTATTCATCCTTTCTGATGGCTGAGTAGTATTCCATTGTATATATGAACCACATCTAAGAAGATCCATTCATCTGTTGAAGGACATCTCAGCTCCTTCCACAGTTTGGCTATTGTGGACACTGCTGCTATGAACATTGGGGTGCATGTGCCCCTTCTTTTCACTACATCTGTATCTTTGGGGTAAATACCTAGTAGTGTAATTGCTGGGTCATAGGGTAGCTCTATTTTTAATGTCTTGAGGAACCTCCATACTGTTTTCCAGAGTGACTATACCAGCTTGCATTCCCACCAACAGTGTAAGAGGGTTCGCCTTTCTCCACATCCTTGCCAACACATTGTTTCATGTCTTATTAATTTTTGCCATTCTAACTGGTGTAAGGTGGTGTCTCATTGTGTTCTTTTTTTTTTTTTTAAAGATTTTATTTATTTATTCAACAGAGATAGAGACAGCCAGCGAGAGAGGGAACACAAGCAGGGGGAGTCGGAGAGGAAGAAGCAGGCTCATAGCGGAGGAGCCTGATATGGGGCTCGATCCCAGAACGCCAGGATCACGCCCTGAGCCGAAGGCAGACGCTTAACCGCTGTGCCACCCAGGCGCCCCTTTTGTGTTCTTTTTTTTGAAGATTTATTTATTTATTTGAGAGAGAGATTGAGAGAACGAGTGGGGGGAGGGGCAGAAGGAGAAGCAGACTCCCTGCAGAGCAGGGAGCCTGAAGTGGGACTCGATCCCAGGACCCTGCGATCATGACCTGAGCTGAAGGCAAATGCTTAACCCACTGAGCCACCCAGGCACCCTCATTGTTATTTTGATTTGTATTTCCCTGATGGCTAGAGATGTTGAACATTTTTTCATGTGTCTGCTAGCCATCTGTATGTCTTTTATTGAGAAGTGTTTGTTCATGTCTTCTGCCCATTTCTTGACTGGATTATTTGTGTTTTGGGGGTTGAATTTGAGAAGTTCTTTATAGATCTTGGATACCAGCCCTTTATCTGTAATGTCATTTGCAAATATCTTCTCCTATTCTGTGGGTTGCCTCTTAGTTTTGTTGACTGTTTCCTTTGCTGTGCAGAAGCTTTTTATCTTTATGAAGTCCCAAAAGTTCCTTTTTGCTTCCTTGTACATTATTTTTTTCCTCCTTAGCCATCTAGTGCAGTGATACATGTATGGTGGGTTCTAAATAAATATTTGTTGAATGAATGAGAGAGGTAAAGAATCTTGCCAACAGTTGCCTCAGGTGTTATGCTGCCTCCCTCTACCTTGCTTAATCACATAATTAACTACCTAAAATATTTCTAAAAATCAGACCGTTGGTTATCATACTAGAATTGTTTTTGTTTTGCTATGTAATGCATGAATTTTTTGTATTAGATGATTTTAACTCTGATATGATACCTACAAAGAAAGAATAAGCTGGATTTTGTTAAAAATAAATCAAAGAAAATACTCTGAATTCTAGCCTTTTGCCTTTTATATTTTAGGAAAATATAACTTACAGTTTACTGATATATAATTTTTTAAAAAAGATTTTACTTATTTATTTGACAGAGAGAGAGCACAACCAGGGGGAGCAGCAGGCATAAGGAGAGGGAGGGGGAGAAGGAGAAGCAGACTCCCTGCTGAGCAGAGAGCCCAACGTGGGGCTTAGTCCCAGGACCTTGGGATCATGACCTGAGCCAAGGCAGATGCTCAACTGAGCCACCCAGGTGCCCCTGATATATAAGATTTTTTAAACGGTTGAAATACTCAGGTACATTATGGATTAAGAGGATGGTTCTGAATTAATAATTAGAACTCTGAATGTTGATCCAGTGGTCACGGTAGACTGGTTGGGTTATAGAATTTAAATTCCAGATTGGTGATTGCCAGATACCATGAACAAACTATTCTATGAAAAAACCATTTTAAACATCTTACTTCCCACTTACAGTAGTTATCCTGTTATACACTTTAAAATCAGCATTTTATCCACTCTCACTATCAACCCAGTTGGATAAGTCTTGTTTACCCATTTTTTACAGATACTGAAAACTGACATCTAGAGAGGTCAAATAACTACCAAAGTTACACATTTAGAATCTGCACAACAGGTCATTTTGACTTCAGAATTCATGTTTTGAATCACTATGTTATCCTATCCTGTATTTTCCAACATTCAGTGTAATTTTTTCTGTCATTTTAGAGCTTGACCAGACAGGAGTTCTGGCAACTGCTCCAGCAGAACTATGGCAATGAGCTAGGCTTAAATGCTGAAGAGATGGAAAACTTGTCTCTGTCGATCGAGGATAATGTGCAGCCAAGGTAGAGCAAAATGTTTTGAAATTTTGTGATTTATTAATCACTAATTCAAGCAGAATGATTTTAGACTGTACTAATTTAGAATTTCTATTAATTCATCCTTTGGTGGAATTTGCCTCTTTGTTCTCTGTAGCGGAATGCAGTGAAAGGTGAGGACAGTGAGTAGTTTGCTAAATTGGTAAGCAAATACAGGGCATACAAGGAAATGTTAATTTTGTAACTCTGTCATTTAGGATTTGCTTAAAGTGTGGTTTTGGTAAAGGTTTTTATTAAGGATCTGGAGAAGTACCTAGTGACATCTCTGATCTTATAGATAACAATAAAATAAATTAGCTGGTAGGTATTTTGAGAGATACAAAGATAATAGGTTTCCTCGAGGAAAACCTAGTGTAGTGCTTGACATGTAGTTGGCACTCAATAAATATCGAATGCATTAATGAAAGGAACTGATAGTATATGGGGAATGCAAATATTTATAATATGAGATTGAAATGATAAAGGCCAAAAGGAGCAATAGATAATGTGATAAAGAAATTCAGCGGCGAGAGAGATCATTTTTGACTGATGGGGATTCATTGGGAAGAGTGGACATTTTTATTAACCTGTACAAGTAAAAGTGCATTTTGTCCAATGGTAATTGAGGTCATAGCAATAAAAACAATTAGGGATAATACATTAAACTTCTATAGTAGCCACTATAAGTGAAAGGAGCAAGTCACTGAAGACCACATATTGTATGATTCCATTTATATGAAATGGAATCCAGAATGAGTAGAGCCAGAGAGACAGAAAGTGGATTAGTAGTTGCCAGAAGTTGGGAGGAAGGGAGAATAGGGAGTGATTGCTAATGGGTACAGGATTTTTTTGGGGGGGTGAACATGTTCTAAAACTAGATGGTGGTGATCATGACTGTGCAACTCTATAACCACTGTATTGTACACTTTAAATGGGGTGAATTTTATGGTATGTAAATTATATCTTAATAAAACTCTTACTTAAAAATTCTATAGCAAATAAATCTTAAAATAGTAATCTTTCAGAAATCTTACTGTGTACACAATTTTTCCTTTATTTAGGTAGCCTTCTAGCTATGCTGATCCTCTTTATACCATTTCAACTCAGCATCAATATTTTAGTCTCTTTTTTTATGTGGTTGCACATGCATATTTTATCAGTTTTCTGTGAAGTTAAAAATTTCCATTGTACTACTCTTCTTGTAAAGTTTACTAGTCTCTCTTAGGTATTGGCGCCGGGTAGAAAAGCAGTTGACGTAATGCAGAGAGCCTTGGACTTTGGTGGAGAAGATCTGGATTCTAGTCTGGACTTGGCCACCAAGTAGCTGCACAACCTCAAACAAATGTCTTAGCTTTCTGATCCTCGCTTTGCTCATCTCTGAAATGAGGCAGTTAAACTAGATAAGCGCCAAGGTCCCTGCCAACTTGAGGAGTTTCTAGTCTTTGAAGAAGAAATGAATGAATATTTTGGACCAGATTCTTTATACACTCTAAGGTACAGATTTTTGAAGTCACCAGGGAAGCTGTTGTTTTCTTCTGGTGACTGAGTGCTTTCTTAGAGAATATGTGGCCAGATCCTCATCCCCTCTTCTCCTTTCCCCTTTCTTCCCTTTACTGAAAGAGTGTATCTGTCTCAAACCTTTATTTCCTCGGCTCTTCTTTCTTCTTTATTTTCATTCTCTCCATCACTCTCCCTCATCCTTTTTCCTTTCTGTATTTCTCCACAGCTCACCCCCATCCTTAAAATCCTCAGCTGCTTGGCTAGTCTCAAGGGGCCATTTTTCTTGGTGGGTACCCTCAGCCCTGCCATTCTGCCTGGCCAAGAGTGACTTGGCGGCAGACCTAAGTATTATTTGGCTGGGGTAGAATAGGAGTGTTCCTTCCTCAGGGTAACATGGCTAAAGATGATAAGCTGCTACTTTATTTTAAAAAAGCTTTGAGTCTCTATGTAGCAAAGATTACATAGGAATAATTGCTTAGTAAGTTTGAGACCTGGACATAGATCAGTTATACTCCTTTTATGTTTCATAGATTGTCCTTTCTTTATGTTCCTTCCCGAGAGAGGAAAAGTAGGTGTCAGGACATTTGTTGTAGTCATGTTCCTATGACCATATGAAAGCTGTTCCTTAAACTTTGTTCTTAGGAAGGAGAAGAGCAAGAAGGAGGGCATGGACTGATTGATGGGGTCTGTGCTCAGATATCAGGAGCTCCCCCTTCTGGGAGGGACTCACCGCCTCAGCTGGAACTGAATCAGAAGGAAGATCTAAAACTGCCTTCTGGTGTTGACTGGCATCCAACCCAAACATCTACCCGGCACCTTTCAAAGCTTCGTGGTGGTCCATAGCTGATATTTAAACAAGCTATAATATTCATTGTATTAGTTGTTGTTACAACCGGTTGTACTTGGTTAATTTTTTAATGGTTTCTGAAATTTATAAAATCTCATGTGAGCATTTTCTGTTTTCAGAAATAAAGTCAATTTGCATGTGATTTAAGAAGATGGCCTTGTTATAAGTAGGGCTTATTTGTTACATTACAAAAAAATATTTGTTGTCAAAATGCTTTGTAATAGGGGAGACTAAGTCACTTATTTGTGTGGAATTGACCTTGATTATATTTCTATAATGATGTGTTTCTTACAGAAGTCCAGGAAGAAGTAGCTTGGATGACTGTGGGGAGAAAGATGAAAAAATTTCCAAGTCCATCAGTTTTACCCGAGAATCAGTTCATCGGGTTTCAGAAGCAGAGTCAATAGATGGAAATCCACCAAAAGGGGTTAGTGCATGATATCCCTTTAAAAATATATCTTATGCTGCCGTGTGTTAATCATAATGCAAGACCAAATAAAAATACACTGTACAAAATGTTTAAAAATTTAAGATGTCAGGCTGCTCCTTTGTCTTAGGAGAAAGGTTTTAAGTCTATAAGTAGTAGGGGTTATGGGAATAATATATGGTTTTGTTCAGAGCTGGATATGGTGCAGGATTATTAGACAGTTTCCTGAGCATTGGTCTATAAGGGGGATAGACATCATTAAAAATATAATAAGATAGAGGAGTTCGTAGTTAGCAGAATTTTTCTCAGATTAAGTGGTATGTGTGGTAGAAAGAACCTGTTTTGAAGAGGGATGAGAACCCTGTACTGCATGCTTGAGTAACAATAGGGCTTCTTACGTTGACCATGAAAGCAGGTACATCCAGTTAATTCATAGTTATTTAGTTTCTTCCTCTATTTTTTCAAGTATCATTATAAGCCCGTTGCTTTTTTTCTTCTTCTTTTTTTTTTTTTTATTTCAGTGAGTTTCTATCATTTGAGTCTTCTTTTTTTTTTTTTTAAATACTCAGTTTGTCTCCTCTGCCAACAGGAGTCCCTTCAGGTTGGCTTCTTATGTTTTTTTGAAATGACCAATAATCTTTGATTATTCCTTTCTTTCTAGCACAACAGTGTGTCCCAGGCACGCTTTGTACACTTACTGCCCCAGACTTAGTATCCACCATAGTTCTTAGTGAAGAATGGTATTTGGAGACCACATTCTGAGGCGGAGAGTGCTCCTACTGCGAGCTTTCCTTCTGCTGACTGGGGAGGAGAGTCTGGGCCACAGCTGAATTTCTTGGTTTAAAGCAGAGTGTTGCTTTCAAATCCTACCTCTGCTGCTTGCTACCTGAATGCCCTTAAAGAAGTTAACTTAATTGCTTAACATTTCTATGCTTTTGTTTTCTCAACTATAAGATGAAGACAATAAAACCCCGTAGGGTTTTTTAATAAGGATGAAATGAGTTAATATAGGTGAAAGTGCTTTGAACGATCCCTAACACACATTAAGTATTCAAGAACCATAAGCTATTATAATTGAAGGTGAACCTGCATGTAACCAGCAAGGGACCTTTGCTACCTTCTCCCATGGAGCTCCCAGCATCTGTGAATAAGTGTTGGGCAAACATCGAAACAAAATGTGTGAAGGCCACCAAGTTATCAGCTTGTTTCAGGCAACCGTCATGCATCTATCCCAGTCTGATTTTGTATTGTGGATTTCTTGCAAAACTATTCATCTGTAGACCCTTAGGAACTTACTCCTGGTACAAGGGAGCTGATTCTGGGTGCTAATCTCTTTATTTGTTCCATGCAGAAAACCAAACCACTCAATTTTAGGGAGGTAACAGGACAGGAGATCTCTCGCAATCTCCTGATCCTTTTGCAAAACCCTGACTTTGAGGACTGGCTTCTCAAAACCACTAATCTTGAGTCTTTCTTACTACTGCCTTGACAGTGTCCTCTGTACCTGCTCTTACGAGAGTTAATCCATTAGTTCTTGCTTCTATTTTTGTCCCTAAAGGATGTCATATTTCCTTTAAGGAAAGAGAATGGAATATAGAGGAAGACTTTAATGTTTTAAGATTGATCAGACATTTATTGATGTTTAGTATAGATGTTTTCAGGTTATGGAATACAAATAATATAGAAGTTCACTCCTTTTTTTTCCATTCAAGAACAGTATAGCAAGATTCTCAGATGTCAGCAAATATCATGTCACTTACTTTGTTTCATTTTTACTTCCTAGAAAGTTGGAAATAAAAAGAAGTGAAAAATAACATTTTTAAACATTTTAAAGATGAATTATAATTTTCTTAAGTTATAAAATTAATATTCTTGGGAAAAATTCAGGAAATATAGAGAAGAATGCAAAGAAATAAAAATTGTCCAGATGCCAACCACTCAAAGATAGTGACTGTTACTTTTCCTAAAATATCTGTCCATATTCTTTATAATAGGAACCATACCTTAATTACAAACAACAAGAGAAATACGTGTGGAAACTTACTGTACTTAGCGTCTGCTAAAGAGGTTCTGGGTCAGCTAAGTAAGCATGCTGCTTTGTAGTGTAGAACTCCCAAATAAATCGAATCTCAATTTTAGCAGTAATCTCTGCTTAAAGAATCAGTCCTCTGACTAGGGTAATATAATCCTTTCATAAACTGTATCTTGGGTCCCACTTGTTATTCTGCTGTCTGAGTGGCCGATAGAAACCTGTCTCCTCCTTGGAGCTTCTGCCCTTCAGTGCTGCTCAAAGATCTCACAGAGCAGGAAGTGTAAGAATTAGAAATATGCTCTCTTTCATCTGCTTACACACAGATAATGCAAGAAGGTACTTTGTTGTATGGTTTATATTTTTACACTGTTCTCTTAAATCCAATTATAATACGATTCTACTTGAATACTAACATAGCAATAGCATTCAGACTTTAATGCCTAACCTTAAATGTATTATAGAAATGATGTATCTTGATTAAATCATCCCAGAAAGTATAGATAGTATCATATATTGAATATCTTTTAATGCCCAATTCCTTAGTCCCTTAACAGCAGAGCCAACTGTATTCTTACAAGTTTGTTATGAAATTAATGTTTCCTGTTAATCTAATCTCCTCTACTGTACTCTTGTGTGACTCTTATCTCTCTATTTTCTTTCCCTTTCTGCTGTAGTTACTGGTCTTGAGAATGGGGGAGTTCTTTTCCTTGAGATGATGGGGCAGGTATTGTCTGGGGACACTAATCGGGTTTGATTCCTCTCCCTTGCCCACTCCAAAGAACCTGTTGTTCCATTATTTTTGTTCTCTGCTCCCCTTTCCCTTCTGCTTAAGTGATTTATATGATGTTAACTGTGAGTTCTTTTTGTATGAAGTTCTTCATAAATCTATTGTTCATTACTGTGTAAGAAGATGACTTTAGAATATAAGATAACATTATTATTTATCAATATTTTATGGACTGTATTGGAAATGTGATGTACACATAACAAACATATTTTTCAAAGAGCTGTATTTCAAAGCATCTTTATTATTAAAGATCCCTCCTTAAAATCTAAGCCAGGAATCTGTTTTTTTAACTGGATTGTTTGCCTTTTAGGGGTTAGGGAAAGAGGAACCCCAAAGTGAGAAACAGATAAAAAAGAGTCCTTTACTAACTTCAGAAAAGAGGTTAAGTAGAGTGCCGTCAAAATCACTGGACTTGAATAAAAATGAATATCTTTCTCTGGACAAAAGCAGCAGCACCTCAGATTCTGTTGATGAAGGTAAAGAATTTCTTATAAATTTTAATAAAATTTCAGTTGTGTCTTTTAATGTTTATCTTTGTATTGGGTGAGTACAGATTGAGAATTTAGTTGCATTAGACACTTTCTCACTCTATAAAGAACCAAAAGAAAGGTGGAAGTTAGTAGGAAATAGGGGAAAGAAGCTGCTAGGTCTAACCCATATTCACTTTCAGAAGCCTGGAATTTGAAAATCTCCATCACATTTAGCTTTTAAAATTCCAAGCCTTAAGTCAATGAAGATGGCACAGCAGCAATGAAAAAGCAAATCTGAATAAAAATCTGCGTGGTGTTATAGGCCATAATTGTACTTTCTTTTAACTACTAAAAAAAAAAAAAAAAAAAGAAAAGAAAAAAGGAAGGAAAAGAGAGAGCGAGAGATACAAAAGTAGAGAATATAATAAAAATAAAACCCAGTTGCTTAAAGGGATCTTTATAAGATATCATGTTCTCTCTGCCTTCTCAAAGTTAACACCTGGAGCTTGCTGTACTTATTAAGTGGGCAGTCTAAGGAATTTTTTTTTTTTTTTAACTGTAAGTTTGTTGACATCTGAAGTCAGTGAAACGGGGAGACATTGGGAAAGATACAGAGGAGTGACTACTTTCCAATTTCAGGAAAGGGAGCAATGCCAGTGAATTTTGCTCGATCTGCTTTCTGTCCAGCAATGCTCAGGATATTAGCAATGGGGACATTATAGTGGTTTGGATCTGTGGGATAGGATTGTATTTGCTAGTCCAGTATTTGTATTTGCTGTTCAGATTAGACCTGGTGTGGGAACCCCTGAAGCCTTTTCCTATAGTGAAATCCATGAAATCCAAATCCATGAAAACCAAAACTAAATCCAAATCAAATTTAAAATCAAATCCAAATCTAAAAGCAAACTAAGACCAAATCTATGAAAACCAAATCTTAAATCAACTTTGGTTTGGGAACACTGTAGCAAGTATCTTTAATGAAAACTAAATCCATTGCTCTTGAATACATAAATAAAAATTCAGTAGTTCCTAAAAATCACAGAATGCATTAAGAAGACAATTGTTGAGTTCTTTTGAAAAGATAAGTGAGAGTAAGTTTTTCAAAAGGATTGAGCTCCATGAGTGACTTAACTCTCTTAGTATCTTTACCATTCATGCTTTGGTATGCAGCAGTATGAATTAGTAATGGCTGAACCTCTGACTTTAGGAAGATCTACTCTGGCACCCAGTGGCCAGATAGGTAAGTGACACCAAAACAGGAATCTCCTTTCCTCCTCTTTCTTACCTGTTCTTTTATAAGAATGGTCCTTAAAAAGAAGTTTCCTTATTGATCCTGTCAACTTAACATTAATGATCAGCTTCATAAAGGATAATATTAAATCTCCTATAAGCTGCATTCATATCTAGAAATAAAGAATAACAGTGGTGTAGTTGCTGTATTGCATGTGAGCCCTGATGCCATTTCCTCCCTTGCTGGTGTCCCTTTAAAGACTGGTTTTACAGCAGTAAGACCTTACATGTAACATTTGGCCTTCTTTTGTGGAGGTGTTCTTTAAGGTGCATGGGATGACTTCTTTTTTCTTACTAGATTATCATTACATAACAAATCAAGTACTTCCATTGCTTTCGCTAAGCAGATTTCAAAATCTCAGGCTTATCAGACATATTAAGTGCATATTATAATGAATCTATTTTTTATTTTCTGGAAGTTGTGAGGTTATGAAGACACTTGAAGTCAGTGAACTGGGGAAAATAAGAAAGGTTAAAAGAAGTAAACCATCCCAGGAAATTTGTGTGTGGATTTAGAGGGAGTTAGGTAGATGGCAGATTATTTTAAGCCCAACATCATTTTATTTAAAATGACAGTATTTTGATCTACCATTGTGAGCACTGAGTGAGAAAATGAGAGGATTTCCTTCTTTCCTCTTTTCTGCCACCTATAGATTATAATCTTTGGGAGGGGGGCACTGGACCATTTTGAAGTAGAGACTCCCTCTAGACCCACATGTCCCTGAGAGGAATCAGCAAAGCAGAGAATCACGAAATACCTCATGGAGGGACCGGAAACAACTAGGTCAGTCCTTTTGATGTGGAGTTTAACTGAAGCCCGGATAGGGAAAGTTAGCCTAGAATCTGCTTTGACCAGCTTCTTTTTTTTAATGTTCTTACTCTATGGTGGGCAGTTTAGAACCCACCAAGATTGAAGGGTGCCTTTTTGGGGATATTTCTGTACTTCCAGAAATGGGTTCTGGGCCGCCAGCTCCCCAACAAAATGGCTAAGCCTTGCTGTTTTAATCTGTTAAACCATATACGAACTTAACAGAAGAAGCTGTGGAACCTTGTTTATCTAGAGTGTTGTTGCTGATAAGCTTTCTTCAGCTTATGAACTATGTTCCCAGTTTTGGGGAGGAGTTCAGAGCCTGTGAGAAAGTGCTAGGGATTTCCTGGCTGGTGAAGATGAGTTGACACAGTGTAGCCACATCTACAGGTATAAGGAAATTATGGCCATGTTTTCGGCCACAGTAATATTTCTGTTGCTGTTAGAATTTACTTCTTTCACCTGCCCTGCTCTGTCATGTCATGGATAGTCTGTGAAACATCTGCCCCAGGAGGTAGAGCCTCGAGTGGAAGCTGACAAGCTGGCTGATGGCATGAGACACCTGGGCTGTGTCATGACAGAGTTAAGTTTAATTTTATATAGCTGGGATTAGAGCGTGTGACAGGATTCCCTAACCAAAGTCACTTATGTTGAGAGTGGAAGCTAAGTCAGGCAAAGGTTAGGCTGGGAGAGGGACACATTAGAATAGCAAAATTGGAATCCATGACCTGTAGCTAACAGAACAAGATGAATTGGAAAGTCAAGCAAAGAAAAACAGGAATCACATATCAGGTGATGCTTATTAATTACTGAAGGTGAGGACTAGTAGACCTCTGGAGAAAGCTGAGAAAAAGCCATGAAATAGTCTAACACATCAGGGAAGCAGCCACGAAACTAAACCAGGTAACCCTGACATAGTTACCCGAGTCAGGTTTTTGAACAACACTCTCAAATTGAACTTGGGTTTTCAGATGCAAACAAAGCCCTCAATTTGAGTCAAGAAGACAGTAGGTCACCAGTTTTTAGAAGATAGAATTATGTGTCCTTAGTTACTCAAACTCCAAATCATCTGCTGTTCTTGCATACCTACCTCTGAAAACACTGTCAACAGATATTTTATTCCTTTATGCCCATGTCCTTCTCATATTTATTTGTCTCACTTTTCCCATCATTTCTACTGGCCACTTTCAAACCGATAGGTTTGAATATTTTCAATTCAAGAAATATTTCTTCTTTATTAGAAATAGTAACTTGCTATCAGGTTGAGTGGTGTTTCTTTCCCTACTTGAAATACCACTTGCTAGCTTCATATGTTACAGCAATATTATTGGTGATGTTACTTGGACAGGAAGCTTTAAAGCACTGTGAATGTCATAATTAATTTCAAGTGGAAATAGTTTATTTCATGTCTTACTTCTTTGAATTAATTTACATATAAAAGATATTATTAATTTCCAGTAGTTGTACCACAAATTCTATTTTATCAGTCATAATACAGAACAATTTATCTAAAATGGAGTTTAAGTGAAATATGAAAATACGTTAAAATGTTTATATGAGTGTACTTTTCTTAACTTCATAAATGCAAACAAGAAACTTACTTTTGAAAAATTACAGTTTGAGAACTCCTTAGAGAAATGATTGCTTCTAGGGCTGAGGTGGGGATTACAAAAAATGAGGCTGGAGTTTTTTGTAGGGCCAGAAAGAAAGAAATGCTTAAAAAAGAAAAAAAAAGAAAGAAAAAGGAATATCAAAAGGGCATAGGAGTCAACCTGAAAGAGCTCCTAATGGCCAAAGTAAAAAAAATTTGAGCAACAAAATAAGTAATAATAGCACTGGATTATAACCTAAAGTATAAAATAACTCTTCATGAGTCCATATTGATATAAATGATCAAATAAATATGTAAATGGGGGAGAAAGCACAAGTCTTCCTTATAGAGTTTCAAATAATATACATACTTCCACTTCTAGGAGGTGGAGCTTAATTCTTCTTCCCTTGAGTGTGGGCTGAACTTAGTGACTAACAAGCAGAACGTGGAAAGGTGAACGTGGTAACTTCACAGTGGAAGAACCTGCCAGACGCCACCTTAACCAAGTAATCATGGTTACCATTATAAATCACGCTGATAGCCCGGATCCCCTGAGTTTGATGAGAAGGGCACCTCACCTATGCGGGCATTCTTCCCCAAACCCACAACCCCAGGCTAATTGTGAAAAAACAGATAAGCCCAAATTGAGGGACATTCTACGAAATACCTGACCAGTGTTCTTCAAGTGTGTAAGGCCATTAAAAAAACAAGGAAAGAACGAGGGACTGTTACAGTTGGAGGAGACGAGGGAGATAAAACAGCTAAATGCAATGTGGCATTTTGGATTGGATCCTTGTACAGAAAAAGGACATTACTGGGAAAGGGTGGGAATAACACCCACCTTCATTAATTGTAAATCAAAAATTATTCCAAAATAAAAAGCTAAAAAACATGATTGTAAAATGAAAGTCCTATAAATAAAAATTGATCCTAAGGTACTTTTTTTTAGCATCTTCAGTAGTTATTCAGAAATAGTTATTTAAGAATTAAAATGCCAAGTACATAATGTATACAGTTGTTTAAAATTGACATGGTCCCTACTCACATGGAACTTAGACTTTTATGCAGGAGAGGCAATAAACAAGTCAATAAGCCAATAAAGATATAATTACAAATTGGGATAAGATCTGTGAGGGAAATGAGCAGGATCAATAGAATCATCTATACTTCTCTGCTTTCTTTGTGAATGTATGAATTATTTTTACAATGAACATATATCTATTTCGGAAAAAGCTATTTCTCAAGCCCAATTGGGAAGTTATCTCACAAAACCTTAGCACATTACCTAGTGTCAGTGATTTATTTCTACTCCAAAGGAGCCATTATTTGAAATTGCCGTGACTAGCTTCTGCCTGCTCATGGTATTGCTGCAGGGACAAGGGAAATCAGTATCTGCCTGATTGCCCTAAGTTCTTTGCACCTGTAGTAAAATAGACACTAATCATTTAATGAGGAAGAAAAAGCAATAGTAGGGATGAAGGCAGAGCTAGAAGAATTGTTCTGATTCTTAGACTCCTGCCTTTACTTGACCAGACTGCTTCCCAATGGCTTAATATTGACAGATGTTCTACACAGCTAATTCTTAGAGCATGATACCAGTAATATGGGGAGGTTTTGTCACAGGCTTTATTCTGTACTGATGGAGCATAATCTTTGAGATAACAGGTAATCCCAGTCCTGAAATCATTAAAATTTCATATTGGATTGCTTTACTCTATTTCCTTTACCAGGCTCTTATTCCTGGCTGTCTTTTTCCTTCTCTTGCTCTCTCTTTTTTTACTCTTCTCCTCCCCTCCCCTCCCTTCCCCTCCCCTTCCCCTCCCTTCTTCTAAATTAAACTCCTGGCAGTATAAAATAGAAGTTAAGTTTGTGCGCCCTGGAGCTGCAGTGAATTCAAGTTCCATTTCAGTCACTCACTAGTTATGGAGCTTTGGCAGTTCCGTTCCTCAGTTTTCCTCATCTATACGATGAGATGATGATAATACCACCCATCTCCCAGGATTGCTGTGAGGATAAGATGAATGGATACTTGTAAGGTGCTTAGTACAATGCCTGACTTATAGTAAGCACCATATAAACATGGGTTCCCAGAAAAATGTAATATTCCATTACTTAGCTTTGAACAATACTTTTCAGAAGGATTTCTTAGTTCTTTTAATGTGTGGTATTGAGAATAGGTTGTGAATACAGTGCTACTTGTCTTGGGGCAGTCAGCTTTAAATCAGGCTGGAAACATTATTCAGGCTCCCGAGTTAGTGAGTGCAGCAGATGTGAGAGCCATTCGTGACTTAATATTTACTGAATGTATGAGCATTCAGAAATAGGACCTGCCAATTGCTGTGGTAGATACACTCCTATGTGTCCCAGTACTAATCTTGTTACTTTTGAAATTCTCTTGAGTAGATATATTATGGGAGTTTGATATCACTCAAGTTAAATATTTCTATATCTTTTGGGTTTTGATGACTGAGATAGTGATCATAAATAGTTTAATTAGATACATATTATGTATACTTATATACAGTACCTATGTATATAATGCCAATTTAGAGTTTTAATAGTGTTTGGGAATGTGCTGATCATTGTAATCACATTAAAAACCATTTTGTGCCAAAACAAACAAAACAAAATCTTTAAATTACCTTTCCTTGGTTTCTTCCCTTTCAGTCCTATGGTTTTTTTTTGTCTGTTTGTTTCCCCAGAAAATATTCCTGAGAAAGATCTTCATGGAAGACTTTACATCAACCGTGTTTTTCATATCAGTGCTGAGAGAATGTTTGAATTGCTCTTCACCAGTTCACGCTTTATGCAGAGATTTGCCAATTCTAGAAATATAATTGGTTGGTCTTGTGTTTATCTGATGATAAATATGGGAGAATTTTATTATCCTTTAAGAGTTGAGCCTATTTTATGTTGTCGGGGAAAATTAGGCTTTGGTTTTATTTTGGTGATATATAAACTGGTATTTAAGCATTTTGGTTAAATTTACATGTAAGCATTGATTAACTGTTCAGTTAGATCTTACCTACAATTAAGTTCAAACTCTTTGAAACTTAAACTCCGTTTATTTATTAATGTAGGAATTCGGTTGGATTGAACCTTATTTAAAGGGATTCCATTGTGGAACAATTGGATTCTGGTAGGGTATAAATTGGCATAGTCACTTTGCAAAATGGTTTGGCAGTAAGCTGAATATAAAAATTCTCTCTGACTCAACAATTCTACTAGTAGGTATGTATCCTTCAGAAATGGATACATGTGTACTCTGAATGCCATGTACTACGGTGTTCGTGGCAGCGTGTTTATAATGGTCCCAAAACAAAAGAGCCCAAATATCCACCCATTACTAGAATGGATAGACGAATTGTGTATGTTCACACAAAAGAGTACTATATAGCAATGGAAAAAAGCAAATTGCTGCTACTTATAACAACATCAGTAAATCTCACAGATTTAATGTTAACCAAAAGAAGCCAGATACAAAAGAGTACATACTATGATTTCTTGATATAAATTTCAAAACAGGCAAAACTAATTTATGGATACAGAATCAGCATAGTATTTACTGTGTGGAGAGTTGAGTGGTTAAAAAGTGGGAGGGAACTTCTAGGATGTTGGCAAAATCTATCTTGGTCTGGGTAGTGGTACACGTGTGTGTGTGTGTGTGTGTGTGTGTGTGTGTGTTTTGTGCAAATTCATGGAGCTATACACTTCAGATTGCAGTCTCTATGTTATAGCTCAATGAAAATACAAAAAAAGAAAGAAAGAAAGAAAAGATTCTAGTTAGGAAATTAGTTATACTCATAAAAAGGATTTCATTGCTTATGTATTAAAACTACTATTTTGAGGGGCGCGTGGGTGGCTCAGTCGTTAAGCGTCTGCCTTCGGCTCAGGTCATGATCCCAGAGTCCTGGGATGGAGCCCCGCATCGGGCTCCCTGCTCAGAGGGAAGCCTGCTTCTCCCTCTTCCACTCCCCCTGCTTGGGTTCCCTCTCTCGCTGTATCTTTCTCTGTCAAATAAATAAAATCTAAAAAAACAAAACAAAAAAACCAAACAAACAAACTTTTATTTTGGTAAACATCTCAGATAAGCTCATAGTTAGTTTGAAACTGATTTTATCCTACATATTCCAAAGTATTTTATAAGATTTGGGAGCACATGGTTTAGCTTGCTATGATTTTATATAGCAAACAGTAGCAGCAGAGAGTCATATAAGTCGAGTCATTTGGTATAGTCAAAGAGGAAGTTATTCTACAGTCAATTTAAATATAGTTCATAATTGAGCCACTTTATTAACCATTAAATATTATGGCTTTATGTGAAATTTTTATATAACTACAAATTCGTAGATTATGTCATTGATATAGATTCTAGGTACAAAAAATATTTTTTTCTTATTATCCAGAGTATAGCGAAGTGATTTCTCATTGATAACTATTGAGTCCTGTGATTATGTGAAGAACTTTACGTTTGAAAAAATCATTTTTTTCTGTTCTTTTAGTTTTAAGAATGTGGAATATTTGAGGGATATAAATTTTCCTTTTCCCTGAGTAGCTTATGTTTAACTATATCTCTTCTGAATCTATTTTGTATTTTCTTGCTATTCATGTCTGTCTGGAGAACTTGGTATTTCAGAAGAGTTGGATATGTTATTTTTCTTAATTTTCTAAGATGATGCCTGTTGATATTGCACTGCCATTTTTATGGCTGAAAAGGCCCAGGAGGAACTAGCTGGTACCAAATGAAGTTTGTTCTTTTTTTTTTTTCTTTCTCTTTCTTTTCTTTCCGTTTTGTTTGTTTGTTTGTTTGTTTGTTTTAAAGATTTTATTTATTTATTTGACAGAGATAGAGACAGCCAGCGAGAGAGGGAACACAAGCAGGGGGAGTGGGAGAGGAAGAAGCAGGCTCATAGCAGAGGAGCCTGATGTGGGGCTCGATCCCATAACGCCGGGATCACGCCCTGAGCCGAAGGCAGGCGCTTAACCGCTGTGCCACCCAGGCGCCCCTGTTTTTTGTTTTTTAAATAGATTTTATTTATTTGAGAGAGAGAGAGAGAGCAGGAGCGGGGCAAAGGGGGAGGGAGAGAGAGACTCAAGCAAACTCCACACCGAGTGCAGCGTCCAACTCGGTGCTTGATCCCAGGACCCTGAGATCATGACCTGAGCCTAAATCAAAAGCAGGATGCTTAACTGACTGAGCCACCCAAGCGCCCCTGAAGTTTGTTCTTTGACTCACAACTGTATTAGGTGTCTGATATCAGATCTAGCTTTGATATGGATGATTATATTTGCTATCTGATGTTATTAGTGGCTTTTGGAAGTAAAGGCTTCTGGCTAATTACAAGTATAAACAATAATAGGAATGTTGTTGCTATTTAGACCTAGAATTAGTAAGAAAGTTTGCTCCCAAAGAGATAATTTGTTTATGATTGCACACCATTCTATCTTCTGAAATTGTTAGCTGGTAATCAAAGTTCAATTTCTTGAGAATGGGTTTCAAAGGCTTCTTTTTATTTTTGTTATTTTTATTTTTTAAAAAAGATTACTTATGTATTTATTTGAAAGAGAGAGAGAGAGAGAACAAGCAGGGGGAGCAGCAGAGGGAGAAAGGGAAGCAGGCTCCCTGCTGAGCAGGGAGCCCAGTACAGGTCTTGATCCCAGGACTCTGGGATCGACCTGAGCCAAAGGCAGACACTTAACCAACTGAGCCAGCTAGGTGGCACAAAGGCTTCTTTTTAATAATATTAAGAAGTATTTATTTTTTTATTTTTATTTATATTTTTAAAGATTTTTATTTATTTATTCGACAGAGATAGAGACAGCCAGTGAGAGAGGGAACACAAGCAGGGGGAGTGGGAGAGGAAGAAGCAGGCTCCCAGCAGAAGAGCCTGATGTGGGGCTCGATCCCATAACGCCGGGATCATGCCCTGAGCCAAAGGCAGACGCTTAACTGCTGTGCCACCCAGGCGCACCCTTCTTAGGCTCAAGAAGTATTTATTTTTTAACAGAAAGATTTGTGTATAGTCAATTGTTTTAACCTAATTCCAGCACTAAGATGGTAGTATTGCATTTTTTTTAAATTAGGGAGCTTTTAAATAGGCATTCATTTAAATCTTTGTTACAGCTGTGTGACACTACTTCCATAATTCAAAACTCAGTGTTAAGTCTTTCTATTCAACTTTTTAATTTTGAAAATTGTAAATCTTCAGAAAAGTTGCATGAATAGTATAATAAAACCCATATAGCCATTCCCAAGATTCACAAATTTTTTTGTGGCAAAATGTACATAACATAAAATACACCATTTGAACCATTTTTAAGTGTTCAATCAGTGGCAATAAGTACATTCACATTGTGCAACCATCGCCACCATCCATCTCCAGAACTGTTTCATCTTCCCAAGCTGCAGCTCTACCTATTAAGCCGTAAGTCTCCATTCCCCCATCTCCCAGCTGCTGATGACCACCATTGCACTGTGTGTCTTTATGAATTTGACTTCTTTAGGTACCTCATGTAAGTGGACTCACACAATTGTGTCTGGCTTATTTCACTTAGCATGTCTTCAAGGTTTATCTGTTGTAGCATGTGTCAGAATTTCATTCCTTTTTAAGGCTGAGTACCATTCTATTGTATGTATATAGCACATTTTGCTTATCCATTCATACATTGAGGGAGTTTTGAGTTGTTTCTACTTTTTAGTTGTTGTGAATAATGCTGCTATGAACACTGATGTGCAGATATCTGTTTGAGTCCCTGGTTTCAATTCCTTTGGGCATATACCTAGAAGTAGAATTACTGGATCATAGGTAATTCTATGGTTAGCTTTTTGAGGAACGGCCATTCAGTTTTCCAAGCGGCTGCATCATTTTACATTCCCTCCAGCAATGCATAAAGTTTCCAATTTCTCCACATCCTTGCCAGCACTTGTTATTTTCAGTCTTTGTAATAACAGCCATCCTAATAGATGTGAAGACTCACCAGTTTTAAAACTATATTACATCAAAGGATTTGTAAAGTGTTCTACAATTTCTGCTTTATATTACTTTAACTCAGTATATCAAAATAGCGCATGTGTCCTTTGTATATTGTTGCCATTTTTCTTATAATTTCATCACCAATATTTTTCTGTCATGATGACCTTTACTTAGGTATTGGGGGCTTGATTATTCCAAAATATTGTTAATTATTTCATGTTCTGCTACATGATATTCAGTAGGATTGTTGGCAACATTGGTGACAATATAAGTGGAAGACACACTTTTATCCTTGTTAATAGTTCCTTTGTTAAATAGTATGCAGTTTTAACAGCAGAATTCAATGATATCTTAAAATTCTATTGCTAATCAACAATGGATTATTTGTATAATTTTTCTGAAACAGACTGACATATGATCAGAATAATTTTTTGAAAATTATTTTAGAACAAGTTTTGTATCTTCTTTCATGTACAACTAAATAAATTATTTTTTATAGCAAATCCTGTACGGTAGGGGTGCCTTGCTGCTCGGTCCAAAGAGAATGCAACTCTTGATCTTGGGGTCATGAGTTCAAGCCCCATGTTGGGTGAAGAGATCATAAATAAGTAAATAAATAAATAAAATTTTATATTTATATATATATTATATATATATATAGGCTATATCATAAAGCTTGGTTCATTTTTTTTTGATGATGGGTAATGGGTTAGATAAAGCCTTCTATATTTTAGGATGTTGACAAATAGCAGTCAAGCATACTACGTGCCTAAGTCCGTGAATGCTAACAGCATTAGGTGATTTAGTCAGATCTTTGAAAAGAGTTCATGATGCTGTTACCTGTATATTCCTAGTCTTTGGCTTGTTAAATGATCTTTGCTGAATGGTGCTATGTTCTAAAATACATTTCTGTTCAAAGCATGTTTTTACTGTGTTATTATTTTTTTTTAAATAAAGATTTTATTTATTAGAGAGAGAGAACACGCACATGCGGGAGGCAGAGGGAGAGAGAGAAGGAGAAGCAGACTGCTTGCTGAGCATGAGCCAATCCCAGGCCCCTAAGATCATGACCTGAGCCAAAGGCAAATAAATGCTTAACCCACTGAGCCACCCAGGCGCCCCTCACTGTATTATTAAGCAAATAAGAGAGAATTTTAACCAAGATCTTGGCATAAATACAAAGAGATTTTCTTATAGCTTTCTTAGTTTAGAAATGTTATTTAGTTATTTATATTCCATAGTCCCTTCCTTGATTAAATATTTTGACAGATAAGCCATTAACATTACATGATTTCTCATTACATGATTTCCTATTAACATGATTTTTCCACAAGTTGGGATCAAGGTCTTATTTTTTTTTTAAAGATTTTTTTAATTTATTTATTCAACAGAGATAGAGACAGCCAGCGAGAGAGGGAACACAAGCAGGGGGAGTGGGAGAGGAAGAAGCAGGCTCATAGCGGAGGAGCCTGATGTGGGGCTCGATCCCATAATGCTGGGATCACGCCCTGAGCCAAAGGCAGACGCTTAACCGCTCTGCCACCCAGGCACCCTGGGATCAAGGTCTTATTTTTGCATAATGGCAAATGTCTTTTAAGGTTTTGTCCTCAATAATGGAAATGTTAAAATGTTGTTCTGTTTGTGTTTGATAAGGCAGGTGCCTTTACTTCTCTTCCCAGGTACTGGGAACTTCAAAATGAAGACTACAGATGAAACAACTTTTGATTTTCTTTTCTAAAGAAAAAAAGTGTATTCATAGACCACAATTTAGAAGTAAATGGATTAAAGATGGGGAACATGTCACATACAAGAATAGTGCCTTACGTTTAATTTTATTTTCCTTTGATGTTGAAATGATAATACAATTGTAACGAAGTTAGGACTGGCCAAAAATAAAAATTGAAATAATTAAAAACTACTTCTTTTCATTAATTATCAGGGAAATGCAAATCAAAACCACAATGAGATATCACCTCATACCTGTCAGAATGGCTAGAATCAAAAACACAGGAAAGAACAAGTGTTGGAGAGGATGTGGAGAAAAAGGAACCCTTGTGCACTGTTGGTGGGAATGCAAATTAGTGCAGTCACTGTGGAAAATAGTATGGAGGTTCCTGAAAAAAATTAAAATAGAATTACCATATGATCCAGCAATTCCATTACTGGATATTTACCCAAAGAAAATGAAAACACTAATTCAAAAAGATATATGCATCCCTGTGTTTATTGCAGCATTATTTACAATAGCAAAGATATGGAAGCAAACCCAGGTGTCCATCAATTGATGAATGGATAAATAATGGTATGTATGTACGTGTGTGTGTGTGTGTGTGTAATGTATTTATATATATATGTGTGTGTGTGTGTGTGTGTATACGTATATATAATGGAATATTACCCAGCCATAAAAAAGGAATGAGATTTTGCCATTTCCAACAACATGGATGGACATGGAGGGTATAATGCAAAGTGAAATAAGACCGAGAAAAACAAATACAATATGATTTCACTCATATGTGGAATTTAAGAAAACGAAAAAACAAAGAACAAAAGAGACAAAAAGCCAGAGCTAAGTACAGAGAACAAGCTGCTGGTTGCCAGAGGGAAGGTGGGTAGGGGGAAGGGTGAAATACATGAAGGGGATTAAGAGTACTTTTGTCATAGGTAAAGTATAGATTATAGAATCATTATATCATGCACCTGAAATTAATATAACACCATATATTAATTATAATTAAAAAAACAAACCCTACCTCTGATTCCATTTTAAGTCATACTCTTCAGATTTTTAGAACCAACTGTCTTTTTATGTTTGCTGTGATTAGATGTAGTGTCCACCCCTTGGAAAGTAGAACCTGGAGGTGATCAACTGAGAACCATGACCTACACTATAGTTCTTAATAATCCACTTACTGGAAAGTGCACCGCTGCCACTGAAAAGCAGGTATGTCTACTCTGTTAGTATTCCAAAATAATCGTATGTGTGGAACGAGAGAAGATGCCTGTCCTAGTCACCAGTTTACAAGACAATTTTAAGAAATAAGTGGCAAAAAAAAAAAAAAAAAGGGAGGAGAAACCGTCAGATTAAAAGGAGACTTAAGAGGCATACCAACCAAATCAACTCAATCCTAATTCAAACAAACCAACTAAAAATATATTTATGAGATTTAAGGAATTACTAATTTTTACATGTAATAATGGTATTGTAGCTATATTTTAAAGAAAAGAGTATCTTTTAAAGAGACCCAATAAAGAAATTATAAAGAGATACACTGGCATATTTATGAATAAAATTATACTGATGTCTGGGTTATCCTGTAACAGCAATCTAGCCAGGCAGAGCATGGTGGTGGAGGGAGGAAATGTGGAGATGGGGTACAGATGAAGCGGGACTGGGCAAGAGTTAATGTTGAAGCTGGTTGATGAGTTTATGAGGGGTTTGTTATACTTCATTTCTATTCTTGTGTATGTTTGAACTTTTCCATAATAAATGGTTTAAAAAAGAGCACTCCTGGAATCTGATATACAAGATCACGTCTGGAGTTAGGGCCAAATAACTAGAGGGCTGCGGTGGTGTGTGGGAAGAGATTATAAGATACTTGGTGCTCTACTCAGTGGCCAGCATGGCACTGTCTTTATAGTGGAGTTTGTGTTTGACCAAATTGTGTTGAAGTAGAGTGTGTCAGTTCTGCAAATAGTTAGAAAATGTCTTAATATCTGAACTAGTTATGTGATTGTGGCTTTTATCCAGTGTTAAAAAGGACTTAAATTTTTTTTTCAAAAGATTTTCAAACATATAAGAAAAGTTTGGTATTTTGATATTGGAGCCTTTGATAACCTTGAAAAGCTGTGGTTAAAATGAGGAAGGATTGGCCAGCAACCACTCCAAATCCTGTTTAGGGAAAGCAGTGTGTTCTTTGGTTGTCCTCTTCCTTCACTCTTTTGGTGAAGGGTGATTGTTCCATTTTTAAGAATTTTGGGGTGGATCCTTGCTTCGTTCAATTGAATTTTGAATTGTTCCCGTATCAGGAACATTTACAATTCTTTATAAACTAATAACATACACAAAAGACTATATGGTTTCTCTCTCCTCCTCAAACCTAAAAGAAAGAAAAAATAATTGTACAATGAAATGAGAGGCAGCACATAGCATTATTTCTGCAGGCCCCATCTTCTCAGTTCATAGATAGCACAGCCAACATGGCGGCTCTCCTAGTGTGTATGGAGGCTTCTCATGTCTTTTATAATTTTTGAGAAGGAATTCTAGTTATATATATATTCTAAACTGGCAAGGAATTTAATGTATTAAATTTGAACATGCAACCATTTTTTAAATCTTATTTTGGCAGACGCTGAATAAAGAAAGTCAGGAAGCACGGTTTTATTTGGTAGATTCGGAAGTACTAACACATGATGTTCCCTACCATGATTACTTCTATACCCTGAACAGATACCAGATCATCCGATCCTCAAAGCAGAAATGCCGGCTGAGGTGAGCTATGGTATATAAGTATTTTAGTCACGTGAGGTGAGTTTATATTCTGGAACACATCAATCCTAAAATCTTAGTATCCTTACACAACCAAGCTTTATTCCTTGCTCAAATTACACATCCCCTCATGGTCAGCAGAGGGATGGGATTCCTCACGCAAGGCTGCATGCTGAGGAGTGCTTTACATCCTGGAGCAACATAATCCAGAATGTGTGTCGTTTCAGTTGCTACAGGAAGAGAGTAGTTGTAGAACTGGTTTCACGTCCAGTGGCCAGGACTAGTCACAGGACCCTATCTAATGTCAGGGTGGCTGTGAGATCTTGAGGAGCACATGGTGAGCACATTGCTGCAGTGGGAAATAAGAAATGGTGGTGCATCAAAGACAGTGATGGGCCACCATGTGCTTTGCCTGGTCTTAGCCAATGTAGTTATTTTCACCAATTTATGACCACTAGAGATTTTTTATAAAAGGCATTTAGAAAATTTAGAATTTATTTTGAGCCTTTATTGCTATTTAAGTTAAGAAAATTCAGGGCTAGAGAAAGAAAAGAATAAAATGCCAAGTACTTAGAAGGAATATTTCATGAAGTTATTAGCAGCATACAGCAATTTTTTAAGAAGTCATGATCAGTGAACAAATTTTCTTTTATAATCTAATGACTTTCAGTCTTTTTGGCTTTCCACTGAATATAATCTTACACTTAATTGCAATGTTTATAGAATTAAATTCTTTCCTTTAAATTAATATTCTTCTTTCCTCCTTATTTTATTAGAGTTTCCACAGATTTGAAATACAGAAAACAACCATGGGCCATTATCAAATCTCTAATTGAAAAGAATTCCTGGAGTTCCTTGGAGGACTATTTCAAACAGCTTGGTTTGTAAATTTCTTGGTTTATCTATTTTTGTAAATATAGTATTTACTAACAAAACAGATTGATTCTTCATTTCGGATGATGTTGGATTGACTCCTATTGAAGTGGTTCTAACTATACCCTACTTGGAATTTGAAAACTTTTTAATTTTCATTGATCTAACAAACACTTTTATTATGTTTGTTATATGCCAGAAGTGTTCTGTGTGCTTTATAAATATTAGGCCCTGGGGTAGGTATTGTTATTTTTTCCCCCATTTTACTAAAGAATAAAAACTGGAAGAGAGAGAGAGAAGTTAAGTGACTTGTCCAAGATCACACAGTTAGGAGTGATCACAGCCTCTTCAAAGAGCCAAGGAAGCTGACGGCAATGAGAGACTGTGTAACTTGATCACAAATACGCATTTGTGCTCCTTGGGCCCTCCCCCCTGCCCCCCCCCCCCGGCCCCGCAATCCTTATGAATGGAGCTTCCCTGGGTTTATAGAAGCCCACTTAGCAATAGTAGGTATCATGTACATATATGGATTTGGTGGTGGTGGGTACTAGACTGGGGAAGTGATATAGTTGTTCTGTTTGGATATTCCTTAAAATAAAACATGAGAAAAAAAATATATATGTGAATATAATTAATTCTGATTAAAGAAAAGCTGGGGGTCAGTCAGCTCAGGGTAAATTAAGTCTTCATCATCAAATTTGTTGAATATTTTCCCTGCTCTTTTCTCTTGGCTATTCATTATTAAACTCCTAATCAGGAGCAAAGAAAATGAAATTCAAAAATTAGTTTGGCCACTGGATAATGAGCTTCTAATAAAAAATCTGGTGAAGGAAAGGTTGAGACAAATGACAAAAATTAGGTTTTTAGGTTGTTTGCAGGTTTTCCTTACCAGTACTTACTTTTTTGCAAACCCTCATTGAAAACTAGAACTATTATATGCTACTTCTTCCTTTGTTATTGACAATCAAGTACCACAATCTATCTTGGAAATCTTTCTAATGATCCAATGTAAGTGGGTAGCCTGTTGTTTTTGTAGCTGAAATCATTATGTTAATATTTAATATAGCACATGGTGAATTTGCTCTGATGATCCCATCATTTATTAATACACATAATTCTTCCTAGAATAGTGAAGCCTCATTATAAGATCCCTTTACCCTCCAAAACTTTTTATTAAGAATAAGGTTTGAATCTAGGCCATAAGAACCTAAGTAATAGTTAAAGTTACCAAGGCTTAAAAAAAAACCAAACTAAAAACAAAACAACTCCTCCTGCCCCTGTATCTTATAGTTGAAGTTTCTCTACTGTCTAAAGATTTTTTTTCCTTCTTAGAATCCGACTTGTTAATGGAAGAATCTATGTTAAATCAGCCCATTGAGGACACTGGAAAACTTAGTGGCCTGAGAAGGAGAAGGCGAACATTCAACCGAACAGCAGAAACAGTTCCTAAACTTTCTTCTCAGCGTTCTTCTGGAGATGTGGGCTTAGATGCCAGAGGGGATGTTTCAGGTAGTTGTTATCTGGTAAACAGACATGGAAGATTTTAGTTTACTTACATGAAGCAGTATATGTGTCTTGTTTATAGACACATCGGTTAAGAGGTCTCCCCTTTTCCTCTCCTTTTCTGATAATGTTTATCAAACTCTGAGTTCCTTAAAAATAACTAATGTATAAGTGTAAAGAAGCAGTCACAAAATGGCAGGCATATGGCAAGTTGATGTATTTTATTGGGCCCAGGCGATATTTTAAAAATTGGACATTTATATATAAAAACTCTGATCTGACAGCTCTGCACTCAAATCCCTTCACAGCAACAATCAGTCGGAGCTTAGCAGTAGCTGCTCCAATGGACAGACCATGTGCGCCCCAAGTCAGCGGTACCTACCACCGTCCCCAGCTACTGGATGCTTCACTCATGAATTTTTTTTTTTTTAAGATTTTATTTATTTATTTGAGAGAGAGAGAGACAGTCAATGAGAGAGGGAACACAAGCAGGGGGAATGGGAGAAGAAGAAGCAGGCTCCCAGCAGAGGAGCCTGATGCAGGGCTCGATCCCATAACACCGGGATCACGCCCTGAGCCAAAGGCAGCACTTAATGACTGAGCCACTCAGGTGCCCCCACTCATGAATTTCTAACCTAGCATTTACAGACATTTAATTTCTACTCTTGAAAGTACTAAACTGATTATATGCTTTTAATCCTTATCTGCTCTCAGGTCCAGCCCAACAAATTGCAAAGATGGAATTTGACTTTTATTATTCCCACTCTTAATTTTGGAGACAATTTCCCTCTACTGTTACTCCCTCCCTCTCAGAACTATAAAACTGCCTTCCTTCTCATACCTCTACATTATCAAATCCTCTTCTAATTACATTATCTAATCCTCTTATATCTTAGTGTGAATGTTTATCTGCTATTTAAGGTTAATAATGATTTAGTTTTGGAATTTAAAAGTTTTGGCAACAGAGAACAGGTGAGGATGATTAAAAAAAAAATTTTTAAAGGAGAGAAGCAGTGTACATAAACCCAGCTCAGATATTATTTGCAGAGGTGGAACTTAGCTAGAGATCATATATGATGCGTTGAATCGCTTATTTTAGAGTAAATTAATTTGTAATGTAAGCCGAATTTGCAGGACTGATGTAGGTTTTCTTTTTGTAGATTTGTTTCAAATTAGTCAAGATATTCGAAATGCAAAAAGGGTGCTGGGATTTTACCCTACATCAAGTTGTCTTTACAAATCATGTAAAAATTTTCTTTTCCAGTTCTTTTCAAATGAAATTAAATTTTAACCAGTGTTAATCACAATCCTATTCTAATATATTTGTGTGTGTGTGATCTGCAGGAAAGAAAAAGGAAATGGAAAGCTGTAACATAGCCCTTATTGTGGTGATGAGTATTTTGTAAGTATTTGTTTTGAACGCTTATTTTGCTTGTGTCTTCACTTATCTCTTAATAGTTTCCAAAAGGATTTGGATACATTTGTATGTTATTGTGTAGAAATTGCCACTATTTGACTGATTTTGGTCTACAAAAACATGAATTTTATATGCTTAAGTCTGATAGTTTTTGGTTTTCAGGAGAATTATTAAATTTGAGGGAATGCCAAGTACACATTCAGTAAATGTTTTTTAATTAATTAGTTAATTTTTTTTGAAGATTTTATTTATTCATTTGACAGAGAGATAGAGATAGCCAGTGAGAGAGGGAACACAAGCAGGGGGAGTGGGAGAGGAAGAAGCAGGCTCCCAGCAGAGGAGCCCGATGTGGGGCTCGATCCCAGAACGCTGGGATCACGCCCTGAGCCGAAGGCAGACGCTTAACGACTGAGCCACCCAGGCGCCCCAATTAATTTATTTATTAAGTAGGCTTTGCACATGGAGCCCGATGCAGGGCTTGAACTCATGACCCTGAGATCAAGACCTGAGCTGAGATCAAGCATCAGATGCTTAACTGACTGAGCCACCCAGGCATCCCTAAATGTTTTATTTGTTAAATTAATCTGACTTATTTCTACCATCATAGGTTTTTATTGGAAGTTCCATAAACTTAAAGAGAATATTTATATATGTAGGCTGATGAAATCTCAGTAGTGTTGTTTTGCTCTGTTTGATTAGACCAGTGATCCTTACCCTTTAGGATCACTTTCTAAAATGCAGATTTCTAGGCCTCAGTCCCAGAGATTGAGTCAGTAGGTCTTGAGCAGGGATCGAGAACCTCAGAGTATTCGATAGGAATCTCTCAGGCAGACATATTTAGGTGACTGTTATCTACATGGCTGTATTTGAGTATTGAGGTAGTCAATTAGATTTAATTGAATTGGTTCTGACTGGGTGATATACTCTTGGTGAATATTTTTTGGAATGAAGTTCTCATATCAGCTGCTTTCTCTAATTACAGATTTCTTTTTTTTTTTTTAATATTTATTTTATTTATTTGACAGAGAGAGAGACAGCCAGCGAGAGAGGGAACACAAGCAGGGGGAGTGGGAGAGGAAGAAGCAGGCTCCCAGCGGAAGAGCCTGACGTGGGGCTCGATCCCAGAACTCCGGGATCACGCCCTGAGCCGAAGGCAGATGCTTAACGACTAAGCCACCCAGGCACCCCTAATTACAGATTTCTGATTGTAGAAAATGTTTGATATACCTTTGAGTTTTACAAAAGGTTTTCATATCCTGCTGAAGTTGGTTTGCTGTAGCAATTTTGAATAATAAATATTGTCAGTGATCTTTTACAGCACTCTGCAGAAAATTTATAGTCAGATGTTGAAATGTTGACCTACGTACCATTTCAGTGCCACAATAATATCATAGATTTTATTTTGTTGCTCCTACCTTAGTTTTCATTTTTTAAAAAATCCTCTTCTGGACAGGTAAAGATGAATACGATATGTTTGTAAGGGTAAGCCAATATTTTAACAGAAAAAATAGGAGAGATACGATGCCACCTATATATTTGCATATATGTGTAATAAGAAATATATCCATTCAATTGAAAAGCTGCTATGAGAACCAATAGAGTAAGTTCATTTAGCATGTCACATTTTATGTATGATACCATTCATGTATGTTTGGGATTTGATACTTCCTTTGTCTAAGTTGAACTAGAATAAATTTTTGCTGACTAGTAATTTAAAAAATTTGTTGTGGCTTTCCATGGGAGGAAGGTGCCTGTTCATCTATGTAAGATCAAGTCCATATTGATCTTCATTTCCTTCTTGAAGTGCAGCATTATGGGTGCTTAAGCTGGAGGCATCCAAAAATAGATCTCGAAAGCTTCCCTGGTAGATTTCTAAGCTGGTGGTCGCACATCAGCACTGGCTGGGATTCCTCCCAGAGAGGAGAGATATCAGGGACAATCCTAACCTACTTTCTTTGAGGTTTACTGTCACTCTAGTTACCTTTCAACTTTTTCCTCACTGTCTATTTAATACCTAAATGTAATTATTTCATACAATAAAATAGAAATAACTAATTTAAATAATAACAATTGGAAACTAGTCTAGACAGGGGCGCCTGGGTAGCGCAGTCGTTAAGCGTCTGCCTTGGGCTCAGGGCGTGATCCCGGCGTTCCGGGATCGAGTCCCACACTGGGCTCCTCCGCTGGGAGCCTGCTTCTTCCTCTCCCACTCCCCCTGCTTGTGTTCCCTCTCTCGCTGGCTGTTTCTGTCATATAAATAAATAAAATCTTAAAAAAAAAAAAAAAGGAAACTAGTCTGGACGACATACGTTTTCGGAATTTTTGCGCGCATATTCTGCACGAGCCGCGCTTAGGCCTGGGTAAGAGTGGGCTAACCAGCTATGATTTGTTCTGCCTAGTTTGCTGTTGCTCGTTCTGTTGAATGTGATGCTGTTTCTGAAGCTGTCAAAGATAGAATATGCAGCTCAGTCCTTTTACCGTCTGCACCTCCAAGAAGAGAAATCTTTACAGTAAGTCTTTCCCTCCCAACCTGTTGTTATTTCAATAATTCTTTAGTTGTAGAAAACTTAATTCTAGTTTAGACATTCGGATCTGCTAACCATTCTGTAGTCATAAACTTTTTTTGTTTAATTTTTGTTTTGTTTGCAAATTTATAGGACATGAATGATTTCTAGAAATGAAAGATCAGATGCTATTCCCCTGATTTTTAAGATTTTTTTTTCAGTTTAGCCTCTGATATGGTGTCAAGAGCGGAAAATATTCAAAAGAAAAATGATCAGGCCCGTCGTTTAAAAGGAGTGCTCCGAGACTCCATCGTGATGCTTGAACAGGTAGGCAATTCAGTACCATAGTACTTAGTACTTTCATAGCAGTATGAACCAGTTGCTTCCCCTGTTGTGTGAGAATATTCACTATACCGTTATTTGAAGACTCTCCCCTCCTAGAGACAACTACCCTTGCCAGTTTCTGTATTACGCATTTTATGTGTACAGTCACTTGTATTTCTTTTAAAAGTGGAAGCATTCTGTACACACTCTTCCATACCCTCATTTTATGATTAGTAATATATTTTGAAGATCTTTCCTTATCAGCATGTACATTTGACTCTTGAATAATGGTAGGATTAGGGGTGCTGACCCATGCGCAGTGGAAAATTGTGTATAACTTTTGACTCCCCAGGAACTTAACTACAAATAGCCTATTGTTGAGCAGAAGCCTTACTGATATCAGTCAATTAACACATAAAAGAAAATGTTATTAAGAAAATCATAAAGAAGAGAAAACACATTTACAGTGCTGTCCTGTAAAAAATCTGTGTACAAGTGGTCCCATGCAGTTCAAACCCGTGTTGTTCAAAGGTCAACTGTATACATCTACCTTATTCTTTTTATTCATACTTCTATATAAAAATTTATACTTACTATTAACTCTTTTTCTAGAAATGGTAGATACTGCATACACTGTTGATTACTTTATCTATTAACCATATATCTTGGAGATGTTTCCATATTAGCACATAAAGGTCTTCCTCTTCTTTTAACAACTGCATAGAATTCAACTGTATAAATGTGGTATAATTAATTATTTTACCAGTTCTCCATTGAAGAATGAACATTTAGGCTATTTTGATGTTTTGTTATAAACATTTATCTCTTGAACACAGTATCATCAATATGTGCTGCTCAGTTCCATGAACCAAAACACAGGCTTCCCTTTGAAAAATAAAGATTACTATTTCCATTATGATATAGCATATGCATACTTTCCAGGATTGAAAACTAGAGAGTGGTAGAAGAGAAGAAAACCTATAGTTCTAGCATTCAGACAGTCACTGTTAATATTTTGTTTCCTTCCGTTCTTCTCTTCTATGCATTGGTTTGTTTTTTAGAAGATCTAATTATTGAGCATTTCTCAGGATATCATGTGGGGCATTAAAGGTGACACTTCAACTAGGCATTCTTCAAATGCACAGTATCTACAGCTCCTGGTGACATTCTCCACCCCTCCCCACCCCCAGCAAGAGTGGGTCATATTTTCCCCAACTCTCAACTGATAACCCTGCCTCAAGGAGAAAAGAGAGTTTTCCTTTCCTTCTATAGCCAAATGTACAGACCTTCCAATCACTGCAACCCGCCCTCCTGTCCATGCCTGTCAAGAGCATTGCTCTGCCTGTAGGGAGAGTCCCAGCAGGGGTTAGTGGGAGACTCCATCCATCACCCTCTGGCATTCTGTTTTCAGTCTCCCTCAGTCAGCTGGATCTTTCCCATCTGCACATGGCCCTGCTCTAGTCTTTCCTATATTAAAGCACCCACACCATCCACATCCTTCTCTGTCTGCCCATTTGTCTCGCTCCCTTTCACAGTCTGGCTCTTTCAGAGTTGTCTGCTGTGGCTGTCACTAATTTATCCTTCATAACGCATTCATTTTTTAAGGTTTTATTTTCACCAAAGTGACTCCTTCACATGGTTAACTTTTCTACAAGGTTTGTTCAGAAAGACAGCAATCCCACGATCTACTTTGCCAAACACAACAATCTTTAACTCTTTTAGTTTCTTTTTGTGTTTACCTCCATATTTATAAGCAACAAGCATGTATTGATACATCTTGATTTTTCAGTTTTAGACATGATCTTTCAGGGCGCCTGGGTGGCACAGCGGTTGAGCGTCTGCCTTCGGCTCAGGGCGTGATTCCAGCGTTACGGGATCGAGCCCCACATCAGGCTCCTCCGCTGGGAGCCTGCTTCTTCCTCTTCCGCTCCCCCTGCTTGTGTTCCCTCTCTCGCTGGCTGTCTCTATCCTGTCAAATAAATAAATAAAAATCTTTAAAAAAAAAAAAAAGACATGATCTTTCAACCTCCTATTATGGAGTATAAGGGTTTTCTTTTCTTTCATCTCTTCTTGTCCTCTTTTCTGATTCCCCCATCCTCCCAAAGAAGTTATAATTTTGGTTAGATCAGTATCCAGTGTTTGCTTTGTTTGGACTAAGTTTGCTATTCTGAGCTGAGCCATGAAATAAACCGTGCTTTTTCTTATCCCTGAAAATGTCTTATGACAGTTGATTAGCTTATTGCATTATTTATAAGTATCTCATCTCCTAATGCTCTGTTGTGGACGTCTCCTCCCCTAACCTTCATTCTCCTCAGGTATTCTATGAGTGGCGTCTTCTGACTGGCTCCAGTCGGGCCCAGGAACCCTCTCTGCAGGTGCACAGCTCTCCTCCCGGGGATTCCTGTTGAGTTTCCTCTGTTTCCTATATCCAGAATGTTTTCTGATTTCTTGGTTTACTCCTTCCTTTTAATGAAGCATATCTTCCAGTAGCTTCCTGAGAAAGAGAACATGGAAGTAAATATTTTAAGACTTCACTAGTGTGAAAAGTTTTTATTCTGTCCTTCCCCTTGATTCATAGTTTGGCTGGGGATAGAATGCTAGCTTGGAAACAACGTTCCTTCAGAGCATTGCTCCATTGTTTTTCAGCTTTCAGTGTTGCTACCGAGAATTCTGAGGCTGTTACCGTTCCTCCTCCTTCAGTCTGGAAACTCCTGCCCTTTAGTTCTGGGAAATACTGAGTTACACAGTTGATGATCTCCTCCGCTCCACTCTGTCTTCTGACTTTCTATGGCTCCTGTAATTCAGATGTCTGCCTTCTTTTGGACAGGCTGTCTAATCTTACTTTTTCTTTCCAGCTTCCATCTCTTTGCCTTTTTGTTCTGCTTCCTCAGAGTTCCTCAACTTAATCTTCACATTCTTCTGTTTTTCAATTTTTGCTAACAAGTTTTTAATTTCAAAGACCTATTACTTTTGTGAATTTTCTTTTTTATGGCATTGTGATCTTTTAAAATGACTATAGTGTCTTCATCTCTCTGATCATATTACTGATGGTTAAAAATTTTTCCCCTTCTTCTTGCCTGTTCGGTTTCCATCAAGATCCTTTCCCCCTGATTTCTATCCTTAGAGTAAGAGGATTTCATTGGATGTCTGTAGTCCTTGGTTGTCTGCTTGTGTGGACCAGAAACTCTTAAGCTCTTAACATGGGTTGGGTTGGTGTACCCTGAACCTCTCTGTAGATCTGGCAGGGCTGTTGGCTGAGAAACCCTGGTATCACTATCTTTAGGTCTTTCTTCTTAGATTGGTCAGTTTCTGTAGAGAATAGCCTTCTAGTCTCCTGAAGGATTAAGGGCTGGCTGCCAGCATTTTAGGAGCAGAGTGAAAGTAGAGGGATGGAGGAGGACAGGTCATAGGGGGATGGTCTCAACCTTTTTTTTTGGTATAATCCTCATTTTTAGTCCCTTTCTCTTTATTCTGACTTCTAGAGATTCCTGTCAATTCCCGAGGCTTTTGAGGATTCTTCAGGGTAAATCTGGTTGGCTCTCAGCTTTCTCCACAGTTAGTTTAGGATTCCACTTTTTCTGGTCTGCTAAGTCATCCATCTGCCTTCTAGCTTCCGATGTTGTGTTGCTGCTTTTGCCGCTTCTGTTCTCCCTGTCCTCATGGATTTATGCCTTAAAAAAATCCCTTTATTGTGCTTTTAGTGGGGTTTCAGGAGGGAGCAAAATTAGATGCCTTTATTTAAGCCACTCATTTGCTCTTCAGCTCACTCCAGCCTTGTTTTCTTCCCCCATATCTTCCAGTGATATTCCTTAAGTGAAGGTCCCCAGTGACCTCTGGCTTTTAAAATTAATATACCTTTTTTCAGTTTACTATGTGAGCATTTGATAAGAGCTGACCACTCCTTTCTTGAAGCGTATCTAATCTTTCCTTCTTTAAAAACCATAAAAACCCCAGCTTTATTGTGATATAAATGACATACTATAAAATTCACCTTTTAAAAAATTCTTAGCATATTCACAAAGTTGTACAACCTTCCCCACTGCCTAAATCCAGAGCATTTTTATTACCCCCAAGTGAAACCCTGTACCCATTAGCAGTCTCTCAGTTCCTATAGTCACTAATCTACTTTTTATTTCTATAGGTTTGCCCATTCTGGACATTTCATATAAATGTAATCATAGACTATATGGTCTTTGTGACTGGCTTCTTTTACTTAGTATAAATAAAGTAAAACTGCTTTTTGCTGGTTAAAATCATCTCCTCTTCCTAACCTCTTCCCGGCCTAGTACTCCAGGCTGTGTTAGATTCTCTTCTCTTCTCCTCTACTCCCTGTTAGGTGGTCTCATCCACTCCCCTTACTTGTGCTACACGTGGCAGTCACAAAGACCATATAGTCTATGATTCCCAAATCCGTCTCTCTTACCCTGGCCTCTTCCCTGCGCTCCGGGCTCACATAGTCACCTGCTGACTTGGCATCTTCACCTGGATGCTAAGAGGCGAGCACTAATTGATCATGTCCAAAACAATTCAGTTTTCATCCTGAGCCAGACTGATTCTCCTCTAGCTGACGTATTTCAGAAAACGACACTGCCATCCTCCAGTCAAAAACTTAATGCATTGTGGAAGTATATATTTATATATGTGATGATTAGTTTTAGTTCTTTATCCCACACTAGTCTGTAAGCTTCATGAAGGCAGGGATAGTGCCTGTTTGGTTTACCATTGTATACCCAGTACTTGGCTTAGTACATTCACAGCATGTAGTAGGTAAGCAATTAACATTACCTGAATGAATGAACAAATGAATGAATATAAAGAAGCATAAGACATAATTCTTGCTGTCAAGTTGCCTGTTAATTTTATTAGAGAAATCAGATGTCTGTGTGTATTGTTAAACACTATAAAAGTACAAAGTGTCAAGTAAGTAGTAATGCTTTGGGAGTTTAAAGGCATGATGACCCTCATGGAGAGGGTAGGGATGGGTAAGTTTAAATGGGTGAAGACAGTGTGAGCATAATAGCAAGCAGAGGCCTGGAGGTAGAACTTGAGTTGTTTAGGGGATAGCGGAGAGTCCAGTGCAACTTGGGAAACAATTTAAGAAAAGCACCTGCTGGGAGGCGGAATGCACAGCAGGAGCGTGGAGGGGGAAGTGCAGGACCACAGCCGACAGGAAGAGCTCCTTCTTAGTCATCCTGATGTGAACCCTGAGCAGCCACGTGTTTTATAAATTCAGTCTTTTATTTTGGCATCAGTATAAACAAAACTATATTGAATATAAATGTAAATTTTTGGCATAAAAATAAGAAAAATATAAACAATCTGATTTTGAAAATTAATTTTGTTTGCAGTTAAAGAGCTCACTCATTATGCTTCAGAGAACTTTTGATCTACTAAATAAGAACAAGACTGGCATGACTGTCAAAAGCTAGTGATCTCAAGGCCTGAAGTTGTGGAGATACTTGGAACTAAAAGAAAACATCTTAAAGAAAACCAGAGGATGAAGGATTTTAATTGTCATAGGAACATTTCCACATTTTCTCATTATTGGTACTTCTAATATGAGCATTCATTTTAATAACATTAATTTGATAACTAGTTTCTGATGGCCTTAACAATCCATTCTTTCACTTCTTATACAAAATTCTAAGCAGTGACTTTCTCCAGTGAAGCATGAAATATGTTGTGGATTTGAATTTCTGATACAAAAAGAAAATGAGACACTCTGAACTGAGTAGCGTGGCCTCAGTTTTACAGTGAGGTTTGAAGTTTGATGCTTTATCTGTTAGCACAGAATCGGGAGGTGTCCAATAGGCTGCTTTCCCAGTTGAGATACATTCAAGAGGCTAAAGAAGACAATAGAAGAATAAACCTCTTTATCATTACTACTTTTGAAGGACCAGTTTTCAGGCATATATTATAACATTCCTAAGTTTGTGTACTATAAATATTACAGTGTCTTCACTTATTTAGCATGCAAATTCAATGGTCAAACCTTTGAATCTGCAAGTTGGTAGTTATCTGAAAGGTTCTCGAGCCATGGTGTATTTTTTTGAAGAAATAGTTGTTTCTTCTTCAGGTAGCTCTCAGAGGTGAGATTATCTTGCCCCTTCATGTATCAAATGGCAGAAGAGTCGATTTTGGAAAAGGAAACATTTAGGATACCAGCACTCAAAATGAAGAACCATGCTCTGATTTAAAAAACCAGAGGATTATGTTAAAGTCTGGGCATTAAGTGACAGATCAGATGAATACTTGAACTAAGCTTGGCTTCAACTTAGCAGTCTTTCATGGTGGAAGTGAGCCACGTGGTCGAGAATAATTTGTGGATTACTTTTCAGTATCCACATATGTCTTCATTTATTCATTCATGTGTGCGGCCTGTTTCGGCTGGTAAGTTATAACCAGACACAAACTTTAGCTCTTCAATAAAAACTTTTGGGAGCACTATGTACCAATAGTAGGGCACTGACTGAAGTTTGAAGCCAGAAGAAGCTTTGGCTCTTTCATGAAAAATTTCATATATGTCTCAATACAAGTGATGTCTCTGGAACAAGTGAAAGACAGTGCCGAATAGTTTGTATATATTCTTACTGTTTAGATGATGCTTGCCTTTAGTTAAATGTTTCTTTCTTTCCCCAGAGCCACAGGAGATTGCTAAAGTCATTTTTGAGATGCCTGTAGAGAATGAAAGTATTGACTTAATTGCAGAGAAAATGGATTTCTCTGGGTGATTCCCAACAAACCTACCTTGGGGTACCAGTGTGCTTACCTGGGGGTTTTTTGATTTATGCAGTGTGGCTGTGAGCAAGAGTCACTAGATTATAAACTTGAAGACTTTGTTCAATTCACAAAAATGATCAGTGGCAGGCTGAATATTTTTGTGATGTTTCTTTAAAACTTGTACTTCATAAATATACCTCAAAGAAAATGACCAAAGTTGCTTTATAGATTAAACATGTATGTATGCAGAACTTAATTGCATTTGAGCCTGTTATGTAAATTGAATATCAATAAAACACAAAATGTGAGTTGTAGTTTTTCTGTTAAAAAAAAAACCCAAAACACAAATAACTAGAAACTGCTATAGCGAAAACGTGTTTATGGGCCTACACTCTTTAAAAAATTTTGTGCAAAAATAAAACCCAAAGAGGACTCATTTCAATTATGCAGACTGTTTCATTTCAAATATGCAGACTCTTGGAACAAAAGTACTAGTAGGCCTGCCGGTCGAATGTAGAATCTCCTCGCCAGAAATCATGAAAATGAACAAGCTTTATAAATGAACAGATCCCAGACAGCGATGGGCCTTTAAGGGAAGGCTGGAGAATTTGGGGGCGGTGCCTCGGTAACAACTTGCGGCGGATATCTCCACCTAAGCCTGTTGCCCGCGTCCGAATGAAGATTGGCTGACCCCCGGGTCTCCGGTGCTTAGGGAATCCTCCGGGTTCCCGGGTTTCCCGTCTTTCCGTTGGCACCTCCCCCGGCCCAGGGCTCTGGGGTTGCCCCGCCCACGTACCGCCCGCAGGCACCCGCGGGGCCGCACTGGGGCCGGGCGGGGCGAAGGTGCCGGGCCAGCCCTGGGCCCCGCCGTCCGCACCCACTCCAGGTGCGGGTCCTCAGGTCCTCGCTTCCTCCGGGCGCCAGGGCCTCGGGCCGGGGGAGGGGCCTGGCCGGCGAGCTCCGCCGGGCGGCGGGCGGCGCACGTGCGGGCGGGCGGGGAACCCCGGCGCCGGGGGCGGGCCACCCGGAAGAGCGCGCGGACTTGCCGCGCCGAGCCGGCGGGCAGGAGGGCGGCGGGGAGGCGGGCGCGCTGCCCGAGCCGCGGCCGCCTATGCTCACAGGTGGGCGGCGGCGAAGGCGCGGCGGAGCGGAGCCGGGATCTCCGGGACTCTAGCCGTCACACTGAGAGCCCAGCGGAGCAGAGCTTGGAAGACGCGTCCGCGCCTCGGGAGGAATTGACCCTTCTCCCTTCCACCGGGGCCTCTTCGGTTGCCGCCGCACCTCGGCCCCGGAGCGCAGGTAACTTCCCTTCCAAGGTCATTCTTTGGGCGGGGCGGGGCGGCGCTCGCGGTCCGCCCACGTCCTCACGGTCGGCGGGGGCGGGAGAGGTGCGTCCTGTGCTGAGCCGGAGCAACGTGGCTGGACGGCGACCCCGAGCGCTGCACCGGCGTCTGGTGGCCTCCCCGGAGCCGGGTGCATGCGCCAGCCCCGGCAGCACGCGCTTTTCTCCGCCCGCAGCCTAGAGGGCGAGTTTCCACCTGTCCCCGGGCTTTGGGCGGGGACCGCTCGGCCCTCCCCATGCTGCACCTGCAGGTGAGCGCAGCCGCCCGCGCCCCGGGGCTGTTCGGGGCCGTGTGGTCGGCTGTCACCATGGGAACCACTGGTACCCAGACGGCGCCAGCCTTGGTGGGAAGGGGCGGTGAAGGCGGCTGGGAGCCCGTAGAGCTCCCTGTCTGGCCGAGCGGAGCAAGAAAAGCCTGATGAAAATGAGACTCCCCCTCCCCCTCTTTCTTCTCCTATTTGATTTCTCAGGCGTTGCTGGATAATCAGAGAGAGGCGTGGATGTGTTTACAAGATGTGAGTCGTGTTCTTTTCACCTTTACCCACTGAGGACTTCTTACAGCTCGTGGTGACAGGTGGAAATCATGGCACAGAAGGGCAGTATGAAGCCAGGGAAGAAAAACAAAGCAGAAGAACCTGAATTGGAGCCCCTGTGCTGCTGCGAGTACATCGATCGAAATGGGGAAAAGAACCACGTGGCTGCTTGCTTGTGTGATTGCCAGGATCTCGATGAAGGGTGTGATAGGTAAGGGCAGAGCGTTTCTTGAAGCTCACCCCACTGGCTCTTTTAAGAACTGCCATGCTTACTTTAAGTTTAGCCATCCAGAACGCTAGAATTTGCTCCTGATACTATTTCCAAGAATCTGAAATTGAGAGCTGTCTTCTATGCCAGGTGTGGGGATTTTATGAAGGTGAATTAGTAGTGCACAACTGTGCGGCTGTCTATTCCGCTCAGTTTAGTAGGACATTACTATTTTTCACTTCAAGGGAGGAGATGATGGAGAGAACAGGCAAAGAAAGGGATAGTGGCAAGTTAAATGTATAAAAAATAAAGTGTAGAGCAGCAAAATCTGGACATTTAAAATGAACACATTGGTACCAGGAAGCTCCTACACTCTCAGTGTTCTCAGCCTCTGGAGATCAACTACTTGAGGTTGGACTGCACCTGGCCACAAGGGGTCTTGAGGGTTGGAAGATGATGTTCCTGCTGTTGGCACTGGTCTCACCCCTTGTCCCTGGGGAGGAAATCCAGCCAGCATGCATGTCCCTGCGCTGGACTGGCTGTTTTCAGCATGGGCAGCAACATTGTCTTGACTGATAATCATCGTATTTGGCTTTTATTTTCACTTTGTTATCCCAAGTGTTGAAAGTTACTATCCAAAAAGATGATTTTTAACATCAGAGGAAAAATCTGTACCAAATAGTGATAACGAGGTTTTAATCCATTTTCTAAATAATCACATACCTAAAAATTTTTGCCATATGGAAAGCACAATGTGGGAGGACAGTAAGGATGTTGGAAACTTGCTTTTCCTATTAATAATTACTTCTGGTTAAAAAAATTCACTGTCATGGCACGTTGCTGACTTAAAGCTCAGTGCATTCATCTAGACATGAAAAGCATCTTGGGACCTCTGTAGTTTACTACCAGAGTCCTGAAGACCCTATAGTCCTTTTGTAATTCTTCCTTGATAGTGTCTTAGTCTTTTTTACAGGTATTTTTAAACAGACTTAGTCTAAAATCCATATGGAGAAAATGGAGCACTCTGCTTTAATGAATGGAAAAATGATGCTGTTTCCATAACCTCCATCACTCGAGACCACAGCTCTTCCATTAACCTTCTAACTCTTTACCTCTTCTAGCCCTTGAGACCTGGGCCGTCCCTGAGCTCTCTTGCCTCCTCCCGCTGTACCCCTCTCTGGAGACAGGCTTCCATTTTTCCCTTTGTCCTGCTGTTCTGTATGACTCTCATGTACTTACCTCCCCTCTCGTCCAAGTTGTCACCTTACTCTTCTAAATTGTTTGTCTGCAATCAAGAGTTATCGTTCCTTGTCTTGCTAGCCTAAGTGTGCAAACATGTCAACAAATACTGTGTGTCCACGAAGCTCAGTCATTGTGCTCTTAACTAGTTTGCTCTCCACTTTTTCTCACGAAACTCCCTGGCCCTGCTAGACTGGTGACTCCCTGGGCTCAGGACAGGTTTGTGCTGCACAGGTGCCGCTCCACTGGAACGCCTCCCTGCCTTCCACTCCCCCCCCCCCCCCCACACACATGCTAGCCCGCCGTCGAGGTGGGGCCCAGAACCCACCTTTTTCACAGAGATCCCTCTCGTGACTCCACCCAGCAGTGTCCACTGTCCTCTGAGCACGCCTTACAGTGTTTGGCCACAATAGTTCATCGGGCAATTTTGCTGCTTTGTCTCTTCTGTGATCCTTCTGGAGTTCCCATGTTGTCTTCACAACAAGATTATGAATTTTTTTGAGGATCTTAAGTCTCTATGCTCATCCAAGTCTGAACGGTACTTGCACAGAGTGTGTCTGTATTCCTATGTGTTTGCTTCGGGAGAAGTAGTGTTAACTGTTACATTTCTAAACATTATCTTCTTTTTCGTATCAAGTAAATGATATGTGATCCGAAGAGCTCGGGTTTAGGAGTATGGAGATAGAGTACTTGGCCTTTGGCCTCTTTTGTCATTTATCGTGCTGTTTGGCCTACAGTGTTCCGTGGTTTTGAATTTAGCAAACCCATGTGAAGTGCCTTCTCTTTGTGCTCTTCTGAATAGATGGATTACATGTAAATCCGTGCAGCCAGAGACTTGCGAAAGAATCATGGATACTATTTCTGATCGCCTCCGAATTCCTTGGCTTAGGGGAGCCAAAAAAGTTAACATTAGCATCATCCCCCCACTCGTCCTGCTGCCCGTCTTCCTCCGCGTGGCTTCCTGGCATTTCCTGCTGGGGGCGGTGGTTTTGACCTCCCTCCCTGGGCTGGCTCTGTGGTACTACTACCTCACTCACAGAAGGAAAGAACAGACTCTGTTTTTCCTGAGCCTCGGACTGTTCTCTCTGGGCTACATGTACTATGTGTTCCTGCAGGAAGTGGTCCCCAAAGGGCGTGTGGGGCCCACTCAGCTGGCCCTTCTTACCTGCGGGTTATTTCTGATACTCTTAGCCTTGTACAGAGCCAAGAAGAATCCAGGCTACCTCAGAAATCCAGCAAGCAATGCCAGATCTCTCAGCAGCAGCCAGACCGAATGCCTGAGCAGAGACGGGCAGGAGAAGACCAGAGGGCTCCCTAGTGCGGAGTCGTCGGGCAGTCTCAGCAACCGCACGCCGAAGGATGATCTTAGGGGCTCTTGCAGGGTGTTGGCCGGAAGCCCCGCCAAGGTGAAGGAGGACTGGTGTGCCAAGTGCCAGCTAGTGCGACCGGCCCGGGCATGGCATTGCCAGATATGCGGCATCTGTGTGAGGAGAATGGATCATCACTGTGTCTGGTATGTTGGAAAAATTTGGAGGCTTGCAAAGTGTAGTCACATACGACCCTGGCCGTGTTTGATCTTCCTTTGTGCCATCCTAAAATTTCACTCCTTCCCAGCTTTACACCTTGCAGTTATTTGTGGGCTGGTATGAGGTTCCCACTTAGTCATCCGTTTCCCCAGTTTCGCAGATGTAGGTCCTTCAGTCATTTCCTGAAGGGCTTCGTTGTTGTCGTTGTTGCTATTTTGCTGTTCTCTTCCGAGCCGCCCCTCAGTTACTTTCTCCTTCGCAAAACAGAAGTCCTTGCAGTTGAGTGATATTTTTTAAAAAAGAGTGGATCAGAATCCTAGTTCCCTGTGCCATGCCTTTTGAACACGGAGTTCAAGAAAGTGTTCCCATATTCGTAGGTGACTTTGTCCCTTCACCATACGTCCTTCATCATTCTGATGACATAACTAGTCTGCAATTTTGAGGTAAGGCCCTGCCAGGTAACTCCCTATTTTGTTATTTGCTATTTGCGGAGCAGTGGGCTTTTTTGGTGCCTGCCAGCTGGCCAGTGCCTAATGAGGACACGTAAGTCCCCGGCGATATGAAGTGCGACTTTGAAAGATAATATTGCTGCTTCACTGAGTACACCTAAGACGGGGTAGAGTTTATTGCGATGTGATGCTGTATGTAGCATGCTTGCTACTCTCTAGCTCTTAGCTCTCCTGGTGCTCGCTCAGGGTGAGTGAGGTATGCTGTTTATGGCTAGGATTCTGGTCAGGTAGCATACCCTCCTCCCCCCGTGGAAGGGGACGTAGGGGCCGGAAAGGGTGCAGGAAGGCCAGGAGGGCCTTGGAGTGGACCTCAGGTGGGGGCTCAAGCACAGGGACAGTTCTTTTCTGGGGCTTTCTTTAGGAATAAACGGGTCTTTTCACTTTTAGATTTTAACTTCTGAGTCTTCATCCTGTATTCATGAGTGTGTGTGTGTGTGTGTGTGTGTGTGTGTGTGGTGGTGGCCCATTTACAAGTGCTGGTTTGCAGAGGGCCTGACAGCTCCGCATAAAAGATCTCGGCCCACTGGGGCCTCCTGGTGTGCAGTGGGCCAGAAGGACGCCCGTACACTCTGCCCGACAAATGGCCACAAGACAGAACTCTTTCTCTCTGACAAGTAGTCTGCATATTATCGAGCTGTTCTCCACCCCACACCACATTTCTAACCTCTTGGGATCTTTGTGTTAATATATGTATTTAATATATATTTTCCCATAGTGTGTAATACTTCTGGTTTTTTAAGTTTTCCTAACTAATAGCACCCTTTCCTTATCATGGTGGGTACAATATTAACCCTCTTCATATTAACCGTAATAGACTCATTACGATTTAGAAAGATTTGTTAGCCAGGTTCTGCTTTTTACTTAGTTTTGTCCTAATGATATGATTTCACTTTGAAAAGAGCAGAGAATATAAGACTACACCTCTCCGTGGGCAAGTTTTTAATTCCCTAGAGTTGAAAAATAAGAGAACTTACTTTTTAATTACCGAAATTCACATTACCCCTGTTTTTGAAACTTTCTTGTGCGTTGTGTGAGTTACATGGAGAATTTTTTTCCTTTTATCGAACTATAGCGGATCTACAACGTTATGTTACGTTCGGGTGCGCAGCATGGTCGTTCGACATTTATATTCATTATGCAATGATCACCATGATAAATTTAGCTTCCATCTGTATCAAGAACTTTAAAAAATGTTTGCTTTTTCTTCCCTCTCTGCTGTTTTGAGGATAAATAGCTGTGTTGGAGAATCAAATCATCAAGCATTTATACTTGCCCTTTCGATCTTCTTGCTCACCTCGGTGTACGGGATAACACTGACCTTGGACACCATTTGTAGAGATAGAAGTGTCTTCACAGCTCTCTTCTATTGTCCTGGAGTTTATGCAGATTACAGGTGAGATGGGACTGCCAGAGCATTGAGGCCCAGAGACGAGGGAATGGGCATTGCTGTTAATGTAAGGGGCTGTGATTTGCTGCTGGGTTAGGAGTTTTCAACCAAAACATAGGACATGGCTAACAAAATTGTACATTTTTCTAGGGTGATGTCAAAAGGACCCTTGATCCTTACAGAGTGAGGAACTAGTACCCTGCAGATAGGACCAGGCTCGGTCAGGGCCTTCCAGAGTCACATGACCACTTGCACGCCGCGGTAGCGATGGTGAACCCACGGCTGTAAACGAGCGGGCCCAGGAGCTGTGTGTGGTCTGTTTTGTCGTAAATTATCGCGGCCAGTCCTCACTCGATCGTGGCTTTCTTGTGCTCTTTAGCCCTGTCTTGATTTATTGCTCTGGCCCTTTTGTGGACCACTCACAGTTTCCGTAACGTTTCTTTACTTTTTAACCTCCATTGGTTTTTCCTGTTCTACTTTTCAAAAAATCACCACTCCTGATTACTGTGGTATGTAGGTCAAAATTTCCTGTGTTAGGTTGGGGCACATTTATATGTTGTGAAGATCTCCATGCCTTGTCAGAAGCTGGGGTTTTGCAGCTTTGGCCCCAGCCAGCCCCTGCCCAGGTCGCTGCGGGCCCCTGGCTGTGTTCTTTGTGCCCTCCTCCTCGTTTTCCTCTGATGCGGATGCTGTGTGGTATCTCTGGTCCCCTGCCCCCATCTGAGCTAGGACAGCGCTGCCCCCAGAGTCCTTTTCTTTCTTCTCACTCTTCGCTCTCAGAACAATCCGTGCTTTACCCACCTAGCACCCCTGTGAAGATATTTGTTTATTAGTCTGTCGACAGATCTCCCATTGCCATTATAGATGTAGGTATTTGTGGGCTTATTAGAACAGATCGGTTCTCCTCCTCAGGGTAAGTTCCTTTTCTTTCTATAGTGAGAGTGTCAGTAGGTTGTGAAATTCTGCAGTCACACTGTGCATGATAAACGTCCTGCAGCAGAGCTTGTCTGTTTGTCACTAAGCACAAGTTTTGTGGACTTTCTGGGGGCCGCCGACGTGGAATGAGGAACACAGTCCGCCACTGGTGCCCACCCTCTGTACGGGTGCTTCGCGTCACCCTGTTGAGCCCTGGTGTTCCTCATCTTTATGGTGAGGTAATCATCTCCGAGTCCCCTTCAGCTTAACAAATGAAGATTTGGGACGGGTTCACGTCCAGCTCTTCGTTTGCAAATGTTTGCAAAAATAATCATTTGGCAGACATTAATCAGCAGCCTCTCCTGTCTTAGTAAGGAGCTGAAAGGACCTTTCCTGTCCTGTGTGATTCTGTTTGGCTGAAGAAGCTGGACCTGAGATGTGATGCTCCCACACAGAAGTAAAGGACTCGCGGTGCTGGGAGTCGTCGTCTCCCTCGTGTTCGCCCACGTTGTACCGAAAAGAGTGGAGACGGATAGCGTTAGCACCGTTCCTGCGTTCCCCCGCACAGCGTCCTCGAGGACGTGTGTAGCAATGGCCCGGTGCCTTCGTTCTCCCGCAGTTAAGAACAATGTAGGAATTGTTCATTCATTTGATGGATTTTGAGTGCTGTTATGTCAGGCACTGTGTTGGTTGCGTGGGGGACACAAACTGCAGAAATGCCCCTGCTGTTCTCACACAGCATACCAGGGGAAGAGGCGGCAGGAGTGACCGCGACCCACAGGACACGCGGATAGTCCCAGGTGTGAGGGTAGAAAAGTATCTCCAGGTGGGGTAGCTGGGGAGGCACCAGATCCTCGGTAATGAGCCTGTGTGGGATGTTAGGATGGTGCCGGCTTTGGGACGGAAGCGATCGCGGTGCTGACCCGCCCTTTGTCCCCCCAGCTCCGCCCTGTCCTTCACCTGCGTGTGGTACTCCGTGATCGTCACGGCGGGCATGGCGTACATCTTCCTCATCCAGCTGATCAACATCAGCTACAACGTCACCGAGCGGGAAGCCCAGCAGGCCCTGCGTCGGAAGACGGGGCGCCGGCTCCTCTGCGGGCTCATCGTGGACACGGGCCAGTACAACCGGGGCTTCCTGCGGAACTGGCACCAGTTCTCCACCCTGGGCACCCGCCCCTGCCCCCACCCCGCCGAGGACATTGTCTGAAGTGCCTTCCGTGTGGCTCTGCGAGGGGCGCTCCCCCCGCCCTCGTACCCGTCGGCGTCCGTGCAGGGTGGTCATTTTTATCCCCAGTTTCTTAAAGGCTATCTAGGGCCATGCTCAGGTTTAGACACAGGACTGGGAAGAAATGAATTTTTCTGACTTCACCGTAAGAGATTTTTATACCGAAGCGGTAAAAACAGAGCCATTCTTTTCCAGTCACCTTGTTCACTAACTGAGTCACCAGGAGTGGAAGAGGATGCGGGTTGCTAATGCACAGACTGATAGAAGCCATTCCCTCCCCTTAGCGGGGGAGAAGGAGTTTGGATCAGGATCGCTGCCAGTCCCTCTTCAGTTCCCGATAGCCATGTGACCCTTCGTGAGTCACTTTCCCGAGTCTCAGGTTCATCCCTAAAGTGGGGTAGCGCCGCCTGCCCTGGCTGCCTCACGGTCGTGAGGGTCATGCGAGGGACGCGGCGTGCGGAAAGCACTGGAAAGTGACTGAAGCACCCAAGAGGGATGAAGTATTATTAGGAAAACTCAAAGACCGAGAAAAATGTTTGTAGGTCAGAACACTGAAGCCAAAACTATCAGAGTAATCCATTTTCAGCATTTCAGAATGAAAGAAAGATCCTGAAATACCACATTGTACAGATATGGTAATTTCTCTTTCTGAAGTATTAGACATTAGCTACTCAAACAGAAGATGATCGGATGGATTCACGCTGTCATCTGATCCTGAAGGGACAGTCGCTAACAATTATAGTTATCGGTAGTATAATATACAGTGGTCCTGAGTTTAGGTGATGAGTCCTTATATTTATCTCATTTCTTCTGTATTTATTGTTTGGATTTACTCTAACTCCAAACTCCAATAGGCATTACTGTTTTTTCTTCTCCATGTTTCACCTGGGAAGGTGCTAGCACGCTTACGATGAGCTGGAAGAGGAGAATAGTTTACTCCTGAGGGGGAACAGTTTACTTTTTCCTGGGTAGGGTGGCTGTGGGGGAGCACTTACTTTTTCCTGGGTAGGGTGGCTGTGGGGGAGCAGTTACTTTTTCCTGGGTAGGGTGGCTGTGGGGGAGCAGTTACTTTTTCCTGGGTAGGGTGGCTGTGGGGGAGCAGTTACTTTTTCCTGGGTAGGGTGGCTGGTCAATATCAAGGGCTTGATTTTCCCCCCTGTAAATAATGCAAACACTGTCAGTTACAGCACTCGGTTGCAAAAACCAGTTTTCTGGCATTTACATTCTCCGGCAGGAAGTCTGAGGAGCTGATGGACATCTTCCTACTTGCACATTACTTCTCATCACCTTTCCCCTAGACAAAATATCTCACTGGGAGAGAAAAAACAGGGTATATATGGTTTCCACTAATTAGTGGATTATGGTTCTTCTTTAGCTCTTCCTAAAATCATAAGTTATCTTTTTTATCATATCTTAAAACTGAAAATGTACAAAAGATTAAATATAGAGAACGGGTCTGTTCTGCCATAGAGATAGGATGAGGCAATTTCGGATGGGGAAAATACCCTCTTAAATATTTGGTTTTATACATGTACTTATTTTGCAGTCCCAAAGAAAATTCATGAGTCCTTAAGTTTGCTTTGGTTTATAGCTTAATATCGGGGAAATATTGCCAGCTTTTTCAGTCTTTCTGTGCATGCTGCTGTTGTAAGAAGTTTATAAATGTTGAGAGGAAATACTGCTTCTTCCTGCGACTCTCTCCTCTGCGGCTGGCACCATCCCTGGTCCTGCCATGACACAAAGCTGTCCTTAAGACAGTCACCACATTTATACAGGCGTGTCTCTGCTCTCCCCAGAGACGGATTGTTTAACCAGTGAGAGGCTCCGTATTCCACTGGGTTGAGCCAAACAGCAAGTCTGGGGATGTTAGCAGTCTGTGGTTTCTACAGTGATGCCCTTGCTCTGGCCTGGAGTCAGACATTCATTTGGAATTTACGTTGGATCTGATAGAACTAACTCCTTTCTGCTAGGTTTGCGATGAGAGAGAGGCGTCCCAGGACAGCACATGTGGCCAGAACTCTCTAGTTGTGGTCTCTTAAATGCCAGATGTATAGCCAACTCTGATTGTCTAACAGTTGATAGTAGAATTCATAGAAACAGTAGTATAGTTGGCAGTTTTGGCCTCTTGCCAAATCTTTAACAACCATCAAAATATGACATGATAAAGATGAGTAGCGCCCAAGAGACTGCAGTCATGTGGGAGAATTAGGAACAGCTGCCATTTCTCTAACAGCACACCCCTAGTGGTTTATCTACATGGGGCCTCTCAGGTTCCCTCACCTGTGTAAGGACCCCTTGTATATTCTGGCTGGATGGAATGAAGGTGCTTGTTTTAAGTTCCTTGACATCATGATTGGCATTTTACAGAAGAAAGCTCAAACTTCTGAGAAGTTCCGTGGTTTTATGGGGGTAAAAGCCTACTGAAGTATTTGCACCAAAAGGAGCAGCAAACAAGGGGCTCTTTGTGAGCCGGGTTTCTGTAGGCCCCGGGACACCCTAAGTCTACACTCGTAGATTCTTACACCTTTTTATGATCTGGAACTATTTGAGGGATTTTGTCCTTTTAAAGGACAAGGCCTCTGTGAACGAACGAGTCCCAGAGAAACCTGCGGTGGTGGTGGCCGTGTGGCCATGGGGGGAATTGCTCTGCAAACGTACAAACCAGCAATTTATTGGCCATAGAGGCAAGCCCGCCCCGTCCCCAGCATAATTCCCTTTTCTCCACCCCGCCCCCGCCCCGTCCTCAGCCTGCTAATAAACATATTGGTACGGCTCTTTAGCAAACCATCTACCGTGTTCTGACCGCTTACACTGTGGTCATGTACTGTTCCTGGGGAAGAAAAATGGGTCCATTTGCAGGATTTAAGGGAAAAATAGTTAAGAATCAGGATTGCCTGAAAGGAGAAAAGTCCTTCAGTATTGAAAATGTTTTTTATGATACCCAAAGAGTACTTTGTGGTTATAGCTGGGCCCACCTGAAATGAACTGACCATTTACGAGCCTTAAGTGAGTTTTAGGGACACTGCTGGTCATCTCACCTCAGCCACCTCTGTGTCTGCTTAGGATCCTGGAAATCTTTGCCATTCAAGCAGTGCTGTCCTTTGGTGAATGAAGTGATTGTTGTCCTCCACTGTACCACCTGCCCAGCAGAAGGACTGCTACCAACTTTCTCTTATGCAATAGTCCTTGGTACTTCTCGTATTTTTAGTAAGAAAAAATTTTCTATACTAGAATCTTCCACTGCCAGAAAACACAATGCCAGTAAGGTTCTCTAGAACACTGACCATCTGCTTCATAGACTATATTTCCTTTGGGTAGGACATTAGCTTTCTATTCCGAAACTCAACTAACATAAGCAAAAATATGACACCTAGAAGCACAGTTTTAATCAGGCTGTTTAACAGTGTTTTGTGAAATTTAAGGGTCTCTTTAAATGAAGTAAGTAGGTTTATATGACTTCCTTTTAGCCATATTTAGGTACCCTGCATTTGAAAAAAGAGAATTTCCTCAGACAAGCAAGGGAGGATAGAGACTTTTGCTTGAGGCACCTGTTTGGAATCTGGTTTTCTCTTCAGCCGCGTGGCAAGTACACCATCTTATATTAAACACTGCCAAGGTGATGCAGGGGAAGGAGAGCAGTGCTTAACTTAGTGCTGAATAGAATTCCCTGTGTTCTTGTGGGTGTTTGCTGTGATTAACGGAAACTTTTTGCAAGCTCAGCTAAATGTAATCTTGTTGCTAATGGACTGTTAGCCCACTCGAGTTGGCACCAAGGGCTTCACTGAGGTACCAGCAGCAGCCAAAGACTGACTGGTTCATGGATACAAGTCTCTTAGAGGTTGCGGCTATTTCCAGCTGTTTCTGAGTTGGGCTTCCAACTTACCGCTACTCTAGCCTTCCGGTGGCACCTTCACTTCTAGAAAATTCATACTTCAAAGGCAAAGCTTTAAAACCAGAGCCAGTCGATTCTAGTTACCGATGCAACAACCATCCTGTATTTCTTTCCATGGCACCACTGACGATGCCATGTTCTAGAACTTGCAAGCTCGGCCTGCTCTGATCCTGTGGTCTGGGTGATTTGATGATTTGCATTGTTAGGGCTTTTGAAACTTTTCATTTGGTTACATTTCTGGGTCTGATGTTAGGCTAAAGGAAACCCAGGAATATTTAATGTTCGATATTTAATGCAACTGGCCCGGCAACATTAAGGGGTTCCTGACGCCAACTCTGCAGGCTGCGGGCTAGATGTTTTGCACTGTTTTTATACTTGTATTCATATCCTCTTATCACCTCAGACTCCGATACAAGGCCTTTTAAATGGAGATTTAAAAAATTAGTGCCATTTATGTAAAATAATGTACTGTGACCAAGTTGCTTAAATGGAAAATAAAGTGCTTTCTTTAAGGGAAATAGTTGGTGTTTATTAGTGTGTCTCCTCAACTCTTTTGCTTTAAGAGAAGTCTGTGTTAGCGCTGGGCTGCTCCCCTGGCTACCGAGGTGTCCCCGTCCTGCGGACCTGTTACCCCTGGCCCTAAACACTCCGTTTCCTGGGAGTTACTTAGTCTGGTTTCATAGGCCAGGGATACTGCTTATTTGGGCATTTTGTTAGCAGTATTTCTAGCCATGTCTTTAGGACAGCCCAGCAAGAACTACAGGGTATTTACTAAGGGATTTTCCTGTGGGTCTTTAGGAAGTTCCATCAGTAGGTAAAAAGTCCTAGTCAGAATATGGGCTGCTAAAGACTCAGTGGCTAATTGATGCTTGAGGTGAAGTAAAAATGAAGGGAAGCTTAAGAGAGGAAACTTAAGCTTCAGGGGATTTCTTTAGGCCCTTGGCATGTTTACTTAAGGGAGTCACCCTTCCTTATCTGCAGGCTCGGCACGCACGGACATGAACTTGGTAGTTGATGTCTGGGGGCTGATGGTAGCCAGTACTCTGCCCTGCACTGCAGGTCGGGATAAGCAGATCGGGATTTGGGTGGAAAGAGATTAAAGATGAGTTACTTTTAGTCCTGTTTTCATTAGTGGTTGTTAGTCTTAAAAAGAGTTTTTAGATGACAACTGTATAATCATATTAAAGGCAAAGAGGTGTGGGGACGGGGACACTGTAGAAGGAATAAAGTTCAATTTCGGGTGTTTATGTCATTTCTGAGTAAATCCTCACACATGTTCCACAGAAAAAGGCTGTAAGTCATTGTGCAGGCGGTGGAGCTGGAGAGCCCTTCTAGGGAGTAAGGACAGTAACAATTTATTGAACACCACACAGAATTTTATCTTACCAACTCGAATACTAGCAAATAGTAGTAGTTACCTCAGGGCTGTAAGGGACTTTCTTGTTCTACTGGGTGCACTTGTCTATTACTTAAATTTGTTACGACGAACATCTATTCTGTAATGAAAAATTTTTTTCTCTAGCAGGTAAGTCAGACAATTCACAGGAGAGCATTCTGTCAGTCTTTATAGTCATCCGCACCTTAAAGATGAAATCGTTCTTTGAATTCATCTCAATATGTGGATCAGACCGATCTGAGGACTAGAAGACAGACGGCGGATGTTATTTAGAAGTTGCAGTTGGGAGCACGCACAGACATTTTAATGAACTGCTGGATTGCCCCTGAGAGAGTCATTAGCTTTTGGAATTCCCTTCGTGCTTGTCAGGATGCACTGAAGAGAAGGAGCTTTGGTGCCAGCTTCCCTGAATTGAGGAGACGGGGCTGCCCTTTTGCAGCAGCCACGTTGAGTCCCATTTGATGTGTGGCTTTGGGTCAGGGGTCAGGGGTGGGTGAAGGGCCTGCCGCTGCCACTAAGGTTCCACCAGGTCACCCACCACCGGTGCCCCCTTTTCTGTGCGCACTCCCTTTAATTCCTATTACGGTTACGTTTGTCAACAACTCGTGTTTAACCGTAAGGATACATTTTCCTTCAGAGACTCGGGCAAGCAAACACTTGTCCTCTTTTAAAGTTTGTGATGCTAAAAATATATAGGATGCATTTGAATACTTGAGCTTTACACTGTTTCTGAATGATCCTGCTGTGATAAATGCTTTAGTGAACTAATTAGCAATCCAAGAGAAATCAAAGAAGGAAGTGAAAATTCCCCAGATCATTCCTTTGATCCAAGAAGTATCTGGCCGGCCACAGAGGTGTCTGCGTGCGTGTGTGCGGGTGCCCGTCCCGCACGCCGCGCGCTCACGCAGCGCCCGTGCCCACTGGCGCCGCACGCTGGGGTCATGGGGGCGCCAGCCTCTGGAAGTCTGGGAGAATTTCAGCCACCTTCCGACGGAGTTGCTCTCGCCTTTCTTCTTTTATTCTTTCCTCCTTCATAAATTTTACAAACTTCTTCCACGTCTCCAGTGTGATCCAGAGAGTCCGCCTTTAAACAGAAAAGGAAAAAAAGTTAAACACTAAGGAAAAGTTGACTTTCCATCTGAAGTACATTAAAAACTGTAGAAGAATAATTCTTTGAATACAATGTTATATAAAAGATACGGAGATCAAAATTGGAATTTAGATGGACATGCTATGAAGAAAATAAAGCGGCGAAATAGGGTGGAGGGACTGATAGGTTATTTTTATTTTCCATCAGGCGGTCAGGGAAGCCCTCTGTGAGGTGACATTTGGGCAGAGCCCCCAGGGGCCCCTGAAGATGCAGGCCATGACACCCCCCGAGGTGATCTGATCACAGCCCGCGTCTTATGCTCAAGGCAGGACCAGTGGACCCACGGCTCCAGCAGCCAGAGCCCTCAAGGCCCAGACGCTGGAGAAGCAAATGCAGCACCACAGTTACAGGCACCGAGGCCCAGGGACTTCGACGGACAGACGTACTTTGTTGTACTGCACTTCGCAGATATGCTGCCTTTCTTATAAACTCAAGACTGCAGTGGCAGCCCTGCACTGAGCAAGTCTGTCGGGGCCACTTCTCCCAACAGTATCTGCTTACTTTGTGTTCCTGTGTGGCATTTTGGTAACTCTCGCAATATTTCAAAAATTTTTGTTATCATGGTATTTGTTACAATGATCTGGGATCAGTGACCTTTGATGTGAACATTGTAACTGTTTGGGGCACCACGAACCATGCCCAAATGAGACAGCAGACTTAACTGATAAATGAATGTGTGTGTTCTGACCGCTCGACTAGCTGGTCCATCTCTCTCCCTCTCCTCAGGCCTGAGGCACAACGATACTGAAATTAGGTGAGTTAATAAGCCTGCGCTGGCTTCCGTGTGTTCAAGTGAAAGGAAGAGTCACACGTCTCTCACTTTAAATCGAAAGCTAGAAATGATTAAGCTTAGTGAGGAAGGCATGTCAAAAGCCAAGACAGGCCAAAAGCTAGGCATCTTTTGCCAAAAAGCCAAATTGTGACTGCAAAGGAAAAGTTCTTGAAGGAAATTAAAAGTGCTAGTCCAGTGAACACACAAGTACTAAGAAAGCAAAACAGCTTTATTGCCGATATGGAGAAAGTCTGAATAGTCTGGATAGAGGATCAAACCATCCATGACATTCTCTTCAGCCAAAGTTGAATCCAGAGCAAGGCCCTAACTCTCTTCAATTCTAGGAAGGCTGAGAGATGAAGAAACTGCAGAAAAGTTGGAAGCTAGCGGAGGTGGCTCATGAGGTTTAAGGAAATAACCATCTCCACAACATAAAAGCGTGAAGGGGAAGCAGCAGATGCTGATGGAGAAGCTCCAGCACGTTCTCCAGAAGATCCAGGCAAGATCATTCGTGAAGGTGGCTACACTGAACAACGGGTTTTCAATGTAGATGAAACAGTCTTACTGTGGAAGATGATGCCATTCTAGGACTTTTTTAGAGAGGAGAAGTCAGTGCCTGGCTTCAAAGCTTCAAAGGACAGGCTGACTCTCTTGTCAGGGACTAAGGCAGCTGGTGACTTGAAGTTGAAGCCAGTGTTCCTTGACCATTCCAAAAATCAGGGCCCTTAAGAATTCTGCTAACTCCACTCTGCCTGTGTTCTGTAAATGGGGCAACAAAGCCTGGATGACAGCACATTTATTCACAGCATGGTTTACTGAATATCTTAAGCTCACTGTTGAGATCTGTTCCTCAGAAAAAAAGATTCCTTGCAAAATGTGACTGCTCACTGACAATGCACTTGGTCACCCAAGAGCTCTGATGGAGACGGACAACGAAATAAATGTTTTTATGCCTGCTAGCACAACGTCCATTCTGCAGGCCATGGATCAAGGAGTCATTTTGACTTTCAAATCTTTATCATTTAAGAAATATATTTCTTAGGGCTATACCTCTCATATATAGTGAATCTTCTGATGGATCTGGGCAAAGTAAATTGAAAACCTTCTGGAAAAGATTCACCATTCACCATTCATTAAGAATATTCATGATTCACGGGAAGAGGTCAAAATATCAACATTCACAGGAGTGTGGAAGAAGTTGATTTCAACCCTCATGGGTTGTGGGGTTTGAGACTGGAGTGGAGGAAGTGCAGATGTGGGGGAAACAGCAGGAGAACTAGAATTAAAAGTGGAGCCTGAAGATGGGACTGAACTGCTGCGATCTCGTGATAAAACTTGAATGGATGAATGGCTGCTTCTTACGGATGAGCAAAGAAAGTGGTTTCTTGGGATGGGATCTACTGGTGAAGATGCTGTGAAGACTGTTGAAATGACAACAAAGAATTTAGAATATGACATAAACTTAGTTGATAAAACAGCAACAGAGGATGAGAGGATCGACTCCAATTTTAAAGGAAGTTCCACTGCGGGTAAAATGCTACCAAACAGTATCATATGCTGCAGAGAAACTGTGAAAGGAAGAGTCAGTTGGTGCCGTAAGCTTCATTGTTGTCCTTTTTAAGAAATTGCTGCAGCCACCTCAACCTTCAGCAACCACCATCCTAATCAGTCAGCAGCCATTACCATCAAGGCAAGACCTTCTACCAGCAAAAAGATTATGACTCCTGAAAGCTCAGATGATGGTTAGCCTTTTTAGGAAGAAAGTATTTTTAAATTAAGGTATGTACTTTTTTTTTAAACATAATTCTGCACATTTAATAGTATCGTATGAACATAACTTTTGTAAGTACTGGGAAATAAAAATTTGACTAATGACGATATTTGCTTCATTGCAGTGGTCTCCGAGGTGTGCTTGTGTATATTGTTTAAAAAGGCCACTGGTAACATCACCTCCAACAACGAACACCACCACCCTTGAATCTTAGTTGAGAAGGGATTACCCTAGTGTCAGGTTCTGGAATCATGGTTCTGGAGGATCACAAGTTGAAGTGAGGATCGTCTGCGGTCAGAGGGGAGAGATGCAATGGCCTCCTAGGATAACACAACTACCTGCACACTGGGGATGTGAAGGTGAGCCGGACAGTCTCTGCCCACAGAGGGACTTACCCTGGTGAACAGATCGCTTCAAGGCAGTGAGGAGCCATCATGGTGCAGATAAGCACCAGTTCCTTCCCCAGTCTGGTGGTGAGGGACAGCACAAGTTTTTGAAAGAGATTATCTGAATTTTTGTCAGACAAAAGGCTTTTCTAGAAGGGGCCATGTCTTGAGTAAAGGCAAAAGAGGCAAGAACAGCATGGTGTGTGTAAGGAATTATAAGCAGAGTTATGTTGCTGAAACAAAAATGCAGAGTAGCTAAGTTTGTATTTTCAGAACTCGAGGCACAGATGGGATTTATTCTAGCTTCTTGACCTTCTCATGAAACCCTGGAATGCATCACAGTCCCCATTAACTTTATGGCTGATGGCTGTTTGCTGTTTGCTGTTTGCTGTTTGCTAATGTTGGTTTTCATTGGTGGAAGTTAACAGAAAGGCTGCAAGGAGTGCAGCTGCTTCATTTGCTTTCTTCCTTCGTCCATCCAGGCCTCCACTTAGAGCCGCCCGGCCTCGGCTGTCTCTCCGCTCCGGCCTCGCCCGTCTCCCACTCTTACCTCCGTTCACATCTTTCTCCTGGCTACCCTCCCACTTTCTGACTTCCACGTTTCGTCTCCTACTGTTTTTCCCCTAATGGAAATGCTCTGTCCCCTTGGAGGAAATCCTCCTGGACCATCATTGCCTGCAAATATTTATCTTTCTTTCTTCCGAACTCCTACAGCACGTGGTCACAGTCACTGGTTTGGTACTTACTTACAGTATGTAAGGTGTGCATCTAATCTGTTACATTTCTGCGGAATTATGAGAGCCAGACACCACGTTATTAGGTCCTTTTTATGCTTGGCAAATAGGACTTGAGAGATGACCTGTGAATGTATTATGTAATAAATGTGATTTAAGTCACAATATAAGAGGTCCACAAACTCCTTGACATTTTATGTAACACTGTATGGGATGTGCATAGGTGCATTTTGGGGGTATAGGTGTGTGACTTATTACCACGAAGAGGCCTGACTCCAAAATGCTTCAGAACTATAGTACTGAGGCAATACTGGAAGTATAACTTCCTTGTCGCTTGTTACAGTCTTTGTTTTAAACTCTTTTGTCTGACGTAAGTATTGCTACCCGGTTTTCTTGTCACTTTCGTTTGTGAGATAACTGTGTCTCCATCCCCTCACTTTCAATCTGTAGGTGTCTTTAAGTCTGAAATGAGTCTCTTGCAGGCAGCATATAGATGGATCTTGCTTTGTTATCCATTCTGTCATCCTTTGTCTTTTGACTGGAGCATGTCCATTACATTAAAAGTAATTATTGATAGGTATGTGCTTACTGCCATTATTTTATGGTTGTTTTGTAGTTCTTTGTTCCTTTCTTCTCTTGTTCTTATCTCATGGTTTGCTGGCTTTCTTTAGTGATATACTTGGATTCCTCTCTATTTTTTACATATCTGTTACAGGTTTTTGATTTGTGGTTACCATTAGGTTTATATGTAACATCTTCTACTACATGTAGCAGTCTATACTAAGTTGCTGGTTGCTTAAGTTTGAAGTTATAAAGGCACTAAACTTTTACTCCCTGCTCCCCTCAACTACCATGTTTTATGTCAATGGTGTCATATTTTATATTCTTTTATTTTGTGAATCTCTTGACCGATTTTTATAGATATACTTAACTTTACTGCTTTTGTGCTTCCTGCTTTTCTTACTCCTGCTTATGGTCTTTCCTTTCCACTCAAAGAATCCCCTTTAACATTTTTTGTAAGGCTGGTTTAGTGGTGATGAATTTCTTTAATTTTTTTCTGGGAAACTATGTCTCCTATTCTGAAAGATAGCCTTGCTGGATAGAATATTTGTGGTTGCAGATTTTTTTCTTTCAGCACTTTGTCACTCCCTTCTGCAACGTTGCTGAAAATATCAGCTGATAGCCTTATGGGGTTTCCCTTGTATGTAACTGTTTTCTCTTGCTGCTTTAAAAACTCTTTATCACTACCTTTTTGCCATTTTAATTACCATGTGTTTTGGTGTAAAAAGAGACAAGGACACTACATAATCATAAAGGGAACAATCTAACAAGAAGATATAATAATTGTAAATAACTATGTACCCATCATGAGAGCACCCAAATACATAAAGCAGCTAATAAACATAAAGGAAGTAATCGATAGTAATACGATAACAGTAGGACACTTTAACATCCCATTTATATCAGTGGATAGATCATCCAAACAGAAAATCAACAAGGAAACAATAGCTTGGAATGACACATTGGGCCAGATGGATCTAACAGACATATTCAGAACATTCCATCCTAAAACAGCAGAGTACACATTCTCTTCAAGTGCACATGGAACATTCTCAGAACAGATCAGATGTTAGGACACAAACCAGATCTCAACAAATCCAAAAAGATCAAAGTCATACCATGCATCTTTCCTGACCACAATATTATGAAACTAGAAATCATCCATAAGAAAAAAATCTGGAAATAACACAAATATATGGAGGTTGAATAACATGCTACTGAACAATGAATGGGTCAACCAAGAAATCAAACAGGAAATCAAAAAATACATGGAGGCAAATGAAAATGAAAATACAGTGCTCCAAAATCTTTGGAATGTGGCCAGAGCTGTTCCAAGAGGGAAGTTTACAGCAACACAGACCTACCTCAAGAAGCAAGAAAAACCTCAAACCTAACCTTACACCTAAAGAAGCTAGAAAAAGAACAAACAAAACCCCAAACCAGTAGAAGGAAGGAAATAATAAAGACTAGAACAGAAATAAACGAAATCAAAGCTAAAAATAAAATAAAAACAAAACAAAACAAAAACACCCCATGATAGAACAGATCAATGAAACCAGGAGCTGGTTCTTTGAAAAGATCAATAAAATTGATAAACTTGTAGCCAGAATCATCAACAAAAAAAGAGGACTCAGAAATGAAAGAGGAGAAATAATAACCAACACCACAGAAATACAAAGGATTGTAAGAGAATATTATGAAAAGCTATATGCCAACAATTGGACAACCTAGAAGAAATGGATAAATTCCTAGAAACATATAACCTCCCAAAACTGAATCGAAGAAATAGAAAATTTGAACAGACCAGTTACCAACAATGAAATTGGATCAGTAACCACAAAACTCCCAACAAACAAAAGTCCAGGGCAGATGGCTTCACAGGTGAGTTTGACCAAACATTTAAAGAGGAGTTAAGACCTATTCTTCTCAAACTATTCCAAAAAATAGTAGAGGAAGGAAAGCTTCCAAATTCCTTCTGTGAGGCCAGCATTACCCCGATACCAAAACCAGACAAAGACACTACAAAAAAGGAGTGCTCAGTCCATTAAGCATCTGACTCTTGATCTCAGGGTCGTGAGTTCAACCTCTGCACTGGCCTCCACGCTGGGCTGGAGCCTACTTCAGACAAACAAACAAACAAACAAACAAACAAAAAGATACTACTAAAAAGACACCTACAGGCCAATATCTCTAATGAACATAGACACAAAAATCCTCAACAAAATACTAGTAAACCTAATCCAGCAATACATTAAAAAAATCACTCACTACAATCAAGTGGGATTTATTCCTGGGATGCAAGGCTGGTTCAATATTCACAAATCAATCTATGTGATACATTAACAAGAGAAAGGATTAAAAACCACATGATCATTTCAGTAGATGCAGAAAAAGCATTGGACAGTGTACAACATCCATTCATGATAAAAACTCTCTACAAAGTAGGTTTAGAGAACATACCTTAACATAATAGAGGCCAGACATGAAAGAAAGGGAGGAAGGAAAGAGAGAGAAAGAACAAAAGGCCATACATGAAAAACCCACAGCTAACATCATACTCAGTGAAAGATGGAGTGCTTTCACCCTAAATCAGGAACAAGATAAAAGGATGCCCAATCCCACCATTTTTATTCAACATAATACTGGAAGTCTTAGCTATAGCAATCAGACAAGAAAAAGGAATAAAAATCATCCAAATTGGTAAGGAAGAAGGTAAAACTTTCACTATTTGCAGATGACATGATACTATCTATAGAAAACCCTAATGACTCTACCAAAAAATTAGTAGAAGTGAGAAATGAATTCATAAGGTTGCAGGATACAAATTCAATATCAGAAATCCACTGCATCTCTATACACCAGTAATGAAGTAGCAGAAAGAGAAATTAAGAAAACAATTCCATTTATAAGTGCACCAAAAATACTAAAATACCTACTAATAACTTTAAGGAGGTGAAAGACCTGTACTCTGAAAATTATAAAACAGTGATGAAAGAAATGGAAGATGACACAAGCAAATGGAAAGATATTCCAAGCTCAAAGATTGGGAGAACAGGTATTGTTAAAATGTCCATACAAGTCAGTTAATCTACAGATTTAATGCAATCCCTATCAAAATACCAACAGCATTTTTAACAGAACTAGAATAATCCTAAAATTTGTATAGAACCACAAAAAACTCCGAACAGTGAAAGCAGTCTTGAAAAAGAACAAAACTAGAGGCATCACAATCCCAGATTTCAAGATCTACTACAAAGCTGTGGTAATCAAAACAGAATGGCACTGGCACAAATGGAACAATCTAATCAATGGAACAGAATAGAGAGTTCAGAAATAAACCTATGATTATATGGGCAATTAATCTTCAACAAAGGAGGTAAGAATATGCAATGGGAAAAGGACAGTCTGTTCAACAAATGTGTTGGGTAAAGAAAGAAACTGGACCACCTTCTTAAACCATACAAAAAACTCAACATGGATTAAAGACCTAAATGTGAGAACCAAAACCATGAAAATCCTAAAAGAGAATATAGGCAGTCATTTCTTGGACATCAGCCATAGCAACATTTTTCTAGATAGGTCTCCTAGGGCAAGGGAAACAAAAGCAAAAATAAACTATTGGGACTACATCAAAATAAAAAGCTTCTGCAAAGGAAACAATCAACAAAACAGAAAACCTACAAAATGGAGAAAATACTTGCAAATAATATATCCAATAAGGGGTCAGTATCCAAAATAAAGAACTTATACAACTCAACACAAAAAAATGATCCAATTAAAAAATGGGCAGAAGACATGAAGACATATTTCTCCAGAGAAGACACACAGATGGCCAACCAGCACGTGAAAAGATGCTCAAAATCACTCATCATCAGGGAAATGCAAATCAAAACCCTAAGAAATAACAAGTGTTGGTAAGGCTGTGGAGAAAAAGGAACCCTTCTGCACTGTTGGTGGGAATGCAAACTGATGCGGTCACTGTGGAAAACAGTATGGAGATTCCTCAAAAAATTAAAAATAGAGCTACCCTATGATTCAGTAATTCCACTGGGTATTTACTCAAAGAATATAAAAACACTAATTCGAAAAAATAGAAGCACCCCTATGTTTACTGAAGCATTATTTACAATAGCCACATATGGAAGCAACATGACAGAACAGATTGAGAAGATGTGGTATATACACAATGGAATATTACTCAGCCATAAAAAGAATGCAGTCGTGCCATTTGCAACAACATGGATGGATCTAGAGGGTATAATGCTAAGTAAAGTAAGTCAGAGAAAGACAAATACCATATGATTTCATTTATATGTGGAATTTATGAAATAAAGAAGAGACAAACAATAACAACAACAAAACCCAGACTCTTAAATTCAAAGAGCAAACTGGTGGTTGCCAGGGGAGAGAGGGTATGGGGATGGGTGACATAGGTGAGGGGATTAAGAGTGCACTTACTGTTCAAGAAACAAAACAGATGAACATAGGGGAAAGGAAGGAAAAATAAGATAAAAGCAGAGAGGGAGGCAATCCACAAGAGACTCTTAACTATAGGGAACAGAGGGTTGCTAGAGAGGAGGTGGGTGGGGGAATAAGGTATTTGGGTGATGGGCATCAAGGAGGGCACTTGATGTAGTGAGCACTGGGTGTTACATGCAATTGATAAATCACTGAACTCTACCCTTGAAACTAATAATACACCATATGTCAACTAAATTGAATTTAAATAGAAAGTTTAGCAAAAACTACACACTTATTCCCTTAAAGACTCACAGTGCACATTTAATATATTAAAGGCTCTGAGATTTCTCTAATAAACCCCTTTAATTTTCATTAAAAAAGTGCACTTGTTCTGAGCACTGAGTAGTGTAGAACTGTTGAATTCTATATTGTACACCCGAAACTAACACTGTGTATTAGTTATACTGGAATTAAAATAAAACAGTGAGGATAACAATAATAATAATTGCTCGGTCATGGAGATGTCATTTATCCAGTGCCATCACATATGTAAAACAAACAGAACAGTATCTATAGGATTAAAACAAAAATGTAAGTACTGGTTCATGCGATCGGAGCTGGACAAGCATACAGCTGAGCTCTGGCTGCAGAACCACACAGGAAGTACTGATGAGACACTTAGGTCTGGCTGAATCTCGTCGTCCTGTCAAGTATAAAATTCCAGATTTATAGAATTGTAAATCTATATATCATTATAAATTAACATATTGAGGAGTGATAATAAATCTGTAAGATTACACCTCATGTTCTTATTAGGATCATCTTTCTCAGTATTACTGCAATTTTAAGATGAGGCCTCACACTAATAAATGTCTGTCCTTCCTTCCCTTTCACCCACAGCTCTTCTAGCTAATATTCTTTCATTCATGTAACACTGAATAAGAACTTGAATATCAGTTTTTAAATGTTAAAGTTCCTTTTAAAAGACCCGTGACTAAATAATAGTGTCTCTCCTGTAAAAAAAATAGATCCATTCATTTATGTGCCAAGTATCTACTGTGCACCTGTACTGGGCATGATCCCCCCGAGAACACAGTAGTGAGCAAGATGTAGTGCTTCTGTGGGGGAGGGCAGATGACAAATGTGTAAACAGTGAAGTGTGTAATTTCAGAGAGTCTTCAATGCTATGAAGAAAACAGGGCAGGACAATGGACAGACAGAGATGTGGAGATGGGGTGGGCAGGGAGGCGCACTGATCCAGGTTGTGTGGAAGCTCTGAAGAAGGCACGAGGCCTTCTGAGGAATGCTAGGCCAGTGCGGCTGGCCATGGAGAATGGAGCAAAGACAAAGCCATGAAGTCTTGGCGATGCTTTTTAAAAAAAAATTTTTTTTAAAGTTTTTATTTATTGAGAGAGAAAGAGACAGAAAGAGAGAGAGTGCATGGGCGGGGAGGGAGCAGACTCCCCGCTGAGCAGGGAGCCCGATGCAGGGCTTGGCTGGATCCCAGGACACTGGGATCATGATCTGAGCGGAAGGTAGACAGACACCCAACTGAGTGAGCCACCCAGGCTCCCCTTGGTGATGCTTTTATATCAACTAGACACTGGCTGAGAATTTATTTCTTGTTGAGTGCATGGATTCCCACCCTGATTTCATAACTTCAGACCCTGAATAGGACCACTATCTTACTACTGTATGTTACAGTTTACAAATAAGACTGAATTAGAAAACTGGGGAAGGAGACGGGCTTCAGCAAGAAGAGAGTGGGTGGGAGTCCGAAAGCCTGACTCCGAGCCCAGGCTCCACCATTTGTTATTTGTGTACCTTGGGCAGTCGACCTGCTTGCAGCTTCAGTTTCCTTGCCTGAAAATGGAAAGACTGACACTGCCCCCCTCCTCTCTGGTGTGTGTGAAAGCCCTCTCTAGCTGTCCTGTGCCACATCAGGCAGCCGCCGCAGGGAGTCTTTCAGCTGAGAAACAGAAAGAAGATAAAGGTGGACAAACAGGATGTTTAACAACAACACTTGAACAATGACATTTGTTAAGCGAGGTACTATGTTACCTGTTTAGACTACCCTGTAGTCTTCTCAGCGCCATTTAAGATGGGTTCTGTTGTTATCCTCACTTTACAAAAAAGGAATGGGGAGGCTCCGAAAGGTTATTTGTCCAGGGTCACACAGACCCCGAGTCTTAAACTTCAACCTTCAAAGTGAAGCATTTATTCAAAGGCAAGTCCTCTGAGTACCCTCCCTCATTGCTTATTTTACTTCAGACCACATTAGAATCAACTTGCTTAGTGTCTTCTCAGCCCACAGATTTCAGTAACCTGTAAACAAGGGTGAGCAGGGTTTGCTGGTGGTGGGCACCTTAGCGGTAAGATAGGAACACTTTTATAAAAGCCAGACATTCGCACAGGCACTTACACGCAAATGACAACAAAGCAACCAAAAGTTAATCTGGGACCTGCCCGGCTAGCTCAGTCGGTAGCGCATGAGACTCTTGGAAATTAATCTGGGTGTAGTGAGGAAGGGGTCACTTCTCCACCTAAACGACAGTCTTCCCCCCTCAGAGCCTGGAGGTTTATGGCCACCACTCGTGCTCGTAAGCAATGACTACTGATCATCAAAACACAGATCATTTGTTTACTCTCAAAGGGAAGAATGTAATGAAATTTAGAACGTTTCTATCCAAAATACTTAAAATTAGAAAAGCAAGAATAAACGTATATAGAAGAGCTTATTCCCCAAGGACACTGGATTAAATGAGACATCACTGTATTATAAATATTAATACGGCATACACTATGATTCCACTTATATAAAGTTCCAAACCCAGCAACACAAAATTACAGCCTTGAAGGCTGCATCCTTAGGTCAAAGTGAAAAGAAACCCAAGGACGTGCTCATTATAAAAGTCAGGAGAGCAGTTTACCTTTGGGAGGGAAGGGCAGGGCTTGTAATTGGCAAGGAGCCCGTGGGGATTTCTAGGGGCCAGCAGTGTCCTATTTCTTGACCTCAGTGGTGGTGACATGGATGTCTACTTGACAGTAATTCATTAAGCTGTATCTGTATGATTTAAGCACTCTTCTATATTTGTGTTATTTTTCATAGTAAATGTTCACAATTGAACTTCAAAGAGAAACCTATGCGACTAATAAAGTACCGAGTACACTTTGCTCAGGTGTGTTTATGTATTTCTTATCATTTTACCCTCTGGACAGCCCTTGTAAAGGCAGGCATCCTCCTCCTCCCCATTTTAAGATGGGGACCCTGGAGTTCCAGGGGTTTCCACACAGTCAGTGGGTGAGCTGGGACTCTCCCTGCTGTCTGGTATCTTTGAGTGTCCAGCTCTCCCAGCCCCCACCTCATCTTTCAGCCATATGCTGGGCATAGAATACACTGCAGAACGGTTGTGAAGTCTGAATTTCCTCAGCGATCGCAACCTCACCTGTCATGATGCTCCACTGCAATCTCATACTTGCTCTGGGAATCGAGCTTGGCTTCCCCGACCACATTAAACCAGGCCCTGAATATCTTCTTCCGAAGAAAACGTACACGTAGTTTTCGTACGTCCTCCTCCACATGAGTCAGATACTGGGGGTGAGGACGGGAGGAGACATGAGACAAACAGTATCACAGACAAAGAATTAGAGCAAATAAACAGTACAAAAGAGAACTGCAACAAATATAAAAGAACAAAGGACACTGGGGGCATAAAGAGAAAAAGATAACATGGCAGCCAAGATAATATCCTTTGCAATGTATTAAAACAATGGAAGCAGAGGTGTGGAAACAGTTCTAAGCCTGAGGGGATAGGTTTCTAGTAAAATCACTTGAGCAATTATGGGACAAGAAACAAGAAATGAGTATAGAAACAAAAGCTATATAATGATACATTACAGTTTATAAACAGTTTATGGACACTTTGTGAAAAATGTTTTATACTAAGAATTGATTTGATGTTTTCATATTCATTTCAAAGCAAGGAACTGGACTATTCTATATTGTTCTTGCAAAAACAAAGGTTATGGACATCTGGATTGCATCTAACTTTCTTACACAGAATTGAGCAGAGACATGTATTTAAAGCTTCCTTCCCTGTGGCCTTACCTGTAGCCAGCTCCGGATAACTCTCCTAAGCAATATTTGGCAATAGAATTGATCAGCCCGGGCTGTGTTCCTAGACAGGATTTCTTGACTATACTGGAACCAGGACAGCAGGCATTTCCTCTGTAGAGCCAAACAGTGATGTTCTTTGGCCACCTGGACAATTTTTCAAATGAGAAAAGGAAATTATTCCTTATATGTTTAGTCATTTAAGGAAATATATATCACCTTGGCAAATGAGACTATAAACTACATGTAGGCAGTTATAGAGGGAATAATCTTAAGGACATTCAGGCTATGTCCTAAGAGCTTTGACTACTGACCCTATTTTATGGGAGTTTTAGATTCACATCACGCATAGTCTTTCAGCGCTGACTCCCCGAAGACCACAGTGATGGGCTGGTCATTAGGAAAATGGAGTAAACCTCCAAAGCCATTATTTCACTTGCATCAAGTTTGAAGTGCACTGATGATATTCTCAGTTTGTTCTCCTGGAGCTTGGACAGCAACTCCATAATAAACCTATTATGTACTTAACCACCATCTAATTGAGGAAATGCCAATTCTTTCAATTAGTTTTATAATATGAGCTGTCACCAGCATTGAAATTTAGACATTATCAATAAACCACAAAACCATTTGATAGGAAAATAACATGATGAATAATTTAATGTCTTACCAACTTAAAAGGTTCAGAGACCATCATTCTATCAAAATAAACATGTAACTCAGAGTTTATGAGTTTTAAAAGGTAACTGTTACACTCATTTAAGAGGCAGGAGGGAAAAACCCTTCTCTCTCAATCCTGCAGACAATTTCACATTTTTCTAAGCCTTGCCTAGCCACCCGGCACCGTGAACGGGAATGATGCGAGTGAATCTCTTGACAGTCCTATTTATCAGACACGATGACCATCCGGGAGGCCAGTGTGGCACCTGAGACTGCTTATGATTAAGTGAAGGACTGTAAAATGGGGAGATTATCCTGCATGATATGCCAGAGCCCCGAATGTAATCACAAGAATCCTTGTCAGAGGAAGGTGGGAGGGTTTCCACAGTACTCGTGACATGAAAGCAGAGAGCAGAGTGATTCGAGGAGGGGGCAGAGGGCAACAGGACGCAGGTGGCCACCAGAAGGTGAGAAAGGCACGGAGACAGATTCCACCCCCCTTGGAACCACCAGAAGGAACGTGCCCTGCTGACATTCTGACCTTGGTCCGGCATGTCCAGTGTTAAGTTAATAAATGTGTTATTTTAAGCTGCTAAGGTTGTGGTAATTTGTTGTAATAGCAATAGGAAGCAAATACACTGGTTATAAGCTAGAGAGGTGATTCCCAAAATGTGTTGCTCAGACCACTCAGAATCCCCTGGGCTACTGATTAAAAATGCAGATTCCCTAACACCAGCCAACAACTCAGACCTACTGAGAATACCTGGAGGTGGGACCAGGAACGTGTCTTTTTATAAGTTCTCCAGATGAACAGAAAACAGGTTTTACGAACAGAAAATGCTGGTTTCAGATCTGTTTTCCTGTTTTTATTTTAATTGGGTTTTTCTATATTTAAAGCCTATAGTTGGTCACTTTGAGCTCAAACTCCTGTTTCTGCTTTTTATTCTAATAAATTAAAAAAATTTGATTTCGTTATTCACCCATAGATTCAATTTTGTTTCAGAATTTTATACCTTTTTAAAATTGTATTCAGTCAAAAACAAGGACCAAAAAAGAAGAGCTGATAGGAATATAAGAATGAATCTTTCCACTCCCTGTCTGCTTTTCCTTTATGTATTAATAAATGAAACCCCCCCCCAAATATACAAAAGCCAGATAACACAAACTAGAAGCATTCAGTTGGATAGCAAGTGATCTTTGTAGTAGTGTACTGCAAGAGGAAAATTTCAATTCAAATTTCATTTCCAGATTCATTCACTCAGAAGACTAGAGAGTGAGACCTGCCACTAGGAAAAAGCCACAGCAAAATAGCAATGGCTTGGGGCACAGATGGATCCTCTTGCCCTCAGGCCTGATCACCACAAATGGGCTTCCTCACCAGTCCGGAATCCTCAGTAATTCCAGAACCAATGGTAAGGAGGCTGAAGACAAAAAATCAGGGACAGAGAAAAAATAATGGGAAGGGCATTTTGGGAAGGAGGAAGGAAGGAAGGAAGGAAGGAAGGAAGGAAGGAAGGAAGGAAGGAAGGAAGGAAAAGTTAAGGAAAGAAAGAAAGAGGAAGGGAAGGAAGGGAAGGAAGGAGGGAGGGAGGAAGGAAGGAAGAAAGTGAAAAAACAGAAAGAGAACAAAGAGAATGAAGAATGAATAGGCAGGGAGCCTACCTCACGCTCACAGAGATATAACCTGCAGCATTACTCAGTTTAGTGGGACTCCTATGATATTTGGTTTTCATAACCCAAAATGCTAGTTTTACTTTTTAATACTAACCTGGCCAATGCGTAAGTAAGAGTGGTCATAACTAGAATAGATTACTGTGCTTATTTTTAAATAATTCTAAAAATAACATTTCATCTATTTTGAGCTTCTGATCATTTAGTTTAGAATGCTCTGTCCTTTCAAATAAATAAATAAAATCTTTAAAAAAAAAAAAAAGGGAGCCTGCTTCTTCCTCTCCCACTCCCCCAGCTTGTGTTCCCTCTCTCTCTGGCTGTCTCTATCTCTGTGAAATAAATAAATAAAATCTTTAAAAAAAAAAAAAAATGCCCTGCCCTTTGCACTGGGTAAGTCTGAAATTTAATGTTATTTAATTTTATATATCTCAGGGTGGCAAAGTAGGTTATTGTTCCCTATAATAGGATTATATATCCCTACTCATCCTATGTGATTTCACAGTGCCTTCCAATGAAGTAGATGGAACCTTTTCCTCCTCTTAATGACCTTGAGTTTGGCTGATTTGCTTTGGCCAATGAAATGTTAGTGCACATGATACAAGCAGAGGTATCGTGTGGGTTTGCGTCATTGGGTTTAGTTGTTGCCCAGGAGACATTTGCCAGGTGAAAAGCATGGCCCGAGTTATTGCTGAAGCCAGAAAGAGGCTGTGGAGAGACCTGAATGTAATCCACAGCTGGCCCACAGATGTGTAAGCAATAAATGCCTAAATTGCTGATTTTTAAAGATTTTTAATTTATTTATTTGACAGAGATAGAGACAGCCAGCGAGAGAGGGAACACAAGCAGGGGGAGTGGGAGAGGAAGAAGCAGGCTCATAGCGGAGGAGCCTGATGTGGGGCTCGATCCCAGAACGCCGGGATCACGCCCTGAGCCGAAGGCAGACGCTTAACCACTGTGCCACCCAGGCGCCCCCCTAAATTGCTGATTTTTGAGGGCTGTTTGTTATGCAACTTTATTGAAACAGAAACCTAATATGGTAAATTATGGTAATTATTTCCTCTTTATGAGAAACATGGCTAAAATTGAGAGGACTCTATTCATTTTACTTTGAAAGTCTTTAATAAAAAATCTATTCATTTTGTTTCCAACCTATCTAGTTACAGAAATCCTTTTCTGTCTTGGAAGACCAAATCTGAACTCTTATCCAAAACAAAGAAATACATACACTCAGTTAGCTTATATTTTTGGCTTTTAAATCACCAAACAACCCTCATATCCTAATTGGGTATTTAATCCATGTGAAAAGTCCACTTTGTAATTTTGGGAGGAAGTGTGTGACACCATACCTGGATGTTTTGCTTGCTTTTCATTCTCAATCTCTTCCAAGGCTCCAGGCCTTTTTTTCTTAGCAACATCCTTTCATAATGTTCTTTGGCTACTGCTTCCAGCTGCTGGTTCCTCTTAATTCTCTTCTGCTTCTCTAGTTCTTTCTGGGAAAAATTAAAAAGTGAAAATGCTGAGGAGGGGACCAAGATGGTGACATAGGAGGTCCTGGACTTCCCTCCTCCCTTGGATGCATTCAACGTATAGCTACAAATGGAGCATTTTGCTTTGAAAGAAATCTAGAAACCAGCTGAGGGACTCTTCCCTATCAGGTGAATGAGAAAATACCCACATCAAAGTGTGTAGGAAAGGCTGCAACACACTCTTGACATAAACTCCATCCCTAGCACAGCACCATACAACAGGGAGGGAACTCCCAACTCGGAGCTTCTCTCTGAGGAATGAAGGGTTTGGACTGCACATCTACACCTCAACTTTTAAAATAACTACCCAAGGATGGACTCCTAGAACAACTGGCTCTGAGAGCCCCTGGGGCTTGTGTCCGTGAGATACACAAAACTATAGGAAACAAAGACATGGTTCTTAATGGAGGTGCGAGCACTCCCTATGGGTATCCCCCTAGGGCTCAGCCCAGAGGGAGCGGACAAACATGCCCATCTCCTAGTCTCTCTGAAAGCAGTCTGACTGAATACTTTATCAGCTAATGCCTGAGGGTCCTTCTAATTTAGCACATGTTTAGGGGCTGGCTGTGATCCTCCCCAAAGGAAGTGCCCAACAGACCCTCATCCTGCCTTCTCCCTCTAGCTCACTCCAATGATCAAACCAAACCACTAGCATCTCTCTGGAAGGAGCTTGGACACAATCTCGTTACCCAATATTTATGATTACCATTTGAGGGATGGGACCCTGGTTTGCCTGGCTCTGAAAGCCAATGGAGCTTACATTCACAAGTCCTACAGGACTCTAACAAAGAAGTAATTTTTAAATGGGTATAGGAGCACCCCTCTCCCCTTGTGGCTGTATACCTGGATTCAGTACAGAGGGAGCAGGCAAAACACATCTCATAGTTTCTACCTGGAAGGGTAGAAACATTCTCAGCCGCTGCCTGAGGGTACAGTTTTTAATCAGCCTACGTCTAGGTGCTGACTGAGATTCTCCACTGTGGAACACTGACAGGTTTTGGTACATGCTCGACTACTGGGAGCTAAGAACAAGGACAGCAGATTGGATGTTCACAAAGGTTTGAGAGACAACCAAGAACCTGGGTGAGGCTGACTAACAAGGTTCATCTTCCACATGAGACCACTCTGTTAAGACTAGGAGAGGTGGCTGCTTTATCTAATGTGCAGAAACCAACAGGGAGAGTCAAGAAAAATAGAGAAATGGGAATATCTTCCAAACAAAGGAACAAGATGAATCTCCAGAAACCAATCTTAATGAAATAAGTGATTTACCCAATAGACAGTTCAAAACAGTGATCACAGAGATGCCCGCTGAGGTCAGGAGAGCAATGAATGAACAAAGACAGAATTTCACCAGAGAGATACAAAATAATAATAATAAAAAACCCCAAACATAAATCATATAGCTGAAGAATACAGTAACTGAACTGAAAAATTGAATAAAGGGTTTAATAGCAGACTGTATCAGGCAGAAGAAAGGATGAGCCAACTTAAAGACAGAGCAGAGAATTCATCTAATCAGAGGAAAAAGAAAAAAGAAGCTAGTGTAAGGGACTGATGGGACACCATAAGGGTACAAATACATGCATTACAGGGGCTCCAGAAGAGAGGAAGGGGCAGAGACCTTATTCAAAGAAATACTGGCTGAAAACTTCCCTCACCTGGGGAAAGAAACAGATATGTATATCCAGAAAGCCCAAAGAATACCAAACAAAATGAATCAAAAGAGGAACACACCAAGACACATTAAACTGTCAAAAGTTAAAGACAAGGAGAGAATAAAAAAAGCAGCAAGAGAAAAGCAACTTGTTACATATAAGGGCACTCCCATAAGACAACAAGTTTTTCAGCAGAAACCTTGCAGGCCAGAGGGAGTGGGATGATATATTCAAAGTGCTAGAAGAAAAAACCTGCCAAACAAGAGTACCCAGCAAAGATGTCCTTCAGAATTCAAGGACAGATAAAAGAATTTTCCAGACAAACCAAAGCTAATGAATTCATTACCACTAGACCAGCCTTATGTCATACCCAACACTGAAAAGGACTAATTCAAGAGGCACCTGGGTGGCTCAGTTGGTTAGGTGTCCAACTCTTGCTTTTGGCGCAGGTCATGATCTCAGAGTCCTGAGATGCGCTCTGCGTTGGGCTTCCTGATCATCGGGGAGTCGGCGTCCCTTCTTTCTCTCTGCCCCTCTCCCCACTCGTGCACTCTATCTCAAATAAACAAATAAATCTTTAAAGAAAAGGACTTCAAGTTGAAGTAAAGAACACTAAATAGTAGCATGAAAACATATGAAACTACAAAATTTAATGGTAAAAGTGTATATATAAATTGTTTAATTTGAAAGTACTCTAATATGGTAGTGGTGGTAGGTGAATCTCTTATAACTCTAGTATAAAGGTTAAAAGACAAAAGTATTAAAAATAACTATAATAATAATTTGTTAATGGATACACATTATAAAAGATGTAAATTGTGGGGTGCCCGGGTGCTGCAGTCAGTTGAACATCTGACTCTTGGTTTTGGCTCAGGTCATAATCTCATGGTTGGGAGATCAAGTCCCATGTTGGGCTCTGCACTCAGCACAGAGTCCGCTTCAGATTCTCTCTCTCTCTCTTCCTCTGCCCCTCCTGCTCATGCTCTCTCTCTAAAATAAATAAATCTTTAAAAAAAAAGATGTAAATTGTGACATCAAACACAAACTGTGGGAGCAGGAGTATTAAAATGTAGAGGTTTTGTACACATGTGAAGTTATGAGCTTAAAAGAGACTGTTAAAACTACAAGATGCCTTATGTAAGCCTCACGGTAACCACACAGCATAAACCTATAGTAAATAAATAAAGATAAAGGAATCAAAGCATAACACTACGGAGAATCATTAAATCACAAAGGAAGAAAGCAAGAGAGGAAGAAAGGAACTACAAAAGAGCTAGAAAACAATTAGCAAAATGGCAATAATAAGTCCATGCCTATCAATTATTTTAAATGCACACAGACTACATTCTCCAATGAAAAGCCATACAGTGGCTGAATGGATGAAAAAAACCACGACCCAACCTGCTGCCTATGAGCCGCTCATTTCAACTTTAAGGACACAAAGAGACTGAAAGTGAAGTGATGGAAAAAAGATATTCCATGCAAATGGAAGGCAAAAGACAGCAGGAGTAGCTAGCCTACATCAGACAAAATAGACATTAAGCCAAAAACTGTAACAAGAGATTAAAAAAAAAAGGTCATTATATCATGACAAAAGGGTCAATTCATCAAGAGGATATAACAATTATAAATATTTATACACCTGGTCTTCCTCCACGGTTCCTTTGGCTCTCCACCCCTCCTTCCCATGGTGCTCAATGGATCACGGTCAGTCCTTGGCTGAGGCAGATCAAGATCGAAACAGCCATGGTGAAGCGATTGGTCAAAGAAAAATGATGTATGAAAAAAAAAGCAAAACAAAAAGAAGAAAAGATTGCAAAAAATGAAAGCTGAAGATGGTGAAAATTATCCAGTTAAAAAGCAGACAGAGCTCCTACAAGAGTCGTGGCTAACGATCCCAGATTGCCAGCACAGGTTGGAAGCTGCATATACTGATCTTCTGCAGTTAGTAGAGGGTGGAAAAGACTTGCAGAAGCTGAGGAATATAAGGAAGCCCGTTTACTATTGGAATCAGTGAAGTGAGGAGCCTGGTTTTCTGTACAGAGTGTTTTTTGCCTTAAATCTTGGGAACCATTCCACAATTCATTATTTTTGACCACTGCTGTATGTTCATGTACATGAGAATGTGCTTCTTTCTACTCAGTTGAATATATTTTTCTTTGCCTAATTTAATGTATCAAATAGATGAGTTCATCTAAAAAAAAAATTTATGCACCCAATTTTGAATCACCTAAATAAATAAAGCAAATACTAACATTCTGAGGGGATATCTAGACAGCAATACAATAATGGTAGGAAACCTAAATAACCCAACTTTAAACAATGGATACATCGCCCTGACAGAAAATCACTATGGAAACATTGGACTTAAATTTTATGTTAGAGCAGATGGACCTAACAGACATATACAGAACATTTCATTCAACGACAGCAGAATACACATTTTTCTCAAGTGCACAAAGAACATTCTCCAGGATAGATCATATGTTATATGCCACAAAATAAATCTTAATAAATTGAAAAAAACTGATATCATATCAAGCATCTTTTCCAACCATGATGTTATGAAATTAAAAATCAATTACAAGAGGAAAAATGGAAAACACACAAATACGTGGAGATTAAACAACATGTTTATTAACAACCATTGAGGCAAAGAAGAAATCAAAAGGGAGATCAGAAAACATCTCCAAGCAAAGGAAAATGGAAACAAAATATACCAAAACTTATGAGACGCATCAAAAGCAGTTTTAAGAAGAAGTTTATAGCAGTAAACACTTACATCAGAAAAAATGAAGATCTCAAACAAACAGCCTAACTATACATCTCAGTGAACTAGAAGAAGAAATAACTATGCCCAGAATTAGCAGAAGGAATGAAATAAAGATCAGTGCAGAAATAAATGAAATAGAGACTAGAAAAACAATAGAAAAGATCAAAGAAACTAAGAGCTGTCTTTTTTAAAAGATAAAATCTCTAGAAACCTGTGGCTAGACTAAGAAAAAAAGAGAAAATCAGAAAACACAGAAATAGTAAGGATCATAACAAACTACTATGAACAATTATATACCAACAACTTAACCTACAAATGAATATCCTAACTTTTACTAAGACTGAATCATGAAGAATTAGAAAATCTGAACAGACTGATTACCAGTAAAGAGACTGAATAAGCAATCAAAATCCTTCTAAAAAAGAAAAGTCCAAGACCAGATGACTTCACTGGTAAATTCCACCAAATATTTCAAGAATTAATACCAATCCTTCTTAAACTCTTCCACAAAATATAAGAGAAGGGAACACTTCCTAAATCATTTTACAAGGCCAATATTACCCTGATGCCAAAGCCAGACAAGGACACAAGAAAAGAAAAATATAGGCCAGCATCCCTGATGAATATAAATGCAAAAAATCTCAACAAAATATCAGCAAATCAATAAACAATACATTAAAAAGATCATACACCATGATCAAGTGGGATTTATTCCAGGGATGCAGGGATGGTTCAACTTCCACAAATCAATCACTGTGATACTCCCACATTACAAAATGAAGGATAAAAATCCTATGATCATCTCAATAGATGCAGAAAAAATATCTGACACAATTCAACATCTTTTCATGATAAAATCTCTTCACAAATAGGGTATAGAAGGAACATATCTCAACATAATAAAGACCATACTTGAGAAGTTCACAGCTAACATCACACCCAACACTGAAAAGATTTTCCTCTACTATTATGAACAAGACAAGGATGCTCGCTCTCATCAATTTTATTCAAAATAGTGTTGGAAGTGCCAGTCATGGCAACTAGGCAAGAAAAAGAAATAGACATCCAAATTAGAAAGGAAGAAGTAAAATTGTCTCTCTCTGCAGATGACATGATATTATATATCAAGAACTCTAAAGACTCCACCAGAAACTGTTAGAATAAACTAATTTACTAAAATTGCAGGGGGTTGGAGAGAGAAAATTGGAGAGAGAAATTAAGAAAATAATCCCATTTACAATAGCATTAAAGAGAAAAAACTATTTATGAATAAAATTTAATCAAGGAGGTAAAATATCTGTGCACTGGAAACTATAAAATATTGGTGAAAGAAGCTGAAGAAGACACAAATGTTCGATATGGATAGATATTTTCTGTGATTTGTCCTGCATATTATTAATAATATTAAATATAAATTTATATATATTTAAGATTTTATCCACCTATTTGACAGAGAGAGAGAGCACAAGTAGGGGGAGCAGCAGAGGGAGAGGAAAGTAGGCTCCCCAGTGAGCAATGGGATTTAAGACGGTTTAGATTTTTATTTTCAAAAGGTCATTGAATGAGACCCACAAGTTGCCATCATACTGCTACATCGGATAGGCTGTCCTGTCAGGGCCACAGGAATACTAAGCCACATGTGCACATCAATGACCATGCTGTCCCAGGTGGTACTTCCTGCCATGGCTACAGTGGCCCCCTCTGAAGAATGCAGCACTTCTAGGTCCAGGAGAACTGTAGGTACCAAGGATCTTTCATAGAGGGCAGCCGTGTCTTAACCCCGAAACACTTCCTGAAAATGGAAGACAAATTTGTCATGGGCTTATCCCTGAGGAATTCTTCCAGTTCTCTTATCCTCTAACATGTCAGAGGACTTATCTTGTATTTTCTATCCAAAGAAATACATGTGATTGCCCTAGAGAACTTCTCTACCATACTGACAGCTCATCTATATAATTAGAAAGTATGGTACCTCACACCATAAACTGATAATGAATAGAAAAATGCCCAACTAGAAGAGGTGAAGCAGGCTCCCATCAAACACATCCAGGATGTGACTATTCAGAGAAGTCATAGCAGGTACTGGCTCAGAAGTGTAGCTTTTTGATGTCCAGAGGAATAATGCTGCCATGGCCTTGGTGACTGCTTACTGGGAATGGCTACAGAAAGTATACAAGGAGGTAAAAAAGTCACCTGTGCAGAATATGATGCAGCAGATGGGAAAAGGCCCCATGATCAACTGGGTGGAGAAATATACTATGGAGAGCATGACTGCCCAGAAAAAAAGGAAACAACTGCCAAGGGCATTTTTTTGTTTTGTTTTGTTTTGTTTTGTTTTGTTTTGTTTTGTTTTGAGAAAGAGCACATGCAAATGAGGGGTAAGGTAGGGTAAGGCAGAGGGAGAGAGAGAATCTTAAGCAGGCTCCATATCCAGCACAGAACCTGACTCGGGGCTTGATCCCGTGATCCCAAGATCACGACCTGAGCTGAAACCAAGAGTTGATGCTCAACCGACTGAGCCACCCAGGCTCCCTGCCGAGTACATTTTAGATCTGAAGTGCTTGCAAAGAAAGCTCAAACACCATCTATTTGTACGTGCATCTATCTTGATTGAAACGGCTATAGTTTATTTACTAAATGGAAACTAGTCTATGTGACAAAATCTTTTTGTCTACTGTTATGGACTGAAGTTGTAGTTTACACCTGGGGGTCATAGTCATAGGGACGTTCCCGCCTTTTTGCAGGCTTTTGCTCTAGAAACTCCAGAGTTCCCACCTTTTTGCAGGCTCTCACAGAGGGGATCAGGGAGAATCCAGATAAAGTTCCTACCATGGTCCTGACTGGTGGACAGGAACAGCAACCACTATAAAATCCGCCCAGACCATTCTCCCTTGGGAAACAAAAACCTTCAGCTGGCCCCACCTGAGGGCACTAGTGGAAAGCTACTGCAGCTGCGGGGAAGGGCTCTCCAGACTCTTAATTGGAGAGGGAACCTCGCAGAGGGAAGAGCTTTAAGGTTACAGACTGAGCCAATGGATACAAGATGGGAGCAGAGGAGTAGGAGCAGATATTCTTCTGACTGCCCCGTACTGTGCACTCCAAGGACTGAGATTTAATCAGAATGTTATAGAGTGCTTCCCCTCATCCACACCCCACCAACATGCAAACAAACCCCCAGTAATAACAGTGCGTACGAGTGAGAGACCCGCAAGAGATAGACTCTCTCTGGGGAACAGCACAAAGGGAAGACCTGAAGCCAAAAAAGGAGATGAAAACAAAGTTACTAGTGTAAATTGAAGTCTGTGGTGCTCATAGCAATAGCAAGCCTCAGCAATAGTAACCACGGCACCAACAGACTTGAAATGTAGTCCAACTCCTGGCTAGATTAGCACAAATCTCCACGCTAAAGGCCTATGTACCTCAGTTTCTACTGCCCTGTACAACAAGCCTGGCTTTCAACAACAACAACAACAACAACAAAGACATTCCAAAAAATAAGCAATAAACACAGTCTAAAAAGATAAATCAATCTTTAGAACAAGACTCAGATATGACAGAGATTTTGGAACTGCCAGAGAAGGAATTTTAATTTTTAAATAACTTATAGTAACAATAAAGGCTCTAATGGGCAGGTAGTCATCATTCAAGGTCAGATATGTAATTTTAACAAAGATATGGAAACTATAATAAAGATTCAAATGAAAATGCTAGAAAATAAAAAACATATGGTAACAGAAATGAAGAGAGCCTTCAAAGGGTTCATCACTAGACTTGACATAGCTGAAGAAAGAATCAGGTAACTTGAAGTTAAGTTAGTAGAAATTACACAAACTGAAAGGCAAAGAGAAAAAAGAATGAAAAACACAACAGAGCATCCAAAAGCTGAGGGATAGTATCAAACAGTGTAATGCAAGCATTGCAACTGGAATCCTGGAAGGAGAAAAAGAATGGGACAGGTGAAATATTTGAAGAAATAATGGGTAAACATATTCCAAAATTACTGATAGATACAAAGCCATATATCTGAGAAACTTAGAGACCACCAAGGAGGGAAAAAAAAAAAAAAGAAATCACATTTGGGCATATCATAGTCAAACTGCTAAAAACCAAAGACAGGAAAAGCCTTGAAGGCAGCTGGGGAAGAGAACCCTTACATACTATTATAGACTGAATGTTTATAAGCCCCTCTGGATTCATATGTTGGGCCCTAACAACCAGCATGGCTGTATTTGGACATGGGGCCTCTAAGGAAGTAATTAAGGTGAAACAAGGTCCTAAAGGTGAGATTAGTATCCTTTTAACTCACCAGAGAGCTCATGTACTCCCTTTCTCACTAGGAAAGGTCTTGGGAGGACACAGTGAGAAGGTGGCCATCTACAAGCCAGGAAGAGAGCAGTCACCAGAAACCAACCATGCTGGCACCCTGATCTCAGATGTCCAGTCTACAGAACTGGCAACCTAAGTAGACTAAGACACCTACAATAAAGGAACAAAGATAAGAATTACAGCAAACTTGTCAGAAACCAGGTAAGCAAGAAGACAACAGAAGGACATAGGTAAAGTGTTGAAAGAAAAACTATCAACTCAGAATTCTATATCCAGTGAAAAGACCTTCAAAAGTGAAAGAGAGAGGCACCTGGGTGGCTCAGTTGGTTAAGTGTCCAACTCTTGATTCAGGTCATGATCTCTGGGTTATGAGATCAAGCCCCATGTAGGCTCTGCACTGGGCATGAAGCCTACTTAAGATTCTCTCTCACTCCCTCTCCCCCTGCCCCTCCTTGCCCTGCTCATGTGCTCTCTCTTAAAAAAAAAAAAAAAGTGAAGGAGAAACAAAAACTTTCTCAGACAAATGAAAACTAAGGGAATTCACTACCAGCAGACCTACCCTACAAGAAATGTAAAAGGAGGTTTTTTAGGCAGAGGGAATATGATATAGGTTAAAATCTTAGATCTACACAAAGAAATAAAGAGCATCAGAAATGAAAGAAATGAAAAACCATAATCTTCAGTTTATTTTTTTTTTTAATTTGAGAGTGCGCACATGTGAGTGGGGGTGGGGGAGGGGCTGGAGAAGGGGCACAGGGAGAGGGAGAGAGAGAATCTTAAGCAGGCTCCACACCCAGCACAGAGCCCAAACCAGGGCTCAATCTCACGACTCAGATCATGACCTGAGCCGAAATCAAGAGTTGGATGCTTAGGGGCGCCTGGGTGGCACAGCGGTTGAGCGTCTGCCTTCGGCTCAGGGCGTGATCCCGGCGTTATAGGATCGAGCCCCACATCAGGCTCTTCTGCTATAAGCCTGCTTCTTCCTCTCCCACTCCCCCTGCTTGTGTTCCCTCTCTCGCTGGCTGTCTCTATCTCTGTCAAATAAATAAATAAAATATTAAAAAAAAAAAAAGAGTTGGATGCTTAACTGAATGAGCCACCCAGTTGCCCCCAGCTTATTTTAAATCACATTAAAGCATAATTGTTTAAAGCAATGAGAGTAATAAGGTATTGGGTATTTATAGTATATATAAAAGTAAAATATATGACATATATGAGAGTAAAGATGAGAGACTGAATCTTCCCCTGAGATCTGGAACAGGCAAGGATATCTTCTCTCATTATTCCTATTCAACCTTGCAGGGGAATTCCTAGCTAGTCCAATAAGGCAAGAAAAATAAAAGGCATACAGATTGGAAAGGAGGAAATAAAACTGCCTTTATTGGTAGACAACTTGTAGAAAATTCCAAAGAATCTACAAAAAAACACCTAGGACTAATAAGTGAGTTTAACAAGGTTGCAGGATACGGTCAACATACAAAAATGAAGTGTGTTCCTATATACCAGCAATGAACAAATTGAATTTGAAATTTTAAAAAAGCATCATTTATCACAGCACCAAAAAAGTACGTAGGTATAAATCTAACAAAACTTATACACGATATGTGAAAAGCTATAAAACACTCATGAAACAAAGTTCTAAATAAATGGAGAGATATACGAGGCTCATAGATTAAAGACTCAATGTTGTTAAGACATCAATTCTCCCAATTTGATCTATAGATTCAGTATGATCCCAATCAAAATCTTAGCAGGTTTTTTTGGTACACATTGATAAGATTAGTCTAAAACTTATATAAAAAGGCTAAGAAACCAGAATAGCCAAATCACTCTGAAAAAGAAGAATAAAGTGAAAGAATTCACATTGCCCAATTTCAAGATTTACTATAAAGGTACAGCAAGCAAAGGCAGGTGGTAGTGACAAAGGATTATACATAAAATGTAATAGAAAAGAGATCCAGAAACAGACACAAATGTGACAAATACAGTCAACTCATTTTTGACAAAGGTATAAAGGCATTTCAATGGAGAAAAGATAGTCTTTTCAACAAATGATAGTGAAACAACCAAATGTCTATATGCAAAAGAAGTAAATTTATTACAAATAATGAAAGGAGGTGGGGAAAAATAGAAGCTGACCTAAGTGACTAGAAAACCAAATTTTAATTGGAAAGTATAGGTTAAAAGCAAAAGAAACTGTATAAATACTGTACTCCAGTTGGTAAATGTTTTCATGGGGGTACAGTTCTGAACTTGCTTTACACGTACAGCAGAGCTGAATGAGTTAGGTAAGAGGATGGTGAATTGTGGGAACCAGATCTTATACTGTTAAATAGGGAATTTACAGATAAGCAAGAAGGGAGGGGAAAAATAAATCATCCAATGTGGGATCGAAGCCAGAGATATTAGTATGAATTCATGTTCATACGAATGTTTACTCAGATGGATAGATACAGAAATAATTATGGATAGGTGTGTACATGGTTTAGTATGCATATGTATATTACTTAGCTCTCTCTGCTGAGGTGCTAGAATTAATGACATCCCAGAAGCAATGATACCCTCACTGCCCAGATCTAGGTTTCCAAATACCATTTAGAACCAGGGCACCTTGGAGAAATGGCTGATTCTAACGTTGGGGCAGTGAAAATACAAGATGAACAGTGTTGGAAAGTAAAATACCCAAAAAGCAAAAAAGGAAGAAGACATGTCAGAGGGACACACGAGCCAACATTAAAGAGCTCCCCATAGCCAAAGTGGGAACAATTTGAGCCACAAAATAAATAACATTTTTTAGAACTCAGAGTATAAAAGAAATATACATGAATCCATGCTGATGTAAATGACTGAATAATTAAACAATGGAGAAAGAAAAATAAATCTTCCTCATAGCAGAATCCCAAATAATATGTGTAGATACCCCTTCAGGAGACAGAGCTTAATTTCCACTCCTCCCTACCCTGGGAGTGGACCAGACTTAATGAAATGCCTCCAAAGAATAGAGTATGAAAAGGGAAAAACAGGAACTTCACAGTGGAGAAACTTGTCAAACAAGTCATCAAAGTATCACGAGAGATAAGTCATCTTCATGTCATGTATCCCCTACTGTGATGAGATTAGGAGGGCCCTTCATCTAGGTAGCATTCTTAAAGACCATAATCCCAGAAGAATTTAAGAAAAACATCATACCAACACAAATTGAGGAACATTCTACAAAATACCTTATAGGTACTCCTCAAAATGGCCAAGGTCATAAAAAACAAGGAAAGATTAAGTACTATGGTTTGAATGTGCCCCCCCCCCCGCCCAAATTCATATATTGAAATCCTAATGCCTGTGTGATGGTGTTAGGAAGTGGGGCCTTTGGGAAGTGCTTAGGTCATGAGGGTGGAGCCCTCGTGAATGAGATGTGCTGTCATAAAAGAGACCATATGAAGCTCCCTAGCTCCTTCCACCATGTGAAGACACAGTGAGACGTCAGAAAAACTGGAAAAAGCAGTGAAATCTGCACAAAGTCTGGTCTTAATACTAACGTTAGTTTTTTCGTTTTGACAAATGCACCATGGTAATGTGAGATGATAATATTAAGGAGAAACTGAAATTGAGTGAGGGGTATACGAAAACTCCCAGTACTACCTTTGTAACTTTTTATAAACCTAAGTAAACCAAAATAAAAAGTTTATTTAAAAAAAAAAATGAGTATTAAGGAGGGCACTTGTTGCAATGAGCACAAGGTACTGTATGTAAGTATAAATCACTAAATTCTACACCTGAAACTAATATTACACTGTATGTTAACTGGAATTTACATAAAAACTTGAAAAAAAGAAAAAATTTACCATCAACATATAAATAAAAAGGTTTTGAAGAATTCTGAATGTTAAGTGAAAATATTCATCAGAGACTCTTCAATACAAAAAAGCAGATTAAAAACTATATACAACCCCTCCCCCCCCACAAATTATCAATCTATTAAGAGAGAGATACTTAGGGAGAAGGAGTAAATATACTAAGATATTTAGTTACCTCTTATTGCTGAGCTCATATTTCTCCATTTTTTTGTAGTTCTCAAATGTTCCACAATGAATAGTAATATAAGATGTACTGACTTTGTATCATTGTGTTTAAGTATTTTTAATTTTATATCATAGTATTTAAGTTATGAGATATCAATGAGAAGAGTAAACGTCATTGAAGGACTTTACCGTCTCTTCTGGGGAAGGGGTTAGTACGTTTTTGATTGTATGCAGGATAGTTGTATCATGTTAAGCAGAATTAGGATCTTCTTGTCTTTATTTGGAGATCAACTATGGTTTAAGGAGATGTGTATGGGTGCCAAGTAGATAAGGGGTAGACTTGTGATGGTTAATTTTATGTGCCAACTTGAATGTGCCACAGGGTGCCTAGAGTAAACATTTATGGGTGTATCTGTGAATGTGTTTTGGGATGACATTAGCATTTGGATCCATGGAGTCTGTTAGACTGCCCTCCCAAATGTGAGTGGGCATCATCCAATCCCTTTATGGGCTAAACAGGACCAAAAAAAAAAAAAAAAAAAAACGAAGGAGGAATCTGCCCCTTTTTTCCTCCTGTCTGCCTGCTTGAGCTGGGCCATCGGTCTTCTCCTGCCCTTGAACTAGAGTTTTTACCATCAAATCAGACGAGGACTGGAATGATATTGCTGGCTTTTCCTGGGTCTCCGGCTTGCAGATGGCAGACTGTGGGACTTCTCAGCCTCTATAATCATATGAACCAATTTCTCATAATAAATCTCTTCCTACACATGCAACCAATTGCTTCTGTTTCTCTGTAGAATCCTAATACAATTTCCAATTCGAATCTCTTTTCTATGAAAATGTCTCTACTATTCCCTCAATCTTTATAGGTCTTGCCTTCTATGGCTCTCTTGATCTCCTTTGGTCTTTTTTTTTTTTTTTCCTTTTTTTAAGTAGGCTCCACGCCCAGCATGGGGCCCAACGCAGGGCTCGAACTCAAGACCCTGAGATCAAGACCTGAGCTGAGATCAAGAGTTGGACGTTTAACTGACTGAACCATCCAGGCGCCCCTTCTTTGGTCTTTGCGGCACAAGACAACATGTGCTGTACTATATTGTCTGACAGGTGTGCATTTTCAGGCCTTATCTTTCCAACTAGAATTTAATAATCTTGAAAGTAAGAGCTTTATCTCTTATTTCTCAGGTGTGTCTTTTTCTCCCATTTGTTCATTTATTTGTTCATTCATTTACTCATTCATTCAACACGCTTGCTGAGTTCCTAGAATATGCCAGGGACACTGCTCACCAACACAACAGTGAGCAACACCAGACTGCCCCCTTTATTCTGAAGGAGATTCCAGCTTAGTTGGAGATGCTGAAATCAATAAGACAACCACAAAACACATGCACGATTATAAGCCCTGGTAATGCTTTGAAGGAAATATATTTCAGAGTCCATAAAGGGGAACGTAACTTAACCTTGGGTGGAAAAGAGAACGTACGAGGCAAGAAAGTCTAATCTGGGAGAAGCCATGTTTGAGCTACGATCTGAAGAATGAGCAGGTTTTCACTAAGATGGGAGAAAAGGGTGGAGGTGCAAGAAGAGTGTTCTGGAGGGAAGTTCGGGGATAGAGAAGGTGCACAGGGCCACAGTATTGCACACAATACTGCTTTAAGAGACAGGCGACTGACCAAACAGACTCTACGAACCATTTTCTGCAGTCTCTTCTCCTCTCGTTTTTTCTTAAGTTGAGCCTCCTTTTCTTCTGCTTCCCTCCTCTGACGCTCCTCCTCATGGGCCTTTAACTGGGCCTGGTCAAGATGAGAGTCAGTAAAAAATTAGAACGCTATGTTTGTATGGAAATGAGATTTTTTATGTTGAGGAAAGTCAAGTATCTCCCAAGAGTGCCCGCCCTATCTCTGAAAGAAGCCCATACTTCGTGATAAAAGCAGAAAATCCAACCAACAGGTGATCAGTTGTGTAACTTAAAAGTTTCTCCAAAATAATCCTCTTCTACTTGGGAAGGTGATACTGAGCAAGAAAAGAACATTAATTTTTCATCAAAAAATGATTCCTTTTTAGTTCTTATTTTCACCTGTGAAATACTAAGTCCAAACTCCATATAGTGTAGGACACATTTTTTCTTTCATTTCATACACACAAAATCCCCAAATTGTTGGAACTGTTTATTTTTTCTTAATAGATACATTTGTTTTTGATAGCCTAGGTCAAAACCACGCAAGAACTACTCACCTTTGCAACTTACCAGGTTGGATATCTAGATCTAAATGTGTAAATCTTCCTCATTGCTGGCTCCTATCAACTTTTATAACATTTCCTTCTTGCTATACTAATGGTGTTACTGTTTTCTCCCTTTCTTTTCCTAAAATTTTCAGAGTTCAGGCCAGTGGATAAAAAGCTATTTCCAAAGCTGATCTAGCTCCATTGTCTCAAGACACTTAAACAAGCTAAGCTTAATATTTTTTTTTTTTTTTTTAGAGGGGAGCGGAGAGTCACAGGGAGAGAAAGAGAGGGAATCTTAAGCAGGCTCTATGCCCAGTGTGGAGCCTGATGCAGGGCTTGCTATCTCATGACCCTGAGATCATGACCTGAGCTAAAATCAAGGGTTGGACGCTTAACTGACTGAGCCACCCAGGCACCCCTAATCTTCATTTTTTAAATAAAGACCTATACAAATCCTTTTTCTTGCCTCAGGTTTCATTCTTGATTTACCAATTTCTCCTCTTCTTGTTTTTTCTTCCTCTCTGCCAAGATCCGCCTACGTTCAGCTCGCTGAACTGCTCTCTCTTCCATGGCTAGAAAATAGTAACACAGTTCCAATATCAAAAATATAAGGAACACTGCAAGAGAAATGTCTCCACGTTTCGTGTTATTGTTAGGGTTTTCTTGCAAGTTGAGTGTTTACAATTTCAGAAACATTTATTTGTTTATAAATATATAAATATAAAATTTATATTTTAAAAATATAAGTTGTAGTTGTATTTATACATATATAAGTATATATATGTTATTTATATACCTCCTTACAGGTTAAAGACCTACAATCCTATCCTCAGCAATGATGAACAATTTGCAAATTGTTTTTACTTTTCTATTAGAATAACTCTTTACTGGTTTAAATAAGATAATGTGCCTGGATGATACTTTTATTACTGAAACCCAGAAACCAGAATTTTAATTTGATAATTCTTTAATGAATGGAGAAAACTTTAATTACATCTAACAAACACTTTGACAGTACAATCAGTCCTCAAATCCCATTGAGGGGATTCTGCTATTTTTTCCCAAGTCATTATACATATGTCTACATATGTTTAATGGCAACAACAACAACAAACAAACTAAAGTTTAGGGTCATGATGAATACATTAAAATCTAGTTTTAAGGCCTGGACAGATATCCAGATGGGCAGGAAATGGAATTGTACTAGGCATTTGGAGAACTGGCATCTGAACGAATTCAAGTGTCAGACTCCTGTTCTTGACAGTCTATTAAATATCGATCCAAAAGAAGCAAATGTGCAAGATGGTCTGATAATACGACTCTGTCATCAGTCGGGGCTTTTACAGGAAGAGGGGAATGGGTGGGAGGGGTATCAAGTTCTGCTCACCTAAGTCAGCCAATAGTTACTTTTGCTTCCTTGTGCCATGTTATTGAGAAGAAAATTTAAGTCCAGGTTTCAAGAATTAATAAACTCACCAGGCTATTTCTTAGAGATATTAAGTGTTTGCATTGCTGAAAAAAGAAGAGTGGGGGTGCCACAGATGGCGGCAGTGAGGCTGTCTTTAAAGAGGCAGAAATAGACTAGAGGATTAAAGTGAGAGCCCTGAGAAGCAGTCTCTGGTAATAAGTGCGTCCCCCGTCTTTCCTAGAGCTAATCATTAAAGACTACTTGAAAAGTAGCCTGGAGTTCTAAATTATGGTAACTCCTTGATCAAACAATAATTTTTTAAAAGTAATCACACCAAACTGGGCATTTCCTGATCATTCTCAGTGGCAGGCAAAGAAGGCATAAACTGCTGTCCTGGCAGAGAGTCAACGCAAAGACTGCTAATTTCTTCATGAAAAGGAATGGACTTCGGGCATAGCGTGCTTCAGATGACATCACTTCATGTAAGGGCAGCAATCTTGCCAAAGATAAAAAATCAGACTTGCAACCACAATATAATTGCCAGTGTGCCTACCTCCATATACAAACATGCATAGTGCGTGACTACGTATACAGTAAAAACAATTAGTAGGTTCACTAGGTGGTGAATGCTTTTCTTCTCATTGTATTGTTTGGTTTAAATAGTGATTTCTACATGCATTATTAAATTAAAATGTCTGGTTTGTAGATTTCATTACTAAAAGCCTATCATCAAGGTATAACTCGTAATATGATGTGGATTGCTGTAAATGGATCAATAACTTAAGGTTAACAAAGTATAATGATAGGTGATCTATATCAGTGTTTGTCCTTAGCAGCTACTCAAGAGTTTTCTCATTTGTGCAACTGTCCAATTTTTTTTCATAATCCAAACCAATCCTAAATGATACACCTTTCAGCATTTTTTTTTTTTTTTTTTTGTATTCTTTGGGAAGGCCAAAAGGTGTGGCAGAAGGGGCAGGAAAAAATGCATGGAACTCTCAGGTGCACTGCACTCCTCACTCATAGCCATCTTTGACCAAGTTCTGCCAATTCTCAAAACCTAAGAATTGCCAAGATTCAGTCCTAGCATATTCTATTTCAGGAAGGAAGATAACCACCACCAGACCACCACCAAGACCGCCCTGCCTTTCAGTATGGGGTGGGGGGCCATCAGCTGCCTTGGGTTCCTTCTGGGTCCAGAGAGAGAATGTGGGGAGTCACTTCCTCTGCCATCAGTCTCAGGTGGAGCAACAGGCGAACTGGGGGTAAAAAAAAAAGGAAAATAATTCAGACCAATAACCAGCTTTGTTCAAAGCTCTTGAGCCTGAGAAACTCAAAGCAGTTCATAAATTTTAATTAATGTTTACTCTCTTAAGATAATGATACATGAAATCCCCTCAATACATTGGTGTAACAAGGCATGGAAAGGCTGAGTGACTGGCCTGAGTCTGCTATGAGTCAGGTGCTCTGACTCCCATCCCAGGGCTTCAAATCAATAGGTATCTATCACCCACTTCTTAGTCTTATCAAAGTATAGAGTATGTCTCAAACATGTCTGAAACCATTGTAAGTGGCTTCTGAGACATTTGGACTCTTATTTCAGGCTCAAAGATGTTTACCTTTATCCAAAACAACTACAGATTTAAGCTAGGTAATTAGCCAGCCCCAGGGCTGCTCCATTTGTACCTGACATTGTACAACCCGGCTTCTCGGAACTAAATATAATCAGAAACCCAGAAATTGAGGTAGAGCAAGTAAGCATCGTTCTCTTTTACTGGTATAGTAACAGCTCCTCAAAGGGAGCACAACACAAATGCTAACTGTATAACTCACAGGTAGCCAGTTGCCTCAAATACTATCAGTACCTGTCACGGACCAATCGCAATGTAGGGGAGCTTCTTTGTCTTGAAAGTATACAATAAAAGAAAGGGAGAGATCATGGAGTCTGGAAGCTGGGTAAAAGAAGTTCAGGGGCCTCTCTACCACAAGGTAAAAACCCAAATCATGAGTCCAAAGAATATTCTGATATAATAGACATACTTTGGAAGCACCTGGCAGGTACTTTTGGGTTCTTTTCCTCTGGGATTCGACAGCAGGCCATTCTGGGCATCTGTGACTGCCGCAGCTCGCTCTGCGGCCCACCGAGCCTCGGCCAGCCGCTGGCTTTCCTTCAGCTCCAGAATTGTTTTCTGCTGTTCCTGAAGTTTCTTCTTTTGCTTTTCAATCAACCGTTGCTGGAAGACATGGCGGTTGTGGAAATGACCCATGCAAATGGCTTCTGTTTTCTGGCTGGTGGTTCTGAGCTTCTTGTTGCTTCCAGGCTGTGGGGAGGGCTCAACATTCCCGGTCTTGTGCTGCTTATTGTCAGATGTGTTCAGAGGGACATGTTGGAGGGGAACCTGCAAGTCACTCTTTGTTGGTCTTCCTAGGTGGGGGCTGGGCATGCAATCACAGCTCCCTGAGGGAGGCTTTTCCCACAGAGGTGGCCCAGCAGTCACCTGAGAGAGAAGGAGCATGTTACAGCTCAGCTATTGACAGGACTGTGTTGACGAGATCCCACCTCATCTAATCAGCCTTGTTTGGTTCAACGGCACAACGGCCTGTGTGCCTGGCCTGGCTATCTCAGAAGCTACCAGCCTTAGCTCTGTGAGCTATTCTCAGAATATGTGCTGCTGCTCGCCACAGAACCTGCGTGGGCGAGTGGCTGCAGTGTACGGACCATTGCCGTGGGCCAGGCCATTTGCAATAAGGAAACTGTGCTCTTAGAAATTTCTGATTTGGATTGTTCATTTGTGAATGAGGCAGGATTACTCCAGATATATATTTCAGGAATTTTAATCTGCATGAATTAACTCTGAATTTTGTGGTGAAGGACATATTCTCCCTCAAGAATGTTTGAAAACTAACAAATACCGTAACAAATCAATAATAGCTCTGTTCTCTCAATGCCTCTCTTGCCACTAATAAGTTAATCACAGAGTATGTATGTATGTATTTATTCACTCATTCATTCATTCTCAGGATTACAGCCTGGATTAAAGTTTACAGTCTCCAGATTATTGCCAGACGATCTCTGGGAAATATCTGCAAGCCCAGGATTACTGGGCAAATATTCGCATTACGTAAGAATATTATCAATAATACTATATTTTAGCATATGGCTTAATAGTTTTCAAAGCTTCATCATGTAATGGATCTCATTTAATAGACTGAGGTATCATACTCAATTTTAAGTTCTATGTAGAAGGGGAGGGAACAGAATTCTTAATCAGAAAAACTTTTCCTCGCCAAAATAATGCACAGCTGAAATGTCTCTTCTACAATGGTTTGATTCCATGGCCTAAGGTCTGACCAGCTTTTGACTCTGCCATCTGAAGCGGTACAAGGAGAAAAATACTATGAACTATCTCGTATCTTAAAAGCTTCTTGCTCTAAGGTACTCAAAGATATTTTTTCATGATGATGGAAATATTTCCTATAGATTCAGCTGAAGTGAAAAATGTGATATATGGAAACTCTGACATGCTAAAGCCTAAAAAATAACCTTCTGTTTCAGAAATGTCAATGGACATTTATTCATGAGAACACCTGCTTAAGTAATTTAGCATCCAGCAGGGTATATACTTTAGGCCCTTTTAAACTTTGTGATAATGGTAATTAACCCAGCAAGGCTGTAAAAGCCTTGAGGACAGCAAAAAGATTTCTTTTGGATCATGGTAACTTTTCAAGGTGAAAATAAGAGAATGAAACAAAGCTTAACGGTACAGATTGTACTTACTAGAACAGGACTGAACAGTCTGACATAATTAGCGTAAGTCATCTATTAGCTGATAATTCTGAAAATTTTCAAGATATAATGTATGCATTTGTGGTACATGCATCCCTATGATTGTAATTCGTGGGCATCTAACTAAAGATTTCATATTTTATTTATTCATGTTATACGCTACACTCTGGAAAAAAATTAGGGTTTATCTAATAACCTAGAGAGTCTATTATATCCTTTTATTTTCACTTGCTCTATTTTTTATAATATCCTTTCTTGATAAAATTATTTTCAGAGTTCTTAATTTCAGAGATTTAGAGGTCTTTCTTTCTTTCTTTCTCTTTTTTTTGAAGATTTTATTTACTTGACAGAGAGGGAGCGCACAAGCAGGGGGAGTGGCAGAGGGAGAGGGAGAAGCAGACTCACTGAGCAGGGAGCCCGATGTAGGGCTCGATCCCAGGACCATGGGATCATGACCTGAGCGGAAGGCAGATGTCCAGTGACTGAGCCAAGCCACCCAGGCTTTTATTTCTTGAGTCATATATATACACACACATTATACACACACACACACACACACACACACACACACACACACACACATATATACACTATATATACTATATATACATAGTAATTTTTCTGTTTCATGCAAGTAAAAAATACTTTGTTCACTTTTTAAAAATTTACAGATAACAGTGTACCTTTGTAAAGTAAAAGGTTCAGACAGCTATTTCTTAAGATAGAAGACTCTGGGGTCTTAATGGAAACAAAATTATCTAACTGACGTAAAGATAGATAAATTGCCTAGAGGACATAAGTCCCAGTAAGGATCCTCATGATACCCCTTTGCTGAGAGGCTAGACTTAAATTAAAACCAGCCTACTTGCTGGCAGTAATCAGGGTAAAAAGCAAGACAGGGGCCCCTCTGGTGCCCAATTTAATTTTACATTGTCTGAGTTAAGTACTCAACAGCATTATGTGGAGGGGTCTGGGATGAAGGTGAGGGGGTAGAGGGTATTCTCCAAGGGACTTTTCAAATATGACAAGTGCAATTAAGAAAGAAAAAACCGATAGGATTCACTTCATAAAAACTTAACTCTGTATAGTACCAAAACTCCAAAAATTATCCAAAAAGACAAATGAAAAAATGAAAAAAATTTTGCAAAATATAGAGTAATAAAAATACCAATATAAAGAGCTCCTAAAAATAAGAAAAAGATATCTAATTAAGTAGAAAAATGTATAAGGGCATGAATAGACAAGTCACTAAATATCTATCTTTCTATATCCATTTTCACATATATATATATGTGAATGGCCATTGCAAAAAATGTTTACCCTCACTAGTAATAAAAAATGCAAATGCTGAAGGAATAATAAGATGAAAATATTTTACTATCAACTTAGTAAAAATGAAAAATGTGTTACTGGGCAGGAAAATAGGCATTTCTTTGGCACAACCTTTCCAGAAAGGCAACTTGGTAATAGTCTTTAAAATGTGCATTCTATTTTTAGGTATTTATCCTAAGTAAAGCATTTAAGTAAAAGTGGATGTGTGCAAAGATTTCATTACAAGGATGATCACTGAAGCACTATTTGCAATAGTGACAAACTAGAAACAATTTAAATGTCCAGCAATACAAAAAAGGTAAACAGATTCTAGCTTAGGGGGTTCATGATTGAATATCTGAGAGCCATTACAAAACGATGGCAGAGAACAGTAGTCCTTAATCAAGGGGTATTCATCAGGTTCACCTGTGAAACTTAAAAAAATAATAATACAGGTGCCCTAAAACCAGAAATTCTAATCAAGCAGGTCTGATCTGTGGTTTACGGTCAGTTGAGAACTAATGCTGCAACAGATTCAGTGACACAGAAAATTCTCATGTTATATTGTGAAATTGCAAAAATTTTTTTTAGAAAAACAGAATAGTTACATTATTAAGAAAAAAAAATGGCCTTACTTTCTCTGTATTATGAAAAAGTAGATATCCTCAATAACTTGACTAAAGAAAATTTAAAAGCTAAATAAAATATTCAAGAGAAAAATTTGCATATGCCCGAATAAAGACTATATGGCTATTCAGCATGTTACTGGTGGTTATCTCCAGATGATGGAATTACAGGCTACTATGCTTTTCCTCTGTCATTTTCTATCAAATTACCATAATTAACACATGATTTTTCTTTTTTTTTTTTTAATAATTTTTTTTTTTTAAAGATTTTATTTATTTATTCGACAGAGATAGAGACAGCCAGCGAGAGAGGGAACACAAGCAGGGGGAGTGGGAGAGGAAGAAGCAGGCTCATAGCGGAGGAGCCTGATGTGGGGCTCGATCCCAGAATGCTGAGATCACGCCCTGAGCCGAAGGCAGACGCTTAACCGCTGTGCCACCCAGGTGCCCCAACACATGATTTTTCTTATTAAAAAAATAAAAACTTAAAAATTTCCCGTATGTGTGTGTGTGTGTGTGTGTGTGTTTGTGTGTGTGTGTATACATATATCCCAAGCTCATTTAGATAGGAAATGTCTGATGATCAAGTAAGGGGAGTTCAAGAGTTATAAACAATGCTTTATATAACTGTTCCTGAAGGAGTCTTTCGCTTAGTTGTTTTAAATCCCTCTCTATATTATGTCCCTACCAAGTCTCAAGTATACCAAAGTTCATATGCGATACATAAGAAGAAGATTCAGTTCAAGAAAATCAACACTAACTGAAAGCTAACCTTTGTGTACTGTACACAGCTCTCATTTTCTAGATAGTCCAGGCAAGGCAATCTGACAGCGGCCAATATAACCCAGGCTATACAGGTGCAGAGCTCAAATGGCAGTGTTTAATAAGCAGAAGACCAAGCAAAGGAAAAACAGTGTACCTCTCCGTTTCTTATAGGCGGATCCACCACAGCGGCTGCCTCCCCAAGGAGACTGATGCCTGATGCCCCATCTGTGCTGAGCTTCCCTAGTGATGCCGCCTCCAGCAGCTCATTCACTTTCTTCCTAGTTTCCTCCTTTGTTAGAGCCAGCTCCCTCTTCAGGCTCTCTGCACGGTGCCAATGCTGCCATTCAGTAAAGCCGCGTCGGAGAACTTGTTTCCTGTTATACTCCGTGGCCAGTTGTTGTTTTCTAAGCAACAAAGTATTTCCCGTTAAAAAGAAGCAGCCATTTACAGCTTATTAGTTGATAATATAAAAGAAACACAAGTCTAAAAGAGTCCCATAAATGTTCCATCTTAGATCCGGCATTTCCTTTTATTTAAGCTACATGGAATCGCTCTGTCAAATTCCCTGGAGCAAAAGGTCTGCTTGTAGAGGGCATTGGCACCTTAAGAGATTACCTCAGAAGAAAGAGTTCTATCATGTCACACAGGCATACTACATTTTAAAAATTACCACAAAATAGTTTCTGAGAGCTTTTGGAGGGGAAGGAGCAAAAGAAATAGGCCTATAAATAACTACTTTTAAAAGGATGAACACATGAGGGAGATTTCAGGCATGCCTGCAAATCCAAGGAAGACAGAGGTTTGGGAGAAAGGGAATGGAACAAGATATAACAAGTGAACTGTCAATAACGAATTAAGTATAAGACTTATAAAAAGTCAATAAGAAACCATGAGGGTGGATCTTATGAAAGAAGGACTTGATCAGGGACACAGGATCTCTAAAGAGAAGGACTCATTTATCAAACCCTTCAACTGAATGAATGAAAAGCACTGCCTTATGAGGATACCTGCTACACACTGGAAACGTGCGAAAGACATGTCAGAGACAACTTGCTCTCATGGAACCCATTCACAGTCCAGTAGTGGGTCTGGTTTATTCACTTTGTAAGGAAGAGCTCCTTCTGTTTCCTGGAAACTTCACGATGTTAGGGGACATCACTGAGTAGAGCTGGGAACTGCCTGCTACATTCCCTTCCCAAAGGGGATCTCCATTAGGGGACATTCTTGTGGTGGCCAGTTGAGAATTCAAGCATGGAGGTCTCTGAGCTCTATCTAGAAGTGGATGATTATTGTCCCTGAAGAAGTAAGTTGTTGAGTTTGGAACTTATTATATCACATCAGGGGTCAGTTTTGAGGTTTAAAATCGACTACTGTTTAGACACCTACTTGATTTTATTTTGTAAAGGTGACTCAAGTTCTCTATAATACTATTTGCATACCTGTTTCTGTTAAACACCCATAACACTTAACTTTCCTCATGGACTCTCTGGGGTTATATATATATTAAAAAAAAAAAAAACACCAAGTTCTTAAGTCAGTAAGTCAGGAGAACATTTCTAGAGTTCTTAAATGCTTAAGTCACTTAAATCTTTTTTGACTGTCACCTACAGTAAGAAAAATGTTACACTGTGACACAATATACAAGTTTAAGTATATATGTGTGTATGAAACAAAAGTATATATAATTGAAACAGAAGTTTCACCAAACAATATCTACCCTTACTACCAGAAGTGCATTCTGGCATTTCTGTTCCATCCCATTTCTTTGAAAAATACAGCTCATTTGGAGCCTGATTTCAGGGACCCATGAATGGGTTAAAACTCTTAGTTTGAAAAAAACTACTCTAAAGTCACAGAATTTAACCTATGTCAGAGGAGTTGAATGAAACAGCCAATTAGTGAGAGTAGAGTCAACTGAAATAGTGAAATTCAGGATAAACGCTAACAACTCTGCCAACAGCATATTTCATTGTATTTAATTGCTTCCCTCTACTGTATTAATGATAGGTGCTCAATTAATACTTGATTAACTGATGTTTTTCTAATAAAAGTATAATATAGGTGGTAATATAAATATTTATACATGGAATTTAATTTGATGGAAATAAATTATCTAATATGGGACTGAATAACCTTAACATACAAATTTTAGAGGAAATAAAGATAACAAATCAGGTAGCAATGCAGGTAAGAAAAAAAGCTCCAAAAAATATCAATGTTTAAATAGTGAAACAAATAAAAAGCCTATAGCACTTTTCTTAAGTAAATGAAAATCATAAATTTCCACTGCATAGAAGATGTATACTGCTCTGTCTGATTAATGTGGAATTTAATTTACATCAATCTGCTCAGGAAGGGGGAGTGTGAAATTTACCTGATGTGTTAATTTCATGTTTTTAGAGCATAAACAGCCAAAAGCAGCACTAGAGTTTCAACTGTGATGGAAGAGATTATTTGGACACTATAAAAAGACAAAGAGAAAAATATTTCTGCAACTATAACAAAAAGACTAAAGAAAATGGGTAAAAATTGCATGTTGACCATAGTGCTTAGAGCCCACTCTATAATGGTTACGTAGGGGATTTCCAAGTGTATTTAAGATATCTACATGCGTGCGTTGAGCTGGAAGAGTAGAAATGCAGAAGCTCCAGACGCAAGGCTGGGTTTACTCGGGCTCCTCTGCAGTTCACTTCAGCAGGGCGATAATATTCCAAATAAGGTGGTTTCCATACTTTTTAAAAGATGACACTAAAAACAAATATTTCTGAAAGTGAAAAATCACTTAAACTTCCTAAAACCTCAATGTGATGCAAAACTTCGGTATGCTAACCAAAAGAAATGGTTTCAGACACAGTTCCCAGATCACGATAAAATGAAGGACAGCATTCCCTTATGGAAAACACCCTGTCCCAGTATGCTTCCAAGCTGAAATCTGGGAATTTCTGGCAAGAGTATATAAATTGATCATCATAGTTATATAACTGCATGCACAGAAAGGCTGTCCCTAAAGACCAAATATAATGGAAAAACTCCTTTTTTCCTTCCTATGCAGGGAAAAATCTGGTTCTTCCCCCTGTGTTTGTCTCCTGTGTGTCTCCTTTACCTTTTCAGAGAACACCTCGCTTCTGGCACTATGGTCACCAAATGTGTGGAGGCTTTCCCCCCACCAACAAGCAACTCTTGGACACGCAGCAGGTATCCACAAATTCAACTCAGTTCTGATATTATCTACACCAAGGACAGTGTCAGATCCCCCAGGTTAAGGGCTCAGTCCCATAAGATTCTCCCCCCCAACCCCACCCCCCAGCTTCAGACGCCAGTCACAAACCCAGGTTATCTATCACCTGTTCTTCTGATCAGTTGGCTACAGATCAGAGGTTCCAACCACCCCATCCACGGGTTTGATTAATTTGCTAGAGTAGCTCACTGAACTCACGGAAACATTTATGTTGACCAGTTTATTAAAGGATATAATGAAGGGTGCAGATGAACAGCCAGATGAAGAGATGCATAAGGTGAGGTCTGGGAGGGTCCTGAGCACAAGAGCTTCTGTCCCCACGTATCTGGGGACAGATGTCAATGTGGATGTGTTCATCTGCCTGAGTTCCTTGGACCCCATACTTTTGGGATTTTATGGAGGCTTCATCATGTAGCTATGATTGATGTTAACTCCATTTCAGCCTTTCTCCTTTCTCAAGAGAATGGGGGGCAAGGCTCAATATTCTAAGTTTCTGATCATGGCTTGGTCTTTCTGGTGACCAACCCTCATCTGAGAGCCATCCAGGAACCAACCCAGAGCTATCTCATTAGAACAAAGACACTCCTATCAGGAAATTACAAGGGTTTCAGGAGTTCTGTGTGGGGAGCAGAGGTCAAAGACCACTATTAGAACAAGAGATGTTCCTAGTACTCTTATCATTTAGGAAATTACAAGAGTTTTAGGAGCTCTGTTCCAGGAATCAGGGGCAGAGACCAATACGTATTTTCTACTATCTCACACCTAAGAATATAAAATATAAAGGTTTAAATAGAAATTTAAATATGAACTGTGCTGTTTAGAATCAATACCTCAAGTGATGCTTAGCGATCAGTGCATGTTCTAGAACCTGTAAGTCAGAAGAATACTAACTAGACGGGGCACTAGATAAGCACCTGGAAGTTTCTAAGCCTCAGTTTCCTCCTAAAAATGGTATCACCCTAAAAAACAAAAAACAAAACCTATATTGCCGGTCCTACAGGATTTTTTTTTTAAAAGATCTAATTTAAAACACACATACACATATACCCCTGAATATACAGAACAAATTCTCATGGAAGATAACACTATCTTAGGACAGACCACTAGATATCTAAAAAATACCTAAAAGTTCCTTTTAAAAGGGAAATGAGAAATGATAAATGATAAATAAATAACCACACACTCGTGATCTGATTGATCACGAGTTCTGCCAAAACGTGACGCAGAACACGAAGAGACAGCAGTGCGGACAGCTGAATTTGGGATGAGCGGGAATGGGGATGGATAAGCTAATGCATTCAATAATGCACCAGGTAGCCCCCAGGGAAAGGGTGGAAGCTAATGACATTCTGTTTGAAAGAGTTTTAAGGCGAGCCAGGCAGTGCAAGTGTGGGCCCCCTGCTGGTCTGACAGACCTAGGAGGAGCTTTACTGGCTTCGGATGCCATGCAGTTTCTGGTCTCTCTCCTGGATACCTGGGTGAGCATGGAGGGAAGGGCACCAAAAATGATTCCTGGGGGCTGGGGGGGGGGGCGCTCCTTAAGTGATTGCCCAAAAGAATGCTAAAATGAGGAGTGGGGATATGGGGATACCTGACCGTCTATTTTCAAGTCAGCCTCCCCACCTCTAGGCTCGCATGTGGGCTCACCCCAGCCTGCTCTCCCACAAGCTGCCTATGTGCTGGTTTACCAGTCTTTTCCCCAAATTAAAAAACGCCCTCTTCTACTTAGCTACATTTCTATCTCTCTCAGAAGATGGGGCCCAAGAATTCCTATTTTTAAAAAGCTCCTCGGGGGATTATAATGCACGATAGCCAAGTCTATGTCACTCCTAAGTATTTTTCTTATGGTGCCTTCTGTTGCAATTATTTTTAGTATTTGGGTACCATTTTTCACTTCACTTAGACTGAAAACTCCTAGAAGGTAAGTGTTTAACACTTTTTTTCCAAGTCCCCCTCTCTGTACTTAGGAGAGAGCCTAGTACCCAGTAAGCATCAGTAAAGCTGGTTGGCTGAAAGAATAAATTCTATCAAACAGAATGAAAGAATGAATGAACAAATGAATGTCATGGTTTGAGAGATGTCAAAGGGCCAGTCTGTCCACTGGGTCGCCACAGTACCCTCGAATCCTCAAATCCCCATCACTGACATTTTGGGCACTGTTTCCAGACAACACCTGTGAAAGTATAAGAAGTTTCCTGAGAGGGATAACACCAATTGAGGATCACAGTAAAAAAGCATGAGGGGCTTGAGGGACAAAGGGAAAAGATAAAAGCATATTCCAGGAAAGGCCCAGAGCTCTGGTGCAAGAGAGGCCAGGACTGCAGGCAATGTGGAGGTTAGTAAGGGAAGGCCAGAGGCGCTTCTCAGGGAAGAACTTAGAAATCAGGGGCTCAGGAAGGTGGAGGATGCTGAAAACAAACCCTGCTTCTTCCTAATTTTGTCCAGGGCTGGCCATAAATTTGGGAGAGAAAGGGAAAGAAGAGCAACAGAAGAACTCAAGCCAGCCTTGAAGGTGAACATGGTAAGCAAATTAAATATACAGTTCAAATTCCAATACCACCACATCAAAGGGCTTAACTTGGTGTGTGCACCGGGGTTTTGTTGTATTACCTAAGCGAGTGAATTCTCAGGGTCTGGGCATATTTGTGAATGCTGAGGTTGTATTAGGATATTGTATTGAAATTTTATAATACCATTTCCATAACTACTTTTAAAAGAAAAGAGATAATAAAAATAGAAGAGAGAGAGAAAGAAAGGAAGAAAGAAAGAAAGCAATGAAAGAAAATTAAAGAAAGAAGGAAGAAAGGAAGGAAGGAAAGAGCCAGAAAAACTGGGCCCTGCACAGGGGACAGGCCAGTGAGGGGAAATTCCAGGTGTAAATGTGGATGCGGGAGCTGGAGGATGAGGACACAGCTGACATATGAGTAATGGGCAGAACAAATGATTTCCATGTCCAGGTGGAGGGAGAACCGCCGTTTTGCCAATCGGATGAGAGTTTAGTTTCTACAGTGAGTAACCCGTTATATTCCTTGAGCTATTAGAAAAAAATGCTTGAGGGGCGCCTGGGTGGCACAGCGGTTAAGCGTCTGCCTTCGGCTCAGGGCGTGATCCCGGCGTTATGGGATCAAGCCCCACATCGGGCTCCTCCGCTATGAGCCTGCTTCTTCCTCTCCCACTCCCCCTGCTTGTGTTCCCTCTCTCGCTGGCTGTCTCTGTCTCTGTCAAATAAATAAATAAAATCTTTAAAAAAAAAAAAAAGAAAAAAATGCTTGAAGACCTATCAAGTAAAATTGCTACAGAGGAAGAAATGAACTCATTTACTCACTGACTCACTTATTATGCAACAAATATATATTTGTTGTCCACTGAGGTACTAGGAGAAACTCTGATGAACAGAGGAAAGAGGCTCTCCAGACACGCTCAATCCCACTGACATTTCTTGGTTTCTGCTCACAGTATCTACCTCTGAGCTTTTTCCCCACCTTTAATATCCCAACCTTCTTTGAACAAAATCACCCGACGTAATTTCTAGAACAAAGAAAAACATGCAGAAAGGCACGGATTTGCAGGAAAGCAGCACAAAGGATGGTTTGTATTTAATAGCTCCTTTCTTCTCATGTGTTTCTAGCATGGCTTGTCATTTGTTAATTACTGCTTTATTTTTCATCTGCAACCATCTAAAGTGAATTGCCATATAACTGAAAAATATGGCTGTCTTCGGGAAGCACCACCTAGATACAATTTAACATTTAACACAGAAACAGGGTGGTATAGGAAAAAGCATCTGACTCAGAATCAAAAAGACCAGACTCTAGTCATAGATCAGCTACTCTTACCTCTATGACCTTGAGAGAGTCATTTACTCTCTCCAGGCCTTACTTTTAACATCTGTAAAATGACAGCAGGATTAGACAATCCTTGAGGTGACTTCCTACTCTGTAATTTTTTTGTTCTAAAGTTTCGTAGTAAAAAACTTATTATGTGTTTTCTAACTCTGGCACTTTAAAAAAATGTAGTACCCATTCTGAACATTTAAAAATAGACACCTGAAAATAATTCACAGATACAAGACAAAAAGTTCTAAGATCTTTAAAAAAATTGGCACATCATGCTATTATGAAATCCCCATTTAGTGATTTTTATATTTAAACAGTTTAATTGGAATGAAATCTCAAGTTCTAAAGATTTTTCTCCTATATGTTTCTTTTGGCATGTAAATTTCGCAGGCCACTTTTAACTTCACTCAGTTGCCACTCCCTTCATGCCCTCACTCAGGTTGCTTCCCCTCTACAGCACCTGCAGTTACCTTTCTTTATCCAGCAAATCCTGCTAGCCATTCCTTTTTCAGTAGGCTATTATCCCAATTCCTTATATCAATCACTGGATCCTGAGAACTTAGAAACAAATTATGGGAAAGAGTTTTCTATGCTGCCTTCCCCACCCCCTGAAGGTTCTCCCCCCTTGGATACTGGAAAGAAAGCGAAATTGACTAGGTCATCCTTCTGCTTACAAATGGTCAAGAGTTCACATTTACTTAACAACCAATCTCTAAACTCCTTGTCTTGGCACTCAAGGCCTTTCACAGGTTGATGAACTTGAGAACCACACGCTTGATGATATAGCCAACCTGGACGGCTACACTACATGCCATTACCTCAGCTCCCCATCCCCACCTAGGAGCGGCCTCCGTATGGTAGAGTCCAGTCACGACGCACCTTCCTGATAAAGCACTTCCTGGCACTCTGCAGGCCCCTCCTCAACCCGTGACAGTTGCTTCTGCTAAGGTCTCAGCAACAGAGGGGATGCACTACGCAGGTTAGGATGCTGCTCAACACCTGTCCTGTTTCTAGATCTTGCCTTCCCCACAGAACTGTGAGGCCGGACGTCAGGCTCCTGTGTATCCCCCCCAGGGCCTGATGCTGGCACAGGGTTGCACAACTCTAGGGGGCACCATTTCCTTCTACATAAGAATGATTTCACAGGCCATTCATCCAAGTTTCACCCTGAACGGCTAGCAGAGTTGCCGGTGAGAGAAGTGATTACACACAAGAACGTAAACTGTCCCGGCCCAAATAAGCAAATAGCTCCTTCTAAAGCCATGATTTTGGTTCAAGGGTGCAAAGTTGAACTTGGAAATGAAAAGAAGAAAATGTACTTAATTTTAAGATGATGGGGCAAAGCAAGTTTTATTTGAAGACAAACCTATGTCACTCACAAGCATAAGAGGGAGCGGATAGAACATAAAGGTATCAGAAACCGCTAAACAACGTGTGGAACAAAAGATGGGGGAGTGGGAGTAATCATCTTGGCAGGTCTGCCCTCCCAGGTGGATGTTCCCTGTGTCCCTAATTAACAGTCTGTGTGCAGACAGCGATTTCTCTCAATGGGAATTACCGGCATATAAACCAAACTGTCTTCTGAATTGTAAGATGGTCCAAGGTGCAATGCTCTGACATCAGAGGACAAGGGAAAAAGCATAATACTTGCTTCCATCAAAAAGGAAAGCATGGACATCAGCATATTTTAAATAAAATTTTTTTGCTTATAATTTTCAGTTACAATTTTCTAGTTTGGGATGTAATATAGAAAAACAGTGATTACCACATTTTATAATGGATGACATAATTTTTAGAGTTTATTTCAGAATTCTTCAGGAGGAAAAACGTCCTAAACACAAGGGTTTTCATGATACAAATACCAGTACCTGTTTGCTTCCCTAAGGTCGTTCTGCATGGCTTGAGTCTCCCGCGCCAACTTCTGGGATCTTGCGTAGTCTCTCCAGGCCCTCAGGACCTTCAGTTGGAACTTCCAGTTGGACAGGGTCCCAGCTTTTCCCAGCTTAATCCTGTGATCAAGGATCAGGTTGTGCCAGGCAGAGAAATACCGTTTTTGACACTGCAACGGCAACATGTGGAAAATCACCACTGATGAGCGCCAGTTTCTCTAAAATCTAATACTGAGAGCTGTCACCTCAGATTTCCCCCTCACGCTTTTTCTAACACATCTAGGAACCGGTGTCTTGAAGGAAAGGGAACAAAGTGTAACTGCTTTATGCTAATAATGACAACAAAAATTCAAGTCATGCAGCTGAGGTACTCTCAGGCTCATGACTTAAACTCCAGTACTTAGTTCTCCTTGTAAGGCATCAGTCCTAAGGGAAGCCGGAGTAACAGTCACATCTAAGACCCGAGTTAAGGGACTTGTTTGAAAAGCCTGAAGCACCTGTTTCCGGTAGGATTGCCAGCTTGTCCTGGAGTTTAAAATACCAACTGATTAATTCATTCCTATTACTAACGATGCTGATGTCCTGCACAAAGGAATGTGGAAGATCCCATGAGGACAGAATGGGGATCGCTGGTCCCTGGAAACAAGATAGCTAAAATAACAGCTTCAGCCAAGCCACCACTGACCATGTCAGAGCTCTGGCGAGCAGGCCTAGAGAGACGAGGTGCTCAGGATGCTTGCGATCTTCCACTACATGCAACTGCCAACAAGTGGGACCAGTTCCACTGAGCCTAAGGTCGTCCCTAGAGAAGTACTTTACTCACAGTCCTAGTCTAAGAAAATCTCTGAGACCTAGCCCTTGCCTACATCTCCTACCGTCACGGTAAACTTAATGTTCCCACTACATCACATAACCTTCAGCTCGTGGCCTTACATCAACCACAGTGTTTAACACTTTCCTATGTTCATACTAATTTCTCAGCCCTTCCTTTCTGCCCTGACTACTTCAGGACTCACTTCTCTCTGGAAGTTCTCCTGTTACCGACCACTCTCCTCAAATATATGGGTCCTTCCACTGTGTTTCCAGGGCAACCTCTGCTTTTTTCCATCAAAACACTCATTACACTGTATTATAATCACCTGTTTCCTGGTTTCCACTAGACTGTGAGCCTCCAGAAGGAAGGGACTGGGTCCCATGAATGGAAATGGCAAATATGAGAGTTGTACCAAGTGTTGGCAGCAATAAAACAGAAAGTAACCTCATAGAAGGTGACTTTGTGGGAGGCAGAGGGGGTGCCTGATGACCAGCACTTGCTAGCTCTACCAGGGTCAGCTGTATTTACTGCTTCTATCTGTGTAAGAACACTTATCTTTCACTACTTCAACATTTAGTAAGCAGCCACCACTGGGTTTAAATTGGGGAACTCTGAACAAAATTACGATACAATCTCTCCTTTGGAGAGGTTATAGGGAAAGAGGGCATATATATTAAAAGACTAATAACCTAAGGGAGCATATGTTAGAATTCTTAGAAATAGCCCATTTGGCTATGAATGGTTTTTTTTTTTTAAAAGAGTTCCTTTATTTTTGCAAGAGAGAGAGAGGGCACGAGAGGGATGGGGGGGGCAGAGGGAGAAGCAGACTCCCCACTGAGCAGACAGCCTGATGTAGGACTCGATCCCAGGACCCTGGGATCATGACCTGAGCCGAAGGCAGATGCTTAACTGACTGAGCCACCCCAGCACCCTCGCTATGAATGTTTATTTACACAAGAATTCAGTTCTAGAGGCTCCTGGGTGGCTCAGTCAGTTAAGTGTCTGTCTTCAGCTTAGGTCATGATCCCAGGGTCCTGGGATCGAGCCCCGTGATGGGCTCTCTGCTAAGCGGGGAGTCTGCTTCCCCCCTCACTCTACCTCTGTGCTCTCTCTCTCAAGGAAATAAATTTTAAAAATCTTAAAAAAAAAAAAGAATTCAGTTCTATTCCCATTTGGACAAATTACAAAATCTTCTTTATTAGTATTTATTGGGAGAAACCATGGCAAACTTCAAAAAGCTCTCATTCCCTTTCCATTATGTCAAATGAGGGCATACTGTCTAGACCTTCACCTTAGATCCCACGGAAGGGAGGAAGAAGAGAAGAAGAGAGGGTGGAAGGAAGGGAGATTTACTGAATACAGGACAGGCCTGCAGTCATAAGAACGAAAAGACACACAGCTGACAGGTCGGGTTTTTGGATTATGAGTTGCCTGTCTAACCCACAACATAGAGCATGAAAAAACTATACTGTTAACTTGTGTGCCCTAGTCAAAAGGAAATATCCTCTGTCTACCAGATTCATTTAAGAGACTCCTCTTCATGTTCAGCTATCTCTAATTTTAACTCCCGGAATATTTCTAATGATGAAATAGTATAAACATAATCCACCTGGACAATAGTAACACTCTTAATAGTGTGCTTCTTGGATTTCTACATTCCTTGTCTATTAAGTTCAAGGCATTACTGTAAGCACAATATTACACACACTATTTTATTAATTTGTAGTCCATCGTTACAAAATAGAGAAACCACAGATATTATTGTGATTTCCCTTACCAAGCTGAACTTCAAGTAGAGAGGGTAAATTCGCAGAGTGAAAAGTTAGTGGTACACCTAAGGCTAAAACCGAAACATTCTGGTATCCTGATGGCCCAATCTATTAGGCAAAAAGTCTAAAACTGAAGGGCAAACTCTGCTTCTTTTATACCGAAAGAGAAAGAAGTCGGCACGTAACTAACTATGGTGGGAGAGCACTGCTAGAACATAACTGAATTTAAGAGGGGAAAATTTGAGTTCATAAATGCTATAGTCAATATATTTCTTTAAAATAGTTAAGTTTAGACTTTGAAAGCGAAATGATCAGTTTTAAAGGGCTGTAATTCAGTTTCACTACACAGAGGTTAGTAACAGCAAAGTGACAGACTCATAGCAACCGCTTTCTTGAAATCGACTTACTGGTTTTTCCTGCCTATTCAAAAGAGCAATCCCATTAAAATTGAAATAAAAAAATACAAGTGTGAACCAAGAATAGCCACTTAGTTATTCTTGATTCATAGCAAATGTTATTCAGGCAAACAGGAGTCCCATAAATGTGCTTGGAGGAGAATATTTGGGAAAGGAAAATATTCTGAGTCCTGTCTTCTCTAGAAGATGCTAGCACTCTGCTTTTATTTAGAAGGGATGAGAAGTGGCATACTTCCACAGTCATGATCTATTTATTCTTTCTATTACCTCTCCCCCAGAGTCCCCGCTGTCCCCAGGCCTGCTTCTCCTCCTCAGTATTACACTCTGGAGTGACAACCGTGCTCTACCTTTTTGCTCTCTGAAACTAGAACTAGTATTTAAAAGCACAGCCGGCTTGGAAGAGGAATACACTCTGTTTGATACATTCTTTTTAATAAGTTCTGTTTCAGGATTTAATGTCTTAACTAGCCGGACGACAAGTCTGACCTCCCTCCATTTCTTACCTAGTTCCTTTATTTCGGCACCATGTTTTATTTCTGATAGATTTTTCCAATATAGTCACGGAATCTTAACTTCCACATCTCTTTAATATAGTAGTGGTGGGGAAAATTAAGGCTTCCTCCAGGTAAGTAAAATACTGAAAATCACAGTGGGAAGAACTGTTCCTAAATACATTCTCTCTAATCATTTATAAAATAAAATACTACAAAGTGAAATTTAGGAAGTTTTTAAGGGAAATGCTCTTCTCCTCTCAACATCTTCCACAAGCCATCATTTGATCGTTAAGGATTCCACTCAAGAGGAGAAATGACAGCTCGCCCTGCTAAATTTATTACCTGCACTGGAGTTGCCCTCGTTTGTTGGCAAGAAAAGCTCTTCCCTGAAGTGTAATCACACTGCTGTCACGGAGCATGACTGACGTGAGGCGGAACAGCAATTTGCTATCTAATCTTCATTGTAATTCTAACCCTGTCACTAGAGATGCCTGTTCTGATTAATGAAGTGGGTAACTCATCAAAATTCCTCAGCTATTTCCCTTTTGTCAGAAAGCTCAGTGATAATTGCATCAAAATTCTCAGTCATGGAAAAATAAACAATGCATTGTAAAGAGGACAAAAATGTCAACAAGTTTACAATTTATTTCTGCTGAAAAGAACTGACTGTGGTGCAACCAGGGGTCGAGGGGAGTTGGCCAAGGCTTGCCTCCACAGTAGCAAGAAAGCTACAGGCCCCCCAGGTGCCCCCAGGTGGCTCCTTGCTGCTCCCTGCCCAAAAGGAACAGGCCCTCGGGAGCTACAGAGGAAGTAACTTTTTCCTTTTGGGGATCACTACAGCTAGGCACAAGCCCCACAGAACCTAGGCATCCCTGGGGCTGGGGAGAGGAGGATCCTATCAGGGCCAAACGAATGCCCCTGGGAAGGAGTATCCTGTGACCACCCTACTCCTGATTTTCATAATTACGCCCCAAAGAAAAGAGAGGAAGTCATTGTGCCCCCTACCCCAAAGCAGAAATACTGTGATAACTAATTACATTAGGGAAAATACATTCAGTTCTCTGCACACAGTGCTAAGACCTGACAATGCCTGGTTCCATGGAAAAGCCCAGAGGCCCAAACTTTGACAAGCACTGCTGTGCGAAATGCTAACAACACCGGTTACAGACAAAAAGCCACTTTTGTCATATCCCGGAAGATGCGATGCTCTTTTAACTTCTGTATTTAAATTTTTTTCCTTCCTTTTTTAAACTTAAAACAAAACCAAAAAACACCCTTATTACAGAAATTTAACAAACATACCCAAAAGTAGAACAGAAGAATGAACCCCTCATTCAACTTTAAAAATTACCAGCATTTTGCTGATCTTATTTTCTCTCTCCTTCCTCTATTTTTTTTTTCTGGAATATTTACAAATAAATCCCATACATCAGACATTGTATCACTTCACCCACAAATGTGTGAGTTTGTATTGCCAACGTAAGGAGATTTTGTAAATTCTTCTTAATTCTGCTAAGAACTTTAATCAATTATATTGCTTTTATTAATCTAAGTCTGTTTCACTTCAGAAATAATACAATTTCAGAAAGCAATTGCTTAGTCATACCATATAGTAAAGTCTTAAGCAGCAAAACTCTCTGGGATCTTTTAAAGAAGAATGATCGCAATAATGCCTATAACCTGACTATTCATTAGGATAGTGCGCCTTCCCCAATTAAGCGGAGCTTAGACCAGTTTTCAGGGCCTTGTGTCTTTAGGGAGGGCAGACCTGCTGCTTCCCATGACCTCTCTCCTTTCCTCTTTCTTCCTTCCAGACTTCCTTCCCCCCTCTACCAGTCCCCACTCCCTGCCCACTCTCCCCCACCCCCAGCCACACACATTCAAACTAAGCCAAGAGTAGAGCTCACCTCAGAATATATATTAGACAAATGTTAGGTTCCCCTCCAGGGTTAGTCTGACAGTGAGACAATGATGTGATGTCATTTGTTTCCACGCATATGGTTCTCAAGATCCTTAAAAATATTCACCTGAAATGTCTAGTGTTTAGGGGAAAATATTCTACGCCGTAAAATTTTATGGAACAGGCTCCGTCTATGCCAAAGGCTCTTTTCTTTTTTCTTTTTTTTTAAGATTTTATTTATTTATTTGACAGAGAGAGAGACAGCCAGTGAGGGAGAGAGCACAAACAGGGGGAGTGGGAGAGGAAGAAGCAGGCTCCCAGCGGAGGAGCCGGATGTGAGGCTCGATCCCAGGACTCTGAGATCACGCCCTGAGCCGAAGGCAAATGCTCAACGACTGTGCCACCCAGGCGCCCCCAAAGGCTCTTTTCTTATTTTTTTTTTCAAAGCAGAATTTAATCAGCACTTTTTCCAAAAGACAAAAAATTACTTATACATGAATTGGAAACTCTGGCTCAAAAAACAGCTTCGTGGCATTTTGAAAAGCAAAACACCAACACGATGTTTTGGTAAAATGGCCCTCAGTATCCCTCTGGGAGAATGGGAAACATAAGTGACTCACAGGGTGAGGGCAAGGAAGACTAGAACAGCAGAATAAACAATCTCCGTACCAATGCCGACAAAATTTTACCTGGAAATTTCCCAGAGTTAGCTGTATGAAGTAATATAGAATAATGTTTCCAACCCCTCCTAAAACGCATACCACATGTGTTCTTGGCAATAAGCTTGGAGGGGAACGTTACATGAATCCCAGTGTCCTTCGCACGTGTGCCCGGCATTTCTTTCTCTGCAGTTTTATTTGCAAAGAGGCTTTTCCTTCATTTCCTTCCTCAAACACAGACAGGATGGTTGCTATGTTTCCACTCAGAAATGGCTTTACTTAAGTGGCATGTAGGCAGTCCCGACAGAACGAAGATCTTTGGAGATGAATCGTGCTATATAAATGAGGTACTTAACTACAGTTTTCATCATCTTGTCAGAAAAAGCCAGGCTTCTTTTCCATGTATCTCCACGTTCCCCTGGTTTAGGTTGGGGTGGCCTTTTGGAAGATGCTATGCCGTAAGCGCAATATTAACAATGATTCCTTTGGGCCACTATGATCTTACTCTCTAAGAGAAAAACCCAACCAAATAAGCAAACCAAAACCTTCCCCCACAGAATTAAGATTTAAGTTAGTATCAACTCATCTTCCATTGTTCTCTTCAACTTTCACAAGCAGCAAAGATCACAGACTTTCCTATCTTCTTTTAAGAAAACATAAAATGTATTTCAGAACAGGGTGAGAATTAAGAAGGCCATTTTCCAAATAGTCTAAGAGTTTCACAGTTAATCCCTTGTTGCTTCTGCTAATTAGCAATGACATGAGGATTGCTGCATCTCCCCAAGAGATTTCACTGCAAGATCAAAGAGAAAATAGGAAGGAAAATGGAAGTAGAAAGTTTCTATACAAAACCAGATGTTTTTGATAAAACAAAGAGACCGGGCAATGAACTACGTGGGGAAGATGCACGCACAGGGCTGCACTTGAACCTGGGTTTGGATGAGAGGGCCTGCTCTCTCTCAGGAAGTCTCCTATTAAATAACTGCGCCCACATGGCAATGTGAAGAGATTGTTTGGGGGAACAAATACAAGCCAGAGTCAAAGCACAGAGCATTACAAGAATTAAAGGAGCTTGAACTGGAACTCCTCCTAGAAACAGATGCTTTAAAGTCTTCCTACAAATACTCTATATAGCTTGCCGTTGGGTTTGTGCCAGTGAACCATTCTGAGAGTGCTGACAAGAGTTTCCTGGTATCTAGCCGCTCACTGCAAGCCAGGCATCCCCCTTTTTATCCTGTGGTCATATTTAGGCTGCTGAGTGTTCAATTTCATTACCCAAGGGCAGCTTTAGGCTCCTTTAGAACCAGGCCAGGAATGTGGACTGGGGCCAAGGTAATGAGCCCAGGGGGCCTGCTACTCCGTGGCATTTACCAGAGGACTGTCCTGTCTCCAGCCAAGTCTACATAAAAACCTGAGGAGTCTGGTAGGTGGATTTTCCCCATGTCTCAGTTACACTCATATACACGGGGGAAATCAAAATTACAGGTTCACTAGCCATATTGCAAATGAATAACATAATCACACTGAAGGGGAAGGGGAAGGGGAAGAAGAGAACTAACCTAAGTAATAATATTCTGGCTGAGTAAGACTGAAAATGGACATAATGTACAAATACTGTAGTCTGGTTAGTGAATTTGTTTACATAGCAGTATGGGTTAGCAATTCTGCAACGACTTTTACAGTATATCAGGATTAAAAAAGTAAATATATTTTGGATAATAAGCACCAGGTTTCTCACTGCCAGAGAAAGGAATTACAAGTAAGCAAGGGGGAAAGGGTGCACTAAAACGTGTGATGCTGGATTAGGGTTGAAGGCATAATTATGAATTCATGATTATTTTAATAAACATACAGATAGTTATAGAAATAAATTATAAATAAGGAAGAGGAAAGGATACCATGACCCCTGTGTTACTGCACTGGAATTAGAGATACCTGTATGAACTCATGAATTTTAATATGTATACAGATAGACAAACTCAGAAATACACATCATGTGTATATATGTGTGGGTTAGTATACACACATTTCCCAGCTCTGTCTGCTGAGTAATGACACCCCAGTAGCAGTAAGAGCGGCCAGTATTCATATCTGGGTTTCTAAATACTATTTTTCAAAAAGAAACCAGAGTTTCGTGTAGAAGTGGTTGGTTCCAGGGCTAGGACCGGGAAAACACAAGATGGGCTTGGAATGTCCTATGGTGCCAGAAAGAAAGGAAGTGCTCAAAACAGGACGGAAGCATTTTGAAAGAACAAAGACATCAACCTGAAAGATTTCCCAATGGCCAAAGTTAGAACAATTTGAGTAATAAACAATGATAATAATAGATTATCACCCACAGAATAAAATAAATACCCATGAGCCCATACTGATAAAAGGACATAATTAAATAAATGAATAAATAAATAGGTGGGGGGAAAAGGAAAGGTTTTCTTTCTAGAATAATTTTAATTAATAAGTTGAGAAGAAATGAGGGAAATACAAAATCATCATTAGACAAATACATGAATGTTACAGGCAAGATCTATCAATGATGCTGAAATTAATAAGTGAAAGTTTAAGGAGAAACAGGATATTTGCATAGTTTTACAATATCTCCTCTAAGACATTCCAAAGGAGATACAGCAACTTTACAGTACAGGGGCACCTAGGTGGCTCAGTCCTTTAAGCATCCAACTCTTGGTTTCGGCTCAGGTCATGATTTCAGGGTTATAAGATCGAGCCCTGCATCAGGCTCTGCACTGGGCATGGAGCCTGCTTGAGATTCTCTGTCTCCCCTCCCCCCACTCCCAAAGCTCATGCTCACTCATGCTCGCTCTCTCTCAAAAAGATAAAGAAATAATAAATAAGTAAACACAATAAAAAATAAAAATAAAAGAAACTTTATAGTACAGAAACCCAGCACCCTAACATTGTGTAACCCTGACAGGATCCTGAGAAGGGCACAGCATCACTTCTTGTAGTTATCTTGCCAAGAATGCATAATCTCAATCTAAGCAGGAGAAAATATCAGAAAACCCAAACTGAGAGACATTCTACAAAATACCTGATCAGTACCCTTAAAAAATGTCAAGGTCATAAAAGACAAGGCAAGACTGAGGAGCTGTCACAAAGCTGGAAGAGGCAAAGGAGACATGACAGCTCTATGAAACAGAATTTTGGACTGAGTCCTAGACACATACTCCTAGGCCTTCTCTAATGTAGAATCATGGGCTGAGTCTTGGAATAGAAAAAGGCCATTAGTGGAAAAACTGGTGACGTTCTAATACGGTCTATAGTTTAGTTAATGGTATTTAATGGTATTGTACCAAGGTTAATTTCCTAGTTTCGATAATTATGCTATGCTTACATAAGATGTTAACATTGGGGAAAGCTGCGTGAAGGGAATTCAGGTATTCTGCGTCCTGTTTCTGCAATTCTTCTGTATGTCTAAAATTACTTCAAAATAAGAACTCAACAACTATAAAGTAGAGGTTTAGATCAAGCAGAATCTGTGAGGAGTGGAGATAATTTATTCATAATCTCGCATTTTTAAGTTACACTGGTCTTTTAAAAACTGAGTAATCTGTTTTAGGTGGACCACTAATTTTGTAAAACTCCTTACAAGTGCCTAAAATTCCTAGCTAGCCACTTCTATCTAAAACATATATTATTTCTTTCTGTACAGTGAACTTCAGTGAAATTTAAAAATTAAGTTTCTAGAAAACACACACCTTATTCATCTCTCACTGGTTGGATAACATATCATGGCAGGTTTTCCTCACTCCTTCTCTAGATGGCCCCCTGAGTACTCATCTCCTTTCCTATTTTCCTTCAGAAATCTGAACTGTTATTGTAGGAGGACACACCAATTCTGTCTCCTGAAGGATGCACCATCTGAGTCCTTGCCAATCTTTCTCAAAATGTTCATCCCAACTCTTAGCATTTCCTCCTGCTACTCTTCCCTCGCTAGTCCTAAAGCCAAAACTCTGACCAAAATTCTTGTTTTATATCTCAATAATTATGCCTTCTTGCCCAACAGTCCAAAATGCCTCCATCAAACATGTCTTTTTTTAAAAAAAGGATTTGAGAGAGAGAGAGAGAGCACAAGAGACAGGGAGGCGTAGACTCCCTGCTGAGCAGGGAGCTTGACACAGGGCTCCATCCTAGGACCCTGGGATCATGACCTGAGCCAAAGGCAGATGCTTAACTGCTTAAATGATGAGCCACCCAGGTGCCCCATATCTCTTTTTAAATTGCTTAGATTTAATTATACTATTACTATTAATACAATATTACTCTCTTGCTCATATCCCAGTTATCAATATTATATTCAAATTCCTGTTACTGATTTCCAGGGCTTCTGTAAGTCTGTCCTATATTTATCAAGCTCCCTCAGTATCATCTTGACATCGACTTTTCTCTTGTTAAATCAGTGCATTCCTGCATTCACTTCACTAACTTTCATTGAATTTCAGCAAAGCCTAAGGCTCTGGGTGGGTGTTGTAAGAAATATAAAATATCCATATTTATCTTTCTCATCCAACCTTCTCATTTTACAAATCTTCCAACTAATCCCTTTCACCTGAAATGTTACAAGTCCCAAATGCTTACTGCTGTCAATCCCACTTCACGCAAAGAAACTTCTGCTTTAAATGGCCTGGAAAGGATGCTCATTTCTCAATAAAAATTGACCAGTTTTTGTTTTGTTTTATTTTTACAAAACGTGAAAGTAAAAGAGAGGGAGAAAAGAGTAAAATAAAATGCAGACCATGAAAAGGAGAAGTCCATCATTGCTTTAAGATCCTAGCTACCAGAAGGCAAGTGACTTGTCCAAGTAATTTTTCTGAATAATCCAGAAGACTGTGGAAGCCAAGCTTTCAAAACCTACAAGAGATCTACATTAGTAGTTACATGCCATTCTGAAAAGAGTAATTTAGGAAGCCACCCTAAATTCACACCCGATTTCCCATGATCACACAGAGTATCTATAAGAATATCCCCTGGACAGGGGACTGGAGCACCGTCTCATGCCCTAGGCCAGCTGGGCAGCACAGAACCAGTGGTGTGGACAATTTGGTATTTGTGATGAGGCTCAGTTGGGCTCAGTGTGACACTGGCCCATCTCTGATGGAGCCGTCTGTCATTTACGCCACAGAATGCTGAAAAAAGAGAAATTATAATTCCTACCTGATGATTTTCCTTGTAAGTCTGGATTAAAAACTCTCTCAATTTCTTCTTTCTTTCTTTTGCCATTTTTTCTTCATCCAGAAGAATATAATCACTTTGAAACATGCCTTTTTCTGTATTTTTTGGAGAATTTTCTTCCTGCTTTCTCCTCTCTCTGTTAACAATTTTAAAAATACATGTATGAACAACAGACTTAATGATGGGTAATTACAACCTACTATAGTGAATGAACACTGAATTTTCCATCAGAAGACAGATTTTTATATCTGGTTCTAAAACTACATTGTAGGGTGATTTTTTTTTTAGCCTAAGTTTACTCCTTTATAAAATATAGATTAAATGAAATGAGAGACTGTTATACTCTGAAAAGTAGAAAGCCCTATAAATATTTTCGTCAAGTATTTTTATTGAGTTTATCATAGAGGGATACTTTGATCAAAATTTGAGAGTTAATAACATGCAGACATAAGTTCTCTCTTTTCTTCTAAGGGAGGCACAAAAAGAGGACCCTTAGGTAAGAAAGGGAGGAGATTTTTATCCCAAGGCTTTTACAAGGTTCCTAAGGAGAAAAATAAAAGAATCAGGTATTCTTTTATAAGGAGAGAGTGGAATTTATATTAATTCTAAAATAGCTCAAAAGAGAAAAAAATTGAACTTAACAATAAGGAAAAAGTCTTCAAGCAAGTGACAGGAATCACTCTAACTTTGTTGGTCATCTCTGGTCCTCCTCTGTCTCACCCATGTATCCTTTCTCGTCCAGGTCACCCCTCTTCCACATGCCAATTCAAACAAGCTCACAGCCACTGCCTTCTTACTGGAGTGTACAAAGAATATGTATGTGTATGTGTGGGAGGTATACATACTACCAATGATACGGTAAAAATAGCACCCAGTCGGGATCAGGGTTCATGGGCTCCGGCCACAAACCAGCTGTGAAAACTCACACAAGTCACCTTGTCTTTCTGAATTTCACTTTATAGTTGTAGGAACTCAAGTTGGGAGGGTTGCCAGAATACCCTATAGACATTCTCATATACCTACAGAGAACATGTTATATCTTATTATTTGTGATGTTAACCAGCACTTGGTTAAAGGGGACCTCTCCAGTATAAAGTTGCCATTTCCCCCTTAATTAATAAATTAATAATTAATAAATCTCTTACAGGAGATATTTTGAAACTACGCAATAAAGAAGATTTAGGATAGCTTACAAATGAATTAAAAAGCTCTATCAATAATAAAATTTTACTGGCTCTATCCAAATGCCGTAACAGTGTTATATTAGATAGTTATAGGCAGATCACAGTCGACATTTAAATACCGTTCTAATACCATGGATCTGATTTTCTAAAATAACATTAACATGTGTATCTGTTATGAAGGGAATAGTTGCTCACTGTGAAAAACTGGATATAAAAGCCATCCATATTTCCACCCAGAAAAACAACACTAACATGTCAGTGCTGTCTCATTGTATAACCATTTTCATTAATTTCTCCAGTATTTATTAATGTCCATTATAAATAACATTATATTATCTTTGTGGACAAATCTTTGTCTGGATTTCTGATCATTTTCTTAAGGGTGTTTTCCTAAGACTGGAATTTCCAGGTCAAGCGGTAATACCATTTTCATGGCTCCTGTTGTTTATTGCCAAATTGCCTTCTGGAACCTGAAATCAGTTCATCTGCTAGCAGTATAGCATGTTATCTGAACCACTGTAACCATGGATAAGATTTTAACTTTTAAAAGGAACGAGTGGTCAGTGAGCATCTGCTGCGTGCCCAGGACGAGCAGAGCTTCCCACTACCATCAACTGTTACTTGTTTTCACAATTTATTTTAGGTCAGCCTAGATTTTTCAGGGTTTAAAAGCAATCTGAAAAGTGAGGTCGACCTTAGTAAGAGCTCACTAAAACACCCGTGATTGCTTTCTAAAAGGAATGGTGTCTGGAGGAGGCCTAAGCCTGGCACTTGAAAGAGTGAAGCACTCGTCGGCTGCCGAGCGGTTTTAAACTGGGTAGAATCAGAGCAACCAGGAACACGGGGGAAAGCTGCGTAGGCTGATGGGGGCGGGAGGGATTATCTCATAGGTCTTTCTGGCCTCTGAGTCTAAGTATTCAGTCACTTCAGGCACGGTGCAGTTCATGCCTCAGTGCTGTTTCTCAGAATAAATACATTACTTCTTTCATCTAGAAGCTCATTTTCTGCATGAGGGTACGTAACAGTACTACATCCTGTGAGGACTATTTTGATTTTCCTCTTATGTCAGATATTCCTGCTCTTTATCAGTGGTTGGGAGGCAATGAGGACTCTGTATGATTACCAGAAGATAAGAAGACATAGGCTGAGGCACAATTAGCAAGCAATTTTAACAATGTTCAGGTAACCAAAGAAATGCAAACGAACCAACACAATACCTACTAAAAGTGCAAAAATATTGAAAACCACAGTACCCCCCAATGCTAAGAAGAGTGTGGTAACCCGGCCCACTGCCAGCAATAGTGTAAATAAGTACAACCCATTTGGAAAGCAATTTGGCAATGTTTCAAGAGTCATCAAAGGCCTATACCATCTAACTCAGTAATTACACGCCTAAGAATGTACAAAGCTCTATGCTTAAGGAAGCTCACTGCATTATTATATGGTGAAAAACCTGAAATAGTTGAAATGCTTATCAGACGGGGGGAAGGTCATTACATAAATTATGGTTTAGGAACTCAATGGAGTAATAATATACAGACCTCAGGACTCTGGGCAATGTGTTAATTAAAACAAGCAAAATAAATGTACTTTATGGTTGCAATTAAGTATGTAAAGGGATCAAGATGCAGATGTAAACACTTAATTTGTTAAGATCGTGGAACAGTGATTTCTTCTTTGTGTTTCGTTATCACAATGTCTGTGTTCTTAAACTTCCAATATGACTGCTTAGACAAAAACAGCTCCACACGGCGCCCCACGGCGGGCTTACATTTTCCATGCTTCTTCCACAGTGCGTCTCCTCTCAATTATCTCCCTCCGCAGCTTTACCATCTCCCTTTGAATCTCCTCCTCCTCTTTTTTGGCCTCCAGAGCCTTCTTTTTCTTCTCTTCCTGCACCAAATACTGAGCCTCCAAGAAGACCGATTTTTTCAGGGTCTTTTCCATTCTCTGGCGCTCCAGTTCTTTCTCACGTCTCATGCGATTTTCTTTCACCTTACAGAGGACACAATGAGGGTGAGATGCAGCCTTTCAAGTAGGAAAGGATACGGAAAAGCTTAGAATACATTTTCAAGTTCACTATAGGCCCAGTTTGAAACATTCTGGCCCAGAAGCTCACTGTTCATTGGAAGAATAGGAAGAATTCATTTGTTTACTTGGGTAAGAGCCAATACAAAAGTCTAGATGAAGTCAGGTAAGGGGGCTCCCAGCACTCTGGGAATGATCTGCGCCATGGAAAAGCTGAGAATCTACTGGGTTGGATGCCAAGTTCTGGATTCTTACTTGGTAATGATTTTCCACTCCTAAAATTTTCCAAGGTGTACACTACTGCTCTTTATTTAGGCTCTATGGGCACGCCGATTATAATTTAAGAAAGAATATGGATATTTTGGGGAGGCTACATCATGAAAGATGCAACAGTGATTTACTGCCACGAGGAACACAACACTACTCATTCTGATCGTTATTTAAATGTATCAGTGATTCTGGCTCATATTTGGAAATCTAAACCATGACTTTCACAGATATTTCTAAATAAGCACAATCAAATTTTCAAATCTATTAATTCTCTGGAGGCTTTCCGAGCTATGAATTAAGGAGTACTCCTTTACCTCCCTCTTCACTTACCTTTACCCTTATCTTACTCTCCACTTATGATAAGACTTCTAGATATTGGCAGTCTCTTATTGAACCTTCTCTCCTCCTTTTTATCATGAACCAAACTTGGATCATACTTCTACCCCTTTTCCTAACATCCTCAGTGCTGATTAGGCACACTTAATACTTTAAGGCAATCAGAAATTCAGGGTTATAAAAAGACAACATACAATGTATAGACATTCATTCTAGTTCAGTCTTAGTTCTGGACATGTGGAAAAGACTTGGTCATTCTGATTTCCTGAAGCTCCCCTACAAAGAGTTGAGACGCATCTTTTTCCTATAACCCACTATTTATCCCCTTTGAAGAAAAGAAAGTTCCCATATGCCTTTCTAATTCAAAACAGCTGAACTAGATTTAATTCAGATCTGTCCTCCCTTTCAAATTATAATCACAAAATGAGTGAATTTTTCAGTTGTCTGGAAAAGAATTATCATTATAACATTCACTAGAATATTCATGATATTAATATTTTGATGTCACAGTTCAAAAATCAAATTCAAGCAAAACCAATCTACATATTTATAATAGTACTATATACAAACTAATAAAGTTTAGTTCACCACTCCATTGTTCAAAATCAATTATTCCTTTTTTGGTTTTCTTAAATAAATTGTTTCCTGTCCTCAGTTTATGAGCATTATTTTTCTTCTGAAGTTCTTATATTTTATTTTTATTCTTTCTAACCAAACCACAGATGGCACTCTTTTTCATAATAAAGCCTAAGTCTTTATTTAAGCTTATTAAATGTGCTACACAAAGATTGCTTCCTGTTACCCATTTTAATTTTGTTTTTCCCTCCCACCTGCTTATGTCTCATCTCCATGGTAAGACGAGGATCCTTCTGCTGCTGCTTGTCTTGGTTTCCATTCATTCCAAGATCTTCCAACATTCCAGAATCCACCACTTTTTTATGGAGCAGATGGTCTATAAATTTTTGAACGGTGGTACTTTCCTCTTCTTCCTCCAAATAGCCACACAACTCTGGGGGAGACAGAGCAACAACAACAAAAAAGGGAAAATTTTAAAAAAATTTAGTATAATTTCCATATTTATATAAATAATCCTGGTATAATAAAAATACGAAGCTGTGAGTGTTCAATAAATAGTAACTGATAATGCCAATTGGATGAGTATAGCCCTCAGCAATTAACTACCTTCAAGTGAGAGGAAAAACAATTCCACTCATAAGGAATCATCCTCACCCAAGTCACTAAAGACTCCTTCACTGCCAAATGTAAACGATACTACTTCAGTCTAAACATCCTTGGAGACTCCATTGTGTTTTTTTTAAATGGCTTTATTGAGGTATAACTGACATACAATACACTGTAAATATTTAAAGTCTACCATAAGTTTTGACATATACATCTACCAGTAAAACCATCGCTATAATCAAGATAAAGAACATGTCTGTCAGCTCCAAAAGGGTCCTCATGCTGATTTGCAATCTCCTCCTCCCACTCCTCCCCATGTTCTCGGTCTTATCCCAGGCAACCACAGATCTGCTTTCTCTCAGTATAAATTAATTTACATTTTCTAGAATTTCTTATCAATTAAATCATACACTATGTACTCTTTTTTTGGGGTCAGGCTTCTTTTACTCAACATAATTATTTCTGAGATTCATCATGTTGTTGTGTCAATAGTTTATCACTTTTTATTGCTGATTAGTATTCCACTGTATGGGTATACCATAATTTGTTCATTCATTCATGGATAGACATTTGGGCTGTTTCCAGATTTTGGCTATGACAAATAAAGTTGTTATAAACATTTGTGTACAAGTTTTTGTATGAACGTATGCTTTCTTTTCTCTTGGAAAAATGCCTAGGAGTGGAATGGCTGGATCATAGAAGTATCTGTTTAACTTTTACAAAAACTGTCAAACAGTTTTCCAAAGTGGTTACAAAATTTTATATTCTCACCAGCAGCATAGGAGTGTTCCAGTTCCTCTGATCCTCACCAATCCTTAGTATGCTCAGTCTTTGGATATAGGCCATTTTGATAGGTATGTAGTGGTTACTCAAGGTAGTTTTAATTTGCCTTTTCTCAACGACTAATGATATGAACATTTTCCCTGCTGATGTTTAGTTCCATACATTATTGAGAATAGGGTATGAGGTCTCCAAATGATTTGGACAATTGTGCAATTACCTATTTCTCCCTTCGACTTTGTCAGTTTTTGCTTCATGTATTTTGGGACTTTTTTTTTTTAAAGATTTTATTTATTTGAAAGAGAGAGAGATAGAGAGAACATGAGAGGGGAAGGGGCAGAAGGAGAGGGAGAAGCAGCCTCCCCATTGAGCAGGGAGCCTGACACAGGACTTGGTCCCAGGACCCCGAAATTATGACCTGAGCTGAAGGCAGACACTTAACCAACAGAGCCACACAGGTACCCCTATATTGAGGCTCCTTTGTTAGGTGTACGTATGTTTATACTTGTTATGTTTTCTTGATAGCTGACCCTTTATCATTATAAAATGCCTGTCTTTGTTCCTAGTAACAATTTTTTATGTTAAAGTCTATTTTTTTCTGATATTAGTAAGCTGCTCTCTCTTTTGGTTACTGATTGCATGGTATATCTTTTCCCATCTTTTTACTTTCAATCTATTTGTATCTTTGGATTTAAATTGTGTCTCCTGTAGACAGCATATAGTTACATCATATTTTAAAAATCATTCTGCCAATCTTTGTCTTTTAATTGGAATATTTAATCCACTTACATTAGATGTAATTCCTGATAAGGTACGACTTATGTTTGTCATTTTGGTATTCGTTTTCTGTATGTCTTCTCTAAATGCCCTTTGTCAGGTTGAGGAATTTATCTTCCATTACTAGTTTGCTGAGCATTTTTATCAGGAATGGATGTTAGATTTTGTCAAGTACTTTTTCCGTGTCTATTGAGATAATTACATGTTAATCAATATTTTTGGTAAACATTCTTTTTGAATGGCTACATAATAGGAATGTTTTAATCTAAAAAAAAAGAAAACAAAAAACTATAAGCATAAGATGAGTGAGGCTTGGTATGATACTAGATGATAATTGCCAATCTAAGAAATATAACTAGATCTATTAGCACCATATGAAAGGAGTAATAGTTTCACTATATTCCATATATGCTTCAGAATAAACATACAGTATAGAAATGCCTCACTTTAATAATGACATTAATAAATTAGAAAACTTCTAGAAGGAGGCAACCAGCATGATAAGATTAAGAAACAATGTGATATAAAGAATTGTTGTGAGAACTGGTATATTTAAGCTAGGAACACTGAAGTATATGAGAGATCACATATGATTATATCACCTGCAAACAAACAAACAAACAAACAAACAAACAAACAAAAACAACAATACTTTTCTTGGGAAAAGGAACACGGTATTATTTTCTCTTGTACTAAAGGGTTATGGAGGTCAGCCTCCTAATTCTCCCTGGAGAGAATGTATAAAGCCTAGAGCCCCACAACAGCTGAATGGGCTCCTCCTATCCTGAGAGATGTGCTAGCAGAGATTATCCCATGTGAGGGATACTACAGAAGGATCTCTATCTGAGGGGGTGAAGAGGGGAGATCAGACTAGGTGATCTTGAAGGATTCCTCTAACTTTAAGAGCTCATGACATTGTGATTCCTGGGCTGGGGATTTCATAGATTTTGTAGAGTCCTAAACGAGGGGAGTGCTGCCAGGTGAGTTACCAAGGGCGTATGTGTGAGTTACACATGAGAAGATGCCACTACGCTGAGGAAAAAAATTCCAAATTCTGAGTACATTTGAGGAACCCTCACTCACTAGTTCTGTGTACAAGTAGTAAACTCTTTTATAAATATAAAATGTTAATATAGCCCCAAAGTAAAGAGTCATCCAGCAATATATGGGAAGAGATATTCAAAGAGCATTAATTGCTATTATAATCATAAGAAGAATTACAAATGGAATATTTTAATTTAAAAAACACCATGAACATACTGAGGATATAGAGAAGTAATTTAAATTGAACCAAGAAAAATTAAAGCCAATTATAAAACTAAGCAAATCACAGAAAAGTCAAATAATACATCATTTATTATTTAAAATAATTAAAAGACTTCTTAGATACATTCATTAGATATTAAAGCTTAAAACAATCAAATACGTTTTTACCATCAAACTTGTCAAATTTCAAATGATCACTGGCTTCCGGCACAGGGAGGATACTTGACACAGTGTCTTCAGCATCGTCTTCACCATCACTTGCTAGTTCTTGCTTAAGTTTGGTGTCTAACCAGTCACTGACCAGCTCCTGAGCTATCAATAAAACAAAAAAATCTTTTTAATATTCCTATTACTTCAGAGACTTTTTTCATTCACTGTTTTCATTCCCTCAGTAAATACTGAGCATCTGTCATGTGTCAGGTACTGGGCCAGATGCTGGGAAAACAGTAACAAACAAAACAGGACAAATAAAACCTATCACCGATGAAGTTTACATTCGAATTGGAGAAGAGAGGCAATAAGTAAATCGGAAAAACAGCTGGCAAAGGAGAAACGGTGTGCAAGAAATGGAAGGTAGGTATTGATAGTTTTAAATTGCGGGTTCAAAGAAAGCCTCATTGAGAAGACATCTGGGCAAAGAAGGAAAGAAAATGAGGGAGTGAGCCATATGGGCATGTAAGGAAATATTATTCCATGCAGAGGGAAAGCAATTGCAAAGGCCCTAAGGAAGAGAATGTCCAGAGTGTTGGAGAAGTAGCAAGGAGGCAGTGTGGCTAGAAAGGAGTGAGTGAAGGGGGACTAACAGGAGATAAAGTAAAGAGGTAACGTGGGGATCAGATTTAGAGCAGTGGTTCTAGATCAGGGACGATCTTGCCCCCCAGTGGACATCTGGCAATGTCTGGAGCCATTTTTGATTATCATAACAGGGATAAATGATACTAGCATCTAGCAGGCAGAGGCCACATATGCTGCTAAACATTCAACAATGCACAGGATAGCCCCCGCCCCAAAGATAATTCTCTGCTATATCATCAACAGTGCTGAGGTTGAAAATCCCTGGCACACGAGCAGGGGACACCAACTGGGAGACAAATGCAATAATCCAGGAAAGAAGTGATAGTAGCCTGGACCTGGAGAAGAAGTATTAAAAATGGTCCAATTTTAGAAAGTATTGTTTTGAGGTGGAATTGACAGGACTTGCTGATGTAGTGGATATGGGAAACGAGAGAAAGAAGTCTACAAGGTTTCTGGCCTAAGCAACTGAAAAAATGGAGATGCCATTTATTGAGACAGGAAAGGCCGCGGGAGAAGCAGGTTTGGAGGGAAGACGAGGAATTCAGTTTTAAACTAGTTGGGTTTGAAATACTTAGGAGACATACAAACAAGAATGTCAAACAGGTACTGGCTATACCACTCTGGATTTCTGGGGAGAGGTCCAAGCTAAAGAAATAAATGTGGGTGTTGTCAGCATATGGATAGAATTTAGAGCCACAGAAATGGATGCAAGCACCAAAAGAGGAAGATGGATAGAGGACTGGTTCCAGAAATAAGCCCTAAAGAACTCCCATATTTAGGGGTTGAAGAGATAAGACAGAACCAGAAAAGCAGATTAGGAAGGAAAGGTCATTGAGGTAGGAGGAAAATCAAATAGTGTGATATCCTGGAAGCCAACTTCTATTTGAATTTCTTTCTTAGTGATATACAGAAAATCTTCTTATATAGGTATGAGAGAAAATGTCTACTTTAGCAATACCTTCATCACTATCATCATTATCAAACAGCTCTATGGGTAGGCATAGGGGTTTCAAAGAGGAAAAGTATACATTTCAGCCCTGTCTCCATCATTGTTACCATGATCACATAGCTCTGAGGGAATGGAATGTTTCTTACGTTAAGTGAGGCCAAAAGGCGTTTAATATAGAGAATGCAGGACATATAAAATAGAAGACAATGAATCAAGATAGTAGAAACCAAGTGTAAAAAGTATACTAGCAACAAATATTATTGGCTTTCAGAGGAAGGTAGAGAAAGGGGACAGCTATTTACTGAGTAACCCTGTGTAAAATAATTCAGACATTTATACATATAATAATTTATATGTAGAATAATTCAGATCTACTAAATGCCATTCATTGGTAAATAGGGGTTTGCTATGAAGTGCCCCAAAAGAACAAAGAAAGGGAACTGCCCTTGGAGGGTTCAACTGCAGGAACATCTCCCATTGGATGAGAGGCTCTAAGGCTACTTTAAGGCAGAGTTTCTCAAAGTATGTTCCTCAGAACATTGGTTCTTTTGAATATTAATAGATGATCGATGAGAGGAGAAAAAGGATATAAACCTTTGAAAACCATGTTCTGTTCATACACTAGTACTTTCTAATGTGTATCACTAATTCTTCAGGATATGAATATGGATTTCAGGATAAAAAGAATTTCAAGGTATAGGAAGCTTGGGAATTGGGGTAAGTAAACATTATTTTTTAGACAGCATGACTTCTCAGAAACTTTAAGAGGTTAAAGTATATTGTGTTCCCACGAGTGAGTTGGGAGAGGGGGTGGACAAGATGTAGCCTTGCCAATTTCTGAACCAATCTCCTTTCTCCACCTCCAATTCTACCAACCACCCAAGCCCAAGGGCCTTCACTGCTCACCCAGACCGCTGTGCCGCCCTCTCACTGATATCCCTCTTCCCTCCTTTTCTCCCCTATGATCCACTTTTCAAATATCTAAAATATTGTTCTGTTGTACCTCTGATTAATATCCTTCAATGATGTCTTAGCATAGTCAGAATAATCTAAATTCTTTTCCCAGGCCCATAGGCTCTATATAATAAACCTTCTGCTCACTCCTCAGGCTCATCTCCATTGGGAAGTTCCAGCCACACTGGTCTTCCTTCAGCTCCTGAAGCACACCAAGCTCATCTGTACTTTAACTCTCGATGCTCCCTTCCCCTCTGTCTGGGATGCCCTTCCTCCATTACTGCTTAGCTGGCTCCTTCTTATTATTCAGGTCCAAACTTGAGTGCTTGATCATTACCTAATAATTTTAAGTTTTCTTTATTCTCACACTAGAATGTATACCCCATGAAAGCAAGGGCTTTGCCTCACTTGTTCAAAACCTCTTCCTCCAGTACCTAAAATAGTACCTGGCACAGAGTAATAATTTTATACATACATATATATATGTGTATATATATATACATTTTAATTATAAACATGTACGTTTTTATTATATATACTTATAAATGCAATTATACATGTAAATAATTTTATATATATAAATATTTGAATAAAGACATACTATGAATAAATGGAGACATAAATAATCCAAAAGGAAGCTGGCTTCTAGGATATGGCCACTGTGACTTTCCTTTTACCTCTGTGGCCTCTCCTTTCCAGTCTTTGCTGGCTCCTTCTGATCTCTTCCTCCCTAAATGCTGGAGTTCCCAAGAGTATCAGAAATTAAAATACTAAATTCCAGAGGAGTAAATGTTTTGGGGAGGTAGGAAGGTAGATCAGTTTTAGACTCTCTTCATAAAGAATAAAGCGGATTTACAAACTAATGGTCAAATGATCTCATTTTTTTTAAATAAAAATTTTTTTTATTATGTTATGTTAGTCACCATACAGTACATCTCCAGTTTTTGATGTAGTGTTCTATGATTCATTACTTGCATATAACACCCAGTGCACCATGCAATATGTGCCCTCCTTACTACCCATCACTGGCCTATCCCATCCCCTGCCCCGAAGCCCTCAGTTTGTTTCCCAGAGTCCATAGTCTCTCGTGGTTCATTCCCCCCCTTTCTTCTGTTACCCCCTCTTTCTTCTTCCCTTTCTTCTCCTACCGATCTTCCTACTTCTTATGCTCCATAAATGAGTGACACCATATGATAATTGTCTTTCTCTGCTTGAGTTATTTCGCTTAGCATTATCCAAATGGTCTCATAATACTAGATCAAGCGGCCATGCTGCCCTCCACGTCACGGGACGGACACCTTCACCACTCACCAGTCAGCTGCATCATGATCAAACTGCCTCTGGATGTGGTTCCATTTCGGGAGACAAAATGGGCCTTAAAAATATAGCCTTACTTGTAATATTGGAATTCACTCCGGAATAGATAGTTTCAGGGAGGGAGAGAGACACAAAACTTAAGAGCAAGAGAAAGAAAAGTTTCCATTCTGTACTCTGAAATGCATTATAGGTTATGCTTTAATTAGCTATCTTCTAAAGAACTGTTACCATTGAAGCAAAAAAATGTATTCTCTTACCTTCTGCATAGACTTCATCATGATCCTCTACTTGCTCAGATGTTTCCAAATCTATGATTTGGCTCCAAAGCCTTCTGGACAAATTGGAATTTGTAGCAGAAAATGCTTTTGAAACTGCAAATTCTGAGGCTTTCTCCACCTTCTTCAGTATCGCAGGAAAAAAAAAAGCCCATTAAGATGACAACAACTTTGTTGAGGACTAAAGAATTTTTCTCCCACTCAAGAAACTGATTTTCTACCACCTACTAAGATACCTCCACAGTTCCATTTTTAAAGGAACTCTGAGGCTTAAACACCCCAAATAATTTCATTTTTTAAACACGAAATTAACTGCAATATTTTACCAAATTTTAACATGTATTCACAATGTTTATTTTTGAACAAAGGCTTATTTAGACTTTAGATTACTTTTGTTTAGAGCATTAGTGACGGGATCCTGACACGTGGATATTTTATTTTAAATAAAAAATACAATGTTTCATTAGCTCCCGAAGCCACTAGGATCTGCATACGGCTATGCGGCAGAGGAAGAGCAGCTACACTTCCTCAAACTCCTATCCCTGGAACGAACCTCCCATCATACATTCAGCAATAGGCTCAATAAAACTGGGATAGAGTCGCTGATAGTCATCCAGAATGTTTTAAATCCACAGTAAAAACATGGCCCAATTCACGGGATTGGTGGAGGTGGGCAAATGGTGTTGGCACTCTGGTTTACCTACACAATATAAAAGAACTTCTTTTACAGTTAAATCCCTGACTTTCTCCCTCCCCACAAACCTGCCTTCCTCCACATCTGCTGTGTTCCCAGGCTTCCAACCAAGGTGACAATGCCACTTTTTCAGTTCTCAGGATGAAAACCTTGGAGTCCTTGAATCTATTCTCTCCCTCTTACCCCATAACCAATCTGTCAGGAAATCTGTTGACTCTATTTTCAAAATACATCCAGGATCTGACCCCTTCTTGTCACCTCTACTGCTATCACCTGGTTCACGGCACAATTTCCTGACAGGTTTTCTGTGATAGTCTCCCACCACAGCAGACAGTCCCTCTGAAATGAAAGCTATACATAACTGCGCTCAAAACCTTTTCATGGTTTGCTGTTTCACTCAGAATAAAAATCGAAGTCCTTACCATGTGCTTCAAGGTCCTGCACCATCAGGCCCTTGTGAGCTCTCTAATCTTCTCCTCTGCTACATCCCACTGCTCACTGGACTTCAGCCACACTGACCTTGTGCATTCCTTCTCAAATATGCCAAGCACAGTCCCACCTCAGGGCCTTTGTGCTTACTTCCCCTCTGCTGGACTGCTCTCCCTCCATAGCCATACAATTCTTTCCCTTGACGCCTCATGCCTTTACCCAAATGTCACCTTCATAGTAAGGCTTTCTTGAACTACCCTACATGAAACTGTAACTACCCTCCTCACGGCACTCCCTATTCCCCTTCTCTGCTCTGACTTTCTCTATAGCACTTAGGACCTTATAACATCTTCTACATATATTGTCTCCCCTTAGTAGAATGTGAGCTGGCATGTTTGTCCTCTTCATGTGTGAAACCCCCAGTACCTATAACAGCACTTGGCATATAACAGGCACCCCAAAAATAAATGTTTGTTAGAAAATGAATACATGTAAAATTATTTTATTATTTTATTATATTTTTTAAAGATTTATTTATTTGAGAGAGAGTGAGCATGAGCGGGGGAAGGGGAGAGGAAGAGGGAGACAAGCAGACTCCCCACTCAGCAGGGAGCCTGACTCGGGACTCAATCCCAGGACCCCGAGATCACGACCTGAGCGAAAATCGAAAGTTGGACACTCAACCAAATGAGCCACCCAGGTGCCCCTAAAATTTATTTTAAAAAGCCGTACTTTTCCACAGTTTATATTGCTGCCTGACCTATTTTGAAAATGATTTTTCCCCTTGACCTTCACGGAGAGACTGGTAGGTCTTCTGCCAAAACTTGCCAGGGGCTGAACCTTCTCAATTCTCAAGGGTTTCACGCATTAAGTTTGAATTAGAAACAGAGGAATAAATTTGAAAAGCTAAGGGTAATTTGAAAAAGATGTAGAAAACAGAACACACAGGAAAAGATATGAATCAGAAGAAAACATGATCTAATCAGAGTTAGAATAAAGAAAATATCATTCACTCTTTATGAGGTCACTCCGGAGAGATCTGTCTTCCACATTTTTTCTTGGCCTCTGATATGCCCAAATTTATGATGGTTGATATGCCATTTATTGGATGGTCACAATATGCTTGGCACATTGTCCTTCCCTTTAAGGTTTTAAAATTCTAAGACAGCAAGATGAATTTCACATATATCGTGTATGTGTATGCTATATACGTATATATGTCAATAAGTACAAATAAATAGATCAACTTTCAGTTTTTAAACCAACATTCACAAACAAAAAATAAGCAAAAACAGGATTGTAGACTTAGTTCCCCAGGCTATGAGTGAAAGAAAGAACTCTGTATGATAGGTCATCTCACCTGAATTGGAATTGGTACAGATTCTTAACAAAGGAAGTACAGAGAGCTTGAACATAGGGGAAGACTGATTTGGGCACTCAAGAAGGACACAGGCTGGTACTTACAAGGAAGGGCGTAAGGAGAAACGTTTGCTTGGCTCTCACAAAGCAGGTGTTTGGGATATCACTTAAAATGAAGATTTTGGTTGAAAAAAATACTAGATATTAAGGATTAGAAATAATCTCTGTATTTCCTTGTTTAAAATAGTACGTCCTTACCATTTCATTCAAAATAAATATGTGAGAGAGAGAAGAGGTCTATCTTAAATTATATATCAAGAAAACAAAGTGTCAATTTAACAACTTATTCTTTAAACAAGTTGATTGAGGACTGAAGGCTAGCCCTGGTCCCACTACCTTAGTGGACATTGAGGGGAAAGCAAAACTAAAAGCGACCAAAGAGTTCACTTTTATCTACCTACCTACCATCTACCTATTTACTGCATCATGTGCCATGTATGCAAGACACAACTCAGGTACAGTTCTAAAGGAACACAGGGTGATTAGAAAGAAACCCCAAATACCTTCAAAAGTTTCCTACTTAGTAACTGTGTTACACGTAAATATATAATTTGTAAAGGAACCATCTTAGTTATTCCCATGATCTTATGAATGCTCAATAAGAGCTCCTCACATCTCATGACACACATCAATCCCATTGTCCACTCAACGGCAGGAACAGCGGCTACAATGTACTCCTTCTTTCCTCAAGGCTGGGAGGTACAAGCACAAGTTTCCTAAAACACCCTCAAGTGCAAACTGCATGTTTATATATAATAGTTTTGGGAGGAATATATTTTTGAAAGTGTCCAATTCTTTTTAATAAAATCACTCTGTCTACAAGCAAATGCTGGATGTGGTCTCTGTTGTGTATGAATGCCAACATAATTGCAAGAAAAAGTATTACAAGATGGGTAGGTGGTTGAGCTGGGTGAAGGGAAGTTGTTCACTGGGAGGGGCATCTCAAGCTGAGCATTAAGGGAAAGATCTGGATTGGCCTCCCAGAGAGGAATGGTATTCCTGGCTTGGGGGATCAGTGTGAGTCAAAGTGAAGGGAAGACAGAGGCGGAAGGAGACTGGCCTGACAAGAGTCACAGAGAGTATCAGCAAAGGGGCTGTTACAGATAGATTGATATTACAGCTAGATTGACAGAGGGCCTTAAATGCCCATCTGGTATTTACAGTTTTATCAGATGGCACACAGAATCCCTGAAAGTTCAAGGATAGAGAATCAATGAAAATGTTTAGAAAGCTTAAGTGTCAAAGTAACAGAATGCACAGGAGTAAAAAGATGAGTCAGTCTATCAAATCAGGATAAGGATAAATTATAAATCATGGCGAATTGTTGCATTTTGGTTGAGCTGCCCCAGAACTCATAGTTCTACTCAAGTATCTGCCTGATTCTAAGTGACTTCAGTATCCCTGAGGAAGACTCACCAACATTTCAGCCTCAAGGTTTGCTTGATCTCCTGTATTCCAACAGCCTTTCCCGAAATCATACATCTGCAACCCACTGACGTGGTCATCCTGAACCATATCATATGGAATTTTCCATTGTTCAACCCCAAAGCTGATACCCGCCCCCCCCCCCCGCCAACATCAGCCTCTGTCCATCTCCCTCTTTTGCCCCCCCCTCCTCCACTACATTGTTGTTGCACCTAACCATGTCCTTCGTCACCATAGGCCTCCTCCTCCCAACCTAGGAGTCCTTTAAAGAGTCCCCTCCTTCCTAGTCTGCATGGATATTCAGCTACTCTCTTACATAAGCCTCAGATCACTTGTAGCTTTGCCTCTCCAGTGAAAACTTTCAAGCCCAGGTCAATCTGATCTACCAATTTTTGGTGCCACATAAGATTTTGGTTACCTGCTTCAGCCAAGTCCCCAGTGCTGCCCCAGTGATCTCTTCTGTTCTGAAGAAAGCCCTTTCTCAACCTTCACTATGCTCCACACACTTTCCATATTCTCCCCCTTCTGCCATGTAACAAGGTCTAAGCTGATTTTGAGAGGGTGGTGCACTCAAGGGGATCTGCAAGTCTTAGGTTCAGAAGTCCTTTTTAGGACACCACCAGAGTTGGGATACATTAGGGAACAAAATCAGAAAAGAAGACAGGAGTGAACAGAAAAGTAGTAGGAGAAGCAAGAGAAAACAGGGTTATAAAAAGATAATGAAGGAGAAGATTCGTAGAATAAAAAAAAGTGGTAACTATATTAAAAGAAACTTACAAAGTTTGAGGATGAAGAGAACAGTGGATTTGATCAGGAAGTCATTTATGACAACTGTTTCTGTGGAGTGGTGAGAAACAGAAACAGGAGGAAAATTACTGTAGACACCAGAGGATAATAAAAATGCAAGGGCAAGGAGTCTAGGCTATACGCTCAAAGACACTGGATAAGAAGAAGATGTTGTACCATAATCAGAATGGACTGCAAGGTCAAGTAAGGACTTACTGATTTTTTTTTTTTTTAGATGGGAGCTTTGAGGGCATAATGGAGACAGAGCTACCGCAGAAATTTTAGAGGAATGATAATAGGAATGATAAAAATCTAACCGGTCAAGCTGTCTGACAAATGCATAAAGACAGAGCAGAATTTTATTACTCTCTTTCACTGATATTCCCCCCGCCCCCCAGCAGAGGAGACAGTAACTAAATGTACAGTTGAGCCCTGCAGGGGCTTGGCACTGCGACACTCAGCACGGACACGGCTTAGTAGGAGGCTGAGGAGTGGGCTTCCCAGCGGCTGGCCTCCACAACAGCAGATCCATTTTAGTGGTGTTCTAAGTCAGACCCGTAGGAGCCAGAAAGCCTTCTCTGGCCCATCTATATTAGCGTCCCCCACCATATGCTTCTATGACATCCTTAATTCTCCCAACGGTTTTAAGTTAAGTTGTTTAATCTCCACCGGACTATAAACTCTGGGAAGGCAGGGATGATACCTGCCCCAAGCACGGTTTTATCTTCAGTGTTCAACAGAGTGGACTAGTACTTAGAAGGTACTTAATAAATACTGGCTGGATAAATAAATAGTTAACAGTGATTACATCTGGTCTCGGTTCCATCTGGAACTTATAATGCCTGTCAATTTAGATAAGTAATAGCTCTTCAAAATACTACCAGGCAGAATGATATTTTCCCAGGAAAATGCTGCATGATTTTGAAACATATGCTGCACAAATGAATTGAGCATGGCAAGTTGCCAAACTGACACTCAGAGGCATGCACCTGAAGTAGTTTAATAGTACTTTCAACTTAAATGGTACTTGGACTCAAAAATACATATCTCAGGCCTGGAAAAGAGCTCAGAAAGTTATCTAATTCAATCCCCCCCTCACAGAATGCTCAAACATATTCTTCATTAGTCCTAACATTAAGTGGCCATTTAGAATCCACTTGAATACTTCCATTGATAGAAAATACATCTCTTTATGAGAATGCCTACTCCATTTTTGGATCCCGCCAGTTATTAGAAAATTCTTATGATGTATGCACAGCTTTCACTTAATGCTCTGGTCCCACAGATCAATGTAACTACAGTACAGGCTTTCCAATATCTGAGGAAGGCCACCACATCCTCTCTTATAGCTTCTCCTCCCCTGTTCCTTTAGTCCTCTTCATGGGATCCTTACAGCATTTGAAAGAGCATGTCAAGGGGTACCTGGGAGGCTCAGTCAGTTAAGCATCTGCCTTCAGCTCAGGTCATGATCATGGAGTCCCAGCATCAGATCAAGCCCCAGTGTCGGGCTCCCTGCTTCTCCCTCTGCCCCTCCCCCTGATTGTGCTCTGTGTCTCTCCCTCTCTCAAATAAATAAATAAAATCTTAAAAAAAAAAAAAAAGAGCATGTCTATACCCATTTTCTTGTCATTCATATTTTCATGAGAAGTAACAGAATAATGAAAAAAAAATACTAAGGAATATAAAGCTAAAGTAACACAGTTACATGAGAATAGAAATAGCAAAATGTGCAAAATGGAGATCTATCAGTATTCCTTTTCATCAGATTATGTCTGACTCTTAACTTTCTATTTTAACTGTGCAATATCTTTACCTTCATCCAGTGTTCCACACTGTCAGGGTCAAAGGCAGGCTGTAGATAATATATACAGAATATTAATACATAGCAATAACTTTATCGACTTTGCCATTTTAATCTATCCTTCTGATTAAAGCATATGGAAGTGTCCTTTTTCTTTCCCCAAGCCATTTCATGAGCAAGTTCAGCAAGAACACACAATGATGGTCAGAGGAAGAAACATAAAGCATTCTCTGGGACATCTTCTGTCTGTTTTTATCTCCTGCCTAAGCCCACCTGGAGATTCTAATTAAATTGGTCTGGAATAGGGCCCAGGTGTCAGTATTATTATTATTTTTTTTAAAGCTCTCCAGAGGGACATCTGGGTGGCTCAGTTGGTTAAGCAGCCAGCTCTTGATTTTGGCTCAGGTCATGATCTCCGGGTCCTGGGATCGAGACCCATGTCGGTCTCTGTGCTCAGCAGGGAATCCACTTGTCTCTCTCCCTCTGCTCCTCCTCTCCTACTCCCCAATAAATATCTTAAATAAAATAATATCTTAAAAAAATAAAGCTCTCCAAGAGCCAAAATAGAGGAATGCTAGATATATTCCTTATAAAAAAAACTCAAGCAAGCACTGTTTAATGAGCCAGATTATTCATATATCATGGAAGCAAATCTGCTTGGAGAAGGGTATGCCCCTTTCCTCAGGTCCCTCTTTTCAAGAATAACCTGTAGCAAGGGGCTTTCTATCTTACCTACAGCAGGAATATTGTTTGGTCCAATAATAACTGGTGGGGGGGGTGGCGGTGGGAGGATGTGGTGGGGGATAATCAATCTTCTGTCTTACAAAGCAGAAAATGAAGTAAAGATCACATATATTTCTAGTCAGGTCAGTCAGATATTAATCTGAAATTAGAAATCAATAGGACACCTCCTTTCTTCACTCTGTAATTCTCAGAAGCTCATAGAATTTCCTCTAACAGTCACTTAACAAATAGAGGTATTTGCTTTGCTAATAATTCAGGTGGGTCGTTAATGAAGGTAATATCTAAACTAGCATACTGTCACATGGAGGAAGGAAAGGTATAATACTCTCTTTCACTTACATAACACTTCACCTTCAAAGCACCTTAAGATAACTAATTAATGCAGCTGTACTGCTGAATAATTTTGTCACTGCAACAAAGAAAGAGCTGATCCTATTAAAACACAACTGAACTTCAAGAAGCTCTTGTGCTTATTCCTTTTTATCTTCTAGGCAGTAACAAGGAGCACTAGCAGCAAAAAATCCTTCCTTTTGGAGTCTTAAGATAACTGTCCCAAATTTTTACCTTTCATCATCAAGTCTATACCCATAACCTATTTGGGATCCAATCTACTGTGGAGCTAGCACATTACAATAGGTACAGACTCTGTTTCCAACTCTCTCTAGTGCTCCTAGCTACACCCTCTGGTATCTGGGGCAAGATATTCACCAAGTGGAATATGTCCAGTGCATTATTTAGCAGGTATATTTAGAATAAACTGCAAGCACAATTGCCTAGAGCCCTAAGTATGCCACATGTCTGTAGAATTTTTTTTTTTAAGAAAGTGTAACTTAAGGGTGAAAACAGCTGGTGAAACTCCTCTGGAGCTGGAAGCTGAGAAGCCACTCCATTTTGGTACTGTCACTTACATTTAAAGCATTTATTTTTGTGACTGTTAAAAAGGTAATCTGTGGAAAGCGCACACCGTGTGACTGTAACTTTGCACATGACATTTATGTATGTTTCAAGTTTAAAATAGGGTTATCAGTTTTCCATGTCTGGATGCTAAGGCATCAAAGGAGGTAACGGATATAAAAAGGAAATGTTTGTTGAATTCAAAAAAATTCAAATGAATCAAGTACTGATATGTCTAATATCCACTTGCATTCCTGAGTTCATTTTTGATACTTTATGAAAACTTAGAAGGGGAGGAATATGAGGCAGAGGACTTAACACGAACATCTTCCCTCTCCAATAACGATCTCAAATTTAGAAAGCATAGAAAGAAAGAAAGAAAGAAAGAAAGAAAGAAAGAAAGAAAGAGAAAGAAAGAAAAAGAAAGAAAGAAAAAGAAAGAAATGTGCGGTAACTTCCCTAAAATGGGGGGGGGGGGCGGTGGGAATGGGAGACGAGGGAGCTCGAGAATTCTCTTCACTGGGATGGGCACTACCAGATCTCTCCTGTTTAAGAAGATGGAAACACTTCTTTCACGATACTGCCCACCAAAGCCATAAGGTATCCAGACCCCAAAGTTCGTACGCCTCCTTCCCCGGGGTAATGCTGGCTCCAGGGCAGTCCAGGCAAGGGGGAACCACGTAAGGATGCCCCTTGGGGAAGAGGGAGGTAGCGCAGCCCAGCCGGCTGGACTCGGGGCCGGTCCCCGCCCCCCAGAGTTCCCGATTGGGATGGATCACCTTGGCACTCGGCTTCCTTGTAAATTGTTTCCAGCGACTCGGCCCCGTCCTCTTTCTTGAGGAGGAGGACCTTTCCTGGGGCGCCAGCAGCATTTTCCAGGTTCAGGGCCGGACCACCGCAAAGCTTGAACGACCACTCCGCAGCCGAGGCTTCTTCGGGGTCATCCTGGGAGTTGTAGTTCCTCCGGCCGCCAGGAAGGCAGGTGTGGGGCGCCGCCGAACCACCACTCCCAGGAGGCTTTGCGCAGGCGGATCGGGTTAGCTCAGTAACCCATAGCAACCGCTGCGATCCTGGGGCCTTGCAGTCACCAAAGCTCGCTTTGATATTACCTTGCCTATTGCTGGCGCCCTGTGATGACGCAGTGCTCCCTGATTGGCTCTGCAGCGGAGGCGGTGGTTTAGGGGGCCGAGAATTCTGTAAGCCGGACACGTGGTAGCGAACTACGAGGAGTTTGAGGGGTCTCTAGGCCAAAAGAAGTTGCGAGGTGTGCAGGTAAGTGCCTCCTTTTCCTGTTAGAATGGGGGCTACCACGGGTGGATGAGTTGCGTCGCGCCCAGACGCGTACTCGTTGTGTTGCAGTAACTGTAGTTGTACTCGTGACATGTTTCTCTTTCCCTTTTCTGGCTCTCCTGGTCGATCTTGGCTTCTCTAAGTCCAAATTCTCCCAAATCGTGTAAGCTTCACTGCATCTCAGAGAGAGAAGGGCCTCCTCTCCACCAGCCTCTGCCCAAGAATCAGGCTCTTAGCCGGAAGTGTTTTCTGGACTGCACAGGATACTTAGGAGGGTTGGGCCGATCTCCAATCCTTGAGCTAAGGGCTCCGCGAGGTCTGAGGCCAGTGGAGGGGGCCCGTGGAGTGAAGAAAAATCGTCCTTATCGACTGAACTTAGATGTTCCTGGAGGCAGTACTTTCTAGGATACGTGGGTTTGTAAGGCAGGGTAGTGGTTTACAGTGGGAGCTTTGAACCCAGCTTTGTGGCTGTATGACCTGAGGAAACTTTAATAACGTGGACCCTGGATTTACTCAACCTAAATCTGGGAATGTTGTAACGAAGAAAAATCAGTGTAAACATAGCGCTTTGCCAGGAAACATAAACTAAACTAGACTTGAGGTTGGTGAAAATGAGATCAGGGAATTTGTGTCTTCATCCTATTGCATAGATCATAGGACCTGCTCTGTAACTTGAGTGTCCATCAGAAGGGTGATGGTTGAGTAAATTGTGTCACATCCAATTTATGTAATATCATGAAGTAGTTACTTTAAAAGGGTAAGTTCTGTGTCTCTTCTTCAGGAAAGATATCCATTTCCTCCTGGGAAAAAGCACATTGTAGAGAAGTGCATACAGTGTGGTATGTTTCCATTTTTAATTAAAAAAAAAAATCCCCTCCCATATAGGAGTATGTTTAAATGTTTGTATGAGTATGGAGAAATGTTGTAGAGGCTGGGAGGATGGATAGAGGCAGAGAAGGAAAATAAGGGAAACAAGAAGAAAAGCAACAACACTATAGCAAAATGGAAAATATGATTATAAAATTGTGTCTTAACATTACAGTTAATATGTAAACATTGCATATGTGTATGGACAAGATGGGACTTCTAATAGGCTATTGGTCTATTAGAATACAACCTCTAAAGCCAGACTTCCGTGATTTAAGTCCTGGCTCTGCCACTTCGCAGACAGTGACTCTATTACCCTCCATTTTCTCATGTGTAAAATGCACTTAATAATAGCATCTGTCTTTCGAGGTCGATATGATGATACATTTTAGCAGGGTTAATACGTAAAAGACACTAAATGCCCAATAAATGTTAGTTGCTACTATTGTCAATATGTGAAATTGTTGACTTATATTGTGATCACTGACGTATTTAGGTTTACTTCTACCATCTTATTTTGTATTTTCTATATTTGATGTGCTTTTCGGTCTCTTTTCCTCTTTCTTGCCTTTTATCGTATTAACCAGTTTTTCTTTATCATCCCGCATCCCTCAGCAACGGTTTCAGAAATTATGCATTCTGTCATTAATCTTTTAATGGTTACTTTAAGATTTTTGACACACGTACTTAACAGTTGGACACGATTCATTATCTCTCTCGCCCTCCCAAATAGGGTAAGGATTTTCGAATATTCTACCTCTGAATAGTCTCTGTCTCATCTTCTGTTATTATTTTCTAGAATTTTAAAGTCTATCATTTCTGTGTCTTTCTGAGTCAGCTCAGTGCACCATATTGTTTAGAAGTCCTTCAGACTTTTTTCTATGCACGTACAAACATTGTAGTGTGTGTGTGTACGCATGTGTTTATAAATATGTATAGTTTTTCTTTCACAAAAAAATGTGCTCACCTAAGCTTCTTCTTTTCCCTTAACATATTACAGTCTTGACAGTCTGTAGAGAATTCATCTAAAAAACATTTAGAAATGCCTTCTTCTGAGGGAATGCTGGGGAGGCGGGGCGGGGCATGGTGGCGCTGGGAGTGTTAGGACAGGTACAATGCTACCAGAGGTTCAGGGAATCTGTTAGCCCTCCTGAAGGCATACATCCATTGACAGCTTATCACTTGCCCTTAAATTGATAAAGTTTTTTCCATGAACCATTTCCAGGTGGTTTTTTAAAATGGTTTTTCCTTAAGACTTACCCAGGAACTCCGTTTGTAAAAGTGAAGTGTGAATGTATATTTTGAAAAGCGTAACACCGCAGATCTTAGAAGTTACCTATGGTGCGTGACCCACAGGGGAGAGGGTGATGACGAAGGCAAATAAAAGTCAGTTGATATTTTGGAGACTTATGGTTTGTTTCTTGAGAAATTTGCTTGGTTTCGATTATATCCTTCCCACAGCAAGTTTTTAAAAAACGTGTACGTGAGTATGCATTTGTGTGTATTTATGTTTACATTACTCCGTAATAAAAAACTCGTATTTGAGCCCTTAGAAAATGGGTGCACTTATGAAAATTACCATAAACAGAAAGGTGAATGGGGAAAGGGAAGTGTGGTTCTTCTAACTCTGGGCAAGGTTGCATTTTTTTTAATGTTGATTTCCAGCTATTTTTGAATGAAATGAATATTTGTATTCATTCTCATGATACAGAGAATCACTGACAATAGCAGTTTATCTATTACAATACTTTTTCTTAAATGCAGCCATCTACTTTTCCTTGTTTGCTTTTTTCTTTGGTGACACGTTAATTTATCATCATTAGGATGGGACTCTTAAGAAGCCCAAACAGTGGATGTGAGGACATAGCATCAGAGTCCTGCACTGCAGAGAGAGCCAAGTGGATATTCCTCTCTAGCTGACCTAGTGGGTTCAGTATACTAAGCTGAGGATTTTGAATTTTATCTTTAAAAATATGGGTATTAGGGGCGCCTGGGTGGCACAGCGGTTAAGCGTCTGCCTTCGGCTCAGGGCGTTATCCCGGCTTTATGGGATCGAGCCCCACAGCAGGCTCCTCTGCTATGAGCCTGCTTCTTCCTCTCCCACTCCCCATGCTTGTGTTCCCTCTCTCTCTGGCTGTCTCTGTCTTTGTCGAATGAATAAATAAAATCTTTAAAAAAAAAATATGGGGATTAAACTTTTGTGCATTGTATCACAAGAGAACCTATCTCCTCATCTAAGAACATGGTGGCCAGTATCTTCTAGAGCTCCCAAGGACCTAATGACAGACCTTGGGTTAAGAATGAAGAAATCGGGGTGCTGGGTGGCTCAGTTGTTAAGCATCTGCCTTCGGCTCAGGGCGTGATCCCAGCATTCTGGGATTGAGCCCCGCATCAGGCTCCTCCGCTGGGAGCCTGCTTCTTCCTCTGCCACTCCCCCTGCTTGTGTTCCCTCTCTTGCTGGCTGTCTCTCTCTATGTGTCAAATAAATAAATAAATCTTTAAAAAAAAAAAAGAATGAAGAAGTCTGTTTCTTCAGTTGGGGGAACAGTGGGAAAGGGAGATAAGAGAAAATGCTTTCAAAATTGAGTGGATGATTAATCACATTTGAAACTCTTCTGTTAGAAGATGGGGACTCCTGGAAGGTGTTCATAACCTTCCACAAGCATAGGTCTAAGAGGTCCCCAACAGAAAGCTAAGTCTTGGAAGCCAAGAGTCTGGGCTTCCAGATCTAGCTGCTGCTTCCCTCTTGGAGAGTCCCTGTGTTTAACCTAGGGGAATCTGACTTTGGTTGTATCTGACTTTGGTTGTATTAGAGAACCAGTGGGTTTCCTTTCAGTTATCTTTACGTATCTAATCATTACTTACCCTTCCTATTCCAGATAAGGTGCTCACATGGCATTTGGATTCCTGTGTGGTACCCTATAGGGCATGAATACAGTAATTGGTCCTCCTTCCTTTTTTGGTTCTCAGATTAAATAATGTGCATTCTGATTTTGTTGTTCCTTCTTCAAGATTGATTTGTTTGAGCCTGATCTGTCCATCAGGTGATCTGTGGATGGACCTGTGCTAGGTGTATGGACAAGAGGGTGGATCTGTGCTAGGTGTATGGACAAGATCAGCCTCCAGGGCTTGCTACATAAAAGGACCAGGGGCTAGTCCACCAAGATCCCTGATAAAAAGTAATACAGAATTGCTTGTGAATTTCATGGATTCTCTATGTGGTTTCTTACTTCCATTTGGACACTATATAAGAACAAATTGGAAAATAATCTCACCTCTCAGAGATAATCTCTATATTTTAATGTATGTTTTTCCATATAGTTTAATAAACACCAGAATGCTGTTTTGGAACCTGCTTTCTTTACTTAACAACGTATTGGGAGAAATTGCTATGTTGCCTAGTATTCTTTCAAATTGGAGATAGGAAAAATAGATCAAATCAGTAATCAGTATGGCCTAAGCAGCGTGACCTTCTATATACATTTTCTTTTCTTTTTTTTTTTTTTTAAAGATTTTATTTTATTTATTCGACAGAGAGAGAGACAGCCAGCGAGAGAGGAAACACAAGCAGGGGGAGTGGGAGAGGAAGAAGCAGGCTCATAGCGGAGGAGCCTGATGTGGGGCTCGATCCCAGAACGCCGGGATCACGCCCTGAGCCGAAGGCAGGCGCTTAACCGCTGTGCCACCCAGGCGCCCCCTATATACATTTTCAAGGCTGAAAGCTAGTGTTTGGCAAAAGAGTGCACACTCTTTCTGTGATTAGTCCTTACTCCTGTCCTTCCATTTGTTTGATTTTCATCAGTGCAGACAAAAATTCAATGACTGAATTTAAATGTGGTTGATGTCATCATTTTGCTCTGGGCCTTTGGGGAAAGTTATCTTATTCTCTCTGTGTCTTCTCCCATTTCCTTTTTCCTGATATCTAAAACAATTGTAGACTGGAAATAGGAATAAACATGTTGTCCTTCATCATCGTGTAAGTTACTTTCCTTGTAAAATGCTTAGCCTTTAGATGTCATGGAGCTCCTGAATTGACTGTTCTTTTCTTATCAGGACCTAGAGGAGTCTCTTAGAATGAAGCTGAATCTTACCAAGGTAGTTAATGGCTGTCGCCTAGGAAAAATAAAAAGCCTGGGCAAAACAGGGGACCACACCATGGACATTCCAGCCTGCCTTCTGTACACCAAGACCGGCTGTGCCCCACACCTGACCCATCAGACACTGCATACTATCCACGGGCTTCCTGCCATGGCTCAGCTTACACTGTCCTCGTTGTAAGTGTTAGACCCGATCACTTAAGTGTCAACTCTGGAAGCAGCTCAGATAAGTTAATAAGGCGCAGTAAAGAGAAAGACTTTTTTGATTATATGCACAAAATTTACAGATTTTTAGAATGAACTCAGGAGATGTCAAGTGTTAGACATCATCTGGCCCTAATCTGGAAGCCATAGGCCAGACCTACATTTCAGAGCTGCTTCACTCTTCCTCTGATCCAACTGTGCCAGGATGGTGGCCCTCATTGCCACCACTCCCAGAGGTGATAGGGCAGGAAATGCTCTGTGAGAACTAAACTTGGACTCTAGAGGCAGTCTTCATGCCCCAGCCTCAAATGTTTCCCTGTATCTGCACACGTACTTGTAGGTTATGAAAACAAAACTAATGGAGTTAGAGCATTTTATGTAATGTACGTACTGACTTCATGCTTAATTGAAGAACCCGCTGTATGATGAAATAACTCTGCAAATAATAGTGATTTTAAAGGGGAGAGGGGAGGAAGAAAATCCGGGCATTTGGAAGCAGTTGATCTTTGCGTTTCTGTTCTCACAGAACTACTTGTAAATGGAAGACCTGTACTCTGGCTGAAGAACACAGCCTAATGAGTCGGGACTCTTGAATAATGGTGTATTTTGTTGTTCAAGACTACGTTTACCGTCACATAGCTTGTTTGGGTGCAGAGAAGTGGGTTTCAGTGTTGCATAGAGTGTCTGTAGAATGATTCATTATTATGTGTTTTTCTGTTTTGCTTACAGGGCAGAACACCATGAAGTGTTAGCAGAATATAAGGAAGGGATTGGAAAGTTTATAGGTAAAGATTAAGTTATTTGTGGTTGCCTTGTGATACATTAATATATAAAAGTTTGGAGGTGCTATTGACTGATCTTTCATTCATACATTTATTAATTTAATGAGCATTTACTGGGCATCTAAGAACTACCCATTGGGGATTCAAAGATGAGTAGGAACAGTTGCTTCCCCGGTGGAACGCAGAGCCTGTCTGGAATAAAGATAAATAGGTAATTCGAGTAGGATGCAGTGACCATGTTTGCAGGGTTAGGAATATGCACATGTACCAGGAGAGCCCAGAGGGAGGAGCACGTAACTTGCTGTGGGGCTCATGTGGACAGAGGTCAGACTAAGGGAAGGATTCTTGAGAGAGGGAGGAAGAAGGGGTATCTCATCTGAGTCAAGGAAAAAGAGGACTTAGCCAGGTCCGGAGGTGGGTGCGGTGGTGGTGGTAGACAGGTGAGGGCAGACATCCCAGGCACAGAACAAAGACCCAGAAGTAAGAGATTGCATGGGACATACCTAAGATCCAAAGCAGTCTAGCCATGTTTGAGCCTAAAACATAAAGCAGAAGGTGAAGTGTTTATCTATAGCTGTATTCTGGTATGTTAATATTATCTTTCGTTCCAGAAATAGGATTTTATATGCAGATGCATGTGTCCATTTGTTTATAGGAAAAGCTTTGCAGTAGCAGCTTGAGAATCCATTCTTCTGTAGACCACTTTCTCCTGAACTTTCTCCCAATATCTAAGACTCACCTAAGTGAATGAAAATTCTGTTTCCATTGGTTATTCAGTCCTCTGCTTCTGTGGGGAATTGCATGGTGACTTGTTGGTCACAAGGCCCTGTTTTTAAGTAGAGGGATTTACGTAATGTTTTCCTTGGACTGAATCCAATTTTAAAACCAGCTTTAAAGTATATAAGCATATAATTAAGTGAAAATAGCTTAAAAAGCTTTCTAGAGATAACTGTAATAATAGAAATTATTGAAAAATAGGTGGTGAACTGCAGGGTCGTTTTTTGTTTTTATTTTTTGCTTGCTTTGTTTTCTGGGTCTTTTCAGTGAAATCCTTTTTTTTTTTCTTAATGAAAATGTAGGGTAGCATAGGAAATTTAAGCACATATGGTTTAGTAAGCACTTTTTTTTATTTTTTTTATATGACTATATTTTTGACTAAAGAACCTAAGAAATTGTCATCTTGAGTCAATGAAACTTACTGAGAATTCGATCCATTTTCAGTATCCTGCAGCTTCCCTGTAATTCTGCCCCTAGGTGCCATGGTGTGGGATAGCTTTATTATTAATGAGATTACCTTTTGACCATATCATTTTGTCTTTCCAGTAGCTAGGTCCTTTGAATGGTACCTAGAATGAACATACTTGATACTTTATTTTTCTTCAAAATGAATCAAGTAGAGTCAAAATGCCACTAAACACTTTTATTGTATTTCATACTTTAAGATACACTTTTCCTTTGTAGTAACTCAGTCATTAGACGTGAACCTTTAATTCTTTTTTCAGATGAGTAGGTTTTAAAGGTAATCTTTTCATTCATGTTGCTGGGCCTCTTGTAATTCTAAGATCGGGTATGAACAGTTTACTACGTCTAGAGATACTTTATCCACAGTACACATATGAAGCTGCTGTCTGTTACAACACAGTGTAATTGGTGATGTAAGTGCTTTCAGGAGGTCTGTTTTATGTTTACACAGGCATGCCAGAATCGCTCTTGTACTGTTCCCTGCATGATCCAGTCAGCCCCTGCCCAGCCGGTTACGTAACAAACAAGGTGTGTTCTCAGAAGGGCCTCTAAGGCTGCAGCTTTGTCCCAGAAAGTTAGCCTATTGTATCCTTCCAGTTCTAGATCCCACTGCCTGGGATGCTAGCCCGTTCCCTACCCCTTTATACCTTCTTATGTCAATGGATATAGTGGGATGAGTGGTTTATAGGAATTAGAGTAGGGCTGCCTGCAGATGGGGTTAAGGTAAGGAATATATTCTCAGCATTTTCATTGTTAGGGATGAAGGAGGGTCAAGTACATGGCAAAAAAAGAAATTGCTATGATGGTAGAAAGCAATAGTTTTTTTATGCCGTGCTTTATTTGCAGTTTTAACCACCTCAGGAAGTGCTAGGAAAGTTGCTGATGAGTGTTATCACATGTATAACTATATATAGTGGAGTCTCAGTGTAATCCTGCTTGCTTTTAGAACAGCATTTGCAAAGGCTGGGTGCACAGCCAGAGATTTTAGCTAGTGAAGAGCAGTATCAAAAGGAACTGTGTTAAAAGTTTCCACCTGAGACATGGCACATTGAGGACTTCGTGCTGGCGAGGCCTCCGTATGTGCTGCTACTTTACAAATGCACCTGCTTTTCCTGCACCCACTATACTGATGTCAATGATATCTATTAATCTTACCTAAGATAAGTATTTTAGATTATTCTTCTGCTTTAAACTTTTTTATTTTGTAATTTTAATCCAAAAGTGAATATTTTTACCTCTGTTACGTACCCCATTTGTAAGGGAGAGACGATTCATTTAAACAGTGTTCTTAAGCCTTAGGCCAGAATAAAAAGACTCTATGTGGCTTCCCCATTTATGCCCTTGTCAATCTCTTCTAAGAAGAAAGATACGATAGGGGAAGGAGTAACCAAAGAAGGAACATTACAAAGAGAAGCTTACGTCCTGTCTGACTTCCTTATGTCTGTATCTAACTCATCCAGTAGACACTTACTAACCTTCAATAATGTGCGAGGCCCTAGACTAGGCTTTTGGGGCACAAACATGAATTGGGATACTCTAGTCGGACAACTATACAATGGTGTGATAAGTACTATCGTTTCTATAAAAGAAATAAGTACAAATTGCTGTAAGAGCTTAGAAGAGTGAGTGATGGATTATGCCTAGATAGTTTTGGGGGCACAATAGAGTAGATGATATTTGAACTTTGTCTTGAAGGATGCATGGTCTTTTACCAGGCAAAGAAGTAGGGGGAGGGCATTCAGCAAAAAGGAACAGTGTGATGGAAGACACCATGCATGGGGTAGGGTCTCGGAGAATGGAAGACTGGGCTGGAAAGGTATAACAAAGAATTTTGGGGGCTAGCTCAGAAGCTGGCTGTGCGGCCACTGATGGATTCTCTATGAGCTATAAGGTGCTCGGAGAATTGGAATGTAGTACAGGAAGCTGCTTCTACCTACCGTGTCTAAGATAATGAAATAACACCATCTCTCTATTTGTAAAGAAGAATTAAATTCGGTATTGCTTTATCATTTTACTATTTCCTTTTGATTTGCATTTTACTCTTGCTGATTCCTCATCATTTTGTTCCATGGCAGTCTGTGTCTGTGTGGGGTCTTGGGGGACGAGTGGAAATGACTGCTTCCAAGTTCATGGCAATTCAGCAGGCCCTTCAGCCAGACTGGTTCCAGTGTCTCTCAGATGGAGAGGCGTCTTTCGAGGAAGCAACTTCCATGAAAAGAGCCAGAAAGTCTGTTGATCGGTCGCTTCGATTCCTGGATAATTGTGTACGGCTGCAGGAAGAGTCAGAGGTAAGGCTGCACTGCCCACCACTCCTTTCTGTTGGAAACTCTCGCTTACTGACGTTCCATACTTACTGACGTTCCATACTACTGCTTTCTCTTCTCCTCCTCCTGCTTCTCTGCTTCTCACTTCCTGGTATCTTTTACTGTCCTATTTTCTTTTCCTGAACCATCAGTATTCTAACTGTCTAGAATTCTTAGGCTCTCTTTTCACCCCGTTCTGGATGTTTTCCCTGGGCAGCCTCCCCTGGGATTCAGTTGTTGAGTAATTCCGAAATTGCGTGGGTAATCAAGCTCACTCTGCTCAGCTTCAGAATTATATAAAGTGGACTTCATCTGGGCTCTACTAGAGTATCCCTCACATGCACCTCAAACTCAGTATCTGATCTCCTCAAACCTATTCTTTTCCTCTCTTAGTTCACAGCAGCCACCAAGGTCCTCAACCCAGATGTTTGAGTCTTTCAAGACTCCTTTTTAAAAAAACTTCATTTAAAATCAATTAACATATAATGTATTCCTAGTTTCTGAGGTAGAGTTTAGTGATTCATCAGTTGCATATAATACATAGTGCTCATTACATCACATGCCCTCCTTAATGCCCATCACTCAGTTACACCATCCCCCCATCTCCCCTCCAGCAACCCTCAGTTTGTTTCCTATAGTTAAGAGTCCCTTATGTTTTATCTCCCTCCCTGATTTCATCTTACTTTATTTTTTCCTCCCTTCCCCTATGTTCATCTGTTTTGTTTCTTAAATTCCACATTCAAGCCTCCTCTTAATACCCAATTTAATATCCAGTTGTTTGCTCCTTCTAGATTCCATCTCCCTAAATGTATCTAGGATCTGCTCCCACCTCCCCATCTTTCTTATCACCACCTTGAGGCATAATAACCTCATCATTTCTTATGTAGACATTACCTTTTAATTATTCTGTCTCTTCTCCTTTCCATTCAATCCATCTTCAGCCCTGCTATCTGAGAGATCTTCATAAAACACAAATAGGAGCCCATATCCACTTCCCTAAGAAAATTTAATGACTGTTTCAACTCTTACGTGACATGGGCAGGCTGCTGTGACCTGGCCTCCGCCAACTCCGCCAGCTCAGTGCCGACTGCTTTCTCCTGTGGCTGTGGCCCTTCTGAGTCACCCGCAGTTCCCTAAGGTATTACCCTATTCCATTCTGCTGAGGCTGTACGCGGACTTCCTTCCAGACTGTTTCTTTTTTTCCTTATCTCCAGCTATACTGCTTCTCTTGCTTCCAGATCCAGCTCATTCCATTCATCGTTCTAGGGAACTGTCCCTGATCCTTCCAGGAAGTTCTGTTCATCCTTTGCCACTCCTTTAATTTGTATGTGGCTCTGTTACAGCCCCAGTCATATCGTAGTGCGATGATTTCTCTATGTGTTTGTCTTTATTAGATTATGACCTCCTTAAACTCAATTTCTGAGTGTCCTTTTTGTATCTCCGTCGTGTAGCAGAATATCTGCCATAAGTAAGCCCTCAGTAAATGCTTGCTAGTGGTGGCTGGTTATGACGGGGTGGGGAGGATGACGCTGTGGCGGTGGATCCGAGATCCTGGTAGGAGAGTGAATGAAGCTGAGAAAGGATGCAGTCTCTAGGAGAGAGCAGAGCTGGTGAGAGAAGAGAAGGTGCGACTGGAGGGGACAGTTCTGTGTTGAGATCACTTACATGGAGTAGTCCTGGGCAGTGGTTAGGTCCCACTGTGGCAAAGTGCGTTCAGGTTGAGGAACGTTGTTATTTTGAGTGTACCAATAAAAAACATAATTGGCTGATAAAGTTAGTAGACATAAAATGATTAGAGGAAACGTAGTTGTCACGCTGAATGGAACTCTCAGTATCTGCAGTAAGGGTTCAGCGTGGGGACATTGCCGTGGGTCCTAATTGTTAGTGTTGCTCACTAGCAATTGTTTTGAGCCAGTAATTATCCTCGTAGGATGAGTAGTGTTTACGTGAGTAGAAAGGAGGACAGGGAGTGTGACAGCATGATTATTAGAACAGCCGGATGAGCCTCAAGTCCCTCTTCCATGCTAGTCAGCCTTACCGTTTCACATTACTGCTGTGTGGTGGTCCCTCTTTCTATCCCTGTGATCATAGCTGTTGTCTTGATATGATTATTAGTAGCGTCCCCTTTTACGCTTCCACGTGTCCCATATTTTTTTTTGAAAGAGAACTATTTATTACTTTTACGTGCAGAAAATTCAACGGCTCGCACTTAGCCCAGTTTGGTGGCCAGTTCTTTAGCCTCTGCCTTTTTCAGCTTGGCCATGTGAACCACCGACTTTGGACCCGGGACACTGTCTCCCCAGTGATGGCAGCAGATCTCATCATATCTGTCATTGTAATTGGTTCTAATAGCTTCTAGCAGCTTAGCCCGAGCTCCTTTGTCTTCCAAGTTAACCTGTGTGACTGCAACAGCAGTGCAGGTCTTCCTGTGGACCAGACACTCCAGCCTGGCCTTCCCCTTGATAATGCAGTAGGGAACCCCCATATTATGACACAGCACGGGCTTGAAGACAGTCAGCTGAATGGGATCCACAGCATGTGTGATCACTACCAGCTGAGCCTTCTTGTTTCCCACCAATGTGGTGACCATTCACCCCAGCTGGAAGGACAGGCGGCATCTTAGTGGAGACATTCCCTTTGCTGGCTGCTTTCTTCTCAGCTCAGGCCATAATCTCTGCTTCTTCTCTTGCTTTGTCTCTGGTCTGTATTTGTGGGCCAGCTTAAGTGGTTGAGTAGTTGTTTGGCGGTGCAAGGCCAAGGTCTTGGGTGAACTGGTTAATTGCGGGAGGTACTTTCAGACGTTTATAGAGAAAAGCCCTTTGCCGCTGCAGCTGGATGTAGTAGGGCCATTGGACAAAGCAGGTGAGGTCCCTTTTGGGCTGGATATCCTGTCCAATGCCAGAATTCTTGGGCCTTTCCTCAGGCAGGGGATTGATCACCTTCTTGGCCTCCTGCTTCTTCGTGACAGCAGGGGCCAGGGCCACCTTCTTCCCCTTAGCCTTCTTTCCTTTTGGCATCTTGAGTGGCTGGCGGAGAGAGCACATGTATTCCATTTTAGACAATAAATTAGATGATTATACTTCTTAGTCCACGAACGGGGGTTTCCTAGATAGGGCTGTGCCAGTCACGTAAAAGGGCAGGCCCGTGTAACTACCTGCTTTGTATGTCTGCACACATCTTTCCCTTTTCCTGTGATTTCTTCCTTTTTTACTCACTAGATTTTCTTATGCTGAATGCCCTTGAATACTGAAGCTCCCCAAGGTTCTGGTGTCAGCTTTCTTTTCTTCTCCATATATTTCCTAGGCCAGGGATGGCAAATGGGTTTCATCCCAAGGTGCTTGGAGCTGTGCCTGGGTGCAGCAGGAAGAGAGCATCTGCCAGCCATGTCTGCCGTGGAGAGTGGCAGCGGTGTGCCAGGTGTCCGCTGTTCCAGCCTGGGTAGTCACATTTGTATCACACGTGTCCTCAGTGGCTAATGACCTCCAACTCAGAATGCACAAAACAGAATGATCCTCTTGCCTCACCGACCACTATCTTCCAAGGATTCTCTGTCTTTGCTCTTCCCATCATCTCCCTGGACTTCCAAAAGAGGAGCCAAGAGTCAGCCTAGACTTTTCATCCTCTCCGTGGGCAACTAATTGGTCGTTTGTTGATTACAGCTTCTTTTTTTTTTTTCCTTTTAAAGATTTTAATTTATTTGAGAGAGAGAGAGCCCGTGTGTACGGGGGGGGGCAGTGGGAGGGGAAGATGCAGACTCCCCACTGAGTGGGGAGCCCAGTGTGGGGCTCGGTCCCAGGACCCTGGGATCACGACCTGAGTCCAAGGCAGATGCTTAACCAACTGAGCCACCCAGACACTCTTGTTGATCGTACCTTCTGATGAAGTTTTGGATCCTGTCCCTCCCCTTCACCCACTGCCACTGCCTTAGCCTGGGTCTTCTTCGTTTTTCACTTGAATTACTAAACTTGCCTCCTATGTAGCCTTTAGCCATACTCACTCTTAATTCATTCTCCACACAGCGGCCCAAGTGTTCTTTCTGATTGTGTCCCTCCTGCTTAAACTGAGAAGCAAAATTCTCTCTTCACAGCATTCCAGACTCTCTCCCCATTCCTCTCTTCTACCAGAGAGCCACTATTGATTTGCATTTTTATTTTTTAGTTGCATACACATAGTTTTTACATATGTGCATTACTGTATGGGGTTTTAATTACATGAGTATGATCATATGTTCAGAAATGTGCTTGTTTTTGTTTAGCAATATCTCAAAACTCTTTCTCTGTCAGTGCATATATTGCCATATTTTTAAAACACCTGTGTAGGAAGCCATATTATGAATGTATCATAATTCATGTAAGCCTTTACTCTGTTGATGTAAAGAAGTTGAAGTTGTTGAAGTTGTTTCCAGTTTTACTTATTGTAAACATTTTGTAAGTATACCTTAATGCATATGAATGAATATATTCGTCGGAATGATTCTTAGAAGTGGAATTTAGGACATAAAGATAAAGCATTGGCATTTTGAAAAGTGTTGCCTACTTCCCCTACCAGGAAGCCGAACTAAGTTTTACTCTCTCTAGTTATCAGAGAAAGTCATTTCTCTAACACTTTTACCTCCACAGTGTTGCTATCTGTCTTTTAACTATTTTGTCAGAGTGATGGGCAAAAGTGGTATCTAACTGTTTCCAATTTGTATTTCCTTCCTGGTGAGCGTTAGTTACTCTCCATATGTGTACAGGGCATTGACATTTACTTTTCTGAAGTTCATATTCACATATCTGCCCAGATTTCTATGGGGTTGTCACTTCCATAGAAGATTTGTTAGAGGTTTTCTATGGTGTAAGTACTTGTCTATTCCAATAAGCAGTGAGCTCTCCTTTGCCTTTGTTGAGAGTGTATTTCACTAGAGAAGTTTTGTACTCAAATACGTTAGCCTTTTCTGGTAAGCTTTAGCTTGCTTAGGGAGGCCTTCCTTACTCCAAGATTATAAAAACTTGAACATATCTTTTTGAGACTTGTATAACTCTTTAGTATGTTTAGATTAGAGGGCCATGTGGGATTTATTTTTCAGGATGGTGTGCGGTGTAGTTTTATTTTTTTCCAAACGGATAGTCAGTTATCCCAACCACAGAGTTCTTAAAGTTAAATCTAACGGAGAGACTTGGAGGTAGCCTAAAGCAGGCCTGGATAGTCATTTAAATAAACGAAAACTGATCCTTTTGTCCTTCCCCTCTCATACTTGCTCAGTGTGTGTCTAATTTAACCTAAGCTCAAACATGACTGCATGTATTGATTGCTCCGTTTTCCTCAGTCTTTTCTTACCTATTTGGGTGGCTTTCAAGTTGTGTGTTTTGGAGGCCCTAAAGGTCCTCAGGGAGGAGGGAGCCCCATCCCCCTTTCATGCTTCAATTGTAGAAGCTGCCCTGAGATCTCTTCCATGTGATGTCCATTTAAACAAAGGTCTCCACTACTGGAAACAGTTAAAAGCATTCAGTCCTTTCTCCCTTTAGGTCCTTCAGAAAAGTACCATCATCGGAGTGATTGAAGGTGGAGACGTGATGGAGGAGAGGCTGAGGTCAGCACGAGAGACAGCCAAGCGACCCGTAGGTGGCTTCCTTCTGGATGGCTTTCAAGGGAATCCGGCCACCCTGGAAACTAGACTGTACTTGCTGTCATCAGTCACTGCAGAGCTGCCGGAGGACAAACCAAGGCTAGTGTTCAGTTGGGATGCAGACCACGCCTCCTGGGCCACAGAGCCGGAGTGCGGGTGTTCCGTATTACGCACAGTGTCTACACGGGCACGTCTTTTGATGAACTGATGATGTCCTTTCTGGGCTGAGGCAGACTGGGGGGGGAGTTTCCATCACGGCTGTTGTGCCTTTGATGTCAGAACTAGAGGAAGACAATTGCCATGTGAATTAGTTTATTTGATCCATATAAGTGAGGGCAAGTGTTGTACTGTTTCTACTCATTTTTGTGCCAAATGCAGATTTTGTTTTCTATTCATTATAACACGGTGTCTGGGGACAGGTAGAAAATTATGAGGAACTCTGGCCTTAATCAAGGAAAGTTGAGGACAGATGTGGGGTGCCTGGCAGAATGAACGTGGGCTGTAGTAATAATAAGGACGTTGAAGAAATTCTTAGACTGGAGGCAGGTAGTTAAGTCACTTCGAAATCAAGAGGACTGGCAACACTAATGGGGCTGGTTCTTTCCATAAACACAGGATTCACTATGTAGTAGTGTAGAGAAACGATCTGCAAGATTCAAAGCTCAAAATCCCAAGGTTCTGAGTGCAGCTCATGTCTTATTAGACTACCACATTTTTCTTTTTTTTTCCTTCTCTTTTTTGTTCTAAATCCTTAGTCTTTCATCCAATTTGGTATGAATATTCATGCTTTTTTCCTACAGATCTATTAAGAGGTTTGATTATAGGATGCTGCTTTTTATGCTCCTTGGGCTGTTGGATGGTATATAGTATATGTAAATTTTACCAATTTTAAAAAAATCTAGGTATAACTTGCAATAAAGTGTGTGAATCTTACGTACAGTCTGATGACTTTTTCCATACGTATACAACCCTGGAAACGTCAGCCAGAGCAAGATACTTCCAGCACCCTGGGCAGCACTTGCCTCACAGTTTGAACCTAGCTGTCTGTGTTCATTGCTCCGCATCCTGTGCTGATTTCGTTCCGGTGCAGATAACAATTCAGCACTAGTATTTCTAGTCATTTTCTAGACTTCTTTGAGCTAAGTGCTCACAGATGTCTGTTACTGGATTTGAGAGCTGGGATTGTTTTTACGTGCGTAGAAATGCCAGCTTCAGTTGGAGAGGAGTTCTAAAACATTACGTTAGTTGAAGGAAACTGTACTCAGGAAAACCGGCATATATTTAAGTGTTCTGGTTGTTTAATATTACATAAGCCTTTTTTGGACTTCTCTTAGAAATCAGGGAGTCTGTAAGCTTTTCTCTGCCAGTTCATAAAAGGGACTATGGGTAGAAAAACAAACATAAAAAATAGCAGCCAGCCAGCCAACCGTGATCTAGGGCACCTCCCCCTCTTGCTTTAGTGGCAAAACCTGGTGAAGTGGTCTGATCACTCCCAGAATGCCTTATCAATTACCTCTGAAAATACCATCTCATTCCACCATGCAGACTTTTTATTAATGGAGAAAATAAAAGAAGAATAAAGAGAGTCAAATAGAGTCTCAGATCCGTATGGGCCGAGTTGAAATTCTGAGAGCAAGAGTGGCTTTGTAAATGAACCTATGAAGAATACAGTAGATAAAAAATGTCTTTCTTGAGCCAATTATAAAAAGGAATTCTAGGCAAAATACAGTTAAAACATGGAAAGTGTTTGAGGGGGAAATAAAGCGCACGGCTTTGCACTCTTTAAAACAATTTTTTTAAAAAATTGACGTATAGTTGACATAGCTTTGCAACCTCAAAAAAATCTGTGTAGCGGATGGATAGGCTATAAATACAAAGTTGAAGACTAGGGAGGTTGTTTAGAAGACATGGGTGGGGAAAGGAAACTAAACTTTATTGAACTTCTCTTTGGGACCCAAAACTCCACAATGTGCTTTTTCAAATATCTCCTTAATCTTCACAACAAGTCTGTGAGGTATGTATTACTACTCTTATTTTTAAGATTAAAAAACTAAAACCTGGAATGGTTAAGAAACCTTCCCAAAGTAGCACAGTAAGTAAATAAAGGGCAGAGCTGGGATTCCAGCCCGGCTCTCTCTGCTGCCAAAGCCCTATGTTCTTTTATCATATCTTATTATCTGTTGCCTGCCATGCAACTGTGTTTGGTGTGTTTCATTATTATTACTTTTATTTTTTTTAAAGATTTTATTTATTAGAGCGCACATGAGCAGGGAGAGGGGAGAGAGGGAAGAGTGGGGAGAGGGAGAAGAGGACTCCCTGCTGAGTGTGGAGTCTGACGAGGGGCTCGATCCCAGGATCCTGGGATCGTGACCTGAGCCGAAATCAGATGCTTAACCCACTGAGCCACCCGGGCGCCCTCATTATTACTACATTTACCACCTTCTGGAAAGAGTCTTTACTTCGTTCCTGGCATTGTCCTCACGTCACTGTTCTTAATGTTGTTTTCATAGGCTCATCTGTGGAGTCAGCCGGCCAGATGAGGTGCTCGAGTGTATTGAAAGGGGAGTGGACTTATTTGAGAGTTTTTTCCCTTATCAAGTGACAGAGCGGGGATGTGCCCTGACGTTCAGCTTTGATTACCAACCGAACCCTGAAGAGACATGTAAGTCTTCTGAAGTTAGTCTCTGTGTTACCCTCAAGTTTCTATTTCCTCTCCATTACTGGCCTTGAGTCACAAGCCAGAAATACGTGCGTACTGTAACGCCAGCGTTTGATAAAACTACCACATTTGTTTCTTACCTGTGTGCTCCGGCACGTCGGCCCGCAGAGCCGGGTACTTGGTGCCGTGCCCGTAGCTGCTCAGTATTAGGAGGTGATCTTAGAGTAAGCAGAACCAAGAAAAACAAAACCCTTCTGTTAACAGTCTGAAAAAAGAACATCCAGAGTGAATAGTGATGAAAATCTAAGAACAGAAAACCTTTGAACTACTTAGTAAAAGTTAATTCAGTTTTTCACAAAGGAGTTCTTGTCTGCTTTTTACAAACCCCATGCTATCAAAATACAGGGAATCTCTCACCCCCTCTGATCCTAGTGTCACTTTTCCTTTTTTTGGTTTTTTTTTTTTTAATACACAGAGATGTGAAAGCTAAGATTGCTTTGAAGCACCACCATTTTCTTGTATTGCTTAGTTTCTCAGAAGTCAAGAATATCAGTTTCAGAGTCTGGCACTTGACTGACAGAAGAAAAAAAATTGGGATATGGGCTTTGGGCTGGGGTCCCTTAGAGCATCTACCCAGTTTTTCTGGAGAATGTTACATGCCAGGTGTGCCCTCTGGCTTTCACAGGTGTGATTTCCTTTCCTGCTTCCTGCTGTCCTTTGAACTCTTCCTCTGTCACCGCTGGTCATACATTTAACTCGGGCCAGAGACTTCCTTGAAGATTCATTTTATTCCCCACAAGTTATTAACATTTCATCCAGAAGATGTTAGAGTTTTGTAAATCAACCTAACCATTAACCTAAATATAATTACTTCTGGAAACAAAATAAATCAGATTGGTCAAGTTCTTATATATAGGTCAATTTTGCTGTCCTTTTAACTGACTAGAACATAACGTATATGGATGGAAAAGCATACCACAAACATATGTTCATTTACAAGCTTAATTATTTCCACAAGTACATGGGTAACTGGTAGTCATTCTGTACCATGAATATTCAGAACTTAAGAACCTGATATTGAGTTCTCCGGAACAAACAAATTCCTTTTTGGCTAGAGAAAGCTGTTTCTTTATGATTAGGAAAACTGAAATAGTTCGAACGTTTTCCATTAAAGTGTTATTATTAATCATCTTTGTGTGTGTGTATATGTAGTAAATTAAAGTCTTTTGTCAATTACAAAGTGAAAATTACAAAGGAATAAGTTGCCTAATACAGGAACTAATAAAAGTTCCTCCCAGTGATAAGGATTTTCCGGAAAGCCAGGGCATTATTGTAGTTTACCACGTCAACATGCAAATTCATGGCAGCAAAATTATAACAGCCCGCTGCTCAATGCTCAGGTCACTTCTCTTTTTCCTTTGATCTGGACAAAATTACCTTCTTAGGACTGTCTGTCCATTCTCCTTGGCCATCCCTGAGTTTGTTACTACTCCTCCCCAATAATGCTTCTCTATTTGCCCCTGTTCAAGATAGCTGGCTCTTTGCATAGTAACTGGTGTTTCCCTTATATATCCAGGAATGTTCTTTGTTAGAGTTCAGGGGCACAACTCAAGACCCCATTTAGTTCTGGATAATCTGAGTTCCCTGGAAGGCTAGGGTCCCGATACAGAATACATAAATTAAAACCATATTCTACTTTTAATCTATTTGTAACATAAGCAGTTGCAAAACACGATTAATTCGCATGTATATGATGATGCGACATGACTCTAATATACACACACAATTTTTTTTTCTTTTAAGATTTTATTTATTTATTTGACAGAGAGAGAGACAACCAGCGAGAGAGGGAACACAGGCAGGGGGAGTGGGAGAGGAAGAAGCAGGCTCCCAGCAGAAGAGCCTGATGCGGGCCTCGATCCCAGAACGCCAGGATCACGCCCTGAGCCGAAGGCAGACGCTTAACGACTGAGCCACCCAGGCGCCCCTACACACACAAATTTATCTCTCTCTCTCTCAAACACACGCATACTCTCCCCAGCTGATTTTTTAAAGTCACTCCTTGACAGTATGATTATATATTATGTACCTGTAACCATAGTTTGCTTAGACATTGTTGAATCTCCAAGTTTTGATATTATAGAGAATATGTCAGTGATCATCTTGGTCCATATTACTACTTTTCTTGTGTCATTTCCTTAGGATAAATTCTTATGAGTGGAATTACAAGGTCGAAGAGCATAAAATAGTAACTAAAATAATCTCCCAATGGCCAGTCTTTATCTGATTTTCATTCAAGACTTTTTATTGTTTTGTCCTTCAGTATTACAACAAAATGGGACACAGGAAGAAATAAAATATGTGGCTCACACGAAGAAAATTAAAACGACCAGTTACAACCAAGAAATGACATCATTTGAAATTAATCTGAAGGAAAAAAAGTAAGGTTTTTCTTTTAGATTTTGATTTCTGACTTTTTAATTTCAGTCTCTTTTAAAAGTTTATGTAACTGTTCCCTTTTCAGTTTATGACTTCATAAAATATTTATAGTTGGATATTATTTGGGTCTTCTTAAATTCAGTTCCAGAAGAACTCTTTTTTTCTGCAAATGAATTTGTATACTTTATTTTGTCAGAAAAGTAAGGCTAGATAACTGTTGTTTTAGAGAGCCGTCAGAAAGATTAGACCAAATCCATTGTCTGGTGTCTTTTACTCTTTCCATTTACTTTAAATAATATCAGAGCAAAATAAAGATTTCAAGATAAAAAACAACAAAGTGTTTCAATTCTAAGGAACTTAAGTCATCTTGGTTATATACAGGTTATAAATCTTAAAATATTTCCCTCTGTGGAGAATGAACTAAGAGATCTTATAACTTTGTATTTGACCCAAAGTAGTAATTATTAGTGAACCACTGAGAGGTTTTTCTGTGAGTTTGGTATTCTCACTTTAGTGCTGCGGTATTTCTGGGCTTATGTAAAGGAACATTCTAGGGATTCAGACTTAATTTATATCTATCTAAGAATAGTACAGACTTGAAAATTTATGAAAGAATGTGAAAATCCTAGGTCTAATCTGCATTCTATAGGGGCTTTTTGATTGTAGGTCCGAAATGGTGACGTTTACTACATTCAACATCTTGAAAAATAGCCAAGGAGATTCATTTCTGTTTTTAAAATGCTGGGATAATATAAATGGGTGACTACTAAACTTCCCTCACATTATAGATTTGACTGGAAATTTTAGTTTTCTTTTTTTTTTTTTCTTTTTTAAAGATTTTATTTATTTATGTGACAGAGAGACAGCCAGAGAGAGAGGGAACACAGCAGGGGGAGTGGGAGAGGAAGAAGCAGGCTCCCAACGGAGGAGCCCGATGTGGGACTCGATCCCGGGACGCCAGGATCACGCCCTGAGCCGAAGGCAAACGCTTTAACGACTGCGCTATCCAGGCGCCCCTGGAAATTTTAGTTTTCTTATTGTCAGCACTAGACTTAAAGTTCAGATCTAGCACTACTCATGGCTTAGTGACCTTGGTCAAGTCATTTAACTTCCTTTTTTTTTTTTTTAAAGTAAGCTCCGCACCCAGTATGGGGCTTGAACTCACAACCCTGAGATTGAGAGTTGCATGTTCTACTGACTGGGCCAGCCAGGCGCCCCTTAACTTCTTTTCAATAGCTGATAAAAAGTAATACATATATAGTGCGTATTATGTGCCCAGCAGTGTCCAAATCCTTTGTTTTTTTTTTTAAGATTTTGTTCATTTATTTGACAGAGAGAGAGTGCAGGGGGAATAGCAGGCAGAGGGAGAGGGAGAAGCAGGCTCCCCACTGAGCAGGGAGCACGATGGACCTGAGGCTCGATGCCAGAACCCTGGGATCGTGACCCGAGCTGAAGGCAGACGCCCAACAGACTGAGCCACCCAGGCGCCCCTCCCTGCCTTTTTAAAGATTTTGTTTATTTATTTGACAGAGAGAGAGAATCCTTTGCTATATTAACTCATTTAAATCTTGTAAGATGCTGTTATTATACTTATTACCATTACAGATGAGAAAACAAAGACACAGAGGGAAGTTAAGTGCCTTGCCGAAGTGAGTTGTGAGCCGGGCATTAAACGTAGGCCAGGTAGCTCTGGAGCCCTTTCTTTCGACCCCCTTAGTAGCCTTCATTGGGAAATGACAATAAAAATGCCTGTCTTCAACGGTGGTCGCAGAGATGAAGTGAGAACAGTGTATATCAAAGTGCTCTGCAGTCCACACACACACACACACACACACACACACACACACACACACACGCAAAGCTCTGCAAGTGGAAGGTCGTACCGTGTCTTCTGTACTCGTTCTGGTGGCGAGTGGGAGAAGTGTGTCATGCATCAGAACAGCATTTACTGTCATCGTGTGCCGTTACAGTGTGACTAAGAAAGCTCGGCATGAGGGAGTGAGCCCGTGACTCTTGATGCTCTTGTGTAAGGCTCAGTCCAGGAGGTTGTGTCTGTCGGGGAAGACTCCCGAGTCTCCTGACTTATCGTGCTCTAGGTTAACTTCTCACCACATTGTCATCCTAAGCAGGTGCCCAGCACTACATTTGCCGGGCAGGTTATTGATGATGGGTTATGTACCAGCGGAACAGATAGCCTAGGCTGTGATGTCTTGTATTCCTCGCTTTCTGGACTAGCATTGTAACTTCCTTTCTCAGGTACCAGGAGGACTTTGATCCGCTTGTGAGAGGGTGTTCCTGTTACTGCTGTAAGAATCATACTCGTGCGTACATCCACCATCTGCTGGTGACCAACGAGCTGTTGGCTGGGGTCCTGCTCATGATGCACAACTTTGAACACTATTTTGGATTTTTCCACTCCATCCGGGAAGCACTAAAAAGCGACAGACTGGCACAGTTGAAGGAGCTGATCCGCAGGCAAGCATCTTGAGACCTGGCATCCGCGAGTCTGACTCTTCACGCTGAGCCTGTCCCGCTGTTGGAATGTGGGAAGAAGAGAACAAGGAATGATCTTCGCTTTATCATTTATCTTCGAGGATAAGGTCTGCTCATAAATAAGGAACGTTTGAGCAAACTCTGCCGACTGGAGGCTAAAGAGATTTCTTCTAAAGACTTAAGTGACCCCGACTGATCAGAAAGAATCGAACCATGACCCTTAATATTTCCGTGCTAACTCTTCTAGTCAGTGGAGCTTCGTTTAGTCAAAGACAAAAGCTTTAGCTGCGAAGGGACAGCCCTGAAGCGGGTTGATGAGGTTGTGTGGGTTCGCAGAGCTGGATCAGAGCTTGAAGAGAGATGCTGGGTCACGAGCAGCATGACTTCTGTAGACACGTGACTGTTGACTGCAAAAGGAAGCTGGCTGATTTAAGAGTTTCCTAGTTTTAATCCTCACGTTCTCAGGAGCCGCTTGGACACTTCTGCCTTCCAAGCCGCCTCACCGCTGCGGTCAGTCAGGAAAGGCTCTTGTGACTTGACTAGACTTGCATCTTCATGGAATGTGGGGCTCACACATTGCTCCTGGGATCAGTTGGCCCAGGGCACACGCCTTCATTTGACCACATGATCTTCGTGTGACTTGTCTCCCGAGAGCCCATGCAGTTGCCTGTTAGGAGCCAAAAGTTCGCTAGATGCTTTCGTCTGCTGATGCAGATCCGCAGTGGTCTGCCCTTCAGGCTCATTCATAGTCTAACCACATAGGAACTGTAGCCCCATCACTTGGGGGGTTTCATTCACCATGTGTTCACTAGGATGAGCCCCGGCCTGGCAATTGGAAGCCTGGGTTTCAGTTCTACTCAGTGACACCGGGCAAATCACTTAGCGCCTCCATGCCTATTTGCTCCTCAGCAAACAGGGACAGGCATGGGGGTAGGACTACAGGAACTTCCAAGATTCTAGCTAGCTGTAACGTTGGGGGACCAAAAAGTTTTAGATTACTGTCGTAGCCATCTTGTGTCCTTGTTTACTGATCTCTGTTGGCCTGGTGAAAGATGCAGTGGTGCCGGGAATCAGGTAACAGTGGAGATAGTTGAGAGCCTAGGAAGAGGTTTGGCCTGTGACTTTTGATGTGGTTGGTGAATTGGCATCAGCAGATCCTGAGGCTGGGAAGGCCTTCCTGGATTATCTCTGATTCTATGAGTTTTTTCTGCTTTCACCAAAGGAGTGCCAATCGTGTTGATGGTGTGACAGGTGATTTTTTTTTTTTTTCCTTTGGGCTTTTCTGCATTTGTCATGTTTTCTGTAAGAATATATACACACACAGTTTTTGTAAAAACAACCAAGAAAACCAAAAAAATGCCTTTGTTTTTGTAGGAGCGTGGAACATATTTGTTTTACATTCTTGGGCTATATTTTGCTATTTTTTCATTTCAGTGGGCATTACTGAACATTGTTTTAAATTATTATGTTGTTACTATACTTTTATGTGTTAGGTATCTGTATGTTTTTCTTTTATTGTTGGTTTAAGAATGTCCATGACATTCCTATAATCTCTCCTCCATGAATCGCAAGGGTATTTGTGAAAGATTTTCTGCTCTCAAGGATCTGCTTACTTTGAAATATATTGGACTAGACTTGCTCATATGTTTATATTCCTGTTCAATGCCAAATCCATTGTTGGAGGAGTATTAATATCCCAGAATCCATATAAAATTTATGAGTTTTATTTATGTTCAAAACACTGAATATTCTGCTCAGCATTGTTCATTTTTCTGGGTCTTTTTCTTATTAGCACATTTGAAAAAAATGTTTTTTTTCCATTAATGTAAGTCTATTAAAGTCAATAGCCAATAAACATTTTTAATTAAAAAAATATACTATCTTATTTCCTGTAAATAGTAGTGAGTCTGTTAAGCAAACTATTAAATTTCCATGATACTGGAAATGTTCTCCATTGGAAAGGAATTTTTTTCTACATTTACTTCATCTCTGGTCTTTGTTTTAAGTGCACTCACACTAAATGCAGAATCCAAGGAGATTCAGCAATGTATCTGTTTAAATTATATGTTGTTTAAATTATATGATTAGGGGCCTTAAGGCCATGGTAGCACATAATAAAAATAATAATAACCATAACCTATGGAGAGCATTTTTAAAGTATCAGGCACCTGAGTAAATGCTTTCTTCATACATCTTGACCCTTAGAGCATGGCAAGAGGTGTTGCTATTATTCCTCTGTTAAGAACTGGGTTTCAGGAAGGCTGAGTAGCCTGCCTGAGGGTGTACCAGGAATTTCTGGAAGGTTGAGTGGTCAGCTCCCAAGTTAAACTTCAGCTGCATCTGACTAAAACTGTGCAGTTAAGCATTGCACTAAATAGCTTCTTGTGACTTGCCCCTGGCTTGAAGGGGCTAAGAGAAGGGAGAGAACTAGAAGGGCCACGTGACCCCGAGGCTCAGGGAGCTTCCGGAGCCTCACTGCAGCGTGGCCTGGCTCCCACTCCTGCCATGGAGAAGGGCTGGCGCTGGCCTGGCTCGCCCCCCGTCCCGTGCTGGCCCCCGCAGGTGCTCCACAGGAGGTGCCATTCCGCGTCCCCCACTTCCTCCCGCCCCCGGTCTGAGGACTATAATCCCACCCTGAACGCTGTGGAAAGGTTAGGGTCTGCAGTCAGTTCAAGCTGACTCAGGGACTCCGTGGGAATCTGACGTGTCCTAAATGCCTTGGAGGAGCGCTACTCTATTCTTCTCTGGGAGTAAAGGGAAAAGATTCTTCTAAAATATTTTTTAAGCCGAAGACTTGTGTAATTAAAGCATTTTAATAAAAACTTCAAACAAAGACCATCAAAAGGTCAAGATTGGAGTGTGTAAGCAACGATCTTATCCGGGATGGTTTTTTTCTGTCGCTGCAGCTTGGAGCTCACTGAGAAACCCCAGAGTTAAGTGATGATCCTGTGCCTTCCTGATTAGGAACCGGCTGCTCTCTGCACTTTGATTAGTCTCGCTCGTAGCTGTGGGATTACAGCTTATTAAAACTGGCAGTGCTGCGGAGGGCAGGAGCCGGGAAGGTCAAACTCACATGCTGCGCCAGCCACAAGCCAGGCCCTGCCTTTACCTGAAGGTTTTGTGTAATTGGCATTCGTTTTAATATTCTTTTTCGTTTCTTTCCCTGTTTTTCAATGTTCAGGTCTCATCCTCACTTTACACCTTTTCTCTCCCTTCCTTCTCAGGAGAGTCCCTGATTTATGACCACATAACCCAAAGAACAGTGGACAAAAAAGGAAAGCCAGCCCAGCATAAGCAACGTGAATTAGGGTAACTGTACATCCTCATTGCCTGTAATAGCCCTGGTTTGTGTCTGTGCATCCAGGCGTCATTACAAACAGCACCCTCTTTTACTTTCAAAAGTGCCTTAGTTTGGATGACAAATTATATGGTCACCATGATGAGTGGCAGAGATGGTCCAACCAGAGAGCAGGTGCCTCATGTAAATGGGACAGTCGCTACCCACCTCTCACCACTTGCTGATGTGGGGCCGGTGCCGTCCGATCTTCCAGTCTCTCAGCAAAGCCCCAAATCTGGATTTTCAGAAATCTCACACTTTGTAAACCCTGGTTCAATTTTTAAAAAATACTCTGCTAGCCAAACAAAACCTAGGTGCTCCGAGTTTGCAGCCTCAGGTTTAGAATTTGGAGGGAAAGCTTTGTGACATCTTTAGCATTTTAAATTTTCGCAGTGACTCATCGAAACATACAGAAAAAGCACCTCTGGTTTCTAGTGCCTGCAGCTGGTTACAGAGTCACACATTAAGATATCCCCACGTTGTCCCAGCTCCATGGCACGCTCCCCAGAGAACTCCCAGCACCACTTTAAACCTGCTCAGAGGGTAGAAATGCATCATCCTGTTCAGCCAATTCTATGGAGGAGAACTGGTAGGCCCGGGAAAGGAAGACCGGCAGTCAGTGGGTCTTTCCTCTCCAGGACTTGAAACAGACACATGTTTCTTTCCAGTTACCACTTTGGCTCTCCTACACTTCCCCCATTTTCTGCTGAGCTGTGCCCTTCCGGGGTCAGCAGTGATTTCCCGGTACTCACTTTCCAGTGATCCTTTCTGACTCACAAAACCGGTTGGTACCAGGACATAAGGGCCCCTACTGCACCTCCAACGTTAACAGCAATAGTCCTGGCTGACGCAGTGAGAGCTCAATTGTGGTTTGTCAAGTGAACGAACATTCTTGGAGCGGCCGAGGCCTTCTCTTCGGATTGTAGCCAGCTGAGCACTGGTTAGAAGTGACTCGCACAGCAGTGCGTGGTGGGACCTGGGCTGAATGTCTTGTCAGTGGTGGTTTTATCTCGCCCTACGCCAGGCAGGCTCCCAGTGACCTGGCACATTTTTTTTTCTTCTTTTACTTGGTTCGCTTTCTACCATTAGCATCTCCTAGTGCTGGCCTCAAAGCAATTTCCCCTGCTTTGACAAGAGGAACTCGGAGTGAACTTTGTTTTTGTTCTCCTTCCTCATGATGCACTTTGAGACCAGGCTGAAGCTGCCAAGGAGTTCAAACGCTGCTACGATTCAGAGGGATTAGCACGTCTCTCTGCACACTCTCCCTGATGGTCGCCTCCTTCCCTGAGCCGCTGTCCCCTGCTGTCTGCTCCTTTGTCTGAGAAACACATTTTCTCTTATTATCACCTAGTTCCCTGCCTGTTTCGGATGGCTTCAGCTCGCCTCCTAATGAAATCAAGATGTTGCTATTAATGGTCTTCTCTTTCCTAACAGCTTAGGGTCACTTCCTTTTATTTAGTCCTTTTCCCTTCCCTCCCAAGCCACATACTCATCTCTGCTTCAAATAAAGATTTCCTAACCCTTTCATAACTACTGCTTTACAGCCGCTGCCAATAAGGCACGAGAGGGAGGAGATAAAAGTAAGGGGAGAGAACCCAAAAGGTGGGGGCGGGGGGGCGGGGAGGGATCCTCCAATAATTGAGAAATAGGGCAAGCATCTTCAGGAGGCTTCTTGAGTGAAAAAATTAGGCAACACTCCCCCCCCCCCCGCCCCCAGACTGAACATTATAAGCCCAGTGGTCTGGCGAAGTTTTCCTCTAGTTTTTGCAGATGGAATGGGAAGACGGTTACCCCTCTAAGGAGCTGTCTTCCTTCCAAATAGTTAAAATAATGCTTAGCACCATCCTAGTATCATTTATATAAGTCACAAATCCATTTATAGGATCCGGTGACATAATTGATGTAAGAGTTTTTCAAATCGTGCCCCCCAAAAGTTAAAATATTTACCCCCATAATCCAGCATTTTGCATTCCCTACTTATTTTTATTTTGGTTTGAGAAACTTATATAACATTTCCATCATAATTCCGTTTATCATTCCCCAGGCTAAAGAAAATACAAGCTATGCAAATATACTCAGTTCCCCCACATGGTAATTTACACATCAAAAGAGAAAAAAAGAGAGTGACAGAGTATGTTCAATTTTTTCTTTTTTTACCCTATATCTGATTTTGGTTAGACTCTCCAATTTCATGTTGTTTGAGTAGAAAAGTTGTTTCTAGTCATGTTGAAAAAGTCAGTTCAACTTTAGTTTTCACTTGAACATTCAGCTATTACCCCAAATCCCAAGTGTCAAAAACCAGATTTATTCTCCATCGTCAATCACACTGGTTCTCCACTTCAACTTCCTTGCCTCTGTCAGTGGCATCTGTCTTCCAGTCAATCCAGCTGGAAAACTTGTTCCTCGGATGAACGATATAGTTCATAGAAGGGATGGGGATGAAATATTTCAAGGGAGAGAGCAACAAGACTTGATGACTGGCTCAAAGGCATGATTCAACGCAGATTACCACCTGTCCTACCCTCATCCCCTTCCTGGCCTCCTGCTTCTCCCTTCCCCCTTTCCGTTTATCATTCACTGCTACTAGGCTAAGCTGTCATAAGTATCTTCCATAGGATACTCTTTGACTCAAAACCTTCAATGGCTCCCCAGTGTCATCCAGGGCAAGGGCGGGCTGGCCGATGAATTCCTAGGCCTGTCATCATCTGACCCTATCCAATCGCTGTGGCCTCTCCCACTTTTTCCCAATGGTCATATTGTTATCGTACCATTCTTCAAGGTCCAGCCTGAGAACCAAATCTTCCGTAAAAACTGGCTTTTCTAGAATCCTAGACTCTCAGGATTGAAAGAGGAGAGGCTTCTATTCTGGTTTCCTTGGTTCATCAAGGCACCAACAACCAGTGCTCTCTCTAGGCATTTGGTTTGCTCAGGTCTTCAATTCTGTAAGCCTCATCTCCCAACCAGACTATCAGCTCTGTGAGGGAAGGCTAATTCCTCACGGAGGAATATTTTCGCTGTCGGCATCCTCACTGCTGCCCTAGCTTGTAACAGTTGTGTCCACTGAAATTATTAAAGGGGGAGCGTGTGACTAGTTTCCTTCCCACCACGCATCTGTGGTGAGGCTGCTGCTCCCGTCTTAACATATTGCTTGTCCCATTCCTCTTTGCATTACGAAGACATTTGTTCCACAGCTCCCGTGTTTTAGCATATTACTTCTTTATTGCTCCCGGCGGACCTCCGAAGTGGGTATTCTCAGAGAAGAAACTGACTCGGAGAGCTGACGTGACTTGCTTGAGCATAAAAGCAGGAGACCCAGGATTTGAGCTGGATACTAGGACTCCGAACCCAGCATTTTTCCATTTCCCTCCCTGACCTCCCCAAACTGTGTTTTTCTTATACGGAGCATCTGCTCTGCTTCAGAACAAAGGCCGGAGGTAGGTGAAGGCCTAGGCCAAACAGAACTTCCTCCTGCGATCCCTCATCTCTCCTGTTGTCCTCCGGGCTACCCCCATAATTACTCCCTGGCACTCCAGGAGTGGAAAGTCAGGACGACTTAGTAACTGTTTTTCTTTTCCCTTTTTTGTTCCCGGCAATCTGCAGCTGCATTTTAATGATGAGAGGGCTGAGGAGTGACCCAGAGATCATAATTTTGTTTTGGTCAAAGGCTCATACATTTACATATAAATGAAAAGCAAAAGGACATGTAAATTGTAGAAAGGGGGGGAAATTAGCTTAGCCTTTCTCCTTTTCAGAAAGGAATCCTTTGGTGGCAGAGCGAATATAATTTGAGAACCAGAAGGGATGTTACAGATCATTTATAGGACTCCGTCATTTAACAGGGGTGGAACCCAGGCCCAGACAGAGTGTGACTAGCCCAAGGTCCAACAGGACATGAGCGGCAAGGCTTTCTTTCTCAGCCTCAGCAGGTCTCCCCATCCCTGTCTCTTGTTCTGCTTGGATGCGGCCTTCCTATGCCACAGCTCCTGCATCATGTGCGAGGTGCTTGTGACCGTTAGTTTTCTATGTTAACTGGACTGGGCTAAGGGATGCCCAGAAAGTTGGTAACACGTTATTTCTGGCCATGTTCGTAAGAGTGTTTTGGGGAAAAATTAGCTTCTGAGTCAGTCGACTGAATAAAGACCATGCTATTACCAGTTCACTGGGTTTCATCCAGTCTGTCGAGGGCCTGAATGAAACCGAAAGGTGGAGGAAGGGTGAATTTGCTCTTTTGCCAGAGCTGGGATGTCTGTCTTTGACGGATCAGTGCTCCTACTTCTTGAGCCTTCAGAACTCATACCATTGGCTCCCCTGGTCCTCAGTGTCTCTGGGCCCCCAGCTTACAGATGGCAGATCTTGCGACTTCTCGGTCTGTATAATCGTGTGAGCCAGTTCTTATACTGAATCTCTCCTTCCCATCTCTCATCTGTCTCCTATTGGCTCTGCTTCTCTCGAGAATCCTGACCGATAATATTTCACCACTCGAGCAGTAGCTCTAGTCCTCCCAGCTGCTGGCAGAATAGTGACTCTTGAACACAGAGGTTGTTAGGGTGGCCGGTGATGCGGGCAGCCCAGAATTGCACAAAGAGGGGAGCAAAAAACAGGACAGAGTTTATTCTCTCTCCAAGGGAGGAGAGGGGCCAGACATCTAGAGAAATGCCAGCGAGTTTCTGTCCAGCTGGGCCTTTTAAGGGGTTTTGAAGGATGCGAGAGGGTCGCAGCTGTGCTCATGGGGGGTGTGGGGAGGGGTCGACTCTTGGCCAGGTAGAGCAGGAGGTGGCAGGTTTCTCAAGGGGCTCTGTCTGGGACTTGTCCAGGATGTGGCCTGTGGTCAGGCTCAAGAAGAATATATTTTGTAGTTGTGGTCTATTCTCTGAGAATGTAGGGCCCCGTGACCTAGAAAAAGAAAAAGTTAGGGCTAAGTGCAGACATCTGTGAGTTTTGTCTGTCAGCTTGGCTGGGGGGTGGGGAGTGCTTTTGAGTAGATTCCTTTCAGAATTTCAGAGGTTATTCTGTTTGTAGATACATTCTTAAAAGACTTCATTGACCTCATTATGACTGGGCAGCATGGAAGTTGGCAAAGATGTCTCAAGCTCTTTCCAGTGTATGATGCCATTTATAATCTCCTTTGCCCCTCCCATAATTATAAAGGGCCCACCGATTTTTGTGGGTTGTTGGTTTGTCTCAGGGGAGGGGAAGGAGGGAGCAATGGTCCTTCTCTTCTAGGACCCCATCAGGTGATCCTATCTTTTTCTCGTGGGTTCTTGATGGCCTATGAAACTTAGTCCAGCCAATCAGTACATAAAAACCCACATCCTGATCAGGGACTTCCCAGATTTTGTCACCAGGGATATTGCTTGGTCACATACATCCTCCTTACCCTAATTCTCTTTAATACCTTGTATTCATTCTTGCATCCAGTCAAGAAAAAGTTGTCCGCTTCCAACAAATGTCAGGCACTCTTGACACTTGGGATTCAATGACAAACATCCCACAGAGAGCACCTGTCTTCTTGGAACTTTCAGACCAGGAGCAAACTCCCAAATTGCACGTATGCTACAGAATTAGAAAGTTTACTTCGCACATGTAATCTACTAAATCATATCCCACCTCCAGAAGATTATAAAAGTGTCCTAAGAGATGAGAAAACGTGGGAAATCACTAGATGACAATATTAGTAGATAAAATCAGCATGTTAGAGATTTTTACTATTCATCATCAAAGGAATAGAACTATGGGCCAAACCAGTGAGCTGAGTTTGCCTCTGAGCTGGTAGCTGGCTCACTCACGCTAGTTCGGTCTGCGTAGTCTTCATGGGAAGGCTGCCCACAAATCCATAATCCCTCAAAAAAGTATAATCGTTCCCATTTTATATTTGAGGAAACAGGCTAAAACAATCAAACAACTGCTTAAAATTACTTTGATTTCAGGAATATCTGGTTCCGAAGCCTGTGCTATTATCTCTACCCTCATCCCCTCCTTGCTTACTGGCCCTTGCACCCAGGGTAAGCCTCTGCAAAGGGTCTAAAGATAATATAACCTGCCTACTCTTAACAAGCGTGTTTCGGGGCACTTGACTGGCTCAGTCAGTGGAATGTGTGACTCTTGAGCTTGGGGATGTGAGTTCAAGCCCCACGTTGGATGTAGAGATGACTTGAAAATAAAATCTTTAAAAAATAAATAAATAAAAAAGTGCGTTTCTGTGGAGCCACGTCACTGATTTTTTTTAAACAAAATGTTGAAAACACAATTTAATCTTGATGTCTAAGAAGATAATCATGGGAATAGAGACCTTTTCTAATGATCCTGCAATTACTCAAAACCTTTTGGGAGCAACATCTGGAAATCGAGTTTGGGAAAGGAGTTCAGACCAGAAAGCCTATCAGTGAGTACTTATAATGATAACAATGTATACGTGCTGTAAGTTTTAGAAAATAACACAAGGTCATTGAAATCCCTGTTCCATGAGAAGGTCAAGCTAAGTAATTCTGGTTATGATTTTTTAAAGGGTGTGGGTATATGGGTTGAAGTGACTGCGAAGTAATGAACTGCTGCTTTTCTTGTGTGCTTTTGAAGTCCTTTAACGAGATCCTAGCCACGTAGCCACCTTCGGAGCGTTCATTTGGAGATTAAAAAAGCAAAAAAGCTGCCATTTCATAGTATTACCCTGTTTAGATGCTCCGTGGGATCTGTTGATGATCGATTCATTCCACAAACATGTGTTGCCTGCTTATATAGCCCACATTTGCTACACGGTGGAGATTCAAAGGTGAAAATGTCAGGGTTTTTGCATCTGAAATCACAGCTTACTGGAGAAAATAAACGCTTCATTGCAAAACAGCACAGCAACCGCGTTGTGGGTGGGTTATACAAAGCACCATGGTATGAAAGTGTGGAAGTTTTTCTCACCATGTTTTTGGAACCAAAATAAGAGCATGTGGTTTGTGAATCTACCTATGGGGGCCAGAGAGAGCATAGTTGACTTGGCAACTTATTTAAAAAGGATGTATGGAGTTTTACCAAAGGAAGAAGATTCCAGGTCACCAATAAAGTGGTCTGAGAATTCCTGCCAGACCTGCCTTGTGTTCTCCTCACAATGCCCTGTTGCCTCTGATTATCATTCTGTTACTCATCACAGACTCACTTGACCAAAATTTGCTGACTGACGAGGCAGGCAGTGTGATACAAAAGAAAGGAGCATTGCCTTTTTTGATCAAACAAAACCCAGAACCTCCAAAGTTTAGCACTGGAGGAAGGCGATGCTCCATGAGGGGATGGCGAGCTAGTAGTTCCAGCATCCTCCCTCTGAGATGTCACGTCCTCTGGAGGTCTCGGGCTGTCACCTTCCTGGGAGCATCTCCCAAAGAAACACTCTGGCTCACGCTGAATTTGAAACATTTGTTTCCTTCCCAGAAAGCAGTTGAAATTCCATTTTCTTCACATAACTGAGCAGATTTAGACCCACAATCTTTTTTTCCCCTTTAGCACTGGGGATGATGCAGGATGGCAGAGGGAACCCAGGGGGGTCAGTGCCAACAATTGGATGTCTGCTTCCAAGCCAGGGGAGGTGTTTTAGCCAATGTTAGACACTCCTGGAGTCAGAAGTATTAACAGCTGATTCTACCTTCATTGTCTTCCTTGCAGTGGGCTCGGTAAACAAGACCCTCTTCATTCTTTGACGGTAACATTAAACAGCAAACGGGTGCCATTTTCTTAGTGGTAGCCAATCAGCTCACAGCCACTCACATCCCTTCCCCTTACTCCCACCTGGATTAGTTTGAAGCAAATCTCAGACATATAACAATTTCACTTGTAAATATTCCAATATGTATCTTTAAAAGATAAGGACTCTTTTATTTATTTTTATTTATTTTTTATTTTTTAAAAGATTTTTTATTTATTCATTTGAGAGAGACAGACAGACAGACAGGCAGAGCACAAGCAGGGGGAGAGGCAGAGGGAGAGGGAGAAGCAGACACCCCAGTGAGCTGGGAGCCCAACACGGGGCTCGATCCCAGGACCTGGAGATCATGACACGAGCCAAAGGCAGATGCTTAACCATCTGAGCCACCCACGCACCCTAATAAGGATTCTTTTTAAAAATGTAAACACAGGGGGCACCTGGGTGGCACAGCGGTTAAGCGTCTGCCTTCGGCTCAGGGCATGATCCCGGCATTATGGGATCGAGCCCCACATCAGGCTCCTCTGCTAGGAGCCTACTTCTTCCTCTCCCACTCCCCCTGCTTGTGTTCCCTCTCTCTCTGGCTGTCTCTATCTCTGTCGAATAAATAAATAAAAAAATCTTTTAAAAAATAAATAAATAAATAAATAATAAAAATGTAAACACAGTACTATTATTTCACTTAAAAATTAATAATACCTTACTATAACCAAATACCCAGACAGTATTAAAATTTCCTCCATCATCTCATAATTTTTTGCAGTTTTTTTGTTTGAATCAGCATCCATACAGCTATTGAGTGTTTGAAATGTGGCTAGTCAAAATTGTGATAGGCAAGTATAAAAGATACAAGGGATGCTAGAAACTTTACACATAAAAAAGATGTTAAACATTAATAATTTTGCATTGATAGTATGTTTCAATAATAATACTTTATATATATCGGGATAACTAAAATATAGTATTAAAATTAATTCCACCTATTTATTTCTACATTTTAGGTGTGGCTAGGAGAAAATTTTAAATTACCCACGTGGCTTCTGTTCTATTTCTATTGGATAGTGCTGATCTAGAAGCTTGATCAGTTTCAGGTTTGATGGTTTTTTCGGCAAGACGATTTCATAGGTGGTGGTGTGCTCTATGTGGAGGCACATAATGGTTGGTTCAGTTTTTGTGCTGTAGTCCCAGCCCTGCAGCCTGATCCATCTGTTTCTAGTACTCCATTAGCTCTTCACCTAGTGTTTCGCGCAGCCACTAATGATCATTTCCCAGATCCACTCTTTCATTAGAGGATGCTATGGACTGAATGTCTGTGTTCTCCCCCAAATTCTTATATATTTATTTATTTTTAGGATTTTATTTATTTATTTGTCAGAGAGAAAGAGAAAGCACAAGCAGGGGGAGCAGTAGGCAGAGCGATGCAGACTCCCCGCTGAGCAAGGAGCCCCATGTGGTACTCGATCCCGGGACCCTGGGATCATGACCCAAGCCAAAGGCAGAGGCTTAACCAACTGAGCCACCCAGGTGTCCCCTCAAATTCTTGTTAAACCCTAACATCAATGTGGTGGTATTTGGAGGTGGTGTCTTTGGGAGATAATTAGGTTTGAGTGAGATCACAATAGAGTCCTCTTGATGGGGTTAGTGTCCTTGTAAGAAGACAGAAAATGAGTTCCCTCTCTCCACCCTGTGAGGATACAGGAAGAAAGTGGCCATCTACAAACCAGGAAGAAGGCTCTCAGCAGGCCCTGAATTTGCTGGCCCCTCCAGCCTCCAGAATTGTGAGAAATCAGTGTTTGTTGTTCAAGGCTATGATACTCTGGTACGGCAGCCTGAGTTGACTAAGACAGTCTGTCATTCTTTCTGCCTTTATTTATTATAAAAAAACTTTCCATCATCAAAGATTTTTTATACTGAAGTTCAAATTATATGGGATGAATGATTCTTTCCGGTGTTTATCAGTTGTCAAAAGAATGGGTTGGTTCTTTGCCGTCCTCTAAAAGTGACCAATGAGGATTTGAAAAAACTTCTGTTTTAAGTGTTATAATGAACTCACGAATTTTAACCATTTACTGTTCTAAAAACCATTCCATTTATCTTTTTTTGATGCTCAAATTGTTTCCATTTTGGCCAGCGGAAGGACCATCCTGTAGGCTTCTGATTCTGACCCAAACTCAATCTTTTTATTTTTTTTTCTTTCTGGTGTAAAAAGATGTTCCAGGATCACATTTTAAATTTCCTGTCCCCAACCAGAAATTAATTATTTTCCGAACAAGTTCTGATTCCTTTTATTGGAAAGCTTTTTCAGAGGCTCTAGTCTAGGTTCCAGGAGTATTTATTACAAACTTATGGTCATTGCTTCTAAGTTCTTTAGTGGAAAGAGAAAGGAAATACACATTTTTTTAAAGGAGAAAATACACAGTGAATTCTGGTTCAAACTTAGATGATGGGGTTTTTATAGAACTTTCGTATTTTATATTTGTATCTCTTTACACTAAAAACTCAGGTCCTGATGACAGCAGTCTAAATACTTATTTTGCTTCAATCACACACAGACATATGTAATATTGTCAGAATAAAAACTTCGGTGTTATTACTGACAAGTAATATCTCATAACAATTTTAAGGTTCTTTATAATTCTTCATGCTCTTGGAGAGATACATGTCCTAGAGAGGTATAGTCAAGTTACTGTGTTTTTGAAGTCATTTGAAACGACTCCTCTCTGTGTGATTAAATTGACTCTCTTCACAGATTCATTTATTTCATTCTGCTTTTAACTTTTAGAGGTTGCTTCTTATCATGAATATTTAATCCAGGTAAGGGTTTTTTTTTTTCTTTCAGGACTTCAAATTTTCCATTCCATTCTCTTATTGCTTTCCTAGTTTCTGAAGAGAAGTTTGTTGTAATTCTTATTCTTGTTCTCTACAGATTAAGTTGGTTTTTTTCCTCTAGGTTCTTTCAAGGTTTTTTCCCCTCCTCTTTGTCTCTGGTTTTCTGCCGTTTGAATATGATATTCCTATGTGTGGATTTTATTTTTATTTATTATTTAAAAATATTTATCTCGTTTGATGTTCTCTGAGCTTCCTGGATCTGTGTTTTTTTTTTTTTTAAGATTTTATTTATTTATTCGACAGAGATAGAGACAGCCAGTGAGAGAGGGAACACAAGCAGGGGGAGTGAGAGAGGAAGAAGCAGGCTCATAGCAGAGGAGCCTGATGTGGGGCTCGATCTCACAACGTCGGGATCACGCCCTGAGCCGAAGGTAGACGCTTAACCGCTGTGCCACCCAGACGCCCCTGGATCTGTGTTTTGATGTCTGTCATGAATTTTGGACAATTCTTGCCCATTATTATTTCAAATATTTCTTTAGCTCCATTTATCTTTCTTCTCCTTCTGGTATTCCAACTACTGATATGTTATACCTTTTGAAATTGTCCCACAGTTCATAAATATTCTGTTTTTTTTTCTTTCTTTTCTTTTAGGGGGTGTAGAGAGGGAGAGAGAGATTCCTAAGCAGGCTCCACACTCAGTGTAGAGTCCAATGAGGGGCTCCATCTCAGGACCCTGAGATCAGGACCTGAGCCAAAACAAGAGTTGGAGGCTTAACCGACTGAGCCGCCCAGGCACCCCTGTTTTTTGTTTTTATTATTTTTTCTCTTTGCATTTCAGTTGAGGAAGTTTCTATTGACACATCTTCAAACTCACTGATTCTTTCCTTGGCCATGTCCAGTCTACTGATGAGTCCACCAAATGTATTCTTCATGTCTGTTATTGTGTTTTTGATATCCAGCATTTCTTTTTTATTTTTTTTAGTTTTTATCTCTCTGCTTCATTTCTCCCATCTGCTTTTGCATCTTGTCTACTTTTCCCATTAGAATCTATAATATATCAATCATAGTTATTTTAAATGCCCTGACTGATATTTGAAAATCGTCATAGCTGGTGCTTACTTTGTTTCTTCAGACAATACTTTTTTCTTGCCTTCTAGTATACTTTGTATTTTGTTGTTGTTGTTGTTGTTGTTGAAATCCAGAAATGATGTATCAGATAATAAGAACTCAGGTAAATTGACCTTTAGTGTGAGGCTTTATGTGAATCTGGCTAGGAGTTGGGCTGTGTTTAATGTTTGTTATAGCTGTAGGTGTTGAAAACTTCAAATTCTTTCGGTGTCCTTGTTTTTTCCCACTGTTGTTTTGAGTTTCCTTAAGAACTCCTTCTTAGATAGAGCCTGTGACTTGCAGCTCTTTCAGTTATAATCCAGTTCTTACATTGGGGCCCTGTTGAAATGGCAGTAAGGTGTGAGGGAGGGGAAACATTCTAATCTTATCACTAAATCTCAGTTTTTTTAGTGGGGCTGTGTCCCTGAGGTGACTTTCAGAATGTTTTTTGGTTTTTTTACTCCCTGCTCCCTGCCTCCCTGCGGGGTTGGTGAGACAGAAAGGCTAGAGAAGGATTTGGGTAATGACCCTTCCCACGAGGTGATGTAAGACTCCGGTAAAAAGTCTTTCCTCTGTAATATAGGCCTTTGCTATGAAGAACACTCTGGGCATATTTCAAAATGGTTGTACTTACCTTCTGCTGCAAGAGACATGAAGAGATTTTTCTTGGTTCTTCATCATGAGAAGCTGGTGTGGGGTCTCCCAATACCACGGCCCCTTGGAGTCTCCTATTCTCACACTAGTTCATACTCAGCCTCCAGCAATCTGTTAAAATGACCGTTTAAGAGTTCCTCCCGGGGCGCCTGGGTGGCACAGCGGTTAAGCGTCTGCCTTCGGCTCAGGGTGTGATCCCGGCGTTATGGGATCGAGCCCCACATCAGGCTCCTCTGCTATGAGCCTGCTTCTTCCTCTCCCACTCCTCCTGCTTGTGTTCCCTCTCTCGCTGGCTGTCTCTATCTCTGTCGAATAAATAAATAAAATCTTTAAAAAAAAAAAAAAAGAGTTCCTCTCAGCTTATGGCTCCAGAAGCTTCTGCCCCAGGTGAGCTGGTTTCAGAAAAGCTGTGCTTTTCTGGATTTGCTTATATTGCCAGGTTTCTATGTAGTGTTGTCCAGAGGCCTCAATTCTCTAATGGGTCCAAGAAAAGTTGTTGGTTTTCAGTTTGTTTAGATTTTTTCTTGTTGTAAGTATGGGAGTAATGTCTACCAGCTTTTTACATGTTGGAGCTAAAATTATAAGTCCTTACACATTTATTTTAATATGTTTGGGATCATTCTTTGTCCTGGCTTGTATACTGATACAAAAAAATCCTTGAACTTTCATTTATCATAAGAATGTTCCCATGTTATGAAAATCGCATATAAATATTATTTAAAGTATTTTCTAAATCCCTACGTCTGCTCTGGATCAATGCTGTCCAATAGAACTTTCTGTGTTAATGGAAATGTTCTAATATGTGCTGTTTCTAGAGTGACCGCTAGCCACATGTGGTTACCAAGCACTGAAAATGTGTCTAGTGCAACTGAGGATCTGGAGTTTTAATTTTACTTAATTTAAATTTAAATAGCCATATATGGCCAGTGGCTACTGGATTGAATAGCACAATTCTTGACACACTAGCTTTCCTTCAGAGCTTCTTTTTTTTTTTTTTAAGGTTTTATTTATTCGACAGAGATAGAGACAGCCAGCGAGAGAGGGAACACAAGCAGGGGGAGTGGGAGAGGAAGAAGCAGGCACATAGCGGAGGAGCCTGATGTGGGGCTCGATCCCACAACGCCGGGACCACGCCCTGAGCCAAAGGCAGACGCTTAACCTCTGCGCCACCCAGGCGCCCCCAGAGCTTCTTTTAAAGCTTGAACTCACAAGTGTTTTTTTCCCTTCTGGGACCCTCACGTATGTTCTTTGGTTTGCGTGGAACAAGCTTCCCCAGACTCATTTCATGGAAAAGTTATTTCTATCCTAGAAGCTTCTCTATGTATTGCTTCCTCAGAAAGGCCTTCCCTGGCCCTTCAATCTATAGAAGGTTAGTTTCCCTTAGTATTCTTGCTCATAAAAGCCTCCTTGCCTCTTCCATAATATTTACCCAACCGATAATTATACACTCATATGTATGCATCTTTATGTAATGTCTGTTTCTCCCACCAAGTTATCTGCTCCATGAAGACAGACATCACACTTGTATCGTTCATCATTAGGTCTCTGGGGCCCAGCACAACTCTTGGCACATATTAGAATTTCAGCAATCAAAGGCGAAACAGTGAGTGGGTTCTGTTCGTGCAACTTCCAAGGCAACACAACAAAAACCAACTATTTATTTGGTCTCCTTATTTTTTGTTTTCTTTGACAGGAATTAGAACACACATTCTGATCTCAACTGCCATAATATTGCTTATGGTTAGACAAAATTAAACAAATAATTTAAGAACTTTAGAATTTCTCCTATGTTATCCCAGGGTGGAACCTGGTAAAGGTTTGAAGGAGATGGTGATAGGTGTGAGTGGAGAGGTAGGTGGGATGGAGTTAGCAGTCACGCTTTCGCTTTCTTCTTCATTGAAAGGATTTACTCCTCCCAATATTCCAGCTTTGTTCTAGAATTGTCACTGAATTCTTTCTTTCTTACTAACATATCTCATGACTGGTCTTTCTTGTTTCTAAACCATCATTTAATTTATTTTCTCTTGATAAAGCTATTTTCCTCCTTCCTTTCTATTTCTACTCTATTAGAACAACTTCCTTTATCTCACAGGAACTTGGCTCCTTCACTTCACCTCCCTTTGCAAATCCTGAGCAAGCCTTGCCCTTCTCTCCATTCCCCTCTCTCTATATCAGTCTTCTAGACAGCTTTGTCTTTATAATATTTTCAAAAGTGAAATAAATCATCTAGGAGGATCGTCACTTTGTTATCTCATGAAACACTCCTACTTCTTCAGCCTTTTCTCAATCCCCATATATGTGGGGACAGGGCAATTCTTGATTTAAAAAACTCAGTACTCCTTGTTATGATGAACACCGAGAGTTGTATGTAAGTGATGAACCACTGAATTCTCCTCCTGAAACCAATATTGCACTGTATGTTCACTAACTAGAATTTAAGCAAAAATTTGAAAAAAGAGAAAAAAAAGCCTCTGTGCTCTCTATGCTCAATGTTCCTTGCTCAAAATCCTCCCTCAAGACAGTTCATTTCTACTCAGTTTCACACTCAAAAATCTCATCCTTGACATTTTCAGACAACATACCTATGATTAAGCACAAGTCACAGATATTCGTTTATAGCTAGATCACACTTCCCGATCTAAATGTTCTCACACGTGATTTCCCCCTTCCCCCAACGACCCATAAAGTAGACAGGACAGAGATCATTGCCCTCATTTTACACCTCAAGAAGCTGACGCATAGAAAGATTTACTCTTTAGAGTTTGTCAGCAGAAGAAGGTGGACTTTGATTGAAGTTTATAGAAGCAGGTCAGTGAGGAAATGGAAATCCCCAGTTGTCAGGGGTTACAGAGATAGCCACTTCCTTCTAGAAGGGCTTTCTTCCCTTGGCTCCACTCATGAACTTCTCCGGAGGCAATGGCAGGTGAGTTTGCCTGGTACCAACAAAAGCTTGCTCCAGTATATGAAACGGAAAGTATTAAAGCCCAGGGGGCTTACGAGCATCCTGGAAGGAAGTAGGAAAACAACCAGAGGGGAAAAGGACAAGAGGACAGTGGGAGGGGGAAGGAGAATAAGTGACAGAGGAGGAGAAAGGTGCTAAATAATTTGCTCCTAATTGGTCCTTATGAAAATTTGATATATGAAAATTCCTACTTGAAAACGAGATAAATAAAGAGGTAATTATTTGCATTACAAATTAACTCTTCACTTCAAAAGAGTATTTACCACAGGTGTGATTCTGTGATGTGAGAATTTAGAAAGGAATATGACTTGGGGGAGGGAGGAGATTTAAACAATAAAATGCTGATTATATAATATAATAGGAAGTAATCCACAGAAAAAGGGGGAGACATCTAAAGAAAGAGGTGGTTGTACAGGGAGCTCTCTGCAGAGCTCAGGTTTTTTAAAAGGTACATGAACAAAAGACAGAGAGAGGGGATTATAGATAAGCTTGAACACAAAAGGCTATCATGCACCTTCAAGAACAAAATAAAGGAGGCTAAAGTCAGGAATAAACCAAGCTTTACAAAAAGTGCTAAAGACTGCCATAGGATGTAAAAGCTTTGCTTAGAGTCGAGAGAACAAACGTGGGGCAACTTGCTCTTTGAGTAAGTGAGGTGGTGCAGTGTTAACAGAAGTTAGGTAGTTCTTATGTTTTTCTATTATTTATTTTGCTTCTGTCTTTTCCAAGGTGCAAAAAAGAGAGGAAATTGGATTTTTCTTAGAGAGATAGCGTGGAAGGAGTGTATTGATATTAGCCCACCTGGGCAAGGAATGGAGATTCGCAGGGTCTGGGCATCAAGGACAGGAGAAGATGTGGGGCCCCAAGGCCAGATTTGGGAGAAAGGTGGTGAGAAGGCATAGGAGAGGGATAAAGCCAGGAGAACGGTGATCTGCCCCTTCCCTCTTCCACAGTCTGCTCAGATCTTGAGTAAATTCCACTAAAACTTAATTGCTTAGTGTAAGTCAATTTGTTATGGAAATAGAAGATGAAACTCAGCTTGGCTCCCAAGGGGACCTGGGGAAAATGAAAACCAACTTTCAGATACTGGGGCCAGAGGAAAGGGACGGCGGGATATACCACCTTCGATTTTGAAAGGAAGGTGCAGTGAGAATTGAAGTCCCACATGGGTGAGAAAGTAAGAAAACAGGGAACCTCTCTGAATGGATTTAAGTTTCTAGCGCTGGAGGAATTAAATGCCAGGAAATTGAAGTCACGTGCAGCACAGAGGGATTCTCAGAGCCTTTATCAGTAATCTATTGGTGATTACAGCTAATGGAAGAAGTGCCTTAAGGCTGAAGGCTTTTCACAAAGGGGAACAGGTTAGATTCTACCAACTGTGGATGGGTAAGCCCTGACATCCACTCCACTGCAGGTGATTAATGTAAATTTAAGCCAATTGTGGTATTCCATTCCCTTTGCCAGGATGGATTTTAGAGCGCAACAGTGACTTACTCCTTGTTCATGATTCATAAGCAGAAGTCTGCAAGGGGTAACAGGCAAAGAAATGACGCGAAGAGGAGGGGAGTGGGTCTGCTGCTGGTGGACATCGTTGGGTGGGATAGGACTCCTGGAACCACCCCATCATGACCTCGCACTATTGGAGGTGGGGGTGAGGAGCCAGCTTGAGCTCAAAGCCAATACAAGATTCCCCCAGGATCTGAAAGTGGACTATTCCTAAGAAGTCTTTTATAAGCCGACGTGGAGTAATTACCATTAATTTATATAAAAACATTTTGAGCGTTCCCTAACCCCCAAAATAATCTCCCGGGGGGCCCTTTCTGATACCTTAGGACACATCTTGCTAACAGATGCACGAAAGAGATCAAGATAAAACACAGACGCTCACAGGCACCATTCAAAGCTCTGCCGGCTGGATGCTGAGATGCGGCGCAGAGTTCCTGGGGAAGGGGCTTGGCGGGGCCATTCCGGCGGCCCTGAGGGCGTGCAGCCTCTGTAATGGCTGGCTGCAATGCTGTTTCCACTTTTCACCTTTTTTTGTATAAGAGAAAATCTTCTTTGGGTTTTTTTGATTAGCAAAAATATGTACTAACGTAGGTCTTTGTGAAAGCAAAGTGGTGTAACTTGAAGTTTCAAAAAGAGGGGGATACCTGCACTCTGAGGTGAGCAGAGAGGTGAGCTAGAAAGAGCCTAGATCCATGACAACATTGATAAGCCTCTGAATCTGCCAACCTGAAGCTCATACTATTTATAGTGTTCTTCGTAAGTGATAATAGTAAACTTTCTCCTTAAGGCAATTTGTGATAGAGTTTTCTGCCATCTGCGGCAAAGAAATCCCAACTGGTACAATGGTATATATTGAATTCAAGAAAACATTTTACAGATATTTTCACAGCATCCTTGACAGAAAACTAACTTGGGGCTAGACAACAACGGCAGGTGTATTTGTGGATGGCCGTAAGAGTGGTGATAACCTGTGCATATCCTACAAATATTGTTTGAGTCTGAGCATTTGAGCCTCGATGTTTTATCAATAACTTGACCACATTCCCTCTGATATCTTCTTCCATTTGGAGATAATTCAAATTTCAAATCCAGTCTAAGGCAGATGATAGAGTTACAATTCCAAGTGACTTTGCAAGCTGGAATGCTAGGATACAACCAACAAGTTGAATAGATGACAAATACAAGATCCAGCACAGGCTCTAAAAACCTAGGACACATCTTAGGACACAGGAGTTCAAGATGAGGGAGACTTGGTTTAGTAGAACTTTAATGGAAGACATCTAGGAACTTTAGGTGAGTACGGATCGTGGATGTTATTGTCTGCTGTCTAGATTTCTCTTTTAAAACTAAGGCAACAATTCCCGCAGCTGTGGATGTATTGGTGGCTAATGGCCAGTGGCTCTCAGCTGAGTGTCTTTCCGGGCACAGTCCTCAGCTGAGGAGAGCCATGCTCCACAGTCCCCAAGTTGGGCCTCCTCCTTGGAGATAGCTCCTTTTCATACTTGATCAATATGGGTGTATAAAGGCCTGGTCCATGTACTTAAGTGTGGGAGAAGTCTGAAGGGCCGTCTCAGATCCAGAGAACTCTGTATGTGATCTGCTAAAGTCCTTGTTACAATTGAATCAGAGTGACTTGGTTCATATGACCTGGGGAACTCTATGATATAGGAAATATCACTGATACGAAAAATGCCCTATAGATTTTATGGTAAGCCTCAACAGGAAAACCCAAATAGACCTCTAGGATTCAGAAGTGAGGCCAGCTACCTGTAGCAGGGAACTATATACCTTTTGAAAAATAGCTCCTGGGACCCTACTGGTTCTTGACAGAATCAGAGAAACTGACCATGTGATACCAAGCGTTCATGCAGCCAGAACTGCCCACCATAAGTTCTCAGACCCCCAGCAACAATCAAAAGGAAAGAAAGTCGTACGTCTGGGGTCAGGTATGAGCAGAGCCAGAGAGCGATAACAAGCTGCATGGTAGGTGGCCCGGACTTCCATGTCATTCACCACTCTTCACTAATGCTTCATGCTTAGCTCATACTTACGGCTACCTGGGGTGAGGGGAAAAGCTGCATTCGGTTTATGAGTAGGTAAGCTCAGTATGTGGTTGAAACCAAAAGTAGCCTATTGCTGTCCTTCACAGGTGCAGCTCTACTCAGGGATGTCTCTGAAAGATGGGGATGAGGGAGATTCTTTCTAATGGACAAAGCCTGTCAAGAGAGATATTTGAAGTAAGAATGTATACCACTTGTGGGCAGTAGTGAATGACTTGTCCAGTTAACTCTACACAACCTAGGAAACGGAATGTCTTAGCTAGTTGATACCAGCCAACTTCTATCGGTGCTGACATAGTAGGGACATTAAGGGAGAAATGGAGTCACCATCCTAGCAAGGTTAATTGACCTGGATCATCAAGAGAAGGTAGTTCTGCTCTTACATAACAGAGACAGAAAAGAATACTCCCTTGCCCAATTTTGATGGTAAGGGACAAATACAACAAACATGGCCTGAGAAATGGTGACAAGGATGGAGGCTATGTGTGGCCCAAAAATATGGGCTCCTGCTTGCTAAGGCTGATCTAATTACTACTACTGTTGAATATCCAGCCTCCTAGCAACAGACACTTGCACTGGGCTCCCAGTATGGCTCCCGCTCTTGAAAGATCAACCAGCTTCTTAATGGCAAGTTAATTACAACGGGTGCTTCCATATTGTGATTCATCTTGATAAGAATTGACTGGAACTGGCTAATATTCCAATATGGACTTGCCCTTCCTACTCATACAATCTCAGCCAGACAGTGCTTATGTAACATTTGATCCACTGGAATAGAATCCTGCCAGCCATTGCATCAGACCAAGGTAATTGCTTATGTCAATGGAGGTATGGCCATGAGCACATGACCATGAGCTCTACTGCTTCTATTACATGTTACACCTCCCAGAAGCTGCTAGCCTGATGGAATGTGCATCAGCTTTTTGGATGCACAATGGAGGCATCAACTTGGAGATGATACTCTGATGATGCAGCACCAGCCTTTAGACACAGGATACACTCTAAATCAAAGACCATTAATGGTGCTTACGCCATCAGTAGAGCACATGGATCTAGGAAACAAGAAATGGAAGTAGAAGTGCCCCTGCTTAACATTATTTTCCCTGACCCACTTGAGGAATTTTGAACTTCTTGTCTCTGTGCTTTTGGACTCTGCAGATTTAGAGGTCCTTGCTTTTTTTATTTTTTAAATAACTTCATTGAGGCATATTTTACATAGCATATAATTCACCAACTTGAAGTATATAATTCAACGATTTTTAGCTAAGTTTACCAAGTTGTGCAACCAGTTTTTAAAATGTTTGTATTATCCCAATAATATCCTCATGCCCATTCACTGTTAATCCCCATTCCCACCCTCTGCCCTAGGCAACCACTAATCTACTCTCTGTATAAATTTGCCTTTTCTGGACATTTCACATAAATGGCATAATGCAATATATAGTCTCTGGTAGCTTGCTTCTTTCACTTAGTAAAAGTTTCTGAGATTTATCTATGTCATAGTATGTATCATTAATTTGTTACTTTTCATTGTTGAATAGTTTGTTATATGAATACACCACATTTTGTCTATCTGTTCACCAACTGATGGACGTTTGGGCTGCTTCCAACTTTTGGCTATTGTGAATAATGCTATAAAGAATATTAACGTACAAGTCTTTGGGTGGATATTTGTTTTCACTTCTTTTGGGTAGATGCCCAGGATCAGAATCACTGGATGATATGGTAAATCTATTTTTAACTTTCCAAGAGACTGTCAAACCATTTTCCAAAGTGACTGCACCATTTTGCGTTCTTACCAGCAATGTGTGAAGATTCCCATTTCGCTACCCACTTTCTAACATTTGTTATTCTCTGTCTTAAAAAAGAATTTTTTTTAGCCATTCTTGGATTACTAATGATGTTGATCATGTTTTTTATGTGTTTATAAGTGATTTTTATATCTTCTTTACTAAAATGTCCATTAAAATATTTTGCCTTTTTTCGGATTGGGTGATTGGGTTGTTTTGTTATTATTGAATTGTAAATGTTATTTGTATATTCTGTTCTATCTTTTCTTTTTTAAAGATTTTTTATTTATTCATTTGACAGAGAGAGAGACAGCCAGAGAGAGAGGGAACACAAGCAGGGGGAGTGGGAGAGGAAGAAGCAGGCTCCCCGCAGAGCAGGGACCCCAATGTAGTACTCGATCCCAGGGCTCCAGGATCGCGCCCTGAGCCGAAGGGAGACACTTAATGACTGAGCCACCCAGGCGCCCCCCCCCCCTTTCTTAAGTAAGCTCTATGCCCCAGCATGGGGCTTGAATTCATGACTCTGAGATCAAGAATTGCATGTTCTACCGATTGAGCCAGCTAGGCACCCCCTATGTATTCTGGATGCAGTCTTTTATCAGATATGTGTTTTGCAAATATTTTACAAGCTAGTCTTTTGTTTCTAAATGGTGTCTTTTGACATGCAAAATTTTGAGTTTTCATAAGGTCCAATTTATCTTTTCTTTCTTTTTTTATGGTGCTTGTAGTGTCATATCTAAGAAATCTTTGCCTATGTTAAGGTCTCAAAGATTTTCACTTAAGTTTTCTTTTAAAAGTTTTATTGTTTAGCTCTTGTATTTAATTCTATGTTCCATTTTGAGTTAATTTTGGGGTATGGCATGAGGTGGGGTCTAAATTTGTGTTTCTGCATACGAATATTTAATTGTCCTAGCATCATTTATTTAAAAAGCTTTCCTTTCCTCGATTGATTGCCTTTGTTGAAAATCAATTGACTATAGATACAAGGATTTGTTTCTAGACTTTCAGTTCTGTTCCATTGATCTATATATCTATCCTATGCCAATACCATACTCTTGATAACTGTAGCTTTATAGTAAGTTTTGAAATTGGGAAGTAAACGTTCTCCAACTTTGTTCTTCTTTTAAAAACTTATTTTGGCTATTCTGGATTGTTTTCATTTCCATATAAATTTCACAATCTGCCTGTAAGTTTCTGGATGAGGGAGGATCTGTTGGAATTTTGAAAAGGATTTCATTACATATACAGATCAATTTCAAGAGATTTACCATCTTAACAATACTGAGTCTTCCGATCAGAAAACATGGAACCTCTAGGTCCTATTCTTTTTTATTTCTTTTTAAAGTTAAAAAAAATATTAAGGCCAAATTCATATAACATAAAATTAACCATTTTAAAGTGAGCAATTCAGTGGCATTTAGTATCTCTATTATGAGACCACTACCTCTATCTAGTTCCAAACATTTTCATCACCCCCAAAGAAATCATACACCTATTAAGCAGTTACTTTCCATACCCTCCTCTCCTATCTTTGAAAACTACCAATTTACTTTTATCTCTATGGATTTAACTATTCTAGGTATTTCATGTAAATGACATCATACAATCTGTGACATTTTGTGTCTGGCTCCTTACACTTAGCATAATGTTTTTGAGGTTCATCCACATTGTAGCATGTATCAGTACTCCATTCCTTTTTAGGGCCAAATAATATTCCACTGTATGGATATACCACAATTTGTTTATGCATTCATGTGCTGATGGCCTTTTGGATTCTTTCCAAACTTTGGGCTATTATGAATAGTGCTGCTATGAACATTTCTATGCAAGTGGTTTTGTTTTTGTTTTTGAATCCTTGTTTCCAATTATTTGGGATATACACCTAGGGGTGGAATTGTTGGATCATGAAGTAATGCTAGGTTTAACTTTTTGAGATAAAGATCCTTGTTCTTCAAGGAGGAATATATATGTAGTAGGGCGTGAAAACCCCATTAAGCTTTAAGTTATGACTTTCACCTAGTCATTTGGAACTCCTCGTGCCAGGAGACCAACAGATAAGTGATGGAGCCTCCTGGCAAGGATAATTGAATCCTGATAATCAGGAGAAGTTAAGGATGTTGTTACACAATGGGGACGGGGAAGAATACATTTGGTGCCCAGATGATCCACTGAAGTGTCTCTTTTTTATTCCTTTTTTAATTTTACCAGTACATGGATAAGTATAACAGCCAAGGCCTGAGAAGGGCACCATATCCCTCAGGGTCACTTCATCAGATTTGCCCCTTGACCAGGAGAGTGCTAATCAGTAGTGAAAGGAATCTAGAATAGATGACAGAAGAAGGCAATGAAGAGAATTATTTTGGCATTGAGACCAGTTGCTTTGACAGAGATTATAATCCATCCCACTCAACTTCCACAGGAAGAGAGACCAACAAGATTCCTGATGAAGCTGTTTCTAGAATTTATTATAGTAGGACAGTGGAGCCAAATGGCATATGTGGTGTGCACCCAGATCCTCCCTTCAGAATTGAGGAATTTGTTCCCTCCAGTTGCCAGGAGAGTTGACAGTGAAAACTTTCAACTGCACAGAGCTTCCTTGCCTAAGGCACGACACCTTCCCAGGGGTAGTCCACCTCCATTTACTGGCTGGGGCCATAAAAGGCCCCGCCCCCTGAGAAATGCCAGTGAGATTGTCTGAGTTCCTTGTGTGACTACATCACAGTTCAACTCCTCCCTCTGCTGAATCCTATTTCCTTCACACAGAGGGGCCGATTCCTAAGGTTTATCCCATTAAAATTACCCATTCAGTGTGCAAATCTCCTTCTTAGGATTTCAATATGAGCCCTAAGAGTCTGTGTAATTTGTTGGGTCATTAAAAATTGAATATTCCAATCATGCAGAAATGAGTCCATGGTACTCTGAACTGGTTAAACAAACAACGTTTAGAAGATTATATTCTATCTGGGGCCTCATATTTTAAGAGAAACACTAACAACATGGCTACATCCAGAAGAAATCAACAAAAATGGAGAGTGTAAGAAAATGTTACTTGGCGTAAAGAAAGAGGAATTGAGACTTTGGCAAACTGTCTTAATCCCACAAAGGCTGTCATTGGGGAGATGGAATGGAAGTTTCTGTGCTGGAGGAGAGAATAGGGGCGCAAAGGTAGATTTTATAAGAAGGCAGATTTTGGCTGAAAGGAGGGAGGGATTTTCTAAAGGATAACCTGTCACAAGTCTTGGGAAGATGTAATCCAGTTTTTTCATACAGCTGGATGATGATCATGGGTCAGGGATGTTAGAATCTCTGCAATGACATGGAGACTGGGCTAAAGTCCCTTCCAGCTTTCAAATCCCATGATTTCAGGTTGTGATAAATTGCAAGCTTTTCAAGGATCTTTAATATGCAGGATATGGAATCTGCTCAAAGCATAATGCAAGTCTCCATTACGTAAGTTTTTCTTAAAGACAAAACACCATCCTTCACCTTTGCCCGTCTGGAGTGATGCTACTTGAAGTAGGGGAACTATATGATAATTCCTCAGCTCCAATGAGTTTGCTGTTGAGTTCCATTTTATTTTATTTTATTTTATTTTATTTTATTTTATTTTATTTTTTTAAGACAGAAACAACTAAGAATGGTCTTTGAACAGTTCTGACTCTATTAATAAGCATGCTTGTAGGTTTTTAGGGCTCAGAAGATAATTTATGTCCTTCTAGAATTATTTTTAGGTTGTCTTATCATAGCTTAAGAATTCAGACTTATCACTTTTACTGATGAGAAAGTTGAGGGCCAGGAAGTTTGCACACTTAACTCAAACCACTAAAAAGACTACATGCCAAGTCTGGAATCTGACCTCTTACATTCTGAATGACAGAAGTTTTGTGCATTTTCCCATGTCATCCAATTTCCAAGTCCTCTTGCCTTCCAGATTGCTTTCACCATACTTTATGGACTGATTTGTGTCCCCCCAAAAGTTATGTTGAAGTCCTAACCCCCAGAATCTGTAAATGTAAACCTATTTTGAAATAGAGTCTTTGCAGTTGTAATTAAATTAAGATGAGGTCACGGTAGATCAGGGCAGGTTTTAATCTGATGATTTATAAGAACAGGGAAACTTGGACACACACACACAATGGGGGAATACCATGTGCAGATGGAGGAGAGATTGGCGTTATGCCACCCCACTTAGGGACACCAAAGATTGCTGGCAACCACCAGAAGCTAGGAAAGAGGCAAAGAAAGATCTTCCCCTACAGCCTTCAGAGAGAGCATGGCCCTGCCAACACCTTGATTTTGGACTTGGAACTTCCAAAACTAGGAGAGAAGTCTCTAATGTGTTAAGCACACAGTTTGTGGCCGTTTGATACCACAACCCTAGGAAATGAATTCACTATATCCTGTGCCCTTCTCTCAGGAGCAAGAGGAAAGGTGTTAGGCTCAGACATCATGAGGAACAAAGACAGAAAGTCTTGAGGAGTACGTGCATTCTGCTCCCCATTCCCTGGCCAGGAGAGGAACAGAGACCCCCAGGTCCCTGGGGAACAGGTCACCCTTAGCAAGCACACATCTGCCATCAGCCTGGCCTCGGATCATGTTATATTTGGGCACGTGGCTGGGGGAGCAGGGAAGGGGTGTGCTGTTAGGGACTAGCCATTTGCCTAACAACTTCACTACAAATTCAGCCAAGCATCCTGGGCACATGTAGGGAATAAAAGACAAGAGAAAAATCAGATTTCATGTGGGAGGCTGAACAGATTGTGCCTGATAACATGAGACAATTAGAGAATCAGCAAAGAGAAAGAAAGATGGGCTGTGAACCAGATAGGAATAAAAATAGCTGCTTAGGGGGATGATGATGATGATGATGGTGATGATATCAATGATAACAATCTCGCACATTTGCTAGAACTTTATAGTTGGCAAAGCACTTCTAATTCATGACGTCGTCTCATTTTTGTCTAGTGAGGAAGGCCACTGGGGTGTGTGGGTTAAGAGGTCCTGGGACTTGTGCTTGCCACCGACTCCCAGGTTCTGCCTCTGTCAGTGTGTGCGACAGAAGGGAGCTGACACTGGCATCACCCTCCACTGAGTCTCCGTGTCAGGAGGTAGTCATGGAAACCCACTCCCTTCCTAAGCTGATGAGGAGAGAATTAGGTAGAAAGGAGGAATCAAGTTAATTGCCTGTCATCCCCTCTCTGCTCTTTGTGTGTTGATTCAAATTAAGCTTTTTCAGTTTTCTGATGTCAGCAGATACCGAAGTATGAGAGCATAGGCCTGGGAGTCAGGACCTGCAGGAAAGAGCCAGTTCCGAGCAAATCCCTGAGCCTTTCTGCTTCTCTGTTTAGCTCTGACCCAAGCATTCAGGAAAACAAATCTCTTTGACTGACTCCCCCCACCCCTCGATTTCTGACCTAAACTCTCTGCACTGCCTTCATTTTAACCGTTTCTGACTCTACATCCATTCAGCCAGCCATTCCTCCTCTGGCAGAGAAAAGAGCAAAGAATTCAAATTGAATTCTGCATTTATTGAAATTCACTGTAGCTCAGAGGGAACTAATTAAATAAGTCAGTTAAGTAAGTCGTCTGTGATATGTGTTGCCCACATGGAGGGAAGCGGAGGAAAGATCTAGAGGTTTTCTGCAAGTGGTATCACCTCTAGGTCAGTTGTTACGTGAGCAGAGCTGGAGGAGGTCTCCAAAGATGAGGCCCTTTCCTTTGCTGTCCTATGGTCTCTTGTCTACAGCCAGATAGAATTATTTGAGATTCCTTGCACGCTCCTCGCTTGTTCACATCTTCAGCTCTTCAAAGGTTTTCTCTGTCCGGAGCATCCTTCCTACTTTTTAATTATGTCTTAACCCTGACAATACTTGTCTGGGAAGCCCTCTCAGGGCTGAATGTAGGACTTCCAAAAACCATGAATTCCCTTTACTATAGACAAAAAGCAGGTCATCAGTGTACACACAAATTCAACCTCCCCACTGTACCACAAGCTTTGGGGGCAGGGACCCTGTCTCCCTCGATGATGTTTCTCAGCACTAAGTACCATGCCTGGCGCATAGAAGGTGGTAAATCAATATTTATTGAATAAGTGGTTGATTCAGTAAATTGTCGATGAAAGGAGTTTTAGAGGATGGTGTTCTGGAAGAAGGAAATATTTACTCATGATCTAGAGTTGAATGTTGGGTGTAATCTCTCTGGATTTCCATACTACTTGCATTTCACTCAAATAGTATGGTCAGCTCTGAGGCTTCTTTAGGCCCCAGAACAGGTTTGCCCCAAGAACTCCGCCCTGCTTCATTCCTGCCAATGTCTCTCCTGGAAGTTTTGGCCATGCTGGCTCTGAAAGTAGCAAGCTCTGAGGTTAAGTGCTGATTCATGGTGGGAATTACGGAGGTAGAGATGACAGAATGAAGAATTCCAGGATGAAAAGGCTGAAGATAGTGTTTGGAATTCCTCTAGAAAGTTCTTTCTGGATCAGAAGAAAATTCTGGGAAGGGGATGTTGTCTCAGATTAGGGATAAGAGGCTCCTGTCTAGGGAAAAGATCCCTCTCAGTTTAATGGTGAAGGTGACTGGATGACTTTCTCCTCGTATCTATCTGGAGTTTATAGTTTTTATAGAAGAGGTCAGTATATTGGCACGCTTGTCTGTCGAGCGCCGATGGGGACAATAGTAATGGACTTCAGTTTCCTTTTATGTAAATGAAGGAGAGAGTAGAACCAAATACTCTCTAAATTCTGTTGCATGATTCTATACAAACAGATTATGAATTTGCTGTGTGATTCTTCTAGAAGTTGAACATGGCAGAAGAATGAGAGCAGGGCCTTGGGCTGTCTGCTTTAGAAAGTTTAGCGGCAGAGGCAGGTCAAGTAGGCTGAGGCTCTTCCAGGAACCTTGGCTCTGTTTTTTTCTCCCCATCTTTTTCTCCCACCGCTTCCCCTCTCTGGTGGAAGGCAGTGTGTCATGGACGGTTAGTTGCACGGGCTTGTGAATCAGATAGACGTACACTCGAATTTCTGCTCTGCCACTTACTGACTGGGTGTGACCTGGGCCAAATTTCTTGACCTCCCTTAGCCTGTTTCCTCATCTTGAAAACTGAGTTTATCTTCTTAAGGTTATGCTAAGGTTTTAATGATTTGATGTAAAGGAAGGATACACAATATTTGCTATCCTTCCTCCTCATAAATATATTAATACTGGCGCTGTCTATGTTTTTATTTTTAGAACTCTCATTTTGACATGGAATTTTATTAATTTTAACCCACTGTCCTACTGGTTTTCTGTTTATTTTGCATGGAAAAACCTAGGAATCATGTACTTTTACTTCTTCAGATATGTAACAGTCTCAGTCCCCAGTTCTGCTTGCCCTATAAACCTCTTGAGCTAGATGGCATTAGGTACAAGAACTAGTAGGCACACAGGATTTTTCCACTAGAATTACAATATAAATACTGTTCTAGGCAATAAAATTTTTAAAATGCTGGCATTTAAAGCATTCAGGAGTAGCAGGTAACGAAATTGCTGGGCGTATATATTTCCTTCTTACACACTAAAGGGTTAGAGGAGTAAAGATGGGGCAAAGCAGCCTTGGATTCTTCATAAAGTTCTTGTGCACTTTAAATTTTATCAGCATCGCAGTGGGCTTCTGTCACACCTATGCACTAACAGCTCTTAACAGTAAATTTATTGAAGTTCAGGATGATAACACTTCATAAATTATCCATAAATTATATCTGGATTCTCTAGTCAATGAGAAATAGCTTCTGTAGGTAAAAAGGGAAGGGGTGAGAATATTCAAGTTCCTTCTAAATGCAATTTTGAATGACATCAGCACATTATTTTTATTTTGTCTTTCATTTCAGTTGTTGGAGTGGTCCTGTTCGGGTTCTGCGCTAGGCCTTTATGAAGACTGTCCATGCGATGTCTTTGGACAGCAGCTCTGCCTGGTGCCCTCAGTTCTGAGGTCCTCTGGCAGTCTAGGGGAGTCTCTCCCACCCTTACAAGTAAAGGAACAAACACAGGAGCGGGTGGTGGGCTCCTTGAGGGCAGGAGCTATCTTCTTCATTGTCATCAGTCTAGAGACTGGGAGGTGACTGGCACTTTGTAGACACCAAAGACTTAATGGGTTTAGGGTCTGAAAGTATTGGGTCTCTGTGAAGCAGGAGATGAAGGTTCCTGGGTAGGAAAACCTTGCCACGTTATGAAAAGCGTGTCTAAGGCATGTTATGAACCATACGGTTTAAAGTGATACTACAGTGGGAGCCGCCATTCCTTTTTCCCTTAACATTCTCATCCTGAATTACTCTGGAGTTGAGTCTCCGAGAACATGGGAATGGAGCCAGAGTGCCTTCTTAGTGAGAGCTACAACACAGGGGTAGCAAGGTTTGAAAGGAAGCCCAGGTCCCAATGTGGGACCATGTCTCCCTCAGGGTGAGGAATTTCCCTCACCAATTGCAGCCAGATTCAACAGAGAGGTAGAAGCATGGGCCGTGCCTTTACAATTCAGCAGAGCGTGAACAAAAGGAATGACCAAAAGGGCCCACAACAGTACAAGGTCAGCCTGATAGTTTAATTAGAAGCTTGAAGGAAGAGAGACTGGCTATTCTGCAAGACAGTTTACCGGCTGAGATTCCAAGGACCCCGGCGAGTTGACAGTTATGAGATCTGTTCATTTTTCCTTCACTGTGATGAATCATGCCTCTGATGACAACTTTGCGTGTGTGTGTGTAGAGTCATGTTTTATCAGCTTCTTTCTGAATTATTGCTTGTCACTCGGGGACCTCCCAACCACTTGAAGACTGCCAGGATGAAGTCAGATTTTAGCTGGGGGGCTGGGTAGAGCATTCTGTTTAGGAAGAAGCAGTTGGTTACACCTGCTCCTCGGGGAGGTCCTGGCTCCAGGAGTCTTCTTCCTACCCCACGCCAGAGAACACAGCACAGTCGTTCTGAGCAGGCCCTGGCCAGTGGCTCAATGGCCTGGCAGCTAAGGGTGGGCACAGGGAGTATGCTTCCCTCTCCTTCAGCAAGACAGGATCTTGAGGAAGGCCTTACGGAACTCGACATTGAAGGTGGTATAGATCACGGGGTTGAGGGCGCTGTTCACGTAGCCCAGCCACGTGGTGGCGCTGTAAAGCTCTGGGGACACGTGGCAGGCTCCACAGTGGGTATTGAGAACGTGGGTCAAAAAGAAGGGCAGCCAGCAGACAATGAAGGCTCCTGGGTTGCAAAGGAAGAGAGAAACTGGATAAAGGGTTTGCTTACTCCTTTTGTTGTAACATGAAAATGACTCACTGTTGTTTGCTTTGTGCCAGCCGCCATGCTGGAATTTTACAGACCCATTTAATTTTTACACCAACCCTACGAAGTAGGTGTGATTAGCCACTTTTTTTTCCTTTTTCTTTTTGGATGAGAAAATTACATGCTTACATCTTTGATTCATCTCAGGCCTTTGTTCCTAAATCGATTTTCTAGTTTGATATTTAGGTAGCTCTTTACTAGTCTTTTCTACTTCTCAATTCAATTCAAATATTTACTTAATGTCTAGCTGTGCAAGACATGATCCTAGGCACCATTGGGAAGAAGACCTTAAAGACATGACTGACAGTTCCTCCTGTTGAGATTACATCCAGGTGTTCTCATAAAGTCCCTGAGATACAAGAGCGCGAGGTTTGCCAGTGGCAGTGAACAGGAGGAATTGCCTTCACTAACTCTATATGCTCTCTATGACTTATCAATTTTTTTCTTTATTTAAATAAATTTTCTCTTTTTCTACTATAAAACTAACCCTGACTTTGTACATTATGGAAAACTTGGGAAATGCAAGAAAGTAGAAAGAAGAAAAATAACCACCCACCACTCAAAGACAATCACTTTTGACATCTTGGTGAATTAATTTTCATGTTTTTCTTTCTCTGTATTTGAAATAATCTAGATGTTATCACACCATATGACAGCAGTTTTTTGCATCCTTATTTTTTCACTTAATATTTTTGAATAAGTAAGCCTTTATTACATATCCAATATGTGCCAGACACTTTTATTTAATTATTATCTTATTTATTATTTGATTTATCCATTATACTTTCACGTGATAGACAACAAACACAATGGATAAACGCAATTCACTTAGGTCACTTGTCCAATTTTATATTTCATAATTTCAGCCCAGGTCTTTTGAATTTTCACCAGAGTTAACATGCATATGCAAACCCTTCTCAACTGAATCGCAAACATTTATAAATATCACAGTTATTGGATTTCCATTTCTGCCAGCTGCACCAAACTCAACCTAACCCAACCAAATTCAACCCAACTCAACCCAACTCAACCCAACTCAACATGACCCAAACTCACCAAGCACAATGGCCAGCATCTGGGTTGCCTTCTTCTCCCGAAGTGGCACTCCACGAGGCTGCAAGGGCCCCAGCTTTAGAGATGTTGACAACCTGCCATTACTGAGTTTTCGAACCTCTAAGCTGAGCTTGGGTGCCATGGTGGGGCTGAGGGAGTTCCGAGTCCTCCCTTCCCTTTTCAACTCTCCTCCAGCTTCTTGGAAGCCTGGTCGCCCCAATGCAGTATCTTGGCAGATGCTGTAGTAGCGTTTCAGCTCCACGTGTGCCTGGCTAGGGGAGAGTGGCTGCAGGTGGGACAAGAGGGGGTCCTGACATTTCTGGGGATACTGTTTATCTTCCGAATGCTCCTGAAAAGGAAAGAGCATGCAAAGAAGTTTGAGGAAATCATCATTTTGTGAAATCTACTGAGGGCACATCTGAGAGTAAGGGGATCAGGAAAAGTTAAGGTACGTGAAATCTGCTTCTGTCTTCAAAACTAAAAAACACCTACCAGATATAGAACAGTTGAGAATCACAGTAATCCCTTCAGGAGGGTAGTATACGATTATAGCCTGGCCTTTTAGACTTAGAATGAGCTGGATATAGAGAGGAACACGTGAGATGATTCTACTAAGATATAAATCACAAAATCTGGAATGTGGGAAACTCTGTAAGACAAATGACTCAGTTTTTTCCAACAAATAGATTGCGACAACAACAACAATCCCATTTACCAGCTGCAAAGTATGGGTCTTATTTGAATTTTGATTCATATAACCAACTATGAAAAACTTACAAGACAATTGGGATAATGTGAACATTGATTGGATATGTAATGATATTAGGGAGTTATTTATTTGCTTAGGGTGATGTATTGTGATTATACAATTTATGAAGAGTCTTCCTTAGAGAGCGTCACAGAAATATTTTTGCTGAAATGTTATGATGTTTGGGATTTGCTTCATACGAATCCAGTAGGCATGGATGAGGGTAGGTGGGAGTGCAGATGAAATGAAATAAGATTGGCCACAAGTTAATCGCTGAAGCTGGCTCACGGCTACTGAAGGATTTGTTATATTTGTCTTTCTACTTTTTTATTTTTGAAATTTTCCATAATAAAAAGTAAAAGAAAGAAAGGAAAGGAAAGGAAAGGAAAGGAAAGGAAAGGAAAGGAAAGGAAAGGAAAGGAGAGGAAAGGAAAGGAAAAGAAAACCCAGGATTTCCACCTCAACTTTCCTACTTATTAGATGGATCCTTGGACAAGTTAATTAAATATCTTTGAGCCTCATTTGTAAAACAGAAGTTGGGAAAAGAAGAAGTTGGGAAAAATAGGTTTAGGATGAGTGGACCCTGTGAGTATGTGGACGTTTCTGGTATTTGGTGGGGATGTGTGGGTGCTCAACACCTGAACTTCTTTCCATGTTTGAAGAATCAGACACTGTGTCAATCCTGAGTAGCAGGCAGGACCCCTTAGCTCCTATTACTGAAGTCATAAAAGCCATATATTCACTCTCTGCACATCCCCACCAGTCATCTAGAGCTCTGGCACATAAACCAAGCCTAGCCCATTGGAGATTTGCACCTAAGACCTTGAATTGGAGCTGGTGAAGCCTGGACACTTCAGAATTTGTCTAGCAGTGATGGTAGGTCTTCCAACCAGATTCTTCCTTAGGCATGAACAACTTCATCTGAAGTTATTCTCCAGCCTTCTGACTGAGTCTGAGCTACTTGGTACCCTTCCAGTAAATTCCTTTGTCTATATGTTAGTGTCAACAACCAAGAATGCTCACTACTCTCTCCTTAGTTCCAGGAATCACAGTGCTAGTGCACCCTGCACACTCAGAAACACTGTTGAATGAATCAAAGCAATGGGCCTTTTAAAACGATATGACATTTTTAAAATACCATATGCTCTACAGAGGTATTCATTGGGATTCTAGTATAATATAATTTAAAAAATTTTTTTCATTTTGATGGGGTTTTTAAATAATTAATACAAGCATATTGTGTTTTACATGAATGGCCATTTATAACCAAGATTATGATTGTGCTGGCATCTAGTAATCTTCTAAAAGTGTTGATATTTAACTTCAAATGCATTCTTTCGGAAACTAAGGGACTGGAGACAAATTCTTGACTGTCCTTACGAAATCTCAGGTTTAAGAACATTGATCTAGTATAACTTGTCTCTATTTTACAGATGTGGAAATTCAATCCTAAAGAAGAAAATTGATCCTTCCCAGACTATACATTTGTGAGTGTATTTTTCAGCTCTCTGCAAACCTTCATCACTACCTCCATGACTGGCATGAAGAAACACTGGATTCTTTTGGGTCTGGCTGGCAGAGCCCTCCAGTCCCAGATGGTAGGACAGAACCTATTTCTCCAAACTCCTGGCTATGCCAGTCTCTTGCTTCTCTATTCTCTCTTTAGTAGTCTCCACTTTTTTCCTTTTGGCCTCTGCTATAGGCAACTCGAAAATTCTTGCCTATTAAAAAAATTATTTACAGTAAGAATCTCGAACTGCTATAGTGGGCCTGTGTAAAAAGTGGTTAATTAGCTATACAGAGATTGGAAAAAGCTCAGACCTTCATGAGTTCTTAAAATGTTATTCCTAACATTTTCTTGGAGTTCAGGGAGAAGAATATTGATCTTCTAACACTTCCATTCTGCACTCAGCTTGCTTGGGGATGCAGGGCTGGCTTGAATTGAAAGGACAAGGATAAGGGTGACCATGACTTTTTTTTTGGTTTTCCTTCATATATAGTGGGAAATAGAGCACTTGAAAGTCTCACATTAGCCTCTATTCTCTGCTTTTCTTGGCTCTCCCATGTGTGTTCCATTGACACCCTGTTCCCTCTAGGCAAGTGATTCTGGATGGCACCCTCACACCATGTCTAAGAGTCACTGGCTCCAGTCGTTGGGATCTAGCTCAATAGTGATATGCTTTCTGCATATCATTTGGTGATTCCTATTCTGAAGCTCAAATCAGGATCTCACATTTGTTATATACAATAGATACAAGTAAGGGATTGGGGCCATTGCATTTTGGGGTAGAAGTGGAAGCAAGTCAAGTCAGAGTGTTGAGAAAAGTTATCTTATTTTTTTCCTATAATCAAAGATGGCTTACTTACCATTTGCCCCGTGGCATCTGAAGGAAATCTGTCCCTTATTGAAAACTGCCGAATGGGGTGCAGCCTCAGACAGGAAGACTAGGGTGGGTTGAAGGAGAAACAGTGGTAGGTTAAGGTCTACATGGAGGAACCATACAGATGCCAATGTTTTGAATATCCTCAATGTTTGTTCATAACCTCAGTTTCAGGTCCTTACCTCCTGTTTCATGGGAACCAATATTCTAGTTGTACCCAAACCGTGGGACTTCAACTTTGAGAGACTGACTCTCACTCAGGTCATTATAAATTAATCTAGCCATCCAAACTAGACCTGCCTTCAAGATCAAATTCAGTTCTTACTCTGTCCGTGAAGCCCTTTCCTGAGCATATTGACCTCTTCTCTCATAACCTCTATGGCACTTCTATTTCGGTGCTTAATTGTCTTCATCTTATTTCACAAACATCCTGGGGCTGTGAGTTAACTTTGGGTAGAGGGCTGCTTTATCTGCCTGTCTAGATTCTCAACGCCATGAAGGCAGAGGCTGTATAATACTCCTGCTGTCCCTTCCCTAGCAGATTGCAAGCATGTGCCAGACACAGACTTTCCAGCCCAAGCAAAGGGAAGATTGGTGCTGAGGCAGCTCTCCTTCTCAGAGCCTCGAAAGGCCCAAGAACATGCATCATCAGCATTCCATTTCATAAGCTGGTCAGCACTTTGACACAGGGGCAGACCTAGTAAGGAAAAGAGCTTTCCATGGACCCCAGTGATTCTTGGAATAAGTGGTCTCCTAAAAAGCTAATCCTGGGGACCTATCAGCAGTGCATGGTACAGCTGCCACCCTAAAACTGCAAATCCGGTGTGATATTTGTACCGTCGGCCCTTTGGGGGCAATGAAAAACTTTGCTGGAAAGCAGAAGAAGTCCAGAAACTATCCTATCATCTTGCCAAGCAACGTGAGCTCTAGGGAAGACTCACGATGCACCTTTTGGATTTGATTTCCTACTCTGAAGCATAGCCACTATGAGCAGATTAGAAGGTGCGTGTGAGATGTGTGTGTCCAGTGTGGCAGCATGAGCGAAAGCAGGTGCTCTGGACACAAGGTTGGGAAGCTCCAGGGTTGGGCACTGTTTTCCCTCTGCCCCGCCGAGGTGCTTACTTGTTGAGGGAAGCCGGGTCTGACACTGATGCACTGACTGTTCTGTCGAGTGAGGATCCGTTTCCGTCTCCTCTGTCTCAACACCACGTAGATCCTGGCATAGACGAGGACAGTCACGCCAAAGGGCAGGTAGAAGGACACCACTGAAGAGTAGATGACAAAGTCAGGGTTGGAGATGGAGCAGACAGTGGGGTCTCCTGTGAATGAGAGAAAAAGAGAAAGCCAAGCAGGACACATCAGTGGGGAGCACACAATATGGCCCCACACCATGTGTGGTGTCTCCACCATTTAATCCACATGGAGCTTCAGGAAGCAAGAGTTCTGGGTCCCCCTCCCCCCTCCTTGTGTCTCAGTCCACATGCTGTCTCATTGGTGGAGGCTTCTACCAGCTCCTCAGTCAGAAGTGACTCTTGCGTCCCCTGTGCCCCTCCACCCTTGCTTGCCTCCTCAGTGTTGCTAGCACACACGGCTGATTGTTAAGTTGTGGGGATGCAGGATATTATGTTGTCAGTGTCAGTACCCTGAGGGGAGGAGGTCCACTTCATCCTTGTGTTGCTCACAGTTCCCTTAAAAAGAAAATTATGCAGTGATTACATGCCAGACGCTGCTCTACACTGGGCTGCAAACACGTCTGCCCTTGAAGGGCTCAGTCTAGACAGACAGGCTATCTTCCTGAATGCTGCGTTAAGTGTCACAGAGGAATGTGGCCTGGAAGCTGGAGAAGCATCAGACTTAACAGGCCAGAGGCTCCTGGGAGCGAGGCAGCCCCCACAAAAGGGCCTGCTGGTGTGGAGGCATTAAAGGGTTGTTGAAGGCAAAGAGAGGAAGGCTTCTTTGTTGAGAATGCCGGGTCTCCAGTTTGAATCTGAGGTGCAGGGCTGGTGGTGGTGGCTGAATGCAGGCAATTCTGTTTTTTAGGGAATCTCAGGACTGGACAGGGTAGGATGGGGAGAGGGCTGTTAAGGATACTGCCACTGTGGACAATGTGAAATGAGGAGCACCTTTGTCCCTGCTTTATGACCTGAAATGCACCTGTCGCTACACTTTAGAGTCCCTGTGGTTTTGCCTTTTTTGCTAGCAGATGTTGAAACTCCTTTCTTCCCAGAATAGGGCCTGTAACCTGCCTCATCTAGAAGAGAAAAGGGAAGAAAGCTGATATCTTCCAGATGGTGTGCCAAGGACTTTATACACATCATCTTACCTAATCATTGTGGCAACGTTATGCGGCACGGGAGCCATTACTGACTCTATTCTCAAGTGAGCAGACTAAGGCTCAGAGAGGTTCAGTAAGTGGCCCAGCATCCCATAGCTTGAAAGAGGCAGAGCCTGGATATGTTTCTCCAGTTACTGTGACCTTACAACCAATGTTCTTTCTGTGATTTTGACTCGCCTCCCTCTACCACTTTGACTAACCCCCCTCTACCACTGGGAATGGCAAATTTACACTTTGCCCAGCGCTGTCAGCAACGGCTGTTGGCACACCCAACCAATCTTCATAAAGGGCAGGAGATTCTCAACAACCCCAAATCTGGCCTCAGGAGATACAGCCACAGGTGTGAGCTAGCGGGGAGAGGGCGGCAGCCAGCCATATGGGCCCCTCACTGGAGGTAGACAGAGGCCAGGCCTGGGGTGTGAGACCCAGGTCTGCCATTTACTACCTGTGAACCTGGGCACATTCAAGCCTCAGCTTCATTATCTGAAAAGAAGGATAAAAATAAGGTCTCGTGTAGTGGTTGTGAGACTAACTGAGGATAAGCGGTAGCTATTATTATCACTATTTATTCTTTACTATTATTATTTATTATATACCTCCTCTGAGCTGTTTGAACTTAAAAGGCACGGTATCATTTGGAATGGAAACCTGTAGAGAGTTACAAAGAACAGTACCTCTGGGGGAGGGAGAGGAGCAACAGCTAATAGTTAAAAAGAAAAAAAAGCGTACTCCGTTCTCAGCAAGGCATTATAATGACACGAGGGTCTTTAGGAGCTGCTCCCAAAGTTTTTGATTGTCTTGGGAGGAGGGTAAAATTCAGGTAAAATTAATGTCTTCTCACCAAGTCTGCGTCAGCCTCCTTTAGGAGATGGCTTATAAAACTTCGAGCAGTGGTCACCAGGTGGGCATTCTCTGGTGTTCTGGGGGAGATGGGGTTGGAGGTAGGTTAGGGTGGCAGCTGCTGCTCTTTCTGCATCTATAAGGAGTCATGCAGGCAGTGATCGGCCCTCTTCCTGAAATCAGCTCCCCTGTTGTCAGCATCTGACCACGATTTAGACGCCTCCTGTGAGGAGCTGTCTGAGCACGTTTTGCTGGTGAGAAGGGGGCCAGGACGGTGGCAGGGAGAGATACCCGCTGTTCATCTGGTTACCTCTGCTGGTGTGCGAGGTACACCCCCGTCTTCCTCCAGATACACCTTCTGCCCTTCTCTCCTCTCCTCTGGGTCCTGGGAAGCTGACCTCTAGATCTTATATATTAACTCTGACTTTTTTTTTCAAGTTTTTATTTAAATTCCAGTTAGTTAAGGTCCAGTGTAATATTAGCTTCAGGTGTAGAGTTTAGTGACTCATCACTGACATACGACACTGACATACGACACCCAGTGCTCATCCCGACAAGGGCGCTCCTTCATACCCAAGGGTATTAACTCCTACTCTTAAAAAGCCAGGAGCAGAAGTGGGTATAATATGCTTCTACTCATGTAAAAAGTAGCTACACCCACACATGCACACATACTTGTTTCAAGCATTATCTCTAAGATTATCAGTGTTTGCTTCCAGGGACGGTCACGGGGCAGCTCGCGATCTATGGTAGAAGGGAGACCTGCATTTATGTGTGTCTAGATAACCCCTTATACCTTATGTTTTACGGGCAAGTCTTTATTTTTCCTTTAAAATATGGAAAGTGTACACCCAAGAAAGAGCGAAGAGAGAACACAGAGCTATTCCAGAATTGCTGGCCACGAAGGCCCTCCGTGTACCATCACTGAGCCTGTGCAGTCATCCCTGCCTTCCTCTCTTATCCGAGTAAACTGCTGCCCATTCTTAGATTGAGCTCTGTGGCCTCTCCCACAATTTCTCCAGGCCGCGAAGTCCTGCGAGGACTGTCAGCGGGTAAAGTGGCACTGGAGGCTGGTGGCCAGTGAGTGAGGCCCTGTCCTGGATCCCACTGGGCTTGGTCTGGGTATGTGTCCTATTGGTGGGGCAGGAGTTCCAGAAGCTTCTTTCTGCTGTGTCCCAGATGAGGTGGTGAGGGTAGTGAGCACCCCCCCGCCAGGAGATGAGCTGCCTTGTCTTGACTATTTAACCAGAACAGTCCTGTGCTATTAGTACAGTAGTTACTGGATGAATACATGAAGGACGAATACTTGAGGGAAGTGGACAAATGAGCATTTTACATAAGCACATAAGCAGTCACTGGCTGGAAGATAATGGGGGAAACCAGGGGTTTATGCCTCATTCTCTGATATCGAGGATGTTTACCCCAACTAATTTCAACACTTAAGGAAGAAAAGATGATAAGAAGAACTCATCCACTTATTCATTCAACAAAAGTTTATGGAGTACTTAGTCTGTTCCAGGCACCATGCTGGGTGACAAAAACACTAAATAGCTCCGTAAAGGGTTGGAAGAGGCTTTTGTGGGCTAGCCTGGGAACTTGAGTCCCACAGTGATATGAAGGGTAAGACCAAAAGCAGGTTGACTTGACAGGTTCATGAACTAAAACTCATGGAAGGATTTATCTTCCCCTTGTTTGCGAAGACAGGAGAGCCTGATGCATCCGGATTTAGGATGAGCCTGTTATTCTTTTAACGATGTGTTTCTCGACCAGGCTTCCACCAGCTCCGGTGTTCTGAAAGCCAGGTGAGGGATTCTGTTGCTCACATCTAGATAGTACTCCTCCATTTCCTTGTTTCAAAGGAAAACTTAGACTATTAGTCTTGTATCTGTGAAATGAAAGGATTGGGCTGCCCATTCAGGGATTCTTGAGTTTCCTCTAGTACCAATACTCCATGCTGTCAATGAGGGGGTATTTAGCTAGACTGCTGGGCCCCAGCTGGCAGCTGGGGCAACACTGATCAGCCAGGTCCCCCAACCTTGGAACTCTCTGTGACCCAAGGTCCTGCCTTATGTGCATATCCAGAAATGCATGTTGCCCTTTTCTCGGACAATAAGAACAATGCCGAGATGAAGGAAACTGAAGTTCAACTTTTTTTCTGCCTTATGTTGTCTGGCAGCCCACAATCCCACATGGCAGCTCATTTCATTAAAAAGAACTCTGCCAGAAAGTTCCCCTGTGTGGCACTGCTTAGTGAAAATCCATCCACTTCCGCTATCAGGTGTCACTGGTGGTATCCTGCCCTTTTCTCCTCTGTTTTTCTCAGGGTGAGTACAAACAAATGGCTGAGTGAAGTCATTTATATTGGGCTTTCGAATGAACTTGGGAGCTTCCTTATAGATGGAAGAGGTGCTAGAGGAACCCACATCCATCAAGATAATGAAGCTGTACTGTGAAGGTCAGACCGAGGCAGAGAAGGACGACTGGGCTTCCTTGCCTCGAGTTCTGCTCACTAATTCCCTGAACTGTGTCCTAGGATGAGGGGACTGATCTCTATAACCACCAGCAGAACTACTGCTGCTCAGATTTTCTTTGGAGTGGGTGCATAGTTCAATTTTGATGCACAGAAGCCTTTTCTAACACACGGCGATAACAACAATAGCAGTAGCTGATATTCACGGGCCTTTATAATGGACCTGAGACTTGGATGCTAAGACTATAGTCTTATTAATAAACTTAAAAGTAAGAGAGAGAGGGGCACCTGGCTGGCTCAGTCAGAAGAACATGATCTTGGGGTGGTGAGTTCGAGCCCCACGTTGGATGTAGAGATTACTGCAGTCAATCAATCAATCAATCAATCAATCAATGACTTAAAAAAAGTTGCAACAGAATAAATCATGTACATCTTTAAAGTAAGAGACAGACTGAAAGAGATGAGAGAGCAACCAGAGTGTACACGCTGAGCCACGGGCAGTTTTTGCCTTCTCAATTCTATATTTGAAAATGTTTTTGGAGAGACAGTTTTCTGAGTTTTGTTTCTGGAATAATAATGATCTCACTGGTGGCAACAACACTGCAATTAGCTCATCATTCATCTGCACTTTGATGTTGACATTAACTGGGAACTCTGTCTAATGTCAGATTTTGAGACTGTTTTTAACTGTTACTAGGGTGTGTGTGTGCTTGTGTCTGTGAGAATGAGTAGAACAGCCCCCACCAACCTCCCAGAATGAATATGAAGAGCCACGAGGCAGACTGAATGTTGGTGGGGGTTTGCTGCCGGCCACGGGCCAGCAGTGCCTTGGTCTCCCGGGGTAGTGAGTTCCCATACTGCAGATTCCAACTTAGAATAATGTATTTTTGTATAGAAACTAAGATTTAGGGGCGCCTGGGTGGCGTAGTCGTTAAGCGTCTGCCTTCGGCTCAGGGCGTGATCCCGGCATTCCGGGATCGAGCCCCACATTGGGCTCCTCCGCTGGGAGCCTGCTTCTTCCTCTCCCACTCCCCCTGCTTGTGTTCCCTCTCTCGCTGGCTGTCTCTATCTCTGTCCAATAAATAAATAAAATCTTAAAAAAAAAAAAAAGAGAAACTAAGATTTAGAACATGGCTTAGTTAACAGACGGACCCAAAGAGCATATTTAACACTCATCAAAAATAGTATTTTAACGCCAGGCAGCCTCTTAGAGTTGTGTTAGGGAATGTTGCTTTGGGGGGAGTATGTGTGTGTCCATGACCATGTTTGTGTATATAAAGTATCGTTCAGTGAAAACAACAAAGTAACTAAGGGTAATGAGTAATGCAAACATGCTAGTAATATCATATTTTAGGAACACCCTGAGTTAACTAGGCAAATATTCGTTGGATGACTCAGCTACTTAACCCTCAATGTAGCAGACAAAGAAACCCGACCTTGAGCGTGTGGTGTGTGTTTGGCGGGTCTACATATGTTATTCCAATTTAATCCTCACTTAATCATAAAAAAGCTCTATGAAGCAAGTACAGTGGAATTATATCATATGTAGTGTCAGATTCTAAAGTCGGTGATTAAAGTGAACATTACCTAGAGCTGAAATTTGCTTGGAAAAATCTCCTGAAGCACATACAAAGATACACATGGTTTTATTACAGCCCCAAAGAGTAGTAAGTAAAGATGTAGGATACATACATTATTATGTCACGTATCATAAAGAGTTCAAACACAACATGCAGCTTCAGAAATGAAGTTGACGGGCTTATGTGTAGGTGGGGCCATATAAAAAAATAAATGCTGGAAAGTTTCCAACTAAATATATAGACCCAGTCTATATATTTAAATTTGCTCAAGTGTATGCTTCAGTGTATTATTATCCTAAATTTGTCAATAAGAAAACTTAGAAAAGTCAAGTAGCTTGTTCAAGGAGCACGGCTGGTAAGTCGCAGAGCTGAAGTTTGAAGGTAGGTTTTTTTCACTCCAGAGCCTCTATCTGTCTTCCTAAATGTGTTTTGACTTTTATATCATTGGCCAGCAAAGGACTCTTTGATGACTATTCATAAGTTAGGATTTGCCTGTTTTTATATGCAGTATGCTATGTATAATATCTGCATACATATAAATACACAGCTATGTGACTTGTACACATACACCAGCAACTAATGAACTTGGAAGATAGTAGGAATTAAACAAATCCAGGTGAACACTAGAACATGACTCATTTAGTTCTCAGCAAATGCTCAGTGTTTATTGTCAATACCTGTAACTTTATTATATGTGCTAGTAGTTTTCATTCAATGCCTGAAATGTATATGGAACAGCCCAAGAAGGCAGTGATCCATACGAGGTGTAAATCTGGATCAGTGTCTTATGTCTAAAAACCAAACATCTCAGATATTCACATTGTTAATGAATCCATATGTCCATCCATCCATCCAACCATCCGTCCATCCGTCCATCCATCCATCCATCCGTCCAATAGACGATGCACCATGTGCCAACCATCACGGCCAGAATTTTTGTATATTAAGATATAAGAAATATACTCTCCAATAACTTAGGGATCTATACTAGCTCCCAAATGCCAGAAATGGTTTTTGTTTAGTATAAAATCAGAAATATAGATCCCATTTGAGGGCTTTTATAGTATTATTTGCACTGTAAGTCCATTATGAACTGTCATCTTTTCATTAGCAAATCTCACCTGAATTATTAATTTAGCTTAATTTTTTAACTGGCACATCGCTTCCCATGAATACAATGACATTTCTTTCAAAATAAAGGTAGGCCAGACTTTTCACTAACTGGGAAGAACTTCATGCACCAGTAATTGATGAGGTTCCGCTTTGACCTTGAATCAAAACCCAAAGCTTTGCAGTCTATGGCATCCTTATTTGATTCTGAAGTATGCTGATCAGGGTCAGAAATTTCCAGTCTAAGCACCACTCAGAGCCACTCATGCGTGCCGTGAATCACATGGGTGTCGTCAGAGGGCCATCATCGTTACCTGTGGTGTTGAAGCCGAAGAGGAGAGGGCAGGACACGGCAAAGGCCAGTACCCAGACGGCTGTGATCATGAGGGCCACGCGCCGACAGGAGCTCTGTCCTGTGCCATGCTGGTAGTGAACTGGCATGACCACCGCGGTGTACCTGCGAAAGGAAGGGGAGACGGATGGGTATGAAGCGAAGGGATGGGGGAATGGTTCCAATAGTGGACAGAGGTTCCTAGAGAACTAATCTAGGTGATACATGTGGCAGGAAAAAAGAGTTTGGTTGGAGAAAGAGAGAAAAGGTATTTGAGTGAAAATGTAGAAAGGTTGAGCTGAGAGAGATGAAGAACTCCCTGAGCAGGGAAAGGGTGAAAAAACAAAATTAGTAAAGCCACAACCTGGGCCGCTGGCGGGCTTCTCAGCCAGTGGTGGTTGAGGCCCAGCGTGCCTGAAACTTGTACTCGCATACCCGAACCCCCAAGAGTCTGGGTGCTGGCCTGTGTGCCTTTACTCTCTCCCACAGTTTTTCAGATAATGATAGAACTGTGCCCAAAGAGGATGTTTACCCCTGCTTGTATCCTAATATAAATTCTAACCCTCCTGGTGACAACTATTCCAAGTGGTGGAGATTATTTTATTTTATTTTATTTTATTTTATTTATTTACTTATTTTTTTAAGATTTTATTTATTTATGTGACGGAGAGACAGCCAGCGAGAGAGGGAACACAGCAGGGGAGTGGGAGAGGAAGAAGCAGGCTCCCAGCGGAGGAGCCCAACATGGGACTCGATCCTGGAGCGCCACGATCATGCCCTGAGCCGAAGGTCAAGTGGCAGAGATTTTAAAAATAGAGATGAGTAATATCTAGTGAAGGCTTATTTCCAAATCCAGTTTTCATGCTCTCTTCGTCCATTCAGGCTTCTGTATCAAAAACAGCAGAGACTTGGTGGCTTAAACACAAACGTTTACTTCTCACAGTTTAGAAGCTGCGAGGTCCAAGACCAAGGCCCTGGCAGATTCGGTGTCTCGTGAGGGTCTGCTTCCTCGATCATAGATGGCTACTTTCTCACGGTGCCCTCACGGGGCAGAAGGGGTGAAGGAACTCCCCAGGGTCTCCTTTCTAAGGGCACTGATCTCATTCACGAGCGCTTCACCCTCATGCCCTCGTCATCACCCGAAGGTCCCACCTCCTAATACCATCACTTTGGAGGGTAGGATTTCAACATACGAATTGGGGGAGCCACAAACATTTTGTCTATAGCACATGCTCTTGCACGGTCAACGCACAGTTGTGTTATGGGACATTGTCTTTTCTGTGGCAACTCCTCTCACGCATTGCCAGCCACCGAGCAGAAAGATAGCCGGTCCTGTACATTTACTTATGATGTCTTCCCCATTTACCCATGCATCTCTTTCCTACCGGCTGCTCTCCGTGATGGCCACGGCCTCCTGGCTGGTCCCGGATGCCAGGCTCCAAAAGTAGGTATCATCATGTCCTTTCCATCCTGGACCCCCCAGCTGGAAACTGCTTGAGAAAGGCAGATTCTAAGATGGCCTCCAAGTTGCTTGCCCTGTACTATCCCCCACACTGAATGGAGGCTGAACTTGAGAATACCACGTGATGGTACTGCTGTGATTAGATTACTAATCAATAGACTGAATTAATCAAAAGGGGGATTATCCTGGGTGGGCCTGGTTTAACCAGGAACTGGGCAAGTTCAATAATGAGGCAACTGCATGCCTCATGGCCGCAGAGACATAGCTCCCGTACGATTTGTTACTTGATAAATCATGTTGTAGCCTTGGTATTCCTCAGAGGTCCTTCACCACACAAGTAGTAAGAAGCTGTTGATTGCTTGCCTCGTGCATCCCGAAAGCCTTCCACCTAAGAGGACAATTCGAATCCTAGCCAAGCTCAAGGAATCTAGTGTGTATAGCTGTGTCTACACAGGCTCAAGCTTTCTTTGTCTTCTCCGTGTCCGGGGAAGCTAGAGGCCAGATTCAGAGCAGGCTCCTCCTCAGCTCCTCTTGTGTCCCTCAAGGCTTGGCGCTGAGGAAGGGAAGCACAGACCCTGGGCTGGAGCGGGTGGGGCACACACGCCTGCCTAAAGCATCACCTCTTGTGCATCTGGCCCTCAAGTTCATATGTTAGCATTCGTATTCCCACAAGGGCAGCTTCAGAATCAGCTCTGAGCGCCGAGATGGAGGCCGACTCTGCAAGACTTGGCCTTGGTACCATGACGTGTGACGTGGCTTCTTTCTCAAGAGCGAGAAATAGAGATCTTTAATAAGGTCAGATTAAGATCCCATCACCCACCCCAACGGAGGCCCGTGAGACCTCAGTTCCCCTCTTCTGATGCACGTATGTTATAAATCCTCTCTTGAGTCGCTAACTTGGTGATCAAGGAGCAGGCGAGTAGCACCTGGTGTTCCTCTAGGCTTGTCACTCTCCTCAGGACTTCGGACTCTGCTGGGGCAGTGGGCTGGGGCTTTGAGTCAAGGATGTCTGGCCCCTCCCAGTGATACCTGAGGCACCTTGGAAGAGAGGCTGAGCCTGGAACCCACAGGGCTATGGCGACCAAACAGCTGTTGGGAGATGGGGAGGAAAGGTATGACCCACTTCCTTCTCTCCAGACCTAGCGTTGTGCCCCAGCCTTCGATTTACATAATGTCCTTTGGTGAGAAAGAGCCTGACCGCCCCATACATTCCGCCGCGTCCTGCTGAAAGCTGAGAACTGGCTCTCCAGGGGAAAACAGTCCTGATTGGTACCATTTGTCGATTTTCATGGTATAAATACTCCCACCATTGCCCATTTCAAGCTACAAGCACGCCGCTGAGCCCGTCGTTCTAGGTCCGCTTTACTGTTCATCACCTCCTCCCACGCTCCTGTTAACTCAGTACGTGTAAGCACCGCGGGCTGCACTTGACAGAGCAGGAATTGGAGACAGAGCGAGGTTACGTGATGAACCCAAGGTCCCGCAGCTGGTGGTGGAAGAGCCAGGTCTCCCACCTCCAAGGCCAGTGTCTGTCCTGTGTGCCCCACGCCCTCTCCGGGGCACTGTGAAGTCTCTGAGGCCTTGTGGAGACAAGGGCTTCCTCAGGACAGCTGGCATTCAAGGGTGGTGTCTATTTGAGAGCACTTTGGATTCCCAGAATGTTCCCCAATTAGTTCGATTCTATTAATTACGGGGGGGGGGGGGGGCGTCGTCCTGTGAAAATACAGATTTCCAGGCCACGCCTCTGGCTATTCTAATTAGATACTTCCTGAGTGGACCCCAGAAATGTGCGTCTTACAATCCCGCAAATTTGAGAAACTCTGCATTTAGGAAAATTTTGTCAGAAATTCTTGTTAACGTGGGTAAAAAGTGGAAGATGAAACTACATTTACGTTTGATTTTTTTCGTATTGTTTGATTACTGTTACGTTTGATTTTTTTCGTATTGTTTTCTGAACAAGATTAAACTCTTGGAATAAACGAGGCCCCCGAATTCGCCCACCCGCCTGCCCGCCCGCAGGGTTCTACTGCCTGGGAGCCAGCGGCGGGGGTCGGAGACGTAGGTGCCGTTCCCGAACTAGCCAGCGGAGGGCACCCTAATGCAGCGAGAGCTGCCAGCGCGGCCGGGTGAGAAGTTCACCGCTCACCTGCTGGTTCCCCGGGCCCCGTGGGGAGGCAGGGAGGGAAGGCTCGGCCCGGCGGAGTCCCGGAGGCCTGCGGGGACCCTGACTCCTCACCCCGGCAGGCTGCTCCGCCTCTGGTCTCCTCCCGAATGTTCGGCCGCAGGTGACCGGCCGCAGCCAGGGCAGGGCTGGGCGTGGACGCGCGCCGGAGGCTAGCCTGGGGCGTCTGCGGCCGGCCGCTGCGCTCACCGCGCTGTTCCACTCTGCGCGCACCCCTCTCTCTCCCTCGTCTCCTCTCCTGGGAGCTCCTAGTTCGCCGGGTTCCGTCTGGCGTGGCCAGAACACCGGCAGCGTGCAAGGTAGCTAAGTCCGTGGCGGTTGGAAACAGACTGATTAGCGTCTGAATCCCAGTTCTTCCCTTTAGCTGCAATGGCCCTGGGCCAGAGTTTGGCCACCCGGAGACTCAATTTCCTTATCTGTACATTGGGGGTAATGATGCAGCCGGATAGGGCTGTTATGAACGTTAAATAAGATTATCTCTGTGAAGTCTTTTAGCACGACGCCTGGTACCTATTAAGCATTCCAAAAAACGGTGTTATTACTATTGTCATATTATTGTGCTAGCCCGAGGGATCTGTGATTATCCCTATCAGTGTCTGCATGGGTATCTGCCCCTTGTTGCTGGGAACATGAAGAGGAAGATTAAATGTATTTATTTACCAAACAAACAAGTATATAACACTTTCTATAGGCCAGGCAGCTGTTTGAAGTGCTTTACAAATATTAACTCATTTCATCCTTGTAATAACTCAGTTGCTATGATCTCCACTAAACAGTTAAGGGAACCGAGGCCCAGAGTGGTTCACTGACTTGCCAGAAGTCACATTGCTATTAGGTGGTAGAGCCGGGTTTTATAGCCAGGCTGTGGGGGGTTCAGAGCTAGGGGCCCAGGCTGTGGGAGGCGCCCTTGCGTCAGGTCACACGCCATAGAAGAAAGAGGGTGATGGGATTCTTACTCCTGTACCTACCAGTGGTGTGATCTGGGCAAGCTACACGGTCCAGCCTCAGACTCTTCACTGGAAAATGAGCACAATACCCCTATCTTGCTGGGATGCTGTAAGGGTTAGCAAGAATTAAAAGTTCTTAGCTTGGTCATGGTACGTGCTACAGAAATGGTAGCTATTTGATGGTTGCTGCTTTTAGACTCATGCAAGTTCAGATTAGCTCGCAGGAGCCATGGCACTGAAGACATAGGAAATACGCCTTTTTTACTCCAAGGAAACAGCACCAAGAGTGGTGGGCTGCTGGCATGGCCAGGGGCTCGTTCTTGGTGCCCCATCCCTACTTCCACCATGGGGGAGTCAGGGGACTCCGGTTCCAGTCCCAGACCTGTGTCAGAGGCTGTGGGAGCCCCTACAGCATGTGACATTTCTGCACAAATGAGTTAAGCTCTGATGCCCCTTCTGACCCCCAGTTCTGTGACTGGGGGGTTGCAGGCTTGTCTCTCTACTGAGCGTCTCGGGATCCTGGCGGGATGTGACCTCCACCTGAAGCCCTGTCCTAGGCTGGGAGGTGTGTGTGTGGGACTGATGTGGGTGCCCCCGCGGGAAGCTGGCGGTGGGGGAGGAAAGAGCCTGGCCTGGGCGGGAGGGCCTGAGTCTAACTCCCTGCCTGGGTTTAATGAGCCCCAGAGCCCTGTGAGGGCTGCTTTTCACCACCTTTTATTTGGTCAGACAGGGGGCTCAATAAATCTTTAGTTCTGTGGACTCCCCTAGTGGAATTGTTGGAGGATAAAGCTTTTTGCAAATGACTGGAAAGCCCTTTGCAAATATAAAGTGCTTATTTAGATGCAAACTAAAAATCCAAGGTGCCTGTGACTCATCTGGTACCTATTGTGCTGCTGCAAAGACGGGAGGCTTGCCTGTGTGATGGGTGCCATTTGAGAGCCACTTAAAGAACTCCCTGGTGAATGAATTTGGTTGCATTATTCCCGGGCCCCTAGCGGAGGACTCTAATTCTCACCGCTCAGAACGTGTCCTCCTCCTCTGACACTTTCTCAGCCCTCTCCGTGAGCTCGTTCTGACCCAGGATGCTGTGGGAGGGGGCTGGCCCCCTGGGGAGGCAAGGAGCCAAAGGGGTGGGGGTGGGGGGAGTAGGGGCTTGTGCTTTTTAAAGAAGAAAAGGCAGCATTAATTCAGGCATCCCGGGCTATGCCTAAGAATCTAATGACAATAGTATTACTTGCTTTTTTTCAAAACGTCCTTTCCTAGCTCTTACTACCCTGTTACTACATAGCAAGGCTTCACGGCCAAGAAATGCTTGAATCCATTTGGTCAAGTTTGTCAGACTGGCGAGTAGCATTGTGTGCAGACCAAAGGTCTGTGTGAATGATTGCATTTTTAATGAGTTGACCAGCGATTTGGCATCCCATGAACAGAATTTAATGCTGTGCACTGCTCACTGCCCTGAAGGATGGTGGAGACAGCTTTTCCAAGGCCGATTTTCATTCCTGGAACAGAGAAGAGGCTACATCTGAGGTTTGGTGAGGATGGGTTCATGTCGATGTACAAGCCAAGAAGAAAGCATCCTTCTTGACGGGGGTCTAAAGCTTGGCATGTTCCTCAGATTTCAGGTAGTGAGGGCAATGCATTCTGGGGCTTTTCCTCTATGGGACAGAAGCCAATTCAAGGTTTATTCTTGTTGGTTGTGGAAGTGTATGTCAAGCGTGGCTGTGCCCGGTCCAGGGTGCTCTTGTGCAGTTGGAAAGAGGCACCCTCTCCTGGCCAACTCAAGGTTCGCAAAGCTACGCTGGCTGAATCCAGTTCTCAAACGCTTGTGCGGGCACGACCTCACCTGCCAGCTCCACGCGTGTGAATGTGTGTGGGTGGAGTGTGTGGGCACCATCTCAAGCGGGTAGAGTAGGGCTGGGAGCCAGGAGGCAAGGAGGGGGCTGCCCCAGAACCTCTCCTAGTAGCTCTTTATACAGTTCTTGGCTCCCTGCTCCAAGGCTGATCTCACCCACTCGCTCATGTTCTTGCTGAATGTACATAGTTGTACTAGAAACACTGGCTTCCTTCAGGCAAGGACCACTCAGTTCGGGTGATACGCTCTGTTCAACGTCTGTAACAGGCACAGCAGGGAGACGCACAGGTGAAAAGGAGCTAGGACTACTGTACGGGTCTGGGGTGGTCAAGGTGGTGATGAGCAAACCAGAGGCAGTCTGTTTCTTACGTCACTTATATATTTAGGTACTAAGTGTCCAGAAATCACACAAAAGACTTACATGTTCTGAGCAGAGTTCTATTCTCAGAGAGCTAAATATATTATAAAATCCCTAACTATCCCTTCATTTTAAAACAGCTTTATCAAGATATAATTCGCATATCGTACAACTCATTTACTTAAAGTGTACAATTCAGTGTTTTGGGGAGTATTTATAGAATTATGTGACTATCTCCCTTTATTTTTAAACACGTTCTTTAACGGTATAAGTCCCAGTCTTATGGACACGTTCTTTAATTCTCCTTCTCAGTAATAAAAGTCAAAAGACTATCCAGTTGACTGGCTGGTCTGCAGTGGGGGTTAGTCTGCACTAGAAGGTGGGGTTGCAAGTCCATTCTTTGGTTATTGTTCAAGATTCCCATCTCAGCACACAAAAGGGAATTTAGGCTGTTGATAGAGAGGGCACAGCCCTGGGTTGTGCAAACGTCAAACACTGGGAAAGGAGGACCTACTTTAGGACTTCTAGCTAGAGGCAGGCTGGACATGCCTTGAGGTAGTTACAGAGAAAGCACTGTGAGAGTTGAGGGGTGACTGAACCAAGTTGTAGAAAATTTTACAAGGGCTTCGAGGGGCAGGGGGCAGGTGTGGTAGACCTTGAGGCAAGGGAGGAATATGGGGCAACCCAGAAAGAGATGAGATTGAGAAGATGGATGGAGGCCAAAATGCAGAAAACTTTGACTCCTAGGCTGTGAAGGTCATTCTGACATTTATCCTGCAGGCCAAGGAGACACTGATTCTGAGAGTGGCGTGTAGGACCCAGTTAGGAGGCTGTGGCAGAAGTCTGGTGACAGGTCCTAGGGACCTAAAATAAGCAGGCACAGTAAGAAAGGAAAGATGGGGCAAATCTGGGGGGGAAATGGCAAAAAATGGAGTCTATAAGCCTTGGCTACTTCAATGTGGGAGATGAGGAAGAGGAAGGGGACAAAACCTGAGATTATAAGGCAGTGATGTTCCCCATAAGGGATGAGCAAGTCAAGATGGGTTGGTGCTTTGATGGTTTGGCTTTTAATGTTTTGAGGAGCCAATGAGCTATCTAGGTGGTAATATGGTCTGAAACTCAGGGGAGATCTTAAGGGTGTAGCTGGAGATTTGAGGGGGCATAGCGCAAAACCCAAGATTATGAACTTAGAGTCAGAGAGACATGAATTCCAATGCTGGCACTGCTCCATACAAGGCCTGTGACTTTAGGCCAATTCCTTAGTTCCCCTGAGAGCTGGACATGAAGATAACAGTAGCGGCTGAGTTGTGAAGATGGAACGAGCGAGCGCGTGTCAAAGCCTCAGCACAGCGGATAAGTTCTCAGTGATTGCAGACCTTGTTTGGGCTCCCCTGTTCGAGCTAAGGAGAGGGTGGATGGCACTGCTAGGGGGAAGGGCGGAGGAGAGAGAAGAGGTGGACAGTGGAGGGGAGGGAGGCAGGAGGGGACTCAGAGAAGGGAAGGTGGAAGGCTCTTGAGTAGCAAGAGAGGCCTCGGGCTGGAGAGCAAACTCCTTTCCCCAGGGCTCTCTGTGGGCTGGGAAATGTCCAGGGGAGCCATGGGCGAGTCCAAGGCCCAGGCAGGGGAAAGGGGGAAAGAGGTGAGGAAACAAAACAAGAGGGGAAATGAGAAACAGAGGCGCCCATGGCCAGGGCAGCCCGCTCTTCGGGGTGGAACGTCTGCGGATCTGAGTCACAATCACAGAGATCCACTCCAGCAACCGAAAAGCAATTCTAAAGAGACATCATTGTTTACTTGTTTGCCTTAAACTCTATGAAGGCAATAAATAAATAAAGAGATCACAGCCATACTTCCTAAAATTGCCCTTTTCCCCATTCACTTCTCTCCTCTCTCCCTTCCTTGCAAATCCTCCCAAGCTTTTCTCTCTCCTCTCCCTCTTCCTCTTTTCCCTCCTTTCTTCCCCCACATTACCAAAAACAACAAAATAACAGGAAGATTTCCTCCCAACTCTTGTCAGCTCCCCTTCTGTCCTTGTCCATTGGGCCCCCTTTGCTCCCAGTGAGGAATCACAAAAGCCCCGAAAGGATGGTGAAAAGACAAAACCAGAATCCTCTCTAGCGGCCTGGGAGGAAGGAAAGGCTAGGAAACTTATGGGATGATTGCTTATCTTCTGCCGTAGGGGTTTCTTCTCTACTGCAGACCATAGTTAAAAAAAAAGAGAGAGACAGAGAAGAAGATGTCCTCGTGGTTAAGTTCCACTTGGCCGAGACCCCCGTGCCCTCAAATGCAAAGCCTGGGCGCCCGGTATAGCAGGAACAGCTTCCCCACGCTGGTTTCCCACACCACCTGGCTGCCTAGACCTGCCGGCAGGGAAACCCAGCCCTACCTGTCGATGCTGATGGCACAGAGGTTCAGGATGCTGGCGGTACACATCATGACATCCAGGGTGACAAAAACATCGCAGCAAACGCGGCTAAAGTTCCAGACTCCACCCGTCACCTGGGCGGCAGAGACAGGCTGTCAGTGTTTCCCACCCGCGACCCAGTCAGCTCTGCTGTCCTCCCGGGGCTCCCCTGCACATGCGACGTACCCTCCCTGTGGTTGGCACCGTTGTCGCCAAGGGCAGGCAGACACTGGGGGACTGCTGGGCTGCTCAAGATGGTCACCCAAGAAAGGACAAATTTGCGGAATTTCCATTAGAGCTGAAATTCGTCCAGCGTTCTCAAAGTTTCTCAAATGCATCCACAGTGGGGTGCTCATTAAAGATACACCTTTCTGAACGCTTCCCTGGGCCTACTGAGTCAGAATCTCTGAATCTGGAGGGGATGAATTTTCATTTGTAAATACCCCCTCCAGGCCCCCTGCCCCCATGCCCGTACGCCAGGGCCTGAGAATTACAGATCTAGCTCCAACTCAGGGGGCAGCTAGAGCGCCTCGCGGTTAAGTGATAGGCCCACAGACATTCAGCTGGTAGTGGAAGGGCCCGGCTGAGGGACAGTTGTGTGCCCTGTGCCAAAACCGCCTTTCTGAAGCCCTCCGCACAGTGAAGAGCTCACTTATACCCAGGGAATAGCAGAGGACACGTTTTTCATGAAACTTACCTCTAAAATGAAAATCTATCTGGCTTCTGGTTTTAAACTGGGAAGCATTCTGGAACGGTATCTGTAAGAACCTATGTGAAATGAGTCTGTGCCAGCCTGCCTGCCTTGGGCACCCTGGTTTCAGTCACCAGGAGGTGGGGGGAAAGGTGGGTGCAGGGGATTGGAAAGGGGCGCAGGTGCTCTCTACCACTCACAGCACCAAGGAGGACTGTCCCGACCTCACGCATTTACATGTGGGTTCCAAGCTCTGAAGCTTCCTTCCGCTAATGCTTACCGAGCCTCAGGAATTGAAGTAATTTAATTTAGATTCTAGCACATTTCTATTTTATTTTAAAATTTTTTACATAACCTAATCAAACCAGAGAGATGTGTCGGGGAGATTGTCACTTTCAGAGTGTCCATAGACTCCATCCTTGGGTCCCGAGGCTGTAGGGCATTTGCCAGCTTTCTGTGTGTGGGGCCCATGGTTTCAAGGAGAGACCGTGAAGCTCAGTGCCCCTGCGGCAGCTGGGTGCGCGTGATATCCCTGCTGGGCAGGCCCAATGGCTGCTTAAGAGGAAGGGGAGTGAAAAACAGGTACAGTAGCCTCTAACGTAGCTTCTCAAGGGAAAAACAGATGTGGTCCAAATGGGCGATCGCGTAGAGATGGTGGTGTGGCTCCGGTTTGTTTTTGTCCCCCAAGATTCTTGCTACCTGGCCGGGTCCCTTTCCTACTCATTCCTGACTTACTCCACTGAAGAAAGGTTTGGAAAGCCTCTCTTCCCTAATCACTTCTTTCCCCTTCGATTTGTTTCTTTTCGGCATCCGATTTTATCCCTGTGTTTGGTCATCTCCAGGCTCTATTTTGAGAAACCCTGACCAAAGATATTTTGTCTAAAAGCAACAATGCAAAGTTCAAACTAGTGAAGAAGTCATTGTTTTTGTCCATTAGGTTGTGGATTTAATTTCTTTTAGTTCAACCATTTGGCTTTATAGAAATAAGGCCTAATATGAATTTATAGGAATTCTGGGGATGAGAAACTCATAAAAAGGGAGCTGTACTGTCATAAAAGCACACTGATTTAAGGAAACCAGGACGGTTTTCTCGGTACAGAGGATAGTTGTATGCTGCAAAACCCTCTTGCAGAAGCTTTGAATTTTGTATATTAAATCCCATTTTGTTTGTTTGTTTGTTTATTTATTTTAAAGATTTTATTTATTTATTTGTGTGTGAGAGAGAGAGCACCAGCAGAAGGAGCGGCAGGCAGAGGGAGAAGCAGACTCCCTGCTGAGCAGGGAGCCCGACACTGGACTCGGTCCCAGGACCCTGGGATCATGACCTGAGCCGAAGGCAGCTGCTTAACTGACTGAGCCACCCGGGCGCCCCTTAAATCTCATTTTAACATATGTCTGCTATGCAATATGCATCTTAAATTGGGTAAAACCCACTTTTTGTTTTGTAAAACTGTGAATGCCTGTGTCTGTGAGCTGGGGTGAAAATGTAGGGGAGAGAGGATAGTTACAACAACAGCAAACTCCAGTGCTTGCTGGCTGTTTATTTGCTCATTCATTCATTCATTCATTCATAAAGTAAGTAGTTGTGAAGACCCTAATAGTTCATAGAAGGAGGATTTGTTATGTGTTTTAAGAGGTTTTAAGAATGTACTTTGGGCCCTGTCCTTGAAGAACTTATATGATAACTGAGGAGCAAGGCATTCTTAAATAAAACAGCCAGAGATCATCATGAGATCCTAACATTGTTAATTCAATCTAACGTTTATTGAGAACTTGCTTTACATGGGTCACTGGCCCACATGACCCATTTCGGGAATTTCTACAGCTTTGAAACTTCAGATTCTGAAAACTGAATTTGTTTTTTACTGTCCGTGCTCTTAAAGCTCTTTGGGGACAAATTATACACTTATTTGATAGGAACGTAGAGGACTGTTACTTAATTCTACAGGAGCAGGGACTTTGACGTGCTTGCAGCTGCATTCCCGGCTCCTAGAGCTGGGCCCAGCACGCAAATACATTCTGGAAGAGTGAATGGTCTCTGATGTACTCTGTATTAATACTGATAGCTAACATTTATTGAATGCTTACTAAGTCTTGATGTTCTGCAAAGCACTTCACATACCTGGCCTCTATTGTTGCTTATAATCCTATGAGAGGTGGCTACTGTTTTCACAGCAGAGAAAGGGACAAAAACTGGGAAGGGTCAGCACCCCACCCAGGGTGGCCCAGCCAGCAGAGGCAGACAGCGCATAGGAATGTAGGTCACCGCCTGCCCTGCTCTAGGGGTGCATCAAGTCGGGAGGGGCAGGTGTTGGAAAAGGATGGGAATGGACGGACACAAGGGGAAGGGAGGAAACCATGTGCTCATCAAGGATTTTTGTGTGACAAACGGCATCACTTCTCTTCCAGGAAATAAAGCACGCTCTCTCTGATCGCCTCTATCACAGGGTTCCAAAAATAGTGCAAAAGACTGGGGTGGCTGCTGGCCTCGGGGTCTAGTGAAAGCACATATCCAGCAGTTTTTTGGTACCCTGGTTCTTAAGCCCCTCACGACCAAAGCCCTTCAAGCTGTCCCCCTGGCTTCTCATGTGCCCCCCCCCCCCCTTTCTGGCTGTCCTCTTCTCCTGTCTGTAATTCTGCCATCAAAATCCCCATTCTCCTTGATCTCAGCTAAGTGTCAAAAACAAAACAGTCTGGTCAGCGGATTGGAGTAACTCCCACTGCGGGGTGTCACTTAGCCTTCCCTGGCCCTTACTCCTTAATATAAGTCTCTAACTGGTGGGATGTATAATGAAAATACTTATTTTATTTTTTTACTGGAGTCCACATCAAGTCAATATGAGTAAGCAATCAATACAGCTGCAAAGGGCCATGCCCAGGCCTAACTAACTCTCACAGTTGTCTCATAGTAACCCGATGAGATAAATATTATTTCTAATTTATCAGTAAAGAAATGGAGACCGAGAATGGTTGTGTGATTTGCCCAAGGACACAGAGCTAGTAAAAGACGCTGGAATTTCAAACCCTTAATATTAACGATTACTCTATTTTGCCTCTCACAGGTTAGCACCTTGCCGTACCCCTCCTGGGAGGCATACAAGTCCACTCCATTCTACCATTGTAGGAGGGAGGGCAGCTGGCACTGGCCCGTCCATCCACCACACAGCCCGTACTTATTGAGGGCCTGACACTTTGCTTGGGCGAGTATACTGAAATGAGTGAAACCCGTTTTTGTCCCCAGGGCCTCAGCATACAGTGAGCACATTAGAGGGACGCATATGTGAGTGGGTGTGGGTGAACTGAGGGCCCAGGAGAGAGACACCAAGAAATAACTATGATACGATGGGAAAAGGGCTGATGGTAAGGTAAGGACAAAGTGTGGGGGAGCATAAAAGGGAAAGGGAGTTTTGAAATTAGAGCAAAACCAAAAAAAGCAAAACCAAAATCTGATGGATTTAAGGCTCTTTAGAGACATGATTCTACCTTTCTCCTAAATTCTAATGAATAACTCACTATAGGATTCTGCAGCAGCCAGGTGGTGTTACTCTCACTTGCTAGGAATGTAACTAACTCCCGTTGGCAATGCAGAAGGTGGGCGTAAGCAAGAAAGTGTCTTCAGGTGCTGCAGGTGGCTATTGATTTCCAACACACCCAGCCTAAGGCAGCATTTCCCAAATTTACTGATTATAAGGCAGCATTTCCCAAATCACCTGAGGCTCTCGTTAAACAAAATGATTCTCAGGCCCCACTCAGAATAATAAGTCCCTGCAGTGATTCTCTACTGCCTGGGAGGTTTGGGAAATGCTGGTCCGGGGAAATGGGGGTCGAGGTAGGGGGCACGACATTGTCTTCAGAAATGGTCGGGGCTCCTTGACCATTCTGTGTCCCATGGATCCCATGGGACATGGGATAAAATACATGTTCCATGTATTTTAATATACATGCTTCTGTAATAACACATTCAATAACAAAGCCTGGTGGCAGGTCCAATATTCCTGTAATTTCTAAGTACTTGTGAGCGTAAATGGTATTTCAAGGTGTCCACAACAACTGTAATGCTATTTGAAAACATAAAAATCTAAGATTTCTATTGGGGACACTAAGGATTTCTTCTGTTGTGGGTTGATGCCTACATTCATAATTGAAGAAAATGCTAAGTTTTCGTCTAGTGAAAATAAAGAAGTAATTTTATTTACATCCAAGTTGATGGACTCCCCTAAGAATTCCTGCTCTAAGGGATGGATTTTTAGTTGTTTGGGGAGATATCCAAGGTGCAAGAATGGAATTACTTCTCTAGCCTCTGCATTCCATTTTTGTTTGCCACCATTTGGAATCTTTTTAGGGTGCAGGGGTATTGCTGTGAGACAAGACAGGGGATCCAATTATCTGAATCCCAATTTCTTCATCTGTGAAATGGGGGGCAGTTTACAGATTAGTGGTTCCCGAATGTCAGTTTGTAGCAGGTGGCCAGCTGCCTGCACAAATTACCCAAGGTAGGAGTGAAGCTGGTGCAGGGGGGCTGGTACAGTTACTGCAGACATCCAGGGCCACCCCTGGAAGTTCTGGTTTGGTAGATCTGGGGTAGACCCAATAATCTGTGTTTTGAACAAGCAGCTCTCTATAAAAAAGATTTAGCTCAGAACTGCTCAAAGTTTAGATGCCTGAGAGTCATGGAAGAACCCATTGAAAATGCAGACTCTCCTTTATTTTTATAATCAACGTCATTACAAGGGTCAAAGATTCCTCTGTTTCAAAACAGTCATGCTCTTTCCCATCATCACTATGTGACCTTGATCACTGTCTGTGGTGGGTTTCCCTGCCTGAACCATGTCCCTCCCCCACTCTTTTTTGCTTGGTGTATATTACTCAATTCTCATGTCTTTTTTTCCTGTCCACACTGGGACCCAAGCAGTCTGAGTTAGTATTCTAAAGGTTCCTCTGGCTGCTTATGTTGCCTTTCTACCCTGATATAAGTGCATTAAACTTCACAAAAGGTGCTTAACCGAGTGGAACAAAATGGGATGTTTGTGCTTGGAGAGGGAGCTCCACACGGACTGCAGCTTCTAAAGCAGGAAATTAAAAACTTGAGAGGGAATCAGAGATAGAACTATTTGTTATGGCACAGAAAAGAGTTTTCAAGAAAATGCTGCAAACTGAATGAAAGAGACAGCCAGGCCAGAGCCCTCTGAAATATAACCTACTCTGAGATCACCTGCATGATTTTTATCCTCAACTTCTCTGCTAGGGTTGAAGACAAAGAAAACTGAAGAAGATCGTTGACTAGCCCCTGTTTGTCCCCCTGCCCAAGCCCAGGCTCCTCTGTGCCTTAATGATGAGGCCGGTGCCGTGCAAGCCACTGTGGGGTGTACGTGCTGGCTGTCCTCTGCCTTCGTTCCAATAGTCCTTGGATTCCCCTGGGAGTGCATGAAATTCCTAAGCAGAACTTTGATGTGTGCCATGGAAGGACATCATCTCTGCTCAACCGATGCTTCTTTCCAGTGACTGGTTCAGAGAAAATCATGTGCCTGGAGCCAGTCCAATCAAAGTACACCTTAACACTTCTACTGGAAATTCTGGGGCACAGATTTTTCCTCTTGGTGTGAATGGTGTGGTGTACACATGTGAGGCCTATAGCCTACCCTATGCTGTGGATAAGGCCAATACATAGAAGAGAGCTGAGAGAACTGGAGAGAAAAGGAGCTGGAGCTCTGTTCAAACTGTGCCTGCAGCCCACCCTACTATAGGACTTTTAAAGTTCCTGGTGTGGAAGGAAAAGTGCATTCTGTTTATTGCTTAAGTCAATTGGAATTAAGTTTTCTTTTACTTACTACTAAAAGTGTCTTCACCGAGATATTTATAGTTCACACTTTTTAGTTATCAAAGCACTTTCTCAATTGATGACAGTTGAGCTTAACATCAAGCCTATGAGATAGGAACAGTATACTTGTCACCCCCATTTTAGTCACTTGATTCCAGGTCTTCTGACTCCCAGTTCTGAGTCTTTCTCATTGCATAACCCTGTGAAGGAATGAGCTTCATCCCGGTGAATTCCAGAAGCACAATGTTCTGTGACATTTTATTTGCCTATCTCACAACAATTCCTTATACTGCATCTTCTTTTTAAATAAAACCCACATCTTCACTTTCTTTTCTATCCTCCCCTGTATCCTTCCCTTATGATCCAATTTTGGCTAATTACACTTAAATAAAGTCCCTTAGGAGATGCTTTGAGGCACTCCAGGGAAAGGGCTGTTTTCTCTCTTTCTCTGCTGTCCCCACCCATCCTATTTTGGAATACGGGCAAGATGCTGAGGGCCATGGCAGCCATCCTGTGAGCAGCAGTAGGAAATAAGCCAGTTTGCCAAGGATGGAAGAGATTGGTCCTTGATGACACCATGGGGCAGCTGAATCAACACCAATAATCCCCTTCCTCCAGAATTCTGGTCGTGTGAGAAAAGTAACTCCTATTTTTTTAAGCCACAGTGAGTAAAGTTTTCCAATATTTACAGCATACATACTGGCGCCTGGCAAAATTAGGCAATTTTCTTTTGAAGGAAGGTATTTAGCCAGTATGAGCCAATATTTCCTTCAAAGAAGATAGATGTATTCAAATCAAAGCACAGGAAGCTGTGAATTTGGCCACCACACGGTGTTCTTCTCATTTCTGTGCTGTCCTCTTGGGGGCCCTTAAGCCTACAGCAGTCTCTATGCTATGGTCAACACTGCATCCTTTCCTCTTTCCAAGGGAGCCCTTACGTATAATTATGTAATTACTAGACCAGTTACTCAAACTGTCCCACCATTAGGACAAGTTAGTGAGAATAATGCTTTGCTCTTCTCTCTGAGACACATGGACTTACATATTCACAGTCCCTTTAAGGGCTCAAAGTACTCTTTTCTCTCATTGAAATATCCTGTCTGCTTCTGAGGTCCACAGAAAGCAGGCAGGTATTTAAGATGAAGAAAAGTATATACTGAGGTGGGTTAGGGAGACCCTGTCCTTTCGATTATAACCTTCTAATATCTTAACTGGTTTTCTCTTAATTATGGCTGCTTTGAGTCATGTTCTTTTATTGAGACCCTTAGTGGACTGTTGGCAAAAGTGGTACAGAAATATTAAGTTGCATTGACTAGAGCTTTAAAGCAAGTAGGGAAGACCAAAAAGAAGTCCCAAAGCCCATTTCCCAGTGGGGAGATGTCTCCCGAATCTTCTTTATATGATTGTAGACTTATTTGACCATGCTCTTGATTACTGAACACTTGCACCAAATAACCTGTTGGACATAATGCCTATTGGTTTTTATGAGGGGGAAACCAAGAGCTTCACCAGAGCTCATCTCATAGGGGAGACCTCATAGATGCGACCTGCAGAAAGTCCAGTAAGCCTTTGGCAAGATGTCATGCTGGCTCTCTGTGGGCTCAGTTGCTCTTCTATGCTCAGCAGAAGGGGGTCATCATCAATTTTGGCAGTGTGGCTAGCAGGGGATGCCATGGATGTCTAGTGTGGAAAAATCACAATGTCAATATCCTACACCAGTATCTACAGAGATTTTCCAATATGGTCTATCCAGAGTCCTGGAAACAACCCCAAATGGACAGTTGAGGAGGGATCTTGAGTGGCTTTGTTACAGATACCAGCAGACTGGTTTTATCTCAGAGGCAATTAAATGAAAATGTTTATTAGAGTGAAGGTTCTCATCCTATATTTCTTTCTGACATTCAGCCTTCTGAAAGACTTAAGAATCCTTGTAATGTGTAGGGGTGGACAGAAACACTTTGAGGTGCGGGATGGGTGGTGTTATGAATCATTAACTAATTCATACGGGTTTGTAGCACTTTAAATCTGCCTTACTCTTGAGCAGAAATATCATATGTGTCTAACTCCTTTTCAGTCTCATTATTATTGAATGTAAAAAAAATAAACAGTTCATTGAAACAATAGACGTGACTGCAGATGGTATAAGCAGGAATTGCCCATCTAATGCATACATTTCAGAAAAGATCATTTAATCATTCATATAGCAAATATTTATTTAGCACATATTATGTGCCAGGTAGTGTGTTTGGACTACAGGGAAAAAAAAAAAAAAGAACAAAGACATAACTTCTGACTTCAAGGTTGTCTCAGTCAGTTTGGGTTGACAGAAAAGTCAAGATAATTACAAGATCTTTTGCCATAAGGATTATCCTAACTGGGAAAAATTAATGCTTGTTTTTTTTTCTCCAACTCTTCCCTTAGTTTAGCCTTTACATCTATCCCAATCAGCCTAGATGTTTCTCTGCTTTTCCTTTCCTTTTCTATTTTCTTGATTTCTTTCCTTTATGTTTCCCCTTTGAGAGCGTAAGTCTAATTTTAGTTCCCAGTTATTCTTTAATAGGGGTATCAGCCTAGGCAGTCTATGTTTGAGGTTTTTGCTCTCCTGTGATATGTCATACTTAATTAACTGTCACCTTCACTATTAATATTAACTGAGATATTAATTTGATGAATTTTAATTTCTCTTAATCATAGCATCATTTGGATCCTTCACTGGATACCTCTTGAAAATGATACATGATATACAATGCAGGAGAGACGTATTAATAGTACATTAGAGTGTTTTTAAAAAAACTCTTTAGTAATTGCATGTTTTCCTGGGAAGAATATCTGTTTCTTGAACAGGTGTAGGCACCCTGATTCCTTTGTTAGCAAATGGATGTTTTGTCTTGATCACCTCCTGACTCTGTTTTGCACTTTCAAATGAAAATACTTTCAAATTTAAGAAATGTTTCTCTCCAGAAGAATTCTCCAGGGCCTGCTGCATTATCTGACTGGCGAGGGCTCTCTACTATTAATGGAGGCATCAAAAATATAAATGTGAAACTTTGGTCTGTTTGGTAGCAGAGTCTGTAGAGAGCTGGTACCCAGGAGAAAAGAGCTGAGTCCAAGGGTAACTAAACTATCAAAAGAAGTCTGATCTATTTGCAGACTGTTTTTTTTTCTCTTTTCCTCTTATTCATTAAAGAAATTTTTTTTTTTGGTTTTTCTATGATTCCTTCTGCATCGCCCTCCACCCTCACTGTTGTCCTGCATCCTTCTAGCACATTCCCACACCTCTAGATACATTGAAACACCGATGAAGATGCCCACGGACTGCCTCCCTCCACCCCCCACATCTTTGAGACACGATTGGCACAGAGATGATACCTGATGCATTTTTAGGATGAGTTGCATCACTCAAGCCCAGTCATCTGGATGCTGGAGACCCAGGAACACAATCATTCCTGGCTCCTTGGTTCTGATGTGGGTGAGTGATGTCAGATAATGGCTGCTCTCAGGGCTTCAGTTCCCTCAGGAAAGGGAGAATGACAGGAGCTCTCCTTCCTTTCTAGTCCCAGATCGTGGCAGGGAGCATTTTGAGCTCAGAAGGCCAGGAACTCAGGGAAGACAAAGACAAGTACGGTCACACAGGTAGCCTGCAGCTGGGGCTCACTCACCTCCAGGTACACCACCCAGGGCATCACCAAGGTGGCCACCAGCAGGTCTGCCACAGCCAGGCTCACCACCAGGTAGTTGGTGGTGGTCTGCAAAGCCCGTTCCTTCAGCACTGCCACACACACCAGACCATTGCCGAAGACGATGGCCAGGATGAGCGCACAGTAGGAGAGTGCGTAGTAGGTGTGTGGGTGGGCCCGGCTGGCGCCTGTGGAGTTCTCCGCCCCACAGGTGGAGTTGATCTGGCCACTCAGCAGGCTCAGAGGCGCCATAGCCCAGAGGGAGAAGAGTGACCCCAGTGGGTTTCCTGGGAGGAAATAGAAAACAATGTTGGTAAAACTGGACTCTTCTGAGCTTGGCTGCTTGGGTACATTTTTATGTATTGCTTCAACAAATATTTATTGAGCATTTCCTATATGCTTGGTACTGTTCTAAGCACTGGAAATACAGCAATGAGCAAAAGGGATACACATTCCTGCTCTCGTGTTGGAGCCCACTGGGGGAAGAGAATACAGTAAGAAATAAGATAAATAAAGGATGTAGTATGTTTGATAATGATATGCATTTTGGAGAACAATAAATCAGAGAAGGGGTAAGGAGATGGGGAGGATTATGTGTGTGTGCATAGGGTGTCTGAGGGCAATTTTTATTCCGGGTAATCAGGAGGCATTTGTGGAGAAGGTGATAACTGAGTCAAAACCTGGAGGACATGAGGAAGTCAACCATGCAGATATCTGCAGGAAGAGTGGTCCAAGCAGGAGGGATAGCAGGTACAAAGGCAGGACAGGCTGGTGTGCGGAAGGCAGCAGGGAGACCAGAGTTGTTGGACCCAAGTGAGGCAGGTACAGAGTGGAAGGGTGTGATATCGAGAGGCTGTGCAGGACCATTGAAAGAGCAGTGCTTGGACTCTGAGTGAGATGGAGAGCTGTTGCAGGATTAGAATCCCAGGTCTGCCACTTCCTACTGGTGGGCCTTGGGCATGTTACTGCATCTCTCTGAGCTCTATTTTCTTTCTCTGTAAAGTGGAGCAAACAATGGAATCCACCCCATAGGGTTTTTATGAAGATTAATTGATCTATTAAATATGTAGGACATTGAAAGCTATGATACCTAGAAAACTATATAAGTGTGAGCTCTTTTTCTCTTACTGGTCTGTTTCTCCTAGTTTCCCATCCCCCTTTCCTTGTTTTCTCTCTATCCTCCTCTGTTGCCACCATTTGCCTTTTCTCCTGCCTTCCTCTGTCTCTTCCTTTAGTTTCCCATCTCTCTCTTGTATCTTGCATGGGGCATGTTGGGTGTGGGATGCTGGCTTGTGGAAGAAAAACTCAAGAGTAATCGAGTATAGAGACAATGCAGTGGTTTTTATACTTAGGAAAAATCCATGTGTGGAATTTTATTTGAAACCTCCTAATTTTAAAAGGTAGGTTACCAATTGAAAAAATGTGTAAGCCCTATGAAGTCTCTTCTCCCCCCACCCCCAGAATTCCACATCCATGGGCCAATGACCCATGACCGTAAATTTTCAACCTCTGATGTGGTCCAAAGCCCTCACTTTTCAAACAGGGAAATTGAGACCCAGAGAGATGAGTAACACGTCTTAAGTCATAAAGCTTATCAGTGGCAGAACTAGCGTGCAGGCTTTCTGATTCTTCCAAAACTCCGTTTTGGCATCTGAAAGCCATACAACTGTCATGTCATCATTCCACTGGGATGAACTAGTTCTCAAACTGTGGGGACTTTGGACTTAGGGTAGGAAAGGCATCAGAACCCATCAGCTGCCCCTGTGACACCAGCCTGTTGGGGCAGCCCTAAAGAAGGGACTCTGGACTCTCATAGCCAGGTTTGTGTGTGTCCAGGGGGGAGGTGGGGGTGGGGAAGGAAGGAGAAAAAAATCACCATGTTCTGTAGAAAAATATGGAAATGCCTATGCATTAAAGCATTGTGTGCTGGAAGAGGGACTTCTGTCCTGGGATCTGTGCTTTAAAGGGTCCCACTCTGGACCCCCTCTGTTATATCCTTCCCACGGGATGAGGTCATACCCTCCCACAGCGCCAAGGAACAGGTCCACCAAGAATCCACGCTCTCATTCTCAATCACACTCTGGGCACGAAGATCACAGAATTCTCTGCCCAAACTGCATTGAGGCTGTTTCCAAAGCATAGGCCCTATTCTGGATCTATCACCCTGAGGGTAGACCGTGTCATGTATATCTGGGGCCCCTGAGCTCTAGAGGTAGCTCTTTGGGGGAGCTCAGTTGAGTAGCTTGGGTACAGCCTGAAGTGGGGAGAGAAGAGGATGGAGTCCCTGGGGCAGGATTTGGGGTGGAAGGCAGCTTCTCCTACCCTCTCACAATTTATTTTGAACTCATAAGGACCTAGGAATCCTAAATTCAAACCTGGCCTTCCAGATGGTTATGGATGTATATTTTTCAAGGCAGGAGTATTAAACATTTTATTCACTGGTTCGTTGGTTATAACTAAAATACTTAGACATGGAGTATATGGGCCTCCATGGGAACACTTGCTCCCGGCCCTGGCAGGGGTAGAGGCTGGCTTGGTGGCCAGACTTTGCTCTCAGTCCTGGTATCTGCAGCTCTCCGCTGATGAGGGAATTGGCCTAATCATGTATGTCATTTTTGTGCCTCATTTTGAAATGTTTCATCCTGGAATGTGCAAGTGTTAAAATGAACAAATGATTGTAAGGGGCCGACTTGGAATGAATTCAGAGAATTGTTTTAAAGAAAATTGTTCTTTATCTTGGCACACTGTTTGTACTCAATATATTTTAAAACATAATAATAGTTTTTGATAATAATTATAATTTTCTCATTATTTGGAAAGGGCAGCTGCTACCCTGGAGATAGCAAAGCTGCTGCCAAGAGCTTTTTGAAAAATACAATGCTTTCTGATTGTTCACAGATATTTCTACCTTTGAGGCCAGCTCAGACCCAGAACACTTTTCCTTCTGCAACTAGACCAGTTGGGAAAACAGTGGCCAGAAATCAGTCTTTCATGGAGTCTGTAGTTGGCTAATGATGTCTTAGCCTCATCTCACCTGTCAGGTAAGATCGAAGCAGAAAACCTTGGGATATTTGTTACCTCTTGGACTTTTTACTCTGTTGAGGTTTGACAGCTACTTAAAAATAGTACAGCTGAGTGTCAATGGCTAATTAAACAAAAGGAAACCCTCAACTCTGAAAATCGATTGTGAGCCTGATGTTGGAATCATAATTGCATGGATTTCCAATTTATTATTATTATTGCATTGTACCGTATCTGGTCTTAGGTTCTGTGTAGTAGTAGGTGGGTGTAGGCAGTTCCTGAAGAATTGGTGTGGGGGATGGAAGCAGAAGGTGAGTGAGAGGCTAGATTCCTCCCCACCTCTCAGCTAGTTGTTTCAACTCTATCCCTGCTTAGAGCTTTCTTTCGTCTTCTTTTTTTCCTCCTTTAAACCAGCATTGCTTATATAACATAGAGCTGGGTTAGGATTTTTCCTTTATTTTTCCCTCTAATAAATATATTACCAGATAGCAAACTAGTTTTAGGTAGGAAGAAGCAGGAAGTGTGAAGAATTTGTTAACTTAATAATCACTCTTTAAGTAATTCATTCTGATAGCCTGGTCTCCTCGCCAGCAAAATGTGGATATCATACCCACTCCATAGGGTTATTGTGAACATCAAATAATATTATATATGTAAAATCTTGGCACTACTGACAACTGGGCCTGGATAATTCTTTTGTGGGGGGTCATTGTCTTGTGCATTACAGGGTGTTTACTAGCATCCCTGACTTGTACATACTAGTACCAGCAGCACTCCCCTTCCCCAGGTTGTGACAACCAAAAATGTTTCCAGACATGGTCAAATATGCCTTGGGGGACAAAATTGTTCTCTCAGTTGAGAATCATGGCTCTAGCATAAGGTCTGGCACAAGCACTTGAAGTACTGTGGCTTTTATTGTTAAAGGGGAAGTGGGAATAAGTGAAGGGGTCAAGTAAGCTACAGTTGCAGACTGGCTAATGGACTTGGAAATTAGAAGATTACTGGTGACCTCAGCAAAGAGTGTTAGTAGTTAAGGATGGATAAGCGGTGAGAATGTGGAGAAGGCGAGGAGTAGAAGATTATGGCTGGTCTTACTCTTTTAAGATTCATTATACATAACACTACTCACAAATTTTAATGAGCCTTTGAACTTCTTTCAAAGTATTGATTTATCTTGGTCTTTATAGTTTATTCTAGCATCTCTGATAGTGAGTGCATAATTTATTTTAAAAAGCACAGGGACAGACAGTAGTCAGCTCCCCATCATCTATGACATACATCCTGCTTCACTGATATTCAGTCCCTCAGTGCTGAGCTACATTCTGTCTGGAACGTTTGTGGGGTGCCTTGTTGGTACTCGGTTCCCTACTAGGCATGTTAGGAAGATACTCATTAAGGTTTACCAGGTTTTAATTATTTGTTCCCTTTTTGTAAGAATATTGAATTAGGCAAAAAACAAACACAATAAAAACAAAAACACTTGAGTTCTCAATCTCCTTCTGAAGACAGTCGTCACCATCTCTTCTGTTTACTACTGTGTGCCAGACACTAGTGCTTTACATATATCATTTCATTCTAGTATTGATAGCAGCCCTGAAGGTGGATATTGATATCCTCTTTTTATAGATTAAAAAAACCGAGTCAAAGAGAGGTTCCATAAATTTCTCAAGATTATATAATATGTAAGGGGCTGTATTGAGCCTAGCTTTGATCTTGGGTCTTCTTAAATATCAAACACAACTTATTTAATGTGTCTGTACTGGGGGTGGACATTGATGTATGGAGTCGTTTCCAATTAGAAGTGGTTTTTCCTAAACCCAGAACAGAACACCGTAATAGCAGGGTTCTGTGACTAAATCTTCACTTGCATCATAGATCCCTGTGTTTTGCCATCAGTTACATCCTGACCTCTAGTCTGCAAAACTTTTCTGGTTCTGGGCTTCAATTCAGACTTGTTATATTGTCTGAAAAAGTGAATAATTATGGCTGAAATTTATAACTATTATTATATTTAAACCTCACGACAACCTGATAAAGGAAGTAGGTCCTATTATTAAACCCATTTTGCAGATGAAGAAAGTAAGTAATAGAAAGGTTCATTATCTTGCTGGGGTCATACAGCAATAAATGATGGAGTTGATTCAACCCAAGATCTATCTGTTTCTAGACCTTATGTTCTTAACTACTTCACTGTTGGGGTGAGGGAGACAAACTTGAAATGGAGACTCATTTTAAAACCTTGCTTTTTCAGAGCACGTGACCAAGCTCAGTGAAGTCAATGCAGGTGCACACTGCACAGAGAAACAGTGGGAGTTACATTGTCATTATTATTAGAGGTAGTCTTTAGCATTTCTATGGCACTTTATTCTTGAAAATTGCTGTCTAGTGTACTTTCCTAATGAAGATTCACAACTGCATTAAAATACATAGCATATTTATATAGTTGGCATATTTACATTTTTGGCAAATGTACAGAGAAAAACCATAGCTGGCCAATGAGATCCAGTAGCTAAGGTTATATACATTTTTTCCTTTAATTAAACCTGCCCCGTAAAGCAGAGAATCCCCACTTTCCATAACAAGTTTGAATCACCAAGCATTTTATCATTTTAATCAGAGATAAAATGGGAACTCAATGGATCAATCAATAAGCAAATATTAATCAGTGGAAAACTTCAGTGCATTAGATATTGAATTTAATATTGAGTAAGATCTGTTTGGTATTTGCTTTAATTCATATTCCATAAAAAGCAGATTTCTGTATAGATGCTTTAATATCAGGCATTCATTCGGATACTGTCAGTGTTTTCCTTGCTTGACACTCCTGCTCACTGCTAGCCATGCAGACCTTTGAAAATGTTCAACTAAAAATAAACAAGTGTCTGAGCAAGGATCTTTTTCATATCATATTTGCTTCTCTTTGGCTACAAGAGATCCAATGGTGTGTTAAGCAGCGATTCTTCACTCACACCCAAGGACAGACATCTCACTGACCTTTTAGTATCAGTAAGCAAAGGGCTTCCCCTATAAAGTGCAAACAGGCATGCAGAATGAGTTTAGAATCCAAGTTCCACTTTGCTATTGCTGCTTTATTATTTGTGCGTGCATTTTGATAGTATTCGATTAAACTAAATGCACGGACTGGAACAAATGCCTAATTGCAATGACTTCCGTTGACCCAATAAGCTACAAGAAGTAATGAAAGTCCAACAGTTAAAAAACAACAATATCCTCAAAATCATATGCTGTCATTAAAGAAAACATACACAATCATCATCTCAAGTACTGCATATCTCTGTTGGGAATAATTGGATTCTGACTTGGAAACAGCCTGACTTTAAATAGACCATTGAAAACAGTGCCTCTCCAAACCCTCAGCCCTGGATTACCAGGATGCTAAATTGGGGAGTTTAAAATAACGGACCCTTACAATTAAGTAAGACCCTTAAGGGGAATACAATCAACTTCCATACAAATCCCAGGGATAGTAACAGCTTTTTATTTTCCATCTTTTAATTCTGCCTTGATATAGCTTCTAGAGCCCATGAGGATCTAATTTTGGGGGAAAAAGAGAAAGAGAACAGGTTTCTATTGTCAAAAAATGAGGAAAAAATGAAAACAGTTTCCTTAGGGTTTCAGGTTTTTAAATAAGAGAGGGTACAGAGTTTTAATGCATATTCTTAGAGAACCACAGAACCCCAAGCTGGTTAAATAACCTTCCAGGAAAATGCTGTGTATTAAATTAGAAACAAAAAGAAAAATTACTTACCCTGAAAATTTCTTCTGGTTTCTGGAGACTGTGGAGTTTAGCACCTCAGCTCCTGCAGTCATTTACTGACAGCAGACATGCCCAAGCAAAGCAAACTTTGCCTTTCCAAGGACACAGAAACTGTGGAAATGAACAGAAAGAAAATCACCCATTTTTGCCTCTAAGGTGAAATCACTTGTGGGCTGCTCTTACAGCTTTCCTATTAGACCTTACTGCATGCTTCATAGCTGCTTTCAAATTCATAACGTTTTCTCTAAAGGATTTGGGAGGGACCCTAAACTGATCGGTGCTTGGGTCAGCCCTTCAGAGGCTCTGTCCTTGGTGCTGAAAGCGAGGTGTAGCAGGCAGAAGCAGGATCCGTTTTCTATCTCGCTCTCCTCTTTTCCCTCTGAGCATCTATCTGCTGCGTGCTATGCTTTTTTAGTACATGTGTGTTTTCCCCTCAGTGCTCTTTTTCATCCCAGTTATTCCACTGTCTTTCCTTCTATGCTTTAATTTCTCTTGAAATTACCTTCCTCAGCTTAATTGCCAGGGCAGCTTTTGGTGGGTGTAAAGATGATTGGTACAGAAGAAGCAACAGATCAACACATTGATACCACAAGTGGTTAATATAAATCAGTATAATTTAAAACACAATTGACAGAATAATTGAACTTGGAGGTGTAAGCCTGTCTGGGAAAAGAAGGTTAAAGGAAATATATTACAGTGGCAGCAAAACTGAGGCATGGACTATAACTGGTGATAAAAAGATGAGATAAGCGTAATACTGTGAGAAATGTTAAATATTTGTTTAACAGCACTCCTTGCCTTCAGAGAACTCTACAAAAACATTTGCCAGTTCATTCTCACTGCTCTTCTGAGGTATATGTGAGTAAGTTTTCTTAACTCAACTTTAGAACTAGCTGAAGTGGGTTGCAATTAAGGGCCATGTCAGTAAGTCTCTGAAGCAGCATTAGAACTTAATCTTACTATGGTCACTTGTTCATATAACTAACATCTTACCATGGAATCTTAACTATTCCCTCTTCTCTTGTTTTTGAGCTCTTCTTCCTTCAGACAGGGTGGCAATCCTTTCACTCTCTCTCTGCCAATCATGAATGTGCTTGGCAGCTGCAGTGCAGACTGTCATGGGGAAGCTAGTCCTAGTTGGACTCTGATGGAGACCTCTGCTGGCTGAGAAAGAAGCAGCAGCAACAAGGTTTAAATATGGCTATTGCTAACAACCACATTAATTGAGCATATACTATTAATCAGTCACTTTGATGCACTCTCTTTTTTAATCCTTTCAACAATTCCAAAAAGTAGATATTATTTTTACATCCCCAATTTACATATAGGAAAACTGAGGCTTAGAGAGGATAAAATAATTCCTGAAAGTCGCACAGCTAACAAATAGTGGAGCCCGGATTTGGATCCAGACATCTTAATTCTGGAGCATGTTCTCTTAACCACCGTGCTGTAATTCTTCAAAAGGTGAAAATTTTAGATTTCCCAGGAGACTGACAATATGTCACAGAGAATAATAATTATAATGACAAAAATGATGATATCAATGATACAATATTTGTGTGGTGACTTACAATTTATAAAGCATTTTCTCATTCATGTTCTTGTCTGCATCTTACATAAATCCTTATGATGTCCATTTTTACAGAGGCTGTTATGGATTGAATTGTATCCCTCCACCCCCCATTCCCACCCCAAATTCATATATTAAAATCCTTAACTTCAGAACATGACTATATTTAGAGATAAAATCTTAAAAGAGGTGACTAAGTTAAAATGTTGTCCTTAATCCAATCTGACTGGTGTCCTTATAAGAAGTCAAAGAGATACCGGGGAGTCACACAAAGAGAAAAAGCCACAGCAAGAAGGCAGCCATCTGAAAGCCAAGGAAAGAGGCCTCAGGAGAAACCAAACCAGCTGACATGTTGAACTTGGACTTCTAGCCTCCAGAACTGTGAAAAAATTAATTTATGTTGTTTAAGCCAACCAATCTGTGGTATTTTGTTATGTCATCCCTAGGAAACTAATACAGAGGCTTAGAGAGAGTAGACCCCATATTGAAGGTTGCTTTTGATTTATAGGGTATACATACATTGTTATGTGGCATAATGGTATTGAAAGTGCCATAAAACTGGAACTCCCAGCTTGAATGTGAACCCTTAGTCTCTTCCTCTGTGGGTTAGGGGATCAAGAGAATATGTTTTGTCCAGGGTTGGCATGTCTGATACATAAAATCAGAGAGAGTGTGCGAGTAGATTGAAGCAGCAGTGTATTAAAAGTTCAAGGTCTTGGGTGCCTGGGTGGCTCAGTTAGTTAGGCATCTAATTTCTGCTCAGGTCATGATCTCGGGGTCCTGGGATTGAATCACACGTCGGGCTCCCTGCTCAGCGGGTAGTCTGCTTGTCCCTCTGTCTCTTTCCCTCCAACCCTCCCCCCACTTGTGCTCACTCTTTCTCTCTCTGTCAAATAAATAAATAAAACTCATTTTTTAAAAAAAAAAGACTTTAAGGTCTTAACTGCTCATTTTCAGTACCATGGTTCCACCTTTGAGTATCCTATGTTTATTTTCTTTAACATTTGAATTTATTATGTCTAATGATACTGCTGCTCTGATAATGCATGAATGTAGCAGGGAAGGCCACATTTCTAAACTTTTTGTGTTGGGATCCCATGGTGTATCCTCACAGGGCAGCCATAAATGTTGCTGACAAAATTTCCCTCAGCATTTTCGTAATGCCTTTTTTGGGCAAAGTTCAAAGGAAGATAACGAGGGACAACCGTTCTTATTCTAATTCTATATAGGAGCAATGGATAGAGGAGTTAACTGCCATGCCGAAAGTCACAGATCTAGGCAGTCACCTCAGGCTGGAACATGCTGCGGCTTGCTGGTAGACTCCCTGACTGACTGCCTTGGTGAATAGAAGGGGTTTGGTGTAGGAAATGAAAGGGGGTGGTGAGTGAGGCAGTCCTTTCTCTCAGGACATCCGTGTAGGTGAAGATCAGCAATTGCTCCTTTTAATCTGGCACTTTTCATTCATACAACATTGAACAAGTTTAATTATTTTAAGTAAATGGAACTCTTATTCATGATTGGCACTGAAGATTTTGAGATCTGCCTTCTGGGAAGAACTCCAGGACGCCTACAGAACAGACATGCTTGGGCAAAAATCAAGAAAAAAGCAGATCATTTTCCTCGTCTTCCTTCCAGGAACCCATCTCAATAGCATGACTGGAACTTTCTCACGTACCAGCCAACAGTGCTTCATGAGGGAAGGTTTTATCTTCTGAACCTGCAATGGGAGGTTTAGACTAAGAGTTAAGAGGCGGTAGGTTTCTGATATATAGGCGTGCTCAGGGGTTTTGTTTCAAAGGGAATTGGTGTGAAATTTGTGGTAGAAATATTCCCTTCTCATTTTTGCAGTGCTGTTCCAGGCTAATAATTGTTTGGTTTCATCATTGGAATCTTACTTTCAGCACCAAAGATCGAGTGCAACATGGCTTTTTTGCACCACTTTAAACTTGCACGGAGCTCACACTCAGCAAGATAGTGTGGAGACCAAATGTGGAGATGTGAGGAGCCAATTTAGAAGGCCTTGCATGAACAGAAGAACATTTTGTCTCCATGTCTCAACACAAGTAGCATTTCTCACTGTGAACTGGAAGATTTGATTATGATGATCTTAAACTGCGTGAGTACCTATCCAGCCCCTTGGTGTGTTTTTCACTGGAATCAGACCTCATGTTGTAGAGTGCAAATGTAAGTTGGCAAATGCAGTAAGTGGTCTAGACAGTATGGTTGCTTCTTCCTGATCCCAACCCTTATTCCTCTCTAATGACACTGTGGTCTTGCCATAAATGAGAACTGTCTGAGAAAGACTTAGGTCTTACGTTTGAATTCACTCTGCTGCTGCCATAAATTATTTGTAAGAGAAAAATAGCTCAATTCATTTATTACTGGCCAGTATGAGGCTCCAATCTTGATTCCTTTCAACCAGAGAATGGCAGTAAATAACATATTAGGCTTCCCAACCAATCAGATTGGTATCCACTCCACTCTTTTACAGATAGCAGAGTGAGGGTAGGGAAGAAAATGATAGTTTTTTTATATTCAGATCTACTGTTCTATGTGCTTGCATCCTACTTCCTTTTTTATATACACCCGTCTTCACTTTTCCAACTATTTTCTTCCTGTTTTTTTCTTCCGTATATCAGATAATCTTTTATTCTTCCAGCTTTTCCTCAATTTCTTCCAATGTATTCTATACTTCTTTTCTTCTTCCCCCAAAATACATATAAATGGGAATGGAGTTGGGCTAGAATTAGAAAATTTGTATCATGATTAACTTATCATTTGTTCAAAAAGGATTTGGGGTTGATGAGTATGGCAGATTATATTTCCCAAAGATGACCACAATTGTATCTCCCATCCCTCATGCTCTTCTGGAATTTTGTCACTTCACCATCAAAAGGTGCAGTCTCATGTCTCTCTTCTTGAACCTGGCAGGCCTTTGTAACTCCCTTAACTAATAAAGTATGGCAAAGGGACAATTTGTTATTTCTGAGGCCAGGCCATGAAAATGTCATACACTTCCATTTTATTTTCCTGAGACACTTGCTTTTGGAACTCAGTCATGATGCTATGAGAAAGCCCAAGCAGCCCATGGAGGGGCCTACATGGAGAGGAACCAAGATGGTTGTCCTACAGACCTGGCAGAGCTTCCAGCTGAAAGCCAGCTCCAATCTGCCACCCATAAGAGTGAGTCGTTTTGAAAGTGTCTCCTCCAATCTCCAACTGAACTGTCCCAGTTGAGGGCATGTGGAACAGAGACAAGCTGTCATGGCAAAACTCTGCCCAAGTTTCAGGTTCATGAGCAAAATAAATGTTTGATATGGTTTTAATAATTTTATTGTGTAGCAGTAGGTAATAGATACACCAAGACTCCATCTTTCCAGAACTTGTTGATTTAGTGTTCAGGAAACCACATCTCAAATTCTCTCAAATCCCATCACATTTTGAAACAATTACCATTTTGTTATTTAGTGTGTTTTGTTTGAATCTCAGATGCTGTTTCTCTTAGAAGTTTTATAAAACCTTGTTACTCACAGTGTGGACCATGGACCAGGACCAGCAACATCAGCTTCACTTTGGAAGCTGCTAGAAATGGAGAATCTTGGGCCCCACATCAGCCTTACTGAATCCAGAATCTTCATCTTAACAAGATGCCCAGGATATTCATTAAAGTTTGAGAAACACTGGTATAAAGAACAAGCTTGTAAAACAGGTGCAGGTATAGACACTAGACTATTTATTATTTGCTTTTATTGCTACCCTGGAAGTCAGGAGGCTGTAAGTGTGGGAGGTGGGGGATGAAGGAGATGGAGGACAAATGTTACAGCAGAAGTAGAAATGGCTGGGAAAGTGAGGACTTGGCAGCCCAAAAGGGGCCTTGAGACTCTAGACTGTGTGAGCCATGTTTCAATTGTTTTACTCTTGGGGGTTTGGGACTTTATGGGGAAAAAGATGGAGGGATAGGAGAGGTACTTTACTTTTTTCATAATTGACAGCATTCTATTATAGAATAGACTGTGCTTTTCTTGAAAATAATATATACGTTTATTTTGTAAAAATAGTTTTAAAGCCCTTTAGGAATTTCCAGGAGGAAATGTTCTCTGAGATTGGAAATAGACTATTATTATTGTTGCCATAAGTTGGGGTTTGAGTGTTCACACACCATGCCTCTCTTGGATAAGTGACTTTCTAATGGTTTGATCCCTGCCCCAGAGTACAAAGGAGCCCCTTTATCTTCATATCTGATTTTTCAAGATACTCAGCATGTATAAAGTATATCTATAGTTCATTCTCTACAGGTTACATTTTCTAATCCTCAAAAGTTTAGTTCTCACCAGCAGACAGGACTTGTAGAACTTTGTATGTTAATGACAATAATCTTGCATTCAGTGGTAGCTTTTATTCCCTCCACAGCCCCTTAGCAAACTTGTCATTGAGGTCCAGATACTTACTGCACTGCTATGATTGAAATATGGTCACTTCCAGAGAAAAATGACAGACAATTAAAAATTGTCTGGCTTAAAAAAGGACAAATACAACCATCAAAACAAAGGTATTTGGTGTTGTTAGAGCTCTTGAGGGAGTTAAAAACTCAAATTTATTGGGATGGTATCCTTATTCCCGGAAATGGCTATTTCCTCTTCTTTCCTATGTTATTTTCTCTTACGAGAAGATTTTTCTCTTTTAAACTGGTTCCAACTCTTTTGTCATAAATATGCCATATCAAAGGGCTGCTGGTCATCAGGCTCTGATTATATTAGGATACTTAGTAGAACCATAACTGGTAGCTTAGGGAAGTGGATTGTGCTTATATCCATCCTGACCACACCTCTGAAATGAGATGCTAGACAATTTCAATGTAGTCATGCTGCCTATGCCTTAGGAATAGAAAAGGAAAGGAAAATATGCAAGTATATTCTCCTACTCATAAAGGTATCCAAGTGTGCTTTCCAATATACAAAGGGAAGAATCAAGTTTATTATTTTGGCTGAAACTTCGGCAAATAACAGAAAATCCCCCTCTCAACTGAACTAAATGATAAGAAGTTGTTTATCTCACAGAAGAAGTTCAGAGGTAGGTGACTTAACACCAATTCATCAGGAATCATTTCTTTCCTTCTCTTCTGCCAATCTTAGCATATAGGTGTTGTCATACTGGCTTGCCGCATGGTCACAAGATGGCTGCATGAGCTCTAGGTCTTCATATTCTTGCACAACTTCCAGAGGTAGAGAAAAAGACCTGCTTATAGATTGAAGACACATGGGTGGCTCAGTTCAGTTAAGCATCCAACTCTTGATTTCTGCTCAGGTCATGATCTCAGGGTTGTGAGATCCAGCCTGTGTCAGGTTCTGTGCTGGGCAAGGAGCCTGCTTGAGAGTCTCTCTCTCCCTCTGCCCCTCCCCACACTGCACTCACTCTCTTTCTCAAATCTCTCCATAAATAAGTAAATAAATAAATATTAACCAAAAAAAAGATGGAAGAAGCCCTGTCCCAGAAGTTCCTCAGCAAATTCTCTTTGTGTTTCATTTGTCAGGTGTACATCATATGCCCATGCTTGACCCAGTTACTAGCAAAGGGATGAGAACACTGCTATTGATAGATTTATCAGGTCATTCCTGAGTCACAGGGGAAAAGATGGGTACCTGAACAAAACATGATGTTTTGCTAGCGAACAAAAGGGTGGGATGTGGTGAATGGCTACCTTTGAAATTAGAATGGCCCCCTAGCACTGTTGTTAAAGAGAATCACCTAAAATGCTATAAAGAATATTATAGTAGCATTAAAATGATTTTAAAAAGAACAATCATGCCACTCTAATTAATTTCTTTATGCAAATTTCATTCTAGTCTTTGTCCATATGTTGTATACTTTTACATTGTTGAAATCTTAATTTTATAGTCTGTTTACCATGCAAATTATTGTGAATAATATTTGTACACATTTTGCATTATTGTTATCACCTTTAAAGGACTAAATTCTCTTTTATTGAGTTTATTTTAATCCAGACTCTATCATTTGAATGTTTTATTATCATTAATACAACTTTCAGAAACCTTTAAAGGGAATATTTGTATTAAACGAACATGAAGCGTGGGGTTGTTATCAGCACATTAGAAAGAGCAAAGGCAAGTAGCTGAGAGATCATCAGCCTTGGAGTCTGAAATGAGAGTTTTGTCCCAAGCCTGCTACATGTTGGCTGTGACTGGCTTATTAATTTTGTGGGCCTCAGTTTCCTTTCTTGGAAAAAATGAATTTGGAATAAATAACATCTAAGATCATTTCCAGCTCCGGTTGTCCATAATTTTATGAATTCTAAGATCCTCTGAAAAGCCTGAGTGCTTGCGCCTCAGGCTAGAATACTGACATAGTAGAGTCATCAAGATCGAACACTGGTGACCACCTTATGCCTGCAGAAAGCTTGAGTTCAGCCAGCTCATTTTTATGTAAAGTGGATGAAAGTACTTTTTGGTTAGAACGTGCACTATCCATTTAGACCACAGTGTTCTCTGCTGTTGTTTTACATAAGGATGCTTCATAGTCTCATAGTCCTTGTCTTGCCCCTGAAGGGCTTTGAGTTTGCAACCCCTGGAAGAAGGTGAGACTGGTGATTCAATGAGTCACCCACCTGCGCTCAGCACCTAGCTTTCCACGGAAGTTTTCCTTTGGAGTATTGTTGAAAGGCAGCCTTATTTGTTCGCAAGATCAAGTGATGGTTTCCATGTTATGCACATAAACACCTTGTCAGGCACCAGAGACAGGTTGGAGAGGATGATTGATGGGAGTGGGCTTGTGAAATCACACCTGCTGTCACAGCAGATGGGGAAAAAAGCCGGAGTAACCTGTAGAATTGCTGATACTTTTTGAAAATTCACTCCTAAAAACATTATTTTAGTTCTTTTACATACTTTAGAAAGAGCCAGTATCACAAACCAGGCTCTAGGGGAGTGACTACTCTATGAGTTTTCAGGAGTATAATTTTAATAAAATAACAAGAAGCCTTCAACAACCAGGTGAACTGGTGTTTGAGCTCTGAGGTGGTGAGGCAACTCTTTTCTTTGCCAGGCAAAAAAAAAAAAAAAAATCATTCAAACTGCAATTTCTGGCTGGCTGCCCACAGGGCATATAAGCCTATCCTCAGTGAATGTTATCCCCGTCCACCCATAGCAATGCCTTTGGAGCACAGAATGCATCTGAGAGAGAGAGAGAGAGAGAGAGAGAGAGAGATGAAATTGACTTTGTGCAGAGCAAACCAATGAATGGGCAATGGGAAACATAGCTATTTATGCTAACGGGGAATCCATGTGGACCCAAGGAAGTGCTCTGAGGTCACCGTTTTAACTTCATTACGGTTGGCTCTGTCCTGCACAACTTAGCATTATGTTATCCTAATTTTACCTGATAGGCATTAAAAAAATTTATCCAACAAACTAGTTGAGTCTCCACTATATTTACTACACTTTTTATGGAAGGTACAAAGAAGTGCATTTGGGTGGGGAGATTATGCACACGTGCTAAGCTAAGAAGCAAGGGATGAGCTGATCAGGACTAGGCAGCAGGCTGCAAGGGAGAGGCATCAAGGTGGGATGTGATTAAATCCAAAAGAATCTTACAGACAGAGCTGTATGTGAAGAAGGAAAGGCCCATCTTCTGAGTGGAATAAGACTTTCCAGAGAAGTTGGGAATTGATTTGAGTGTTACAGTGCCTAGGAGTAAGGTTTGAGCTAGGGTGCAGTAAGGGAGAAGAGTTTCACATACCAGACTCCAAAGTCTCAGGCAGTTCAATTATTCACTTCCTCAGTCATGCATGCAGATATTCATTCATTTGTTCAACAAATACTCATTAAGCATCAGTTCAATGCCAGGCCTGTTTTAGGATAGGGGATACAGTGGGTAATCATGACAGACAAATCCTGCTCTGATAAGGGAGATAGAGAATAAAACCAGCGAACAAAGGAAAGTTTCAGGTAGTGATTAGCATTATGCAGAGAGAGGTAGAACTGGGTGATGTGACAGTGATTGGGTGACTACAACAGAGTAGGTGCTTTCTTTGCTTCTCTGAAGAGATGATGGCTAACGACAGAAAGCAGCCAGCCGTGCAAAGGTCAGGGTGAAGAGCATTCCTGGCAGAGGGAACAGCTGGTGCAGAGGCCCTGAGATGGGAACATGTTTGGCACATTTGAGGAGGCCAGTGTCACTGGAGTGTAGTGGATGACAGGAGGGGTGGAACAAGGTGGGACTGGAGAGGGAATATGCCAGATGGTATAGGAGTTTGGATTTTATTCTAAGTGGGATGGAAGACATTTGAAGGCTTAAACAGAGAAATGACATATTTAATATGCAGATCCCTCTGGCTGCTATATATGAGAATGGGTCACAAGAGGAAGAAGAGAGGAAGCCAGTGAAGGGGCCAGTGTGGCAATTCAGAAGCACGTTGGAGTTGTTTGGACTCCAGTGGTGATATTGGAGATGGGGAGAAATGACTACATTTGGGTTGTTTTGGATATAGAGTCGACAGGACTTAACCGGATGTGGCCATGAGGGAAATGGATTTACCAAGATAGTGACAGAATTGGACTCACTTATTAAGAATGTTCTGGTTTCTCTGAAATGCTTGTGGAAGCTCTAGCACAGCATCGAGCTCTCCATACAGATGTAAGTATGTTGTGGAAATAAAGACCAAACAAATGAGAAAACCAAAGGTTATTTATTCAGAGCTCTCTAACAGCAAGGGAGTCAGCCACTGTCACTAGTTGTGGCAGAGACTCAAAAGCAGACAGCTTGATAGCGAAAGAAGGGAAGGCTTTAGGTATGCCCTGATCGGAGGTTGTTGATCTGGAGAAGGTCTACATGGGCTGGAGCGGGGTGTCCTGTGTGAATGGTTAGGGGTGCATATTTGGCTTTCTGTGGTTTGTCCTAAGTTGGAAGTGGGGAAAATCATTAGGGAAGTTGAGAGGCCAGTACTAAAATAACTGGAATGAGAAGAGGAATAAAGAGGATACAAACAGTTAATCCTGCCCTGTAGGGTTGGAAACTGGCTGAGCTGACGGAGGAGGGGCTACTTCTCCATCCTGGAAGTCTCCTTCTCCCTACCTCTCAGGAGGGCTCCTGAGTCAACTGAGCCTACACTGGGCTTCTGTTTCTCAAGCTCTACCAACACAGAGCAGCCCTACTGTGTATGAGAGTCTCTTCTGGCTTGGCGGGGGAAGTGAGGTGGGGGAGAGGCAGGAGAGGAACACTCCTTCCTTGTATCCTAATGAGTCATTCTCAAAAACTTGCACCTCCTGTTCTTGGGGTTTGTATGTATCTAATCCTTAGAGTCCTTTACACAAGACATAGAGGGATACAATATCAAAGTCTAGAAAAAAATCTTAAAATAAGCATCTTAAATTTCATTTATTCAGTCTTTCTGTGGATAAATGAATACACACACATAGTATGAATGTTTGAAAAAGTTAGCTTTTTTGTTGAGTTCACTAAGTAGATATAACTTAGATTGTCTTTTTGCCCTATTCCTCTGCCACCATACTCTCAGTCAGTTCTAATTTAAAATATTCTATCCCATAAGTAAATTCATATCTGTCAGATAATGTATTCTGATTTTTGATTTGTAGAATATGGTCAAGGTGTCAATCGGCTTCCATCCCTGTTCACCTCAGTAACTGAGGTAGCATGCCCTAAATGACATCCCAAAATGACACAGTGTGACTTTTTGTCTTCTCCAAGTCCGTGTTTTAGACTCAGTTTCCTCATTGTATTTCCATCTAAATGGTGGTTTTCCTGTCAAGTTGTGTTTCAGAAGGCATGCCCTGGCAGGTTCCCCTAAATCCTGAATCCATTGTACTTTCTGCCCTCCACACCTTCGAAGACGTACCAGAAATGCCAGCATTTCTGATCTTACAAAACTATGGTGCATTGTCATCAGCTTTCCATGAGATGACCTTCGAGTGACTGACTACCTGCTTTTCTCTGTTCCTTTGAAGGAAAGCATGTTGTGTTGTTTCACAAAAGTCACTTCTAATCTTGCTTCCTTCCACCAAAAAGACTAATGTAGTCTTGGAACATAACATATTGCAAAGACATTTTTTTTCTTTTGAGCGTGTGTGTGTGTGTGTGTGTGTGTTTAAATGGGCTCCATGCCCAGTGTGGAGCCCAATGCAGGGCTTGAACTCATGACCCCGAGACAAAGACATGAGCTGAGATCAAGAGTCAGGTTCTCAACAGACTGAGTCACCCAGGTGCCCAGCTCCTGCTTTTTTTCTTTGGAAATCAGTCAAGTAAAACAAAGTCTCCTCTTGCTTTCAAGTCATTTGCCACTAATGTTCAGAGCAAATGATCTGCTTCTTCAAGGACGAACAACTTTCCTAAGATTTGGGGAAGCGTGTCTGCTCTCAATTCTTAGGAAATTCCCCCAGGCAGGTATCTCCAATCAGCTCTGATCTACTCATCAGAGATTTTTCTTCTAAAGGAACCACTTGAGGCCGAGCCAGAGGCTTGTCAAGTGCTTTAGGCCTTTTGGGGAGCATGGAGGAAGGGAAAGAGGGTGGGTGAAGAAGAGGGGCGATGGAGGGGTTTATGAATCTGCTTATAAATACCAGTAAAACCTTTTCTGGAAGAAGACTCCCTGAATTCTAAGAAGGAGAATGTTATTTTATGTAACTTACTTTTGTTTTATTTTTGTCTTGTTTTCAATAACAGGTAAACACATTCCGAAACCTCTGTAAAATGAAGGCCAAGTACATACAGCCCTAGTCTAGTTAAGGGATGCCAAGCTAACATGTCCAAGGGTGATGATGTACCCTAGTAAAAACATGGACATCGAAATGAGGCAGTGTTAAATGTTTGCAATCACATAGTCAGTAAAATGTACATTATGGAAAGACTTCAATTATTTACAAGTTGGCTAAGCAAAGTAACTAAATTCCATACCAGTCTTTATTACTCATGTGGTAAAAGAAACTGGCAAAGAGAGACAATAAGACATAAAGTACTTTTAAAAGTTATTGGCCTTGTGGTTGAAAATCTAGATAGTTTTGCTTTCCAGTTTGAAGTTAATTCAAAGTGGGGACGGGTAGCTAGTATATTGCAATGTTGGTTATTGCAGTTAAGACTCAAAGAATTAAATAGAAAGCATTTCTATTTATACTATAAAACAGTTTAAAATAATAAAATGTCTTAGTTGCATATAAAATATCAATTTATCTAAGTAGAAGATCTGACTTGACCCTACTTATGGGACTAAGACTTTGTGGAGAATGGTTGATGGATCTTAAATTGAAAAAGATTTAGCTGTCTGATTAAAGTAAAGGAAATTCCACAAAACTTCAAAACTATGTGACCTTAGGCTGTATAAGGAAAAGTTTACAAAACCAGGGAGAGAATGTTCTCTTTGTGCTCCAGACTGTCCAGGTAACCTTTGAAGGGTGCAGCCAGAGCACATTTTGAGCAAAATGGTCCTGTTGGTGGGGCTATTCATGATGGAGGACTGACTCCCACAGTGTCTCTCATACTAACTACGCTTCGTGATTACCCCTAATTTTTTTAAAAATTGGAGTATAATTGATGAACTGCCCATATTTGAAGTATGCAGTTTGTTCAGTTTTAACATAAATGTGGCACCCCTGCAAACATTACTATGAAAGATAGTGAACGAATTCATCACCCACAGAGTTTCCTTGTGCCCATTTGTAGTCCTGCCCAACTATCCCCTTCTGAATCCAACCTCCATTCCCAGGCAACCATGTCTATGTTTTCTATCACTACAAAGTATTTTGCATTGTTAAGAATTCTCTTTAAATAGAATCATACAGCATGCATTCTTTTTTGCCTTTCACTCGGCATGGTTATTTTGTACTCATTCGTGTTGTGTGTGTATGAATAATTCATTTCTTTTTAACACCATATAGTATCCCATTATTTATCCATTTCCAGTTTTTTATTATTACAAACAAAGCAGCTATGATCATACGCATACAAGTCTTTGTGTGGGTATGTACTTTATTTCTTACGGATAAATACCGAGGAAGAGTAGAATGGCTGGATTGTGTGGTAGGTGTAAAAGGGTACCATGGTGTCGTCCAGAGCGGCGGTACTATTTTACATTCCCACTGACAGTGTATGAAAGTTCTAGCTCTGCAACATCCTTCCTGATCCTTGTATGGCCACTCTTTTTATTTCAGTCATATCAGTTGATGTGAGGTGATAACTCATTGTGGTTTTAACTTGTGTTTTCTTAGTAAATAATGATGTTGAGCATATTTTCATGTACCTATTTACCATCTGTACGTCTTCATGTCAGCGAAGTGTCCCTTCAAATCTTTTCTTCATTTTATACATTTTATTTTCTGATTTATTGAGTTTTGAAAGTTCTTTATACATTTTGGATACAAGTATTTTACCTGAGGTTTGCTTTGTAATATGTTTTACAGTCTGTGTCTGTTTTTCATTTTTTTTAACAGTGTCTTTTGAAGAGCAAAAGTTAAAAATTTTGATGAAGTCCAATTTATCAATATTCTCTTTTCAGTGGATTGTATTTTGGTGTCTTATATAAGAAATTTTGCTTAACCCAGGTCACAAAGATTTTCTTTTTCTTTTTTTTTTTTCTAGAAGTTTCATAATATTAGGTTGTATAGTTAGGTCTATGATTCTTTTGAGTTAATTTTTGTTTATGGTACAAGACATGGATTGGAGTTCATATTTTTTCTACTACGGTTGTTGAAAAGCTATTTTTTTCTCCATTGAGTTGTTCTTGCCCCTTTGTCAAAAATGAGTCTGTGTGTGTGTGTGTGTGTGTGTGTGTGTGTGTGTGTGTGTTTCTGGATTGTCTGTAATTCCATTAATCTACTTGTTTATCTTGACACCAGGACCACACTGTCTTGATTACCGTAGCTGTATCAGGCTTGAGATCAGGTAGCATCAGACCTCTCTGACTGCTCTTAGTTTTCAAAGTTGTTTGGCTATACGAGGTACTTTGCATTTCCATACAAAGTTTAAAACCAGCGTTCACTTTTTACCAGGCAAGTCTGCAGGGATTTTGATTGTAATTATACATACTCCATAGATCAATTTGGGGTCTTCTTTACAAATCAATATTGAAATTTTCAACACATGAATAAAGATATAGCTCTTCATTTATTTAGGTCTTGTTTATCACAACAATATTTTGTAGTTTTTAGTGTATAGATCTTTCATTTTTGTCAGATGTATCTCTAGGTATTTTATATTCTTAATGCTATTGGCAACGATATTCTATAATTTCAATTTCCAGTTGTTTGTTGGTAATATATAGAAATAGAATTGTTTTTTATATATTGATCTTGTGTCCTGCAGCCCTGAACTTACTAGGTCTAGTACTTTTTAAATGTAGATTCGTTTGGATTTAATAAATAGATGATTGTGTCATTTGAAAATAATGACAGTTTTATTTTTTTCTAATCTGGCTGACTTTTATTTCTCTCTCTCTCTCTAAATAAATAAATAAATATTCATACTGTGTTTCTGTTTTTAATGTCAAGTTTACTAATCTTTTCTTCTGTGATGTCTAATCTGCCATTAATCCCATTCAATACACTTTTTTATCCCCAAATTTGTAGTTTTCATGTCTAGAAATTCAATTTTTTTCCTTTGCATGCCTGTACTTTACTTTCTGAATATCAAGAATGCAGTTGTAATAATGCTTTTAATGTCCTTATCTGCCAAATTTAATATCTGGATCAGTTCTGGGTCATTTTTTATTGATTTTTCCCTCCTTCATTATAGGGAGTTAATAACTATTGGAACTAACCCCTGAGTGACATTTAAAAATTTCCTGGTTTAACAACTGATTAACAGGCCAAAAATTAAACAGTCCAAATTATAATGTAAATCGGAAGAGCCACGAAGAATGTCTTTAAAGAGAGGCATATACATTATGAATTGATTGTTAGGAACCCGGAAGAACAGTATGTTACTGATGAGAAGAAGGTGATGAATGAGAAATGACAAGAGCAGCAAAGACAGAGAAATACAATTAGAAATTCAGAGAAAACTAAGTGCACATGAGAAAGTCATGCTATAACAATGAAGTAAATTACACTGTATGATTTGAGCAATTGATGGAAATGGAAAAGCAGCATTTTCTGAAATAATGGAGCAAAATCTCAGATATTTCAGGAAGATGAAGAGGACCAACTGATGTTTTGTATTCATATGTAGTTTCTTTGGGCTTGTCATAATTACTAGATTTAATAATATTCTGATGATGTGTTTAGTTTTTCCTCTTGAAACTAATTTGTCTTTTTTATAAGCTATGTTTTCTTTCAGAACAACCTGTCCCTATTAATTTCCTCCAAAGTTTCAAGCTTTGTTCTCTTTTTAAATAAAAAAATATTTTTGTTCTTGCTGCTTAATATTAGCGGTATCTTCAGATGCTTAAGAGACATTTGATGAAGTGTTATTTCTGGGAAACTTAAACTCATGCCCATTAAGAAACACATATTGAAAAACTCTCACACAACCACTTAACCCTTTTAATGTTTTTCTCTTAATTTTTTTTTAACATTAAAGAAAAAATTTTTGGATGGAATAGTTCTTGTTTTAAAGAAGTTGGTTTCTGAAGTTCAGTGACGCCTAAGTTTCCTTTTACGTCATTTTTTGTTGTCACTTTGAAATAAAATTATATCGTAGAGCTTTTATTTAAGAAGAAAAGACATATCTATTGACAACTTTTGTGTTGGGTGAGAAATTTATCATTCTTTTGTTTCTTTCCTGTCTCCTCTCCCAAGTCCTAGATTTTATTAATAAAATTGGACATCTTATGTTCAGATTATTTTGTTATCTTTTAGATTATTTATTATCTTTCTGACTAAAGAATTACATTTGACATTACTATTACTTCTAAAAACAGTGAATACCATTCTTTTTTATTAGTACTGTAGGTGGTTTTCCCTGGGAAGCAGACATGGAGATATGGTACAGTTCAACTTGTCCCTCTGCCCAATCCTGCTTTCCAGGACCCTTGTTCCTAGGGAGGATTTCCTACATCTTTCCTTTTATGCTTCTCCCCCAGATGCCACCACGATCGCTGTTGCTTGTAATTGAAATGTTTTCAATTTTGTCTTTCAGCTTTCTGCAATATTCAATCTGTTATTCATTTGTTTTTATGACTGTTTTTAATTCTCACAATCACGGCTTGCTTGTTTTAAGTCTCCATGAAATCTTTCCTTCTTTTATATTCGTTTCTCTTTATTATTATTGATTTTAGTTTCATAAATAAAATGTTCTTTCTCAAGAATTCTAAAAGAAACAAGAAAAAAAAAAAAGAAACAAGAACATTTGGGGGAAATTTCTCCTTCAAAGAAGACTTATTTCCCCTTCCATTTGAGTGATCTTTTTCCTTGGGATTATTTATACATGTTTTAGAATTGCATTTTAATTTTTTATTGGCTTTTAGCAACATGTATTTGTATTGCATTGTATTGGTTGTTTATACATTGGTTTATACACCTGTAACTTTTCATTTTCTGTCTACAATTAATATTAACATGAATAATATTCACTTCACATGAAATGTAAAAATATTTCAACCATAAAGGTCCATTTATTTCCACCCGTATTCCTTAGGCTATGTTTGTTATATGTATTTTCATCTACATACATTATAAACTCCAACAAGGTAATGCTATTGTTTTTGCTTTAAACAATTTGATGTATTTTAAGGAAATGAGAGGAATAAGTAGTCCTGTATATTTACCAGATATTAACAATTTCTAACGCTCTTCATTCCTTGCTGAAGATTTTTATTTCCATTTGGTTTCATTTGCCTTTAGCCTGAAGAACTTGTTTATACTTCCTGATAGCTAACCTCTACTGCAGATTAATTCTTTTAACGTTCTTTATTTTGTCTTCTTTTTTTGAAGGATAATTTTGCTGGATATAGAATCCTGGATTGCGTTTTTTTTTTCTTTCAGTACTTTAAAGTGATTGATTCTGTCTTTATCTTTGATAGTCAGCAGTTTGACTATAATACTGCTACCTATGGTTTTCCTTGTGTTTATTCTGCTTAGAGGTGAATGTGCCTAAAGGTGAGTTTGTAAATTTACATTTTCCACTAACATTGGGAACCTTTAGGCCATTATTTTTTCAAATATTTTTTATTATCCCTTTTCACACTTTCCTCCTTCAGAGACACTAATTATATTTGTGTTAGATTTTTTGATATTGTCCTATGGGTCTCTGAAAGCTCTGTTTATTTTTTTCTTCCAATACTTTTTCTTACGTCTTCAGATAGGATAATTTCTATTCTTACCTTTATTTTTTCCTTTGTCATCTCCATTCTGTTGTTAGGTCCATGCAGTGATTAAAAAAATGTTTTAATCTTTCCGTTCTTAAATTTACATTTGGTTTTTTAAATATAGTTTTTATATGTGTGGTGAGACTTCCTATCATTTTTTTCATTGCAGGCATGGTTTTATTTAACTCATCAAGCGTAGTCATCATAGCTGCTAATCCAACAGTTGGGTCATTTTATAGTTGCTCTTCATTTATTTTTCTCTTGAGAAAAAGTCACATTTTCCAAGGTCTGTGTGTGTTGAGTAACTTCATCCTTGACATTGTGAATGGTAAGTATGGATTCTGTCATATTCTTCTATAAATTTATTTTGCTGGTATTATTTAATTAGGCAAGTGATCTGATTGTACTAAAAATGCAAGTTCTGTCTTTTAGGTGGCAACTCAAATCTTAATTCATTTCTTTTATCTTTAGTTGGAGTTTGCCCCACACATGCGTGGTTCAGGAGTGAACCAGAGATTTAGACTGAATTTACACACAGGCTATGGGCTTCTTCCACTCTGGCTTCTTTTTTTCTGGGATTCATCCCTCAGTTTCCAGTGGCTGTGGTTCTCCAACACTGTCATCTGGTTCTTCAGACCAGACAGATTATTAATTTCTATTGGAGTTTTAGCTGCTCTGAGCAGTTACTCACTGCAGTCTGCCTTCAAGTTAAATACCAAGAAGAGGGGGAAATTTGACATGTACTCATTCCTTTTTATATTCCTTTAACACTCCTCCAGAATCTGCCTGCTTTGTTCATTCTTTGGTGCCTTCAGGTAGTTTACTTTTTGTATTTTGTGCAAAGTTTATAGCTGTCATCTGCAAGAGAATCAGGCTGGTTGGAACTTACTTTGTCATAACCAGAATTGGAACCAAATTCTTTTCTTTTGAATCACAGAATCTTTATAAAGACAGTAATTTTCCTGTGCTTACTCATCTTTAGGAAGTCAATTTATGTTTGACATTTATTAGCTTACTGTAAAGCAATAGTTAGAATGGCTTCTTTAAGAGGTTGATGTGGTCAGTTTCTCAACCCTACCTGCAAAATGAAGAAAAATGTTTAAAGTGAAAGTTGACTTATTTTGTAAATCTGCTCTTAGTGTAGAGATGCTGAAGGCTTAAGGGAGTGAAGACGTAGCTGGAGCCAGGAGCAAACGCTACAGGGAATTTTGCTTCTGTGACAAAGGGTTTCTCTTTTGTGTTTGGTATGGGATAACCTTAGCAGCGTTTCTGATTTTTTGCCTGAGGGCAACCTATACCAGATATTATGTTGGAACATGAGCCTCGCCTATGCCCAGCTCAGAATATGAATTAACTTTCTAACAATTAGAGCTTGCCAGTACTGAGTTTGATCCCACATAGTGAGTTGTTTATCACTGGAATGATTCAAATGGAAGCTTGATGATCATTCATTCTTTCTTACTATGACCTCTACTTTTATTATGAGGGGTGGTGAAAGGATATGTTACTGCGTTCTCCCTGGCACATAGTAGGCACTCAATAACTAAAGGTTGCATAAACAAATAATTATTGAATTCATTGTATGAATGAATTAACAGAGAGGTTTTTTTTCCTTGCCATATGGGTAGGTATTTTACATTTTGAAGAGCAAGGATTGAAGAATGAGGGTAAAAATTGTCTACGTTGTCTAATGTCTTTAGAATATTTTGGTGGATGGGGGCATGAATAGGGTATTAGAACATTTTTTTAAAAAGCAATTATTTGATTACAATCAGTCATTTGAAACAATCAGCATAATATCTGTTTTAAAATAATTTGAAATTATCCCTGTAGGAGCAATTTGAACTGTGATGGGATGGCTCATGGCATGCTCTCAGCACCTAGAAGGGTTCATATGCTCAACTCTTCATCTTTCTTTTGCTAGTTCTTTACGTTCTTAAAGAAAAAGCTGGCTGTTGGAGTGTTACACAATTTGAACACTCAAACAGGTGTTCCTTGCCTTCTGGTCTAGCTATCAGATAATCATCATAAACGGTACCAAAATGAGTCTTATTTCCTATCAAGAAAGGTTAGAACAGACTTGGTGTTCATAATTAGTCATACTCAGGAAGCAGTGTGTTTTATCTAAAGATGCTGGCACAGTCATATTGAGTTTTTAAAAATATTTGTAAGCATAAGGTGATTTGGACACTAGAAACTACCTAGAAGATTTTAATTGCTTTGGGGATTTCATCTAATTCTTACAGTTACTCCAGTCATGGCTATTACTCAATTCATACCTCCCTCTCTTCCCTGTCCCCACTTACTTAGTTGAACAAAGCCAGATTGCATAATAGTACAATAGAAGGCCATTCACATAGTAAGTGTCCATTAAATATTTGCATGGAAAAATGAATGGTCTATTTTATTCATCAGGTACCTGGAAACTAAAGTTAAAGAATTCTTCCCTCATTTAAAGTTGCACAGACAGATGCTTACAAGCTTTGGTAGGAAACTAATAGTGCTCTAAAATAATATTAGCTGCCATTTAATGTACACTTTGATATGTGCCAGGCCCCTTCCTAAATAATTTATATGCATAATTTCATTTATACTTTATAATGCCTTATGGGCTAGGCATTAGAGAGATTGAACAACCAGCTCATAATCACACTATCAAGAAGCAGGAGAGCCAGGATTTGAACCCCAGGACACCTGGCTTCACATTTGAGCCCTTAACCACTGATTTAGATTGCCGTAGGAAAGAAGCCACGGTAGCCGAGCAACTTTAGAACACTGTGGAATGACTTCAAATCCTGAGGGGAAACTGTGATGAAAAGAGGATGATCTAATGAAGGCAAATTTGCTTTTGTATAAATTTTGCCTACCCCCTGAGTTATTGTAGGCAATATGGTAGTCTCTTCCTTAATTCCTTCCCAGATTATTAGAGTTGAGAATTTGTGGAAAATACAGTGCTCCAAAAATGGCCACCAAGGGAATAGCTGTTGGTGGAAGCAAATCTGCCCTCCCCCTTACAATCTCTTTCACATTGCAGATCCATCAGGACCATAGTCCAAGGCATCCGATCTATTGCCTGTATGGCCTCTGCTGATGGTTAAGTATTTAATTCTATAATTTGTTGAGCCGCTACAGTACTATACTGTATTTATTTTTTCTTAAGTTGTGGTAAAATAGATATAACATAAAATTTGCCATTTTAATCAGTTTTAAGTGTATAATTCAATGGTTTTAATTACATTTGTAATGCCATGCAACCATCACCACTCTCTGTTTCTAAAAATCCTTTCATCATCCCACACAAAAACTCTGTACCCCTTGAGCAGTAACTCCCCATTCCTCCCTTCCCCTAGTCCTTGGTAACCTTGAATATACTTTCTGTCTGTATGAATTTGCCTATTCTGTACAAAGGTTCTCATTTCTCCACATCCTTACCAAGATTTATTTCCCTTTTTAAAAAGCGATAGCCAGCTTAGTAGGTATGAAATGGTATCTCATTTTGGTTTTGATTTGCATTTCCCCAATGACTAATGATGTCGAGCATCTTTTTGTGTGCTTATTGGCAACTTGTGTATCTTCTTTGGAGAAACACTTAGTCAAGTGCTTTTGCCCATTTTTAATGGGGTTGTCATCTTTTTGTTGTTGAGCTGTAGGAGTTACATTCTGTATCTTTAATCTTCATCACAGCCCTGCAAATTAGGCGTTATGACTCTAACTTCAAAAAGGAGAAGACCAAGGCTGAGAGAGGTTGGGTTTTTGCCTGAAATTCTACAATAAGTGGCAGAGCCAGAATTTGAACCCATGTGTGGTAGGCAGTCTCAGGATGGCTCCCCATGATGTCCTCCTCCTGGTTATTTATGCCCTTGTGTAATCCTTTCCCCTTGAGTGCAGGCAGATGTTAATGGCTTGTTTCTACTGGAATACAGCAAAAGAGATGGGATGTCCCCTCTGAGATTAGATTGCAGAAAAGTGTGACTTCCACCTTCTCTTTCATTCTCTTGCTTGTTTGCTCTGAGGGAAGCTAATTGCCATGTTGTGAGCTATGTGATACAGAGACTTACGTGGCAAGGAGCTGAGGGAAGCCTAGGGATGATGCCTACAGTCCAGAATACTGTGAGGAACTGAATTCTCACAACAAATGTATGAAGTGCTTAGAAGTGGATCTTCCTTCAGTCAAGCCTTCAGATGAGACCGCAGTCCTAGCCAGCATGTTGATTGCAGTCTTGTGAGAGACCTTGAGATACAGGCTTCTGGCTAATCTATGCGCACATTCTTTTTTTTTTTAAGATTTTATTTATTTATTTGACAGAGAGAGAGAGCAAGAGTGTGCACAAGTAGGGGGAGTGGCAGGCAGAGGGGAGGGAGAAGTAGGCCCCCTGTTGAGCAGGGAGCCTGATGCAGGGCTCAATTCCAGGACCCTGGGATCATGATCTGAGCTGAAGGCAGACGCTTAACTAACTGAGCCACCCAGGTGCCCCTGTGCCCACATTCTTGATCCACAAAAACTATGAGATAGTAAATGTTTGGTGTTTTAAGCTGCTAAATTTTGGAGTAATTACTTATACAGCAATCTATAACTAACATACCATGCTTACTGCTCTTTTCGTAAGGACCTGAAATTGGTTTAAATGCCAGGCAAAGATACTTTAAAGAAAATAATGAGGCAAGTAGTCTCTGTGGACCTGTTTGGGCACAACATCCAGGGCCAACCTAAAGAAGAGCTAAATTGGAAAGTGGGAGTAGTTGAGCTCTCTATGGTCGTGGATAATATACAGAAATATTTTTGTGTATTTATCTCTGATGGTTCAGGTTCAGCCTACACTCTAATCTCCCTAGAAGCACAGAAGAGCTGTCTTCTGAAATATCTTTACCAACTTCTCTGGCGTCTCTTTGTTCTGCCATTGGGTGGAAAGGTACTAAGGAGAGAGATAAGTGGGCTATGATTTCTTCCTACTTTAGAGCTTGTTAGATTGCAACCACGATGTTTATTTACTAGAGTTGTTCAGGCTTTGGGAAGACTGAATTATGCAAGAAGTCAATCCATCATCATCATCATCATCATCATCAACATCAGTAACAACTATTGATGGTGATTAGTATTATGAACCTGTAGTTCTTGAATGAACTATAGGGGGTTCAAAGAAGCCCTTGAAATTTTAAACATGATGGTGTATGTTTGTACAAATGTACATTTTTCTGCAGAGAGGAGCCATAACTTTCACAGATTCTCAAAGGGGTGTGGGATCCTGAAACAGTGAAGAAACACTGCTTGAGTTTCTTATTGGCATGCCTGCTCCTGTCTTGAATCTCAGATCAGGGTGGACTTTTTATGCTGTCTAGAGCCTCCTGTTGTTGTTTTTCAGATCACCAGACTAGACTGTTTGGATACTGACAGCAACCCACCTTGGTCCAATGTAGCCACAGTCTCTCAAGATACTGTGCCTGAGATGGCCAGACACCCTCCTAATAGGACTCCAGGGAATCTAAATCCTTCTCCCTGCTGTAAGTCCCCTTAGTGTTGTTGCTTCTCTTTCTAAATTAATTTACTCTTAAATATACCTGATAATTCCAAGAAAAGACTCTGGCAAATGTGCATCTTTTGTCTAGTGTCAGAATGATAAACAACATTGAATGTAGAAGGCCTCTAGTCCATCATCTCTATTATCTTATCACAATCCCCTTATCACTTTCCAATGTTGAGGAGTTTCTCTCACCAATAGAAAAAGCCTATTCCATTGTTGGACAACTTTTGTTGGAAATGCATTTTTTTTTTTTTTTTAACTTTCAGGTTCTCTGTGTTTTCTGTGACTAACACCCATTGGTATTTGTTCTCTCCCTGGGACAATCCTAGTATTGTTCTTTTTTTTTCTCCCACATTGGCAACCATTTTAATAATTGAAGAACACACTCAAGCTACTTTAAGAATTTGTTTATGTCATGTTTTTGGGCTCCTTCATCTCATCCAACCTGAGAGTGTCTGATTCTCTACAGTTAAGGGGAGTGTTTTTCACTTTATGCTTCTTGAAATGAGTGGCATCCATTAAGTCTCCCTTTCTATCAGTTTGTACTGTGACTTGTCAGTGAGGGGCTTTAGATGCTGGAGAAGATGTTGCTACCATTATATTTACACATATGTGTATATACATGTTCACATATGGTATGTTTATGCACGCACATATGTATACCATTACCAACAAATGTTAACATCTAATTTCCCCTCCCTGTAAAGAGAAGCCAGCACTGTGATAAAGTCCTACTCTACCATCTTATTCTACCATCTCCGTAGAGAGAGCAAAGAACATAGTACATAATTAATCTGAGGGTATCAGAAGGCAGTGTTTATGCTGGGAGTTGATCAGGGTACCCCCAAACTGATTGAAAGTAAACTTCCTGCTTCTCAGGCCAGTGAAAGCTTGGGATAGATTGCACGATTAAAGAAATAAGGAGTTATAACATTATTTAACGACTGGGTGCTGTGGAGTACTTCATACCACCATTTATAATTATTTAGTTGTATCTTTGTTTATGGAAGTTCTTGTACTATATTGTCCAGTTGGAGTTTTGACACTACACCAAGGAGCTTGTCCATTTCAGGCAGGTGTTTAAACAATGATAATCTTTTTGAGAGAGTGTACATTCTGTATTTCCGCAGCTCTTCCCAGCTTATGAAACATTTTTTGTTTCCTCCAATATTCATACAGCACAGGCAGGGATCATTACCCTCTATTGTACAGATGAAGAAGCAGAGCCTCGGAGAGATCAAGGCACTTTCCAAAAGTCATAGGCTTGGTGAGTGGTGGTAGAGGTGGGTGGCGGGGGCTTCTGATGCAGGCTTTAGACTCCAAGTCCTGGGTACCATCTACCAATGCACATAGTGGCGTATAGTGAGCTAGGAATGGAACTTCTGGGCTGCCCTTTTCCAGCTGGTACCAGAAAGATAGGTTGGAGATAAGGAGTATCAAAATTGTCCCTATATTGGCTTCCTGTAAGAGAAACAGAATAGCTTTTTTATAATGAAAGTATAATTTACATACAGTGAAATGCACAGACGCTAAGTGTACAATTTGATCAGTTTTGACAAATGCAGATGTTCATGAAACCCACATGCAATCAAGATGTAGAATATTTCCATCACTCCAGAAACATTTCCATCACTTCAGATCCTTCTCAATCAATCTCCCCCTCCTTCGCCACCAGTCCCCTCAATCACATCCTCCAGCCAAATAACCTCAGTTCTGATCTCTGTCCCACAGATTTGGAGAACTGATTTATGATGGTTCCCTTTTGGTCACCTATGGGAAGAGCTGGACAGGCAGCAATGACTGTGTCATCTCTTTTGGTTGCCATGGTCAATCTGGAACCAGGCTACATGTGAGCCACTTGGATAGGTCTGCCAACTTAATCACTGAACAGAGGCATTGTTTCTGTGACAACAACTCCCTTCTGCATTTACCAGGCAGTGAGTGACATTTAAACAGCTTTGAGACCTTGCCTGAGGCTTTCTTTGGCTCGTATATAACATACCACTGGAATCCAGTTAATGTTGAGACCAAATAAAATATTACATCATCCCATTCCACCTCTGGGGGGGGGGTGGGCTATAAGCACATAGATATTTACTTGGGGGTTCCTCCTCGAGGCACAGACTCTCCCTTGCATAGGGGGATGGGAAGATGAGTTATTCCCTAATGTCCATTAGCCATCATCGTTCTCCTCAGTGACAACCTCCACTACTCCCATTTATTAGTGGTGACTCTGTGCTGATTCTGTCTAGGGTGACATGCATGGGGGGGGGGCACTCCCTTGTGGGAAAGGAAATAGGTTTGAGAAATTGGACAATAGCCAGAAGGTGGCAAGTAAGTGACTGGACCAGACTTAGGAGGTGCTTCTAAGGAGGGATGCCTGGCTTCCCAGTACAATGTCCCATACCTCAGGCTCATTTCTAGCCAGGGAAGCTCGTTGAGAGGGTAGGGTCAGCCAGGATATTTTCCCTCCACCCCAAAACTGTCTTTCTTGCCATTCCTTGAAAGGATATCCTTTGCCTCCTCCACCCACACAGTTAGAGTGAGGCCATTTTGTACTTGGAGCAAGTACTAGCTCATGGTTTTCCCATTCTAGAAGGAGCTCACTCCCTGCCGTCTTAGGAGAGACTGGGTTGTGGAGGACACTGTCCAGCCAAGATGGGGGCAGCAGCAGGAGAGAGCCTTTTTTTTTTTTTTTTTTGAAAATGTTCACTACGTGATCTTCTTGGTCATGCCAGTGAAGTGCAGGGGTGGGGACCAGTTCACCTACACATTCCTGGGCATGAAGGAGAGAATGGATCCAGACGGTGACTTGTTTTCATTTGTCATTGCCTATCTTTGCCTCCAACTGGCAAGCTAGAATGGAGTTGGCACTTGGGCAACAGCAGCAGGGAGTCATAGCCTTTTCACACATGCGTGGAGAAACAAGGCATCAGCAGGTACAGGGCACAACGGCTCTGGTAGGGCACAGGGATTTCATGGCTTTAAAAAAAGATTCTAGATTCTTCTTTTCCCCTGGCTAACTGATAGTTGATTTTCCCAGTTTCTTCTCTGTTGGCCCCCCCACTTATTCAAAACTGCACAATTTCAAATAATCCCACTTCATCTAGACAAAAACATAAAAGGAAAAGACAGTCAATCAAGAATCTGCTTGATTAATGTCTCGGGAGAAAGCTAACACGAGTCTTCAGGGATGAAAATAAATGGCTCTGAGCCTGGGCTGTGGTCATAAGGCTGACCTTGTCACTGCCTAAGCGTGGAAGGCAAAGGAGGGAATTAGAGCTGCCGTCCCAGTGTGATTACAGTTGTACCCTTAACAGGACATGGCGGTGTTTTTTGGCATTCAATTATGTTTGCTATGCGTGCGTGCATACACTCACACACTCACACACACGGAGCTGGAATTGAAATCATCTCAAGTGAGAATTCTTGTGATGCATTTAAGGGCCTGCATTTGACAGGTTGCTACCTAGTTATGGACTAAAATCTCACCAGGCACCCCCATAGCTTATCGCCTGTCATTTCAAAACAAAGACATCCTGCTTCCCCTTTCTGTGTCACATCTCATCGACTCATTCTCGGCAGAATCTTACTTTCATTACAAGCTTGGTGCCACCTCCCTGACTTTCATCAGATGAGAACTTGAAAAAAAAAAAAGAATAAAGAAAAAAAAATCCCGTTCCATGTTTTGACTTGGACTCTAGGTGTTATTCTCTCAGTCCAGCTTGAAAGAAAAGAGCCCACCCCACGAGGGGGCAGGCCCGCTTCCCTGTCTTCTGCCACCACACAGTCTCTGAAGTGTGTGAAGAAGAGAGGAAGAGACAATTAACGCTCAGCACCAATCTGCATTTCCTTTTTAGCTGCCATTTACACGCCGCTCAGGTTTTGAAAACCAGCATTTCATGCTACTCCCCAGAGAGCCCGCACCAGCTTCAGCAGGATCCATCTGCACGGAGCCACATTGCTGAAATCTTCAGCCAGCCCAGAATTCATTTATTTATTTTTTGAAAAATGAAAGAGAGGAAGAGAGCGAGAGCGCGAGCCAGTGAGCCGGGTGAAAAGAATAGATTCGAATCTGGTCCTATTTAACGCACATGCTTGACCAATCCCCGTGCTGGGCTAGGCAGGGGTGAGTCAGTGGAGTCTTTCTTTGATCATCTTCTCGATTAGTGTGAGCAGCGAGTGAATGAGCAAGAGCCGCGTGGCAACAGAGGCTGGCAGGCTGTGAGGGTGGAGGCAGGAAGGACACACTCGATAAGTTTCGGCGCCGCTCATGAGCCTGCGTGTCAGCAGCTCTTGCTGATGGCGAACAGCAGGGAGGAGAGCCGTACTGGGAAGTCACGGCTGGTGTGGGACAAGTTACAGGAGGCTTCTGGAGTGGGGAAATGTGTGTCATCAACTCCTCAGGTCTGGCCCACTTGCTTTATTTCCTCCTGCCCCCGAAGGGTTGGGAATGGAAGCATAATAGCTTTGATAACCTTTGTTATTTTATCATTATTATTTTTTAAACTGAGTTCAGCACCGCAGGAGGTCACAGAGTCAATGGTCACAGCTGGCTTTTAAAAAGGGGTTGAGTCATTTTGTGATTGGTAAACAGAGACTCAGCCTGAGATGAGGGCAATCAAATTTCCTGCTTCGAGGCATCGGTTGATCACTACAGGGGTCAGAAAGAAGTGTTTTTCTCACGCAAGTCCTGGCATGAATATCTAGGTGAATGGGGGGGGGGGTTAGCTTTTTTTTTTTTTTTTGAAGAGGGAGCAGGGCTGAAAAATTGAAAAATCCATCCTTATTTCAGTAGACCAATGAGTTTTCCGATTCCATCTAGCTCTGCTCAAATGACAGTTGTGATGATAGTGTTACAGATGCATTTGCCATCTAAGCAGGGCAAGATGTCCCCGTCTGCATGGGCGCGGATGTATCCGTGGACGCGCACAGGTGTGCTCAGATGGGGACGAAGACCTCAGGGCAGGTTGGAGGTGGAGTGAACATATGGCAGCTGGAATGGAAACTGCTGAGTTAAAAAAAAAAAAGAAAAAAGGCTCAGAAGAAACCCACAGTGATCTATGGATGTAGTTACATGTCAGGTCAAATGATGTTCTCAGGATACAAGGGTGTTTTGAATCTCTCATAATACCAGAGATATGTAACTTGGGTTTCTCAGCCTGCCAGACAGGGCAAAAATAAGGTTATAATAAATAGCTTTTGTTCTTTTGGCTCTTTGGCTTTTGATTGGAGGTGGAACCTCCAATCCTTCATGTTCTCTAACAGTTCTTGGAGGCCCTGGTGCCAAGGATGTCCCTCTTCTACTGTTTTGACCCAGTGCCACTGGAGGTAGACTGCGTGGGTTCCAATCCCAAATCCCATCATTCACAATACACTTGAAAGGAGTGCCCATTATGAACCAGATACTATTCTAGATGCTAAGGAAAAAGCAGTCCAAGCTCTTTTTGTAATTTGGGTTCCAGTGAAAGGAGACAAATATAAATAAATAAGCAACTGAATATATAAGATTCCAGATAGGGATAAACGCTATGGAGAAAAACACATTGGTGTGGGGGCTAGGGAGAACAGGTGGTGAAGGTAATGGTGGTTCAATGTTAGATCAATTAGGCGGTGAAGGGCTCACTTCTTTTTTTTTTAATTGAAGTATAATTGACATACAATATCCTATTAGTTTCAGGTGTACATCACAGTGATTCAATATTTTTATACATTATGAAATGATCCCCACGATAAGTCTAGTTACCATCTGTCACCATACGAAGTTATTACAATATTACTGACTATATTCCCTATGCTGTGCATTACATCCTCGTGACTTATTTATTTTATAACTGGAAATTTACACCTCTTAATCCCCTTAGTTATTTCACCAGGCCCCCAACTCCCCCCTGCCCTGGGAGCCAACAGTTTGTTCCCTGGATCTGTGAGTCTGTTTCTGTTTGGTTAGTTCATTTGTTTTGTTTTTTAGATTCCACGTGGAAGTGAGATCATACGGTATTTGTCTTTCTCCATCTGACTTATTTCACGTAGCATAATACCCTCCAGGGTTGTCTATCCTTGTTGTTACAAATACAAAGCTCACCTCTGCGGTGATTCTTCAGTAGACACTGAAAGGGACAAGCTCTCTGGGGGCCGAATCAAAGAAGAGAGAACAGTAGACACAAAGCCACGGGGGCGGGAGTGTGCTCGGTGTGTCCCAGGAACAGCGAGGAGACCGGTTGACTACATGGGTCTGGATGGCAACGGACAGGTCTAGGCTGGACCTGTCACCTGAGGGATGATTGCAGCTAGAGGAGGGAAAGATCTGAAAACCTAGGAGATGGCAACATCTAACTGTTGAGGGTGACCCTGAGGAATAAGCACAGGAGACTTGGGTGGTCAACGGGTGAGAGCGGTGTCCCGGAACGGAAGGGAAACAAGCATCTTAAGGAAGGTGTGAACACCTGAGTCAAATACTGCTGGCAGTTCAAGTTAGAAGCAGAATTTATCATTGCACTCCGCAATGGGAGGTCATGGGTGCCTTTGACAAGAGCTGTTCCAGGTGAAGGGAGGGAGCACAAGCCTCCTTGGGATGTGTTCAGGAAAAGACAGAAGAAAAGAAGGGGAGAGAGGGCATAAAGACAACCATCTGAAGGAGTTTGTAAAGGGGAACAGAAATGGAGCAGCAGTTTGGCTTAGATGTGGAGTCAGAGGGAGTTGTTTGTTTGTGTTTTTGATTGAAGAAGTAACGTCATGTTTACATGGGGGTTCCAAGGGGAGGAAGCTGGTACTAAAGCTGTATCCTTGGGTGGGCGTGAGGGGGTGGGATCGAGTGCTAAATGGAAGAGTTGGCTTTAGATAGCAGACGGACAGTCCACCCAGAGCAACGAGGGGGCAGGGAAAGCGCATGGGCAGAAATGCAGAAAGACGGGCAGGTGTGACGGTAGAAACTTGTTCGAATTCTTCTGATTGCTCCAGTTTCTCAGTGATGTGGGAGGTGAAGTTATTAGCTGTGAGCTCCTGAGGGGAGAGAGAAGTTGTTGGAGGTTTGGAGGGAGAAGAGGTGGAAGAGTCCTGGGAAGGTGAGTGGACATGGGTAATACTGTAGGCTGCCGGGCGGCACGGGGTCCCCTTGAGGTTTGTGGTAACAACTAAAGGGAGCCCAGTCAGTGTGGTCATTTTCTTCAGTCGTGCTCAGCTGCCTGCATATAGGCACGGAGTAAGGGGGGAGCTGGCTTGAACTCAGCTTAGGGATTTACCCGCTGAGCACGATGAAGGGAGAGTGGGTTGAGACAGGTATACATAAGGAGTAACGCCATGCTCGCCCAGGGAAGTTGGGTTAGGAGTGCAGGAGGTTGTGAAGGGGTGAGGGACAATAAAAGGGTACCAGGAGCCGTGGTTCGTAGGTCCTGGTGTGGTCCAAGAACGGCTGGAGCTGCGACACTGGAAAAGATGAGCCGGAAAGAGAAGAGGCCCTGGTCCGAGAGGGAGATCTGAAGCAGAGCACAGTCGCAGTTGTAGTTGGTGGTGATGTCTAGGCAGCAGATGAATGGGGGGCCAGCTGAGTGGGGTAGAACCAAATCAACTTCCTGTTGTAGTTTACACGGTGGTGTTCCCTGAAGCCCAACTCTGTGAAGTCTCGTTGGATGTGGAAAGCACCAAGAATTGTGATGGAAGTGGCTTTGGAAAGAGTCCAACTAAAGTAGAATCTTCAAAGGGTAAGTGGGAGGGATGCAGAGGCGAGGAATAAGGAGGGAGAGGGACAGCAAAGAGGAAGTCCAGCTCACCGCCGGGCTTGAGAGATGCTTGAGAGAAATGGAAGTGAGGAGGACTCCCTCTGGGGGGAAGCTGGTCCTCCATTTGTTAGTTATGCGGCTCGGGGGAGAGTGACTTCACCTCGTTGCGCCTTAGTTTTTTCAAATGTAAAATGGAGACAGTAACTGCACCTCCCTCACAGGGTTGTTCTGAGGCTTCGATGAGAACGTACGACCTGTGCTTATCACAGATGCCGGCCGGCGCGGGTTTGTGTCTTTGCTCTCAATTGAAGCAGTTTTATCCGCTTCAACCCCGGTCACCAGAGCTCCTGTTTCTTTGAAGGGACAGAGTGAGTCCTCGGCAGGTGCTGAGGAGCTTCTCAGGGAAGGTGAGGTGCGGGCCGAGACGGGGGCCGAGACCAGACTGAGGTGCCGACTGAGCCGCGAGAGGCGCGGTTCAGACAGCAGCGTGAGCGGCGCAGGCCTGCAGCCAAGACGGAGCAATTAAATATGGAGAGGGCTGAGAGGCTTGACAGAAGAAATGGAAGTAAAACATGTTTCTAATCAGAGCCATGACGAGGGCTGCCTGGAGGCTCTATTGGTAATTGATGTGCCTCTGACAATAATTAGAAACAATTTCTGGGGACTTACAGGATCGAGTCACCTAGTGATATTATTTACCATGGAGAGTAGTGTCTGCAGTGGAAATGGATGTTATTGTTTCCTCAGAACACATTAGAAGGTGACTTCATGGTGAATAGATTTTTCAAGATATTTGACATTCACTGACTTTCTATTTAACTCGTCTTAGTCACAGAGGCCATTACCGTAATGACAATACCTGGATTTATCTCTGCTAATGGCAGAAGACATGTGGGAGATAAATCCTCCCTGTGTGGGCCCCCGACTCCCTGAGCTGCTGAGACACCTGAGGGATTCTGGGAGTGCAGGGGCCCAGAGCACAGCCTCAGTCCAAGAGTGACTCACCCACGAAGGCCGAGGGGCGGGATTAGCACAAACCACATTGCCTTTCTCTCATGTGAGCTGTATTTCATGCTGCTTGGGATTAAGAGCAATAATGTCTGTAAAGTGCCAGAGCTTGGCACAGAGCAAGCTCAGAAAGCGTTGGCTCATTAATTATTATTTTCTTGGGCTCCTGTGATAAGACTTAGAGGCCGTTCATATTTGGCATACTTCAAGCCCTGGGGATGGGGGCAGAGAGAGTGGAGAGAGAATCGGTGGCATTATAGGGCTGTGGAACTAGTGGGTTATATTTCCCTGGGGACACCCAAGGTTCAGTGGCTGGGGTTTTTCCTTGAGTTGACTTTTTTAAGCCTGTAGGCAGGATGCCAAATGGCAGCTCACCAGCAAGGGTATGACATGGGGGTTTGAAGTACAAACTTTATAGATCAGACAATATGCTTTTGCCTTCTGCCCCCTCTGAGCTGGTAGCCCAGTGAGCACTTTTGTGGTGCCCAGAGAAGGAGGCACGGAGTGGGGGATCTAGAACTCTAACCCAGCCTCCAGGCTAAAGGGGTAACCCTGACGGCTTACCCCACACGCCCACTAGTTCACCGGGATGGGAAACAATAATAATGCCTTATTGTGGTCCAAGCCCTACAGATGGTTCTCAAGAGGAGTGTTACTGGCATTTGGGGGGGTGGTGACAATTCTTCACTGGGTGGGACTGTCCCAAGCAATGCAGGTTACATGGTACCTGGGGCATGAGCCTCAGTGATGTCAGTAGAGCGTTTTCCCTCGCAGGTGCAGCAGTAACCAAAAGCTTTCTTAACCCCCCCAGGTTGGGGACGACAGTAGGAGGAACTCCAAGCCTGGAGTACACTTTCTGCAGATATGTCTACACACCAGCTAGCTGGCCGGCCGCCTGACCTCAGCTCCGTCACTCTCTGATCCTGTTTTTTTTTTTTTTCTTTTTTTAAAAGATTTTATTTGTCAGAAAGAGAGAGCAAGCAAGAATAAGCAGGGGGAGCAGCAGGCAGAGGGAGAAGCATGTTCTCCACAGAGCAGGGAGCCTGATGCGGGACTTGATTCCAGGACCCTGGGATCATGACCTGAGCCAACGGCAGAGGCTTAACTGACTGAGCCACCCAGTCGTCGCTCCCTGATCCTGGTTCTGAAATGGGGAAGGCTGGCTGAGTGAGTCTCATAGTTGAATGAGTATGTAAAGCTTGCAGGTCCTGACCGTCCCTCCTTGGAGCTGTGACCGTCTCGGAAGGGGCTATATTTGTCACACGACTCCAGCCGTGCAGAAGGGTCCCACCTCATTACGTACCACCAGCCGAGCGGGGCTGGATCCAAGGCTAATGGAGCTTAAGATTCGGAACCTCTTTCAAGGCTCGTGTATGAAAGAAGCTTGATAAGATTCCTAAATCTGAAACAATCCTAAAATTTACGATGACGTTACCAGTAACGCGTCACTTGAGAAGCTTGGCTGTGGGATGATATTAAGAATAGCTACAGGTTATTATGTCTGTGTGCGCCAGGCATGCTGCACCAGGTGCTCTCAACGGTTCTGTGCCTTCTTTTCATTACCCCTACTTTATAATTGAGGAAATCCAGGCACAGAGAGGGTAAGTGCCTTGCTTAAGATCACACAGCCAACAGGGTTAAGAGTCAGGATTCAAACCCCCAACTTTCTGATTCCAGGGTCCCACATGCTCTGCATTTGGCTACACGGCCTTTCAGGCAGGGGGGCTATCTAATACCGGGAGCTGTGTGTCTAGTGAAGGGGTTAGTGTTTATCTGAAGAGTGGGTGTCCCGGCTTGGGCTGACAGCAGAGGGTCCCGAGGAGGTGGGCTTTTGGTGGGCAGGCTGGGGAGTGCGAGCAGGTTAGGGTAGCAGCCACTCAGGAGGGAACTTGGAGAGTCTGAACAGGTCCAACTCAATCTGAAGTTACTCTTTCTGAGAGAACAGTGACCTTGCCCTTCTCTCACTGATCAGAGGCCACGAGTCCTCAGATTCGACAGCTCGGGAGCAGACACGCAGGCCAGGCAGACAAGCAGCGGAATTGGTGGTGAGCTTTCTCTGAGGGAATTGCAGGGAGCAGACATTTGAGGGGATCTGTTGGCAAAGATTTGGTATTTGAAGTAGATGTAGGGAAAGCATAGGTACCAAGAATGTGCATTTTCAGAAAAGAGTATATAAAGTCACATACACCAGATGGGACACACCTCAGTGTGGGCTCACGTGGGGCAGAAGCAGTGGCCAGCAGAGAGAATTCCAGAGAGGCCAGAAAGAGACACATGCTCTTACCCACAGCAAGAGAAGGCATTTCTCCAACGGTTTCTTAGGAAGCGCTTGAAATGTACAAGAGGAGCCCCTTTCATATCACTCATTCAGTGTCATTTACAATGCTTCCTAAGCTATGTGTGATTCTTATTACATAATGCATGTAGCTTCATTCCCAACAATCCCCTCTTTGCCATCATAAAGTAAAGAATTAAAGATCCACTGGGTAATCTGACAATTAGCAAGAAGAAAAATGCACATGCTCTGGGAGCCACTTGTGGGAGTGTGTCTTATAGAACCGCTAGCAAGGGTACATAAAGATATACGGACAAAGATATTTATTGTAGGTCTGGTTGAATAAATTATGGGTCAGCAGACAGTGGATTACTATGCAATCACTAAAAAAAGGCTTGAATAGATGTTGTATTAAGTGGGGGGAAAAAGCAACAGGCAGAATAATCTTATTGCATAATGTGCAAACAAAGGCTTATTATTATTTAAAAATTGCTGCAGGTGTATGTATATACCTACACATATTTGTGTAAACATTAAAGAAGAAAGTCTGGAAAGACAGTGGATACCTTTGAGAGCTAAAGTTAGAGATAAGAAGGAATTTTCAGTTTTTAATTTATACCATTCCCCAAAAGGTAAAAGTAGTGGGGTTGTGGATGACTTTTATTTCCTTTTTGTACCTTTTTGATATTTTTCCAAATTTCCCACAATGGACCTGTGTTGCTTTCATGAGCAAGCTTCGTTTCTGCCGGGGAAGCAGCATGCCACATGTAGGAGCTTGACCACACGTAGAAGCTAAGCATATGGTCGTGGAGTCACAACACCTGAGTTCACAGCCCCGCTCTGCTGCTGTGCAGGGACTGATGACTGTGGATGGATGACGTCACCTCTCTGCATCATAGTTTCCTCTTTTGTAGCACAGAGATAGTAACAGTTTGGACCTCATGAGATTGTTGGGAGGATTCAGGGAGGCCCTTCATGCAGAGGGTCTGGTCAGGATTTAGGAATTGTTGAGTGTGGACCTCCTTATGGGAAAGATCCAGCTCAGGGGCATAAGAGGATGGGTTGGTGTTGAGCAAAGGACTATGTTTCGCTGACTCCATTGAAGATTGGAGGGACAGGACCCCCCTGGAGGCAGAAACATGCCAGTGAGGAGGAGAAAATAGTGTCAGGACACTGCTCAGGGTGCTTTTCCCCTCCCGGTGGAATCACAGGGAAAAGGTCCAGAATAAACCTTCGATTTGAGTCTTTCCCACCTTTCTTGTGGTGTAGTGAGATTTTTCCTTCCTCCTACAGACATCACTTCTGCCTGAGTTCCTGGGACTGAAGTCTGAATGTTGTAGGAGGGGACCTGCTTCACCTTCCTCCGCTGGGAGGCAGGGAGAAAGGGAGCCCACCCTTTCCACCAAGATCTACAGTGCCCTCAGCAACTCTGGTCAGGCCGCACCTGCTACCCAGCCTTACCTCAACTTTCTTCATTCTGAAGCTTGAACAAATGATCAGTCCCGGGAGCTGGGCTCTGCCCATGGTGGAAACTGGTTTCTCAGAACGTACTGTTGGGCCCTAAAACCATGGACACCAAAAATAACTCATGGCCACTGTTGTGATTCCTTTTCAGATAAATCATAAGCCAGACACACCTAGTATGGTTGAAAGTCACAGTGGCCACCGCAGATCTCAGCATATGGAGGCTCTCTGACTTGACTGGTTAATGTAACAGGCCTCCAAGTAAATGCAAAGGTCACTTGGAGGCCGCATAAGGCCAACAGCACACTGAAAACCCCCGAGCACGTGGAAGCTCTGTGTCTGAGAGCACCCTGTTGGTAGGTGAGAGGGCAGCTATGCCAGTTTGCCTCTTGAGATCCCTAACAGCTCTGAGAATACAGAGGAAAGCACAGATGGCCAAGATGCCTTGCAGTCTGGCCCCACTCATTACAGCAAGCCTCACCTCCTACCAATCTCCCTTCCCCGCACTCTGCCCTCTGCCTCCTAGGCTATCTTGAGAGACCTGCTCATCTCTGACACCCAAGCCAGCTCACATTCTCCCATCCACAGTGTTTTTGTGTTGCTTCTCTGATTGGCTAATTCCAGGGCATTCTGAATGACCCATTCTACTATAATCTGCTCTAAATGTCTTTCTGGAGCCTTCTGCGTAGAATTGATTGCCTCCACCTTGGTGTTTCCTAAGCCTTTGTTCATACCTACCTGTCTTCTTTTCTTTTTTATTTTAGTAACGTTTTAAAACTTATTTATTATTTGCTTTTATTATCTATACTTACTTCTCTTATCATGGTGAGTTATATACTTACTCAGTAGCCCTCAAACCTCAGTGGGCAAAAGAATTTAAAAGCAGCAGCAACAATTTATTAAATACCTATAATGTGCAGGCCCAGGTTTGGTAAAACAGTGGACTACCCAAGAGACTGGTCTCAGAATGGATTTTATGCTATTGTGTTCCCTCTTCCGGATGGGACCTCTGATTCTGTAGCTCCACTGTGGAGTGTGGGAATCTGCATGTACTATTTACAACCGTGGGTGATTCTGATTCAAGTGGCTGAGACACACTCTTTGGGGAACAGTGTATAAGCCTAAAGCTTATACAAATATAATGAATATCATTTATAATATTGCTGTAGAATAAATTTGAATCCAAGTGCTTTGAGCCTGGTGTGTGAGAACTAGCCACTTAGTTAGTGAGTAAAGCTAATTAACCACCTAGGACCCTCATCTCAATGATAGTTTGTGGTTCTCTTCCAGTCTTTGAATAAATGGTATAACATTTCCTTAACAAGTATACTGGTGAACCTAATTCTGCAATACATGGGAAAATGTGCTAGGTGCTATAATTGCAAAGTAAAGAAAGTGCTATTGGGCAACAGAAGAGGGAGAAATTAATTTTGACTGGGATAATTAATTTATAGCTAGCAGTTGAATGAAATGCCAAAAGCAAACAAACACACACAGGTGTTCGGGATTGTTTTTCTGACACTATGCGCTATTCATTTGTGTGTTGCTTGCCATGAGCAGGAACACGGGTGTGACTGGAGATCTGTGAATGCCAATCTTCAAGACAAGGAGCTGCCAAGGAGGGCTTTGATATGGCCAAAGAATTTTATTTTGCATTTCAGAAATCTCATTACAATTATGCCTTAATAGACAATAGTGAAATATATTCAGTTCCCAGCCCAGGAAAATCATAACACAGAGAAAAGGCTCTGCAGAGGTTACACAATAACTTACCTTCATGGAATTTTGACATCTCCCAGAGGAAGCATGAAGTTATGCAATTTTTATATGATTGATAGATTCCAGAATTGTCTATTTGTCCAAGTAGTGGACTTTTGGCAATTCTCTCTCTCCCTGTAGTAGTGCTTTGTTGATTGGCTGAGGATTTAGAGAACTGGGGAAAGACCCTGGAGTTTAGCAAGAAACACCGCATTAGGGGCACCTGGGTGGCACAGCAGTTAAGCGTCTGCCTTCGGCTCAGGGCGTGATCCCGGCGTCATGGGATCGAGCCCCACGTCAGGCTCCTCTGCTGTGAGCCTGCTTCTTCCTCTCCCACTCCCCCTGCTTGTGTTCCCTCTCTCGCTGGCTGTCTCTATCTCTGTCGAATAAATAAATAAAAAAAATCTTAAAAAAAAAAAAAAAAGAAACACTGCATTAACATCACATGCTCATGTATTCATTAACAACTTCTAGAACTATTTGTTGAGCATTTACTACATGTCAAACATGCTGTTTAGCACTAGGAGTCAATACTCCGTGAAACAGGCCCTGACCTCACTCTAATGTAGAAACAGTCTAGTGGGAGTGACAGAGAAGTGAAACAGGTAATTATAACACAATGTGACAAACTCCACCTTGGAGTGGACACAGAGAGCTGTGGGCATGGAAGAGGGATATTGATTTAGATTTGAAGGGATTGTTTAAAGTAGTTTAAGACTTTGTTTCATGGCTTAAGAAGCAGGGGTAACAAGGAGTTCGTTGGGAGGGTCCATAAGCTGACTCATGGGGCAAACAAAAAGTGCAGAGTCCATAAATAGGGACAGCAAAAAAGGCCATTGGAGGCAGCAGTTTAAGGCCTGGCCTCTGGGTGATCATTCCCGGGAATGATCCTTTAGTCTGGTGTAAGGCTGGACATGGGCTTGCTGTGTGGCATGGGTGCTGCCCGCGGACTTTAAGGACTCTTAACGGTGCTGACCAGGGACTGATGTTCACAGATGGGAAACTGCCTGGCCCTGGATCACGGTTGAGTAGACCGAACAAGTCTGTGCCTGGTGGCCCAAGGGCGTGCAGTCACTCTGAGCTTTGTATTGGTGAACTCAGCTTCATACAACAGAAACCACTCTAGTGAATTGAAGCAGAAATATTACCGAGACTAATATTACCAGATATTGGCTAGAAGATCTGGTTCTAGGATGAGCTTCCAAGAATGCTTCCAGGCTCCCAAGTCATATAAACATCAGCCATAATCCAAGCAGCTGCATTTCTGCGACAGCAGGCCACTGAATTAGGGCGCTGCTGACTCCAGAAAATGCTGCCTCTGCCTCAGTCCCGGCTGACAAACGGATGGGTGCTTTCTGTCTGCTTCCTTTCAAGTTTATGTGGTGAAACTGGAGTCTTTCTGGAATCCTAGCTGCAAGGGAGCCTGGGAAATACAGTTTTTGGCTTTCTGGACTCTTCAGCACAGGAAAGCATACTGGGAGGAGGTTGGAATAAATCTGGAGCAAGCTAATTACAGTATCTGGTACAGGTGTGTATCCCTCCCAGGTCTAATCAGGTACAACTGGGAGATTTGAAGCCAAAGAACATATTCAACTCCCATTGTTTTAATTAACAGGATGAGGGTCTTGGGGATGGAAACTTAGATCCTTCTGGCCCTGCAGGGTCAGGGATTTGGGTACTTTTTCAAAGGTTGTGGGACCTGGACAAGGACAAGGAGCTGATGAGGATGTGACGGGAAAGGCCAGCCACAGCCAACAGAGAATACTCTGGAGTGCAGTGGGAGATGAGAGAGGAGTACTGTAAGTACAGAATTCAGAGCGGTGGCTGAGCCTCAGAGGCCAGAGAAAGCAGCTGAGATTTCAAGAGCAAGAACTCAGGAATGGCTCACCAGGTTGTTCTAATTGTGCTGGAAGTTATGATGTTGACCAATTACTGAGTTAATTAGGGGTGTGTGTGCATACCACCCAGTGTCTTCCCAACTTTCTGGTAACTCAGTGGTTGATTTTAGCTTCGAGATTTCCTGAGAGACGCAGATCACTCCACCTGATTACCTCACCGAGCAGCTTTCCTCCGAGATGGGCTTTGTCTTTCCCAGTGGGATTGGATTATGAGATCCACCTGCAGGCTCAGTCTGAGCCAGATCCTGAGTCAACTGTGGCAGAGGCAGGAGGTGAAAGAATTCCAGCATCACCATTCAGGAGGATTCAGAGTGAAAACTAGATACCAAGAGACCTGGCATGTGGACAACCGTGGGTTTGTTCCCTTTATTCACTCACTTAACCATACCTGTTGAACTCCTGTCGTGCAGCAGGCGTGTGCACGGCCTGCATGGTGATATAAGGGCAAGCAGTCGTAGGATGGGTCAGCCTCCACTAGGTGAAGTGATGGAAGAGCACATCGTGCAAGAGAGAACAGGATGTGCAAAAGCCTTGTCGCTGAAGTGGAAGTAACGAAAGACAGCGTGGCTGGGAAGATGGGCAGGGGCTGGACAGGCATGGCTTTATTTGCTCCACTAGAGACTTTTGCCTTCTCCTAAGCATATAGGGAAGCCATTGAAAAGGGTTTTAGGTGGGAAGATGGACATGATTAGATGATGCTTTATTATCAGTCCCCTGCTTTCTTTCTTGAGGGATTGAAAAGATGGGGAGGAGCTAAAGTGGGTACAGGGAGATCAGGTAGAAAGCCTCGCAGTAGTAGTGAAGGTAAGAAACGATAATCGGATAGAGGATGGTGGTGGTAAAGAAGAGATATTTAGATATTTAGAGGAGGAAGAAAACAATATAAGAAAGGAGCAGTTTTTGTTCTTTTCTCTCTAGTCATTTCAAACACTATTTTCATTTTTAGACTTGGTTTTCTTTTTTTGTATTTATCTTTTCAACTTATATACTAGCATAAGAAAATCAAAAGGAATGGTTATATTTAAGAAAAGTCACATCACAATATGGATATGCTTACATATAACCCATGCCAAAGACTCTGAAGTCGTGTACAGTCTGTATTATATATAGCACCATGGTTAAGAGCACAGATTTTGTAGTCAGAGTATTATCTATGTGACCCCAGGTGAGCTATTTCACCTTTCCAAGCTTCAGATTCTGTGTCTATAAAATGAGGATTAATAGCACCAAACTCAGTGGGTTGCTCTGAGAATTAAATGAGATAATTCATATAAAGGCATTAGCATAGAGCCTGGCATAATGAAAATGCTCGATGAATGTTAACTAGTATTGTTATTCATGGATATTATCTGACCATCCTCTACCCAGTTGGTTGATGGTCTTGCAGGGCTTCAGAGCCACCACAGAGCACCATACACAACAGTTATTGCAAGACAGCCTTGTGCACAGAATGCAAGGACTCTAAAAGGGTGGCGTAGGATATTCTTTGATTCTGCCTTTTCTCCTAAAGCCTGGTTCTGTCTCTGGGACTGTAGAACGTGTTGGAGAAGCACTGCATGGTAGGAAGGATGGGGAGGAGGGAGACTATGAAGTGGGACACAGGATTTCTGCTCCTGTTGGGTAATGTTGGTAATAATTTCACTGGGGCTCATTTTGTTGTAAAGCTCTGATCTGGTTTCTTATTCCTCACTCACTGAACATTCACAGTGTGCCAAGCACTGTTACAGGTATTCGGGATATCGCCATGAACAAAGTCTCAGCTTCTGTAGAGCTTAAATTTTGGAGGGGTTATCTTTCTTGTCAGCAAATTTTCTTCTCCTGGAAGTCTTAGTTCACCCTAATTTCTTCCTTCGTGATAGGAATGAAAAGATCCAATGAAACACACTTCCTGTTCTAGATCCATAATGGAAAGAGTTTTCTTGTGCGGAGTTTGGTGTTTATTCCTTTTGAGGGAATTCAGTTTGTATTTTGGAAGGGAGGGCCATAATAGAGAAGTTAATCACTCCAGAGAACACTCCTCTTATCAGTCTTCAAAATATCCGCAGATGAAGACAATGAGGCTGAGAGCTAAAGTGAGTTTCCCAAGAGGAGGAGGGACTCAAGATTCAGACTTCACATCCTATGTTTATTTCTGTTTTTCATAAGCTGGGAGTTATTTGCTCAACTGCAAACGAATAAATTTAATGGCATTAGCCCAGTTGCCAGTTGGCTTGATGTTGGTGGTTGGAGTTTCTGGTTAATAGATTTTACGGTGAGTACACTTTCAGATAAAGTAGTTTTCATGGCATCTGACATTGCTTAGTGGTTCCCAATTGCTAAGCCCATGGACCAATGATGGTCTATGACAAAGTTGTCACCAATCTCAGCAAAATGCAAAATAAATTTAAGTTAAAAGCTGTTTCTCTCATAATGTCTTCTCAACTTTTTGTTACGAGATGATGATGAAAGTAAGTGGTAGTTAGGCATTTGTTTGTTTTTAAATTATTATTTTACAAAATAAAAAGTTGGCAAGCTTATGTCTGTCAATTCTTTTTTTGTAACAATTTACTGTTTGGTAAATTCAAAAGGTTGGAGAAACCTGCTGCAGCTAGTGAAAAGAAAATTAGAAGTTCTGTTTCTGGCAATATGGAATACTAGGTGTTAAAAAAAGGTTCCTCTAGTGCAAAATGCCTAAAAAGAAAGTAAAATTGGAAAAAAATTGTATATTAAAAAAATGAATAGTTGTATTGGCAAGAAAGGAAAGTTCTCAACGGACCAAAAATGACAAGAAAGCACGAATCAGAGAAAACTACATTTAGGAAAGACAAGACAAATCTCAAGGTGTGAGCAATGTGGGAGATAGGATCAAAGACTTTTGCCTAAAGCTAGTGCTCCCAAAAGGTGATATCCTTGGTGAAAAGAGGAAGTAGGAAAAAAGTGCCCCTGAGAGGAAGCCCAGTAAATACAATTGCCCGTCTTACTCTTGGGATGCTAAGAAGGATAAATTTCTCCAGAGAAATTCATAACCATGAGTCACTCTCATTGGATTTAAGGTTAGAATTCCCATTACTAATATGAGCTGGAAAATCCCAAGCTGAGAATCCAAAATAGTCTGAGTTGGGTAGTGTCTCCAGGTGCCTGTTAGAAGCAAGTAAATTTTCCCTGAAGGCGTGCTTCTTGATTTCCGGCCTTAAAGAATTCCTACAGATATAATACCAATGAACATTAGCTCAAAATTAAAAATCACAAAATATATGAGGAAATAAGATGTCATGGCTTGAAATCAAGAGAAACCTCAAGACTCGAAATCAGAAGTTTAAAAATTTCAGATATTAGAAATATTGGATACAAAATATAAAAAGAGCTATTAAAAGGGTAAGAAATTACCCAGTATATATATTTTTAAAAGAACCAATTAGTACTTGTATAAATGAAAAATATAACCACTGGCATTTAAAAATTTCACTTATACAGGTAAAGTGAGACTTAATGAACTGGAAGATAGATATGAAATAACTACTCTGAAAGCATAGAAGAACGAGGTTGAAAATATAGGAGGTAGGGTAAGAGGAAAGATAGAGTGAGAAGGTACAATATACATTTAAGTAGAATTACGGAAAATAATAGTAGAGATAATGAAGGAGATGCATGCCCAAAGTTATAATGAAGGAAAAATTTCCAGAACTGTTGAAGTAGAGGAATCTTTAGATTCAGAAATCCTTATGAATACCAAATGCGATAAATTGGAAAGCCACACCTAGACACACTCTAATGAAGTTATAGAATATAAAGATAAACACATCTTGAAAAAGCTACAGAGAAAAGAAAAATAAGCTATGAAGGAATGCTAATAAGTTGATAGCCGACTTAGCAGCAACTATGGAAATTAAGGGAGAGATATACATTCAAAATCCTTCATTGAAAAATAGGTAACGAGCCAAATGTAGTATTTAATGGATTAGCTCTTCAAAAGGCTTGCATAGTGTTAGCCTTAAGAAAACACCTTTTTACCTAAAACTGAAATGAATTGGCCCACAGACTTGAAATACGGAACTTTCCCCCTATATTTTCATGTAGCCACTTGATCACTCTTACGTCCCACGTGCTTCATTATCGTGAAGCTCAGTGTCTTGCTTTTTGGGTTCCCATTCCCCTTAAATTAAATTGTCTAAGGACACTGGGTACTTACTCCAAAGTGGATTAGCCCTCTTCTAATGCCAGATGTAGAGGGAAATGAAATTTGGTCAGTTGATACCACCCCGTGCAGTTACTTTTTCACTGCCCCATGTATTGCAGTTACATTTGGCCTTGAAGAGTTCTGTGGATATTTGTCCGTTACAAGGACCTTTTTATGAGTTTGCATCATTGCATAACCACTTTCACTTATAACTTGAGTGACAGTCATAACCTCCTGGAGAACACTGGGTCGCACTGACTGCCACCACCACCAGCACCATTCTCAGATGCAAAGCTACTCTCCTTATTTCTCAGGGCGGTCACCTTCCTTCTCAGGGTGGAGGCAGAGTTTTAAAACCATAAGAAATACCAAAGATCTTGTATTCATCTCTCCCAGGGCCTGACACCTGTTAGTCTACACTTATATGACCAGGGGGAACTACTCGATAACCCTCATGGGATCTTCTGTAGATGATCATTTCTCCTCTGCTATAGACTGAACATTTGTGTCCCCTCAAAATCCATGTTGAACTCTAATCCCCAGTGTGATGGTATTGGGAAGTGAGGACTTTGGGAGGTAATTAGGTCATGGGGGCGGAAGCCTCATGAATGGGATTGGTGCCCTTGTAAAAGATATCCAAGGAGGCTCCCTTGTTGCTTTCACCATGAGGTCACAGTGAGAAGACAATTGTCTGTGAACCAGGGAGTGGTTCTCACCAGACACCCAATCTGCCGAGGCTTGAATCTTGGACTTGCCAGCTTCCAGAACTGTGAGAAATAAATTTCTGCTGCTTATAAGCCATTCAGCTTATGGTATTTTGTTATAATAACCTGGACTAAGACATTCTTCTAAGCTGGAAGGTCTTTTCACTTCTCCTTCACAGTCCGCTCTCAGCAACTGACCCCAAATGGGCAGAATCTACGTATATGATGACACAGCTGCCAACTTCTCCTGCTAAAGGAGAACAAAACTCACACCGTCAGTTTCTTGTGGGACCATTCTACCAGGCGAACTGCTGCAACTGAAATGCCTGAACAGACTTGTACCTGTGGGTTACAGGTACACTTGTGTGAAAATCTCACTCCTTGCCTATTTCCAAATTGGGAAAGCGTGTCGGAGGGTACGTGATTCCCAGTGCATGATGTTAACAAATATTCACGTGTATTGTGAGGGAGGGTGCAGGCAAATCTTAAGGTATGATCAGTAGATACTCACTTGTTTTCCTTTTTGGAAAAAAGTCTGATTGCTTGGCATGAATATTATGGTAGAAAGAAGCAGCCACACTTCTCTCCATTCAGAACACGGACCCGTATCACGAGGACTGAAAGTAGATCCAGTATACCTAACCACAGTCCCTCTGCGGCAAACATCTAGAAATCAGCTGTGGCCAGCGAACGTGTTTACATTCGTGTGTATATATGTGTGTGTGTACACAAGATACATTGACATTCCTTGCAAGTACTCAGAGTACTTCCCTTGTGATCACCTCCAAGGAGCTAAAAACCCGACACCTAAAATCTAACCACTCGCAAAAGGGCATTTACAAGTTACTAGGATTTTAAAGGAAAATGAATGTTCATTGGAGAGCAGCCTATGCTGAGCTCTTGGTTTTTTTACATGTGTTTTTCTTTTCTTTTCTTTTTTTTTTAAGATTTTATTTATTTATTCGACAGAGATAGAGACAGCCAGCGAGAAAGGGAACACAAGCAGGGGGAGTGGGAGAGGAAGAAGCAGGCTCACAGCAGAGGAGCCTGATGTGGGGCTCGATCCCATAATGCCGGGATCACGCCCTGAGCCAAAGGCAGACACTCAACCGCTGTGCCACCCAGGCGCCCCTTACATGTGTTTTTCTACATGTATGTTGGCTCAATGTTTTTAAGCTACCTTATCATTTATTAAATGTGGTTAAGTAGCTCTGGATCCTTGATCTCAAGGTTTGTTTTTTAAGGCATAATAACACCAGGATTTTGAAAAATCCTGTAGAATCCATGCTTCATAAGAAATAATAGGAGTCAGTTTCTTTCCAAGGGGCCATTTTTATTAAAATATTTGAAACACTTATTACAAAAATAATACATGCTCTTTACTTAAAACTTGCAAATAATATTGAATATGTAAAGTAAAAACTGAAAGTTCCCTACACCCCGGATCCATCCCATTTCTGAGAGCCACTGTTAACAGTATTATGTTTCTCCCTTCAGATCTAGTTTTATTTCTTGCATCCTACTTTTTTACCCAATGCTGTATCTGGGAGATATTTTAACCTCAGTGCACACAGAGATATTTTATCCTTCCACGGTATTTCATAGAACAGATGTGCTGTAATTTATTTCTTTACCAATAGACATTTAGGTTGTTTTCACTGCTTCATATATAAAAACACATTTTTGGCAATTATTTCTGTACACATATCTCTGCACATTTGTCAGTATATTTCTTTTACTAGATTTCTAGAAATTGCATTAATATGTCAAAGGATCTCCAGGTTTTACATTTTAAGACATTGTATTCATTTTTAAAGTTTTTAAATTTTTTCCTGAGTTTTTCATTAGATTAAGTTAGCTCTGTTTTTTTGTTTGGTTGGTTTAGCTCCAGTTCAACCTCTAGAAAACTGCTGACATGGTTTTGGAGAAGCCCCTAGAGAGGACTAAAGAAGCTGAGAAACCCGGTTGGGGGAAGAGGTCAAGCTCACCTGCAAAAGCCACACAGCTCAGGGACCATCCTCGCATCCCTGAGAAAATGAATCAAAACAGGTAGACAGAAGTCAAGAAAAATGGAGAGGGCTGGGTGTTCAAAACCACATGAAGAAAGATTTTTTAAAAAATTAAAACCTTTTTTTTTTTTTAAGATTTTATTTATTTATTTGACAGAGAGAGACAGCCAGTGAGAGAGGGAACACAAGCAGGGGGAGTGGGAGAGAAAGAAGCAGGCTCCCAGTAGAAGAGCCTGATGTGGGGCTCGATCCCAGAACTCCAGGATCACGCCCTGAGCCGAAGGCAGACGCTTAACAACTGAGCCACCCAGGCGCACCTAAAAATTAAAACCTTTTTAAAAAAGATTTTTTATTTGTTTATTTTTGTGAGGGAGAGAAGAGAAAGCATGAGTGAGAGGAGGGGCAGAGGGAGAAGCAGACTCCTGGCTAAGCAGGGAGCCAGATGCAGGACTCGATCCCAGGACCCTGGGATCATGACCTGAGCTGAAGGCAGATGCTTAACCGACTGAGCCACCCAGGCGCCCAAAACCTTCAATAGTCTTAAATGATGCAGGAAGATGTGCTTATTCATACATAGATCCGCATCTCCTTAAATATGAAATGATCTTACGTGGCAGTATTTTTAATATTCTAGCTTCTCACAAACTTCAAGTATTTCATGACTTTAGCCTTCATATTTCTCACAAAGACTTCTGCTCATCAAGACTAGAGACAATGTTTTGCCATAAAGGGTGCTTTCAACAAATCTTTGTAGAGTTGCTCTCCACTGTCCAACTCTCCTGTCACTAGACTTAAGTGAATACAGAGATAAAGGACGAAGAAGGGGCAAGGCCCTGTTAACTTTCAGAGGGCCGCAAAGAAAGAAACATATGCACATTTTCATATGCATGGTTTTCAGAGACATCTAAGAGATGCTGTGCACCCATTTCCTTTTCTTTTCTCTTCTACAGCTCCCTCCAGCTTGTTCTTTGAAATAATCCTGAGACAGCTGAGTGACGCAGCCTATGGGCAGATGTGTGGCTGACCTTTCTTCTAAGTGCGCAATAGCTGAGCTCTCTCTTCTACAGGAATTCTCAGACGCCAAGTACGATGTTTCCTGTGACCTAATGATTTTCCGTAGTTGTTATATTCAAGAGGTCTTTTCCCTGTATAAGGTCTTGGATGTTGACTGAGGTAAGCAGGTGCAAAAGGTCTTCCCACTATCTTACGCTCAAGGTGTTTCTCTCCGGCATGGATTCTTCAATGCTGAGTGAGCGCTGAGCGCAGCTTAAGGCTTTCCTCTACTCACTGCGTTCAGAGTGCTTCTCCCCAGCACCACTCCTCAAGCGTCTAGGGAAAGAAAAGCTGTCACAAAGGCTTTCCCACACTATTTGCACTCAACGTTTCCTTTCTCTAATGTGTATCGTCGTATGCTGGATGAAAGCAAAGTGCTAGGCAAAGGCCTTTCCACACTCACTGCACTCATAGGGCTTCTCTCCAGTGTGACTTATGGTGTGTTGAGTGAGGGAGAAGCTGTAGGAAAAACCTTGCCCACATTCTTACACTCATAGGGCTTTTGTGCTGTGACGGTCTTACCGTGTCAGATAAAGTCAGAGCAGAAGGGGGTCTTTCCACATTTGCTGCCTGTGTAGGGCTTCTCTCTGGTGTGAATCCTCCTGTGTTGAGTTAAGGAAGAGTTGTAGTGAAAGGCTTTCCCACACTCGAAGGGTTTTTCACCATCGCGGGTCATGTTACGCTGGACAAAAACAGAGTGATAGTTGAAGGTCTTTCTACATTCACTGCACTTAGAGGGCTTCCTGCCAGTGTGGATCTGGTGGTGGTGCGTGAGGTGTGGCCTCTGGTTAAAGACCTCCCCACACTCTGTGCATTTATAGAGCTTCTCCCTGGTGTGATTCTTCCTGTGTCGAGCAAAATCTACCTTTTCACATGTGGCAATCCTAAGGCTTCACTCCAGTGTGAACCCGCAGATGTCAAACAAGGTGGCAATTCTCGTTTGAACACTTTCCCGCGTTCTTTGCATTTGTAGAGGGTCTTCCCTGCATGAACCAGTGTCTTTACTTGGTCCCCGTGAGTCACAGTCATGGATAGCATCTCCTGCAGCGTCTTGCTTCTGGAAAACCCTTGAGTGCAGACTCTCATCTGTCCCCAGCCTGTTGTGTTCAAGGCTCATCTTCTCCAGGAGGGTCTCCCTGTGGGAGACTGTAGCTGGTCTCAAGTGCCCTTCCTGCTCTCCAACAACCCTTCCTGATCTCTGGTTTGCCCCAACCTGGAGGACCTGCTGGCTTCCCGAGTCTTCCCTGAAGCAGGCCTTCTAAGACAAAGCGGACTGGTCTTGGGTTTAACCTGTTGCCTGGATGGATGCTTCAGCAAAGACCTCTCTCTGTCTCTTACTGGCGCTTCAAGCTGTTAGGTCTACTCTGGTTTGGGAATTGCATGCTCCAGTGGGACCAGGGGTCTGCAGTCTCCAGTGGTATTTCTCAGAATAGGGTCCGCTGGGCCTGGTCCGGCTGCCCTCAGTCGTTCCAAGTGAAGGTCGTGGACAGGTGCAAACACTGCTCCCCAGAATACCGCCACCATCTAACAAGACAAAAGGTGCACACGGCAGCACTTTCACCAGTGCAGAGCGTGCCTGCGACTACAGATACCAGAGTGCACTGCGCGCAGCCACAGCATTGGGACTACAAGTCCCAGGGGGCTTCAGTTTCACTTTTTTTACTTCTGGGAATTGAATCCTCACTTACCCTGGAGGGAAGATCATTCGAGCGGGAGGAGGTGCCCTCCAGTTGGGTCAGGGAGAACCTCCAAACATGCACTCAAATATGCATGTGAACATGCACGCGAGGAATTTGGTGACACAGGGAATGCTGCTTTATTCTCTGCACTGACCCACGTAAAACTGTACACAGGGGCTGGGTATTAAAGTCAGTCCAGTCCAAATACCGGCTATTGAAGAAGGCATGAAAATTCAAGATCTGTTTTATGTGGTGTATGGTTTTGTCATTATTAGTAAAACTACTTTGAAAAAGTTTGGCTTTGCTTCCTACCAGTCTTTCCAAAGAGAAGTTTTTCCATGCGTGCCACAGGAGACGTGTACAAGAATGTTTACAACAGCAAACACCTGGAGGGAGTCCAGGAAAGAGGATGGGTAAACGGCTTCTCCACAGAATAGAACATTACTTAGCAGTCCAAGAATGTTCTAGCCTAGGCTGTAGCAGGGAATTGGAAGCATCACAGTTGACATTACAGAATCTTGGAAAGTTAAGCGCCCAGCAGTGCCAAGTCCCTCTGGAACTGGTGAGGAGTGGAGGCCACTGTGGGGAGGATGGTGAGAGCAGTTTGAGCAGGACCCTGATCCACTGTCCTCCCCTGCCCAAGCTGGAACTGGTTATGACCGTGAAGAGAGGATCTTGGAATGAGAGAAGGAGAGGCTAATTTGAAGGTTCTGGTAAGATAGAAAGAAGAGGACTGATGGTCATTGACACTCTGAGTGTTGGGACCTCTGCCCATTGTTGCTCTTCTTGCTGTTTGGAATGGTCTTCTCTCAGAGTATGACCAGCTCAAGACAAGAGAGCTAAAGATACTACCATTTTAGGACCCCCAGTGAAATGGCTTGACAGGGTGACCTTCAGCCAATACGTAAACTTTGTTTTATTTTTCTATCTTCTGTGCTGGCCAGAACCTCCATCTACAATGTTGAAGAGAAGGGGGATAGCAGATGCTCTTTTCATTTTCCTGATGTCAAAAAGTAAAATCTAATATTTCATAATTGAGATTGTGTTTAGTATGGATTTTTGTTGATACCACCTGCTTGATCACTTTCATAACATATGTAAATATTAGGGTTGGAGAAATGAAGGACTGGACAAACACATCTCCTGGGGAAAGCCAATAATGTTTTCTCATCCATAGGATTTGTTGGAAGTCAGAGCAGTGACGATATAAGGCAGAGGGGTCAGCTGTATTTTCTAGACAGCGGGACTCTCTCTAGAATGGGAGGCCATAGTGGATGGCCATGATAAAGGCAGCTAGGCACGAGCTGGTCTGCACAGGTGCTGGACTCTCTTGCCCAGGACGGGTGACCCCATCAGTCTCGGGAGGCTGCACACTTGAGACAGAGTTCTTTCCAGAAGTAGTTCTCCAAGTGTGGTCCTTGGTGTCGGTTGTATCCACTTCTAAGAGTTCAAGAAATGCTGACCTCTAAATACTAACATCATAACCATGATAGTGTGGGCAACTACAAAATGAGTTAGCTTTGCTTCTTGAAAAAGTCTATGTTTTTTCTTTAGTGAATCTGCCTTTCAGTATATGGTTTCAATGATACAGAACAGTTTCTGAAATGATTAATACTTGCAGTCATTTGAGCCATCAGTAGCAATGCTTTTAAGTAGCCTGAGTATCTTAGTCGGGACTTGGTACAAATTAGGTCACATCAGAAGCCATGCTGTACTCAAAGTCAGCTACCAGCAGTTCTCAAGGGCTTCTCACGAGGCTGTTTGTCAGCCGGGGCTACTCCAGTCGACAACCATTGTGAGTGCAGACTGTCACCTGTACGTTTGGGTCCTTGGACACGCCCATGGGGAGTGTGTCCACCACTACGCCTCTGTCTCCCTTTGGCACTGTAGTCCACACATGAATATAGACTTTTTCTCTGATATCAGACCAGTCTGTGAGTGTAATAAGACTCTGCTGAAGGCTGGGGATTGCAAGGGGCTTCCACGCAAAGAGTAACTTGTAACTGACCACTAGCTATGGTTGTTCTTAAAGCCCTCAGTTCCTAATCCGTCCTCCTGGGGCCTCCATAGGACTGTATTCTGTTCAGAGCACATTCTTCCCCCTTAAAGAAGAATCCATATTTTCTCTAATACCCCAGAACACCTCAAACATGCCTTAATTCCCCAGAGTCTAGGCCCAAGTCAAGGTGCAGGGAGAGGAAGGAGTTTTCTCTGAATTCCATCTTAGTCCTGTCTTCCCCATTTTCTGTTCCTGTCTTTCGCTTTTAAGGAGAACGGATTGGTGTAGTATCTACTTCTGTTAGTGGAGACTGTGCCCACATTCACACAATAGTACCTGCCTCCATTAGTACCTCCTTTTAGGACAAAATAGAGCACTATTTATATAGAAAATACATACTTACTGTTACAGGTTGATTGCATCTCCTGCAAAAGATGCTGAAATTCTAACCCCCAGTACATGTGAATGTGATTTATTTGGAAATAGGATCTTGGCAAACGATCAAGTTAAGGTTGAGGTCATTAGGGTAGGTCCTAGCCTAATTTGACTTGTCCTTATAAAAAACTGTTAGAAAAAAGAGCTGCTTTTATTAAAAAGAATGATTATAATGGGAAAGAATAATGTTTTCAACAAATGGTACTGGGACAACTGGATCCATGTGCAAAAGAAAGAACCTGGGTTCTTATCTCACATTATATGCAAAAATTTACTCAAGATGGATAGTAGACCAAATGTACAAGCTAAAACAATTAGTCTTAGAAGAAAACGTAGGTGTAAATTTCTGCAATCTTGGTTTAGGTAATGGCTTCTTAGACACGACACTGAAAGCATGAGCAACAAAAGAAAGCATAGATAAATTGGGTTTCATTCAAATTAAGAACTTCTATGCTTCAAAGGACACCACTGATAAAGTGAAAAGACGACCCATAGAATAGGAACAAATATTTACAAATTGTATATTGACGGTTGTATAACTTTTACAACTTAATCATCAAAAGACAAAAAGCCCAATTAAAATGGGCAAAAAATTTGAAAAGCTATTTCTTCACAAAGGATATACAAATAACCAATAGCACGTGAAGAGATGCTCGATGTCATTAGCCATTAAGAAAATGAAAATCAAAACCACAATGAGATACTATTTCACATGTAGTGGGATGACTCAATTGAAAATAACAAGTATTGGTGAGGAGATGGAGCAATTGGAAACCTCATCACTGCTGGTGGGAATGTGAAATGGTGCAGGCATTCTGGAAAATAGTCGTTCCTCAAAAATTGAAACGTGGAGTTACCATTTCAACTTTCCCAAAGGCTAAGTTATTTTGTTTTATTTATCTATTTTTAAATTTTTTTTAAAAAGATTTTATTTATTTAGTTGACAGAGGGAGAGACAGCGAGAGAGGAAAAACAAGCGGGGGCAGGGGGGAGTGGGAGAGGGAGAAGCAGGCTCACTGAGCAGGGAGCCAGACACAGGGCTCGATCCCAGGACCCTGGGATCATGACCTGAGCCGAAAGCAGATGCTTAACAGCTGAGCCACCCAGGCGCCCTGGTTATTTTGTTTTAAATAACACCTGATATAGGACATCCACAGTGTCATCCAGGCTGCATTTCCACAAGCTCTGTGGGGATCTCCTTCCAGAAGCCCTGAGTGAGTGGAGATCATCAGGCTTGCAACTCTTTGAAGAGTCTAAATCCATCCTCAGAAGGGACACATTTCTGCAGACAGTGTCTGCTGAGGTCCCTGTTTGTCTGTTATGCAGATGAAGTTCCATAGCACCACACAGAACATTTAGCTTCTTGGAACCACAGCAGTTCCGTGACCTCTACTTCTCTGTGGTGTCCACTTCTTCTAGAAGGTGTTTCCATATGATGAACTTTCCCTGGTGAACACTGTGTTTCACCTGTTCTAGAAAATACATGTTTTAGTTTTCAGATCTGTTCTGTTGCCAGTTAGCAGAAATAGAAATATTCCCATCATTTCAATTTAGAATCTGATTCCCGGGTCCAGGGCGAGCAGCAAAAGATGGCAGTTCCTTCCCTAAGAAGACCCGGAGCGGGTTCTTTCCACCTGGAAAGTCCCTGAATACGGCAGGATGCCCTTCCACTTCTTTCCATCAGCACCAGCTCCTTCATAGGTTCATCTGTGCTGCTAAGCCTCGAGTCTTCTCCAAATTTATCCTATTCAAATGTGGATGTCAGAAGGATCTGCCTTCACCTCATCAGATCTGTCTACCATGGTTCTGCAGAAAACACAGAGGAGGAGGAGGAGGAAGAGGAACTTAGTGTGAAAACATCCAGGGCCTTGCCGTGGTGCCAAACCTCCTCTCTCCTTTTCACTGTGTGCTGGTTGAGACGAGGGGAGCGGAGGGGCGAGGAATAGGCCTGGGAGATGGAAGAGAACCAGAAGGCTCCCAGCCCTGCTCAGAGCCTCCCTCAGCCGCGGCTAACCCTACACACCCCATGGCCGGGTGGGGCACCCACACCTGCCCTCAGACACACCCACAGATTCCTTGAATGCCCCGAAGTCCCACCCCTCCCACCACAGCAAGCCTGCCTTGCTGCCCTTTCATTGCTTCAGTAAGGAGATGGGCAAGAGCAACTCAAAAAGCTCACGGCATCTGAGCTCTTAGCAACAAGGTCTCCCGACCTGCAGGCAGGAAAATGAAAACCAGAACAGTGACTTTTAAAGAGACTGACACGAGTGATATATTTCACTGCTGGCACGTATTTTGCCTCCAGAAGAAAAGTCCAATGGAAAAGAAAGGTCTCAAATTTTTTTTTTAATAAAAATTTTTTATTATGTTAGTCACCATACAATACATCCTTAGTTTTTGATGTAAAGTTCTGATTCATTATGCTCCATGCTGTATGTGCCCTCCTTAATACCCATCACCGGCCTATCCCAATCCCCCTCGAAATGTTTTTAGAGGTGAGTTCAAACAGCATGAAGCGCTGGGGGTCTTTTGATTGCTCCCCTCCCCCAGCCCAGGCTCCTAGAGGAGGGAAGCCAGGGGAGCTTAAGACTCTTTTTAAAGCAAAAGGAAACAAAGAAACAACTAAATCTCCCCAGGCTCTTCTGGTGGCCAGCCAGATTCTAGAAACTTGTTAACTCAATTTTCTTCTTCCTCCTGTTAGAAAGTACTCATCCTTTCCAGGCTCACATGTGATTTCTTCCTTCACCTCTTTACCTGTGCCTTGTCCCTGCCTGGCAAGTTTCTAGTCCTAAACGTGCGAGGCCCCCCGAAAATGCCCTTCCTCTAAAAACGTGGATTCTCTCTGATTCTCCCCATTAGGAATAAACTCTCCTTTGTATGTCCCTAGTCCTTCAGGCTCTATCTCATGTCACTTTTCACCTTCTGCCTGGTGATGCGGCTCACGTGCTCAGCCTGACCCTCCCCACGACCCCCGGCTCGCCTGAGCAGGCCTCCTGTTGAACTCACCTTTCTAGCTCCTGGAGTAGGAAGCACAGTGCCTGGCACACGGTCCTTGAGTGATTACACGGCGTGTCGAATTTGATTCCTTCTGTAATTCAGAAAAAGGTGTTTTATACCCCTTTTTTCCTGAAGTGTAGTTGTCATGCAATATCCTATTCGTTTCAGGGGCACATCACAGTGATTTGATACTTTCCTACATTACGAAATGTTCCCCACAAAAGTCTCCTGACCATCTGTCACTATAGCAAGCTATTGCGGTATTACCGTCATGCTCCGGAGGCCCAAAGAGGACAATGACCTGCCCACATAGAAGTCTTTCACTACTGCTTACTGCTTCAGGCGATATTCAGTCCCACAGACAACAAAGAAAAATACCAAAACTTAAAACTCAGTAAAGCATAGCCATTGGTTATTTGTCTGGGAAGCCAACTTCCCTTTGTGTGGGATGCTCGGTTTCCGCCTCACCAGGGAGCCCCCCACTTCCAATGCAAGAGCCAATTGTTACTGGTGCCACAGTTGGGACCAGCTCCTCCTTCCCTGCTGTGGGAGTTGCCTCTGGGCCCCGGAGCTGCAGCAGCGAGCTGAACACCTGCCTCTCAGACGCCCAGTGAATTCTGCAGTCCCTCCCCATGGTGGTCGCCGTAGGGAAGGATGAGTTTCTGTTTTCCTCAGAAAATATTCTTTCTGACTGGAGGTTTCCCATGTGCTTCTTGTCTGTTCTACTTGTCTACCATTTGCTGACAGGTTGCCCGACTCCTCAATTATTCATATACGTATATATAAATAAATAAAATTTATTTATTTCTTCATTGGCATGTTTCCCCATTACCAGGCCAACAGCAAATCCTTCACAGGTTGTCATGAGATGTCAAAGTCTCCCTCTGTAATATCCTGCTGAAAAGATTCAGGACTAGGAAACCAGAGAGAAAGCTTTACTGTTTCTTGGTCTAGGAAGGTTTGACAACTCCAAATGGGGAGGTCTAGGTTTGAGATAGGTTGGACTTGCTGGATAACCTCGGGAAATTCACTTCACCCGTCAGTTTCTTCATTTGGAAAATGAGGGATTAGCTCGAATTATCTGGATCTATGAATTTCTCCCTCACCAGTTTTAGGTTATCTCAGTCTTCAGTGAGACTTTGGGATATGGGACATAATGGATCCAAGGGTCAAAAAAATGCATATATCTCAGAATAGGAAGGAGATATTAAAGAGAAAATGCCATCAGAAGCAGAATTCATGAATTCATAAAACCATAACTACATTTATAACTCCAATTTGGGATTTAAAGAACAAATATCCCATGGACCACTGTGTTCTATTTTAATTCAATATATCTCAGGATTCCCCACCTCAAAACTCTCAAAGTCCTTTGCCAAAAAGTCTGGTCCAGTCTTGCCATTTCTAAGTGTCTGCATGGATTATCATTCCACCCTTAAGAACTCATTAACTAACTCCTCCCATTCCCATCCTTCCCAAGCCATCATTCCCAGCCACAGGAGGTGGGCTAGGATAAGGAGGGAGGGATTCTGAATACAGTCTTTACTAAAGCCTAAATGGGGGATTTCCCAAACCATGCTTTCCCAGTCTCGGCTGTCCTAGGCTTCTTGTTTTCTTAGCCATTAAAGGCTGCCCCATACAGTTGCCCAAAGCTGCCAACTTGAAGTCTCTTCTATCAGCAACCGGACAGATGTGGCTGTTACTAGTTGAGACCTTCAACTGTCTTGAAGATTTTTTGGCTTCCCTTTCACAATGGGAGTAAATGGAACTCATCTGGGAATGTCCTAGAACTGTTTTGACCTTTGGTAGAGATAGGACTGATTACCGTGGTGCTGTTCTCTGGAATTAGCCTGATACAAGACAGCCTGATTTATTCCAGCCCACTGTCTCTCTAGAGTCTTCATAAGACAGTGCTCAGTTTCATAGGTTTTTATTTATTGTGCTCACAGTTTGAAATTCTTCCCTAAGAGTTGATAGAGAGTAGCACACTCTAACATTCAGAGTACATCCCAGAGCCCAGACCAGCACTTCCCTGGGGAATCCCCTCTTCAACATTTCCCATAATAGAAAGAGCATAATCCTTCGAAATGCCCAACCGGTGCAGTCTCTAAATATTTCTCAAGAAGTGTCTTTGATTTATTCATTAAAGCTTAATTGATGGACTCTGGTTCTGGCCAAGAAAGGATAGCTCCATTTCTCACTGGGTTTCCCTCTGATAAAAAATTCCTCACATAACACAACACACCCACAGAGACCCTGAAAGGTAAAAGGAAAAGATGTGTTGCCTTGAAACTCAAGACTTGAGAAATGACACAATGGTGAGCTCCCTGGGTTTGTTTGTTTGATTTTGCCTCCAATATATCCCAAACTGCAGGGTGCTGAAGTCTTCAACCTGAAATCCCAACAGGCAACCAAACCAAACCAACCCAATAAACAAACACAAAACCCAAGAAAATTCTTTTTTTAGCCGAAAGAAGAGCCTAATAATATAGAAAATCTTTTTGATGCCACCTGGCTTACTCCAATTAATAAATAGCCAATATGCTGGAAAAAGAACAATCAACTTGAGGTAGTAGGTGTAAAAAGTACAAGAGTGAATGAAGAGAGGTAGACTGCAGATGTCATCAGGACCTACTCACGTGGGGGAGTTGAGTGCTAGATGAAACACCTTTGCTGAAAATCTTTGGACTCTATTTTGTAGATTAAGAGGCACTGCAGACACGATTTAAGGAAATAACAACAGGTTCGTACTGAGTTTTAGGTGGATCAAACCAAGGGCTAACGAGAGGCAACTGAAGTATTCCAAGTGAGAGATGATGAAAGCTTCCATTTTGGCAGGGACATGAGAGATGTGGAAGTGGGGGAAGATTCCAAAAATTTAAGGACTTGGTAATTGGATGTTGGGTAGTGGTAAAGAAAAACCAGGTGTCAAGAATGACTTCTAGGTTCTAACGTGGATGACCGTTTAGATGGATGCCACCAACTAAGAGAGCACAGAAATGAGTGTGTTGGGGTGGAAATGTTGCATTCAGCTTGGAGCATGGTGAGTTTTAGGTGCCTATGGGTCACCCAGGTAGAGAATTCCCCCCCATATCATCAGGTGTCCAGGTCAGAAGTGGGTCTTAAAGTAGGAAGGGAAATAGATCTTTGTATTTATTTTAAGTCTTCTCTCTCACCAGGATCCAGGATCCAGGATCCAGATTATGTCTAAGGGTTCGGAGCCAGGATGGATCCAAGTGGCACATGCCATTTAAGAACTGATAGGAGCGGAGATTCTGATAACTGAGGCTTTGTTCCTAAATCAGACTGCCCGTGCCTTATGCTGTCTTCTCATATGGAGTCTTGTCTCCTGGGCATTCCAGTCTTTTCAGCAAATTTTCTAGTCTTTCTTGGAAGACCTTCCCCACCTGGGTCAGACATACACAAATGCCAATTTTTACAATAAAAAGAAGGGGCTGAGATGGGAGCAGGACAAGTGGCATTCAAGACAGAAAATTGGTAGCTCTGAGATACAGGAGTGACAGGTCAGTGTCCAGTAAAATAGCTCAAAAAGGAAACAGAGGGCATCACAAAATATCTTCCAGACATGATGAAGAGATGGGGTGGGTGTGGAGACTATAGGAAGTCAGGCCTTCCTATGACCTTGCACAGCAGTCAAATTAGCGAACAAGGATCCACTATGCAAAAGTTCGAGTGTTTCGACCACTAGGAAAGATTCTGAAGAATTAATGAGATCAGATGGTAGGTGGGGCCAGAAAGGGACCATTTGGTTCTTATAAACCCTGGTCACCTTCATTAGCCCTCAAGAAGCAGAGAAGAACCCACAAGACTGAAAATAACTATGATGTTTATTGAGCTCTTTTCATTTGTGTCAAGATGACTGAGTGGTAGGAAACTTTATAGATGGTATGGATGAACTATAAATAACTTACAGCAATTTAAAAAATGACCCAACATTCTTTGAGACTCCTTCCATTGAGAGGCGGGGTCTATGTCTCCTCCTCTCAAATCTGGGCAAGTTTGAGACTACTTTGGCCAAAGAGGTAGTGCTCTGTAACTTCTGAGGCTAGGTCATAAAAAGTCATGCCCGGTCCTCTTGAGGTACTAGCATCCGTGTAAAATATCTGACCACCCCGAGATGGCCAGGGTGAGTATGTCAAGCTTGATCTCTGGTCAACAGGCACAGCTGAGCTCAGCCTTCCAGCCGTCCTCACCAAGGCACCAGACATGCAATTGAAGCCATTTTGGACCCTCCAGACCCTCCCATCTGCCAACTGAGTTCCAAGGAATGACATCAGTGATGCACCAGAAGCAAAAAACTTACTGTGATGGCCCAAATTGTATGCCCCTGCCAAATTCAGATGGTGAAATCCTAACCACCATACTTCAGAATGTACCTTAGAATGTGCCTATATTTGGAAAGAGGGTCTTTAAAGTGGAGATAAAGGTAAAATGAGGTTACGTGAGTGGGCCATAATCCAATACGACTGGTGTTCTTTTAAGAAGAGGAGATTAGGATGCAGACACATACAGAGGGAAGGCTATGTGAAGGCCCATGGAGAAGATGGCCACTTACAAGGCAGGAAGAGAGGCCTGTTAAAGAGAATATTTTCAACAGCCAATTTATTGGTCTAGTAGGCTTTTATTCAACGGTTTGTGAATCAGGCAGCATCTAGTCTATAAGCTAGAAAGGAGCTCCAAAGAGTTGTGCAAACGGAGAGGGTTTTTAAAGACCATTGTGAGCAGGAACAAGGACGTTATACTGGGCATTTGCTGACTGGTCAAAACAGAGTTGCTTTCCTTACACGGAGCAAAGATAAATCTTAGAGCCAGGTTGGGTAACTTGTGCTGATTGGTTGATCTAGGCCTTCCTTTTCTGGGAGAGCCTAACAGAAACTTAGTGAAGTTTTGGTTTGCTGATGTGGGGCTTAGCATGAGTGACGCCATCTTGGACCTAACCTGGTTACTTTAATAGGCCTCAGAAAAATATCCACCTTGCCTGACAATACCTTAGTCTTAGACTTCTAGCCTTCAGAATTGTGAGAAAATTAGTTTCGGTTGTTTAAACCACCCACTCTGTGGGACTTTGTTACGGGAGCCCTAGCAAACTAATATACTCACCAGCTATGGATTTCTCACCTTAGAAAAATGGCTGCTGTTTTAAGTCACTGAGTTTTCAGGTAGTTTATCCCACAGCAGTGGGAATAGAAAAAAGTTTGGACTTCTAAAGTTCCTCTTCCTCTAGGGATATCTAGCTTCTAACCACATTGTTCGTTTAGGATGGACCACAGCGGGCAGCCTTCAAAAATTGATACTACCAGAGAGAGAGGATGGGGTGAAAGGTCAGAGCTCAGACTTACGGCTTCAGTGGCATGTGAGAACCAGGAACTTTTAAACAGAGGTCTAAAAATATTTTTTTCATTAGTCTGAGAAAAGTGAAAAACACTGTGCCTAAACTGCAACTTCATATAGCTGTTCTATGGCTCTGTCCTTTGGTCAGGTGGGATTCCTTGGGAGAGGGAATTACAGCACCAGATTGCAGGCCGAGGGCCCCGTCTGACCTAGATTCTGATTTTTTAAAAGAGTGATTATAGCTCTGGAGGCAGGGGTTAAGTCTCATGGTCTCCACCAGGAAGCATTTTTCTTAGCCGTGGGGGATATTACATTACAGCTAATTACAGGCTGTCTGCTAAGATTTTCTAATTACTTCACTTACATTAGTCTTGCTTTCTTAGGGATCCTGTAAGCTTTTGGAAGGCGTCTTGAGGACAGGGGCACACTGCTCTGGGTTTTCTACCCTCTTCAGTACCAGCTACTCCAAAGACACCGGATAGCAGAGGTGGACAGTAAATATGAGTCACTGTAAGCATGGGCTCTGGGGTCAGCCTCGTTGGGTTCAAATCCAAATTTTACTTCTTCTTAGCTTTGTAGCTTCATTCACATTAATAAGATCTCACATTAATAATTATTTTTTAGGGGCACTTGGGTGGCTCTGTCGATTAAGCTCCTGACTCTTGATTTTGGCTCAGGTCATGATCTCAGGGTCGTGGGATCAAGCCCCAGGTAGGACTCTGAGCTGGAAGTGGAGCCTGCTTAAGATTCTTTCTCTCTCTCTCCCTCTGCCCCTCCCCTGCATGCGTGTGTGCGTTCACATGGGCTCATGTGTGTGTGTGCAAATTCTCTCTAAAAATTATACATTTTTTACTTCCATTTGGTTCTAAAAGTTCAAGAGCTTCCACCTCCTCGCTGCTGTCAGGTTTGGGGTTTGCACACGGGGAGGGGAACAGAGCGCAGAAGCAATTGCAGTTCAAGAGTACGGGATTGGGAGGAATCCGAGCTACAGCCTCCCCCTGTATAGGCTGGGCGAATCTGCATTAGCCCATGTCTTCGACATAGGGTCACATGGCAAGGATCCAAGGCATGGCTGTCACTGTTTCTCTCACCCACTGCTCTCATCCCCCAGTGGACAAATCCCAGGTGGCCATCTGCTCCTGTGGCGGGTGAGGGGGTCCCCACCAGAGCCAGAAGGACTGATCTACCGCGGCCGTAGCTGAGGCTTTGAAAAATTAAAAGGGAGCGTGTTAATTAGAGAATGCTTAATTAGGAAACCAGTTCCCTAGAAGAAAGGGAATTAATTGAAAAATAGACCTTCACCAAGAAGTTTTGGGCACAAAAATCCAGCACGGGAGCTGGCTTGTACTGGCTTGTTCGAGACGCTTGGGCACTTTTCAAACTTCACCTTCAGTGACATCATGCTGGCAGCTTGAAATCACCACCGTGGGAGTATTTACACCCGTACCGTTGGCAAAGGCTACAAACCTGGGACTGTTTCTAGGAGCACTGTTGGTTACTATATACTAAGACACAACTGCAAAAGTCTAGCTTGTATTCCTGGTCAGAGGGCCCACGTGTCTCTGGGTCTAGAAACTTGTGGAAGCACGGCCCTTGCAATGTCTCAATTCCTGCAAAGCTGATGTCTGCAACATAATTTGTACAAAATGAGTCACTGCGGTACATAAAGATCTCACATTTGTTATTTCCATATTTTTATGTAACATCTATTTTTTTCTGTTCTCAGGTTTTGTTTTATAATGTATAAAGTATATTACTACGGCCCTATGTGTACATACTTCATATACATTTGGAAGGTCATTGCTTAATTTTTTTTTAACTGATTAAAAGCAAAAACTGTGGAGACCATTGTTTCAGAGTAAAAGGAAAGAGAACTGGTTCTAAGAAATTCAGACAGGATGATGTAGGAGTAGTGTGTTTATGTCGCGGTGGTGGTGGTGGCATTAGAAGTTAGAGCTGAATATCAAAAGCAGAAGAGGTGACCTCATTGCTTTTTAGGGTGGGATATGTTGATGAGCATGCAAGAAGGAAGGTGGGCCGCTGCAGCGATCAAGGCGGTGAGACAGGCTGCTCTCGGATCTGGGAGGACAGTCCATGCAGGAGGATTTCACAACCCGGAGGCCTTGTTACCTGGAGGACTGCTGGTCCCAGCCCCAGAGACTGGGATTCAGTGGGACTGGGCTGGGGCCTGAGAATTTGCATTTCTTCCAAGTTTCAAGCAATGTGCTGCTGCTGGACTAGGCTCACACCCTGAAAACAAGTGACTTAAAGAACCCCTTTTGAGGGTAAAAGGGATCTTTCTGATGACAATCCACGAGACCCAGACGGCAGAATAGAAGCGTTTGGAGTGGGGTGGGCAGGAAGGGTGGGAAATTGGTTCAGATGAAACCCTTAAAGAAAGAAGAGCCCAAGTTACAAGCATTGACCTAGGAGCCTCGGACTTCTGGTGCTGGTTCAGAGAAGCAGGAATATAACAAGCCTTGCTGGGCTTAGCCCTGTCTGCAGTCTTATGATCTTCCCAGCAGATCGTTCTGGTGAGGCAGGAGGTGGTCTGGCTTGGTGGAAGGGCTGGGGAGGGTCCTACCGAAAGCCAAATGGAGCTCTGGAGGCCACACCTCAGTTGTGACCGTTTTCCCCCATGTGGCAGAATTCTACTTGGTTATTCATTCCTCAGATCACGTCTCTCCTTTCTTTTGAAGTCTTCTCGACACTCTGGAAAGGTGGTTTCGATTCCACAAGGCCAAGAGAATGTGCTCCTGTTTTGAGTCACGGTCTGACTCTTCCACTCACCCTCCAGCCCCACGGGAGGCACCGTGTCCCCAGCGCCTTTTAAAGGAGCATCGGGCATCTGTGTTTCCCACTTGCCCTGTTTGCCCAAGGGAGCAGGCCCTGCACAGCGGCCCCTGTGAGATCAGGTGGCACCCTTACGAACCAGTAGTCCCCACTTGTACTGAGACTTCGATCGTATCTTCCCTTGAGCCGGGACACCAGCCACGTCCATGCTGTTTTGTTTGTCCTAGTGTGTGTTTGTAAACATTCAGTCGAAGCATGCCCGAGGGTCCCATCATGTTTCTAAGTGTTGCCTCGGAGCCCACGAGTCTGGGTATGTGAATTAACACTGTCATCGCGACTCTGTCCAGGCATTGGCCGCCTGCCAACACTTGTTACTGCTTCCGCCTGTGCTTTTGTATCATTTAGACGTATCTCCTCGCTCCAAGAGTAGATAGCCTTGCTGCAACCGCACAACTACCTTTTTCCTTTTCTACCCAATACAAATGACTATCCTCTCAGTCTACTTTGCTGGTCTCCACCGTTCGTTCGCACGTAGGGTCAGTCCACCTGCTATTTTACGTTATGTTTGTTTGGGTCTAAGACTTTCTACTAAGACTCCTTAGATAAACTTTTTCTTTTTTGTATCAACCATAATGCCTAGCATAGCAGTTTTGCAAAGTGAGTGCTCAATATTTGTTGATTGATTGACATGCAGAAATGTGTTCGGGCTGCTAGATTTGTTGTGACAGAGAATCAGGCAGCCTTAGCTCAGACTAGGAACTGCCTATCCAATATGAGGAATTTGGCTAAATCCTGAAAAGCTCCTTTACTTATTATGACATTTTAAATTAATTATATATTTCCAACTGTATTTTTCAGTTTCATGCATAATTATTATTATGCTAAATGGTATTTATACTTAAATGTTTGGTAGTTAATGTAAGCGACTGAGATTAGTAATGTTTTACAGCCAAACCAAATTCATTTTTAGTTGTTCTCTTCTCCCAGCCTTCCTATTGGCAATTCCCCTGACTCCATGCACACTTGAATTCTAATCACCCTGTATCACGTACAGGTGGGTTAAAAGACAGAGGCCCCAGGGCTCAATCCTGAAATAGGTGGGGGCTTCCTCATAAGGGGTCTGCCTTCCCTCCCTCCCCAGTACCAACTCTTCGTCCTTGTCCTTGGGCTTCCCCATCCTGCCTGGGCATCCTTCCTGGTGCCCCAGCTACCTTCTCCCGGCTGTACCTGAATGTTACCTGTCCTTCAATTTTGACTTTTTACTATGAATTTTGAATTTATAGAGAAGTAGAAAGATAATACTTAATACCCATATTCCTATCACCTATATTCAACGATCAACATTGTGTACCTTTTTTTAAAAATTATTTTTTAAGGATTTAAAAATCACAGACATTAGGACATTTCACACTTAAAAACTTCAGTAAAAACCTCTAAAAAATTTTCCTATGTAACCACAATGTCATTATCACCCTGTATTAGTTTGCTAGGGCTCGTATAACACCCACAGATACCACGACTGGACGGCTTAAGCAACAGAAATTTATTTTCTCATGGCTCTGGAGGCTAGAAGTCTAAGATCAAGGTGGGGGCAGGTTTGGTTTCTTCTGAGGCTTCTCACTCTGGCTTTCAGGAGATGATCTAAAAGAATATATATATTTGGTTAAATATATGATTTAAAAGAATATATTATATGCATTGACTCCAGAACTCATTCATTCAAGAAAATATATATATTCATATATTATGTATATATGGAAATCATGTATTGATTTAAAATCAACTGTATTGATAGTTCAAATTCGAATTTAACACTACAGGGTTTTATTTGAATTTATACTTCTATTTCCTCTATGCTGAAAATCTTTGTTTCTCACAACATCAATATAATTACTTACTTGTTATGTTGTTTTTTCAAAATAATAAGAAAACTGAATGACCAGAATATATTTGTTTGTCCTAGAATATATCCCACCAAGGAAATACAAAATACTAAGTTTTAAACTCAGTTGACTGTTTTCTCTGTGTGGTTCTGCTATTAATTTTTAATGCGTTAGGTTAATTTGTTTCTTTTTTTCCTTCAATTTTAGGAATGGCCTTTTGTTTTTATTTTTACATAATCTGTATTTTTTTTAGTTATGTAAAACATTTACATCCTAGAAGTTAAAAGCTATACCCAAAGAAGTTTCTCTTCCATCTCAGTCCCCTCCCTCCTCACCCCCTCTTCTGCCATCTGTTAACTAATTAAAAAAAAACTGAGTTCTGATTAATTCTTACAGTGTTTCTTATTACAAACATAGGCAAAATTGTGCTCATATTCTTATTCCCCTTTACCTTTTCCCATGAGAGTTGCATATTATACACGCCTTTTCATTGTGGACCATGCCTTTTCATTTCACACGTCTGCAGATCCCTCCACATTAATACATGGAGACTACTCTCATTCTTTTCACGGTTGCCTCGTTGTGCTTCACATGAGGATGCCATAGGGACTGGGGTCACAGTTTATTCAACTAGACTCTGGTGGACATTTGAGCCATTTCATGTTTATTTGCAAGTACGCATAATGCCTCAGTGAATAACATTGTGCATATGGCATTTTGTATTTGTGAAGTTATAGCCTTAGAATAGATTTCCAGAAGTGGGACTCCTGGGTCAAAGGGTAAACACAGCTGTGACCTTGGTAGATACTGATGAACTCTCCCCCAAAGGAATGATGTCCTTTCGTATTCCCAGCAACATCCTATGGCACTACTCGCTTCTCCACAGCCTCAGGAGTAAAGTGTATTGTTACAATTCTGACTTCACCCAATCCAGTGGGGGATGGAGAGACATGGTATCACAGTGTAGTTTATTTTGTTTTATTTTATTCTTATTTTGGGGGGGGCACACAAGGGGTGAGGGTCAGAGGGAGAGGGAGAGAGAGAATCTCAGTCAGACTCCCCGCTGAGCACAGAGCCCCATGAGGGGATGGAGGGGACCGATCTCAGGACCCTGAGATCATGACCTGAGCCGAAATCGAGAGTCAGACACAGTGACTGAGCCACCCAGGCGCCTCCCAAGTGTAGTTTTAATGCTCATCTCTCCTTTTACAACTGAAGTTGAGGAATTTTCCATCTGTTTAAGGAACATTTGTATTTCTTTTTCTATAAACCGTCGGTTCGTGTATTTTGGCATGTTCAGGGTTGTTGGTCTTTTTTGATTTCTGGGAATTCTTTATGTTAAGGAGATGAGTCATTTGGCTGTGAAATAAGTTCCAAATATTTGTTCCTACTCTGTCATTTGTCTTTTCACCTTTATGATTTTTTTAATGCAAAAGCCTTTTTTTTAAAAAAAATAATTATGTAGTCAAATTCCTCACCAAACCGTATTTATTGATCCTAGATTTTGAGTCACAGTTAAAAAGGTTGTCCTCACTTTCAGGTTTTAAAGGTATTCACCCATGTTTTCTTTTAGTATTTTTATGGTTTAATTTAAAAGTATGTTTGAATATCTCATTCATTTAGGAAGGTTTTTTTTTAGTGTGGTTTTTGTGCATTTCTTGTTAAATTTATTAAATTTATTCCTAAGTATCTTTTTTTTTTTTTTTTTTTTTGCTGCTATTGTGAATGAGGGTTCTTTTCCAAATATCTTCTTAACTGGTTGATAATCATCATCCAGGACGTAGGAAGACTATTTATTTATATTGATTTTATATTTTGCCAATTTGACATGGATAACTAGAGTTTTTATATCTTTATTTTGAATTCTTATGCCTCTAATTTCTCCTCTTATTTAATCAAATTGACTAATACTTTTTTAAAAAGATTTATTTTATTTGTCAGAGGGAGAGGAGAGAGCACAAGCAGGGGGAGTGTCAGGCAGAAGGAGAAGCACGCTCCCTGCTGAGCAGGGGCTGGACCCCAGGACCCTGGCATCATGACCAGAGCCAAAGGCAGACACTCAACCAACTGAGCCATCCGGGCGTTCCTGGCTCATACTTCTGATAAGTGGTTAACTTGTTGCAGTAAGAGTAAGTACCTTGTCTTATTCCTGACTTCAGTGGGAATACCTCTGGTGTCTTCCCATCAAAAAATATGTTGGCTTTGGGGCTGGTGTGTGTGTGTGTGTGTGTGTGTGTGTGTGTAATTACATTAAGAAATAATTTATCGATTTTTATTTTGCTGACTGGTGTTTTTTGTTTTGTTTTGTTTTTTTCTCAGTCAGGGGACTGAATTTTCTTTTCAGCATCAAAGGAAATGACAATTTGCTCTTTCTATGTAGATATAGTACTTAATGTGAATGAATTTTTAGTATTGAATCATCTTTGCAATCATGGAATAGACTGTACCTGGTCCTGTGTATTTTGCTCAATATACTATTGGCATCCGTGAGACAATTTTTATTTAGAATTTTTCCTTCAATATTTATGAGAGATTAGGATCTGATTTTCTTGTATTGTGTGCAATCTTAATCATTTGTCGATCAATTGGAAATTCACTTCAAAACACCTAATTTGGAAGTTTTCTTTCGTGTTGTATGTCTGTATATTTTAAGTAACATTGAAACGATCTGCTCTCGTTTAGGCCTGGCATTCTTTTCAGTGGGGGAGGGAGAGTCCTCGATGGTTAGGAGCTTCTCTGAGTACTGTGTTTTCTTGTATTTCTATTCCCCATCCTCGTTGTCTGGGATGCCGGGGGCTCCCGGTAGCAGGAAGTAGGGGGTAAGGCTCCGGGGGTAGAGGGTACCTTTCTCAAGGCAGACGGGGCCTAGGGCTGGATTGATGGTATGATCACCTCTAGGATGGAGAAGGGACAAGAGGGCAGTGGTGTGGGTGGGTCGGTGGGTGGGTGGGCTGTGAATATATGCCCAGAGGCCCAAGCTGAGGCTAGATCAGCTGCTTCTTCCCAAAGATTTTTTCTTCTGACTCTGCATTCCAGCCTCTCCTGGGGGGTCTCTGTCCTATTTTCACAGCTGAGAAGGCAAAGGAAATTTCCCACCGTTCACTGAACTCCTTGGCAGCCTCTGTGGGGGAGGTCCTCAGAGTCAGCTCACCTGAGGGAGCTTAGACTAACGGTCAGCAATCCCACTCCCCAAATCTCCTCATCTGCACTTGTCCTGAGCCAGTTCAGCCAACAAGCCCTGTGGCTCACAGACTTATTAAAAATCCTGAAGTCACAGACATTCTTTTTATGTTGAATCTCTGATTTTCTGAGGTAGCTCTCTCTGCAGGGGCTCTGGAACGACCACTCCTCTGCTCAGATAGCTCTGCTGTGAGGTGGCTTTGCTATGGCAAATGCTGGAGGGCCTCGGCTCTTCCAGGTGCCCCGAGTGTCCACGCCCCTTTCTTCCCCCCCCCCCCCCCCCCCCGCCCCGCTTCCTGTTTCCCTGCTCCCTCAGCCCTCTGTGCACCTGCAGGAGGCAGGGGTCTCCGTGCCGCCACCCCCTCTCCACAATAGAGCCTACCGCCAGGAGGCGCTAGTCTGTGAGGAAGAGAGTGGGCGCCCCTGGCTAACAAGGTCCCCTCTTCTGCAGCTGCAGGATGTTGCACTTGATTAAAGGCAGGGAAGGGGAGGGAGAGGAACCTGTGGTATCCCTGGAGCTCCCCACCACTTCTGAGCTGGAGGGAAGCCTTCGGAGAGGCTGAAGCTCAAAAGCACCCCTGGGAGATTGTTCTGTGCCCCAGGTGGTGTTTCCTGTGTACAAGCTGTGGGCCTTGAGGAAAGTGGGGCCAGTCTCAGCCCCCTCACCCAGTACGGTGATCCTGCCAGGCCTCTAGGGGGAGCAGGTAGAGCTGGCAGGGGGCTTGCAGGGCGAGGGGAAGGCTGGGCCCTGAGAGCGCTTGGGGCATCTGGGGAATGTTCTACGTTCTAGGCCAGCACTTCTTCCCCCTTTAGATGCAAATGGAGTCCCTTTCCAGCACCTGTACAATTGTACCAGGGCTAACCAAGCTGTGCGGCCCACAACTGTCAAAGTCAGTGGAGAAAAACTATGGTGACTCGTTTCAGAACTTTCGTTTAGAGATGTGAGATAGCATCCGAATGACCACAGAGGTTCACGCCCTGTTACAGGCGCTGGGCTGCAGGGACGGACGACTGGCTCCAAAGGCTCAGGGTGGCCCTGGGAGCTCTCGGCCCAGACCTGTTTCTCACCCCTGGCCGGCTCAGCTCTGGCTGTGGCCGCTGCTGAGTGAGTGGCCATACCGGCTATGTGTCCAGATGAGCCCCGGTAGGAGGTCCAGGAGGGACTTCTGGAAGGTTTCCTGGAGAGACTCTTCTGTCATTCACATTCCTCCAAGGTCTTCTCATGGTCGGCTTGGTATAGTGGCCGTTTTTCTGCAGGCATATTTTATCCTCATATTGGTATATTGTTTGCATATGACAGAATGAAGAGGTTAGGTGGCCTGGCTTTGGGATCCAGAGACCAGGGCTTTATTCCTGCCCAAATGCATGACAGAGAAGAGGGATAGTCTCCCCCAATTTTCGTTTTACTTTAATTAATATTATTATCAATACTATTACTGATATATTGAACCCTTCCTATGTTCCAGGTGCTGTTCTAAACAGCTTGCCAAACAAATGAGTTCCCTGAATCCTCATAAGCCTACAGGGTTTGGCTGGGGGGCAGTGGGCACTATCGTTCTTGTTTACAGAGGAGGAAACTGCGGCTTAAGGAGATTGAGCAATTTTCTAAAGGTCACAAAACCAAACTGAATTTGGACCTATGTATTTTTTTTTTCACCATAAGCTATTACTCATCACCTTCAAATATCTCTGGAAAGCATGACTGGTCAAAATGGGCTTGACTATGTTCCTCTTCAGATGGATTGCTTAGAAACAAATAGAGAAATTCTTTAACCATTTTTTTTAACTTAGTCTAAGTTTCTTGGAATTTCTCATTATATAAGACAGGTCCTGCCTCTATGGCCTTCACCCACCTATACAGACTATGGAAATGTAGGCTGTCGATCTGTTATGGCCTAAACCCCAGTGTCCCTCTCTTCGTGCTCTATTTCCACGAGCCGCTCTCGGCTGTCCCACCCCTGGCTCCTCTGCCTGGCCAGCCAGTTTTGGAAACACTGTGCTGTTCAACCCATATACCCTCCCTGGGACACATAGAAGGGATTACAACTTCTCCCGCTGCGGGCCCCGGGACTATTGGAAGGAGGTGGACGAGATGTCTCTTTTTTTTTTTTTTTTAAAGATTTTATTTATTCATTTGACAGAGATAGAGACAGCCAGCGAGAGAGGGAACACAAGCAGGGGGAGTGGGAGAGGAAGAAGCAGGCTCCCAGCGGAGGAGCCTGATGTGGGGCTCGATCCCAGAACGCTGGGATCACGCCCTGAGCCGAAGGCAGATGCTTAACCACTGAGCCACCCAGGCGCCCCGAGATGTCTCTTGATGTGAGACTTGAGGGACAGGCAGACTGAGGGCAGAGAGAGGTCGGTGAGGCGTATGCTGTCTAAGAGGCTGGAGGTGGGCTGGAGGTGGGTGCATGGGTTATGATGTCCAGTTGGGAATGGGGGGAACCCAGGGAGGAGAGGAAACTGGTGTGAGATGGAGCATCCTACAGGGGGAGGGGGAGGAGGCCCGAAGCCCGGACAGTGTGCTTGCCTGGAATGGAGGCTTTACGTGTTCCCCTGGTACAGCAGCCGAGTTTCAGGACATACACCATGAGACATGCCCACGGTAGCAGAGGCAAGCCCTAGAGGCAGACGAAGAGAGACCCTCCACGTTCTTTCCTCAGAGTGTACTTTACCAGAGAGCAAGTTTTGACTGTCTGATGGCAGGGTCCATGATTATTTACCTTGTCTCCCCAGAGCCTGGTGCTGAATCTGGTGATTTGCAGGCCCTTGGGACTTTCAAATAAATGCAGGAACAGACAGAGGGAGGGAAGGAAGAAGGATGGCTCAGCAGTAGGACTTGATCAGGAGCTGGGGACTCCAGACAAGTGTCAACCAACCCCTTTCCAGGGTCAGGTAACTGGGGCTCACGCTTCTCCGCATGGCTGATTTTCATGGGGGTAACCAGTCACAAGAAAACTCACTCCTCTGGTCTCCTCGGATTCCACTGGGTTAGAGAAACTAAGCCGGAGTTCAATGAAGTCTCAGTCTGGATAAACAAGACAGAAGAAATCCGATTCAAGAAGAGGACCTCATTCAAAGGGAAGTTGCCCTATTTTCCAAGACTTTTTGTCCTGCCTACATCTTGTCTCTGAAGTAAACGCCTCTGGTTCATGGTTCATTAGATTTCAAGCACGGGTCCTGGTCTGTGAGTGTGCCAACTTAGGTTTCTTTTACAGGTGCAGATTCCTTAGCTGGATGAAGCTGGGGGAGCTGAGTGAACTCCATCACTAACCGGTTCTTCAGAATCTCGGGCATTACACAGACACACAGAGCCCTTGAGCTCCTGACACAAAGGCTGATAAAAAACAAGTGCATTAACACAGAACTTAAAAACAGTAGATTGACTAATAGTAACCCAAAGACCAATGTGCCTCTAACCACATTTTTGTTTATTTTTTAGTGTGTTTCCTTCATGGTCTTTCTTGTGGCTCACCCTATGCAGTTTGTGTACTTGTTGAGAGCTTTTTTTCTGTCTCTGACATTGTTTTTGCTGAACTCAGTGTTTCCGAGACCCTCTCTCCTCACAGGCTCAGTTTTGGCCTGCCATCTGCAGTCCTCCAGTTTCAGTGGCAGAAGAGGCCTAGGCTGCTTCCTGTGGGCCCCCAGTTGGGCAGAAGCATGCGGTGGTATCTGCTCCTGATCTGGGTCCAGGGCCTGAGGCAGGCTCCACCCCCAGCCTCAGGTAAGGCCCAACAATCCAGCTTGGACCTGGAGGAAGTGGAGGAGGAAAGGGAGGCTGGGAGTGGAAGGGGGAGTGATGGAAGGAAACGCATGGTTTTCAGAGTCTTGTGTCTCCTCGTGTGAGAAAAGCCAGCCTGTGGGAAGGAGGTCCAGTTCTGTTTTGGGTGGCAGATGAAGTCCTTGGGGTTGGGGTGCCTGACTGGCCAACCCAAGAAAGGAAACAGGGGGAAAGAAAGGGACAAGGAGGAGGGATGATCAGTTTGTTTGTAGAAGTTCACTCGTACTCCATCGTTCTGGTTTCTGTCCCTGAGGAAACTTCTAGAAAGGCGTTGTCTGTTTTCTGTGGATCAAAAATGTCTTCTTCACAGATTCTAGAGATACTACCATTATAGACTGGATTTATGTTAGATATGTTTCCTTCTGTATTAAAAATCATGGACAAGTGCTTCTGAGGTGGCACAAATGCTGAGAAATTATAGTATAATTTAATTATGTTGTTTTTTTGAACCATTTGAGGGTTGAGCTGTGCCCAGGGTGCTGGGGGTGGTCAGCGCTGAGGAGGGTGGTTTTGTCTGGGAGAAACAGTTTCTCTCCAACCCTCCTTTCCTTTGGATTTTGTGGCTTTCCTGAAGGTTTTTCCAGGCACCCCCAAATGGCAGTCAACCAAACAGTCAGGTTTCATTTCAAAGGCTACTGTGCCCAGCACAGAACTGGCTGCTGGAAGATAAAGTGCAACAGAAGTGGTGACTGACAGGGCTTATGCTGCAGGTAGGGAGACAAAATAAGCCCATGGAAATAATCGATGAGCTAGATTGCAGCAGAATATCCTGAGTGGGGCAGGGCCCTGCTGTGCCGCAGTCACAGTCTATGCGGGGAGTGACAGGATGGCAGGAGGGTCTGTCATTCCAGAAGCCAATCCTAGCCTCAAAGCCCTTCGGGACTTCTGTGGGAAGTTTCACGGACAGCTGTTGACCCAGGACTCAGTCACGCTCTCTCCCCTTCCCTAGGAGCTGCATCAGGCAGAATAGTAACAACGGGGAACGTTTCTGCAGAGGAAGGTGGCTCTGTCACCTTGCAATGTCACCTCTCCTCCACCACTGCCAAAGTGACTCAGGTCAACTGGCAGCAGCAGGACCAGCTTCTGGCCGTTCGCCATGCTAACTTGGGGTGGCACATCTACCCAGCCTTCAGGGAGCGAGTGGCCCCCGGCCCCGACCTGGGCCTCACCCTGCAGTCGCTGACCAGGAATGACACCGGGGAGTACTTCTGCACCTATCACACCTACCCTGATGGGATTTACAGGGGGACGCTCTTTCTGGAGGTCCTGCAAAGCTCAGGTATGCCCTCTGGAGCAGGGTGGCTGAGGGACTTCATCCTCCAGAACAGGAAACGGGTTCCTGCCGAACGCTCTGCACGAGCAGGGCCCCTCGCCCTCGGCTCACATTCGAGTCACCAGGGAGCTCTAACGATACTGATGCTGGTGCCCCATCGCAGACCAACTTCATCAGAATCTCCAGGGGCAAAGTTGGGAGGTGGTGGGTTCTAAAAGCCTGGTGATTCAAATGTGCAGCCAGAATTGAGAACCGCTGTTTTGGGTGAGAAGTGCATCTTACGTGGGTTCGTTGGGAAGAAGTCATTAAGGTCATTTGGGGAAGGTTCTCATTTATTAGTTTAGTATCAATCATGCAAATTAGAATTAGCGTCTAAGTTTTATAAAGGATTAAAACACAGTGTGTGCTAAGTGTCAATATACAGTAATTTACATTTGTATGGTACTTCACAGTTTCCAGAATGCTCTCACATTCATTATCTGCCTGAACACTTAAAGCAGTTCTCTGGAAAGTGAGAAAGGATTATTGCATCTAAGAGACAGTATAGCCGAGAGCTCACGAGCTCAAGCTCTGACACCAGCCAGCCTGGGTCCAAATCCTGGTGCTGCTGTTGACTTCAGACAAGATGACTTAGCTTCTCTGTGTATCAGTTTTCTCATCTGAGAAATGAAAATTGATGTCACCTTGTGAGGCGCTACCATAGGATTGAATTCCTGACTATAAGAAAATGCCCTTAAACGGCCTGGGCCGAGGTGAGCCCCAAGCAAGCATCCGCTGTGAACGCCAGCCACTCCCATACCTAATGAGGCAGGGGCTGAGCTCTGCAGCCGCTCCGGGCACGAGATGCTCTGGTTTCACTACCCTACACCCTCCGAACTTCTATCTGCTGCCATCAGTTGTGCTGGAGATGAAGTTTTATGACTGAGCAAAATATGTGTAGAAGGAGAAGATAAAAGGCTATTTGAGTTTCTTTTCAAATGCTTCTTTTTGGCTGGCTCTGACATAGGTCAGTGCCGCATGCGGGTAAGAGCCCATATCTGGTTCTACAGACAGCCCACCGCAGCCCTTCTGCCCCTCGAAGCTGTGTTCTCCATGACCACCTTGCTCCCCATCTGCCCTCTTCCCCCACCTGCGACCAAAGCAAGAGGCTGAGTCTGCAGGGCAGGAGGAACTTGTTCTGGACTGCTCGGGCTCCCTCCCCCTCGTACCCTATGCTACTGGGAGCACTGCCTTGCCCGAGTGACTGCACTCTTTAGACACCTTTCCCACCGTGTAAAGCCTTAGAGGGAAGAGGGCCCAGCCTCTGCTATCCCCTTCTTTCAGGACCTCCCTGGACAGCTGGGATCCACCTGAGCTCCTGGAAAGGAGGCGGGGATGGGACGCGGCAGCCTGGAAACCCTTCTGCCCGGGGCACAGCTCACATCTGGGCCCTTGTCCTGTTTCTCTCACACTCTCCTTGGAGGAGCTATCCCACTTCTCTTCATAACTCCCTTTCTGCTTCTCCTCCTTACATTTTACATCTTGAAAGAAGTTCATTTGTTCATGCTTTAGTTCATACCACAAATATTATTAAGCACCTGCTATGCGCCAGGTGCTGAGAAAAAAAGGATAAAGCTGGAATAATGTGATAGGCTTACGGGGAAAGGTTATATGCTTTTTGCCCCCTTTTTTGTTATTTAATTTAATATTAACTTTATTTTAATTTTTAATTAAACTTTTTTTCTAGTATGATTATAAACATGAAATTTAATAAAAGAAAATGTTCACTTTCTGTTTTTTTTTTTTTTTTTCCTGGGTGTCATTGTTTGTTTCATTTCATGATGATTATAGAAAGCGATTTTGTCGACTAGAGGAAGAGAGTGTTAACCAGGGTCTGCTCTGGGGTCAAATGTGCGAGGTGCACACCGCTCAAGAGCTCAGCCGTTGATTCCACGGCAGGCCAGGCAGGTGCTCTGCCGTCCGGAGGGCTGGGCTTCATGACCCCAGAACTCAGAGGAAGGCCTGGGCAGCCCCCACCTCTGTGCCCTGACACGGAGGCTTCGCGGTGTAATGGTTGCCGTTTGCTTCTGGCTTTCACCCCCTCGTCTTCATTTTGTCACCCCTCCAGTGGCTGAACGCAGTGCTGTGTTCCAGATCCCACTGCTGGGAGCCATGGCCACAGTGCTGGCAGTCATCTGCGCAGCAGTCATCATGGTGGTCACATTGACCAGAAAGGTAATGACTCTGGCTGCACATCTCAGTCATGGGCACCCCCCACCCCCACGTCGTCCTTTCATGTCCCCGTCCTGTCCAGAGAAAGACCAAGATGTGGTCTCCCCTCCTGTGTTTCGTGCTTTTTTATGGTCCTTGCTCTGCCTTTTTGTCAAGTTGTTTATGCTCTTCTGTCCCCTTCCTGGTGTGGGAACCCCACCCAGAAAGGCTGGACCTGTATGCTTCCCATCTTGCTGTCACCTACAGTTCCTAGCTCCTGCCTGTCCCCGAAGCCACTCCCTGGAGAGACTGATTTATCTGTTGTGAGTCTGACGCGTCCGGGGCATCTCCTCTGCGGAGGGAGCTGTGTACGTTAGCCTATTGAATTTTAACCACCTTTCCGTAGGATGAGAAATAAACGCTCCCCAAATTTAGGAGTTAAAGGGACACGGCAAGATCAGTAGGCTGTAAGTCCTCTGTTACTCTAGCTTAAGAGGTCGCGGGCTGAGCACGCGCCGGATGGGGAAGTGGAGGACGTGGTTTCTAGTGTCAGCACTGAGTGATCGCAGGGAAGGTGGCGCATCTCCACGGCCTCCATTTCCTCATATGGCAAGCGCGGATGACGGCGATTCGGCCGGCTCTCCATCACACAGTTGTGCTGAGCAGGTGGCCGTTGCCTGTGAACGCTTTGTAAGCAGTGACGAAAAATATTAATGTGCTTGTGTTGTAGACTGGTAGCTACTGATTAGTGAAAGAATTTCCACCACTTGTTTTGTCTGCCCTTTTGGACTTTTTAAGACATCCCAGGTCACCTTAATTCCACTCACCAAACATTTTGGGGAAGGCAAGATTGGGATTGCCAACATTATTTTCCACCTCATCCTAGACCCCCCTCCCTAGTTCCTGATTCACTTTCCCCCCAACTCTGGTTCCACTCAGTTAACAGCCCGGCTCTTCATCCCCGACTTTTCCTTGTCTGGACAGCGCACTTCCTGCTGTTATTACTGATGTAAGTGGGTTTACAGCCACTGTCTTATTTTCTTCATATTTGTTTTGCCTGTTTTTTCCCCTATTCTTTCTTGCTGTCTTTTGAATTAAGTACTTATTATTATTAAAAAGATCTATTTGGTAGCGACATTTTTTGCTCTTCTTTTAGTGGTCACACTGGAGATGACAAAATATACCCCTGACTTCTTAAAGTCTAGTACAAATTAGTGCTTTTATCATTTCTTGGATTATGCAAGAATCTTAGGACACGGTGACTCTTTTTACTTTCTTTCCCAACTTATTGCTATTATCCTCATGTATTTTAATTTTAAATTTCTTTTAAACCCTGAAAGAAATTACTCTTGAGAGCCAGTACTCACTTAGGTTTACCCTTTCTGTCGCTCTTCCCTTCTTCCTGCATCTCCTTTCTTGTAACCAGGACCACTTTCCTTCTGTCTGAAGAATATTATTTAGTATTTCCTTTTGTGCAGGTGATGCATTATCCTGGTTTTTGTTTGTCTGAAAATATCTTTATTTTTCCTTAACTTAAAAGGGATGTATCTGTTTTGTGCTGTCTACACTTCTGTGTTGGCAAGTGTTTTCTTTCAGCACACGGAGAACATTTTTCCATCGTCTCTGGTTTCTTATATTTCTGTTGAGAAATTATGTGAATCTTATTTTTGCTCCTTTGCAGATAGGGCTTTTTCTCATGGTTCTTTTAAAATTTTCTTTCTCTTTGATTTTCAGCAACCGTACAGTGATATAATTAGGTATAGCAGGGAACGCAGTGCTCTCAAGGTGGGTAGGTTAAGGGCAGTTTAAGACAGACATTTACAAAGGACTGGGCAGCACATAAGGAAACCATTAGGGGAAGTGGAGCAGCGTGTTGGTGTCACCCCTAGTCTTCAGGGGAAAGGAGAGGATGATTATTAGAACCCGGAGAGAGAGAGGTTTGTGGAGGGGACCACCTTGAGAAGTACTGTAATCTTTGAGGGAAGGCTGCAGCCAGTCCAAGGCCACCCTTGGCAGAGAGAATGCCACGGGAGTATAGACCCTCACCTCCCTCTCCTTGCCTCCATTCCCGTACTGTTGCTGCACATTGGCCGAACCCAAACTCAAGCCCGAGGGCAAGGGAGCTCACTGATGCAGGATCTATGGTTCAGTCTCCTTTGGAAACAATCGGGAGAGAAGCAACCAGAAGGCTGGGTGGAGAGTGGAGTTGAGGGGTGAATGGAGATGGTATCCACCCTAGTGCTGCTCACAGACCCGGAAACTGGGCAAGAGACCTTGACATTCCAGGGGGTGCTGGCCTCAGCCTTCTCTCATGTATTCGTGATCTCTTGATTACGTGTACAAGTAACGCCCCTGCTGGCTGTCCATCTCTATTTCTCTTAGGAACACAGCTTTATTAGCCATCTTAATATCCCTGTGGGTCAGGCCTCCCTGGCTGCCATTGCAGTAATTACATCCCCTTTGTTTCTTGAGTTCTGCCATCTGCCCCTGTATTATTTTGGGGTCTCTCATCCGTGTTGCTACCAGGGATCCAGTTCTATAAAAGCATTCCGCCCCAGCACACAGAGGAGAGATACCACCAAGCCTCCTAATGATGCTGATGCTCTCTTCGCTAGCACATTCCTTTCTACCTTTGTAAAAGAGTGCCCCCTGGATCTTCCCTAGAACCGTAATCAGCTATTGGGTTTTCAAAATTATGTAGTACAGGGATTGGCCACGTTTCTCTGTAAAGGGCCAGGTAGTAAATCTTTGAGGCTTCGTGGGCTATGCGGTCTCTGTTGCAACAATTCAACTCTGCCACTGTAGCATGAAAGCCCCACAGACAATATGCAAATGGATGAGTATGGCTGTGTTCCAACAAACTTTTATTTATAAACACTGAAATTTGAATTTCATATAATTTTCATGTGTCATGAAATATTATTCTTCTTTTGAATTTGTTTTCAACCACTTAAAAATATAAAAATCATTTTTAGCTCCCGGGCAGTACAAAAATCTGTGGTGGGCCAGATTTGAGCCATGGGCCTTAGTTTGCCAGTCCCTGATTTAGTAGGTTATATTGGGGAAAACTCTGCTTTTTTCCTCTACTCTTAACACTGCACAGAACACTTCTAAACACCAGATGGGTGGGTTTATTCCCACACTGACCAATTCTTCTACACCATCTGGGTGTCCTACAATCAATGCAATTCTGACACTATCTACTTGGAATTAACATCAGAACCCACAAATTAAGGGCTCAGTCCTACAAGATTGCCCTCCCTGCAGACACCAGCTGCAAGTCCCAGATTGTCACCTGTACTTCTGACTGACCGGCTCTAAACTGAAGTTCCTCCAACCCCCTCCTTGGATTTGTTGAGTTGCTGACAGCTCACAGAGCTCAGAGGAACACTTACTTATATTTCCTAGTTTATTATATAATAAAGATGATGATAAAGGATACAGATGAACAGCCAGACGAAGGAGATACACAGGATGAGGTCAAGAAGGGTCTCAAGCACAGGAGCTTCTGTCCCTGAAGAGTTGGGGTGTGTACCCTCCTGGCATGTGGAGGTTTTCAGCAAACTGGAGGCTCCTAGAACCCCATACGTGGGGGATGTTTGTGGAGACTTCATTGTGTAAGCATGATTGATTATTAACTCATTTTCCAGCCCCTCTCCTCTCTCTGGAGAATGGGAGTGGGGTGAGGCTGAATGTTCCAAGTTTCTAATCACGGCTTGGTCTTTCTGGTCACCAACCTCCATCCAGGAGCCCGCCCAACGTTGCCTCATTGGAACAAAAGACACTTCTGTCACCAGAAGATTCCAAGAGATTTAGAAGCCTTGTGTAAGACATTCCTAGTATTCAGGAAATTATAAGGGTTTAAGGAGCATTGTGTCAGGAACCAGGGTTAAAGACTAAACACTAGTAGAAACTGAGGGTAGAGACCAATATATATATATCCCTTATGATTTCACATACATGCATTATAGCATCCCCACTTCTCTGAGCATTTTGTTTTTTTCTTGCATAATTTGCCAAAGCAGTGTTAGCATCTCTCTCGACAGCAGAGTATCAGCCTTCTTTTCTGGGGTCCTTGTGAGAGTGTTACGTCTTAAGTCATGGATGGGTCCCAATATTGACACGTTACCCCTCGTCCAGTCTCTACTTGCCCAGCCCAGCCCATCACTCTGAGGATTCACTCCCAGACACGTCCTCCCGTTGTTGCCACATCCTTTAGGCACAGCCTCTCTCCCCCCTCAGCATTCCCGGCACTCCCTCAGCTAGTGCAGGCTGTGCTCTTGCCCTAAATACAGGGCTGATGGCTACAGGGGAGGTGGAGACAGGTCCTAACAGGGCCCTAACCTCCATCAAGGGAAAGTGGGCCATTTTTGCCTCTCCACATGTTACAAGAGAAGCAGGCGGCTCCCCAGTGCATCTACCCAGGGAGCCTCCTCCCAGGTCATAGAGGCCCCTCCTTTTCTAGACACAGGAGACTTGCCCAAGCTTGGAATCCTGCCTGTTTGGAAGTTCTGTGTCTCTTACGGTTAGGTCCTGTGCCTGGTCTTCCGTGCTGGAGATGGGTGTTTCTTGAAATGCTGCCAAGTGCTGCTTGCTTCCAGGTGCTGATAGATCTGAGCCTGTCGTGTTCTCTCCTCAGTGCGTCGGGGGGAATGGAGTAAAAGCTACTCGATCCCACGGTTCTTTTTTTTTTTTTTTTTAAGATTTTATTTATTTATTCGACAGAGATAGAGACAGCCAGCGAGAGAGGGAACACAAGCAGGAGGAGTGGGAGAGGAAGAAGCAGGCTCATAGCAGAGGAGCCTGATGTGGGGCTCGATCCCATAACGCCAGGATCACGCCCTGAGCCGAAGGCAGACGCTTAACAGCTGTGCCATCCAGGCGCCCCCGATCCCACAGTTCTAATAATCACTCTTTTCCCGTACTTCTCAAACATCAGAGACATGGCACCAGCTCGGAGTCCCCTTCCATCTGTGTCCCATCCCATCTCACGACCAGTGGGGGGCTTCATATTCCCAACCAGCTGGGGAGGGGTTCCCCTCCACAATCCCATCCCGTTTCTGTTTCTAGGGCCCCTTCCAGGAGCAACTGATTTCTGGAGATCAGGTCCTCAGGAATAGAGCCTGACATGTGAATTCTGGTGAGAGTGATTTATTGGGATGGATTATCAGGGAAGTGTAGTGAGGAGAGCAGGATAGGGCTGAGGGAAGAAAGCTCATCTTGACGTGGTCTCAGCTGGAGACTTGGCTGCAGTAAGAATTGTATGCAGACTTGGTTGTACCTTGAGGTAGGGAGCTGGGTTTTTGAACGCTCAACTCAGTCTTCACCGACCGGCTGCTCACCAGAGAGGGCCCAAGAGCAATTCTCCAGAGAAGGGGCAGCTGTGAGCCACCCGCAACCCATAATCCCAGCATCTGGGGAATGGGAGCACTGGGCAGGTAGGGAGGATCTGAGCGGGGTACCAACAGCATTCCCTACAGACCTGGAGAGCCTGTTGACCGCATTATTTAGGAGCACGGACTTGGCAATCAGACAGACCTAGCTTTGGCTCTACTATTTGAGTTACTATGGTGGTATCTGTAAAGCGGGAATAATTATGATGCTGCATTCCATAGGCTTGTGGGAAAACTCGAGTCAAATAATTCATGTAAGGCACTTGGCATTTTTCCAGGCATATAGTAATAAGTATTGGTTATGAAGTTCCTGTAATTATTATGAATTTTATTTACCGTAACACTTCATAATACGTGGTACTCAAAAATGTTGATACTGCATGGTTGATTACAACTAAGTGAATGGATATTGTTTGCTAAGCAGCTATTGGAAAAGTTCCCCTAGGGGGCCTTCTGTGAGGGAGAGGAGAGATGGGTGTGTCCAGCTCCGTAACCGTGACCACCAACTGTCCGTCCTCCTCCCATTCTCCCGGGGGCAATGTTTGTCCTCCTAGGACCCAGCTGCAACCTCTGTAGCTCCCCTTGGTCCTTCAGGACAACATCAGCCCCGGCTTGTGTCCTATCCTGACAATCACAGAGTCCCCTATGCGGGATGAAATGAAAACTGAACAGCTGAGAGACGCAGCTCAGGCATGTTTACATTTCCCAGAAGACCTTGGAAGCCAAAATGGTTTTAAGATTGCAGGGCAAGGGTGGCCTGTTGAAGAGTGGGAACGAGAACACATCAGCACCAAAGGTCACAGTCTGTTCTTTGAGAAGGAATTGGGTATCTGTTTTTCTTAAATGGACTGGGTTACATCGAGGGATGTAGCACTCTTTTAAGTCCAGCATCCGCATGATCCCTGATGACCACGCTTTTTCTGCATACCGATGGGAAGGGGGCAGCCATTGCTATTGCAAAGGAATGAGCGAAACAGTGGGTGGGGAGAGGCACCTGACTCCTGTGTGTGTGCTTTCGAGGCCACGCCTCTCCGTGGGCCCAGCGCCCCAGGGCCTGCAGGGTGGCGCCGGCCCTAAGTTTGGTATTTGCTCATGACGTACATCCATGCAGCCCCCAGCCCTTGGTCTATACTCGGGCACCGCTGAGCTTGACGCTAGCCAGGCCTGATGCTGATCCTACCCCGGAAGCCACGGCCGCGGGAGTGGTGGGAAGAATATTTGGGCTGTGTTTGTTGTGATTTTCCAAGCCTGCGTGTGGCTTTTTGGGATTCTGTCATCCAGACCTACGGTGGGGGTGAGTGGCATGTTGAGAGCGGTCTCCAGTAAGACCGAGAGGGGTCACCTTTGCATTGGGTGTCATTAGGCATTTCTTCTGCCGTCCTGCCTGTGCCTACTGGTCTTTGAGTTCCTCGGCTTAGCACAACCTGCACCCGCGATGCTCTCCTATGGGGGTAATGGCTGACTTCATACACTCCATGTTCCCAAACAGATTTTGCTGTCTGTCCTATTTTCCCATAAGAGCAATGGTAGTTATCTGACCATGAGTCCCTATTCGGGTTTGGAAAATTCTGTTCTTTGAGGTATGGGGCTGAGGAAGAATGTGTGTACATACATATTTCAGTCCTAAGACATATATTGAATGTCTGCTATGGGCTGTGAGGTTGTAAAGAGGAATACAGCAGCGATCCTACCCTCAGGGAGCTCAGTCTGGGGCCTGAAGAGGTGAGAGGGGTAACAATAAGTTCTGGACAGCATTGAATGTTACACCAGAGAATGTCCAGGAACATATTCTTGCATCCAAGGAGAACGTCACTCCCCCAGAAGGGTCAGAGAAGGCTTCTTGGACAATGTGCTATGGGTCTGAGTCTGGAGAAAGAGTAGACAACTTTTTGGGGAACTACAAGGAGTGGACAGTGGGAGTAGCACATACAGAAGAGGGGAGGTGGGAAATGGTGCATGGCATTTGAGAAGCTGTACGATGAGAGGCAGCCCAGCTGAAGAGAAAGAGCATGGCCTGGCCTCAAGTCAGAACCAGGTCCAGGGAAAGTGGTTTCACCTGTTGGCACCTATTAGCTCATTCAAAAGTAGAAACTTCAATAAGGTTGTTGCTGAGATTACATAAAGGAGCTAGCCCATGCATGCTCAAGCCGCTTCTCCATAAATCGTGTCTCTCTGGCACCCAGGCCCTGTACCAGAAGTTGGGGTGTTGGGTGGGGAAGTACTGCAGGAGATGCCGCTGGAAAGGTGCGTGTGCCCAAATCACAAAATGCGTTTTGGGGGGCATCACACACAGTCTCCTGCGGGGAACGGAGCGAAATTATGGGCTGACTTGTGGGGTTTTACGAACCCCTTGACATCCACCTGTGGCTCCTATAGGAGAGGAAGCACCCTTCGGTAGACAAGGGGAGCCATCGCAGGGCTTGAGGCAGAAGCACGGCATGATCCAACTCCCCGTTCTGAACTGTCGCCATGCTGGTGGCCATGTGGAAGTCAGAGGAGAAGAAAGAGGGCATCCAGAGGCAGGCAGGTGTAGAAGCATGGGGGGAGATGAGACATGGGGGTAGGAACAGAGAGGAAGGGAGCGATTTTAGAGCGAGTAAAATTGGACTATTTGAGGAGTAAAATAGGATGGGATTTTATGGCTGATCGGAATTGAACATTGGGCTTCCGGTTTCTGGCCAGCTGGTGCCACGGACCAGGACAGAGAATGCAGGGACAGGAGCAGTTTGTGGGGGAGGGAACACGATGCTCTCATTTGAGACATGGTGAGTCTGGGCTTGCTGTGATGGCCTAGGTCTGGAGCTCGGGGCAGAGGTTTGGGGGCTTAGTTTGGGCAGAGATCTGGGAATCTTCGGAGGGCAGAGGGTGCTTGCAAGAGGGACATATGGATGAAGTGACTCAGAGAGAGTGTTGAGTGTGAGGAAACAGAGGGCAGAGCTCTGGGGAGCCCCTTTATTTGGGGAGCTCCTGTGGGGGCCCAGCTGAAGGGGAAGGTGTGGGTTCACAGGAAGAGGAGAACCGAGAGAGTGATGCCATGGAGGCCAGGGAAGGAGAACATTGCAAAAAGGCAGGAGTCAATGGTGTCAGATGCAGTAAAGAGAGCAAGAGAGCTGAGGCGAAAGCTGCTTCCCTGGGCTTAGTGAGTCGTGAATAGTAAAGGGTGCAGGGCTCACTGCTCGTGCAGCGAGTGTAGGCTTACCGGAGTGGTTAGTCCCGGAATCTAGTCGTGATGAGGTTGAGCAAATAAGGGTTAGGAGATTGGTGTGGGTAAGAACACAACCTTGTGTGTGTGTGTGTGTGTGTGTGTGTGTGTAAGAAAGGAAGAGAGAGATCATTGTAACCATATGTTAATGTTGGGGAATAACTTCTGAATAACATCCCCACATCCTCACTTAGTCGTTTGTTTGTTTTTAGAAGAAATCTCGCAGAGCCCATTGCGCAGACAGCGGCGTCAGGACAGTGGCGCGTGAGCAGGAGGAGTGGAACCCCCGCACTCTGTCATCCGCCGGCAGCGGCAGCCACGCAGAGACGGCGCCCGTGGGCTTCTACGCAGAGCAGAGAGGGGATGACTACACCGAGCCACATGACTACTTCAACGTCCTGAGTTACAGGAGCCTTGGAAGCTTCGGCTTCCTGGCCGAGACTAGTTAGCGGCCAGAGGCCTCGCCTGGCAGACGCGGTCCTGTCTCTGCCGTTACAGGCGGATGTGGAAGGGTCTGCGGCCTCGTCCCTGCTGTGCATGCGAGTCTATGTTCAGCTGAGTGAATGAATGTCATCCTCTTCTCGTCATTTCCTCTGCCCCTTCCCTTCCCTTGCATTGTGGCAGACCCGGAGCGAGCAGCTTGTATCTTGATTATGAATGCAAAGTTAAAAAAATGATTTGGTTTTGAATGTAGCGGTTGGAGCAGACCCGGGGGTCCTGAGAAATGCCTTCCCCTAGTAGCGCTGGGCGGGGCTTTGGTGGGCGGGGCACTGGCAGAGTTTTGCGGATGATGATGATGAAGATGATGACGACGGCGATGATGGTATGACTCACCTCATTTCTCATGGTCATTTTCATCAACATTCACACATTCAAGGCATTTTATGAACAAGGCATGGTACCGGCTTCCACGACTCGAGCATGACTCAACCGTGCTTTCGGGTCTCAGCCCTTTTAGACCTTACAGTTAAGTGGGATAATGACATTTCCATTAGAGGGAGTAAGAAGACAGGGATACGAGACCCAGGCCTTTGGGAAGAGACGCTGGTGCAGGCCCAGGTGGTCAGGATAGGCTTTGGGGCGAGGTGGCCTGGGAGGACGGAGGGAACAGTGAGCCTAGTGTGGTGAGAGCAGGAATTTTGTCTAGGGAGGGCCGAGAGACTGAACAGAACTGCTGAAATTCCCACACGGAAGATCCCGGCACCGAGGGAGCCAGCAGGCCTTCGGATTTATTCCTCGGGCACAGAGTTCGAGCGTCCTTCTGTTGGGTGTGCTCCGAGTCCGGGGATGGCCAGCTGCAGGGGACCCGAGGCCTTCCAGACGCCCGCCGGGGCCGTGCGCGGGAGTGTGGGGCCCGCTGTGGGAGCTGCCTCCTAGCCCCCGGCCAGGACCCACCTGTTCTCTGTCAACCCACCATTAAGCCCGTGAGAAAAGAATCTGTGTCCCACCAAAAGGAAAACCTTGGATTTTAAAAATAGGGACTCTTCCTGGAGGGGGAGAAAGAGGGTGATAGAGAGTTTAAAGATGGACGCCCTCTCCCTGGCTGTTCAGAACCCTTAAGGTCACCCCCTGAGCTCTTCGCGCTGGGGTTTGGGTGGCATCTAAGCGCTGGTCTCTGTTTAACTGGCATTCAGGCCTTTATTCTACCACTCCCTCTCCTACAGGAGTGGGAAGGGAGGCTGGGCTCCCAGGGGACAGGAGTTCTTTCCTGGGCAGAGGACTTGAGTGAGAATGTGAAGCAAGGCTGTCGTTTGCCAATGGCTGGAATCAAGCACTGCTCGGCTCCCTAAGAAGGAGGCAGGCTGAGCAAGAAGACATTTCAATTCCTACGCCCTGGATTGTGATTTTTTTTTTTCTCACTTCTCTACCAAATGGGTACGTGGTCAGGAGCAATGAGCTGCAATCTGTCCCGAGCGCTAAGTCCTTTGGAAGACAGGTAGATGCGTGTAAAATGCTCTTCTGTGCCACAGCGGTTCACCGCACTCTTGCAGAACTCGTGCCAAGCGCTTGGGGGTAGAACACAATTCATGGATTGGAGATGAACTAAAATGTTCAAAAATGGGAGTGGCAGTTTGATTGGGAGGAGAAGTCCACTGGGTCAAGGCTAGACTGAGAGTTACAGTGTTATTTAATGCGATAATAGTAACAGGGAAGCGTCTACAAATACCATTTGGATGGTGATAAAAGTACAAAAGGACCCACAGATGTGGTAAATGGGTCAGGTACTAAAATGAGATTGAATTAGACAGAAAATAAATTTTAAAGTGGAATTCACCGAACTGGATTTTCCATGGACAACCAGAGAAGACAGGCCCCTAAAAGCCAGGTTCCTGGACACGTGTCCCGTCCAGCCATTCTGCACGTGGAACGGTCTAGTGTGCGAGATGTGGTTAGTCTGCATTGAGATGCACTGTGCTAGACGCGTAACATAAGGGCCAGATTTTGAAGGCTGATTGTGAGTAATATGAAAGTAAACTATCAAGTTAGTAATTTAAAAATATCGATATGTTGAGATGATAGTATTTGGGATATATTGGGTTCAACAAAAATGTTATTAAAATTAATTTCACCTGTTTCTTTTTACTTTCTTAATGCGGCTACTGGAAAATCTAAAATTGCATACGTGGCTCCCATTATATTCTTCTTGGACCATGCAGCACTAGACCCTAAACCCAAGCCAAGCTGGCATCAGGGAAGGGCATCTCTCTGACTGGTAGTCTCTCTCTTTTTCTCTGATTCAAAGTAGGGTTTGAGGAGGCTTTTCCCTCTTACCACGTCTTTTGAAAAACACATAGAAAAGGATTACAGGGTAGAAGATGGTGGGAGATTGGTAAGTGCACACAGGGGGCGATCCTAAGCTCTCTTGGATCCCTTTGGGATTTCATGATAGGAGAAGGGGGTGAATGAATGAAGGCATGAATGAGAATTTGGGGAGGAATAAATATACTGACCCCCACCCTTTATTACCCCACATTCTAAGCCCGAGCCTATACAGTCTGATCTATACTCCAGAGAATTACCCTGAACAAATATGAGAAATTTTGAGTCATGGAGCTTTGAGCTAGATGATCTTCGTGAGGAGACAGGATTTTCCCATGCGATTTTATTTCACAGCTCGTTCCTTCTCACCTGTGAGCCCGTGGAGACGCATCGCCACACACTCAGGTTCATACAGATTCCGTCAGAGCTGAGCTGGACGGGCAGGGTGGCTACGTGTGCTGCATACACGGGGCGGCATTCTGGTGGGCACGCCGCACCCACAAAGAGGAGGGACTCCGCAGCATGGCTGTGGGGGGTGAATTTTATTCCATCTTCTGGTTCTTCCCAGGCCTGCTTCATGGCTGTAACTAGCAAACTTCCACATCCCCTCCAAGGTACACCTGCCAAGAGGCCCAGAGGAGTCTTATGTGTGCAAGAGCCTGAGCTTTCAGGAATTCAGAATTAGGTGTTTTGATGTTTGATGGAATTTCTTTTGCAGAAGGTAGAGTCTAGGACAATAGTATCCAATAGAAGTTTCTGTGATGATAGAAATATTTTGTATCTGTGCCATTAAATACGGCAGCTGCTAGCCACGTGTGGCTATTGAGCACTTAAAATGTGGCTAATGTGACTAAGGAATGGAATTTTAGATTTCATTTCATTTTAATTAACTTAAATGTAAATAATGACATGGCTGGTGTATTAGACATCACAATTCTAGTAATTCCCTTGCATATGGAGAAAACACAGAAGAGGTATGTTTACAAGCCACTGGATGGGTCTACGGATGCTGTGCACTTGGAAGGGCTACCATCAGAAATAAACACGGAGATCCTGTTCTATTTTCCTATGTCCTTTTTTTTTTTCCGTGTTCTTCCTTTAATCAAAACAGAGCATGAGGCCAAAAGCACACTGCGCATTTATTTCAGACTCCTCCCAAAAGCTATCTGAGGTAGCTAAGGGATCCAGTTCATGGAAACAAGATCACTGTTGTCAAGAGGTTTGCAAGTCGTAGGTGTTATGCAAGACCATTTGCCCTGGACTATAGTCATTCTGACTTCATGTGAAGCTTCTTCCTCTGGTGCTAAAAGTCTAATTGATTTTGCAGAGATCCAAAGAGAAGTTGCTAGGATGTGTTGTGGACGGAGAGGATACTTGGTTAAGTGCTAAGTGCTGCTATTTAGCTTTACGGCATCGGATAAGCCACTTAACCTCGTGATCCTCATTATTAATGTGTCCTCATTTGTAAAATGGTGATAATAATATCTACTACTTAAGGTTCTTGGGAAGATGAAGAAAATGTGGTGGAGTCTTTGTAAGCTATAAAATACAGAATTAATGTTCTCATTATTGCGGCTGGCGCTGCTGCTGATGCCACAGAGGTCCCCGAGGGGGCATCAGACCTTGTTGGGAGCAACCTGGGTATCTGGAATTACCAAACTCTTAAAACCTGGGATGCAAGGAATGCTAAAGTTGCAGATATATCGTTGGGGTCTGCAAGTTCTCTGTATTTTAAAATTTTGTGTTTTGAGATAAACTTTTAAGCACACATATCCTGGATATTGATGACTTTTTAAAACAGGGTATTGTCCTTGCCTTCAGTCTCCATATTTGTGTTTACAATTGAGTTGATTTCAAGACATGGAAGTTTAACTAGCAGGTGATTTCTTTGGAATAGTGGAAGGTGGACTAGCGGAAGATTTTGCGATAGTTGAAGTAGTAGGAAAGTGCTAGGACAGCAGAGGTGTCTTTACTTTGCACCCTATGGGGATGCCATCCTCAGAAGGACAAGGGCCAAAGCAGTCCACCTTACTTTGTGAGCAGCAAAGCATCATCTGAATATGGAATTGTTATTTTAAATTATTAAAATAAATAACTCATCAAGATGCTGTTCGAGTTCACAAAAATCAAATATGGGCAAACTGTGCATCGTGAAATGTTTGTTTTTTTATTTTCTACTTCCTAGAGTATCAGGAGAACTTGGGAGTTCAGTGACTGAGTTGCAACAAGTCAATATTTAAATTCAAGGGGTCACCTTTCAGCCCAGAGTTCTCCTTAAGATTCTCCCCATCCCAAGTCCTTGCCTAGGCATTGGTGCTCCTCACACCCTGGTGGGAATGTCCATCCACACTCCCCTCCTCCCACCCAAGGCCTGCAAGTCCTTGGGAGTCCCCAAACTCAACTGCTTATTCCTTGGACCTTTCTCTGACGTACCCTGCCCATATAGCTCTCTGTTTATGAACTGCCATGGCACCAACGGTCTGAGTGGAACAACCTTGCTCTTGATCTTATAGGAATCTTTATTCTGAATTGTTAGATTTCAAGGCTTACCAGGGTTAAAGTAATTTTCTTCATTCCCCTGACAAACTGCACAATGTTGAGTGAAATATAGGTGCTTACTGAAGACTTGGTGAATTTACTTCAGTCGGGTTGACTGCCCTAGGGACAAAGAAGATGTATGTTCTCTCCTATACGCCAGTAATTCCTGTGAAGATCATGAGATTAGAGAGGTCTTATGGGTGGCGATGCATATGAGAAAGGGACTATGGAGCAGATAGGAGCCTCTTGGGGGTCCCCAAAGTCATCAAATGGGGATGTATTTTGAGCCATGAGCTTTCCTTGGATACAAGAGTAGAAGGGCGTAGTGTCACACAGTTATTTCCACAGGAGGCAAATAGATACTAATTTGCACATGGGAAGGGAAAAAAAAGTGAGTCAATCTAGACAGCAGTAAATGAACCACATGATCACATGTGAGTTTTGGACAGGAGGAGGAAAATGCCCAAATTTGCGATTCTGGGATTCTTATGTCTTATACCAAGAGGACTGATGTGTTGAGAATTTCTCTGGCCTTTTCGGTACAATCCTCAATTTGGATAATCTCCACCTCGACCTGGATCACAGGGTATGAGAAAATGTGAAGGACCACCTGAAACAGAAACCCTGCCACAATATAAAGAAGACGCAATAGAAAACCCAGGGAAGAGTTTTTTTTTTTTTTAATTATTCCTTCATATTCAAACTTCACAAACAGTGTGAACTTGTACAATACCTCGGAAAGTGAAACTTACAAAAAAAGTGCTGGTAACATTTAAAAAAAAAACAACAAAAACCCCAAAAAACAAACATCATTCTTAGCAACATCAATTACTCTTCCACACAAAACAGAAACCTTGTAAAATTTATTTTCGTATTTTTAAGGCGTAATACTTCCGTATAAAGTATATGCAAGAGATAAAACTTCACAGTATTCCAAAATGTCACAATAATAATAATAATATAATAGTATAATGAAGCGCTACAGTTAATTTTTCTTTTTTTGAATGTTTTTTTTCCTGTTTAAATAACAAATACAAGTCACAGGTAAATATACGTGAGAAAAATACGAGGCTAATATTAAATGGCAGGTAAGGATACTGTCACTGTAAGAAAAAACTGGCAGGATGTGTGTATTTAGTCTATATTTTAAAGCACTTGATAGAAAAGGCGTATGCAAGGTTTTTCAAAACAATTTTTTGTTTGTTTGATAACTGACAACAATTTAAGAGTATAATGAGGAAAAAAAAAGGAACAAACTCCCTCTCAAAACTATTGACCTGCTCGTCCCAAACCACGTATATACTGATGGATGGATGGATGTGTGTGTTTGTGTATACATGGGTTTATAGGGTACACAGATTGATAAAAGCAGTGTTCCATGCCCACCTGCAAAGATTGGAGGGTATAGTCTCTGCAGTCATCGAGCCCCAGCTCCTGTTGGGAAATTATTCTTTCAACTTAAAGCTTGCTCTTTCCTTGACTTTCCCTCTTTCCAAACTCTTCCCCAGTTCCCAGGTCTTCAGTCTGAAAAGACAATCTGGTTAGAAAAGTTGCCCTCCGTTCAAAGTTCATTGGGAAATAGATACTGCATGAACAGTACACCCACGGACGTTGAAGAGACCACTTGGACGAATGAGGAGGTGCGTGTGCGTACAGTAGCGATTGCAAAAAAGGGACCATATTCCTTTCCATACTAAGATACAATGTGATAAGAAACATTTCTGTGCAGGGAATAGGGTTTCTTTGAATCTTATCACAACACTGTGGCGGGAAAATCAGGAAATGGGTTCACCTTTCGGCAGTCACCACAGTAAACTTCATTGAGGACGCACATGCCCAGACATCTGGTCTGCGCACATGTGTGTGTTAACGGCTAGCCATTCAGCCAACAGGTAACAGAAAGACAGCAGATAGCAAAACACGTCAATAAGGTGCTCAAAGAAAAAAGTGGCACCCACTCCTCGAATGGATGGCCACATTAAGGTGCTTCAAAAAAGTTTTTTGTTTTTTTCAGTTTTTATTTCAAACATTAAGAGAGTACTGATTTGCACATGGTAGTTCTGAGCCAGGCCAAGGGTTTTGAGATTTCTGACATCTTCCATTGAAAAGGGCTTTCACTGTAGTTTTATTCAGTTTGTTGTGGGTCACTTGAGTCTAAAGAATTTTTTTGAATGGCCAAAAACTGAAATCAAATCAACATGACTAAAAGAAATAACAGATGAAATGGTATAGAACATTACTGCATTCCCATTGGATCGAGATGGTTGCGCCCATTTTTCCTCTTTCGCTAACACTGTTCCTTTTTTTTCTTTGTTACAATCCATTCCTTGTGAACATACAGAAGTAACCAAAATCACTGCAAGTGGCTGTTTTTATTTTTTGTGATCTGTTGCAAGAGTCCAACCTTGTTTCCTCTGCTGCTGTTTGTGTAGCATCTGTAATGAGCATCTGGATTTGTTATGTGCATGTGTGTATATATGCACATATACACACCTATACATGTATAATATATACACTATATATATGTGGATATATATAGGAAGTGTGTATACATTTATACATAATATAGTGTATATTGTTTCAACTGGAGATAAACTGAACTGGGTTCAGACACTAGCACATGTTTATCTTTCCCCTGCTCCCTCTGTACATTTTAAACAGTCTGGAGCTTTTATTTATTTTTTAAAGTGCATTTTCAATGCAGAATGACTGTAATCCACTGATTCCTTGGAAAACATTTTTGATGAGAAAAATCTGACAGTTCTCAGCCCCGAGCAAGAGAAACCTGGGTTTGGTCGTGCCGGGGGCTGACGTGGCAGTGCCAGGCTTGTGCCTGAGTGATTACTGGGCATTCTGGACTCCGGGCACCTAGCAGCAGCAGCAGCAGCACCTTTGCGAGAAGGCGGAGATCAAAGAGGAAGAAGGAAGGAAAGCTCAGATGAGGAAGGGTGGGTTTGCGGTGTGTTTGCAGGTCGGAATTGTTCACTTTGTGTGGGTTTGTGCAGTTCCTGCTTGGCTTCGGCTAAGAGATGCCATCTAGTCCCTTCCCAGCCAACTGACACCAACCTCCCAACGCCCCCCGCGCCCACACACTCGAGCATCGCTCTGCTCGAGGGTCCCCACTCCCCAGGCTGACTTCTGTGTCCGTTCCCTGTGGGTATGTGAGTGCCAGCATCAAGTAGGAATAAGGCACCAGAGAAATCAAAATGTTACAAAAAGATGCAAAACCCCGTTTCAAAGAGCCTCTCCCATTGCTCCATTAAAATATTGCATGTGATACCATTCACTTGTGTGTACTTAAAGTGTGTCAAATGCAGTCTCTGGAAGGAACTCGAGGCCCTTCAGCACCAGAGATCTATAGGAATGCACCCTTTATCGAAACACACCCACTCCCCCACCCCCAGGCCCACCCCATGCCACACGCAAAAGCACCAGATCCGGAGAACAAGGCTGCTTGCCATTGCTCACCTCATTTGTGGTAAAAATGAAAGAAGTGTATGAAAGAGAATTGTCAGGAATTGCTCTAAAGTCAAATGGGTTCAGGCTGTCACATATCTGGTTAGGTAATGCTCTAAATGGCCAAAGAGCATCCTGAAGGGGCTGACGTGTCTGTGTTCATATTTAGGGGGAATGTGTTAAATGAAAATTACTTCGCAAGCGATGCCCAAGTCCCACTAACACTTCAACCTCCCCTATTTTTTTTAAGCACTGTAAAAAGGAAGAGGTTCATCTAACTATAAAAGGAAAAAATGAAGGCACATGATTTTATTCGGTCCCACAATCCTTAAGAAAAATGGTATTTTGCAAGTGTGTGTGTGTGCGCGCACGTGTGCACACACGCATGAAATGGGAGTCCAAGGGCCATTGGGGCAGTAGTCCAAGGGAAGTTGGAAAAGGAGAACGAGAGAGAATTTTGAGACAGAGAGAAGAAAGGAGAAAGGAGGAAATGGAGGCCTCTCTTCAGCTTTCTGTCATTGACAGTCTCAAGATTTGGCTGCTTTAGGGTCCAGAACGGAATTCGTTTGTCTTGGTCTAGAAAGTGCCCCCAGTTAAATATCTCCAGTTAATCATGTTACAGCTTTTGGTGTTTCCCTTTTCCCTTCCCTCCAGCCAAATGATTTAAAAAAAAAATCACAGTTTTTAAAAATTATTTTTTCAATGTTGAAAAAATACAGAAAGCTATTGAACAGCCGTAGGGCACTCTGCCTCTCCGTCTTCACAGTGAGCAGATGGGTGGACGATCCACAGAATCAAAGCTGAGGCGGACAAGATCCCTCGTGCTAGAGGGTCCCTTGTCCTACCTTCCCCATTTCTTTCAACTGGATCCTTCCTCCCCCCAGCCCGTCCGTGGAATGCGGGCTGCTGAGAAAGGCAAAGCCATTCTGGAGAGCGACGGTAACAGAAGGGCCTTAGAAGCGGAGGGTGGAGGCGTGGGCAGCCTCTCTCCTCCTCCGGCAGTGGGGCAGCCTGGCCACAGGCCGGGGAAGCCTGGTTGCCCGCTGAGAGGCTGAAGTCCCACTCACATCTGCTCCAGGAGACCTCAACCCTCAGGCTCACCACCTTTCTGCTTCTCTTTGTGTCACAGCTGGCCCCCTGTCCTGAAGAAGGCAATGATCCAAGACGGAGAGGCAGAGCCGACTGGCTGTGTCCTACAAAAAAGGGCCACGGACAGTGGGGTTTCAGAAACAAATTGAACTTTGGTTTTCTGACTTTTTGAACCGTAAAAATTAAAGCAGGGCTTCAGTGGTGTGCATCATCTGAGAGCTGTTCTATTTTTTTCTCATTTGGCAAGGCTAAGGCGGGGGGGAAGAGAAAAGGGGTTTCCCATAATTGGTCGAAGACACAGGGTGGTAAAATGCTTCCACACTTAAACTCACAGTCCAGTGTTTTTGACATTTCATAAATAGCTTTTTTTCTCTAAAAAAAGAATAAAACAAGAACAATCCCTTTACTTACTCATCTGAAACAAAATAAACAGCAGTGGGTACAAACTTCTTCTTGTAACAATTACAAAAAACAACAATATAATCCCAACTTTTAACACGCATCTTGAATCAGTTATTTTTTTTTTTTTAACCTCAAAACTGCAGCATATCCTTAAGGGCAAACTTTTCGATTAGTTTTTTTCTTTTTTTTTTTAAATAATGTCTTCACCAAAAAAACAGTCTTGTACCAATAAAATGCATTCAAAAATAGAAAATATTACACAACAAAAATATGTATCCTTCCTTTCCAAAAAAGATTCTTCACAAAAAAATGTAGAAAAAATTCCAACAATTTTTTTCCTCTCCTAAACATTAACTTTCAGTCTAGGGCACAATTAGTTATTGATTTAAATGTCTGTTTTTGCATAAAACATGGAAGATGCAAAACAATTACTGTATTAGGATTGTGTACTTACATCCACTCCCACCCCGACTCCAAAACAGAACCAAACCAGAAAAACCCAGCAAACGTTAAACAAATGATACAGCCGCTCCGCTACGCAAATTCTGTCTCCCTCTCACTGTGCGTTTGTACGGGTTGACTGGCTCTGCTGGTACCGGGAATGCTGAAGAAGGGGGTGGGCTTGCAGTCAAGAGGTTCTTTAGCATTGGCTGATGTTCTAACGAGTCATGAACGGTCTCTCCCATGTTTCGGGCCCGTCCGCTGAAATCCTCACGGAGAAAAGAAACACGTGAGGTAGTTGGTGGACAGAGACCTGAACTGCGTGCGGCTGTGGACTGTACCCATACCTCCATACAAGCCACCTTCTCAACCATAGCACATCTTCCCCCCGCACCCCCAATGGAGCCCAAGCATAGGATAAAACGGTGATAGTTCCAGAAATGCTGGGTTTATTTCCTCCATAGTTGCCTCTCCCACATTTAACCCCTTTGGCAGTCACTGGAACCAGGGTGAGATCTCAGATCTCAAAGGAATGCCCCATGTCTCCCATCCCCACTGAGCCCAGCTGTCTTCTTTCCAGCATTGTAACTTCTAGGACTTATATTTCTTGTTTGATGATATTTCTCTTTTGTGTGAGATAGATTTTATATGTGTATTCGGTAGGAATAGGTGGTTTTTTCATAGCTTTTTTTTTTTCTGTTGCTTATTTGGTTGCTGGTTTTTTCTTTGTGGTTTTTGTTCTGTTTTGGTTTTGAATTTTTGAACAGTGAAATGTGTCCAATTTTATTTCCAGTGCATTAAACAAATTTTAAATTAAAAAAAAAAGAAATAAAACTTTTCCCCCCATCCTTCTAAAGGAAATGACTGATAAAAGTACAATATAATAAAATCAGGCATCGCCAAAAATAGCATGATGTGCAACCTCAATTACATCAAAGAAAAACAGACAAACAAAAATTATAGAACATAAGCATGAAGGAGCCAAGACTATATAATCCCAACTATGGTATGACTGGCAAGCACTGGTTAAAAATAGGTAAGGCTACTCTTAGATTTCTAACTCAACATAGTTAACCACTGCTCTTCTGTCTTTCCTTCAACTCTTCATCTTTAACTCACTAGTTCTTTATATCTTTAAAATGAGCAAATTTGTTTTTATATTTTTGGTCTACAGTAGAATTACATATTAATAATATAATAAAAAGATATTTCATTAACAGGTTGGTACTGCATCCATGTGGGGAAAATAGAAAAAAAGTACTCAAATAGACATAGCAAATGGACTCTATTCTTATAAAAATAACCGCAAATATAATAGAAATTATAATCAGGGCAACAGATTCAACAGAAAAACAGGCGTAGAAAGCTATATTTTGGATAATACAAACTCTTGACAAGCTATGCCCTAGAATTGCAGCCTCTAAACCTTTTCTGTGATTTCCACCTTCCCATAAGATCACTCAGAATTCAAATGGAAATGAAAACAAAATGAAAATAAAGTGACAGGTGGTTGAGCCAGCCAAAGCTTCCGAGTTATCTTAGTTGACTGGGTCAAGACCAGGTGGACAGCATTTGAGAAACTGGTAGGCTACAGGGGAGCCACTGATGGTACCTGTTTCTGATTTTGGAAGAGTTCCCAGACCACTGATAAAGAGAAAAACCAAGGAACCAAATAATTCTTCTGGTAACATAAATACAAAGATGAAATACAATTCTGAGAGAGGACAAGGGGGTGAGGTGGGAAAGAGGAGAGAGAGGGGAAACAGGCAAACTGTGGACACCACCTTCCTTGTTTTTCTTCAACACGTGGGTTTCCTTCTCTTTCTAAGCATTCGTTGGGATTAATTACAGGCTCCAATGTCCTCTGGACAAATATGTGTCAGCTCAGCTCTCCATAGGAAATCTCTGCTTTTCACCCGTCCTAAGGGCTGGTGGCTCTGGAGGAGCCTCGCCGTCCCCCCCCCTCCCCCCACTGCCTCATGCCCTTGATGACGCAGAGGACGGGTGCAAAGTTGTAATGACAGACGCCCTTTACACTAACCATGCCTACCTGATGGCGAATTCACACTGAAGGTTCAGTGTGGGGAAAAAATAGGAAGGAAAAGAATTGGTTCGAGTTGAGCTTGGTAATCAGCAGGTATGAAGTTCCCTTCCAGGGAAAAGAAGAAGAAGGAGAAGAACAAGAGTAAGGAGAAGAAAAAGAAGAGGCATCAGTTAGAAAATACTGCTTTTGGTTTCTTTTAACATTGAACCATCCTTGGTTTTTCTCTATTCAGTTGCTCCAGTTTAAAGTAGAGTTTAGAATCTAGTGCAAATATCATCAAATCACATCATCCCAGGAGCAATATCCTGTCCCTTCATCCTAAGTGAACACTATCCCTTCAGACCTCCTCAGAAGACTGGGGGTAATGGTCCAGAAAAGCCTAACTGAACAAATTATTCACCGAGTACTTGCTACAAGAAAGGCACTATCACAACAGGGCAGCCTCAGCACTGTCCTTGCCATGGGCTCCGCCAACCACAGCGAAACCCAGAGCGCGGCTGTTTCAATACTTGAATTCACTTGCCAGTTGTCTGACTCGCCCCCGGCCGTTGCTGTGGGTCTGGCCACAAAGAGCAGCGATCCGCTCTGTTGTTTACACTGCCCCACATTTCACCAACGATCCTTGTTTAGTTCTATGTGATTTAGCTCACTCTCTTCCCTGGAAGTTTCTTTCTCTCCATCAGTCTTCAGGTCATGACTCTATTAAAGACTAGTTTACAGTGTCAAGGTACTATTGTTTATTTTTCACCTATCTCTTTAAACCTCTGGCCAAACCCTAAGTCATGAAGACAGTTCGGTAGCTCCTCTAATAACGAGTGTCCTGTAAATATCACCGTGAATACAGTGAAAACCAAAGTGTCATCCCTTGACCACCAAAGCATACCCCTTGAGCCTGTCATATTATTTTTATCTGGGAGAGAGGAGATTAGGCTCCGGTGATTAAAATCTTTGGTGACAAAACTGGAATGGGTATGCAAGTTTCACAAAAGAAGTTGTTTCCCCAAAGCCTCAAGAGAAGTATCCTAGGACAGTTAATGTGAATGTATCTTAAAAGGTCAATTATTTCTTTCTATACCTTTGGTTTGGTGCAGTCAATACCGTCTTAGTGCTTACGCAATACACATCTCTAAGTACCTGTTAATAGCTCTGAATTTAGAGTTTCCTATTTAAAACTGAGATAATGCTTTGAGTGCTTAAGGGATTGCTTACGTTAGTTCTGAAAGCCCTAAGTGGTGTTTTTTTCTGACTCACAAGGCTGACAGTTCCCTTACAAATTTTTTACCTTGTAATAGTAGACTTGGATGGATGCTAAGGAGGAGAGAGAGAGAGAGAAGGAGAGAGAGAGAAGTATCAATATTGTAATCTTAGGAAAGAGACCTCAACTGACAGTTTTCCAAATTGATGTCCCCACATGTGATAGTGTTCAGAGAAATTCAACATTACCCATGTATATGTGTTGTGACCCTTTCTCACAGAACCAGAATCTTCCAAGCTGTCGCCTTGGATTCTGGGAGAGCTCTTCAGCATCTCCACTCTGGTGTTATTGTGCCCTACACAATTGATTGTTTTTCCTGTGGTGCAAGATTCTTTTATTAATAGTCACTGAAGAGCTGTCACACGCTAATTACTTCTCAGGTTTGAAAAGGCAATAAAAAGAAATCCAATAAAAAATTGAAAAAGTTCAGCAACTTCCAAACTAAACTTTTAGGCACTGTTAAGGTCTTCTGCTTAATAAAGGATAGTCTACGATGGAGCAGCTAGTAAGTAGGTTCTGATCAATTCTCCAACCCTTCCTTCAGTTTCAAAGTTGGCCTACCTTGTTTCAAAATAAACCCTTCACCTCACTGGTTTTCAGTGTTTATTGCACTGTTCCCTTACTGCCATCTTAAAGGATTTAACCCCGTGCACGGCCTTCCTCTTTGGTTAGGCTCATCTAGGTCTCACCCAGGGATGGAAAAGCATGCGCAGGCTGAAAGGATGTCTCCAATACAGACAAGGCTGTCTTTTTGTTTTTTGTTTTGTTTTGTTTTGAAAGCAGGACACGCCACCGCCCTCTGCCACACTGGAATGTGGGTCAGCAAGGGGTTTTGTGGTGGAGGCCAAGGTGAAGGCTTCAACCTCACCTCGGCTGGCTCCCTCACCCATTGCAACTCTTACCAGAAGCATAGTTGGAGACAACACTGGGCAAACTTTTCCTTAAACATCTCCAATTTACTGTACCAGCCCAGCTTTTTGACCATAAGACAACAGATCCTATCAGCATGGCAGTTTCTGGGCCTGATCAAGAGTTAGCAGATTCCACAGATTCTCACCAACCCTGCTAAGACCAAGCACGGCGGAAAGAATTCTCCGTTTTTGTGATGCTTCCTGTTTCATAACTGCCTCTTTCTCCCCCATACCTCACACACTCTCTCCCAGCACAAGTAAATACATTTCAGTAGTGCAATGCAGTGCAGTCATATTTAGTGCAAAAAAAAAAAACCAAAACAAAACCCAAAACAAAAAAACAAAACAACCCCCCCCCAAAAAAAAGCCCTAATATAGACCCAAGGTCAACCCTAAACAGTTCTTGCTAAAGGTTACCAGTGCCACACAAGTGGGAAATTCAGTCTTGACCTCACTCTTCAGTGAGTCATTTCTTGTTGCCCCTGTTTGTTTCAGCTCAAAGGAGAGGAACAACTAGCATGCGCCTCTGTATTCTTCTGTAAAATGTTAAAATCAATAGGCAGAAAATAAAGGGAAGTAGATGAGTTGAAACCAGGGCTAGTATTTAGAAGAGGAAAACAGCTATTTAATGCAAAGGTCAGTAGTGGTTTTTACTGAATGGTTTTCATCATGTCAAACGGCTCTGATGCTAAAGAGAATGGGTACAGAAAAAGATAAAACTTTCCTGTTTCCCAAAACATGGTTCTAAATTTAACAGTGCTGGGCTCTTATTTTAGAATAGTGCAATCAACTCTTCCTGGAGGGCTTCTGGCAGCAGCCACCTGACCTAACAGAAATAGGGACACTAGGAGCAGTCCCTTCTTCACATTGACCACCTTCTCCCTCCCCTCGTTCTTCCCCCGTTCATTTTGTTTTTCTGACAACACATAAATACAGATCTACACACACATATGCAGAAATTGCAGAAATTCTCAAGGCCCCTCTCAGGATGACAGATTGAAAATTGGTACTAATAGCTCAACGACACACTCACACAAACAGTACAACTATTAAATATAAAAGTGAATTATAATTACACCCAAATTAAGAATCTGCTTTGTACCTCTTCTTGTATTATTCTGTAAGAAAAAACATTCATAGTAGGATATCTTATGGAGCTTACTTCTCACTTAAGATTAGTCTGGAATTGGTTTGGGATACGGCAGAACTGAGTGATTCTGGAGAAATGATTTGTATTTGATACTCGTGAGAGTTGATGCTTTTGGCTTGTCTGGGTCTCCATTCTCCAAATGGAAACCTGTGTGTCTGCTCAAACGACACACGCGTGCTGGAAGTCTCAGGAGAATCAATCCATAGTTGAGAACAGATTGTAGAAACAAAGGCGTTTGGCATAGTGGGGTCAGCACAGTCAGATTGCTTAAAAACATAAAAGTTCATCATAGGTTTTTCTCTAGCCTATCAGCTTCTTGCCTTTGTGTGCCATGATGAGGATTACTAAGAAATTCTGCTTTCATTTTTCCTGAAAACCACAATCCTTTCAACAAATAGGGCAAAAAGCCAATTTTCATTCAATATACGGAAGTTACCTTTGATTTCTACCTCAGTAGGGCTCCTCAGGAAAACTGAGGTTCAACTCAATGGGATTAAGGAAGGAGCTGAACTGCTGACGATGCTTTTGAGAATTTTCTCCTACGAATCTATTGTAGAGAGGGTTCCAAGTCAAAGTTTGTCCCAAGGACAGCAGGAGCAGAGAAACTGGCCTTATTTTTCAACGAACCCCTTGGCAGTGAACATACACAAAGCACTTGAGACCATGTCTGAGTCTTGTATCAAATTTGAGCCCACACTTCGGTTCCCGGCATCTCTCCGCACGCGCCCTGGAGGAAGCTCAGGCAGAGGTGCCGTCAGGGGTTTGTACCATTTCTCTCAATGTGGGTTTGACAGTAATAAGAAAAGTCTTCAATCATAAGGAAGTGAGGTTTTCTGACCAACTTTTAAGACTCTAATAGTAAGGATGGGCAAGAATGGTAAGGGTGAGTGGTGTTAGCTTTCCCTGGTAACCCTGAGAACTGGCCTTATGAATCCAGAACTGTATCAGATTTAGCCCCATCACATTGCCCTGTCTCCCCTCTTTGCTTTTCCTCTGTTCACTTAATTGAAATTGCAATTATTTTAAAGATTGAGCTAAAAATGCAAATTATAGCACAAAAGACAGGTTATAAAAAGGTTGTCAGGCTATCTGTAAATTGAGTTAAAAACAGTATTCTTTCAAATGAAGCACTACAATTTCCCTTTTTTTTTTTTTCAAAAAAAGTTTCTAATTTGGTTTTTCCTTATCTTGTGGTGGTGGTGGGGTACAGATGGGTGGAGGGCTGGCGATGCGGCACCGGTCTCCCTTGTGACTCTCCCCTCCAGTGCCAGGTGGGGGAGATGAGGAACAATGGAGAAGCGGATGTTTCTCTAGTGAAGACCTCATGGACACATATTTTTGAAATGAGTAGAAGAGAAATCTGAATAATTATAGAAATCTATGGACTGATTGTGCATTTAAGCAGCACCCTTTCTTTGTCTTTTCTGGGTATTCTGCATTAGATATTAGTAAGAAACATCCAAAGCAGATTTTCATTCAGTTATTCCCAGCCTTACTCCAAAAACTGGAGGAGGCAATAAAGATTTGTAGTGTAAAATACAAGACCTTCATCTGCAATCAATTCCCATTCTTTGGCCTCAGACCTGTTAGTTTGGGTAAATGGGGTTTATCTCAAGAAATAGTTTTTATTTTAACGATTCTACCCTCAAAGTGCAGAGAGAATCCCTCTCCTCAAAGCTCTCTCATGCTAACTGTAAAGGAAGATAAGGTTTTCAAGGAGAAAAGACTCTTTAATGGCAGGAAGGAAGGCTCTCATTCTAAAAGGAAAAGCGTATGGTAAGGGTGGGCATTATTTGACTGATACCTATGGCCAGGGACAGTATCAAATTAAAGAATCAAAATCTTTCACTATCTCGAGAAGAAAGAGATAAAGGGAAACAAATAAACTGACAACAAACTTTACTAAAATACACATTCCTCCAGTTTCAGGTTTCTAAAAATAATAATTATGCCTAAGTCAAGGTTTACAGAGAGCAAACAACTGTTTTAATGTGTCAAAGTATTATCCCTTTGCTTTACTATATCAGTTTCACTTTCTTTGAAGGAATTGTATCTGTGCACACTTGTCCTAAAGTCCAGTGCAGAAAATAAACTGGTTCGCTACCAGCTTCAATCTCAGAACATTTCCTAAGCTATATTTGCGAATCCTAAAACTACATATCTGTAAAATGAGATGCAGGCTTTCTGAAATGCATGGTGGTGGTGGGGCGGGGAAGCAAGTTTTTTATGGGGGAAAAGAAGAATGAAATCTCTTCCTATCCTCCCTATTATGTACTATAATGTTTCTGACCATCGTGTTGCTGCATTAGTGACTGGTAGGGCTCTTGCTGCTCCTGACAGATGTCAGTTTCGAAAAGCAGGGGGCTCCTAAGCAATAAGAGAGTCACATCCTGGAGTCTCTAGAATGCTAGCAGGATTTGCACATTAACCTAGACTAATGCAGAGGTTGTGGGGAGAAATCCTGGTCTCAGGGTTAGAGCTCTTCTCGGGGAACCAGAAGGAACAATGTCAAAGAGGCATCCTGGAGAAATCCTTGCGATTAACTGGACCAAACGGGACGTGGCAGAACTGAATCCTCTCCTACGCCACATTACACCTTAAACATTAGTCATTAGGATTTAAAAGAGAGTCTTCTACTGTTTCAGAAGCCAAAGCCTGGGGAGAAGAGTACTTTAGATGAAGAGTCCTTCTACAGAAGAGATAGAGGGAGAACGGACAAAGGAGGAGAGGAAGATGGGATTGACGGGGAAAACGTGCCAAGTGAAGATCGCCACCGTAGGCAACATAAATACTGGCTTGAAGAAACGCTGGGGTCCTACTAGATGTGTAACTCAGGAAGGTTCTGAACTCTCTCTTTATTTCATTGCTTTCTGTGGTGTGAGTTGATGTTATAAATTGGTTTAATTAAGGCAGGAGAGATGGGTCAAGCCTCTCGTCACGTTAGGAATACATTTCTGATACTACATGTTGATTCTGTTTGTCAGTGGGTAAAGCAAGAAATAAAACAGCGCATGTCTGTGCACTCAGAACCAGGTAGTACTCTAAATGCCGCAGAATTTGTCTTCCTGAGAGCCAAGAGGCACTGTAGGAGCATGGCAAGAGTCATGGACTGGAAGTGAGGAAAGCGGGTATTACATTATGAACATTCTGTAACGGACAGATCCAGAACAGTATCAGTCTTTTGGGCAACATTTTGCCAACCAGACAATTATGACTCACTGAAAGGAGATCTAGCATGATGACTAAATTATATGCTGAGTGTTTAGGTACTGGGGAGTACATTACATGGCCCTTCAAGTATCCAGTCAGATATATATATATATATATATATACATATATATATGTATATATATGTATATATATATATATCTAAAAAAAACTGTTTGTAAAATAGACACTTTAGACACTTTACGGATCTTTTCATCCCTCAGTAAATTACTGCTTGAAGTTCCAAATCAATCAACAATTATTTGTTTTTCAAAAAGATAACAAATGAAAAAATTCTTCCTAATTGTTTCCTCCTACTTCAGTGGAAGTGGCTTTACTTGTTTTGAAAGAGTTTACTAAGGCTTGAGCAGTTATCAAAATTATCTTACAATGTTACCTCTTTCTTCAGATTTCTGTAAATCTAGTATGGGGTAAATATGTCATCTGGCTAAATATTAGCAGGACTTGAAACAGCCAACATTGATGATTTTTTTTTCCTCTCAGAAATGGTCTACTCATATCAGAAATTTGAACGCTGTGATATTTAAAGAAAAAAAACCCAGAAAGTATATTTTTTTTCTTTACCTTTGGCCAAATGTGAAGGTGAAAGGAATTAATGACCTCACTAGTACAGCTGACATTTAAAACTGTGACTCAGGTCCTCCCACTCTCAAAAGAATATTGATAACTTTTAAAATTTGAAGGTACAGTGAAGACATTCTTCTTCTTCACTCTGCCTACGAGTCTCAAGTTGATGAGCTGACTCCTGTCAATGCTCTTTAACTGCATAAAACTTAGAGAAGGACATTCGGGAAGGGGGTGGGGGGAAAGGAGGGAAATGAGCACTCAGGGGTCATAATTACTCGAGTTCCTCAGGTGATGAGGAGAAGAAAAGGTAATTTAAAGTAGTCCTAAAGAGAAACAAGAAATAAAAGAACGTGGTTAGGAAAAGGAAAGAGGAAAATAATGAAACTGATACAGTTTGGGTATTATGTGATCACCGGAAAAGGAGCAGCCTCACTGACTCCCAAATCACAATTATGTCCGTCCTGTAGAAATATATTTAGTTGAAAACCATGGAGAAACAGATTCATAATTTTGCTACTAGACTCAATGTTGCCCTTTTGAAGTAGGCTGAAGTAGGTCTGCCAGGCTTCACAAGTGGGGGGCACTGCTGGGAGCTTGAATAAGGGGAGGTTGGGAAAGACTTGTTTCAGGGCTGCGGTTGGGGGAGCACAGCAGAATGGGATGGGATTTGGAAATAAAAATCTATTAGGAGAGACGAAAGGAAGGAATTGGTGTTATAGTCATACTGAGAGGCTTTACTATTGGTCCAGTATGGGAAGGGCTTTCATACTGAGTATCAAAAACTGCTGTCATTTTGTCCTGAATGGAGAACTGAGAGAATGAATCCGGCTCTAGGTCTCCAGGATGGATGTAAAGTTTACCCAACAGTGGAGTTTTCCAGGCACTGGGTTGAGTAGCTAAGAGAAGCCGAAGAAGCTCTTTATCTGAAAATACTACTTAGAAAATATTTCTTGCTAGGAAGACAGGATGCCTCATTCCTGAAGTTTCCATGATGACCTGGCTGGAGAAGAAAGGCACCAAATCCCCACTTTCACAGACGAATGGCGATACGGAGGGCCAGACACCCAAGAGCCACCATTTTATGGATTCTGTGGGCTAAAAAATGAGCTATTTCTCGGTTCTATTTCTATCGGCCTCTGTCATGAAAACGTTCCTCAAATTCTGGTTTTATTTAAGAAAGAAAATCTCCTAGGAAAATGAATGTTATATTGTCAAGCTGCCTCCAGGGGAGCATTGAAGACTAGGTAAAATAATCGTAAAGCACACTGAAAACAAACAGTAGTCCGTAAAGAAGCAGTATGGAAATCAAGGTTTGGAAATCCAGTTGGGACGCTAGGCATTTCATTCCCTTATGAGCAGCCCTTTGAACGGCAGCCTGTAACTGTTGGTCAGATCATACGGAGGTTAAGCAGCCCCTTGGTCATATTTTCTAAAGCAAATATAGACAGTGACAGTCCTCAAAGGGAAAATCACAGATACATTCATATGCACTTCTTTTGTTCTTCAGATATTGAGAGGGTCAGCTAAACAAGACCACTTCGAATATGAACCTCTTTGTATCGGCCACACTGAAAAAAACAAAGTTTTCTTAAAAAAATGTTTTCACTTTCCTACATTTGCTAAGTCTGAGCTTAAAAAAATTCTAAAATCCTGTAAAGACAATACTGAAGCTGATAATATAAAAAGCAAACTAGAGCAGTCGTGATTATTATTAAATGCACCAGATTAACTGCAGCAGGTTGGTGATGGGTGATAAATGCGAAGAAATAATATGTCAATCAACTCATGATCATAGGCGGATTCAAAAGTTAAAATGAATATAATGTAATATATATTTCAATATAGAGTTGTTATATATAATGTGTATGTTCTAGCTTTCAGAAATACTGCAACGTAGTGTACTGTACTTAAGTAAGCATACCTAAATGTAACTCACGTTCTTTCACAGAGTCACTAGTACTGTGAATTAAAAACAACAAAAAAAACCTCATTTTTTTTTTCCAGTAAAAAGAAATACCTATGGTTACAGTCACAGACTTCTTTTGGATATAGAAAGACAATATACATTTTAAAAAATAATAACAATGAAAAGATTCTAACTGTAAGTAGCCTTACTTAATGGGGTAGGGGAAAAGTCACCAAAGTAGAAGAGGAAAGAAAACGTCCTCTGAATTCTGTAAATTAGCAGAAATCATCTACATGTCACAAAAAAAATAATAAGCCACCTACTAAAAGAAGGGCATGGGAGGGAGCAAACTGAATCCGACTGTTTCCAGGCCGTTCTCTAAGGTCAGCTACGAGAGCCAGGTCCATTTGTTCAGAATAGTGTGCAAGAATGGCGTTCTACTTTAATGTGTGAGATGGGCCAGAGCCATCAACTCTTAGAGATTACCAAAAATGATTCCCCCGAGAGTCTACTGGTTTGCTAGACATGGTAAACAACCCACTCCTGGAAAGACTTGGGCAAAGGCCACGTTGGTTTCCGGAGACACAGTTTGGAATTAGGATGACGTCCTGCAGATACAGGCAGGGTCAGGAAGCTTCCGTTTGGGAGTGAGACTTAACAGCCGAGCAGTGTTTGTGGGCACACGCTGGGCTGCACAGAGGAGAGCAATGGAGGCCTTTCAGCCATGGACGGCTCAGATCACAGTTTGTGCGGGTCTTGCCTCCCTGGCCTCGGTGTTCCTCCCTCCCAGAAGACCCGGAGAGGTGCCCCAGACTGCTGCTCTCTGTGTCTGCTCGCCACTTGAGTACTTCTGTTCTACCTTCTTCTGGAGGAAAACAGCCTGTCACCGTAGGATTGCTGTGGATCCAACAAGCTGCCTTTGTTTCTCCCAACTCTGAAACACTCTGAAAAGCAACAGAGTGGGCAGGTGACTGCTTCCCGGGAAGGGAGCCACAAGTCTGGAGCACAACGGTAGGCAGAGGCAACTGCATCTACGCACCAGGACCTGGGCCTGTGTGTGCTTCCTCTGACAGGCACACACACTCCCAGACTACACGTACACACGCAAACCACACGTCCACGCACGCCAGTCAATCCAGTGCAAGTGCGGAGTTCATTAAGAGCGCCCTCCTCCACATGGCATAGTCAAGTTTCTCATGAAACAGGTACATAGAAATTACTGCTGGTTGAGCTCCTTCAGAATGCCCCAGAACCTCATCACAGAGAACGGACGGCACCGGTGCACCCAAAGAAGGCAGAGCAGAAGCAGAGAGGAGATCTGTGAGAGCCCGGACTAGCTCCAAGTTCCAGAATCTATCTTGTCCCTGGGCAATACGAGCGTGGAACAGCTCTGTACTGAGAGCACCTCACCCTGCGTGTGTACGTGCAGAACGTGTGCTCATTTACGGACATTCTGCACAGCAGCTGTGACATAGTAGCTGGGTTAGGTCCTTTTCATTGCTGGAATCTACATATAAATTACAATGATTTTGCTGGGCAATAACAAACTTCTGTTGTAACAGGAGTAGAAACAGATGTCTCTGATGGGGTTAATTTTTTTTTTTTTTCTATTCTAGGTGTATCAGAATCTCATGGAGGCATCTGAACCAAGGAAAGCCCTGAATTTGAAAGAGGGCTAGTAGCAACTTTTTCTACCCTAATTAAGTATCTCAAAAGCCAGGACTCCTGCAAACGTGGCTAGATTTCCTCTATGATCTGCAGATTATGCTCCTTCCTTGAAGATTTGAAAGTCGTGAGTTTGCACTTAAACAAAGAACCACCAGATAAAGCAGATGCTTATGAAAAGTGAGGAAAACCGAGTTTAGAAATATATACCGTACAGGGAAAGAAAGCTTTTGTAGAGACTGTTCTCCCTATGAAGGAAATGAAGAAAACTGACATCCCAGGCACCTGTGACCATGTCTTATGGGATTTGCTCTTTGACTAAGATGATGCCTATTTTACACCCAGCCCAGACCTCTGTCACTGAAATAGGATATGAAAAAAGAGCAACCACTTCCCAAGAACCATCAGTTCCGGACAAGTGTGATGCGTCCCTGCAAAGCCACTGTTTCCATCATCTTCAATCATGAAGAGCGCTCATTCTGATGACGATGCAACCATTAAAAACAAGAAATGTCTATGTCTTCACACACTTCCGACCCCTCTGTCCTCTGTTCTCTTCCCTGGGCTTTCTGATTTAAGGCAATAATTCTACACTGTAAGTGGTGTCTGGTGAAAATCCCTCAACTGAGGTCACTTCAGATCAGATTTTAGTCCGAAGGGTTTCAGTTTATGGAGCACTAGGCTGGGCCTGAGGAACCACCAGAATCCAGGGGTTGCAGTCACTTGCTTCAACCCGGGGCATTTGTACCGCTTTTTCAGTGAAATACACAGTTCTGAAAAAGAACCCGTGTGGTACAACCCTCATCCTCTACGTCTTCATCCTGAAAAGAACTGGAAATAAACCCTGGTGTTCCAAACCATTGTCTGGGATCTGTCAATGTACACCGCTGACCACTGTGGATTCGGGGTTCAAGGGGAAAAAATGTATTCGGAGACTTAGACAAATCTTTGGGGAATTTTGGTTAGGTTAATCAGCTTAATCCCTAGCGCTAGAAACGATGCTTTGGGTTAGCAATTTCCACGTTTTGTGTTTATATGAACACTGAGTCACCACAACTTTTCCTCTTGTGGAGGTTTAAACGGTCTTAGAAATGGCAACTCCACACGGAGAGCCCTTGGGGATACGAGAATATTCTCACTCAAGAGCAAGGGCTCTTCTGTGTCCCTTTTCTTCTCACCATATGCTGCCGGAGCACCAGGGTAGAGATAGCTTTTGAAAGTTTGCCCCATGCAATCTATTTCCTGGGCACCTAAGAGAACAGTCCTTTTCTTCATGTCAACAAGAAGAGAAAGGGGCTGCCGCCAACCCAATGGGGAAGTTATGTGGAGCCCCAGAAAGCCCCGGGGGGCGGGGTCGGCGCAAGCACTCTCTTCAAGCACTGCAGATGGAGAGGCGTTGGGTTGCCTTGCTTTTTCTATGGAATTAGGGACTCTATTGAAATTCTAGTGCACCCTTCCTTTTGTTTGTTACCGGGTCACATGGTTCTGTCTTTAGTGTCCTATTTTTATTTTATTTTTTTTAAATTTCTTTTTCTGGGGGATAAAATTGGCCATTTAAAGAAAGTTCTTTTCTAGTGAGTAAAGAGGTTTCTCAGAGCCAGAAATCACTCAAAAGAAAGTCTGTCGACCCTACTACCCATGGAAAGCCCAGAGATTTCTCTAAATACTTCTTGCCAAACTTCCTAGTGTTGTGATTGGATGTTTTTTGGTTTCGCATTATTGGGTGCTGAATACACTTTGCAGTCCTTTTGTTCTCTTCCCCAGGGCTTCCATTACCCTGGACTTCAACTCATTACTAAATTAAAGAATTCTTTCAGGAGATTTCTTTTAAGAGTCAGGTCACAACAGAAAGGGCACCCTCCCTTCTCCCAAATCCCAAGGGCATCTCAGGTTGTGTCTGCTCTTACATTGTACCTTCATTTTGTTTCTTTCTGCATAGCAGAGGCAGATCTGATTTGGTTATCTGATAACTTTGCTGCAGAATCACGTACCCTCTGCTCCCAGCCTCAGCTAATTAAATAACATCTTCCATAACAGCAGAGGAGGGCTCCTGAATGGGCATGTTGGGTGTGAATCCCAGCCAGATCTAGCTCACTGCCCCCTTTCCTAGGGGCAACAGGTGTTGGGAGCATTATGGAGGAAGCACATGGAGGAAGCGACATGAACCTTTATTATGTTCTGTCAGGGACCTGAGGGATTTTATAAGGGGCACGATTCATTTGATGGAACTGCTGAGGGAAAACAGATTTGGGGTACGTATGGGCTGGCCACACACTGTTGGCGTGCTTATATGATGGAGGTACACGTAGGTCAAGGCATTAGGACTTACTTGCAACACACACGCCCAGAGGAAATCTTGTTCTTCTCCTATCAGAATGCACAAATTCTAACTATTCATGGGTTAAAGGGTTTTCTTGGTCCTTAAAGAATATTGGGATGATACAAAATAAAACCCATGACTTTTCAACAAAGCAAATCCAAGTCTTTTCTTCTAAGGCTGGGAGCTACCGTGACCTCCAAAATGCCTATGAAGAAGGAACGGACTAAAGCTGGAACACGAGAAGGAAGTTATCCACCACACTTACTCATGGCACAAACAGTTTCAGAGAGTTAGGAGTTTGGGCAGGAAAAAGTCTATAAACTATTGTCAGGAGCTGAAGTTTACAACTCAATTAAAATATATAGTAAAAACCGTTTTGCTATCAAGACTTTCATTTCAAATTATCTTTGCCTGGCTTGTTTCTTAATCTTTTCCCATGTGTAGATTTGTATCAGATCCATCTGTTCCAATTCCTTTCTTTTTGAGGGCCATATTTTACCACTTGGGTTCTGTTTTTTTGTTTTTTTAGTATAAATATTTGCATTTATTATAGTAATAGGGGGAAAGTTACCTTCCATGCTGAGATGCTACCAATGTTTTCAGAGCTGGGAAATTTCATTTTTCTTACACTGTATCTAAATGTCTGGACATAAATATTCCCCTTTGACTTTTTTCCTTTCCCTTGTTCAGCTAATCCACTTTTAAATCATAAATTACTAAAAAAAAGTTCTTTTCCAAACTAGTTCTTGTTCCCTGTATTCATCCTAAGAGGTCTTAAATCTGGAACATTTGCTTCCATTTTATCTATTTTTTCCTCTGACTACTGAAAAAAAAATTTTTTTTAGCACTCATAGCATCCTAGCATGAAGTTCTAAATGTAAGAAGATTGTTGGATTTGAAACTAAAAAATAAAAGGATTCATGTTCATCCTCTATTCCTGAAGCAAAATATGTTTCCCCATTTCCTAAGATGTTGGTAATTATTTAATTTAAAAGTAAGGATTGGCAATCTAAAAGCATCTCTATCCTTTAGAAATCGGTCCAGTCTGGTTTAGATCCATGGGGAAAGTTGCCCTTTAAGGAGGTCAGAACATATTGTAATAACCCCACAGCAAGTTCACTGCTCCCCAGATTAGACCTTCCACTGCAGTCTAGCTTCTCCCTCTCTCCAGAGTACAAGTCTGTCAACTATTTTAGACTATGAGTGTTTGAGAGGAATAGACATACGGTAGGAAAAAGTCTACTGCTATGCAAACCTGGAGAGTCCATGTGGTTATAATGACTGCATCACCTCACCACGAATTCTCTGGGAGTTCTCCAACATTTTTTAAAAAGAGATACTTCATTTGAAGGGAAAGGATGAATATTAGTGCTTCAAACCCAACTGGAATTTTTTCCCTCTGTATGTTCTATAACAAAATATGGATTTCGTTTTAACCCAACTGCTTCACTTTTCACATGGCAAATCAACATTAAGGCAAACGGGTTTCCCTCTGATTTGAGAAGCAGATAGCTAAATGGGGCCCAAAATGGCACCCAAGATCAATTTTTTTAGAGGTACTATAAATTCTGCTTACTTTGCGAAGGTTGGAATAAGGACACTATCTTAAATCAGCTACTGTCAAATAATTGAAAATATTTTTAAGTGTCTTTTAGCTCATTTGTATAGTATGCTGAGAGAGTTTATGTCATTTATCCCTCTAGATTGAACAACTTTTTTCCTTAATGTTAATTTTTTCTTTTTTATATATTGGGTTGAATGACTTGTTTTTCAAGATATCAAAACAATCCCAGGACGTGGTTAATTAAGTAACGCCCCCTCTGTTGGTAGTAAGTGGAAATATTAAAGTCTTCCACACTGCTATTTTAAAAAGCAAAATCAGCAAGAGAAAAATGGACTTTTTCTTAGTTTTGAAGCTGTTTCCCACTAACTTCTAAAACAGGTCAATTTTGGACACACCGTTCTTGATATGACTCCTTTTAGAAATCACGATGAGTGACACCCAATAATCAGTTAACCATCCAAGTCTACATTAAACTTCTAGTAAAATATTTACCGAATTGAGGACCGGAGGACCAAATAAAACCCACATGTACTCCAGTTGCACTAACCCTACTAAACATCACCAAGAACGTATGGAAAAGATCCAAGTTAACCAATATCTAAAATATATGAGTAAAACCAATTTAGTCATTATAGAGTTTCTTCCCTTGGAAGATGTCTCCTCATTTGATGCACAGTTTTTGCAAATAAGTTGCTGACAGGAAAATTAAAATGCAAAGTAATTTTGAAACTAAAATTCTGTCTTTGCTTCTTTTTTAAAATTACAGTTTGGTGTTTCTGCTTTGTTTAAAGATTTACTCTTCCCCTTTAAGAGTGTTAAAATATGCCCAGCAATAAAATCACCTTTGGAGTTTTTGTTAAGTGTAAGAATTCTCATAATTGAGTCGGAATCCCTTCAGGACACTGTCTATAATGGAAAAATCCCTATTACAATACTTTGATCAGGACCGAGGAGAGAAATCCCAACTAGGAAGAGAGAGTGGCATCCAGGATGATGCAATGAACTGGTGGCCTTTTGAATGATGGATGTTGGTATCTGAGAAATTTTTGTTAATTTCCTTAAAATCTTTCCAAAAAGCAAGGGTTACTACATCCTCTGAAGGAGGATCATCTCATTAGCCCTCTCAACCACGGTGGAAATAGTCAGAAGGTGATATCTGAAAGGAGGAGAGTAATTTTGGCATCAAGCATCCTGATCTGTACCAGGCTTCTGCTCTCTGCAGCTGTGAAGGGTGAGGAGGCATGAACTCCTCCTCCTGGCTGACCACAGAAGGAAAACCCATTTGTCACGACCTCTAGACTACTAGTGTTTCATTCAAGAAAAGAAGTCAAGTCAAGAGACATTCTAGAATCATAAGACCTCAGTGAACTTTTAGAGAAGCAGGAAATCTGTTTCTGAAAGATAAAGTCCTCCCATGAAAAAGAACAGAATTCTAGATGGATCAGTTGGAAGAAAAAAAAAAGTCAGTGGAGCAACTTAAGCTTGCTAAAAGTCAAAGAACTACATATCAAAATACAAAGCAGCAGTTCAAATTACAGCAGGGATGGGCTGGCCACAGAGGCCCTCATCAACCCAGGCAATACTTAAAATAATAAAAATTAAGAAAAAATAAAAAAAATATGAAGAAAATATCCTTCCTCTCTTTCAAATATAACTTTAATTGCCTTTTATTCTTTCTATCTGGAAGCAGTATCGCTAACCTTAACAGTCTTGACTTACCAAAAAATATATATATGTGTGTGAAATAAAATAAGAGAAGGGATTGGTGGCAGTGTATGCAAAATCAAAACGAAAGAAAATTACTTTTAACAATCTCACTTTTTTTTGTTTTTTTTTTACACAAATACTGTTGTAAATATATTAAAAAAATCAGCATTCTATCTGGTAAACGTCACTTTTGCCCCTCTATAAAATTTTGAATTAAAAAAGCCTCAAGAACTTTTTATTATACCCCCCACCCTCCATTTCTCTTTCTTTTTCTCTTCCACAAGAATATATCCTGACACTTTTTTTTTGTTTTTGTTTTTTGCAAAGATTGTGGGAAATAATCCTTCTCTTGTACCTAGAAACGTAGGTGCAAACCTCTGATATCTTTGTTTTATCTGCATTCCTGCCCTTCATGAAAGTCCCTCTTGATTGTGCTGAGGCTGTGGCTCAGCGAAGACACTGAATAAATACGATAGCCACTGTTGCTTGATGCTTGTCCAAGTCTTCCTGGCTTCTGCTGAAAGGGGGAGACACGGAGGAGGTGGGCCAGGGTGTGTGGACGCGAGCAGAAATCTGGGGGAGAAGCCTGCCATTCGCCTTCCCCACACCACCGGACCCACTGCCCCTTCCCAACCCCCCCAGCCCTTTTATGAAATCAGAAAATGTGGTAGGTGGAAAACAGCAGGGCCTTCCCTCTGGGTTTTCAACCAGAAGTGATATTCCACAGTTTTAACTGGTTACTGTGAAGTCCAAGCGGCCAGAATTGTGAAAATGTCCACTGAAACACTGCAAGCGGTGTACTTAAAGACAGTAGGCCTTTTAGATTTTGTTATATATTTTTGTAGTGCTCTTCACAAGTGAAAAAAAAATTTTTTTTTTTACTTTTTTTTAAGATTTTTTTTTTTTGTTTTTTTTTGTTTTTTGTTTTTTGTAAAGAAGGGTTGTATTTAGAGGCCAGTAGCTAGAGATCCAACCAGTGGACCTCTTGAAGCACTACCAGGCCTTAAGGCCACCATCCGAGGGAGGCTGGGAAAACTATCATTCACCCGAGCCTCCGGAAATGTAATGTACCAGCAGGCAAAAACAGTTCTTCATGTAGTACAAAATGAAACGAAACAAAAACAAAAACAAAGTAAAAACGAAACCAAAACATTTCTTAAATTCTAGTGCCATAGCTTTTGTTTGTTTGTTTCTTTTCTGTCGTTTTTGTTCATAAGAAAGAGAGAAAGGTACTACTTATCCATCAGACACATGCATCCTCATGTGGTCGTTGAACTGCTCGATTTGGTCAAACTTTGCTGGACAGACGGAGCAGACGTAAGTGGTCCCCTCCGTGCAGGCCACCACCCCTGGGGGGCCAGCGCGGGCACCTGGGGGTGTACCCGCGGGAGGGGTCCCGTTGCTGGCACTGTGCAGGGCCACGTGCCGCTCCAGGAGGGTCTTGTGGGAGAACTTCTTTTTGCAGATGTAGCACTCGTAGGACTTCTCCCCGCGGTGGAGGCGCATGTGCACGTTGAGCGAGCTCTTCTGGGTGAAGCGCTTGTTGCAGATGCTGCACTGGTACGCCCTCACTCCCGTGTGCGTCACCATGTGCTTGATAAGGTAATCTTTCAAGGAGAAGGAGCGCCAACAGATGCTGCATTGGTGGGGCTTCTCACCTGTCGAGGGGGGAAGAGACAGCAAGCGGAACAGAGCGAGACACAGCAAGGGAGGGACAATGAGAGACAGAGAAACAAGACGACAAAAAACAAAAACAAAAACATTAAAAAAAAACCCGGTTGGTTCACCCTTGATCGGAAAGATCCAGTCCTTCCTGGCCTCTCATGTCCTGAGAAACCTCGCTTTCGGGTGATGCCAGGACGGGCTCGTCTTCCACCTCCCCATGCCAGAAAATGGCTCTCTTGGAAAGCTACAAGAGACTCCCCACCACAGGTTTGCAAAGGTCATTCTGTGGACAAAAAGGAAGGGCTACGTTTAGGGGGTCATTTTCGTCATCATCATTAATGTGTGGATTTAACTGTGTGTTTCCCACTGATTTTATCAAACACATGTAAGAAATAAGAGACAGGAAAGATCTCCGAAGCATTCAGGCTCTTGAGAATCTTTAGAAACTAAGGTCAGTGGTTACATAGCTTGGCTCTTTGGGGATAGTTTCCATTTCCAGTATTCTGTCTAGTAAATGCAATTTGCCCTGATCGGTCTGGAGGATATTGGCCAACACAGGAGCAAGTCGTTCTGAAGAGCTACACTTTCAATTTTATTTATTTTAGACAGAAATCCTCCTGAAATGTAACCTTAGAGTTGATTGGCTATTCCGTCCTGACTGCCCTGAGCTGCGGACTGGCCTTGTCTGGTGTGGAGGCTGAGTAGCTGGTGGACAACACAATGATCTCAGAGTCAAATGGTCCTGTTCAAATCTGGGCGCCAACCCTCGGCATGGCACTCTGACAAATCTCCAAATGCCTCTGAGGTATATAGTCCTACTTACCTCAGTGTGCTGGTGTTGACATAAATACATATGAAATCACTTTGCAGACCACCAAGGGTGGTGTGGGAATACTTACATGGTATTCTTAGTATAAAACTATCCTCTCCCCCCGCCCCAATTAAATGGTTCCATACGCATTTTTGAACTCTTGGGTCAATTTAAAAAATAGTTTTCTCTTTCTTTGTTCTCAGTCTGTTGGCTGAAACCCTCTTTCTCCTCAATTTACTGCTTTGGTTTGCTGTTGGCTTAGAAACCAAACGTTCAAGTTTGTGAAGAAGAGTAAGGCAAATAAAAATATTTTTACTAACTGACCATATGAAGTATTCCTCTGTAAGTAATGTCCATGGGCCTGTGACATCTCTTTGGGTAAACAGAGCCTTGTTTTGGTTGGTGTTGTTAGTTCTCAGCTCTGCTCTTGACAGGTGAGATGAGATATATTAGGGTGCTTCCATCTGTCCCACCTCATTACTGATTGCCTAGTGGAGGCACCCACCTTGGAGAAGAAAGTCCTTCTCTGTACTCTTCCATAACCCAGCGTAAAGCCCCAAGCCTTTGAAACTCTCTAGGGTCATTGTTCAACATCTGGACTATGTCTCGGGGTAGGAAATCTATTTCTTAAAATTGAGTTAACTTCCAATTAAAATATGGGCCTTGACCGTTTCCCTTTTTCCCATAATGAAGCAGAAGAGGTCCGAGGTGTCATGGTAATAATGGCAATGAAAACAATTGGTGCGTATTCGGTGCTGAGTATGTGTCAGGCTCAGTGCTTCACGTTCATGACCGTTTTATGAACCTTTACCTCACCAGAAACCTTTTTTCACTGTGTTTGTAAACATAAAAGGACATGTTTTGAAGCACATGATGGTTAAGAAATGGCTGTTTTGTTCAGGAATCCCTCCACAAATTCCTTAACCAATGTCATTGGTCTTTGAACTCTTTTTCCCTTAGTTATTCACAAACGTTTTGGCCTAGCTCCCTCTCTTCTCAGCTCTTCTCTGATTTCTTTCCCTTCATTCTCACGGACAGGACAGTATGGTCGGTAGGATCACAGGGTTAGAAGAGAAGGAGTTCACTTCTGGACAAATGGGTGAATTTAGGGCAGCCTCATTCCCAAATGATGCATTTAGGCCAAGCATGGTGTTTATGTAGGCACATTCTTTGGAAATGAGAGATTCCCTAAGAGAGATAGTCATACGTGGTATTTGTAGCTGGAACGTTTCTGTCAGCTGTGAACAGGCTTGGCCTCAGGCTGGTCTTTGCCATCCATGCGCTTTGAATACACTTTGGAGAGGCTATGACAGGCCGGTCAACTAGCTTTTAAAATGTATCCGCCTGTCACCTTTAATGGGCAGCTTGCTTTCTTAAGTTCCAGATGGTATTTTGGCTGCTAGGAAGTTGAAACTTTATGTTAAAATGTTCTTGCTGTTTGAAACTTTCACCTTCTTGCAGTGTGTTTTTCCTCTAGGCAAGGTCATTCTGAAGGCTTTTCGCTTTCACAACCTTCTAATCTGACTAGAAATTGATTCTTCACAGCTGTTATCTTTCCCTTCATAGCATACATCTGTATGTTGTTTGCATGTATGTCGTATTGGTTCAGCTGTTAATTATCTGTGTGACCCTGGGCTTTCTAAGTCTCCCTGGGTTCGTTTCCCCTTCTCCAAGTGAGGAGCTGGACCAAGCACTTGCCACGGCCCTTTGCAGATTTAGTGGCCTTCTGCCCATCCTGACCCCAAACCCCTGAGCACTCTAGTCTAGGCCTTGTCAGCACATGACCTGAGGGCAACCTGCTTCAATCACTCACCGCATTAGCAGTCCCACATTTTAAATAGGACAAAGTACCTTGTTGCCTTCCGTGCCACAGAATATGGTATGATAGTTAATGAGGAAAAAGGTTTGCAAAGCACTTGGGAGCTCCTTAAAGGAAAACGCTCTCTATAATTATTAAGGTGCTGTGTTGGTAGAGCATAGGTATTCCAACAACTGATGAATCAGGCAGCCACAATGTTCACTTATTTATATATGTGTGGATTTGAAACAATATCACTCCGTAGAAATGTTAACATTTTTCTTTCTTGTTATTTTCCTCCATATTGCTAATAGGGACCCCAAAAGGGCTTTCAACATTATACATGAAACAGATGAGGTCTGCTAATTGTTGCTTCCAATGTGGAGAAATGAAGAGTTAAGATGAGTGAAAGGGGATGGCTTTTCAGGTCTGAGCCTACAGCCAGGAATGGCAAGTCCATCGTTGCGTTAGGAAGAGACACAAAGTCCAAAGCAGACACTAGAATTATAACATTAGGGAGAAGCTCATATAAGCCCCTTCACTTTAAACTGCTCCATTTTGGGCTATACAGATGTGGGAGTCAGATATGAATTCCATTTCCTTGGCTGAGTGACTTGGGTATGTTACTTAACCTCTATAAGCCTCAGTTTCCTTATCTGTAACTCAAGAATAATACAATAAGTACCTGTCTTGTGAAGGTATTTTGAAAATTAAAAAGATAAAGCACTTAGCACAGAGTACGTGATCATTTGAAGGAAAAAAAAAATCAACCGTTCTTTTCAGTAGAAAGGAACTGATGATAAATGAAACCAATTGAGAAAACCAATTGCATGACATGGGGAAGCCAACTCAGGATTTAAAAAAAAAACAACAAACCTTTCAGATAATCAATAATTACAAAGCAAGCGATTATATTGCAGCTGCGTGATTCAGCGTTAAGGGTATAGTCTGCTCTCAGTTACACATGCTAATCAAAGCAGTGGTACCGTGAATAAAATGACACAGAGGTCCTGAGCAGAGGGCAACTGAGCTCTGGAGCCTAAGAAACCGCACAGCAAGGGGAAGAACCGAAGGGGTGGCAGTGTCCTTTCCAATGCCAACGGTGTGTGGGGGTGGCCCACGCATATACTTTTCTCCAGTTTTTGATGCCTGTTCTCTAAAGAGCCTCTTTTATTAAACTTCTTCTTGTGGACCAGCACTGACACTCTACCAACACTGACAAGTGAGGAAGAAAAAAAGGAAGAGACAGCCTGTTCGGTTCGTAGATACAGAGGGTCTGCCCAAAGTTCAAGTAAAAGATATCTGACTGGGCTGAGACACCCCAATTCTGAATAGTGACTTCTGTAGTGGGGGCTCAGCAGGAACCCATTATTCTGCTGATTCTTTCTCCTTCTAACCAGGCTCCTCCTAGCTTGCAGAAAGTACAGTGAATGCTGTTACCGGGATGCTTTTCAGAAGCCCTGTTCCCACCTGTCTCTCCCACTCTCTTGGCCTCTGTACCATCTGCTCTAGCACAACACCCTCCTGTTCAGGTGAGTCTGGTGCGGGGCCAGAAGACTAAGACTGGGAGCTTGCGGGGAGGGCAGGTGGCAGGGAAGGAAGAGGAGAGTATGGGTAGGGGAAGGTGGTCACCGGCGAGGAAAGCAGGAGTCCCTGAATGAAGAACATCAAGGTTGGAACAGAAAATGGGAAAGTTTCGGTGGCAAGAATGGAAGGGTGGTCAGACAGGGTCACACGCAGCTTTCACTGGCTGAAGAGTCTGCTCTCCACCAGAGAGGTCTAGTTGAAGGGAGGCCTACACCCCTGCGATACAGCTGGTGTGACTGTCTGCCAGCCTTTCTCCAGTTTTGAGGGTGCGATCCTGGGGCCAGCTTGGACTGTGAGGCTGACTGGGGGAAGGGACTGCCTACTGGGGGACATGCTGCATTCACAAAACATCTGTGGCTTCAGGGACAACTAACATATTTTGGTGTGAGGCAGAATTTTGAAGATCTCAGGGAACTTCATCTATGTTACTTAATTTTTCTCACAACTTTATGAGTGGGGTAGCCATTAATGTCCCCAGAAGATGGTATCTCCATTAGAGAGGTCATCCGACGAGTCAGTAACAGATGAGAGGATGATACCAGCCTAGCCGGATTATCACCTCCTCCTCCCGTTAGCGATTTCCTGCTCTTTCGATTATGCTGCAAGATGTACGATGTTACTATAACATGTATGTTCTTAAATGGCTTTGATAATTTTACAGTATTTATGGGTAAGTGCTTTCACAGAAATAATGTTATCTGATTCTTAGAGCAACCACATAAAGTATTATGAAGATCTACATATTTTGTGGCAAAAACATTAAGGCTCAGATTGACTGCAGAGCTGGTATAAGGTCACTCAGAGGGTGGTAAAACCAAGACTTTCTTACTTCAAATCATATACCTGTTCAGTACTCTACTGGCTTGATATAAATAATAGCCCAAATTCTGTATGAGAATTACCGCATCATTACCTTGATCCCAGTATTTTTACACTCTTTCTGACATTGTTATGTTACTACTATTCCTGTGTCTGTTTATATCAAATTCATGGCTGAAATAGCTGAGCTTCTTAAAGTAACAAACAAAATTATCATCTATGCAGAGGACACTAATGGACCCAAAACAGTCACCAATAAATGCGCTGTTGATAGTATGATTCAGAAAAAAACCCAAACATCTATCATTGTTAGTGAAGAAAACACAAGTAGAAATGCAGATACAATAAATTTTCCAGCAAGAAAAAGAAAGAGAAATTTAAGTCTTGCTAGAAAATAATGCATTTATGTATAAGTCCCTTGAATTAAATTCTCCTGGAAAGCATGCCCACATTTCTGAACATTCATTCACTTACTCAAAAAGTATTTGCTAAGCAACTACCTATGCTAGCCTATATTCATATACAGATTTTATTTATTTATTTATTTATTTATTTATTTATTTATTTTTGGTTTTTTTGTTTTTTAGGTAGACTCCACGCTGGGCACGGAGCCCAAGTGGGGCTTGAACTCATGACCCTGAGATCAAGACCTGAGCTGAGATCGAGAGTTGGATGCTTAACCAACTGAGCCACTCAGGCACCCCCATATATAGATTTTAAAGCAAAAAGTCCTAAGATTGGGTCTTAAAAGAGAGTTCTACCTGGGTAGTATTGCGAGATAAAATGTATGACACCCAGTTAAATCTGACTTTCAGAAAAGCAATGAATAGTGTTTTAGTCTACGCACGTCACAAATACTGCATGAGACATACTTAAGATAAAAATACACTTGTTCTTTATCCACAATTCAAATTTCACTGGACATCCTGTATTTTTGTTTGCTAAATTTGGTAAGCCTATACCTGGTGGTAAATAAATCCTCAAATGCCATCCTGGTTATTTGATTCATTCACTGATGAAATATTTATTGAATGTTTATTATGTGTAAGGTATATCTTTATCTCTATCTATCTATCTACCTATCAATTATTTCTGGCTCACACAGTTCACATTATAATGGGAAGGTGTTGCAACAACCACATAATGATAATACATGTCCGTACTTTAAAGTGCCAGAAGGTGAACATTTGCTGTGGTACTTGTGCAGTTTGAGAGACTTAGCTCACCTTTTGTTCATGAGGTATTTGCCTCATAATATAATTTATCCATTATAAAATCAAGCTGTTATTTTCAACTGGTTTACTTTTTCCAAATGCATAGGTTCTTATGAGTGGAATTTTAGAGAACAATGTTATGTAACAAAAGCAACCTGATGCCACCCTTGTCATCGCCCAGCCTTCTAGGGAAATGATTCCCAACCTACTGTGAATCAGGACTGACTGAAACAACAGAATGCTGGGTTCCATCACAGTGTTTCTGCTTCAGGGCTGGAAGGGCCTGAGAATTTGTATGCTGCTGGTATGGGGATCACACCGTGAGGACCACTGCTCCAGGGTTATCTTCGAATGTTCCCTACTGCTTGCCTTCATATCCACATTGACACCAAAGCTTGTCCTTCTCTGTCCTCTGTCTTTCCCTTCCATTCCCATTCCTTTGACTTTTGTCTTTTCTCTTGAGGGGAGGGGACATAGAGGAGCCTGATTGGTTCCATGACAGGATGGTTTGTGTTATCTGTTTTTCTCTGATTCTCTTATTTTCAAATACGTCCTTAACTCTTGCTTTCATATCTCACAACTTCTATGGAGCTGTAGTAAAGTGAACTTGAGACACTCCTAGGAGAAATGGAGTACCACTGTGGCTTGGTTGGGAGTAGAGTGGTTAGGTGAGGGATTTTTCTTTTACTCTTAAAAAAATCATTAAGAAGTGAAAAAAAAAATGCTGATGTTCAGGGGAAACCCAAGAAGTATCACGTGGCTTCAGTGTTTGAATTCCATAGAGGAAGGAAATCTGTCAAGAGCTTATTATTCAGAGATATGAGATAGCAAAGAAAGGGGACTCGGGTAATAATGACGATGGGTTTTTTTTAAACATTAACTAGTACTTTACCTTTTATGAAAAGCTCTTAAATGCACCATACCTTTACAGCTACTTAAAAGGCAGGAAAATTATGACTTCCAATTATAAACGCAAAGAAACTGAGGGTTATAAAATTAAGTGACTTGCTTAAGGCCACACAGCCAATTAAAGGGACCAAAACTGAACCCAAATAATCGAATTCAACAACTTATGTCGTCACTCTAAGTTTCAGTGTTATAATCATTATGGAATATGCTTTACAGCCAAGGGCTTTCTGGTTCTCTACCGCAGAGCTTAGCTCCAAAGTCAGACTACTCATTTCTTCTCAAACACTTCCTTTCAATGAATATGTGGATCATTAATATAGAGCTTCACAGAATTTTGTCTGGAGCCCATGTCTCAGAATAGATTCTCGGCAATTGTGGATAGTAAGTACTATCGACATTAAAGTTGGAGCAACTGAAATGCAAATCCAGGGAGCAGGCATAATAGTCATGTTGCAGAGAACCCAAATCTCTTTCCTTTCAGCTCTGCCAAGCTATTCTTTATTAGTGAGATTCTTTTAGATTAGAGGTAAGAATACTGAAACCGTCCCTACTCTTCCAAGTATCCCTAGTACTTTCTAGAATCTTTTTAGACTGACATTTAGATTTTTTGCTCTGGATTTTTATCATTTCCACTGGGCTCTTGTGAAGTTGGGAGGCCCTGTTTTTTTTTTTTTTATGTTTTCCCAAGAAATTGGAGAGAACTTTGTTTTGAAATGGAGGCTGCAATGAATCCAGGTTCTGAATTACTTCCATATGCTCAGGCTGTCTTGCCTTTTGAAAAATCTAGACCAATTGTACTTTAACTTTGTAAGGTTATGGACTCCTTCAGCTAGACAAAAGTCTTGATAGACATACGGCCCTTCTAAACTGCCACTGCCAAATAATTCAGGGTGAATGGGAAGAGTTTCACTTCTTTTAAATGAGGTGCTCAAGTGATATCTATAATTAATTGTTCCCAGATGTGGCCATTTTATACATTTCAATACAAAAACTTCATAATTTACTGAGGACCTTCATAGTCTACTAGAGATCTGAAGGCTACACTTTGAGCATAACGCAGATTTATGACTTTACTTGTAACTTTTGTATCTATGATGTCTAAATGTACAAACCCATTGCTGGTTTTCTCATGGACAAATCCAGTTATTTGGATTAACCACAGAATCCTTTAGTGAATCCACTGGACGAATGCGTTTATATGGCAAAAAGACAATTTTTGATAGTGCACTGCAAATCTTATGTTGCAAATTTAAAGCCTTATTTCAATATGCGATCTAATAGAATATGGGAATTTTCCATCCACTAGGTCTACTGGAAGAGATGCATGGGGGCAGGGGGAGGGAGAGTAGAAACAGTTATGGATCCAAGACTAGCAAAGTGAACTTGGGTAAGGAGACACTTCCACAAATGGTCTCTTTTTCCTCCCTAATCTTTAATTTGATGTTTTATATGACAACTATTCAGAAGACGAAAGGACTAACTATGTGAGAGCACTCTGTAAACCATAAAGTGCCACACAACTAGGAATATTACTATTTGATCAGTTTACCAAATAATGATGACATCCATATCACATGGAAAATTGCCCTTGATTGATCTCAGGTTATCAGTGCATTCACATTTACCCTAAATAAACTTAGTGACTTACCACTACCTGATTTTCTTTCTAAATTCAGTAGTGAGTTACTATGTTAATTTGGAGTTGTGCAAACTGTCATCCTTAAGAATAACTGATTCACACAAAGGCACATACACAGATGTACCTAATGTCTTGACTTAAGTTGACTGCGAAGAAGGCAAAGTTCATCATAAGTAACGTTCTGTTTTAGTTGTTCACTTTCCTATTGGGTACCTTGTCTCAGTGTCTGTTATTTTCCTTCCTTTCTATTTACCAAGTTAAATTTATCTGCCTTATGTCCTATCCCCTAGATTCCCGCTAGCTGATCTGAGAAGCAAGGCTGCTCAGAGGAACGAATTTGTTTTTGTGTATTGTAACTCACGATAGGCATTTCAAATATGGTGATCATCACTGGGGCGGGTATTTTCAGATATGAGAGAATCTATGTGAAATCATATTGCATATGTGGTCACTTATATGGAGGAGCATCTGTGAAATTCTCACTTCTATGTCTGTCCCATTACTGAGCTGGAAAAGGCACTAGCTGGGCAGTCAGGAGATCCTAGCTCTAGAATCACAGAATCCGGAGGTGAAACACCATCTCACCCAACTACTCACCAAATGACTGAGGCCCCTCTGCAACATCCCTATGAAATGATCATCCATTCTCTCCTTGAACACCTCTAATTATAGAAACTCAGTCCCTTGGGAGGCTGTCTATCCCATCTTAGAGCAGCTCAGACTGCTAACAAACCTTTTATTTAGTTGAAAGGATCTCCTTTATAGCTTCCAATCATTGGTCCAGTTCTACCTTTTGAAGCCAAACAGAACAAGCTTAATGTCTCTCTCCTCCCAACCATTTAAATAAAGCTCCCAGTGCTAATGTTAGCTACCATTTATAGAGTGCTGATTATGCGCCAGGAACTGTTTTAAGAGTTTCACATATTAATTTCCTTAATCCTGAAATGACACTCTGAGAAAGATATATTACTGTTATCCCCATTAGATAGACAAGGAAACAAGTGTAGAAAGATTAAGTAATTTTCCCAAGGTGACAAAGTTCAGTAGTGGCTAAGTCTGGTTAGACCTGGGCAGTGCGGTTCCAGAGCTCCAGCTGAACTGCTACATTATGCTGCCCTGAAGCTCAGATACTTGGATGTTATATGATGCCTGAGTTTTCTTTTTTGCAGGTCGAACAGCCCTCAGACCTTCAACCGTGCTATGCCATGGCTTTGCATCCCTTCATCATCCTAATTATATTCCTCTGAATGTGTCCCAGTCTATCGTCTTTTTAAAAGGTAGTGCCCAGACCAGACTGTGGGCTCTAGATGCTGAAAATAGAGAATAAGCCATAGAAAATAGAATGAGTCTATCACTTCTCCATTTCAGGGACCATATATGCAGCACAAGCGTGCAACAGCCTTGCTGTGGCCTCTTCAAGCTGATGGCTCATACAGAACTCACTACAGACTAAAACTCTCATCCCTGCTCTGCCTCTATGACTTTGGTCTGTAAAATGAAGTGACTGGAGTATATAATCCCCAAGGACATTTCCAGTTCTAAACACCTGGACCCAGAGAATGTATTACAAAGTTCAAGGTATTTAAGGGATATTGTGCCTGCAAATGCTTTGTCAGACTTTCTCCCGTTTGGCCCTTCTCCATAGGGTTTCTGTGATTTTGTATTTCGGCAGCAGACGCTTCATGCCTACGATGGGGGTACTGCTGGTGTTTCTAGAAGGTGGCTGACAGTGGGGTCTCCGTCAGATCTGAAAGATGACTCCAAACCATCCCCTGCACTTGCTGTCCTGCCCCTCCCTTCCGACAGCCCCCTCACACCCACGGCCTATTTCCAGGCCTCCAGAGGGGCCTGCACACTCACCTGTGTGTACGAACATGTGCTTGACGTAGTTCTGTTTGGCGGTGAAAGTCTTGTTGCAGAGAGTGCACTCGTAAGGCTTTTTTTCGCCCTGCCCACTGGCTGTGCTGTGGCCTGCGGATGGGGCCAGGGGCTGTGGCGCTGGCAGCTGTGCAGTAAAGGTTGACAGGCCAGGCTGGGACACTGTCACAAACTGGGTCTGCTGGCCTGCCAGGGGCTGTGGCAGGCTGAAGAGGAAAGGCTTGGGGCCACTGCCCGCGGGCTGGGTGGTGAAGAGGGCCGGCAGGTAGGTGTTGCCGGCTGTGCCAATGACCTGTGTGTTGCTGGTCAAGGTCAGAGGCATCCTCAAGTTGCTGGTGAGGGTTTCTGTCTGGCGTAAGTAGAGCTGGGTACTTGGCAATGGCTGCCCGATGGACGTGTTCACCGAAGGCTGCTGCAGGACGCTCTTGTCGGAGCTGTTGCTGACAGTGATGACCGTGTTGTCCATCTCCACCTCGTTGCTTCTTTCCGGGGAGGAGGCACCTGTCTCTAGCTGGTGCGGCTGTGGGCCGCCCTCGGCAGGCGCTTCTGCGGCCTGCTCGGCTTGGGCAGGTTCGGCCTGGCCATCCCGCGCCGCCCCGGGCCCGAACTGCTGCTCCACCGAGTCAGGCTCGGTGCCTATGGAGGAACTGACGCCCGAGTCGAAGCTTTCGCCCTTGGGCTCACTCTCAGTGCCCTCCGCCTGGTCGGTGTCTTCCGTGCACTCCTCGGATTCGTTGCGCTCCAGGATCTGCACCCTTTGCTGCCCATAGTAGTCGTAATCGTCCTCCATCTCCTGCTTAATGTGGATGTTGCCCACCAGGGTCTGGATGCGCACAGGCCGGGGCTGCTTGCGGCAGTGCGTGGTCTCGGGGGTGGTGGACAGGTAGCGCTCCATCTGCTGCGAGCGCTCGTGGATGCGCGTGATCCAGCTGGGGTCTTCCATGTGGTGGTCACGGGGCAGGCCGAGTGCAGTCTCGTGGTGGCTGACCACCGCACCGCTGTAGAAGGAGCGCTCCCCGCTGCCGTTCTGCATGGAGCATGCGTAGAGCGCCGAGTAGATCCTGTCCACGCTGTGCTGCGGGTGGCTCTGCAGGTAGCCCGACTCGGTGTCGCTGCTCTGGCCCGATGTGCCTGACTCGGGAGTGCCCCGTGGCGTGTCCTGGCCCGAGTCCTGGATCCCCGGGAACACATCGCCCACGTTCTGCGACACAATGCGCGTGCACTCATCGATGACTGTTTTGATCTGCAGGATGCTGGCGGCCGTGAGGATCTGCAGGGCTTCCGACTGCGAGACGCGCAGCACGCCGCTGTACATGAAGTCAATGAGCTTTTGCACCGACTGCACCGACACCACGGACGGGATCTCGATGTCGCTGTAGCCCAGCAGCAGCTTGTCCTGGAAGAAGGGGCTGCCGGCCGCCAGCACGCAGCGGTGTGCGCGCAGCATGCTCCCGTGGATGCGCACCGTCACGTCACAGAAGTGGCCACGGTTGCGCTGCTCGTTGAGGGTCTCGAGCACGGAATTGCTGAAGTTGTGAAGGTTGATGCTGTGAATGCGCTCGGTCATCCCCTTGCAACTGATGTCACCTGCACGGTGGCAAGACAGACACAAGACAGGGTGTGTGGGTGAGAGCTAGCTGACTGCATTCCTAACACCCAGGTCTCAGGTGGGTCACGCTCATGGCTCTTGGAAGCACCCCCCACCCCCGACCTTGCAGACACAAGCGGGCTCAGTGGCGAGATGGACACGCTTTGCACAGGGATAGGGCTGTGGGTATGATGGTCTATGGGAACGAGGCCTTGAATTTGGCTCCAACAATACCCCAGCTATTTTGGGTATTGAATTCCTATCAATGCCCTAGAGCTTCAGCCAGGGTTGCCAGTTGAAGTAGGACAGCCTAATAAACAGATGGGTCATTTGCCCGCTCTTCCTACAACTTTAGCACATAAAACCTGAGAAACAAATGGAAGATTGGTTCTCATGGAATGCTTTACCTCTACTTTACACAGGTCTAAGCCGAGGTCCTTTGGGAAAGCTTACATTTTCTCCAATTTTTCAAAGTTCCTGATTTTATTCATAGACAGCAACAATCTTCATAGTTAAAAAAATAAACTCCCTTCCTATTTATATGTATATTTCTTTTTTTTTTTTTTAAGATTTTATTTATTTATTTGACAGGATAGAGACAGCCAGCGAGAGAGGGAACACAAGCATGGGGAGTGGGAGAGGAAGAGGGAGGCTCATAGCGGAGGAGCCTGATGTGGGGCTCGATCCCATAACGCCGGGATCACGCCCTGAGCCGAAGGCAGACGCTTAACTGCTGTGCCACCCAGGCGCCCCTATATGTATATTTCTGAGTCCATACCATGTATGCAAAAACCCTTGGAAAATCCAGTCCAGACTAAGATACCCACCAAACAATTGCCACCATGTTTTCCACTTAAGGGACAGGCTTTAGGGTGCAGTCTGCTAGCTAGAGGGGCGCTCACCCACTGCTTCTATATCTATACTGTCTTCTTGTCATCTCCGACAACCCATCTGAGGACCTTCTAAAGTGGTTGTATGTGACATGGGTCGTTTTCTGCATTTCCTGAAGCTTAACGAGGAAGGAATGATAAAAAAGGTCGGAGATGGCAGCACTGACCTGGGAGACTGTAATATACTAGGTGATCATATTTAGTGTTCAAACTGGGCACTTCTGAGAGTGAAAGGGAGCACTGTTAATAATTAGGTGAGGACAGCAGGAGTAAGCCAGGAATGGGCGGTGTGATCACCCTAGGCAATACCGTGTTCTGTGCACTTGCTACAGGGAAGTATCAAACGTCTCCCAGTGGGAAGGCAGCAGTCAGCTACGTGGAGGCTGTCCATAGCCTGACCCATGGCCACCCTTAAACCCCGGGCTCTGCAGACACGTGATAATGGTTACATTTGGATCACCGATGGAGAATTAAAATGGATATAGCTATAACACTAAGGCTTAGGGCTTTCCCGTTTTTTGACCTCACTTCTCAAACAGCTCTAAAGAATCCCTCTCTCCGAACCATTCTTCATTTATATTCTCCATCCTTGCCTTCACAACTGAACAATCAGCTTGAGAGAGGCCAACTAAGTGGGCTTTGACAACCAGGTGGCGCAAGCACTGCTGGCCTGTGACCAGGATTCCTGCGTCTTGTGAGAAGTAGCCCCCGGAGGTAATGACCTGCGGACGGGAGGAATGCCCACCTCCTAGGCTCTCTCTCCTCTGCCTCAGGAGTCTGAGCTCCACGAGCTCTAAACTCCATCTCCTCATGCTGTCTGAGCTCAGTCGGTGTGACCGCATCCTTTTGTATGCTCATTTATGTCCTTTGTTCCCATCTTTCCATTTAGTCAGACTCACATATATCCAGTTAACTTAATACACACCTAGAGGCTCTATTTCAGTCATACGATTTGCACTGATTTTTACATAAGAGATTTCGTTCTTGTTCTGACTTCCATTGGGTCTGTGATGTGCCGAAAATATTGCACTGGGCTACAGTTTCTATTTTTTTTCACTGTTGTAAAAACAAATTGTCATTGCCAGATTAAAGAATCATGGTGAATCCTCTCTAACTGTGCTAATACAAAGTATAGCCCCAGAGGAAGGCCCCAATAAGCCAGGAAGATGTTCAGGAAATCAGTCAGCAGACCGAATTCTAAGTTCTTGCTGAGCCCCCATGTACAGAGAGCATGATAACAACATGAGCAAACATTCCTTTTTTTAACGCTTACCATGTATTACCAGATTATTTCATTTAATCATCACAGCAACCCTTATCGTGTAGGTAGTATTATTAGCCCCCATTTTTCAAACGAGGAAGCTGAGGCCATAGCAAATTAAGAAACTCACTCAAGGCCACATAGGCAATGGGTGATAGAGCTGGCATTTGAACCCAGGCTGTCTGGCTCTAGAGTTTTCACTCCTACCTGCTTCATTGTATTGCATGCTTTGCCCTAAATGAAGTCTGGCCCTTGGGTGTCCATAAATCCACTGTAAAGCTGTGTGAAAACGTCTGTTCAGTATGTTCTCCAGCTGCTTCTACACCTACCCTTGAATTAGCATGGTGTTCACGTTTCTAGGCCTTGGGACGTCAACATAGTCTCAGTAAATCTAACTTAAAGACATCTTTTTTTTTCTTTTTTAAGTTTATAAATGGAACAATGCAAGAGATAAAACAACTTGTCCTGGCACTAAAATGTACAGTTTTCTATATACAGTTTTACTATCACTAAAGTCTTTTTTATTTAAGTAAAACGGTAAGCACTAACACTGGATGAGTCTGATAAAATCACCACCTCTGAGGAGGATAGATTTATTAAGTAACTTTTTTCCACACAGGTGAAAACACTCTTTAGACACACAATTGCTCTTAGCATGAGGCACAGCAACATCACTAGATTTGTCATGATGAAGAGTTGTCTCCTTTCTGATAATTCTGGGGAGAAACTCTATGACAGTTATCCTAATAATCGATATTCATGTAGTATTTCACGGTGTACAAAACTCTTTCACATACAGCATCTTAGTCTTTCCTTAAAACCATCCTATATGTTCTCAGGACAAGTCCTATTATTATTATTTGATGTAAAAAAAGGTTGAGGCTACCAAAGTGTTTAAATGACTTACCCTAAGTTTTATACAACTAGTAAGAGGCAGGGTTGGGATTAGAACCCACACCCCTGGATCCTTTTTCTCAGTCCGTAACACTGGATCATTGAAGAATGAAACTCAGATTGCCTAAAGATCTAAGGCCATCCTAATCCTCAGGACATAGAAGAAAAGATAAAAACACTGTAAGTGATGATGGAGGTTGCTTTAGAGGGAAATGGTCAACAGCAAAAGCTGTCCTCATACTACACACACTCATACACAGACACACACACTCAAAATCTCATGCGAAAAATTCAAAGTGCTTGTTTGACTGAACTGGTTGAGTCTATCTAAACAATCAGGTAACCCTATAGAGATAATCACAAAAAAATTGTGAAATAGTCTGAATTATGATTGTTGCAGTCATGTCACCAACTTCATTAAAAACCACAGAGACAATCTCAAACCTGTACACACGTACAACCTGGCCCGACAAGCCTAGTTGGATTTTTATGGACACAAGTTTTAAACATCTCCCTGAGTACACTGGTCCCACACTGCAGCGAGCAGCCATGAAAGGCTGAATGGGCTTTGCTAATACGAGTACAGATGCGATGGGGGACCCTGCCTCTCCATTCAGGCACGCCTGGTCCCTCCCGCACACAATGCTGAAGCAATTCTTTCCCAGGCTTTCTTTTATATTTAACACTAATACAGTGGGAAAAAGTTTCTGCCACAGCGAGGCAATGTCCAGGCTTTTGTGAAGCAGGTCCTTTCATCCAATGGGCATTAATGTATAGATTCCAATGGAATAAATCTGAAATACTCTACTGTAGAAGATTTGTTCCCCATTGAAAACAAATCTTGATTAGATGGTTATTCAGGGACTGTATAGGAAGGAATGGTGTGAAAATGCTAACTCCATTCTTTCCTAGATTGGCACTGAATAGGCATTTGGGCTATTCAAAAAAAAAAGAAAGAAAGAAAGAAAGAAAGAAAGAAAAAAAAAAAGAAAATACCAACCACCCTCTCAACTCTACAAAACCATACAACTTTACAAAGATTATGTATATTTGGGGATGCCACCTCCCCCAAAAAATACCCCCACGGTGGTGTGAACGTAGAACCAATAGGGTAAAATGAAAAGAGTGATAAAAATGGTTCTCTGTGTGTTTAAAAATAATAACCGACCTCCTTTCCACTAGAGTAAAAATGTAGAGTCAGCCTGAGATGGCATTCACTAGAAACACGCAAGGAATCCTACCACTGAGAGTGGTCATGTATTCTGAATGACTGTGTTCTGTGAGCGAGCACAATACAGATGGGGCTGCAGCGGGGTGAGGACTGAAGGGAAAATCGACTCGTGGTGAAAGAGGTGATGGAGGGCCTGGCTCTGCGTTGTAGGAACCCAGCTCCTGCCTGTCTCTTAAACTGCGGGTGTCCAGGGATAGGACTTAGCATGAGAATAAAAAACTGCTTGTGCGTGAGGGAAAATGAACAAGAAAGGAAACAGCAGGCAATACAATCTCCTTTAATTAGGTGTGAAATTCAGTCCTTTCTCAGCCCGGATATATAAAATGAGACCAGTGCAAGGGTGAGGTGCTACGGAGGGAGATGGGAATTTGAAGTCGCTGTGATTTGGGAGGAAACACCAGCTCTCAAATTAAAACCCACATGAATTTCGGTCAAGTCAACACATCTAAGTCAAATGGCAGGGCCGAAAAGCCCCTGAGCTTTCAATCTGGGCCACCAGGCTCACATGAGGTAAGTGGGTCAGCTCATGAACCAGGGCTGGGGCGGCCAGGCCTCCACAGCCCAGTCTCTCCTATCGCACTCTTTCCCACGTTGCACGTTGATACCTTTACTGTGTTGAGGCTGCCCTTTCACGTATCAGGTGATCAGTGATGGTCCTAGGCTACCGTGTGTTGGTGCTACTTGCCAAGTTGGTCACGCTAGGAAAGACCCATTCCTCTCCGGAGCAAGCAGGGATGCATGTGGCGACGCAGGTCCCTTCCTTCCCAAATCTAAAGCTGTTGCCCCTGCCAGTGCCAAGACCTCGGTCATGCCCACTTCACCTTTATGCCGGCGTGGGGGGCAACTGCTGAGCCTCCGCACGACAGGAGGCTAGAGCTTGCTCGCTCACGGCTTTCACCGTTTGAAGCACATGGCCCTACACGTGCTTTCTACCTCACTGGCATCTTCACAATCTCTGTGAGACAGGGAAACTGAAGGACTCCATAAAAACCTGCTTTTTGCTCCGTTTCCTGCTTCTATTCTTGCTAGGACCTGCACCCCTGCCCTACGCGTGGCTTAATGTATGCCCCCCTTATAAGGGACAAGGAGTTAATGATTTCTTTGGAGTCTCTCAGCACAATAGATAACATCTAAGGAGTGACCAGGCCAGGCCATCGTGTGCGTATTCCAGACCACTGGCACTAGACATCTCGACGCCAAGACCCCCTGGCTCCAGGGAATAAGTGGCTTATGACGGACACCCGGACTCTGTCCTTGTTCTGACCAGTTCCTGGATGCCTGAGAGGACATGTGCATCAGACCACAGTTGTCAGTAAAAAACCCCAGGCCCCAAGCAAAGACAAGACTCCCTCCTTTCCTTTCTGAGTCTCCCAGACACTCTGTACCTGCACTGTCTCTATACCTTCAGTTAACTCTGCTTTTACCTCCTGCTGGCTGGCATTTGATTTCTACCCTGAGCGCAGCCAGGGACCCTCTTGGCTGATCCAAGACTCAGCCCGCTGGCATCATTTGGAGGGCGGCAGGGGGCACTGGGGAAATCACTTACACAAGCGGAGGGTGGCAGGCAGAACAAGACTCTTCCTCTCACCCTGGCTCCACACACCTAGCATAGCCCACTGGAGATGAACCACAGAGGGTCACCAGCCTGCGGGAAGGACAGCTGCACTGCCTTACGCACCCACTCCTGGGTGTAAAGGGGGTGTGTGGGCTGTCTCCCGGTGGTGAGACTTCACCTCTATCATCTATGCCCAAGGTACAGGAATCATTCGAAGCTGCTTTCTTTGTTTTCCTTCTTTTCTCTCTAAGCATTGGTAACAGAATTATTCTCATAAAACATAAATCAGTTGTTCAACTTTCAGAAATTTGACTTTCAAACATATTTTCTGGAAGACACCACCTATGAATGTGGGGAACAGTCTGTATATACTTTTAGTCACTGCTTATTATTTTAGGTGGACAGAAATAGTCAACTTCCTACCTTGCTTCAAGTGTTTATAACACCATTCCTATTTATGATCTCAGTACTGTAGTTGGGCATGACTTTCCTATTCCTTGAACTTTCATTCATACATTTAATGAATTTTCACTCAATCTGGAGTACAGTTTAAGTATCGAAAGGTCCTTAGGAAGTGTATGTATGGGCTTTAGGGGTATCCCCATTTTTTCATGAATGGGCATGTTTCTACTTTCACAGGGATAAGGTCAGTGACTTTCGTTAGAATCTCAAAGAGGTCTGTGTTCCTCCCCAAATTAAGCGCCATGAATTGAGAATCCAGTATCTCTCCTTAGGCTGCTCTTAGCTACTTGGAGTAATCAGAGCCTCTGAAACCAATGCTGCCTTCATGCCTGCATCTGGTAGCAGGCCAGGCTGCCTGACGCTTCCCATTTACTTAAATTATGAGATCAACTCAACAGTCCTAGCCTAACTGACAGCAGTTAGCTTTCTGAAGAGGACTTAAAAATAAAAAGAGGATTGAAAAGGAAGAGGGAAAAACGAGAACAGAAATGATATAGTACTATGCTAGTTGAGATCTGGAGGAATGTAACAGAGCTAGATAGTTTGACAGTTGGTGACGCCAAACACAGGTTTTTATCAGGGTGTATCCCCTTTGACGGGTAACACAAATGCATGGAAGAACTAGGAACATCCTTTAATGTTTTTTGACGGTGAAAAATGAGATATTGTGGTATAAATAAATAAATACAAACTTAACATGACTTCCTTCCTTCCTCTCTCCCTCCCTCCCTTTTTCTTTTCTTTTCGTTTCATTTCTTTTCCTTTTTTTTTTTTTTAAAGTTAATATGTACTTCTAATCTAGCCAACAAGATAGACTTCACCTGCAAGCTCTGTAGTACCTCAAACTGGCGGTTGGCTTTTTCTTTCTTTGTTTTTCTCTCTCCCTCCCTTCTTTCATTCCTCTCTCCTTCCCTCCTTCCCTCCCTTCCTTCCTCTCCTTCCTTCCTTCCTTCCTTCCTTCCTTCCTTCCTTCCTTCCTTCCTTCCTCTTTCCTCCTCTCCATTCCCTCTCTTCCTCTCTCCCTTCTTTCCTTCCGCTACACCATTAAGTTTTCCTAAGCTTCAAGTATGGGGAACAAGGGGGCAAAATTGTGAAGCAGGAACACATTTGCCCTGTGATCTTCAGGCCCATCCCCAAATCTGGACCAAGCCTCTATTCCTGTCATCCTTTCCCTCTCTTCCCTCTACCAAAAAGTAAGAGCCTTACATTTTGTCCGAAGGATAGGAAGAGACTGATGATACTGGTGGGATTTTCAGGGCCAAAGGAAAGTCCCAGGGAAGCCCTTTTACTCGGCTCTGGAGGCTCTCACAGTCTCCCTCAGACAGCCCAGTCCTTTGGTTTGCTTGATTCCACATTCATTCTGCTGTTACCTCCAAGAAGAGACTGAGAAATGCCTGACTATGCATCTAACATTGCAAATACAACGGACTGACATATGAAGTTGTTTGGGTCATTTGAATTTTCACCAATTCATGAGTGAAACATTTACTGAGAATACCCTCATGTAAAGGGATCCGTAAGGCCATAGATGATCTGAAATCTCAAACAGTGGAAGAAATTCATCCATAAGGACCTTTGATATTTGAAATGTACATTAATCAATCAGCTTCTCTCAGACCCCAGTGCCCAGGAGAAGCTGGGTCTATTTTTATCTTTGGGGACCCTGTGAAAATCATACCTGGAGCTCAGAATCAAAATTTAGACGGCATTTCCGCAATGATATGGGACCTCATGGTATGCCTTTCTAAGTAAAATTTACCCCCTAGCCTCATTTGAGTGTCAATTCCTTATTTTACTTCAACGCTGATTTCTTTTTTATCATTATGTATATTTTCCTACGTATTTACTAATATATTGGACTTCCTTTTAGGCCAACTGAAATCCCTTTAGTCATGAGGTGAGGATATAATCAAACAATCAAGAAGTAATTGAACATCAACGTTATGGAACCCATTCTAAGTATAAGTTAAAACTTCAGCTTCGGGTATTATCAAGCTACATGCTTCATGAATTTCTATACTTTGAGCATCTGATTCCAGTGAAACACTGAATGTTCAAACACCTTCTTTATTCTCTTACAGTACAGATTGTGAAAGCTAAGTTTTAACTCTGGGAACAAAGGCATTGGACAGCTATAATTCTAGACAACATTCTGAAAGACACCTATGCCCTCATTCCAAAGCTGAAATGAAATGGCTTCTTCTTGAGGAGGGAGGACCTGCTGGGACTAAGGAGGAAAGTCAATGAAATCTGAGGTTGATGCCTTTAAATCCTCTTATATCATAAACCTTTTGAGACACCTTTTAGGAGTTTGATTTTTTTTATAAAGCTCTTTCCTTACAAATTTAGCTGCTGCCCTATTGTAACCTTTTCTTTTGTTCACTAAATCTGGGGAACAAAAACACAGAGATGCTGCATCCGTGGGCGGGATACAAAAATGAACAAAGGGATCTGCTTAAATTCACAGTGAAAGTATGCCGTTTGAACTTGGCTTTGGATAGGCCTTAGAGAAGGATCTTTATATTCAAATGTACAGCTAATAAGTTTGGTTCTTTTTTTTTTTTTCTGCTTGAAAAGAATCTATAAATTTAAAAAGTGTTTATATAAAAACCAGCACCTTCTTACTTACTAATCTGTTCTTCTTTTGATCTCTATAGCACCATATGGTCATTTTAAATGAAAAATAAAGTTTTATCTTTAGTGAGTTCAAAGATCCAGTGTAACTCCCAGGAATGGCATTCCTTTGGAAAATATCAACTGGTTTTAAAGTATACTTATATAAGAAATTAATTTTTTGACTTTGGGAAAACTTTTATCTGAACTTCAACGAGTGAGAAAACAGAATCCCATAGTGTCATTTTTAAAAAGCTGTTTTACTAAAATAATCACAGAGCTTCCCAAGCCACAGAACTTCCTTTGGTCCTCTGTTGCTGCACTGTTTTGAAACTGCTTTTGAAGCAGATCTTGGGATTTATGCTCAAACGTTCTCTTTACTTATGTCTTCCTAGAAAAAATAAGTTAGTTCCAATGTGACAACTGGTTTTCAAGCATAGTTTGTTGGTAGAAGGGGGCTACACTATATGTCTACAGAGGGCGTGGGCTTGAGCCATGATAGATTGTTTCACTGAGAGAAATGAAGGTCTTCTACCTCAAAGCAATAAGGAAAAGCAAGGACAATTTACCAGGGAAAAAGTAAACTTGTTTCGCTGGATTACTAGTTAAGTGAGAAGCACAGAGGTTGTTTGATGTGCGCTAGTTTAAGACAAGTAGCTGAAACTACATCTCAACAGCCCATCTAGGGTGATCCAGTATAAAACCAGGCACAGGATTTCCTTAAGAAAGAATAAGATGTAAGTCCTTTTGGCTCATGCTAAGATGAAGGAAAAAGAGCCTACATAAATGTCGTCGGAACTCAAAGCCTTGGGGGACACTGGTAAGTAAATGAAGTAGAAGGCATACTTCATAATTATTCTGATAAGGAATAAGATATTTCATTTTTATTGTATTCTTTATATGTTCTTTCATATAATGTTTTTATATTATTTACATGTCATACGAGAAAAGATATTAAGCTGTAAGAGAGTCCTCTACAGCTATAGGTAACATTCTAATCATCTCATCTTACTTCACTGGTTTGATCTTATTTTCTCATTTTCCCAAATAAAATCTCTGCACTGATATAAGAAGTTGGACATTTCGCCATCCCTTACATGTATTGCATTTGTTCTTAATCCTGGTCTTCCACTGAATTTGTCCTGAGTTCTGAAATATTGTGCTTTCTCTACTTACTAAGCCTTATGTACCATTTGAGAGCCCTATTCAAAGTTCTTCCTTCTCTGTGGAGCCTGCTTTGATTGCTGGAGTCCATCCTGAGTTCTTTTCTTAGTTCCAACTGGTTGGTGAGATAATAGAGTGAAACATTAATTTGTTTTGGTCTTTTTCCCCCCACTAAATGAGAAAACTTTCATAAAAATAAGGCAATTAAGAATGGCTAAGTTTGCATATGGTTCTGGGCTCCCTTGCCTCAGGAAGTTGTGGCCTCAGAGTTCGGATCAGAAGTTAAGCCTTAAAGACGAAGCCCCAAGACAGAGGGCTTTGTTTTTGGAATCTAGGCCTTCTAAGGGGAATTAAGCTAAGGCCCTTTCTAGTGTGAGGAGGGGCAGGCTGGTGCTTTGGAGTTAGACTGAGGTGATCTGATGGGAGAAAAAGAATCACCTACCTCTCAAATGGGGACAGTGGTAAAGTTTGAAGTCTCTGCTTACATACAACTCTAGTTGGGGGTAATTTCTTGGTATACTTCTGGAGGCTGGACCTAAAAAGTCACTGCCTTGAGAGGTACAGTGATGATCTTGGGGCAAGGACCACTGTGAGGGGCATCTCGAAACCCAGCTAATGCAGTAGAGCCCGGCAGTCAGATGGACCTGGGTCTTTGTCCGGTAGCGATGTGGATGAAGGAGACCCCAGTGCACTTCGGATCTGACTTCACTCAATTTCACGAGTCCTGTCCAAGTCTGGGGAAGGGAGTGGAGCCCTGAAACTTCACAGAATTTCTTACTAACTTCTTATAGGAGCCTCAGGTTTAATTTGCTTTAGAAATTTAAGGAAATGTTTCTTGCACCTGAATGCTGAGGAAAAAATCTGAGCTTCTTACACACGTACCACATAATTTAGTACATTACTGATTATTGTCTCATTCTCATTCATGCTCATCTATGTCTACAAGAAGACTCCAAGCTTCCTGCAGGCTAGTACTTTACCTTGTTATAACTATAGCTACAAATACAAATTATTGGACCCTTCACACTGCCTAACACATTTCTTTACGTTGAGCAGGTCCTAACTGAGTATTTGTTAGGTCAGGTCTCCACTGAACTTCCCAAACGTGCTGTCAATGTAGCTGGAACTTCCGGTGGCACCTTTTCTCTGAGGTATGTCTGCATGTGATAGTCCCAGGGGGTCTTTCTGACTCTGAAGTTCTGTGTAATGTTCTTCTTTCTCTCCTTTAATATCTACTGCCTCTCATCAGGGAATAGCCATAGTTCTATTTTCAGTATGCATTTAAGGTCTAAGGCAGTTGGTTTTTTATGTGTTCACTGAGTCTCTCACAAACTGTGTTCCTTCATTTATGGTTTCTGACACAGGCCTTGTGTCCCCATCTCCTGGATTCCATTTCTCCCAAGAGACTGCTCATTAGGTCCTCCTGTTAGCCGAGGAGTCAGTGGAGCTCAAAGCAGAGCCAATACCCTATAACCCAAAGTGAGAAGAAACAACCAAGGTCTGATGTGATATAAACATGATCAGGCCAAACTCCCACCACTCTTGCCTAACTTAGGGGAGCTAAACTGCTTGCTCACAGATGTTACAGAGGTATCTGTCAATCAGCTTTGATAACTGGGTATGTATTTTTGCATGAACAGTGTCGGAGATTGTTTAGAATATTTTCACTTGGTGGCCACTGGGTGTCCTCATTTACAAAGTAAATAAGTAAATACACACTATTTACTGTAGGTCACCAAAGGGAATAAAAGACAGTAGGTTTTTCTTTGGCCTTTCACATGCTGGGTATAAATTTATCATTGGACTTAGAGCCAAGTCTGATATCGGTACTGTTTATAAACACTCAGGTAAAACTGGTAAGGTTTATAATCAAAGTAACTTTTGCAGGTTGTAGACAGAATTTACAAGGCCATTTCCTCAACAGAGGGGACTGTGATCCAGCTATTAGAATGAGCTCTTATTTGTTTGAAAATTGGCATGGGATTTTGAATATCTGCTTAGAGAGCCAGGAGAGAGGAGCAGAGAAGGTCTTAATTTATTATTGAAAAGAAAAGAGAACACCAAATTTCTCCATGGGATATTTGTTAGATTCTGTTTTTATCCCAACTTCTCTGAAAACCAATTAAAAATAATAATGAGAAAGATAAAATATGTCCTTTTCCTGGAAACCTAAAATAATGAGGAAAAACAGTATACTGAGCAGGGTCATATAATGATTATGAATCATTTCAAATATAAAGACAAAGAATTAAATGATCTCTTTGTGGACCAGTTATCCCACCTGTAAAATGAAGATGGTTTTGCTTCATAGGGATGTGGTAGGGGAAATAAAACAAAATATGGAGGCATGTAGGGTTCCTAGTAAAAGAAACTGTATACCTGATAGATTTTAGGGCTTTACTAATATTCTAATTGTCGTTGAGTCACAGTTGTGTGTCTCGTCCCTGACGGTAGACGGCAGCAAGTCAAGGCCAGAGCACATGCAGCCAACAAATGTTTACTGACTGAACCACTCTAAAGCACCAGTGTGATACCCTGCTGGGCCATCACTTTGCTCTGTAAAGTGATTTGTGCCTGCCTAGGATTGTCAGTGCTTCTAAACTTCTATTACATATATTTCTGATGAGATTCTTTCCTTGCAAGGCCAAAAGGATTTCCATCTCCCTACCCTGTAAATTTCTCAAACTCGAGATACAGAATTACTGATAAACATAAAACAGTATTTGCCTTCAGATGTTGTACTTAACCAACTAGCTAACCTTTTTCAAAAGCAAAGTTAACTTTGTTGCAATCATTTTCTCCTCTGGTGTATATTCTCAGCTTAATTATTATTCTCTGGCTGTCGTTTTGGTATAGAAATCATCCATACGAGTCTGCGCCATAACCAACAATTTGTACAGATAAGATCAGGGAAACTAGGAAGCTCTGTGAACTACTTGCTGCCTTTCAGAGATGTTCTCTGGTCTTACTGAGCTTTGCTTTAAGCTTTTTTTCTGTTTTTAAAAGACCACCTGCCCACCCCTCTAGTATAGCTGTCTGTAACTCTCAATCAACCATTTAAATGCGCAGCAATGCACAACAGCCAGGTCACTTGCACCCTGAGATTCTACTAAAGGATCACAATGTCCTCAGAGTGTATGGAGTAGTATCTCATTTCTTCTAAAGATCCTTAAATTCATGGGATTTCTAGCATTTTCCAACTCTTTAATTAGTAGATTCATTTTTGAACTACTGTAACCCCAAAGACACATATCTGCAGAGCCCTCCTGATTGTGTTTTTCCCTAAGCCTTTACTCCTTTCAGTTTCCCCAGTTTGCTCCTTTAATTTCGCTTTCAGAACTTCTTGAGGCTCAGTGGCTGAACACCACACAGCGCAGGTTTTATCTGATGTACTGGCGCCTGGTGTGGTCTAAGACACACTGGTGTTTTGTTCTTGAAGTACAGGACTGAAGTTCGGAAACCTAGACTCCAACACAAAGGAGATCATTAGCTCGTTTTAAGTGTCTCTTTTCTTCCCTCCTGGCCCCCTCCTACTCACCCCAGTGCTTCCTTAGTCCTAGGCACTGGCCACAGATGGCAACCATATTCCAAAGCTGAGTATATACAAAATCGTGCCATGGAGAACAGAGAGGCTTCAAAGTTAGCTTTCTATTCAAGTGGGATGGTGGAGACTCTGGAGGAGTGAACTCATCTCTCATTCATTTAATCCTCTATTCACTCAGCCAGGAGTTTGTTTTCCTACACATTCTTCTAGTGTCCAGCCAGTTGAGGGAGGATGGGCGTGAAGAACTCTCTCGAGGGCCCTTCCAGCAGGAGGGCACTGGGATTCTAAGCCAAGCTCTTGTTTTCCTGGGCCAGCTCTGCCTGCTGCTGATCAAATCAGTCCCGTGAAAGGAGCTGGGGAGCACCACGTGGGGGGTGGATTTCCCAAGAGCTGCCTCCTTGCTAGACTGACAGCACATGCTGTGTCCCCTAGACAAGGATTAGACCAGAGAAAAGGGTGAAACAAGGAGGAGGGTGTGGGGTTGCAGAAAACTCTGCAGGATGGTAAAGTAAGGGGAGGTGGGAGTGGGAAAACCTTTCCTTTTTCTTGTTTCAAGGTTTGCTGGAGCTTTCGCCTAATCATCTGTTTGAGCATCTTGAAAATAAGTATCTATTTTCATGATATCTATCAAAAACAGGCACCAGATTATACTACAAAGTTGACCTTAACCCTGCCATATTGTTACTAGAATCAAAACATGTAGCAGCCTACATCCAACAGAAAACCATTCTGTTTTCCCAGCATAAAAACCAGAGGGTATCTCTGATGCACTTTGTTTTGTAGGTCCGCTGAAGGAAAAAAAATCCAGTAAAAAATCCCTACCTGGACTTATACAAATGGGCATAATGCTCAGAAACACGCTCTACCCTTCTCTTTGCTCCTCTTCCCCATCACATTCATTCATTCATTCATTCATTCATTCATTCAACAAATATTTGCTGAGCACTGCTACGGCCAAATACTCTGCTAGGTGCTAATGATCCAGCAGTGAACAAGATAGGATTTCTGCCCTCACAAGTTCTTCTGCCTGGTCCAAATCAGCATTTAATAATTTAAGTGCCAGCACGTTATTTGAGGAACAGGGATGGTTTGTCTTACCTAGAATTTCTTCTGAATCTTTCTCAAACATATTTCTTGAAAGTCCAGACTCCTTCAGCTGAGATGTTCTGTCTTGAATCTCTCTTCTTCTATTGTTATATTCATTCCTTTCTTGGCTACAGTGTTGAGAGTTCAGAGTGCAACTGCTACCTTTTTTCCTTTTCTTTCGGTGGGACTGCAGCCCTGAGGGATTGTTACTTTCTAAGCTACACATATATTTTCTCTGTAAATATTGTACCATCTAATTTGTGTCTTTGGATTCTGCTGATTAGGTGTCAACATGTGATTTAAGGAATACTGCGTATGAGAGGCAGAAATTACAATTCAGTACGTCATTGTTTTAAAACTCTGACTTGGGATTTATACGGACTTCATACAACCTAGGTTAGCCTTTGATCTGCACCTCTTAGTAAGAGACTTATAGCTCAAGGTCTATACCCACGTGTCCCTGGAATGCTATACTCAGCTGCGAAAATGCTCTGGAGTTGAGAGAAGCAAATGTCCAAAACGATCTCCATTACCAAAAACTATGTGGGCACCACAGGACAGGAAAGGCTTACTTGGTACAATGAGCCAATAAGTCTTACTGAATTTCTTAAGATTATATATATATTTTTTCAACTCCTGCAAACTGCTTCGGAATAGAAGAAGGTAAGTGAGCTGGGTGATTCGGAGCAATCCTTCTCTGCAGTGAAACACATTTACTCTTCCAACTTTGCCTCTATTTTCAATTATTTCAAAATACTCTGAAGCCATCAGGCAGACTGTCTTTCAAAAAGATGAAAGATGAGTTTCTTTAGTTGTAAGTAGGTCTCTTTGGAGAGGGCCCTGGGATGTGGTAGCATAGCTGTTTGCCTGTTCTAAGGACCTGCTGTTTTGGCCTTTTCAGCTATCAGTGCTGGGAGGTGGCTCCCGTGGAAGGAGGCTGCACCGCAGGGCTGGGTCCAGCTTCTATGACCACGTATCCTGAGCTAAGACAGCACATAGATCTCTTTCCTATAATTTGAAAGTCCCTCATTGACTGGAACGCACTTGAGGACAAGAAGAAACTTAATAGGTCAATACTATCCTATTGTCCCATCATTTAGTAATATTCTAAACCTTCCCTATACCAAGAAGAAAATGCTCAGAAAGGTTTTTTAACTTGTTTGAGCTGCAGTTTCCTTATCTCTAAAATGGAACGTTTTATAAGAAGGATAGCACTTGACACACAGTGGATGCTTAGTAAATATGAGTCCTCTCCAAATTTTAGAACAAAAACCCACACCGAGACAAAGGAGGGAATGAATGAAGGCAAAAAGATAATGGAGAGGCTTCTCAGTCTACCTGGGCCTGAATCCCAGAAGGGACAAGGAGAGAGGTGCTGGCCTTTTCCTGAGGTAAGGAGGGTCACTGTCCCACGTGCTCTCCTACAGATCTGGGCCTCTTCTCAGTCACTCTCAGGGGGAAGGATGCGGGCCCTGCTGCTATGACATCATCATTTACAGTGCATCAATTTTAGTACATATTTACTTAATAATTTAAAACATTTATACTAGAGCTAATGCTTAAATTCACTGAGTGTTGGCTGTCTTTCTGGTGCTGTTTTAGGAACTTTCCATATAGCATTCCATCTAATCCTTATAATAACCCCAGGAGACAGATACTATTTGCATTCTCATTATGCACAGGAGAAAACGGAGATATAGGGAGGTTAGGTAAAGACACATAAAATGCATTCATAGGGTGAAGTTCAAGTTAAAAAGAGCACATACATAGACCGTGGGGGTGAGAACCCATTTTCTGAGCAACACATGGTCCAAATCTATTCCATTGTCAGATCCTGAAGAAATAGCTCTGGAAATCTGTTATGCCTTCCTCTGCCCCGCAGGCATCTCAAAGGGACTTGAAAGAGCTTTAGGAGCCAGTCCACATTTCGATGTTCACATTGGACTTGCTTTTTAGTTTACTTTTGGGGGCCAGGTTTGAGCATGCAGATTCTGTTTGGAATATATCCTGGGGAAGGTGGCTTTTTCTTTCCTCTTGTTCTTTGACCCCAGCCGAAAGAAAGTGATACACTGTGTCTCAGAACAGTACGCACATAGGCATGTGTGCATATATTCTTAGGAGGTTCATAGACTTGGAGAGGGAGGCCCAGTCATGGTACTTAATACCAGGACTCCAGGTCAACATTTCCTCTTCTACAGGAGTCCTTTGCCTGGAGGGAGAGGGTAGCCTCTGTATGAAGCTTCTTCCTATATCACTGCCCAAGGACAGTGCCCAGGTCTGCTTAGAGGGCCTCTCAGCATGTTAACCCAGGATTAATGTCTACTTCAGAAGCCCAGGACCCAACCAAGCCTCTGGGAACCTTAGGTCAGGAATAAAATGGAATAAACCAGATTTCTGGGTGCTTCCTTAAAATTGGGGAGGGGGGAATCCTAATCATCCGATCCTGCATGCAAAAACCTAAGTATCCCCCTGAGGAAAGGCTATGCATCCTTTCCCCTGGAGTTAACATCTAATGGTTGAAGTTCAGAATTTGTATGTGTATTTTCAGTGAGACATGGAATTATGCTCTGTAGCTCAAATGCATATATACCTTTCTTCTATTGTCTCCTTTATATCTAAGTACCCAGTTGAGATATGAGGCAAAGAGACAATAAGTGAAAAGGAAAAGAAAATGATTACAAAGAAAGTAATGATAAAGTTAATTTCACTACTTGCAATTCTTCATGTGGTGTTCTTCATGCCATGCCAAGCACTCTTAAAAATTATGTATGCCTGGCTGAATACTGCATGAGATCTTGGTATAAAACCGATAACATGAACCACTGAAGATAAATGAGCAGGAAGAAATTCTTTTTTGGAGTTGGAGAGTAAAGGGGAAACTCAAGGTCCATTTTGGCATCAACTAGGAATTTGTTCTTCCTTGTGAAATGACAAGACTCATATTCACAGTTCTTCCATGTGGTTGTTTATATAATTTCAAGTAGTGATAAAATAATTTTCTTATTTGTTTTAGAAGTAATTTAATAGCAGAGGAAAGTAACATTTGATTTAGTTGGTTCCAGAACACTGTCTTGAAGTAGAAGTAATTGCAGATACTGTGTGTCCAGGTGACAGTGGCCTTAGGCATGTCTGCAGCCATCAAAGAGAAGGATACAGACCAAGTAAAAAGTTTAAAAAATCCTCCACAAAATAGTGAACGTGAGGATGTCTTGTGACAATGAAGAAGTACATGAGAACAACACGTAAGTTTGTTGTTAGTCATACAGAGCTACTTGAACTGAACCTATCATAAAAGAATTTCTCAGAATGTGACATTTTCAAAAAGATTATGCTTTAAGAGAACTTGTTTTAAAAATTTTTGGGAAAATTTTAGTGCTCAAAGTATGTGGTCCCTGCCCTCTGGCTAATGCTTAGAGATTACTAAGGATGAGTGACTATCTGTGAAGGCATCCGAAGAAGACATGTACAATTCGTACAGAGCATTCATTCTTATTAGCTAAAAGGAAGAGAAAGCCATGCTTGAAAGGTGTGGGGAAAGAACTAATATAATACAATTACTGTTTTGTTGGGCTTGGGTAGTGACTTCACATTTCTTTTTCATATATTTATCATTCCAAATGCCGTGTACACGGAAGATTTAATTCTCTCTCACCTCGCCTATTTAATTGCAGAGTCTCCCTTAACACTGGTTTTTATTCTTTAGTCTATAAATGGGCTTGAGACTCTTGTCTCATAAAAATATTCCCTACCTGCTTTTGTATTATCTGTTCATTATTTCTTTGTAAAGTACTAAACTTCTTTAAAAAGTAGTGCCAAGTTGCTGCTTTCTCATCCATCTTCTCTCTGCCCTTGAACCCCCTCTTACAGTGTTTTTGGGTTGCATCTGACTCTGCTCTCTTAGCAGCCACCAGGAAGCTACCAATCCTTGGTGTCTGCAGGACCCAGCACTGCTGACCCTTCTCCTGAGGGTCTTTCTGGACTATCCTGATGTTTCTCCTACATCTCAGGCCTTCTTTTCTCCTCCTTGCTGGTTCCACATTCTCTTTCTTATCACTCACTGTAAGTACTCTATGTTTCTTTTCTCTCTCAACAAAGCCTTCTTTGAATTTACTCCCATATTCATGGTGTCAAGATTGGCTTCTTGGTGAAAGCATTCGCTAGCCCTAATTTCAAATCTTCCTGCTGGACTCCACTATTCTATTTGTGCGTTATTTGTCTCTATTGGGTCTATGTTAATTGTCTCCATTGGGTCTACCCCTGGTGTCTCATTCTCTGGCGTTGTTTAAAACTGAACCGTATTCTACTCCTCTAAACATTTCCTTTTGTCTCCTCTTTTTGATATCTTGGAGTTAGCACTGATGATCTCCTCTCTCTTAACCAACATTCGATCAGTTGCTAGAGCTGTCCACCCTCATCCACAAAGTCTGCTGAACCTGGCGCATCTCTAGCCGCCTTCTGGTTACCCAAAGTCTGAACTACTGACAAAGCTTCCCAGGCTCTCTCCTCCCCCCAGCTACCCCTTCTCACATCCACGCACCCTCCACACACTTGCTGCTAAATTAGAGCTTCCTACAGCAAAGTCTTGAGCATGGCAGCCCCTACTTGAAACCTATCCATAGCCTTACACCAAAATGCAGACTCCTTATCCCTTACCCTCGTGCCTTACTTCTGAAGAAATTCTATTTGTTTTTCAAGACAGCTCGAATGGAACCTTTCCTGATCAACTGAACTGGATATTACTATAAACTGGATTATAATGTATTTTATGACTTTTCTAACTTCTATCTCAGATAATGGTGATTTAAGTTTGAAGATTCTTGGTGGCAAGGTCTGGCTGTCTCTACCTTTGTATCCCCATAGATGCCTGTGTAGGTCCAGGCACATAAGATGTACCCTACACACGCTTGCCAGTGAATGAGTCAAGGCTGTGGTGCATCCAGGCGTGTGGGACAGATCTTGAACCACTCTGCAAGGTACTTGTTTGTGAAGGTATCTGATCTTGTCTATGAGATTCCAAATCTCTGTACATAGGGCTCTGGTTTATAAAACTGCATCCTACATAATACATAGGCTCGGTCCTCCACATGGAAAGCATTCAGTAAATTGACAGATGAACAGTCCTGACTCTCTGTTCAGGAAATGTAAGTTCTCCTTGAAGCCAACTGGGTAGCAGGCAGCACAGTATGGTGGGAGAAGGAGTAGGGTTCTGTTTTTGGCTCTTCAACTCATTATGTGGAAACCTTCTGGTAGGACACTTGCCCTCTGTGGGCCTCAGTTTCCTCATCTGAATAATACTGGATTTAGATCAGGTCCTTTCATCCCTTCCAGTGCTGATAAAAAGGACTCACTGGTACACATTCCCTGGAGAGAACAAAGGATACAGAGGCAGGAGAAAAGCGAAAAGTGCTTATTCAGCCGATGAGTTAACCGGGGGCGGGGGGGGGGGGGGTTGACTGTGGTACTTGATGTGAAGTGATTGGTGGAAGGATTTGACTTGAAATTTCTTAAAGCAAGGAATTCCGAGACTCTTCAATGCATGCTCTCAACTGATCCTAAACGATCCTTCTCTGAGGGCAATTTTTGTTTTTTAAGTCAGGATGTGAGAATCCCTGACAGATACGGAGAGACACTAATTTTATATAATGAAATTTGCCACACGTGGAGGAAGCACATATGAAACTGTCACTAGCTGCTGCAGATAAGAATTACAGATGTATTCTAGCAAGATATGGGATGGCAAAATGAAGAACAGAGCCCTGAAAACCAGCAGTAAGTCTTAATAATTATATGTGGACAATTAAAGGCACCTTCATGCAATATTTGGGAGAGCAATATGGCGTGGAGTAGCTTGCGGCAATGGGTCATGAGACCAGACTTGCCAGGGGAACTGGGAGGATTTCAAAAGAGGACAGAGACAGATTGCTAGAACCTGGGGAGACTGCAAGTCATTGACAGAGTTCCAGTGTGACACTTACAGGTAACTCTGTGGCCAAGGATGAACCTTCCTCAAAAAAAAGTTATTTTAAAATCTGTTCATCAATAAATTATTACCAGGTCCCTCAATACTTTCTTATATCCACTGACTAAATCAATTTATAAGTGGGTGTCTTGCTTTATTTTTTAATTGGGAAGGAAATGTCTCTAGAAAAGATATGCAATTCAGCCCAGCTGAATTTTAATGACAGGCAATGTTACCCAAATGTAAAGGGCCCCATGGGTTTATAGTAAAATGAGGTGAAGCCTAAGAAGGTCTCAGTATCATAACTGAACCGCTTTGTTTTCTGAAAACACACTGCCTTTTTTTTTTTTTTTTTTTGTCTCTGTGGCTTTGCTTCTGTTCCTCCCACCTGGAATGCCGTTCCCTCCCTGTTTCACCTTACACACACCTATTCTTTCACGATCCAGGTCTAATGCCCCCTTCCCACTGCTTCAGGCCCCCTCCTCAGGAACACTTTAATACTGCATTTGCACATCCCCCTTTACAGGTTTCTAGTTTTAGCCAGGCGTGTGGGAACACTGAGCTCCTAAAGTGGGGGGACGGCACCTTGTTGGTGTCTTCACCCCAGCCCTCACTGAGGACTTGCCACAGAAGCAGGGGCTCAGTAGCATTTGCTGAATGACTAAAGGAAGGAATGCGTGCATGAATGAGGGACAGGACTATTAGAAATCATTGCATTAAGTGACCACGGAAGACATCTAGTTAAATGAGCAGTGTAGGGACAGAACAAGTTTTATTAAAAGGAAGGACAATTTTATAAAAAGAGGTAGACTATGACATGAAACTTCAAGAAAAAGACTTTTAACAATAAATGTGTCCCCAGACGTGCTAAGTAGTGACTCTAGGAATTACAGCAAATAAAAACATTAACTGGTCTTCCGATGCCCAAGTGCTGGACTAGGCACTGAAACCTCTAAATAAGAGGGCATCAATGGCAATGAAAGTAATTCCAAAGAGGTTATGTATCAATTAACTCAGAGGCAGAAAGGTGACTGTGGATAAAGGGCAAGACTATCTTTAAAGAAATGAATCCACACTTAATAGGTAAGGGGTTTATTTGACTAACGACACAGCAGAAAGATAGTTGAAACCGTTAGCTATGAAAAGGTAAATATGTCATTCTTTATAGGAAGTAGAATACAGAGGGACGCAGGGCACTCTGGGGACAATGAGAACACCAAAGATACTCTATTTACTGTTGAACCGATATGGAATCTACTAGAAAATGAATAGCAAAGCCATAGGATAATAGCTATCTGTGGTTGCTCATTTCAGCCCATTTTGATTATATTTCTTCTGCAAATTAGTGTGACCCCAAAATGTTTTCAGGATTGTCCAACTTGTCCTAAATTCCATAAATAAACTCTTTCAGAGGATGCTGTTTTTTGCCATGTCTCTATTACGGTTCTTCACAGATGGACCATTTTTGTCCTTTCAAAGCCTAAGAATAACTCTCTCAGTTATCAAGACATACCCAAATCCAGTTCAGCTGCTCCTGTGGGATTCCAGTTAGTTTAGACACATCTGCTGAGATACACGCATTTGAATCCAAATGAAGCTTTTGTTTGATTATACATTTTGAACATTTATGGAGGTTTTTTGGGGGCCAAAATGTTTTTCATTTTTTGGCACTCCAAACAGAGATCTTCGGTTATAAACACTGCCTTCGGAGCACCTCCAGCAGAAATCCAATCTTTTCATGTGAACAGGTGCCTCAGGAAGTTTTTGGAAGGTTTTACACGGCATCAGCTTTCTGATTGGAAACTTTCTGAATGCACAGTCAGATTTGCCAAGGAGACCTTCAAACTTGCTTGAGCAGTTTTCACTCACACAGACATACATTCACACATACAGACAGCCCCAGTGAAAGCAAATCAGAGCGCTGTAAAACTGCAGGATCCTTCTTAAAGGTTAAATACCACACGCCACCAAACGGAACAAAAACGGATGTGTGACAGGAGAGAGAACGAACTAATAGCAAGAACAGGGGTGCAAATTCTTCACGAGTGTGATGCTCCCCTTAGGGCATTACTGGACAGTTCAAGCGTCACATCCTCTCGGTAAAACGCTATCTCGCCCAGTTTCGAACGCGTGCCCAAGCATTTGTGATTTTAAACACTGTACCTTCAGCGTCTTGCTACCCATTCCTTTTACTCACAAACTTGTTCAAGCATTTAGTTTGAAACACGTTCTTCTCCAGCACAAACGGGCCAACCAGGTTCAAATCCAGGAAGAGACGATACTATGCTCTAAATCGGGTGCTTCGGCAAAGCCTGTATTTTACCTGATTCCCCACAATGTTTCTTTGCCAGTTTGAATATAAACTGAAGAGTGCAGACAGAGTAAAATAACTTTTCAGCCTGAAGCCTGAAAAGTTATTACCGAGTAAACTTACTCCCCCATTGGGCATGCCCGGAATTCAGGGGGAAATCTGCTTTCAAGTTGTTCCTATAGCCCTGGACCAGATGCTCTAAGGTGGCCAGAAACCTTTGTCTACACCCACTTAGCAGATTTCTGGCTCTTTATCAGGGACTAAGAGGTTTATTTGCAGAAATGAATCATTTCCTTCAAAATATCCTTTACCCTATTTACATGCTTGCATATTCCTTCCATTTTGTTTTCCCCCTACAGCTTTACTAAGGGAATTAATTATCTCGAAGAACAGGAACATACAGTAGGTACATCTGAAATCCAGGATGAGGCGCAGTATGTCATCTATTAGGCCTGGCTAAGACCAGCAGCTGATGCTAAATGGGAAGGAACATGCACCAAATGTTTTTTAATCACAAAGTTAGTAATTAATTGCTCTTTAAAATACATTTTATGCTTCTTTCTGTCTGTGTACATGAAATGCACATTTATTACATGCCAAAAATTACAACATTATGGTTTAAATGTGACTGGCACGGAAGTCCGGAAATCAGAGTTAATGTTCCCACGGCAACTTTAATTCTGTCCGTGTGCACATGTAGGGCCATAACAGTCTTCCGCTCCAGGATAATACGTATAGATGGTCTGGGGAGGGAAGCTAAAGACCCATATCCTCAACTGTAGTTACAGGAAAGAGACAAAGGGTAAAAACCGTGCTCCTTTCCACATACGTGGAGACAAAACAACGTCCCCACGCCCGGCGTTGTGTAATCGGGCAATGAAAGAGGCTGCTGTGGGGCTGGCACTCAAGGGGACAGTTTCTGTTGCTGTGGGAACCTGAACTTTGCATTTCCTGACTTTGGGGTAATTAAAATGTCAGCCTTAATGTGGCATTAATGGAGTTTGCCATAAAAAATCCTTTTTGTTTTGTTCTCTTAAAAAAATTGCTTAAAAGTTCAAACTGAACCAAGTGTACTAAGAATTTTAATCTTGGGGACTTAGCCTGGTGATGGGGGCGGGGGAAAGCGAAGGGTTGGGAGGGGGCGACCGACGAATGTAGAAGGCCAGAGAGAGAAAGGAAGGGCCCGCAGTCTCCTCAGACAGTGCTCAGCCCCTGCAGAGTCACGCTACCTACAGAGCTAAAGTTAAACCCACCCACACAACAGTTTGGTGATGTGTAAAGGTTAAATTAAAAATAAATAAAAACTGTTAATGCATAAGTGCATCTTGGCGAGGACACAAAAAATGAGACAGCCTGCTGAGGCCAGTGCAGAACACCGAAGGTAAGTCACCGCGGCTGTCAGCTTCCAACCGCACAAAGACATCAGAATAGGTGGGTCTAGGGCCGACGGTGGGGAGCACCGCCGAGGGGGGAGAAGCGCTTCTCCCTCCGATGGGAGCCTGATTTGGGGGAAAACAAAGTGGAAGAAGCAGGCAAGTCGTAGTTCTGGTCGAGTCTGTCACATGTACACGACTGTGACGTGCCACAGCTTGATAGTTGTCAAGCTAGGGAGGGCTTCATCTGCTCTGCTGACTTGGTTTGGGCCTGTTTACGAGTCTGAAGAGAGCTTGGCTCGGCTCTTCCTCAGCCTGTTCCCCGGCAGGGAACTGTTCTGTCAAACACCTAGGGCTTTGTACCCTTCGCATTCCAAAACGCATCTCAACGCCTCGCGTTCTCGTCGTGGGAGTTTGTTCACCACTGGACTTTTAGAAATGGTGAAGGGGCCACCAGCTAGGAGGTCACAGGGGATGTCGCTAAGCGGTCACTGTTAGCGGGTGTGCCGTGAAGCGGCACACAATTCCGTAGCAGCATCTACCTCGCCATCTCACAAGGGGAAGCACTCCTCAACCCCATTCCTTCTTGTTTTGGACACTTCTGGGATCTCTGGCAAAATCTGAAGTGGCTCGGCAGGTTAAGTAGACGGATGAGAATTCTAGGGGTCAGGCTTGTCTAAAACATTGGCCTGTGTCCTTCAGCTGTGACAGCGCTATGTCTCACCCACCCTTACCGGTTCGCAGGCAGCAGAGCCGACTCTTCCTTTGTGGGGACGCTGATCTACTGTGTCTTAGAACTCCGTCATCAGTATGAGTGGTTGCACATTTTCAAGAATGCCACTTATGGGCTTGGAACCGAGAATTCAGGCTGCTCACAGGGAGAGCGAATCCATAAACATCCTGCAGTATCTGAACGGGTTAACTCCCGAGCAAGTCATTCATCTACTGAAGTGTCAATTTTCTCAGTTTTCTCATCCATAAATTGGGAAGAATTATCATGACTGACAGGAAATGGGCATTAGAGCATGACTAAGAATAATTTTGCTAAACACATAACAAATAAAAAGGTGCTATAAAAATTCAGGCACTTGTGAAAGCTTGGAACACCACACACTGGTGGAATGTTTCTGAAGTTAAAGAGACTAACAAGTCAAGGGCACTATTTTTAAATGCCCCAAATCTGTTAGTTCTAAATAGGAACAGAATATTTTACCTTAAAGAAATTAGGCTTTTAAATTAATCTATGGTAAGAATGACATTTGAAAGTTAAAAAAAAAAAAATCTTCTTGAATGCAAGAAGAGCATCCAAAAAATTTAACAGCTTAAAATAAACCTCTTTCCTGTCTTCTCTCAAGCAATCTCCAAATGGACAGATTTCTGTGAATCTTTCCTAAAAACAATTTTCTTCTAAGTGTAGGCTCAAATCAGGACAAACTACAATCCAAATATATTTGGAGAAAAGTATAATCGATTTCAACAACAGGTTAGGACAGAGAGGACGTACATAGCTTAATGGCAAAATCAGAATGACTTGCTACGCAGCCGGAGATGAGGTGTCTCCTCCCTATCTGTTCTCCTTCCAACTGCATTCAGACACCTCACTGTGAGCTCTGATCTCCTGGCTCCCTCTGGGTCACGTCTGAGCTGTGTGGCAGCATCACGCTCATACAGTTTCTGGTTCGTATTCCAGGCTAATGCCGAGACCTGGCTGGAGGATGCTTATGGTAAAGTACAATAAATGAAGCTGGTGCCTTCTCTATTCAGCAGAACATTCATTTTGCTGCAACAGGGGATTTCTGGGCTAAGGCCATTCTATGTAATCTTCCCCATAAGGTGTGGCAGAAAGCCAGGTGATGAAGGTGTGTGTGCAGGAGCTCCAGGCCCTTCTCCACAGGAACGGGCTACCTTCCTGGTAGGTAGGGACAGCGCGCACATGCCTGCGGGCGCCGTGCCATGCTATTTTCCAATTCTTCCTGTAATTACTATTAGGCTGGAGACTGCCAGGCAAGAAGGGCCAAGGATGTTACTATTACAACCGTCCACAGAACATAGTCTTTGCTCCTATCCCCAGGTTCTCTACAGAAGCAGCAACTTAGTACAAATCACACGGGCTCTCGACAGTCGGATCCCGTTCTTTCTCGTTTCACTTTCTAGTGACAGCTGGAGCAGGGTCTCAGCCCCGCCACCACAAGAACAAGCTCCTTTCACCCCAGCCTCAACCCCTGGGCTTTGTCCCTTTATTTAAGGCATTATGATGATGAAGCAAGTAGGGAATGGAATCTCCCAGACGCATCCACTTCTTGCCCACTTTGCAGAGTTTTACATTTGTTTTGTCATAAAAATAACAATAGGAGATCTAGACTCTCATTTCCTAATTAATAATGCTTGTGTTCGTGGACAGGATAAAGGGAGTCCCTTTTTGAAAACAAAACTATCTCGATCTTATTCTTCCTCCTTCTAAAGAAGAACATGCCAGCTCTTTGCCTGTTACTAGACAGGCATGTATGGAAATCAGTTCAGAATACTTGTTGGGTATCTTCAGACCAAAAGAAATATTCTTTCAGATCGGACCCCAAAATTATTCCATTCCTTTCCATTGTCACCACACATGTTCCTTTCTCTTTGAAGTATTGGGTTACACTTCAAAAAGAGAAAAGCTCCCAAACATGATTTATCAACTTTCCTAAAATAGAATTTGAAGAAGTGACTCCCAGATTAGTGGGAAGACAGCAAAAATAAACAGCAATGGAGTGATTTCAATGGCGACGATCTCATTAAGCTGCCCATTTCCAAATTTAGCCCGTAGGCAGTTTTTTTAATTAAAAAATATTTTTAACCTGAATTCTTATTGGCTACGTGAAGTCTGGGTGGATTCTGAATTCTTGGAAGCCATTCTCTTTTCTTCTGTAAATTTATGCTATCCTTTAACCACTTCAAAATAAATTAAAAACTGGAAGGACGGAAATTCAGCCAAGCCAAATGAGACTCCAAAAACTAATGCAAAGCTGACTTGTATTATGTAATTTCAAAATGGATGTTTCCTGTGTCTAACTCGCTTTTTGAGGTCCATATTTGGTGGTTCAGTTTAGTCATGGTGGAAGTGCTGTTATTCAGATCGTGGGGACAAAAGAATAATTAGAAAACAGTAACCCAACTTTTTTTTTTTTTTTTTTGAGTGAACATTATGAAAGAAAATGTGGTTCATGTAATGAATCAGGCTTTTGAGGCCAAGTGGCTGGACACCTGGTTTCAAAATACACTCTAGCTTTGAAAATATAGACGTTGGCTGAATCAAAATGGAGGCAGTTCCTTTTGACTACTCTACAAGACTAAACGGAAACGGCTTGTTCGAAACGCAAAAAAAGCCAGAACCCAGGGGAGAAGCACGCTCCAAGCGCCGCGAAGACACCATCACCTTACTGGTGTACTCACAATCAGATGACCCGGTGTGAGCGTGAGAGTTTGTCAGTGAATGTGTTGAGTGGATGAGGGCTGGGTCTGGAGACAAAACAGCTTCAAAGTTCAGGCAGGGAAGGCCCGGCTTGGCGCTGGATCCACCCGGCTGAGTAATCTCATTCTCCTCAGATGCCTTCTGGTTTTCAGCTGTCTTGGGTTTCTTCCTGAAAATAAACAAAGGGCCCTTTGAAGGAACTGACTGCATATTTGGGAAAAGGCATTTTTAGAATCTGTTAAAGATAACTTGATTTTTTTTTTCTGAGGGGGGATGGGAGGGAGTCCAGTATGTCCCTTGTTTTAAAACAAGCTGATTCTTGTTTTTTTCCCTCCAGTAATGGCCTAACTGGGAACACATGAAAGCATATGGGCCAAGCAAACAGCACCACATTTGGACTCTGTTGGCTGCATAAAAAGACCCTGTCCCAGAACTTTAGACAGATTGAGCTACGTATGGCTGACATTATCCAAGAAAGCATCCTTTTTTTCCCCCTTAAGAGTTTTAACATGGTCTGGAAAAATACTAGTGGAGGTTTACCGTTCTAGCATTTGTCAGGAAGCTTAGACACAGGACCCGTGGAGTAATGGGAGGAGCACTGGACTGGGAGTCAGGAGACTTGAGCTATGGTACTAGCTGTGCCTCTAACTTGCTGTGTGGCCTTGGGCACCTCACTTCACCTCTCTGGGCTTCAGTTTCCTCATCTGTAAAATAAAGGGCTTGGATTAGAAGGCCTTAAAGGTTCCTTCCAGCTTGAAGTTTCTATTCATGGAACGCATTATGGAACAATCAACTTTCTTGCTGTTATTAGATTTTACTTTAGATTAACACATAATTTCCAATCACAATCTAAATTTGCAGGCTGTATAGATGAGAGGGTAGTGATAGAGGTTTTTGTTAAAGTAGCAAATGAAAAGTGAAAAAATGAGCTTAGCTTCTAGCAGGTAAAGCGGTCAGGTGTCACAAGGAGATCCTCTATTCCAACTCTTTACTCATCCAAAGCTGAAGATTCCCTTTGTTTGTTGATTTAGTACATGACTCTGGAGTATGGGAGTGTGACTGTGTGTTTGCTGGGGGGGGGGGGGGAGGAAGAGATGGGTGAAGGGAACTAGAATGTAATTACTGCCCACTGCTGCTTGGGGTCAGGAACAGGAAGCAAAAGAGCTTGGGTATGGCTCGGCTCTGGCGTCCTTCCCCTCTGGGACGATGAAACTGACATAAACACAGAAATACTTAGCTTACACTGCATGTACCCTAGGTCCCAGCCAAACTGGGTTATTCGTCATACCCTGAACATGCCCTCCAATTTCCTTGGCTTTGTGCCTCTTTCTATCATTATGTGGATGGTGACCAGAGAAATTATTTTATTTTTTAGTGGAAGACTGTGTGTGCAACAGAATTTGTTGTAAGTAGCTTTGTTTCCATGTTTTTCTTGTTTCTATAAGCCTGGCAATGGACTTGTCATACGGAATATTTTGTATTGGAATTTGTTGTACGGGGTAGTTAAATCTGCCCTCGCAGAATATGGTGTTATGATTAGCATGCTGTGTTTCTGGTCCAACAGGTTGTGAAATCAAATCTGCTTTTTCAGAGGGCAGGAGGCAGAGATGGCATGGTAAAGATGAAGAGAGAGGGGAAGCTTGCAGACACATTTTTCAGTATGGAGGAAGCCAATATAAGAGAAGCAACAAATTGCAGTGCTTTACCAACTGTTTGTTGGATGGGTGACTATGGAACCAACCCCCAAGTCTTGAGTGTCTACATGGACCTCCAAGGGCCTGGTTTCTGGTGTTCAGTTTAAGAAAATATCCAAGATCAACGTCTCCAGAGCTCAACTCTTTTTTAACCTTGGAAACTGGTGCCCCCTCTCAGGCCCCTCCCTATTTCCATCACTGTTGTCTGTCACCAGCTTTGTCATCAGGTTGGAAACTGTAGGTGAGCAACACCTTCCCCTGCCTTAAAGCCAATTCACCAAGTCCTGACAATTCTGTTTCCTTCATATTTTTTCACATCCATGTTTCCTTTCCATTTCCACCACTCTCACCTTAACACTTTTATTTAGACTGTTGTTTATTTACTGGCTCCCTATCCTCCTTGACCCCTCTGAGAAAACCAAGTTAGTCCAGCACTGCAACTGATTCTATATATGCCCTAGCTAAGCTCACACGCCCTATATGTTGGCTGCACAGGACTCTCAAAGTTCTTGAAAATTCCCATAACGTCTTGGGGTATCTACATCCTTGGCTCTACATCTTTGTTTGAGTTAGTTCCCTTGCTTTGAATGTCCCTTTTATAACTCTGCTGAAATGATATTTATCCTTCTTACTTATTGAAGGTTGTCTCCATCTTGTAACTGTCTTGACTTACCTCTACCAGATAGAATGTCTCTCTCTGAAATTCAACTCCGTCCCACCTTTTTCTGAAATTCCAGAAAAATTTTTACTTCTCCCTATTTTACTCACTAAATTTTGTTTCAATAATAGTTATTTATGTGGTTATCCCTCCCATGAGACTGTAAACTCTCTGAGAAAAAATGTCTTAGTTATTTTTTAATTCCCTGTGTTCATCCTTTCTTTCCTTCCTTCTTCCCTCCCACCATTCATCTAGTCACATATTCATCTTAAAATACGATGCACCTATGATGCGCTAGCGTAGGGTAGGGAACACAGCAAACCTGGCTGCTCTCCACCCCGAGTTTGTTCTCTAGTGCGCACTGTTAAGCAGAGTAGCTTAGACAAAGCTGTCATTCAATATTTGTTTGTGGATGGAGTGAAGCGGAATTGAAATCAAGGTATATTTTGAGAATAGTCATAGTCTAAATCCCAATTAAGTTTCCCTACTCTTTTTGTTTCATTTTTATTTATTAGAGAGAGAGAGAGAGAGGGAGAGAGAACAGACAGAGAGTGAGAGGGAGAAGCAGACTCCCCACTGAGCAGAGAGCCTGATGTGGGGCTCAGTCCCAGGACCCTGGGATCGCGACCTGAGCTGAAGGCAGACACTTAACTGACTGAGTCATCCAAGCACCTAAGGTTCCCTACTCTTTATGCAGCAGTGAAATCTACCTTGACTGGCTGCTTTTCCTTTGAATCCATGAAGGGCATTTGATAAGAGTAGGACCATTTTGATAAACAAAGCTGGGCTGGTCCTCATGAGTCCTTTAAATATCAGGATGAAATACTAATGGTAGATATCACTTAACAGAAAAACGATTTCTTTCTTTTTAAAAAAAAAAATATTTATTTCTGATGCTTATAGACAAGGCCTCGGCTAGTTTTGGATTTCTGTTTCAGGAAATTGAAAAAGCCCTCTTTCAAACATGAGTACATGACCAAACAACCAACATGACTCTTTTAACACTGCAACAATGGTACTGTTCTTCCCTAGATTTGATCCTGCTTCCTCCCTGGCATCTTACACCACACTCTCCTGTTTGCTGTCTCAAGGATCACCTATGGAGAACACTCGCAGGACAGAGGCATTGGGAGCCACCTCCACAAAATGAAAATATTAAAAATGCGACCTTCCACCTTACTCCCTCATTTGCTTATCCTGATACCACTGGGCTTTTCCCAACTGCACAGATAACAGAGAGCCACTCACTGTCCTTAGAAGCAATTCATTTCCCATCTCACCCTCTCTGATAGTTTTGTTGGACTCCTTTTTCTGGAGCCAAGAAACACTGAAATGTAGCAGCAGTCTGTCTAGACACGCACAGGTGCTGTTATGTTGACGCCGTTTTTGCAGTTCATAGTTTATTAAGGAGGAAAAAGCAAGTCCTGTCGTAATTAATTGAAAATACTTTCTTTGGTTGTGCAAAAAGAATTATATAAACATGGCACATCTGAGGGCAAGTCTGTCCAAGCCTCTGTGGCTATGCATTATTCCCTGGAGCCTTTAGAGGGCAGCAGCACACAGGCTACTCGGGGCAGCACGGCAGAGAGGCAAACTCCCGACCAGACCAGAACCTTCCTCCCGGTCACCATGCCAAAGGTTGGTTTGCCAAGCTCTGGCCGCTCAGCCTCTTTCTTTCTTTTCAGTTCTCATTCTCTCTCTCTCTCTCTGTCTCTGTCTCTCTCTCTTCTCCCTCTCTCTCTCCTCCCTCCCTCCCTCAATGTTAAAATTATACACTCTGATGAAGTCGCCCCTCAACCGGAAAATGAAAGCTCCAATGAAAAAGTTAGACAAGCCAACAACAACAAAGAAAGAAATCGGGAGAAAGGGGAAAGGGGGCTGGTGAGGGGGAAGGATCTAAGAACAAGAAAAGGGCAGATGTTTCGTAAATATATGCAAAGCAAAACTGGGTGTACCCTGAACACTTCCACAGAGAAACAGACCAATCATTGTGCACTTCCTCCCACCACACTGGTGGAGCCCTGCATTCAAAAAAAAAAAAAAAAAAAAGTGTGTCTGCAGGCACCTGCCTTTCAACGGTCAGTTCTGACATTCTCACTGAATATCTCCCAATTGTCCGAAGAGAACAAAAACATTTTCATCTCCCCACTGCAACACTGCAAACACTTCTCTTATGAGAAAAAGGGCTGCTTCAAGAACTGGAAAGGCGTTTTAAGGTGACTGGTGGCTGGTTTTTAACTCTCATTGTGCTGGTCCTGGCAACAAGTTTTGGGCTGAAACATAGCAGTGAGTGAGGTTGTGGCTGATGTTGGCTCTTTCCTTACTAGACATATTGCATGTGGAAAGAAATTTGCATTGAAACATATTGATGAGATGGTAGGTATTAGGCATGTTAAATGCATGGAAATTAACCAGATCGGTGGCATTTGATGTATATATTTCACACTTCTTTGCACATATTGCACACATACAGTGATGGCAAAGCTTTCTGCAACATATGGAAAATAAATATTTTATCTGTGTGAGCTCTTATCAGGCTCCTGGGGCTGTTGAGAGGAGAGTGCTCTCTTCTATCTCCCTCTCCTAATTTTCTCTCTTCGTTGCCCCCCCCGACCCCCCCCCCCCCCGGCTCTCCTGCACATTAACATGCCTTCCACTTATCAGCCTGTTGGATAGAAAAGAATGAGTCAGAACCTCCTTTTGATAAATAATTACTCAGTCGTTGAATCATGACAATTTAGACCCACGATGCCTTCCCCCCTATTTTTTTATTTTTTATTTTTGAATGGTAACCATTTCTTTATTCTCTTTCCCAACACAACATTGAAAAGGCTCAGGAGAGTGTTTGGTGAGAGAGGAAGAGAGCAGAGGTGTAACACCACCTCCAGTGGAACCCAGCTCTACCATCAAGTAGTCTGTGGCTTGGCAGATGACTGTGCATCTCTGGGTCTCAGTGGAAATAATGGGGTAACAACACCTACCTCCTTGGGCTGGTGTGAGAATTCAATGAGATAATTCATGTCAAGTGACTGGCAGAGCAATGACACATGGTCAGTGCTCAATGATGGTAGCTCTGAGAGAGCATCAGTTCCACGGTTTTCATCAGCGATAAGGAGGCACTTCCTCGACCTTAGTAATCTTTTCTAATGTCTAGACTTTGGCAGGGGCAAATGGCGGTCATTGTAGCAAAGGCCGAAAAGCATGTAAGGATAAGCAGTCTCTTCTTCAGCACCTTGATCTTACCATATCACTGTATCACCCTCCTGACACTGTCTTTCTACTCACGTGTTTGTCATTGCTGCTGCTACACCAAGAGCCCCTCTCGAACTTGAGGGTCAAGCAAGCTACACTTGGGCCATCAAAGCCCACGAAACCTGGGCACCATGGCCTGTGCGTCAAAGCCAACGTTGGCACTCACGCTTATCATGTCTCCTTACAATTTATCCTTTTACTACTTGGTCTAATGTTCTCAGATCAATTTAAGATGTTTTCGTAATTAAAACATTTTATTCTCTCAATTTTTTTAACCTTCTTGGCAAGGCCGATTTATAATGTTTTTCAGTGTATTTCTCCCTCGCTGTATCAGTCAGGATCCTGGCAAGAAACAGCTGGCACGCTCAAAGGTTTTAGCTGGAGAGAGTTTAATGTAAGGACTGTGTAGTGAGGTACAGAGGAGGTAGCGGGGTGCTCAAGGGAGGGCGAAGCACCAGGGCTAGCAGCGGTGCAAAGCTGTGAATGTCAGCTTTCAACTGTTAAACCCAAGGGGCAAGGAAGGCGTGGCATTCTCTGAGTCTAGTCAGAAGGGCAGTTGGGGGCGGGGGCTGGACGAATCAACACCCTGCCCTCACTCTCCTTCTAGGCGCACAACCTTCGCTGATGTTCCTTTAGGCCAAATTCAAAGCGGTAGAGAGCCTGGGAGTGCAGTCCAGAGAGGCCGGCCTCCTGGGCCACATAACAGGGCAGAGAAGGGCTCCGGGGTTTTGTGTGCGTGTAGAGGGGAGACTAATCAGTGGACCTCTTCTTTCCCTTCTCTGTTTCTGTCACCCTTCCCTCTCAATTTTACTTTCCGGAAAGAAAGACACAGCAAAATAAAGTGAAGTCAGTTCTCTCAGCGTCCATGTACCCATTTTGTCTATTTGCCATTTATGCAGGAAGAAAGCTGAATGTGGGCTCCGTGAGAGCAGGGATTTTGTGTGTTTTGTTTGCGGCCACATCCCTAGTCCGCAGAACAGTGTACACATAGTAAATTGCCCAGTGAATCTCAGTCGGTCGAGTAAATGCATTCACTTCTGCTGTGCCGGACATGATACGCGTATTATCTATTTAATTAGCACAACAATCCAGGTAAGTAGGCAGGGCTGCTGACTGTGGTTGTGCAAGTGGTGTGGCAGTGGGTAGGTTTCAAAATCTAACAGTTGTCCCCTCCCTACCTGCCCCCAAGCTTTGAGACCTGGTCCAGGGCACTGGCAACCCAGAGGAAGGGCACATTTTTGTAACTAGTGCACATTTTTATAGTTTATTCACCTTATTGGTTTGGTACCTACCAGATGCATAAACTTTATTGTTGTTTCTTCTTTATATATGAGAAAGCTGAGTTTCTGAAAAGCAGAGCCTGCAAAGATTAGAGCCCAATCTGTCCCTGGTAGGACCTGTGAAGCATGAAAGCAGGCACTGGTGTTGGGCACAGGTAAAATGCTTCCTAGGGCAGAAACAGATGCTCACTGGTGGGCCTCCCTGATTTTCAGGAAACTGTAGGTGCTGATTCCTGGGTCTGGATTTGAGTTCTCTGCAGGAAGGTAGGAGTGGTGAAGACACTTTCCTCTTCCAAAGGCTACAGATCCTGGGGACCCTGGCTACACCCTAGCACAACTGTGCTACTTGCCGCAGCATAGTTAACCTGTAATGCAGAGAAACCCAGAAAACCATCCAGACATGGGAATTTCTAAGGCACTCCTTCCACTTCAACTTGAGGAAGAATGAAGGTGTCTATACAAGCAAGTTCCTTGCATGGGTATGGAGAAACTATTTTTGATCTTCCATCATGTCTTTAGTCCCCAGTCCCTTGAATCCAATAGTACTGCAGATCACTCTGGTGGTCCCCATCTCCATGCTGGCCAGGCAAACCTGCCTGTCACCTACACACCCACTGCCACTAATTACAATCCAGGTGACTAAAAGCATTAAAGGGGAACAGCAATGCAAAACAAAACAAAACAAAGACTCCAGCTTTGTCCCTTTGGGTATGATTTATGCCTGAATAGCTAAAGACATAGAAAATACGAATATGAAAATCCTACCCGAAGGCCTAACAGGGATGTTATTCTCCCAGGGTTAGCGTTTTCCAGCAACAGAGATGTCTATAAAACACCATCCCATGACCCGCCTCATACCATATACAGGAAAACTTGAGAATACAACTAGAACGAGGTTTTGTCTTAAAATGTATAATTAAGTTATTTTGCATGCATAGCCTCTAAATAATTTAACTTTCTGGCTTTCTCAGTAAAAAAAAAAAAAAAAAAAAAAAAGGCATCTCTTCATCTGTTACTTCTAGCAATGGTTAATGAATACTTGATATCAATCTTTCATAAGTCTTGTCCTGTAGGCATCATGCCCCTTAGCCCAACCTATCTGTGCACCTTGCCTTGTAAGGACTGTACTTCTCACACATAAATGCCTGATATTGAGGGAACTCAACCACACGCACAGAGCCGTGCATCCAGAGGGCAGGGCTGAGCTGGAAGCAATGGCTGAGAGATGTGGCTGAAGGAGCCCCACGTCCCCAGGGAGGGTCTTGGCCCCCTAGCAAGGGAGCAAGAGCACTGGCTGAGATGCAACTCAGACAACAGGGAGATGCCGAGGAGGACAGCTGGCCCCGGACATGACCGGGTGCATGAAATGACAAGTAGCAGTGAGATTCAACAGAGTGGCACAGCAGGTGACAACGGGCCAAGAGATGGGGGGGGGGGGGGGCTGTGACTACTTCCGGTGAGGGTGCCGATAACCAAGCAGAACAGCACCAGTCCCTGCAAAGTACACCCGGATCCGGCCCCACCATTGTCTGGCAAGGAGGGCACGCTGCTGCTCCGGGCCGGCGCTGCAGGCTGGCAACCGAGGGCCACGATGGGCACCTCAGCACTGAGTCTCGTGACCTCGCTGCGCTCAAGACATGAGGCCGTCTAAAATTGCATCTGCATTTACGACTGTGTGAGGTGGGGGTTGTTGTGTTGTTGTTGTTGTTTTAATTAAACTAAGTGAACTGAGAAGCCTTTCATTGGGGGCTTAATGTACTCACAGTAGTTTCCAAAGAAATGGTGTCACTCTTCAGGTAAATCACTCCAAGGCTTGGGCGCAGTGCAGATGTTCATTGGGGCAGGGGACAGAGAGCGGCTGCATCTAGAGCAGACAAGGAAGAAAGAGAAGGCGTTAAATGACAGGTGATGGTGACGTTGACGGAGACAGAACCGCGGGACTTGGGCGACGGTCCGGTCCTGCACCTTTGCACCAGACAGCGGCCCACCAGGGGACGCCGAGGCAGAAGAGAGGATGTCGCCTGGCTCCATTCTCAGTCTGTGCACCTGAGGGCGGGGGTGGCATGAGATCTTCAACAGCACCCTGTCTGTGCGGACCGAGTGGATTTCGTGGTGGGGAGATGGGAGCCGAGGTGGAGGGTGGGGGTGGGGGGCAGTGTCCCCAACCTTGCCACAGCCAACGCTTCTGCTGATGTTCTTGACTCCACTGTTGTCTCTCCTGCTTTAGCACCTAGTTCTTACCTGCTCTGAAAACACCGCTGACCTGGCCGAGTTCTGCGCTCCCGCTGGGCCTCTGCCTCTCACTACAAAGTCTCCGCCATCTCCTGTGTCCTCTAACAGTGGCTCCCAGCCTTAGGGGCCGCACGGCTGACCGCTGTCTGTCTCCAGCCTCATACCCAGAGGTCCTCACCCAGGCCTTTCCCTTTTGGCCACGCCAAGCCCCGATGACCACGTTATTCCCAAAACTGTCCTCCCTTCTCACTGGGACCCTGCATTATCTGACTTTCCTTCCACCTCAGCTCTCTCTTCTGCCTCCTTTACTGGCTCATCCTCATTCTCCTATTCCCTAAATGTAGATATTCCTCAAGATTCTCTTCTCAGTCTTTGCCTACACCCACCCTGCATGACCTCAACAATTACTTCTCCATAGAGAACACCCACATGGCTATCTTTAGCGCCTCTTTGTCTGCAGAGCTCCAGATCCACATTCTTAAAAACCTCTGGTTATTGGTTCATTCATTCATCAGCTCATTCATTCATTCATTCATTCAGTGTTTGCACTGCATCTATCAGGCACCTGGAAAAGATGCGTAAGACAGGGCCTCTATCTCTGAGAAGCTCACACCTCCATCAAATGCCTCACAGGCACTTCTAATTTAGAAAGTTTAAAACAGAAATCATTGTCTCTCCCTCAAAATATGTTCCCATTTCCTGCCATGGCCCATTTCTCACCATCTTCACCCAGTTATTTGGTCCTACCATGGAGGAGTCATCTTCAATTCCTCCTTTTCCTTTGCTTCTCATATCCAATCAGCTGCCAAGAGACTGGAGGCTGTGCTTCCTCAATCAGTACCTACTTTCTCTCCCAGCACCTACTTATCCCCTTTGTCACCTGTGCCAGGACTTTCGTGAGAGCCTCCCCATGGTTTCCCTTCTTCCAGGGTTCTTTTTACCTTCAGCTCATCCCTCACCTCAATATCACATTAATTTTTCTTAAGTACCATTCTAAATATATCATTTCTTTGCTCTTTGCCTACTGGACTAAATTCAAACTTCTCAGTTTGGCATTCAAAGCCCCTACGATATAGACACAGTCTAATTTCCACTCTTTACAGTCCATTCCACATTGCAGCAAAGTCCCACTCTTTTCCATCCAAATGCCACATCATTTATGAAGCCTCTCCCAAAGGAAAGTGCCCTGGTTGAGTCCTCCAGCACTTTCTGCACTACTCCCTTGGCCTGTTCTATGGACTCTAACGATCATTTGTGTAATCTGGCTCCCCTCTCCATAAGCCCCTAGGAAGCGGAGACAATGTTTACTTTGTGTGCCCTATAGTATGCAATGCCTTGCACAGAGATTTGTGCTTGGCTGATGTCTCCTGAACCAAAGTTAAAAGGAATCAAGATTCTTGCTTAGAGTCATGGAAACTGAGACTGAATTGGAAAGACCTGAAAGCTCATCGCCTCTCATTTTTCAGATGAGATTAAGGGAACTGACTCGCTCAAGGCCACATCCTTGCTCCTGGCCAAGCAGCAATAACTGATAGAAAAGGTCACAGATCTTTAAATATCCATCAGTGCTTGCTTGACACCAACAGACCCAGCAGACCATCCACGGTGACCAGGCCAAAGAGAATAAGGGGTTCATGGGGTACACAGCCAGCAAGGATACACTGGGGTCAAAAGATAGAGAAATTTGTTTCACTTATTCACTTCAATAAACTGAAATAATAACTATCCTTTTGTAGATAAATAATGTTAAAAAATGAAGGTGGATTTAAAAAACAAGGAGGCAAAAACCTTTCTAACACTGTCAGCAGAAACAATTATGACAATATTGCAAATACCACTGGGGTGATAAACTCAGGGTGAAAACCAGGATGAAGGAATTTCTCATGCTTTAGGAAAGCAGTGGGTTCAGCTGAAGTTCTTGGTGGAAACACGCCACAGCAATTCTATGGTGAAATTCTGACTCTTGGAAGCATAAGCCATTGGTGGTCCTGCTATGATGCGACCCATGTCTGTGCATCTTCTCCACGTAGTTTTGCCTGGGATTGATCCTATAAGTTTGTTTAAATTTTCACTGATTCTTCTTTCACTGTATCACCAATTTACTTGAGGAAATGCATAGACGAGTGCTCCCAAGTCTCTTCCCTTTTCTTCTCTTCTTTACCTCTCATGATAGAGGTGTTCATTGTTAAATCTCCTTTCTATCCTCATCCTCAAACAGAATCCTTTCCTCTCGCCCAGAGATGAAAAGCTCCCCCCCCCCGCAAAAAAAAAAAAACATGTGGGGATAACGGCGTTTACCTAGGTGAGAAAACCAGACTTTTCTAGGGAATCTCAGTAGTGTTTACTTGGCTAGAAAAGCTCAGTTCTTAAATGTTAGCCTACAGTACGACAAGACTTCATCTGCTTTTCCCAGGCGAGTACTTACTTACTGTTACTCACCAGAGGAAAGACTTGGTACTACCAATCAGATTCTTTTTGGCCAGTGTGGAGGAGCCATGCTATGCACTGAGACATCCATTCAATAGCAACACCCCAGTAGCCACATAAACAGCAAATTGGGCTCAAGAACTCTCTATAGTTCTTGCTAAACCATCTTATGGCTGGACAGGTTATCAACACTTCACCAGACACAGCTTCCTTCTCTTTTCTCCCCCTGGCAACTCCATTAAAATGATAAAGGATATCACTGACCGATATGTCTAGTACATTGCAATGAAAAATCACCGGGAAGCATACAAATCCATTGTGTAATTACGGAAGTGTACATTTTAAATATGCCTAACATTTGGTTTAAATTGTGCATTTTATAATTAAATGGAGACATAATCTTTCTGTCCTTTAATCAAACTCCTCCTTCCCAGCCCCACATCCCACTGCTATAATCTTCCTTTCATTTTTTGGCAAACGGTCCCCTCTCCCCTCTCCTTACTTCCCCGCACGCCTCAGCACACACCTAGGGGTCTATTAATCAGAACTACTGCCTAGTGTGTCACGTTTTATTGCTTAAAGGGTGGGTATGCTCTAAAAAAGACTCCGTGAAAATGACTTCATGAGGTTTCATATTTATTCTACTGCAATGACTCCCATATCCAATGTACACAGTTTTTAAGTCAAAAGATAATTCTGAGAGGCTGCTGGGGCTACACATTCTTCCCAGAGTCTGGAAATCCAGCTGTTCTCCCTGCCTCTTACATCATCACTGTAATAAAGAATCTGCTCTTGGAACCCAGCTGGCAACGTTCTTGATGGTGTCAGAGGCAGAGGAGACAGTGGGTCATTTCCATTCCAGTCTGTTTTATTGTTGACGTCTCTGCAGCTCTCTCTTGGAAGCCCTCAGAGAGCAGAGCTGTTATGTAACACACTGCCACACATCACCGCAAGGAATTTTCTGTGGAGGTCTCATTTCAGTGTGGCTCTTTTCATTCTTTGGAAATCACACCAAATCATTCTAAAATGACAGATGGGGCTTTCGTGACGAACGCTTACAAAAAAGGTAATAGTAACAATCATAGCTACCATTTGTTAGATGTCTACATTTTGTCAGGGACTGCATGGGGGAATTTTTACGTGTAAATACATTCTCACTGAATCCTCAGAGCAATGTCAGAGCAAAATTAGCATGCCCATTTTACAGATGAGGAAAAGTGAGATAAAGACAGCTCAAGTATCCATTTTGTGGATAGTGAGGTCAGAATTCAAGGTCAGATCTGAGCCAGATCTCTCTGACTTTAAGTCTGCGGTGGGGGGGTGTTGTTTTTTGTTTGTTTGTTTGTTTGTTTGTTTCTAACTATACAACCACTGTTCCAACACAGCACGACACATTCCTAGTTCCCACTGTGACCTCAGCACAAGAAAGACGCTTATGCTATTCCCATGATGATTCAGACTGGGAGCACAGACCTCAGGTGAAGGAACTCTTTCAGAATCAGGAAGTAGAGCTCCTTTCTAACTCCTTTCTATTTGAAGATAAGAACATCTTTTATCGGTCTTCTCAGACTCTAACGAACAAATGAATCATGCAGGATTTCTGATTCAGCATGTCTGGGATTGAGTCTGTGATTCTGCATTTCTAGAAAGCTCCCAGGTGATACTGATGACACTGGGCTGGGTACCACAGGTCTTATGTCTGACACTCGCCTTCCTACTGTTTTCGAAGGAGCATTTCTGTTGAATAACTTGGCTAACAGCTCACACGGCACGACTGGCTTCTGATTCTGGGCCAGTTTGTCAGGTCATCAGGCATTAGACAGAATTCAAGGAGTTTCTGGCATAGAGCACATTATGGAAAAAAATATGTTCCTAGATCCCCCAGGGCTCTACTAACCCCCACTGGAAATTAAAATGATAATGTCTCTAACATGCAAAGTTCCTATTTTTTACATTATTGTTATTTTTAACAATAATTATCTGGTAATAATTCAAATAACACCTTTCCTCTGAGAGATTCAATGAGCTTTACTAACCTTAATTGTCTAACAGCAATTCCCAGGTGTAGATAAAGCTGTCTCAAAGATCACAGTAAATTTAAAATTGTTCCACTTTCCTCCTTTCTTTGCCCCAAATGTAGTGACGAATTAGTGGCAAAGGTTTACTAATTGGCAAAGACTCACTGTCTCATAATCTGAGGCATTGGAAATTTTGTAAAGGCAGGGTGAGTCTAAGACATAATCAGCAGAGAGGTAGTGGTAGGGCACAAAATATTGGTGAGAGAAAAAAGGAGGGAGAGTTAAGGGGAATAAGAGGATGAAAAGAGAAAGTGATAGAACTAGCTGGATGACCTTGGATGAGACATTTAACCTCTATGTGGCTTAGCTATCCCATCTGTAAGAAAATGTGGATTTTATTATTTTTAAGGGCCCTTAAAACTCTAACAGTCCCCCGAGAAGAAAGACGTGGGAATTAAGTAGCTCATCAACCTGTTAAACCATTACACCGGTAAAGAAATCTATTTGACTTTTAACTTTTTAACTAATTACCTGAAATGAATTCCCAAGTCTACATCACTAACACCACCTCTCTGGAAAGTGGTGAGAAAAACCATTTAATGAAGAAGGCACCAAAGACATCATGGCCAGACAAGCTAATCATCAACCCCATCTTCAGCTTTCCAATGCTATAAGAAATGTTTTACTTTAAAATATTCTAGCTCCTTTAAAAAAATTTAGCTCTTTAATTAACCACTAGTTAATACCCATGTCCAGAAGAAATACCTCTGATGGCTTGAAGACCCCTGGGATGGCCCTGCCAATAGAAGGTCCTGCTGTTTGTCACATTAAATCTATGTTAATTTTCTCCATAGAGACCTCTTGGTTTCTCTTTGACAATTCACAAACCGTTAATAACACTTGCATGTCCCAGGAGACTTAGAGCTATCAGGTACAGTTGATTCTTGTTTTTAAAATAAGAGATCTTTGGCATCAGGTGAGAGATATCTATTTCAATACATACATACATATCATATACACATATGTAGACATACATATACTGATGGTAATAATTTTTCTGGCTTTAATGAATAACTGGTGATGGGAACTCCTTCTCTAAGTCACTTGACACTGGAATCTTCCTGATCACAAAGCCTGCCACAGGTCCTGGTTATAAGGTCATTTTAAACTATGTAATGAGGATTCCAACATGGACACGATTTATGGTACAGCACGTTGTGTTATATCAAAGTTATCTATTCCTTGCTTCTTGCACCGAGTGTGTTTTCTGGACTAGCCATTATTGTTTGTGGCTAAATGGAGAAACAGGTACCAAGAAACATCAAAATGACATTACCCTGGAGAGCACACCGCCACTGTCTCCAAGGTAAACATCATTCTCCTTTTCCTGCTTCTATCACCTCCACAGGACCATTCACTAAATGCTCACTGGGTGGCAGGTATTGTACATGGCACTTGCCATACATTGTTTAACTTTCTTCCTTCCTTCTCTCTCTCTCTCCCTCCCTTCCTTCCTTCCTTCCTTCCTTCCTTCCTTCCTTCCTTCCTTCCTTCCTTCCTTCTTCTTTAAAGATTTTATTTATTTGAGAGAGACAGACAGAGATAGCAACAGAGCGAGAGAATACAAGTGAGGAGGAGAGGGAGAAGCAGGCAGGGAGCAGGGAGCCCAACGCGGGGTTCAATCCCAGGATCCGGGATCGTGACTGGAGCTGAGGGCAGACGCTTCACCAAACGAGCCACCCAGCCGCCCCTGTTTAAGTTTATTTCTTATAAACACCCATTAGGGGGTCGGAATTTTAATCTGATTTTATAGATGAGAAAACTGACATTTAGGAAAGGTAAAAATATTTACCGTAGATCATAAAGCCAGGGGGCAGCAAAGCAAGGCTTTAAGGCCAGGTTTTAAGCACGGTGCTCTATGTCTTAACCTACACCTAGCTTGCGCTCTCCTGCCTGCACCCCACCCCTACTCAGCGAGGTCCTCGCTAGAGGTTTGTGCTAAACTCTCCATCACGGTCCTCTGCTGCCTTCTTGAACCTGTTTTTAACTTTCTCCAAAACCTTCTACATTTGATTTATTTTTTCCTCTCTACGTTGATTGATGCTTCAATATAAAACTCCATTTTCTCCATAGATCTTTACTACTATCCTCTCCAGCTACTTTGTAGCCCTCATCTTCATTCCAATGTACTCTTTCCAAGCTTCACATTTGAGATCAAGTATTCCAGTCACAGCTTGAGAACTCCCCTTCCTCAGTGCCTAAGGAATCCCCTCTTTTCTCCTGGCCCATTAGTTGGCTCCTGCTGGCTTCATTGGATGTCTTTGTCCAGCCTGACCTTACTCCATGATCAACCACTTCAACACTGTTCTCAATAACCCTCCAGATTTCCTTGCTCCCTGACCTTCTGTATACAGGGTCTTTTCTCATGTTCTTCAACCATGAATCCATATCACCACTTAACATTCTCTCCCACTCTCAGTACAAAACCTGACACATGTATGTCATCTGGACCCTCACTTCTGCTTAGGGTTGCTTCTAAATACAAGCCTATGGTAGTTTTTCTTAGTATGTCCTACTTTGTCAAGTAGATATTCATTCTCCATTCTCCAAGTATCCATTCTCTATTCTCTTCTTCAGTTCATGACCTTGCCTCCTACATTGGTAAGACGATCTAGACCACCAAGTGTGGTAAGCTTACTGGCCCTCATCTCCTTGCCCAATATCTCTGAGCTTTCATCATTTTGTTTCCTTGATGTATCTATACCTCTTTCCACATTCTCTTCCTATCTTGGAGGTTACCCTCTTTACTTCTGATCTTTCTCCTTCCCTTGGTTCCATTAATGATATCTTCTCTGTAGTCGATGACATATCCATTCATAATAGTACTAGATTAATCATCACATAGAGTGCTTTGCCCTGCCTTCAACTCCTGCCCTTCAAAATATGGAGTCAAGGCAGCTTGGCTACCAGCAGCACAACATGCGACCCCCCAAACAATGAATTCCATCTTTCCCATAAACTTCTTTTACTGCCACAGCACATAAGAGCACACAGTAACTATCCACCCCAGGCAAGTGCACATTAACCAGATATTAAAGGGCTTTGAGTTTTTCAGATTAGATGTTATCTGAGGTTGGGTCTGAACAGGTTCCCTAAGAGTGAGTTCATAGTGAGGCTAGGACTAGAAATTTTGTCTCTTGATGCCTAGTCAGGGAGTTCTATTATGTGAGAGAAGATAGTACGGCTTTCTTCCTTTAAACTGCAGCAACAAATGATTTTCATGTTTTAGCAAAAGAGGAAATGCATTTAATTAAAGTACAGTCTGGGAAGTATTTTGCTACCTTCCTGGGTAAAAAGTGTTATACAAACAAAAGATTTAGTTAAAAACTATTTATAAATGAGAATGTTTACTTATGTTTACTTTACAATAGGTAGAGACTGTATTATGTAATGTGTGAAAATAGTAGGATAATGGTAAAAATTCTGTACGAGAAAATTCTGTGTTGGTCCTTAGTTAAAATTCCTAAGAATGTATTAGAGTATTTATTAGTAGTAGTAATCAATAAAGGAATATTTTTAAAGCTGGAATTTTTATTGCGGGAGTTAATTGGGTCGGTGAAGCTATATGGCTTTGATATTTTCTGCCATGCTCCTGTTTAGAGTTGTCTTTCTGGACAATTTACACCTTCGAGAGTGAAAATGAATGGTGGGCTGCCTTTTGGGTGTGTGACAGGCCACCGGGTCAAGGCTGCTGTTTTCTGAGAGCCGTGGACAGTTTCTACAGTAAAATATCTTAGTTTCTTCTTTTTGTAGTACAAAAAGGTGTTTACTTTAATGTTCTGGGTCCAGTCTGAGATCTCTGCATCTCTCCCCAGGATGTCACCTGTGGCAGAGACAGGGGGATACTATTGGCCGTGCATTACATTGATTTTGACACATGAAAGGTTATGCGGTATTTTCATACTTTCATGGACACTCTCTGAAAATGAGCTCCCCCCATCATGAGTCACATAGATGGGAAGATTAAAGTGGGGGAGAAAGATTTAAGTGGCCCCGACAATGAGCAGTAAAGCTTACTCTGAAACCTAGGTTTTCAGAAGAAAATCCCCCCCCCTTTTTCCGCTAAAAATACCATGGCTGCCAAAGAGATCTGTGGCAAATCTGAGGAGCAGAGAACTAGGTGCAGAATCAGAAGATCTTGCCTCGTCTTCTGGATCTGATAAGAACTAGCCAGCCGTGTGACCATGGTCAAGTCAATTTTTCTGAACCTTATAAAATCAAGAGCAAGGAATCAATGAATGGCGTAATTACCTTCCAGCTGTAAAACCTCTCACCTGTAAAACAGTATTGATTAAAAATGTGTGCTCTGCCTATCTTATAAAGTTGTGAGGCTAAAGTAAGCTGAGCATGTGGAAGTACTTTGCATTCTGTGAAGTACTGAATCATTGTAGTCTCAAAGAATGAGTACTGGAAGAATTAGGAATGGGTCCCCTGGGTGTGTGGGAGCTGACAGCCTGGTCCATTTCCATTCAGGTTTTGGGAGAAGCTGTCATAAATCAGTCAAATGCCACTCTGTCCCCTCCTCTCCCAGCCCGCTGCAGAGCGTCACTCGAGCAAAGTTACTTGAGTGGGTGAGCCAAACCTCCAAGTTCCAGAGGTTTCTGAGCCAGTGCAGATGACAATCCCTGTTCCTCCAGGTGTATCTGAAACACTGGGGAGACCCTGGGGACAGTATGTCCAGGGAGCTGGGGAGGAAGTTCAGACAGCTCTGCTCCCAAGGCCCGGTTTTCTCTTGCATGCCTCTCCAGCCCACATGATTTTACCTGGCAGCCCCAGGAGACAGGAAAGACCCAGAATGAGCAGGCGCCTCCTCTCCTGATAACCTAAGTGCTGCTCTGATTGAAAGGCAGAGGGTATCAGCAGAATGGCTGTACCGAGTCGGCATTGATTTCTCCAGCCTTTGTCTGCGTCTGGTTTCTGTCTCGTTCGGAGGTGGTTACTGTTACTACAAGCGGCATGAATCATGTCTCTGTTAAAAAACAGAGCTTCAATTGTCTTACATAACCCCTGGTAACTGAACGTCTAATAATAGCAAACCATTTACAGGTAGGGAGTCTGTCTTCCTCCCAGACACACACACACACACACACACACACACACACACACACACACACTCTACTCCCAGTGCCTCACAGTAAAGTGAGACAGACAGGGACGAGGCAGAGGGAGAAAGGGGACAGCACAATTGATTTTTTTTTTTTAAATACACCGAGTAATCATGCATCACAGGGCTTGATGACTGGTATGTTTAACCGAGCTAGTTTAATAAACTGAAGGAAACAAGCATTCTTCTTCAAAGAATTTGAAATAGCAAGAAGCCCTAAACACACCAGACAGATACCTTCTCTACCACTCTACGACTGTATAAAAGCCCCCAAACCCCAAGATAAAGGCAGGGTCTAAGGGGTAGGAGGTGGGCCAGAAGTCTCACTGGATTGGCTACTAGCTAGCACCAGCTAGGTTTAATTTTCAAAGGACTTTTTCTCGTATCCTTTTTGCTTGACCAGAGAGAGATATTCCAAAGGTTCTTGGCTACAGTCATTGCATAAAATTCCAGAGAGTGAAAAGCAACTGGAAACCCAGCTGCAGCGGCCCACTATGGAGGTGATACAGTGTCAGACACTGTAACCTGAGCCGCTTGCTTTGGAGAGAGAACCCTGCATCTGAAGGCTTGTATTTTTCCCATGAGCATGATCTCTGCCTTGTAAGACACGATGAGGTCTTTTCATACACGATCCCCACTCAGCCACCCGTTAAGGTGATTACCAAAAAGCAAGTAATAGGACAGGCTGAAAAAAATGACTCGAAAATTATAAAGGTGAGTTTTCCTTTAAACCACCCATGTCAGGAAAAAAAAAGATTAGGCTCCAGAGAGCAAGTGAAAAGTGCATGAGGGAAAATCATATAAATTTGCAACATGCATGTCTTCAGTTCCTCACTGCCTCATCATGGCCAACCTAAGAACAATCATCCCAGGCATTATTTTTTGAGTGTGCATTCCCAGGAGCCCCATAACTCTAGATATCACGTAAATTGGACCAAGGGAGGACTTCACAGAAAATTACAGATGGTGGCTACATCCTGCCCCTCACTTGGGCCAGGACTACAGAAGGAAAACTTTCTTCTCTGTTTTGATTGTTTGATAACATGAAGCGGTGGACGAGGCTGGTTCAAACCAAAGAATGTCCTTGGAAACACCACTTTGAAGACCAGGGCCTGGCTCTTCTGCTGCTCATCAGTTGTTTAGCGATATAAAAAAGGCATATGGATATAGTTATAGGTCAAAATGGTGTGTCTTCCCTCCAAATAGGAATTACTCTGCCTATTTTCCTTTTAGAATACTTTCTAAGTTCCATAAGCAAAAGAGTTTTAAATAGAAGAAAGAAGAGAAAGAAGAAAAAAGAAGACAAGAGAGAGGAAGAAGAAGGAAAATTACTAATGGTTTCTTATCCCCACTTGCAAACCGGGCTGCAGGGCATAATGAAACCTGCACCGCTGTTCTCTGATGGTCTTTGCTATGCGCCATATGCATGTGGCTTCTGGAGGAAATGAGTTCTAGGTTTTTCTCACAAATACACAAATGCAGAACAACAGAAGGGATCTTCACCACTAAATCACCTCACATAACAACAGGACCACATGGTGGGATGTGGCCGATGGGGCTCGAATCTTCTGCTTATTTCATTCACAATTTACTGAAGTCAATTGATCTTAGAGTTGGTACACGGTTGACTAAATGTTTTAATAAAGACAGCCATGAGACACCACTGTTTTCTTCGTAAAAGTCTTCCCCCTCTAACTACTGTGACTATATCACTGAACGAGTCCTGCTTCTGGAAGAGCCGGGTGTTTGCCTCTTCTCCCCTTGGCCTCACAAACCAGCCTCTCCTACGTGTTTGTGAGGTGATTACACGTACCTGAAATTTCAGGGCACTACGTCAGCCAGTGCCTTCACAGTGGTGTGTTTGGCACTTGAGCAATGACTCGGTGGGCCAGACACATTTAACATGTACAAATGGATTATTATATTGTTTGCATTGCAATAATAAGAGTATTTCTGGATTGTTGCTGACAACTAGATCATAATAACCATATGTGGTGCAATAAACCACATGACATTGTATCAGAAGCTTAGAGTTCATATCTTCAAATGATCTAGAGTTTTTCTTTTTTTTTAAAGAGAAAGGGTGGATGCTCCCCCCACCCCCTTTCATGACGCATTTATTGAATACCTATTGTCAGCGATGTATTCTTTATTCACAGACGGGAGCTGAGCTATGCCAGGCTCTCACCATGCTCTTTCGCCTCTAACACTGAATGAAGTATCAGTAAAACCAAGCATAGCTTTTTTTTTTTTTTTTTTTTTGAACCTGATAGGCAGTCAGTATGCAGTGACTGGCCATGCTGCTGATGGTAGGCGCTGGTGATACCGATGGCAGTGGGGATGACGTCCTTATAAAGGCACAGCAGTTTAAGAACATCTCAGGGACAATTCGGAGGGGGTAAATGAGCAGATCTGGTCTGCTTTACGTACTCCGACAAATGTCTGGAACTCCAGAAACTTTTTAAAATAATATGATCACGCCATGTTTACAGGAATGCTAAGATTCTTATGAAAAAGAGTCATAGATGTTTATCTAGTGAGCTTCTCCCTATTTGTAGAATACTGAGAATACTTCTGAGAACCCATCTTAATTTTTAGAATCATTTATAAGAATCCAACAGTCCATTATTATAAAGTCAACTTCAGTCCAAAGCAATTATCCGAGATGCTCGTTGACAATTAAGAGACACAAAGCAACATTGGTGGGATAAGGCAAAGTTAGAATTCTCTAAACCAGTTTCAGAGAAACTGAAGAAATGGCAGAGTGGCTCAGCTGGAAGACATCTGACTATAAATTAGAGGACCTAGGTCCCCAGCCATGTTTGTCAACTGCTGCATGATCTTACAAGACATGAAACGTCTCTTGAGCCTCACCTCACCTTCCTCATCCGTAAAATGGGAGTGTTGGATTAGATGGTTCTTTAAGTTTCTTTCCAGTTTAACATTTGCTGATTTTTAAGTAAGGCAAGATGACAGAGTGTCCCCCTCCTCTCATTGTGGTGAGCACGTTGCTTTCTCCCGATCTGTGTCTATGTGGTTTGGTTTTGGTTTAGGTTCCTGGGTTCTAGGTGTCACTTTTTTCCTTGTATATGTGGGAAAATGACAGGGGAATAATTCTCCCTTTTTTTCTATGTCAATATCTCTTCTCAGTCAGTTTTACACACTGAATAAAAACATGATCGTCCTGGCTGTGAGGAATGTTCTTCCTCATCCTCATCACAGGCCCTCACTCATGCTCATGCAAGCTTATCTGATTGGGTTATTTCTATATTTATGTCCTGGCTATTTTTTTCTCTTTCAACTTGTTGAAATCCCTGGTAAGCATAAAGCTGCAAAAACAAAAACAAACAAATAAAACAAAACAGCTCTGTTTGAATAATTTACTTCAGTTAAAGCAATGTAAGAAAACACTGTTATACTCAGGGAAAAAGAAAAGCTTTTTAAAATACTCCTGTATCTTAGAAAAGACCAAATAAAATGTTATATCAATGATAGTTTCATCTGTTGTTACTGTTTTTCATTCTCAAAGCGAATGCTACATATTGGGTTTATAGTCTGTGTACAGACGTGGCTATTTCTCCCAATATTCCTCAGGCCACTGCAGCCTGGATGCCAAGGAGGCCCAGAGCTTGCTGAGCCAGCTTTACATAGACAAAGGAGCCACACAGAAAACCCAATACCTGGAGTTTATATCATATCCTGACTAGGCACTGCAGTTACTCATGACTCGCTCTTTTCCATCTCTCTCCTGTTCTTCTGCTGGTCTAATTCCTGTCACCTAGAATGCCCTCCGTTTGCCTCCTTCCCTGCCCAAGATTCCTCCTATCTTTCACGACCCACCTAGCTCATGCCCCATTTCCAAGAAGCAACTTAGGTTGACTCAACTTGGGACCCAGAGATAACTTTCATGGCTGGCGAGTGATAAGTAGCCCACATGATGACTGGAGTTACTGAGGACACCTATCTAGAAAGTGCTCAGAGAACACCAGAGAAAAAGATTGTTTAAAGCTGCAAGGTCCTCATAAAAGGAAAAAGGGCTTTAGGAACAAGTCCAATATAGGAGCCGTGGTACATAAGAAAAAAGTTGTAGCCTTGTAAATAAAAGTTGTGGCCTTGTAAAGGGAAGTTGTAGCCTTGTACAGAAGAGATTGTTTTTGAATGGCCTGACCCTTCTTTTTCCTATTCTTTTTTCTTTTCTTTTCTTTATAAAATAAAATAAAAGAAATACTCTTTCTTAAAAGAAGGAGTTAAGACATTGCATATAGCAACATATAGTGTCATAAAGTTTGACTGTACTAATTATGAAGCTAAAATGTCAAGATTTTAATGGGGAGACTACGGGGCACAGTGAAAATAGGCAGGCAGAGGTATGTGTATAGAATCCGAATTTCATCTGCCCCCAAACCCCCTTGGTCCGATGGCCACGCCATGAATTACGATAAACTCTGACAGTGCCTAGCTGGGCTTAAGTGATGGGCCATGATATATTCTGATAGTAAAAGATAGAATGAAGCTCAGAAATGCTGGATGCTGTTATATATGTATATGATTTTATTTATGTGTGTATTTTTATATCTATATATACAAACATATATATTTGTATGATGTTTGGCAACCTCACTCATGGTATTCCTGTGAAGTAGGCATGTGGTAAACATAATTAGCCCATTAAACAGATGGTAGGGCTCTGGCATATCTCACCATATTCTAAAATGGTGGAGCTGTGAGCAGGAACTGAAGAGAGTGCAGTTTGATGCACGGTTCACTGCAAATCTCTGTGAATTGCTACTTTCCTAAAGACAATCTGGGTAGGCTGTGTTTGGCTGAGAACTGGGGATGGTTTGGGAAGCTTTAAAAATATACAAGGGGACAACTTTTCACATTCATTCAGATATAGTATCTTCATTTTTACTTACTAGGGACATTTTTTGAAAAACAGCTTTTTATCTTAACTCATCTGTGTTCCAAGCAAACTCCCAAATTGCTGAGCAGATTAAAAAAAACAAAAAACCACCCACATGCCAAGTAGAAACACTGGGTAAATGTGTGTGTGTGTGTGTGTGTGTGTGTGTGTGTGTGTGTGTGTGTGTGGTTTTAATTGTCTTTACAAAGTGCACTATTGGAAAGGATAAAGTTGAAAAGAGGTTTGGTCCCATAAACATAAACACACGGCCATCACTGTAGCACAGTGACTACATGCGTGCCAAAGCACGTGTGATCGACGCTTACTTAGCTGATGTATGCGGCCGTGGCATTGCCACGCCACGGTACAGCTGGCTTCAGAGAGCCTGTAATTAAATATTCCAGCCCAATTCTTTGTCCATTGAAACAGGGGCTAGCAGAAGTGAAAGGGTTACTGGAAGTTAAGACTTGAATTTACAAATGTATTTGAACTGGCTTCAAGAAGACATGAAACATCAATACATCTGGAGAATAGAACTTGCACTTGACTGTTCTTTACCATCTGGTCTCAAGAACATTTTCTGCTTGGAAGTTGCATAAGCAATGAAAAAACACACAAACAACTTCCTGTACCATGTTTTTGGTCACTTATAATGACGCATTACAAAGTAAACCAGCTGAATAGGAGCAACTGTGCCTAACTCCAGATGACACCGTACATTATACAACCAAGATCAATGACAGCGAACATCTTTATTTTAAAAGGTCTGGACTTGAAAAAATGTTCAAGAATAAACAGCCTTCCTTCTAAGGTGTTTTTCTTGAGTAGTTCTGGCTAGATTCTAGGCTTTTAATGTCACCGCAAAACTCAATCTTTTTCAAATTGAAAAAAAAAAAAAAGAACAACAACAACAACAACAAACCATACTGGGGAATGAAATGTCCCATATATATATATTTTTTAATGACATAAACTTACCTCTTTAAGCAATAAACCATATTTTATACTTTTTTTCCATGGAAAACTTTTATACATACCTGTTTTTATAAACAGAGATGCTGATATCATTTACATTTTTTCATATGATACAGGGTCATCCTTGTGAATACTCTTTGCTCCTGTTTCTCAGTAATACACCTTCATTTTTCTTGAGAATTGGACCCATCTCTTATTGTTCAGTCTAACGGCCATAGGCTAAGCTGCAGCCCACTGTCCACTGCTGTAGCTCACTGGCGTCACCACCTCCATTTTTAAGAACCTTCTCCTTTCAAACGTCTATGCTAGATATACTTTCTAGTCTACTTTGGGTTGGAATGCCAGGTAAATGAGTGCTACAGAGACAATATTGCTTGAAAGCAGGGTTTGGTCAGAGACTTTGGGACACTCACTTGGGTGTTTGGAGGTCTTTATTTACTGCTTTGTTAAGGGCTGTAATTCAGGAGTCTGAACTGCCAGAAATCAAACTTGGAGGTGTTATTGTGTAACAAGAGTGTGACATTTATGCTCTTTTATTGCAAGCGTTCTTATTTTCAAAGAAGTTGCTCAGTTGGGGTGCCTGGGTGGTTCAGTCGCTTGGGTGACAGACTCTTGGTTTCGGCTCAGGTCATGATCTCAGGGGTGTGGGATCGAGCCCTGTTTTGGGCTCCACACTCCATGGGGAGTGTGGCAAGATTCTCTCTCCTTCTCCCTCTGCCCCTCTCGGCCTCGCGCACTCTCTCTCTCTCAAATAAATAAATAAATCTTAAAAAAAAAAAAAACCCAACAAAGTAATTGTTCAGTAATCCGTTCTTTTTTTATTTTATTTTATTATTTTTTTGAGAGAGAGAGAAGGGGGAGGGGCAAAGGGAGAGGGAGAATCTCAAGCAGGCTCCACGCCGAGCAAGGAGCCCCATGTGGGGCTCGATCTCATTACCCTGAGATCAGAACAAGGCTCAATCTCATGCCCCTGAGTTCATGACCTGAGCTGAAATCAAGAGTCGGCTGCTTAACCAACTGAGCCACCCAGGGGCCCCTCAGTAATCAGTTCTTGTTTACTTTACTTGTAGGTTTCTGATCCATTCCACTTCACTCACTTGATTTATGTAGGCAATGTGACTAACATGATAACTTTGAGAAGTAAAGAGATGTTACACTTTTTATGGCAAGGTGAGAGTCTTGGAAATTCATCATAGGGATGGAAGCAAAAATAAATCATCAAATTAAAACATTTCTCTGGACTTCCAGTTTTTCCATAGATTTTGAACAGGACTCTGGCCTTATTGAATCCCATGAAAAGATTTAAAAAAATTGTGAAGCTATTTATATTAATTTAAGTGTTCAGAAAAGTAACATCTGATCATCTTTTCTCCCTTTCCCCCAAGGGCAAATCAGCATAATTCACAATCTGTGATAGTTAGGATAGGGATTGTGTTGAAATTTACCTTTTCCCTATCTCTGAAAATAGAGATTTTTAAGCAATAGAGATTTTTAGTTCTCTAAGAAAACAGTGTTAAGATTGTTGGGGAAGGAGGGCACCTGGGTGGCTCAGTCCGTTAAGTGTCTGCCTTCAGCTCAGGTCATGATCTCAGGGCCCTGGGATCCAGCCCGGAATCAGGCTCCCTTCTCAGTGGGGAGACTGCTTCTCCCTCTGCCTGCTTGTGCTCTCGCTCTCTCGGTCTCTCTCTCAAATAAATAAATAAAATCTTAAAAAAAAAAAAAAGATAGTTGGGGAAGGAAAAGGGAGAACCATGTTTAACTTATAAGAGGGGGGGAAACTTTTTAAATATTTTAAAATACACATTACTGATAAGCTACTGATAATTCTTATTTTGAAGTCAGTTCTCAAGAGACTCTGTTAACACTTTGAAATCTCAGTTCAGACTACATAAAAGTACTCCACGAGGATTCATACTTTCAGCGAATTCAGATGAGTTGTCTATTTCCTAGTGGGTCTGAACTGGTGAAGTTTTACAAAATAAATATCTTTAGCTTTCTAGAGTTACATTTTTTACTTGTTTGATTTGTTAATTTTTGTAACATGTTTATACAATTAAAAATACTATGTAAGACCTAGGGCTACATGTTACAGATTATTTTTGGATAAAGACAGTTTGCAAGAAAGTGTCTATTTTACAGCAGTCAAGGTTACTGCAGACTAAAGTAGAAATTCAGGCATAAACTGGTCTTCTACCAGTTTTCCACAACATCATCTGAGGACATGGTTAATGAGTTCCAAAATTCATTCACAACATTGTTAATCTTTTAGGAATCTCATAACCTTGCCTGACCTTTCCATAATCGTGAGAGAAAAACCTTGACAAAATTAGAACCAGTTGTCATGTCCTGCCTTCTTCCTTTCTTCTAGTTATTTTTTCTTTCTTTCTTTTCTTTCTTTCTTTCTTTCTTTCTTTCTTTCTTTCTTTCTTTCTTTCTTTTCTTTCTCTTCCTTCCTCCCTCCCTCCCTCCCTCCCTCCCTCCCTCTCTCTCTCTCTCTCTCTCTCTTTCTTTCTTTCTTTCTTTCTTTCTTTCTTTCTTTCTTTCTTTCTTTCTCTCTCTCTCCATCAAAAGACTCCATGTTTTCAAATTCCATAGAAGACTAATGATTGAATAATTTTCTCACATCTCTGTTTGCACTTTCGCAGTCTGGTTGCATTGATTTGTGTCTCATAAGTAGACATTTCCTTTGTTGGTTACAAATCAATGCTATAGAACAAATCTGCCAGCACATTCCCACCTCCCCCGCCCCCCCTTGCAGTTTGAAAAACAAAGCCGTTTTCTTTTTAAAAATTAATTTCATTGGTTAGTAATATACTAAAAGAAGAGAAAGCCCCAGAGTTTAAAAACAAAAAAACACAACAATCCGTGGGAAAAAGAGCTCCTCCCAAGCTGGTCTCTGCTTCTTTCTCACTGCCTAAAGCAGAGAACTGCCTAGTGGGAGAGCAGCGCTCGGCTGCCATGGCTCCTGGTGTGCTCTGTTAACCCAATTAAGGTCCTTGCCTTCATACATCACAGGGCTGCCCAAAGCAACACACTGTGATGTCACAGTCAGATATGATTTCATGGCAGGAAAAAAACAAAAAGGCAGAAAAGGTTGAATGTATTCTGTTTTTATTCAAATCTTCTAAGGGCAAAAGGGAAGATAATTTTTTTTTCCAAGAGAAAAAGAGCACAAGCTTTCTCATGTGAATGTGAAGACTCAGTTCTGAAGATACCTGGTGCTTTTACCCCAAGTGGGTAAGTATGAATAAAGAAGCACAAAGAAGTACTATCATCAATTTGAATGCGCTTGCCTACACTTAGCTACAGGTGGGAAGCAGGCAGGCACGATCTGATTTACCTAGATTAAAAGAGCAATTTTCTGTCCTTTTTTTTTTTTTGCCTTTTAAAAATAGCCAATCGATTTTGGCCTCGGTATTGCTGACTGTACCAGGTCCATTTAAATACACCACTGATTAAATGGTGTGTTCATGGCTGAAGGCACTACAGCAGGCACAAGCAGAAGGGGCCGAAGGAATGGAGACGGGAAAGCAAGCCCACAGCTCCAGAAAGCTGCCAGGCTTACACTATGTCCAGTCCTCCGTGAAGGCCACAAGCACTAGCCCTCCACCAGTGGACTGCAGATAGCATGCTGTAGACTTGAACCAGCTGAAATATGATTCTGGGGGTTGGAAACCTGGAATTCATTTAAGCTTTTTAATTCTGACCTTAGGAATTAAAGGAAAAAAAAAAATCAAAGTCCTTTGATTTTTTAAAAATACGGATGGGGGAATATAATATTGTGTCTTAAGTTCCTTCATTGGAAATGAAGGTGGAAATTGGCTTCGCAGGAACTGGCCCATTAAACTGTACTATGAAAAAGTTAAATTTTCGTTAAGTTACAGAGTTAGGGTCATCTACCCGAAGGGGATCTAGTTAAGAGACCCTGGTTGGTGAAACTGCATGAAAAAGAAGCAAAGAAAGAACACAGGACTTTTATGTAGGGTGACTACTTGATGGGATTCACAGGGCAGCCCACAGAAAAGTGAGAAGATCTCCACTAGTTCTGGGCAATAACCATCTGAATTATTATGAGAAAGTACAACCTTAACCAAAGTGTGTGGCTGGAAAAATATGCTAGGGAGGGACTCCTCTAGGTCACTCTTAAAGAGACCTAATAGTCACAGATGTTTCTTCAGAAAACGCCAAGTCCACCTGACAGGTGAGGCTGCAGTTCCGCAATGGAGACTAGGACACAGGAATTGGATCTGAGAATTTATGAAATCCAGTGTCAAAAAGTGAACCTACTTTTTTTTCTCTCCTTGTGCCTACTGCTTCCTCCCTCCCCCTGCCTCTTTTTTTCTCTCCCATTATTGTTTACTTAATTTGAATCCTGGCCTTAATGGAGACTGAAATGTATTCAGAGGTACTATTAAGATAAGAAATTTCAGGAAGAAAGATTTAATGAGGGGCTTAGGAGTTTTGGGAGGAGGAATAGAAAATTATTTAGAGAGAAATGAGGGAAAAACTAAGTTAAATATCAGAATCAGCACGATGGCTGTCGACTGGCTTGTGAGAGACACAGATGGTCTGCATTCTCCAGAACAAAAACAAACAGGAAGTAACAGGGCCAGAGCCCCCTCTCCCCTTCATTCCTCCCTCTCAGGGAAACTGGAAAAATAAAAACCAAAAACCAAAAAACAAACCCGAAATGTGTTCAGATCAAAGAGTTTTTCCTTTAAACACTGGAAAGTGACCAAAGTAAAAGAAATATGATAGAGCCAGTTCTAGCAGGTAAAATGTCAAAGGGACATCAGATCTGGGGGGGAAGAGAAATCGGGGATTAAACCTGCACGCTTTGGAGGAAAGTCAGACTCGGTAGCTAACTAATGTAGTAGACAGGTGGCAAATGTGAGTTGTGGAGGAGAGGAAGGGCTTCATTTGGCGCAGTCCTGTCTTCTGAAGAAGGGTTGGGAGGTGCTGGGGCAAATGACTACTCCTGGGCTGCAAGGGGGACAAAAGTGACTTGGAGGAGAGCAGCAGAGGTAGTAAACTGGGGAGCTGTCTGGGGCACACTGAGTCTGTTAGGCTTTCAGTTTGGATGGTAACAAGCTCTCAGGACATGGCTGTGACTCCTTGAAAAACTGTCTCTGGAACGGATGGCTATTTGCAGGGTTAAAAACTTCAAGCTCTTCCGTTCCTGAATCTGAATGTCCAAGTTCTGCCTAAAGCAGCAAGCGTGTACACACAGAACAAAACGATCACAAAACGATCGGGGCCAGAGAGGAGGTTCGTGAAACGCACCCGCCACCTCCTTGCCTGCTCACCCGCCCGCAGCCCCGGACAGCAAAGAGCTCTGGCAGGGTAACTGCCAGTGAAACCGGAGATTTACAAGCCTTCCTACAGAGATAAACCACCCCAGGTCCCCTATGACTCCAGGCAGCAGTGAGGACAGTTTTCATGTTCCAAAACTAATTGGACAGTAAGGAGTGTCTGTCCGAGTAAAAGGGGGTGGGAGTGGAGAATGGAAATAAAAGGGGAAAAAAAGTGTCCTTGTTGAAAGTTTTAAATTACAGGCTCAGTAAAAAACTGGCATTCCACCACATCCGGTCTAGTTACCAAATGGAAAAATAGGGTCATTAACATGTTTATTTGAATTACATTAGTCCTTCTCTTTCATATTTAATTTATTCTGTTAGAAAAAAAAAAACACAACACTCTGCATGTTGGTGAAAGGCGGGAGTGTAATGGATCTGAGAGCTGAAACGCAATGATCTTTACCCATTATCTACCCCGCTATGGCTTTTCAGAACTTACTAGTATCATTCAGAGATTCTGCTCCTTAGGAAGAAGGGAAGGGCACAGAAAGATGGAAGGTACAGATGCCTTTCAGTTATTAAAATAACACTGGAACATGTTTGAAGGAGTGGGAGTGGGATCTGACTATGGAAAGGAAGTCAGGAAAAGAAGAAAAGGACTTCCTCTCTGGATTGAATGTCCACACAGAAAGTTGATCCTGGGCTTACTGGATGTTCTCCACAGGGTGTGGATGTTGCAGAACTCAGGGAAATCTCTGTGTTATTGCTATTCTGGGTATTAAACGGTCCCATCTTCAGGATGATCGCATGAGCCTTACCATTGTCCCAAACAGTTCAGATCAAATTTGGTAGAAGCAAGGATAATATGATACATTCAGGGGAAAGTGGAAGAAAGTCTATTGTTGGTGTCCAGAGATGACCTGGTTATCATGTGGTGGTGAAATGAAAAGGACATAAAACTTAGTATTGTGAGATCATCCTTGCACTATGATTTCCTGGCTACACTGGTACACAGAGTTTAATTTAATCAGTTTTCCTCATCCATAAAATGGGCACGTGAACAGAGTTGGGCACATGATCTATGTAAGAGTGTCCTCTAAAGCACTGTACACCTGTAAGACATTCCTATTTCCTGAAGACTATGGTGCCTGGTACAGGCCAAACAGTTTACCAAATATGCTTAGAAACAGGATTGGAAACAAAGCAGAAAAGGCTCTGACAAAGCTCAGGGGGATTCGGATCTCCTTATCTCAGTGCTGACTGGTTGAATGACTTGCTACCAGCAGGGATTTCTCACCGGGGATGTTGACCTTGGGTTCACAGACTGCCTCCACAGTAGGCTGCCGCCCACTCACAATGAGTCACATAAAGTTCAAATCTTACTTCGTGCTAGTGATGCTAATGGAGAGGTAGTTGTAGGGTTTTTAGTGGCAGATTTCTGCTGGCATTGTGGAAATGGTAGCCCCAGCCTCTCCCTGCAACACAGTTCAGCTAGAACCAACCGAACCTTGGTTCTGGGCCCCTGAGAGTGCCAAGTCCAGCTTCCAGTTCCAGTGGGACAAACTGGCGAGGCAAGCATTGCCTTGTAGCTCTTCCTTAGGATCTCCAAAATGAGTGACAATTTCGGTCTCTACCTTTTCCTTAAAGTGAGTTTCTCACTTTGCTACAGACAGAATCACATTTCCTGTTACCATTCTTCCTTTCGGTCATGTTGATTGAACATTTTGCCAGCTGCTTGTAAGCTGAACCTTGGCCCAAATATAATTGCATTCACATCAAGATAATTCTGGTTAGAGCCCAAAGCCTCCTTACGATATAATTTTGACAGAGGAAGGGGAGAGTTAAGTCACAACAGCTCTGGAAGAAGCCAGTGGCAGCCCATTGTGGGACAACGTTTCTGGACGGAGTGCCTCAGTGCGTGCATACACACATACACACGGACAGGAGAAAGCTCAGAATCAATGAGATAACCATGATATAAGACAATGATTTCCATTCCTAATGATCAAATCCAGAAACGGATATGGTACATGTCTATAAGGAAATGAAAGGCTTGGGTAAAGTGAATATAGATTTGTTTATCCAGTTCTAAATATGTGAATTAGAGGTCATCTTATTCCTCTTTAAAAGAAAGCGTTTAAAACGAAGTAAAAAACTACGTGACACAGTAGGCAGAAAACTTATAAAAGTCATTAAAGGTTGATCACAGACACAATATCACAAAGGTTTAGCTAAACTCATGGATAATAATAAGTTGAGAGTGGTTTACTCATGGAAACTAGGATGTCTGGAGGAAAGTCACTCTAATTCTTGAAGTTAGCAACAAGGATAATTGTGTCTTACATCACAAGTTCCTAGGCCTGTAATCAGAAGGTGAATGTTGAGCTGAAAAGTTCAGGGGACTGACCCTGTGGGGGCTTTTCTTACAACCATATGGTCAGAAGAAATTAGGGGCCAACTGAGGTGGGTGCTGACATGCTGGGCCCAGAAGTGCCACAAATTCTTGCACCTACAGCCCCACATGTCATACTGCCTAAGTCACGCCACTCCCTCTCTGTAGCAATTGTGATTATCTCCATGTTACAGATGAGAAAACGAAGGATCAGAGAAGTTCAGACAGGAAAAGTAATTTGACAAAAGTCACACAGCTTCCAAGTAGCAGACCTGGGATTTGAACTCAGGACTATCTGTTTCCAAAATTATGCTACCATACTGCTTCTGTTTTCGTCCCAGGAGCCTGAATAACCTATTAAAGCTATATGAAGTCTTGGTCTTCATTTCCCCCAGTATCTGAACAGTGTGTGCAGTAGCTTCTTGCTAAGAAACCACGTAAACATCTACAGCTTTACCTTAAGCTGTCTCCAGCTCTCACTAAGAGGGAACAAGAGAATCAAGCAGGTCATGAGAAGGTAAAAACATGTAGCTAGCAACACGTGCAGCTGTGGATTGCCATAGAGGACCACAGACTACAACGTAAATGAATAGCTACGTTCTCTGTCAACTCATCTAGAGATTCATTCTTAGTTTTCCTAATCTAAACTCATGTATTTCAGTGAAAGTAACATCCAGGAAGTGAGTACCATGGATCCAAAAACCTCCTTAATTGATGAGTTCTAATGTTGAATGAATTATCAAAATGGAAGACGAAAAGTGCAAGAAATGTCTGGGTGGTGAGGAGAAGCATTGGGAGGAGAAGAGAAATTAGAGAAAAATCCAGAATTTACTTTCCCTGACTCTGGGTGATTTAATCTTCCTGAACTTGGTTTTCTCCATATTTTGAAGAATTGAAATTTAGTTGCAGGAGGTTTTCTGATGCAGGAGTGTTGCTAGCCTAAAGGGTGTGATAACATATTTAAGGAGATTTCTGTCCCTCATAACAAAAATAAAAAGCCTTTCAAAATTATTTATCCCTTTGAATATGTTTGTGAATACTTGTCTCTTAAATTCTGTCCTTGTAAAATGAGGCCATTTTAAAAAATATATTCAAAATTATGGTATATGTTTACAATGAAGCTATTTATGTGTATTATGGAGCTATTTATGTGTATTATGAAAAATTCAGGTAAAAGTAAAGGCATCTGTAATCTTTTTGCAGGGTTCTCTTCCTTTTCCTTCTTTACATTTCTGCTCCCTTTCTTTTCTTCCCCTCACCCCACCCCCACCCCTAGCCCCAGGATTTTAGCACAGGTGGAACAGGTTTCTGTATCACTGACTGGCAACTCATTGCTTTCACCAATTTTCCCTTGGAGCTGGGCTCTCCAAATAGTGACGATCACTGGTCAACGAACAATCAGTGTGGTTTGATATTATTTAGAAAGGACTGAAATAATTCTCTGAGCAGAAATTCTTTCATTCTTTAAAAACACTTCCTACTTGAAGACTTACTTCCCCTCAAACAAACCTGACACTCTCACTACAAGTGAGGCCCGGGATTGTGGCATTACAGAGCCTGGCCAGGCTATGTCATGATGTCACTGCTTAACTGAACTAAAGGAACTGATCAGTGCCAAAGAAGAAAGAGAGTATGAGGAAAATGTCAGGGGTTATTGTCTAGACCCAGAAAAAAACTCCCCAATGAAGGCCTTAAGTGTATTAAAAGGCTCACGACATCATGTACTGATTGGACTCCCTTCTACTTCCAGGCAGCAGTCTTGACTATAATACTTAATTTTCGTAGCCTCTTCCTAATGAGAAAACCCCAATGAAGACTGGTTAGCTCAGACCCTTGGATTGAATCCTGAAAACGCTAAGTTGCTGGGGTTGGTCTCTGCTTAGCTCATGTCCTTTGACTCGGGGGAGGAGGGGTGTCCAGTGGACAGAGCATCAGACTGATGACCAGCAGCTCTGAGCTCTGGGTCTGGCTCTTGATGCTAATTAGATGTGTTGGGCAAAATGGACAAAATGACTGAACTGTCTTGGCTAAATCCTTTCCTCTGCAAAGTGAAGGACTCCTTTCAAATCTAAAGTTCTGATTTTGTGAGTCTTGTCTGGCTGGTTTTCTTGGTTAGAACGTGGGTTTCATGAGGTTAACATCATAAATTCAGTTCTCTTACAAATAAGATGGCCCTGTATAGTGCTTCACACATAGTACTGGCTCAATAGATATCTGTTCAATGAATAAATGTCTTGGTATAAAGAAAAACTCTATTTCATAGTCAAAGATTCTAATTTAGGTTAAAATGGAGAGCTGTCAAGAGAGACCCTAGGGCTTGGTACCAATGCATCTGAGCGCCTGGGGAAAAGAATTCAAAACATGGGTCTCACTGATGTCCAGCCAGTGGTACTGCTATAGCTGGCTGCGGTATAAGAACAAGGTTACCATTTGTTACTCCTCAGATCAGCTGAGAGTATACTTCCCAAAACCCTCTTCTAAAAAGATAGTAATCCAAGACAATTCCCTGAATTTGAGATTACGCGAACAGCTCATCAATTCCTCAAAATGTTCAGCTGACGTGTGCAAATTACAGATACTTTCCTCTCCATTCCTCTCGTGGGAAAAGAGAAGGCTGTTTCCACTGCAGGTCACCTTAGTTACCTACAGACGTGGGAAACAAGTCAACCAGTATTAAAGCTCTACCTCTCTGTAAAATACTTAAGCATAGACTTTGCCTGTGTTCAGGATCCCCAATGGTGGAGGCAGCGATCACGTGCCTCAGCTACTGAGAATCATGTCATAAAAGGACACGCAAACATATACATTAACGGAGACAGTAGTATCAACCACCTGACCAGTGTGGTCAGATATATCATAATTTGAGTTCTTTGGCAATACTTTAAAAACTAACTAAAAAGAATAATTAGAACCGGAAAGATGAAAACTCAAGCATTAGAACAAGTAACCTGGGGTCATAAATGTTCTTTGACATCTTCAGTTTGCTTCCAACAACTAGGGTTTTGTTTGTTTTCTTTTGTTTTGGGTTCCATGAGTGGATTGTGTTCCTCTTCTCTTCTCCTTCCAGAACCTGGCCAAGTATAGACGTGGAGAGTGAAAGCCAGACGCATGGTGCTGACAGAGCTCCTCTCATGGCCTACAGAACAGATCTACTGAGTCTCCCATCTCCTGGTCAGCAGTGACAAGTAAACACTGGCTTTATTTTAGTAGCTCTGCTGTACTTCCGCGGGCAGCTGTCCTTACTGCACACAAGCAGTCCCTCTTCTCAGGGGGTTGTAACTCAACCATCAAAATACCAAAATACGCTCTGGTTTGAAACTTGGTGCACAGAGTCCCAAGCCCCAGAATGACTGTGGTTTGCTTCCAAATTTAAGAAAATATTGAGTTTTGTAGGTTATTTATTTACTGTTTTCAAATATGTTTGAAGAGTCTTTTAAACTTTCCATAGGAAAATGTACTAAAAAAGACATGCCATTTTAATACCTTTAATGATTCATTCTGAATTTCAGCACACCACTGAAAGGACCAAGTGGTGGGGGAAAAAAAAAGAGTTTATTTGTTTTATTTTCTTACCAAATACAGATGTTTTGACCATTTGGGTCCTCATCAGTGTTCAAAATATTGGTGTGTTGTAACATAATAAAATAAAGGCGTTAACTTCTTTGTTTTGTTCCTTTTGGAGATGTGCAGAATGGATTAATGAGTTCTTGTTTTTGGCCCCTGTATAACTCAAAAACTCATTTCAACTTAAATAAATTAAGTAAGTAATTAGTTCATAATATGGCCTAATCACCTCTGGTATTTTGAAACAAACAAAAACACAAAAATGGCTGTTGCACATTTGTACTTAATTACTTCCATATAAAATACCCGCGTGGATTTTATTACAGGTGACATAAATTTCAAGTCTAAGCTCTGTTTGCTATAGAAACCTGGGCTATGGGATTGTGTAGACACTCTACCCTTCCCTATTATTTTCCTAAAGAAAGACAGTCTATGGAACTGCATTCTTGCTTTCTTAATTGGCAAAGGAAAGCACTTTATTTCAAAAACTCTGGAGAATAGGTTACTTCGTACAGAGGCTCAAAGGATGTTAATAGAAAATAGTATCATTTCTAGAATTTTTGCAATGTTCAATTTTTGCTCTTAGAATCTGAACAGTTCTTGTTTGCATACATGTCTATCTGGGGATTGCTCTTGGTGATCGGGAGAGCTTATGGAAATCCTTCCAGATGAATATACCCAATAGAGCAAAAAATTGTGCTATGTCTCTAATGTAAGGGGGAAAAAAGACTTTTTAACAACTGTGTAATTGTGAGTTCTAGCCTTAAAGGAACTTTCTTGGCTTAGATTACTTCCAACCTCCCTCTCAGATACTTAATAATCAAAGTATATGCCAAGAAACTAATGATGCAAACCAGAGTATTGCACATGAACTTGGACCTCTTTTCCATTGTGTAGTGTGTACAGTGTGACTAAGATTGGATCCAGAAAGTCAATGACAGAGAAGAGAGAATACAACATGATATACAGCAAGGTGCCACTATCTTGGGGGAGATTCAAAGGCCCATTTCCTATCCTTCATAAATGGGGATAAAGAGCCCCAATATAGATTCTGAAGTTTCTAGGCTAATCTGACAACCAGCTGCAAAAGGAAGAAGGATCAAGCCTTCATGAGTAAACATCCAGGTCATTTGCTTGGCATGAATCCACTGCCATGTCAGCTGCACACCTCACAGTTCTCTAGGTGATATCGGCTATTATCATGCATTTGTAATGCCTTTGGAGTTCTGACGCAGGAACTTAAGTACAAATAAAAATTCTTTCAAGCTGTAACAGCTTTATGGATGTCACTCATTTTAGAATTCAGACCAACTTTCCTTTGGATGTTTAACCTGGGTAAGCTTCTCCTTTGGCTCTCTGACTCATGCAAATCCATCCAATGCAGTGCTGCAACCTTGGTTAATTGTAGCCATTCATTCACTTAGTGATGCCTTATATATAGTAGAAGCTCGATAAACACTTGCTTTCCAGAATAGAACTAGCTTTATTGTAAAGGAAAGGGGAGTGATACTAGAGTTCTAGATGAACTTGAAGGAGGACTAATAGATGTTGAGTATATTAAAAAAAAAAAAATCAAGCAGTGAAAACAATTGGGTTTTGATACAACTTCCCAGGGGAAGTAGTGGAAGTTTCATTATTCCGGGCATTTTAAACTAGAATAGACAAAACACTAGTGGGGTATGTTGAAATAAAATATGCGTAGTCCGTCTGTGAATTAGTGTTTACTTTCAATATAATTATAAGTGAAGCAACACTGTAATGGGAATTTTTCATACACACGAAAGCTATGGCTACTATGTTTCCACATCGACCATATGTTGCACATATTGGTTGGTGTGGATGTGTATCCCTACTGCCCTCTAGTGGATGAAATGTAAGACCTACCTGATCAGACCGATCTAACAATCTACTATGGCTTGGGGGTATATCAATTCTTAATCATTTAGGGTAGAAAGAAAATAGCTGTGTTGATGCATTTTCCATCAAATTATAAAATTGAAGGGCATTAAAAACAACAGAGTCAAACTCTGTAATTAAGACTGCCATTTAATGTTTGTTCGCACACGGTATTCATTTCTGTGTATCCCTGCCAAAGATCCATTGTGTAATGTTGTCCTCACATGACATTAAAAACACCAGTTCCCTGGAAAATGTAAAAAAGAAACCGTGCTGCCTTGAAATACATGGAGCTTACTTTTGGAAACAGAAAATTAATACAGATGCAGTAAGATAATTTGGAACACAAATAATGGCTAGAAGAAACTTGAATATCAGGACTGCTCCTTAAATCTAAGCAAGCATATTAGCAATCTATGGGTGTGCTGGCTGATACTCAGAAGAGGGCAGGCAAAACAGGCTTCAGAACAGGGAAGCTGATTTGAAAAGGACTGACTAAACACACTCTTATCTATAGTAATGGGGCAGGAAAATAAGTCTAAACACACATTTGGTCCTGGGGTATATATTTAATGCTATCATATGTAGGCTGCTTTTCAGGTATAGAATCCAGAAGTTCTACTCCAGTGAAGAAAGATACGGATCTGTATAGTTCTGCGGCATTTTGTCATTAAGTCACAGGATAAATCTGAAGGCCGATCTCTTTGTATAATAGTGATTATTTTGAAGGATTTAGATTTTGATCACTAAATTTAAGTCTCAAACTTAGCACAGGAAATAATTCTCCTAAAATACTGAGAGGACACAATTGTACAATCTGAGCTGTGAAAACAACTGATATACCGGGTCGAGTAAACGAAATCTGAACAAAGAGAAATATACCCCATACATGCTGAGTGCAGCAAGCCAATGGCCACTACTGTGAATGTGGAGGAAAGAGATGGACTAATTATTTAAATATCATAAATTATTAGAAGCTGGTGATGTGGGGCTAGATGTATAGTTGAGGGGAGGTGAATCTAGTTGGGCATGGAGCCAGATTGCTCCCTTTGAGTGAGTGACAGTTTTCACAGTACATGATCTCGTAAAGAGTGATGGTTTAGCTATCAAAAGTAGATTTCAAAGGACTTCTCCTTTTCAACTTAAAAAAAAAAAAAACAAAACAGACCTACCTAGATAAGGGTGAAAAACAACAGGAAATCTCTCATTACCTGAGTGACCTAGAAGAAAATCTGACCCAATAAATATCCTGGAAGCTTGGTTTTCATCTCAACCAGATTTCCATACAGCAATTAGCGTCTCTATAGACAGGTGACTGGAAGACCCAGGAGAGTTGGGGGTAAGCAATATGGACCACAGGGAAGAGATACAGCCCATTTCCTACTTAGCACCACGGACAGAGCTGTCAGCGGAAAGAAACATCTTTGGAGTTAGACATCTACCCAAAGACATCAGTGCTGCATTTTAAAGATGCTTCTTCTCCCCAGTATGACTGGTTTGTGGAATTGTGTTCCGCTGCCTCCCTGTAGTGCAGGTGTTGGAGCTGAACAGGGTTAGTTCTAAATAAAAAGATGGTCTGCCCACCTGTACACATGGATGAAGGCAAGGCTGACATAGGAGAATGATGTCTCCTCGACCTTTCCCTGTCACTTTCTGGTTTTTGAAAAATCACAGTCTCAAATCATAGTCTCTGAGGAATAATATCCAAGCTTTTCCATGACAAGATGAGGCCACATGCATTTCAGCCTTCAGATCTCTAGGGCACAGAGATTGCTATGAGGCAGAACTAAGGGAGAGAGTAAGTACAGACAACTTTAAAGGAAGTCAAGAGCCTCTGTTCCATCTCTTGTCATGGAAGACCACAAATCAGACCCTTTTTTCCCTCTCAGTTCTGGTCTGGACAGGGTGAAAGGACTGTTTGATTCTGTAACTGAAGAACAGAATCGGGGAAATTAATCCCTCTCACACATGAGCAGTGAGTGGGTCTCCTTTTCTGCCCCTCTGCCCCTTGAGGTAGAGACCTCGTGTTATGAAAGAAAGCATCCTGGCACAAGCTGTCTGGCACTAAATCTCACTGTCACTTGCTGAGGATTTGGAGTCAAAGCTTTTCCCATTTGATTGTTAATCAGAAACTTACTATTTCTGAAAGAATCTGATGGTAGGAAACTTCTGGGTTGCAGTTTTCATATATTTTTTTAGGGTTTTCTTTTCCATCTTTTGCGTCTTAGTCCTTTATGTCCACAAGGAAGCTTATGGAAGGTGTAAAGGGAGTTGGAAACTGGAATATCCGTCAGCTTACTACACGTGTTCACCAAATGGTAAAGTCCTTACTTTAAACCCCAGCAAGACAAGATAAACTCTGTCTGCCCAGCAGCCTTTCAGAGGCATTAAGGGTAAGAGAGAAGGTAAGTAATTCACTATGCGTCCCCATTTCTATAATGGGGAAGGACGTCTTGATACATTTACAATACTCCTCTGGGGATATTTCATCAGTTATACCTAAACTCTAATGGACAATAATTGATTTGAACTTTCCACTTAGCACAGAGCTGTAAACAGCTTCACTGCAGCCGGCAGCAATGAGCCGACGTTTTGTAAAGTGGAGAGAGATTCAGAAAACTTTTGTACTGGGTCAGGCCATAGCCTAACAGCTTTTGTATCCAGGGAAGAAACAGTTTGTCCTCCTGGTTTTAATAGCTGGGCTAATCGAGTTTCAAGCCTGCAGTAGGTATAGGTTATCTTTTGAAGGCGTTCCATTTTAACCCCTCACTATTATGATGGGTTTACAATCCAGCCATAAAAATGCACTCGTGATTTAGACATACATCAAGACACACTCAGAAACATAACTCTCAGAATGCTAATTTCCTGATGAAGGGGGAAAATAAGACATTATAGTCATTTTAAGACTGCAGTTGTTGTTTTTTAAACTCTCTGCGGTTGGTGAACCTCTCAAGGAAAATATTCCCTCTCCCTCAATGTCCCTCATCTGGTTGACATCTGTCTCTTCTCCTCCACCCCCACCCCCACCCCCACTATGCTTCTGCCCGTATCATCATGCACTTTCTCACAGAATGACCCGAAGAACCATCTGCTACAAGGAATGGACCGAGCATGAGTGTATCTCTCTCCCACAGCTTCTGCAGCCCCCTCCCCAGCCCTGTTGAACAGAGAAGTGGACAAAGTTTGGAGGAGTTCTTGCTCTTTTTAAATCAGTTTTCTCTCTCCCTCAGGCATGACAGCAGGGTAAAAAGTGAAGAGAAATAGAAGACTAACTACATTTTGCTTAGGCCACTGTATCTTCTGCTTGAACTGTGGCTTTCCTACCTTGTCCTGGGGATTTCTCACAATGGGATTCAAAGGACACCGCGCAGCTGCTCTAAGACAACAAAGGGCAGAGGCCCCTTTGGAGTTGTTGCTGCCACCTCTCTGGGGTTGAAGATCTACAAACCTCATGGTAGTGAAGTAGGATCTCATACAATCACCAGTGAGGGCTCTGTGAGAGCCATTTTAGTCTGACGTGTGAGGAACCCACAGCAAGAAGGTACATTTTGTGAATATATCATTCTCTGTCATCACCTTATGTGAGTTTGACACACAATAGGAATTTTTTGGTAATGCTGCTGATGAGATTATAAGAGCAAAAACACTTCATTGTCAGAAAATAGGTTTACCCTCTACCCCCAGTTGTAGCTCCCTTTCTAGAAATCTACAGGAAATACAGGGTACAGTCAGACATTTTATAAGATAATGTGCAGATTCTGAAGTGGATTAAAATCCAACTACACATAACTTGCTCCACCTGGCCCTGAAAACAAGGCTCTGTAGATTCTAGACACCAAGCCTGGTTCTGGTCTTCATTTTACTCTTAATTATACAGGTAACAGTAAACAAGGAACTTAACCTGGAGGAGCCTTAGCTTTCCTATTTCACATTTGGGGAGCATGATATCTGTCCATTCATATTCACATACTGATGAAATGAATGAAATTATATGATAGCTACTGGATAAAAAGTTGTTATATATATTTAAGGTCAGTCACAGAGTGTTGTGACCAATGACTGACCAATGACTGGTCAAAGTTCACTGCCATTTCATCCTCTGTTCGGTAGAAATGACGTTTCCTATCTGTCGGCTGCAAGCACCTGGCCCTACCCATAAGGTAAACCCTTTTCTTCCGTGGTCAAAGGGTGACATTTTAATATTCGATTTTTGAATCAAAACTGGCATTTTCAAATTTGGTTTTACCAATGTTTAAAGCTTACTTAGCTTTCAGTTATGTTACCAAGACCCTCTTTCAACATTGAGCTTCCATGGAACGTTCTTGAACCATAAAATTTCATAAATGGTACCCAGTGACTTCGAATTATTTTCTCAATGATTAACAGCTTAACAATTATTAGTTTGTGAGGTGTTTATATTAAAGACCACCACTGTATCAGGTTCAGCTCTCCTAAATTTCACTAATCATAAAATGTGCTTTATAAATACAGTGATGACAAAAGTTAACAAGAAATGGAAAACTTAAATTCACCCTATGTTTTACATCAACCTTGGGATTCAAAGTTCTATAATTAATGGAAATGGGAAGAGCTTAGATAGGGTTCAGGGCAAAGGTCAAAGAACTTTCCCTCCTTCCTTGCCCAAAATATTTTAAGAGGTGATTTGATAATGGTTATCAGTAAGATGATGTGTTAATAGATGTTCTTTATCTATAATTCTGATTAGACATTTAAAAAGGGGGCTTAAGAAGCATTGGGGATTTGGTTTAGCTATAAAATTCTAACATATTTCAGGAGATGTTAAATCCTTATATGAAATATTGTGATGTCCTATTATAAGTTTTATGAAATACATTTTGTCTCCTTTTGTTTGTGACAATTTAGGTAAAGTGTTGCTAGAAGGCAGGGCAGCTGAACCAAATGAGTTCTAGACTTTAAAAATGAGTCGTAGAGCTTATCTTGAAATATTCTTTCACGAAAAGCATATGTGGGACACAATGACTGAAACAGCCTGTATGCTAAGTTTACTACTGTCACAGGGAACCAATCTCATATGAACAGTTTTGATTCCATTATCGATCAGTCTTTATAAATGCTTGGCAGAGGTCAAGGAAACAAATTTAATACCTATAAAACAAATAAGAGATTTCCTTGTTTGCTTTAAAAAATGACATTTACTGATTTTTTCCCCTTTATAGTAATCAGCTGTATGCAGCCATATTATAATTGTCATACAATAACCTTAATTCAGGGGCACATCTTTTAAAACAATGTATTATTCAGCAACCTCAGGTAAACATGTAATTGAGGAGTAGAAAAGATGCACACAGAGACAAGTAATCATAGATACAAAGCATGGTGAATTTCTGTGCCATGCACTTCACACCCCAACTCATTTTGCGGGGAAACTAGAGAAGGGGCAGAACCGTGTCTATTATGATAATTCACAAAGGGAGGCCATATAGATATGCATGCAGAGTCTCTCCCCACCTCCCCACGTACATGCCAGGATTTCAACTCTGCGACACTGAGTCCCTTCATTTAGCCAATTAGTCTTTCCAGCTTCATGTAATGCACGCCAAGAAGAAGGAGAAATAGAAGTGCTGACGTTCACTGCTTTGAAAGTTGCTATTCTAATGCCAAAGCTGCCTCTTGAGCAATTTCCAGAATGTATTAACATGGGAGCAAAGCTCTATTCCTAAAGACATAGATCACATTATGCAGGGGAGCCCCCTTCAAGGTGTCACAGTGGCGCAGCATCTCCTCCATCCCTTGGAAGACCTTAACAGTTGGAGTTAGCATGGCTCGAGTTTATGGTCCTTCCTCAGGCAAAACCTAGGAGGTCTTCCTGAAGAAAAGGGGCCAATTTAAAAATATTTAGCAAGCAAAGCATGTTTTCTGAATTATACATTGGCCGAGCCTTTGCACGGCTGGACTGAAGAAAGCCAGTCAAGGTCCAAAGCAAACCAGTTTCTCAGTTTAAGTTCGAGTGAAGGCTTCTTCAGTGTCTGTCATTTTTGTTTTGTTTTGTTTTAACCAACTAAGTCGGGTTCAATTTTAACTATTCTAACTCAAGCAACCCCTAGAATCTTCCCTCACTATTAAGGACCAAGTTGAAGAGTGATAGTTAGATAAAATGTAAATACGCCTCTGCGCTTGCAAAGCTGGGTCTCTGTGATTCTCTAAGTGCCCTCTTACACACGTGGTATGGATACTTAGCGGGGAATGAGAAGTTGCTCTGAAATACTCTAAAGGATTCATTCCCCTCTTCTGGTGACCATCCTGGCCACAGCTGAGATAGTGACAGAGATTTTAAGATCGCTTTCTCCTTTTCTCTCATCAATGGATATACACAAGTCATTTTGTGTTAGCCCGGCCCCCTACAGATTCAGCCTTTCTTCGTTTCACTCCTGACACTCACGAGAGGTGAGTGGACAAGTCCTTTCCTGAGGCAGCTGAGCACAGTGGCAGGAGACCCTGACCACGATCGGAGACCTCTGTGCCCAAGTCCTGGTTCTTCTACAAGTTACAAATTCTTACACTTCTCTCTCCTAGGCCCCCTTTTCCCCAGACACAGAATATGGGCATTGGCTAAGGTAATCCTGTAAGATTCCTTCAAGCTTGTTTTTCCCCTAAAAAGCTTCTCAAAACGGTTTCTTTTTTTTTGTCTTTGGTTCTATAGTTTAAAATCTTGGCTCAATCTTCAATTATTCCCTCACTCTTCCTCTACTGTCTCCTAAATATACTGTCCCACAACGAGCTCCCACAGCCACAGTATTTTCTTTTGACAGTCATGCATTTGAGGGGTTGGCACACTCCTCTGTCATTTCGTATAGCCTATGTCTATTAGTTAGGGTTAAGTGAATTTGTTAATGCTTCCTCTTCAGAATATCTCTGATCACATCTTCTGCTAACAACTTGAATTCCATCTACAGCATTCTCTCTCTCCTTTGAAATCATTTTACAATCTAAATTCTATATAACCACAGTCTATGACATGATCTAGTGCCCCAAGCTTCTGCTAAACTTACACATTTTAAAATATTTTACTCCTCATATATTAGACAATTGTCAAATACAGAAAATTTCTTTTTTTAAAAGATTTTATATATTCACTTTTTTGAGAGAGAGCCCAAGCGAGAGCAGGGGGAGGGGCAAAGGGAGAAGGACAAGCAGACTCCATGCTGAGCGTGGAGCCGGACATGGGGCTTGATCTCATGACCCTGAGATCATGACCTGAGCTGAAATCAAGAGTCGGATGCTTAACCAACTCAGCCACCCAGGTGCCCCTAGAAAATTTCTTATAATGATGTTAACTCAAATATACATTTTAAAATATCCTTGGGCAGCTTCTGATGACACTGTATCTAAGATGTGAAAATTGCTTCCTCCCGACAGACATATTCTCAGTGGTTTGACTAGCATAGTTCCCTCTTCAGTCCTCCAGTGGATTTCCATCCCACTTCAGATCAATTGTGAATTCTAAACTCCCAGCACTGAAAGCCCTCTCTAGGTTTGCTCATCTGATCTGTCAGAAAATGGTGCCACGAAAGCCCACTTACATTCACGAAGCAAATCTCCTTTGCCTTCTGGCTTCTTGCCACTGAGACTCTTCCCTTTATGTGGGGAAAGTTCATCTCTGAACCTTTCCCCCAAAGCCTGCATCTGTGGCATAATCCCTCATGCACTGAAGAACATCTTTCCTTCCTTCAAATTATAACTTAAACCCTGCTTCTCCTAGAAAGACTTCAAGATTACTTACCAGCCAATGAAAACAAAGTAAAACTGACTCCACCCACCTTATCATACTTAAAAAACTTACTGTATTTTAAATGTATATTGTAGTTGCTTATAAATTCCACTGACAAAGGAAAAATACTATGGGTACTCAACCAATAGTTATGATTAATTTATTGCCTTGCAGCCTTAGGTCTTGATTTCAAAGAGCTATATATAAAAAACCCCAACTGTCCTGTTTTGTTACTTTAAGACCTATGAAGCCATTTAAATCTCCTGATTTTTGAGAACTGTCAACTGCTATGTATGTGGTAGGTATCAGTAAACACTTGATGAATTGGATTGAGGAAGAATCGTCTTAAACAGTTTACTCATGAAGGAAGGAGTAATCAGAAGAAGACTATTAACATAAATATTCCATAACAACATCTAAGTGTAATGAAAAATAATACCCAAATAAGAGTTTCTCAAATTTCTCTTATCCTCTTGATTATTTGATATTATATTGATAAAAATACACTTTTAAAAATAGCTTTGAATTTGAAACACTAAATTTACACACCAAGAATTAGACACTAGCAAAAACTCATAGTCTGATTTATTTCTCTGTAATATATCTGTCTTGAGAACATCAGCAGGAATACACTAAAGAAATATGCCCCTCACGGGATCAACTATATAAAAAGACAGAACACATCATCAGCACAAAAATCATTATCCATCTAATTTCTCCCATTCTCGATGGCTCCGGTGAGCCCCTCCATCATTACTGACTAGGGTTAAGATAGACCTTAATGGATTAATTAAACCAAAGCAGGACTGCATTGCAGGCCAAAGAGGAGGAGATCCTGACACAGACGAGGCAGGAACCCTGTTCTTTCATTCAAATGTGCAAGACTTAGGTACTCCCTAGTGCTGTACATTTATATTATAAAGCAGTCTCCAAAAATAAGATTGGGTGTCTGTTGTCTGGGTCTTCTCCTTGGCAGTCATCAAAATCGAAGACTTGGGTGCTTATCAAAACTTCTCATGGAAGAAATTAAATGTTAAGACTTTCTTTTTCTTCAGGAATGTAGGGAGCATTTGGAAAAGAGATAAATCAATAGAGATGGCATGGTCACTTTGGTAATCAAGAAGCATCAGCGAGGGGAGAAGTTATTGTTTGAATGCCAGTGTGTCTCTGAGAGGGCCAGGACACAGAATATTCACGAAGAGCTGAAAGGAAGATGTGTCCACAACCATAAAGTCACCAGGGACACATCCAAAGGCAACTGTTGGAATGGAAACCTTGAGAATTGTTCATCTAAAGAGGTTTTTGAAATGCAAATGCACAAGGAGAAGCCGATAATCCAAAGGGCACAATTTAGGATTTTTTTCTTTTAGTGAAAGGAAGAGAAAAAAAGGAGAGGGAGGAAAAAAAAAAAAAAAAAAAAAAAAGAAGTGTTACACCATACAGGGCAGTTTGCTGTCTCTTTAATGAGCCAAATCAGTGTATTAATGACATGAAAACCTACCTGCCTGATGAGGACAATCAGGCTCTATCATACACAACATTAAATACACAGGTATTAATAGGAAAAAACCCCACCAGAAACACCCCACTCTGGAAATGGTGGGGCTGACTAAGGCAGACTGTGTCGTTAATGTCAAGCACCAAGCACACCCTGTGAGCCTAGAAAAGCATCTATGAATCTACACTGAAACTGGCAGACCTCACTCCCACCAGTGAGGAGGTGCACTTAAAGGTTCCAGAAGGGGGATCTGGAAGCTTTCTGTCTCCTTTTCGGAATGGCAGAAACAGGGCAGGCTCCCCTGGGGGTCAGGCTGACCGCACCATGTTGAGTCCGTATCTAAATGATAAGCAATTGAAATGAAAAGACAGCTATCTCAATGGCCGCCCTGAATTTTAAAAGCAAGTGTGTTTCCAGCCTCCTAGTAGATTTCATTTGTGATTCTTGCATTAGGGGAAAAACTTGCACAAAGTTCAACAACAGCACATCTCTCAAAAACACATGACATTTCTCACTAGAGAGAAGGAACAGAATTATGGAGTTGGAAGGCTTTCCTACCTTTGTGATTATTTAATCTAATCATCTTGTAAATAAGGAAACTGAGGACTTGCCAATGGTCACAGAGTTAATTATGTAGCTGGCAATTTTATCAGTAATGAGCCCACAGATGGATTCAGGACTATCAGTGATCCAGTGGAATTGGGTCCCTTAAGGTCTTTTATTTAAACAAACAACACACACACACACACACACACACACACACACACACCCCAAGAGGGGGAGAGATCTATAGATATAGATATGTGTGTATAAAATATATTGCTGGGCAGTAAAAATAGGATCCTATACTGTAACATTGTCATTATTGTGGTCAAGAAGCCAGTAGCTAGATTAATTTATTCATTAGACAAACATTTATTGAGCTCCAATTATGTGCAAGTATTATGAAAGTGAAAAGTATATGATTAGGCATGGTTTGTGCTGTTTCAAAGAGTTTTACATCTGCAACACAACCACCTAAAATAATCGAGCAGCCATTCTGGATGAATATAAAACATAATCATTGATTTCTGAATCAGGAGAAAAGGCAAAAACTCTGCATTATACTTTAGGCAGAGACTGGAAATAATTTGGAATGTTTCTAACCCCACAAATCTAGAGGTTGAGCCATTGATTTCAGCTGTTCCCAGCATTTGGCCATGATTTTCCCTTTAGAATCTACCAAATTCACTGCCCTTCGTAGCTTGGAAACAGGGCTCTTTAGGCCTTGCTGCTCTGCTGCTGCCTGGTCTCTGAGAGGGTATTTAGGTCAAGGATGAGGGTGGAACTGGGATGAAGCAAGGAACCTGGCAGAGCCTGCGTCTGTCAGCCCTAGCACACTACCTAAGCTCTAAGCCATCTCACCTACAGCTATATTTTAGCGTACGGCAGAGCACAGTGATTTCCTTTGAGATCAACAGAAACTGAGTGGCTAAAACCTGATGAATATGCTGGGCTGAAGTAATCTGGTTATGGAGAAAAATCACTAATAGTAAGCTTAAGACCAATGAAATGATCATGTCACCCAGGCATTCCTCTTAAAAAGAAGGGAGGAGAGCAATAACATTTGCCTACCATGTTCAGAGCCTATGCTAGGGGATTTACGCATATCATCTCATTTAATCCTAATAAAAACCTTCCAGAGTACAGATTAACATCCCCATTTCTTCAGGGAAAGAAACTGAGGCTCAGCGACATTGCAGTTTGATCAGACTCAAAACGCAGAATGCAATTTATAGCGCTCACGTGTGGATCCCAGTTGTCCGTCTATAAAGCCCGCGTTCTTTGCCAAAGTTTACTAATAGAGGGAAACCCAGAGATGAAACAACTGTGAGTGCCACTGGCAGTATTTTTAGTGCGTGTCTGCTATATGGTGCTAAATTGTGTGCAGACGTTTATAAAATATAAACACACATTTTCTGCCACCTTGACATTTAAATATGCTAACACGAACAAACGGACATTGGACCCACCAAAAAGAATATTAATGTGGAAAATTCAAATGACTCATGTACAAAAGGGTATTTTTTGTTTCATTTATAAAGACAGTCTACCTGGTATTGCAAAGCTTTTGTGCAACTAATGCTTAAAAACATAAACAAACAAAACCCCCCAAATCTTTCAACACCAGAAAGACATGCACAATCCGCACAAAAATCTAGCACAGTCAGTTCTTCATTAATTGCCAATAGATAGGGATTTATCGTCAAAAATATTTAAAGGTGAGCCTATAGTTTGTACTTAAGGCTTCATGTTCAGTCCAGGGTTGACATGATCGCTGCCTCTGCTTACCTTGTCATTTGTAAAGCGTGGAAAGGAAAAGTTTGGGTTTTTCTTCCACATAATAAAGGTTTAGCTGTGGGGAAAGGTTGTTTAAATGAAAACACTGAGTTTCTTTCCTAGTGGTAAGCTGGGGTATTGGGAGATCCCCCTCCAGCCTGGCCCCCTCCACACACACAAGGTTCCTTGCCTCATTTCATGCAGGGTAAAGAAAGAAAGGAAAGGAAAGAAAAGGATGAAAGGTGTAAAAGAGGGAGAAAGAGGAAGGGATAGAGTCATGGGAAGTGGTGGTGATCTCCAGAGGGCTGCAGGAAGTGAAAGTACAAAAAGAGTGAGCTGAGGCAGCAGGGCACCTCCCAGCTCGTTTGAGGGGGAGGGGGGATGGCTGCCTCCATCAGCTCCAGAACTAAAGCCCTCTGTGGCCAGGATGCCACAGAAAGAAGGCAGGCACTGGACAAGAGGATGGAGAGTGCTGCTACAGTTTTCCAGCCCCTCCTATACCACATATAAAAATAATTATTCCGGAAATACTGTAACTTTCTAGAATATCTTCAAATGCAAGAAAAAGGTGCACTCTAAGATGAAATGTGACGTGAGAATAATTTATTATTTATTATGTTACAATCCTTTATTTATAATTATTATCTAACTACGACACTGCAGGCTTTCTCTGCCCCTTGGTAATCAAGAGTTGACAACATACCACTCTCACTGCCTTGTTAAAGAAATAAAAAAGAGCAGTTGAGGTAGACAGAAATTAACTGTATCGCAAGAATAAGAACACATGACCACCAATACTCCAAAATCAACAACAAAAATGTCAATAGCGAGGTCCTAAAACCCTGGGTCTTTGTTTAGTTTTTCCACAGTCAGAGCCAAAGGTGAAATTTAGGTTGTAACAGGCCCTCAAAAGATAGCACTGACGGGCTACTGCACATAAGCCTTTTCTGAATAAAATTTGTGGCTGGGGTTCCAAAGATTCACCCATGCTGGAAACAGCACTCACATTAGCTTAGCACGTGAGCCACATGTGGGAAGGAAAGGGTAGAAAAGGAAGCATTAGCACCAAAAATCTCTAGTCATCTTCGACCATCTTGACACGGGTTAGCTGAAGGCCATGGAGAATAACGGATGTGCAGTCGTCTCTTTCTTACACAGACAGCAGAGGTGGGGGGAAACCACACACTTGTATTTTGCTAATGTAAAAGTCCCAGTGGAAACATTAGCACTCAAAGACATTAATGTGGATTTAGGACACTCCCTGAAGGATTTTGATTCCATTAGAAAAAAAAAAAAAGACGGTGACAGATATAATCCTGCTTTGATATGTTTAATGCCATTTAAAGAGAAACTGCACCCATTTACCTCAGGCCGGGACACCAAGAGTTCAAAAAGTGAAATATCATTTCTCAGTGCAAAGAAAAAGCTTGGAAAATATTATGTGAAAATTAATTTGGCATGCTTCTTTGAAATTTTAGATTTCTGGGATGAGCAAATGGGTACAGTTTTCTTTTAACTGTTTTTGAACACCATGTGTTGAGAAGAAAACAACAGAATGGCAATTGCTCATCCAAAATGCTAACTTGTGGCATGGCACAGTCAAGATGGCCTGCCACAGCCAAAAAGCAGGTGTGCGCTATGCCTCTCACTTCAGTAGCGTGCACGCCACATGGCCCTGCATTCGGCAACCTCTCGCATTTGCTTTTGGAACCTTTCTGAGGGGGACAGTAAACATGACTCAACAGAATGTCTAGCCTAGGAGGGACTGGCTCCCCCGGCTTTCTGTGAGACAGATTCTCTGAGGAAGAACCAAGGAAAAACTGGAATAATTTGTATCTATTTTGGAATTCTTTGCCATATCACGTCCTGTGACCTAGCATGAAAGTGACTGGTGTCAGACCATTTTGTGTGGATGAAATTATGTTTTGATCAAGTTAGGAGAGTAATGGTGATGCTTTTGTGTGGCTGGAGAGAACCTATTAAATCAGCCGTCTCGTTTGGGCTGAGGACACAATTAATGTGGCTGGTACAGATCATATGAACCTAACCTGATAGCTTAGAGTGATAAGCCCCTCACCCCTAAGGTCCATGAAAATGTTCAAAACATAGGATGTATAAAATCATTTGATGTGCTGGGATGCCAAAGCTTCCTCAATCTAATATTATGAATCTATCACGTTTGTTCCAGGAATTAAAAGATTTTTTATACAGACATAGGTTTCATTAAATTATTTCACAGCTCTATGAGGAAGAGGAGACAGGAAAAAAAAAAAAGGAATTTCTTCTGCCCTGTAAGAGGCTTGAGAAAAAGGCCAAACTGAAGCTCATGACCGTTCTTAAGCCTATGCCAGGTACCACTTAGAATGAAATCTCAGGACGTTTGCATTGTGGGGGTTGACAGGGTCTGAACATAAAGATGTAGATGGGGGTCAAAACGATTATTTTAACATAAAGAAATGGGAAGTTGCTGCTTTATTCTATGATTTAAATTAATCAGTCAATAATCACTTATTAAAAACCTACTATGTGCAAATACTGCCAGCCAAGAGGAGGGAAGAATGAAACCTATAAATACTACCTTGGAAAAAAAAATCCTTAAGCTTTACAGATACAGTTGAGTGCTGTTCTCTGTAGGCTAGCTTCTGCGCAGGCATTTACGGAGTTCAAAAAGAGTTTGCTGCCAAATACTTATATGCTATTGTTAATTTGACTCATTAAAATTACTGTATTTACTATGTACCTTTTAATTCTGCTGGTACTTTCTAGGTGTTGGAGGGGATACAAACTGTGTATAAACACAATCTCTGTATTTATGAAGCTTACTGTGCAGTGGTAGGAGGAATGAGACACATATAAACATACTCTAGTAGAGAACAGTATGTAATCAGTGCCACATGAGACATATAAATAAGTGCTTTAACAGTTGGGAAGAAGTAAGACCTTCTGGCTATGGAACAACCCTTCCACAGGCTTACTAAAATGGCTCAGTGCACAAAAAGGAAGGGACCTGGACCAAGCTTCAAGTTAACTAGCCATCAGTGCGCGTAGGGATTTAACTAGGCTGCGAGGGGAGGGCTATGTACTCTTTGTCCGCAACACCTCTCACGCTGAATTGCCCTATAACTAATGTTTACCAAAAGCATGCGTGGATGAAGGAGTCCATATGGATGATAGGCCAGGTCAGTGGTCCTGCATCAGTCCTAGATATTAATGATTATTAATACCCTATTAGAAGTTGGCATTGTAATGACGTGATTTTCTTCCCCTACTAGTGTGAAAACTTTAGTCCCGTATCCACTCTAGAGTGATGGAAGGTACGAGTTGGGGTTTCATCCTGCCAAGTGAGGAAATGCTTTGCCCATGGTACAGGTATCCCAGTTCTGTCAGGACAGCAACAAAGGAGTCCCTGCCAGCCCCTCAGGAGGATGAGTCAGAACGCATGTGCTCTAGAAATAATGACAGTGGAACTGGGGCATGGCATACATGCGGTGGTCCATACAAGAAGGCAGGGCCCATGCAGGAGGAAACAGAATTTGGATGTCCTGGCTTCTAGGTCTAGGTTCTATCTATAGAATCACCTTCTTTTTCAATTTTTCTTCTTCTTGGATACCCTAGCCCTTTGCATCATGAATAGTGGCCTTCCGCAGATGGCGTGTATGTGTGTATATGTGCGCGTGTGTCTATTTAAGGGGGAGGATGGCATGACTGATGTGCTTTTGTAAAGGATTCAAGGTTGTCTGGCTCCTCGAAGAATGCAACTGAAAAAAAAAACCGTTTCTTCAATTCAATGGTGCTTACATTTGGGCAGAGTTTTCTTTTTCCATCTTCAGATACAGTATTTGAGACAATCTACCCACAATGGAAAGCTTTTAGAGCTTCAAAAGTGTAGGCGAACCAAATCAGAATTAATCTCTGTGAAAACAGAGACTTGGGCACATGGAAAAAGTTTAGAAAAGAATCCAGGCAAGAGGCAATCCCACAGAAGGGTGTCTGACATCTTTCCTAATTCCAGGTGAGCTAGAGTAGGACAGGTAAGGAAGTGGCATGGAGAGGTCCAGCCGCTCACATGATCCATTGTCTCACCTGCACCCATAGAACTGGGGTATCTGTTAGCAGAGGGTCCAGCTGATTTACCTCATATATGGCCCATGGCCTGACTGTGTGAACCCAGAGAAGGCTAACTAAGGGAAGTCTAGGCTAACTGGGGCCAAGATAAAGTGGCCAACAGCTATTCACTCAAAAAGAGCTGACCAGATCAGTCTGTAGGATACCTGCATCAGTGTTTGCTTTCTAAAAAAAAAAAAAAAAAAAAAAAAAAAAAAAAAAAAAAGATTTTATCTATGTGAGAGAGAGAGAGAGAAATAGAGCATGAGCAGGGGGGAGGGGCAGAGGAAGAGGGAGACTCCCTGCTGAGCAGGAAGCCCAATCAGGACTGGATCCCAGGACCCTGGGATCATGACCTGAGCCAAAGGCAGATGCTTAACTAACTGAGGCACCCAGGCACCCCTTCGCTTTTATTATCATATTAAAAGCTATGCATTTTACTGAGAAAAAAAAAACTCTTAAAAAAAAAAGGCCTTGCAAACCACAGAAGCAAACATATTAGAAGGGAACAATGATTACCTTTGAATACTCGGGACATGCCCAGCAGTTTTTTTATATGTGGATTTCTCTACATATGCTCTCTATTTGATTCTCATGCGAACTAGGAAAGGTTTAAACTTTGCCCATTTTCTCTGTAAGGAGCGCAGGGTTCAGAGAGGTTAGGTGACTCTCCTCCAGCCACACAGTTAGCAGGGGCTAAGCTGGGATTCCAATCTGAGCAGAGCAGTGGGACACAAAGCCTGTGCTCTTCGCCGTGCCTTGTGCTTTTTGTGGCATGGAATCAGTGTTGGGGGAACTCTGCCCAGCATCTCTGGTTAGCAGAGTGAATCGCTTTTATCATTTGCCAACATGTCATCGAAAAAAAGCAAAACAACAAAAAAATTAAAACTCCCGGCTCTAGGAGATTTCCTCTGCACCACCTGAAGTTTGGCTTCATTTTGTATTATTTGAATATCTGACGATCTTATAGAAAGTCTAACAAGAATAAAGAATTTTTCATTTATGCCAGTTCTTACATTAGTTAAAAAATCTCCTCTTCCTATATAACATTGTGCCTGGGGAACTCTCTCACTGCCAGAAACTCATCTGAAAATGCTGCAAAGTCAGAATTTGGGGCCCATCCGTGGACTAATGTTACCAGCTGTGAGTCGGCTTGAACATCAGTAATATGATATTTCCCGCTACAACTTGATTTGGTTAAAATGTGTTTGAAGTTCACCCTTTTATTAACTAGAATTACCACCTCCTGTAACTGGAGGGCCCCTGAGAGCAGGCTGCTAGTGCAATCCAACCTCCCACCTGCCATCAGCACATTTCCTGGCAACAAATACTATTAAATTGATAACTACAGAAATAGGTCAAAATGTCTTTTCAATAGTTGCTAATGTTCTCCTAATGCTCCATCGCCTGCCTTTGATTCTCCTGCTAACATTTTCTCTCACATCACAGCAGCAACAACTAGTGAAGAGAGAAGACTAGAATGTGGAGAGGCTCACGGAGGCAGAGGGAGGTGCTCTCAGGAGCTCCCCCAAAGGTTGGATAGAAGAGCTACATCTTCCTCGTGGCTGAGGGCCCCAAACTCAGCTCTGCGTGTGAGTTGGGTGACCAGGGGGAAAAAGCCATGTCCCATCTAAGCCTTAATACCCATGCCTGCAAAAGAGGAAACTCAAGGTGACTGATTATTCAAATCTGCAAAATGCTCTGAGTTCACAGGAGGTAGGAGCCTTGATTTATCACAAAGCAGTCAGTTTTAAACTTATTTACTCTACTTTCATAACCATACCCATTAGGGCCTTGACTATCCAAGATAGAAACTTATTTTCATATCAAAAAAAAATGTTACTGTGGCATATTTTTGTAACAGAGACCCTCTGCAATCATCTGGGGTTTGATTATTCACTGTGTAAACCTACATTTCTTTCCCCTCTCTCTCTCCCAGGAAGAGTTTGCTTTTCTGAGTTCACATCACATATGTGACCAAAGATAAAGATGGGGGTGGGTGGGTACAGTTGTATCAGGACGTGGCGGATTCTAGGCAGAGGAGTTTGGCTCAGAAGGGACAGCCACCTACAGTAAGCAAGGAGCACACGCCCCCTTGTTAATGAGGTGCATTTCAATTTCCAACACCTCTTCCGCAATGCAAGCACCCTGTAGGGGGTTAAGCCATTCATGCCTCCTGCTCTAAGCATTTCAACCCCAAGAGGGCTACCTTGGTTTAAAGTAGCTCTGAGCTGGAGCTAGGGGAAGGGATGGGGAGGTAGAAGAAGGAAGTCAGATTAACACAAGGACTTTGGGCCCTGGAGGCAGAGGAAAGGAGGAAGGGAGTGGCAATGACTGAAAAGGACTCAATTTCCTTTGCCATTTTTGCCCTGGGCCTTGTCTGGAGATGCCTTGGTTGATGAGTGAAGCTTTCGGCTTTCTGCTGTGCCATGGCTGTGCTGGTGCTAGACAGAGATCAGCGTTGATTTAAAAACTTGCAAACTTCGGCCCACCTGGTTCAGGCAAGGATGGGTTATTCTAATCTACAGCTTAAACTCGCAAAGACTACACAGTCTAGGACCTCTCCACCAGATTCCTCCCACTCTCCTTCCTTTCACAGGAAGGGAGAATAGACCTGGAGAAAAGAGGGTGGGGGAAGGAGCAGGGAGAGGTGCGGGAAGCTAACCCTCCCAGAGTTTCTGCTCTAAGTGGGGCTTTGCGTTAAGTGAACCTCTCTCTGGATTATCCCAACAACTCTGGAGGCATCATTAGTGGTAGGAAGGATTTTTATAGGTTCAGAGAAGCCAGGAAGCTTCAGGTGACCAGTCAGGTTCTTTTTCACATGTAACTCCCCCTGCACCTAGTTCCTCCTGCACATTTCTTCCTCCTCCTGCTTATGGGCACTTAGAAATTGGTTTGTGGGCCAGTCATTTAGAATAGATCTTTTAGGAACGTTGAGGATGCCCTGAGTCGTCAAAAGCATACCTGGCTAGGAGTCCGGAGACTTGGATTCTTCTGGTGAAAGCCTGGTTCTAAGAAACTGTCACTGTGGACAGGCCCATGCATCTCCATGGGGTCTAATCCAGACCCATCTTACAATTCTGCCATTCACACTCTTCAAGGTGGTAGCAGGGGTTAGTGTGTATGTACAGAATTTAGCAAGAATCACTCTTATAAGCTGCCATTATTAGACTAAAGAGAGGAACTTCATCCTCCTGATGCCAGTTCGGAGTAAGAAGGATGAAGGGATTGCTATGGGCTGAAGGCAGGAGAAGGGAGGAGGGCAGAGGACACAGAGCTATGGTGGCCAGCAGTGGTGGCAGTCTAAGAGACACAAGCCCAGGGCCAGAGCTGCGAGAGTGACCACAAGTATTTTAGAATTCTCTGGTGTGTTTGATCGCACAATGCTTGGGAAGTCCTAGTCTAAGGTAACCTGAATGTTCAATGTTCTTTTCTCAATCTGAATGTAATGGTTGAAGCCTATTTTCATCATCTAATAAAGGGCAAAGTCTTCTCCACCACAACTATTTCTTCCAAGTATCAACCTTTAGCAAAAAGATACTTGGCTGAGACAACTACTACTGAGCTTCTGATTACAAGACAAGACCATCTTGATTATAATCATCTCAAGTTGTCTGGAGGATGGAAGGAGCGATGGGTTCTTCGGAACCACATTATATGGACAGAAATCTTCCAAGTTTAACACAGGAATTAGCTTCTGATGAATCAAAAGAGGATAACTTTCAGTAAGAAAAGACATGTGCCTGTTACCTTCAGTGGGCATGCCAGGAAAATTTAAATTCCAGATAGGACCAGCTACACAATTTGTAGGGCTCGAGGCAAAATAAAAATGTGGGGTCCCTTATTTAAAAATCATTAAGAATTTCAAGACAGCAACAGCAGAGCATTAAACCAAGCACACGGCCCTCCTAATCATGGGACCGTGAGCAACTGTGCGGCTTGCACCTCCCAGGAAGGTGGTCCTCATTCCAGTTACTGTTTTCACTAAGCCATGCCGGTCCCATAGTTACTAAGACTAAAATTAAGAAAGGTGCACCACTGCTCTCAAAACTCTCAGTGAATCCTCTCTTCCTAGGGTAAGGACGCAACTGAATCCTGCAGCAAGGATCAGAAAAATCTGGGGGCTGCCAACATGTTTGATAGATTACAACTGCACTGGCTTCTGCTACATTTGTCACAGGCACTAATCCCCACTTCTGTCACAACCCAAAGATGCCCAGGATATCAATGTCTGGGAATTGAAACATATTTTCTAAAAACACAAATTTCCCTGAAAACACACACACACACACACACACACAAACAAAACAAGCAGAAGTTACTAAAGAGAAGAGGAGTTTCCTGGCTGTAAGTCCTGTCCCTGAGTTCTTTCTGGCCTTACCTTGAGCAGTCCTTGGACAAGTGTACACAGGCTCAAGGCACAGGTGAATTACCACAATGACTCTTTTCAGTTTGGGGAAAAAGAGAGGAAACAGGAGAACCTGGTCATAGCCGGTAGAAACTCCTTGTTTCACTAACAGTATGTTTGCTCCCTCTCTCTCTCCTTATTATGCTAAGTTGGAACTGTGACTTCACTTTCCATGGAAGCCAATTTCTCTTTCCTGGGTGCTTGCAGTGGCCCAGAGAAAAGCTAGTAGAGGGTACCCGTCACGTTGAAAACATCACATTTATTTATCTTCACCTGCCCCCCTCATGTCATTGCCATTCCACTGAGGTCTGCATATAGAAAGCAGAGATGGAACAAGAAGCAAAATGAACACCAAAAAAAAAAAAAAAAAATAGTAGCAGTACAAAATAGATGAAAGTGGCCCCTCTTCCAGTGATCTCAGGGGCTTTATCTATACTGAGTCTGATTCTCATTGGGACAAACCCGTAGCCTGGGCAGATGGCTAGAATGTTCGTATAGGTTGAAGCTTATCCTCTCCTTATCTTTGTCCCGTTTCCTAAAAAATAACTGTCTAATATAGAGGACCAGTGCATTCCTACACTCAGAAATGTGCTTTGATTCTACATCTTGATTAAGAATTTTTTTATTTTTTTACAGTATCTATTGGCAAAGCTAATCCTTTATTTTGCTTTGTAGGCTTGTACTGCCTTTAGTAAGGCCACATGGGTCCATGAGTAGATAGACATGTGTTTGAATCTCTATAATCATGCTTAGATTTCCAAAAGTCTTCCATTTCACAGAGGTGATAGAGGCTCAGTCATCATTTGCAAGTGTTTTAACAATTGGTAATTAGCTAAGCAGGTCTTAAAAAAAAGTGATTGACCTTCACAACAGCTGCATATATGAAATCCCGATTTGTTTATTTTTAAATCATTCTCTCCTGCTGTAAATAGATAGCTATAATATATATATTTATATACATGTGTACAATCAGCCTTAGCAATACCGCTGTGAGGGAGATGAGGATAGATGGCTTTCTATTTATTTGACAAATGCACTATTACATAGCTGGGTTAAGTGATTTGTCCTGTAAGGAAGGGTGGAGCTGGGGAAAAAAACCCTGTCACATCTGCTCTCAGGTTATACCACTCTGGAATCGGGCAGCCACTATTGTTCTCTGGCTACCTGATTGAAAGGTTGGGCAAGGCAATTTTCTGAAAAAAGTTTAACTCTTTCTTCTCTTTCTCATACTTCCTCGCTCTCTCCTCCCTCTGAGATTATTATAAACTATTGATAAACGTGGCTGCTCTATGTTTACCCCTGCTCTTCATGGGCTCTGATGGGTTTTAGCTCTTGATAGGGCATAAGAAAAAAATCACCTCCAAAATGTTATAAAGATAAATAAAGCTGGGATGGTTAGGCTGAGTTTAATGCCCCTCATGAAAGTTGGTATTGGTACAAGTGAGGTCTTGGACTCTCCTTTCACAAGAGCTAGTCCGTGGCTCTGAAGGGTTACAACAGGAGCAAAGGCTTCTCGGAGGCAGGATTTGCTCATCGATACACTCCTGTTCTCTTGGGATCTCGGATGAGGGTCAGAGTTTTGGCTCTTTTTGCTTCAACTTGCAACTGCTTTCTACTGTACATTAGGGCTGCATCCTCTAAGTCCCTGACCTTAGACAGTCTTTCTCTATTTTGGTACATATTTGCATGTCACTTCCAGTGTTATATTTGATTTTAAAAAATGGGCCTGACTGTTATTTGGTCAGAGAAAGGCTATTTCGGTATTCTTTTTTAACTCATTATCTCTTTTGTTGATTATTTGTGGGAATCAAAATATCTTAGGTTTCTTGCCTCTTCTCATGCTTCTGGTTAATGTTTCCCAATGTTATCTGGTACATGCGTAGGGAATACAGTTTTATTTTAATACATTCTAAACAAAACATAATTGTGAAAGAAAACCGAGAGAGAAGAACATAGATAATGAATTTTGAAGCTAGATGTAATAAGTTACTTAATTCTGAAATATCTGCCATTCTCACTTGTTCATGTCATCAGAATGTAACACCGCTGACAAAGTAGTTATCCATATGAAGGTTTTTTTGTTTTTGTTTTTAACGAAGGGACAGAATTATAAGTTTCCTTTCTGGTGATAAGAGCTCTAACCCCTGCAGCACACTAGGCCCTGAGCACCATCTGCTGCGTGAAGCCAGCTTCGGGGACTCCTCCGGGAGGACACCGTACTATCAACATGTTCAAGAAAGCTGCTTCTGTTTAGGACCCAGACTCCAAGAAGGGCGTCCCCGGTCCCCTCAGAACCTCGGCTGGCTGTCATCCCATCAGGTACCCAGTCTGCACTTGCCACTCAGACGCGGAGAGCGTGTGCTGGGACGACACACAATGGGCCAGGAAGGGACACAGTGCTCTGTCGTACCAGTGCATTTATTGTAAGGAACCAGTTACGCTGCAACGGCTTTGCTCTTTTGTATTCCAGGCAACACGCCGGTGAATATAATTCATAATGAACATATTCAACATTTTTCCATCAGTTCAATACATTATTCATAAATATTAGAGATGGAAAAGACCTAGTAGATTACTGAGTCCAAACTGCCTTTCTGCACCTCCATTTCCCCCAACTGTTGATGCTAAGCTCCGAACAACAGCAACAACAACATATCACACAGGGAAAGTAACAAATTCACAGTTTGTACAAGTAAAAAGGAAAGCTCCAAAGAAGAGCCTGTATGGAGAGGGTGGGGAGGTCCGAGGCTTTCCCTTCCTGCTGGTGTGGCTCACTGAGGACTAGGATTCTGGGCGGCTCTCTATGGGGAAGGCCGGCGGAGGGAGGGAAATGCCCGTTTCTCCTCTTGAGAATCCGAATTCAAGGTAAAGTCCAAGAGGCAATACCGTGTCCTGGGCTAAGTGTTTACTATCTGTCTCTACAACCCGGTGTGCACTCAGGCGCTCTTCTCTCCAGTTAAAACTTGAGATACTGACAAGAATGATGAAAAGAAAATGTATAAATAAATAGAAAGTTAAAACTACTAGAGAATGCTCCCTGGGATTATCTGTACTATCAAGATAGGAAAACTTTGCAGATGCTACTGTCTCTCTAGAGGAATAAATGCTTGCATTTTAATATTCTCAGCAGCTGGTTCCTGTTGAATACCATCAGGATGATTCAGCCACCCACCAGGAACACCAGTAACAGCAAGTGCACACACAGAAATCTGCAAAACTTTCTTCTCTTGATGCCAACACCATTACTCTGGCAAAGTCAGAACCTTTATTGAACTACCAGTTCTCCTAAATGCGACCCTTTCCCCTGCTGAATACCAGCACACTCGCAAAGAAATGAAACTTTGGCTGTGTAAGATGCAACATTCTTTCTGACTTGAGCATACCCTGCTGTCAGTCTTGCCTGGGCCATGGTCACGTGATCTGCTCCTTCAAAACGTTCTCATGATTCGCTATAACCTCAAAGGACCAGTAAGTCCGTACACACCTGGGGTCCACCTTGCATGCCGGGCACTACAGCCGAACCTGTGCGTTTAATGCTGGGTCTCTACCCTGACCTGCCTCAAGTTTTTTTCTCACTTCCATTTTTCAGAAGTTTCCCCTTTCCAAAGAATGTGGTTGCATGCCAGGACAAACAGAAACATGTAGATGAACTGCGCTGACCATAGCCATCCACACAGAATTACCATGCCATACTCAAGTTAGATAAAAAGCCCTGTATGTGCCCTCTTCTTCAAACAGACCAGAATAGACATAAAGGGAAAAAATGCCAAAGATGATAGCTAGCTATCAAAATTGTCTCACTGCCTCATTTTCAGGTCCCCAAAGTAAAATCTAAGGACATTCAACACAGATTCAGGTGCTCTCAACAGCCATGAAAATATATGGCTGGAGAGGGAATCTATAAATGTAATGAATACACAATTGGCTTATAACAGATGCAACTAAAATTAAATTCGATATCTTGACCTGCTCTCCAAAGTGAAAGTTTCTAGTTCAGGCTACAGACAGAAGTATAACAATCTCATTAATCACATGAACTAGAACTATAAGCTGACACTTCTGGGGATGCTGCGAAGAGCAATCCTAAGTGTGTGTGTGGGGGGGTCTGTGGGGAACCTGAAAGAGAATGCGGCACTGGCCACAAGCAGCCACTATTCTAAACTCCCAGGAAACAATGTAAGGATCTCCGTAAGGAAGTAATAGACCCTATGAACTTGCACAAGAAAGTTCAATATATTTTTATTCAGTTCCTATTACGGAAAAGTCATTGTGTTTGTGTTTGTTGCTTGAGGAGATAATGAACTCAATGAGATCAGCCTATGACCCCAAGAAGAATGTTGTTGGGAAAGAACTACAGACAAGGGAATATTAATAATAGTAGCAGTAACAACAACAAGGATATTGAATGATGGCCACATGCTAGTCTTTGTGCCAAGCACGTTATACACTCCATTTCATGAAATTCTTACAATATTTCAGCAAGGTAGTTACCATTTTCCTATTTACAGATGTGGATAGTGAGGCCCAGTGAAATTAAGTGCAGTGCCCCAAATTACATAGACCTGTTCCCTCCCTTACAGATAAATACACAGATGACTAATCTATAAGACAGAATATGAGAACAGCCATTAAAAGATAGAGTATTGTAGAAATAAAGAACACCAGGAGAAAAGAAACAGGGATGTGAAAATGTGGTGTGTGCTTAGGAAACAAGGAGTAGCCTGGTCTGTAATCCGTTTAAACTGGTTGACTCAGCAGCCTCTGATTAGAACTCAGACTCTATAAGATAGTAAGATACACCCATTTGTACAAAAAGATTTCTAGGAAGAAGGACTTCTTTCCAAAAAATCTGACTGCAATTTCTCAATTTTTTCCTTTCTCTTTCTTTTCTTCTCCCTTCTCTTCTTCTTTTCTGCTCTTTTCCCTCCCTTCCTTCCTTCTCTTCCTGCCTTCCGTTCCCCTTCCTTCCTTCCGTTCCCCTTCCTTCCCTTCCTCTCCATCCCTCCCTTTTTCTTTCTTTCTTTCTTTCTTTCTTTCTTTCTTTCTTTCTTTCTTTCTTTGTTTCTTTCTTCTTTCTTTTTCGTCTTTCCCCCCCTCTCTCTTTTGGTGGGGGCAGACGGAAGAAGAGAAATGAAATACGAAGTTACCCTGAGTTACCCCGGAGGAGATATGAGTGTGAGGAGAACAGTGTTAACAGCAGAGGGTGTCCAAGGAGTGCAAGATCTGGGTACATTTTCTTTTATTCCCCAGAATGCCTGATCCTTAGCATTCATATTTGCCCCTCCCTGCCCCATTAAGGTAAGATTATTGGTACAGCAGTAGGAACCCGAAAGGCTGAGTTCCTTTGTTCTTTTCCTCAATTACTTCTGGAATATCATCTACTTTTTATTTTTATAAAACTTGTGTTAGGGGTCAGGATGTGGTATAGGAACAGTAGCTAGAAAGCCTGAGTTCTAATACAATTTACCTTTCTCATCTTGAGAAAGTTTTGTCACTTCTCTGTTTAAATTTTCTCATCAGCAAAGTAAATGGTTTCAGCTCAAATAGCATTTCTTAATCTGTTAACCCCCCTGTCCCTTTTGATGAAAATAAAACCTTATGCTTTTCTGAATTTGTTTTCACTCTCCTCTAGTTAGACCCCTGGCTCACAGAATGCACTGTACAGCACCACTAGTCAAGATGAATTTGTGGAGCTACCCTTTCTCGATTTTCTTAAGCTTTCCTTTTCAATTGTTTTCCAAATATAAGTCATTGTAATACATAAAATTTTTTTTCCTCAAATTCTACAGGGTGCTGCAACCAGGTATTCGGTATTTTTTTCTGGAGAGTTTGCTAACCCACTCACCCACATTGAGATATCTAAGTCTCCTTCAAGCTCTAAGATGCAATGATTATGATTCTATGATGCTGACATTTGCTTTGTCGACACTTAAGGCAGAGCTTTTCAACTTCAAACAATAGCATAACAAGTTGCTATAACAATTACACTTATATGAATCTTTAAGCAGACGTGCACAACAGCTCTTTACAACTAGTAACACACCGGACAGCCAAAGCTTTAGGAGGTTGTTAAAATTCTCAGCAAAGGTGAATTCTTCAGTTAATTATATGCTATAGGAGAAAGTATTGCCTTCCTATCTACTTATAAAAGTGACCGACTCTTTTTTTTCGGGATGTTAATTTTCCAGCCAGCCACAGGCTAGAAACATCTCCAGTAACTTTAATCACTAGTGCCCACTCTGTCACAGTTCCTGTGTCTCACCCTCCTAACCCTGCCCGTTGAGTTCATCCTTACTGATGTAATCACACATGCTTCTTTGTAGTGACATTCGTCACAGTGCTCATTTAGAATTATCGTCATTTCTACTGCACCCTAGGTCAGCGGGATTAAACGTGCTTATGCAATTTGTTGTCATTTTAATTTTTTCAGCTAGGGCTTCTTCATCCAGAAGGACAATTTATTTTATCTGATCAATATATAACTAGCCAGTCAAATAACTCTGGAAAATTGGTAGAAAATCACTCAGTGGGGCAAAATCTTATATTTAGAAAGGTTTTTGTAAACCTGGACAGTGGCATTTCACTGACCTTGAATCCACAGGTCCAAAATTTATTAGTGTGAACTTAGTCTTTCAGTCTATTAAAGCACATAAAATATGCATGATTTGTATTTATGTGTGTGTTGAATTTAATAAACTCGTCGAGAGTCAGGTATTCTTAAATCTCTAGCTTGTTCCACATTGACTAATTCACCGATTTTTAGATAGAGCTGAAAATATTGTTTTTTGCTGTGGCTTACACTTTTTTTTAAAAAATAAATAGAGTACATAGACTGTGAAGAAGCAATGTGGCTCACTACGACATTCTACATATTCCTCAACTTTGCTCTTTCTACGGTCAGGGGTCAGGGTATGCACAAATAAATAAATCCACAATAGTTTAAATCTAGGAATTTGGCTGAACTCTGAAAACATAGCCTAATAGACTTGAAAGCTTGGCATCTCATCATTGCTTTATATTATAAGGCTGACAATGCCACCTTATAAAACATATATTCGTTTATTTTCATGTTCGATCAAAAGTGAGGGTTTCAGGAATGGCAATGGATTACAGATCGTTCTCTCCTGGTTATTTTTGGCTTTAAGTATATTGATCATTTTATCATTTTCTTGTTTTAAACTGCTTTAAACACAGCACAAATGTTATTCTCATCATGCCAGAAATGGGTTTGGAATTGATTTTGAGTTTCCATCAATTTTACTCTTTGCTCTCTGTGAGAAGTTTTTCACTTGCTTAAATTCAAAAGGATAGTTCTGTTCAAAAGACGTCAGAGTACAACCTGGAGAGATCCTTAGCTGGACGAGAAAGCTCACATTTTCTACTGTACAAAAGACTAAAAATTGTGAGTTTATTACCATGGACTTTATTGAAATTAGTGAGGAATCATTCATACGAATGCAATTTCAAGGGCTTCCTCCCTCTTTCTCTTCATGTAAGTGTTCGACAAAAGCGTGCATCTTCTGAGAAGCCGGCCTGATTGGTCCAGGTTGGCACTGTTTCAGTGTTTGGCCTACGGCGGCTGCTTAGGAATAATTTTGTCTCATCCTCTCTATTTTCCTGGACCGTATCGGACTCAGACACGTGGTATGCAAAGGAAATCCAAGTCCCTTAAAAATGCTAGTTCTTTGGGTACTAAAGCCAAGCCTAGTTCTACTTTGGCCAAATGATCTTATCAAGATTTAACAAGAGATATGCAGTAATATCTCCAATCTGTGAGCAGGCATTCACTAAGGAAGATCATTTACTACATACAGAATACAGATCTGGAAGCAGGGAGGGACACGATCGAACTTATTCTATTGGTGCTGAGAATAACAACACCGACACGGATTTTATGGCAATTATTCATTTCAGTTAATTTAGAAAGAAATAAACAAGTAGTTCTTTCCATATTAAAGCAGATACTGGAGATCTATTTTCAGTGATTGCTGAAAATATTTTGGCTTCCATAAAGGCACCTTACTAACACAGCTGCTTTGCCCTCCTCTGCGCTGTCACAATTCAGAATTTGTAACATTTCAGCCAGGTTCTCTAGACTAATTGGATGAAACAATTGCATTACAGTGTTAAGATTCCTTTGCAGAATCTAATGAGAGGAGATCTGCACAGTTCAGATAGCCTGGAAGATCTGTAACGAACACGGCCCAAATCCTACATGTTCCATACATTTTTCTGCATTTAAAGGAATAATCACTCGTATAATAAGTGTTAGGATTTAACCCCACACTTAGGACTATCAACAAAGATAGGGAGAAATTTAGATATGTAAACTTCATTTCCCACCCCAGTCTTACTTCTTGCCTGCATTGTGTTTTGTGTTTCAGAACAAATGCTTCATCTCTTTTGAAAAGTGCCAGGAAATCTCTTCTCCAGCTCTCTGGGCCCTTGATTTTACATGTGTAGTAAAGACACACCTTGAAACAGAGAGCCCCACAAACTAGAGTGGGACGTTAATTTAAATACAGACTTAGGGGGAAGAGCTCCATCTACTGCATCAGTTAGCTCATAGTTTGCACCCTACAGTTATCCCATTCACTACTTTCAACCTCTTAGAGGCTCTCAAGAGGATGAAAAAGTTACAGCCCCCAAACCGCTTTGACTCCGAGGCCATTTTGAGTATTTCCCAGATATTCTGAGCCCCTTTCCTTCACCCTTCCCAATCTCCCAAGCTTTCTATGTTTCAGTATGAAAGAAAAATGGGATGCTTTGCTATACAAACCATCCTTGGAAAGAGGCAGGAAGCCATTGATTACTGAAGGAAAAGCCCTAGATAGCTAAGGGGAAAGCAATAGAAAGAAAATCGCTCTACCTGGCCCACGGAGCAGCCCAGGTAAAAAGCAAAGAGAAGTATAGCCTACTTACTCCTCCTGCCTTGCATCATTGCTGAGGAAGTCTGCAGCCACCCAGGATCAGGGCTTCTGGGCTCTCCCCAGCTGCACAGTGTTGTTGTGGCATTGGGAATTTGCTGTGGCTTCGTAAGATTATGGGGATATGCTTCAGCAAGCCAAAAAAGTCACAAACAAAATTCAGGAGAGAAAAAAAAAAAAGTACAAAAACAGCTGATCTTACTGGAGGAGCTCCTGGCATTTGCCTACATATGCCACAATTTTCTTTGGTATTTCCTGGTTCTGTGATCAGAAAAATTATCATATCATGTTTATTATTGTGGTTTTTTTCAGTGTTGCTGGTGGTGAGGGGCGGTACAGGGAAGGCAAACACTGTAGGAGTTTTGGGGAGTAACAAGGTAAAGATTACTTCTCCCACTTGTTTGAAGGCTTTCCAGGACATCACAAGGTTAGAAAGTTTCTTCTTCAGAATACTGAAGATACATAGAAATCATATATAGGGAAAAATGGCCATAGTCTTTCTAGATTGGGAAAGTGAAAAACTTTTTAAAATGGTAACAGATATGGAACAAAGCAAACCACATCTGAATAAACTCGAATGTTAATATAGCTGCATAAAATTCAAGTGTGAAAGACTTATAAAAATACTCTATAAATTAAGATGCCTTATTAGAATACAAATAGACATTAATAAGTATATACATATGTTAAATAATCAGAGGGAGGCAACAGCTAACTGGATTTCTAAATTATAAAAAATGGACTATAATAAATTAATAAAAGTTTGCATTACTGCTAATCCTCTTTGATGTAAAAATAAAATTAATATAAATATAAAGTGGAGTTGTGTCTCTGTGTGTGTATGTGTGTATATGTATGTATATCTGCACAAAGTATTACTGACTGACATTGAAAGGTGATATGCTGCATAGAAATCAAAACTTTGAATTATTTTAAATTGGGCATTTAAAATACCAGCATTAACCTGGCAGTTTTTTTTCTCTTTTTTTTATACATTTAATTTTCAGGTTCTGTTTTAAAACATGAAAAGAAAGACAAATTGGAAAAACATTGCACATCAGTATGTATTTTGTAAAATAATCCTTCTGCATTTATTAAAATATTTAGTTCTCAAAAAAAACCCCAACAAAACGGCTAATTTTTTTTTAAGCCTTTCCAAGACAAGTTCAGTACTGAGTCAAGAACAAGTATGAGAAATTTCACCTCAAAATGAAATTTGTTTGACTAGTTACAAAGGCCTGAAAAACGAGATTATCTCCAGCATAACTATAACAAACAGCTAATGAATAAATATATTCTGGCAAGAATCGATCAGAATTGCAAAGCTTGGGAGGGTCATCGCAGACTTGAGAAAGGTAACCAAGTGAAGAAACATCAAACGGAGTTAATGGAGATAAAGCCCTTCTGAAAAATGGAAAGTGTTAACAATCACTGACAGGAAAGAATATACTTCAACAGCAGTGGCAACAACAAAACAAAACAAAACAGCCCCAAACAACTGGAAACACATATCTCCAGAAACAAAATATGACTGCTTATTAAGCAAGAGGAGAATCTACTTCTTTGTCATTCCCTTTGGAAGCCTGGCTTTAAAAAAAAAAAGGGAAAGAAAAAAAAGGTTGCACAAAAGATACATGTGTTCCTTTTCTGGTATTATTACAGGCCCACCTAGATTTAGCTTTCGATTCCAGATGAGATCAGGCATGTTCAGACTAGCACATCTTTGCTCTGTAAGCACAGAGCTGCTATCATTTTACTGGCAAATTCTCGTATCCCCAAATTTATGCACAATAGATGCCCTTAAAAATCTGCAAATTTCCTCCTTCAGTCAAATACCTCATTGAATAAATTTTCTCCTCATTTACTTTGCTACTATTAAGCCGAAAAGTTAAGGCAAGCGACTCCTATAAGAAAGGAAAGTTGAATAGTACTTACCCTAAGTATAATGTGCAAGCCTTATTGGGGGAATCTACTTTTGCTCTATGATTTTTAGAAGGGAGTCCAGGTCTAAACTCAGCTCTCGCCCTTTTCCCTTCTGGAAAACTGAGTAGACTCACTGAAGGTACCTCTGAGAAAGATCATACCAATCAACAGCCTTACCTGTGGCCATTCAGAAGACTGCACTTTGGTGTGTGTTTAAAACTATGAATAAAGTCAGATACAGCGCATGCTCAGCAGGCGATTTAAAAATATTTATAACATTGTTGTTTCAAAAACAAATTTCCTCAAACAAAGCAAAACTCACATTTCTTATCCATGCCAAGTTTAACGTTCTGAGACAAAGCTGTTTTGGAGTTTTCCGCTGGGGAAAAAAAGGCTTCTAAAATTTTTTGTTGAACGAAAAATAGTTCTCCCTTCCCTTTTGGGTACTCTTAAAGGGGTGGAATAAATTTCCCTCCAAGTTTCAACAGAACTCACCTCTGGCTGAGATTAGCATCAGAAATGTAAGGTCTGTGAAAAATCATTTTAGAGAAAGTAACAAGGAAATAAGAACTATGGGTTTAAAGAATGTAATGGTCATCTGAACGTTCAGAGCAGTCTCCTTGTTACCATATAAAAAAAAATCCTGATACAAACAGGATATATCATGTCATGTACAGATAAGGTACGTCATGATGAGAATAACGTATAGGCAACCAACCGTTTACACACCTAGAGAAGTTACGTTTTTCTTTTGCTAACTAAAATCTGAACTCTCCAAAACTGAAAAAGAAATACATCAAAAATTTAGGAGAAATCCTGTAATAATGTTATTTTAATTCCTCTGTTTTATACAGGAAACATGGGAGGGAAGACAACGCATATCGATTGGCTAAACTGCAAGTCACACAAAATAAAAATTTGATTCACTATGATTCTCAAAGTACTCCATGCAGCAGGAATGCATGTGTTACCCCTGCCTGGGGATTTCTCTCTTTCTCCTTCTTGAGGGTCCCCAAGTATTCCATTTCACCATCTATCACCAAACCCTGCACAGCCCACAGACCTCACAGATCTTATTGAAATCTCCCACTTAATTCTGAAGTCTCTGAATGACTTTCAGACCCTGCTCTACTTTCCAGGGGTGCTCAGCTGACCTCACAAAAGCTCCACAGAAACATCGTTCAAGATCTCTGATGCTTTCAAACTCAACAGAGGGTGCCAAAAAAAAAAAAAAAAAAAAAAAAAAAGCCAACGATTAAAAAAAAGTTTATTAAAGTGAAACTAGGAGTACAGATTTGAAGAAGTTGCTTCTACTTTTATTTCCCTCTGAACTCAGCACAGGTGTTTCCTAACTCACACTGCCGTGCATGCTGATGAAGGGAGGGTTAAGTGAAGGTGAGGGAGTGGGCCAAGGGCCGACCAGCAGGCATTTAGGATCTCTAGCCTCCTGTGTTAATGGACGCGTTTAAAAATGGACCCCCCAAAAAGCCTAGAATGAGGTTTCTTTTTGGCAAATGATTAAACCAGTATACTGACATAATTAAAGCTTTGTCCTTAAATAAAGCATCAGATCAACAGAACAAAAACAAAGATAAAAATTGCACACACATATGCATGCACGCACACACACTCTCTCTCACACACACAGATACACAGAACTAGCGGGTGAGGGGAGAGGGAAATTAAATAAAAGAAAACAAACAGAGTCCTAACAGGCCATTCTCCGAAAAGGAATCTAAATAAAAAGTCATATGATATCTGATAGTGCAGGACACGTCGCCAAGAACTGGAGCGGATTACCTACAGGAAGAAAGGGCCAGTGTATTCCAGCTCAAAGAGCTTTTCTTTCCTCCTCCTCTATTTTTTTTCCCTTTTCTCCTCGACTGTGAATGTGTTACTCTCAGGTCAGATCCACGAAGAATCCCAGAATGACAGCTATCACCTTTCACTGTACTCTTGGCGGCACAACTAGCTGATAGGAGCTGCCTGAGTTGGGATCAAGAGGGGCTAGTGCAGCTTTCAGTAACAGCCTCTTACCATACCCCTTCTGCCCTTTCCATAGACCCCCTTGGTCACATAAAAAAAATAGAGCAAAAAAAAAAAAAAAAAAAAAAAAAAGCAAAAAAAACCCAAAACAAAACAAAAACGAAAAATGTAAGCACAACAGCCCACAGCAACAAAAGAGTTCAGGGGAAAAAAATCAGAAACGAGCCAAAAGGGGGGGAAAAAAAGCTCTTGCCTTCAATATAAAACTTTTTAAAGACTGAGTTTCTTTTATTTTGATGACTTTCTTTTTAAAGATCCTTTTCTCCTGAAGCACTATTAGAAGCATTAAAAATCTTTACAAAAAGATAGAAAAGTCTGGAGGCAATACAAGAATTTTCCCGAAGAAAACACACAACTATAAGAAGGGAGCTACCCTAAAAAATTTTGGATTTGTCAAAAGTTCCCCTAAATCTAACGTCTTTCAGCGAGTTCAAGTGGCCACCTAGCTCTTGTTTTTTCTCTGAGGGTCATTACTGAGGCAACACATACACAGTAAGGTTTCCCGAAAAGACTCCTTGTTATCAAGTTACTTCAAACATAAGGCGCTCACACCTCCCAGCCAGAAGGGTTTACTGACTAGTAGACATCACACTCTGCCCTGATATGTGTTACACTCTTAAGAAGCAGTTACATAAATGCATTCTAAAAATATGGAAAATGTATATATCTATATTTTCCCTACAGTTTTTCTCCCCAGGGCCAGGAATAGATTATATTTTCAGTGAATGGAAAAAAAGAAAAGAAAAGAAAGAAAAGAGTTCCTGAATTTTGAAACAACTGCTGTAGCTCATTTTTACTTAGTAAAATAGTTATCTGTACTTAGGTACTGTACATAATATATATTTAAGCATTTTTCTGGAGCTTTTGCATTTTTCCCCTCGTTCAGTTTTATGTCTATTATGTACCTTAAGATTTCCAAATGACAATCGAGATACAAATGCAGTAGGGGGAGAACTTTTAGAAAGAAAACATTTTCTTGAGTTTATAATTCAAGAATATTAGAATAAAGATATAAATCCATTTATAAATGATGGAATTGTTTAGTACATTTTGCACATACAGTTCACATGCTGATTTCTTTTTCCTTTTGTCAGAGCATTAATTTGAAAATGATAAGCATTCTGGAATGTTTGCTACAAACACAAATTCATGGTAAAAATATACAAGCATAGGCAAAAAATCAAGTGGAGAACACAAAGCTACATGGCAATCAGAATCATAGAAAAATCTCTGTCTAGACTACATTTCGCTTGAACTAGTGTATCATGGTTAGGGCAAGTAATCTCTCTGGGGTTTTTTGTCATTTACGTAATTAGATGGAAACAAAAATAAAATACAAGTATCTGCTCCCTTAGTACCTTTTCTTAATAACTGACAAGTGACACAGGCGGTACCTTTTAAACAGATGGATGCAAGAACTTGGGAGGCTGGATGAACTAATGCACCCCATTGGTATTTGGGGAGCCCAAATTCCTTAATTAACTTTTTACCCAAGTGGCAAAAGTAGAAGATGTTCTCGCCACGACAGTGATTATTTGATGTACTCTCATTCTTTCCTGCCCAGGATTTTGGGGACCCAGAAGATGCATCCGGAGCAACTTTTATTGTGAGTAGAAAAAAATAGCATTGAGTGAGCATAAGAACAGTTGGATTTAGAAAGATTAAAAGAGGAGAAAAGAGCAACATATCCAACTTCATTAGTCTTTTTCCTTTTTCTTTTTTATGTATATATATTGGGGTGATGGGGAGAAAAGATAACTGGATTTCTTTTGAATGTCTTTGTGTCTTTATAGAGTGAATGTTCTGTTCCTGTCTCTTTCTTTTTAGGCGAAAAACTAATAAAAATAGAAAAACATATATCAGACATTAAGCTCACTTCCCCCCCCCCCCTTCCCTTTGTAAAGAACTCTTTGTTCTCTAGTGAAAATGCTGAAAAATCCCCGGGCAGCTACTCCCTGAAACAAGTGCAAAACACTTAGAGGCTTTTGGGCTGGCTGGGAGCCAGGAACCCTCCCGCTGTCTGGTTAGAAGAGGAAAAAAAGAAGAGAGAGGGAGAGGGAGAGAGGGGAAGAGAGATGGGGGGGCAGAGGGAGAGAGAGAGAGAGGGAGAGAGGGGGGGAGAGAGAGAGAAGGGAAGAGAGAGAGAGAGAGAGAGAGAGAGAGAGAGAAATTGGAGCTTCCTTTAATAGACATAGGAAGCAACGTTTTTTTTCTTTTTCTTTTTTTTCAAAACTGGCGGTCAAGCGTTAAGTAACTCCCGTCCAAATCCACCTGCTAGAAATGAACTTGGGTAACCCCCCAGGGGTGCACAAAGACAGGGAAGACAGTAACATACTCCATACTCTTTCCCACCCCCCCGTTGTACTGCTTCCATTCTTTCTGCTCCCATACACAAATGCCCACAGATCTCACGCCACCCCCCTTGCCCCCCAACAACAAACACAGCGAAATACATGCTCCCTCAGTCTCCTTAAAAAAAAAAAAAAGGCTTTTCCATCTCGGTTGCGACACAGTGATAAGGGGTAGCGAACATCTCATACCTGGTGTGAATGCTAATCAGTCAGGAGTTCTCCTTTTCCCAAGACAGGGAACTGTTTCCTTCCAAATTTATTAGAACCTCCTCCACTGCCTCTTTGAAAAACCTTCTTTGTCACCCTCTCCCAAGTCCCGATACTTCTTTAAAAAAAAAATGGCTTCGGAGCTCCTTCTATTCTTGATATTGATTCTCTCTCTCTCCCCCCACCCCTCCTCCTCTCTCCTGTCTGTGTCTCTTCTGAGTGGTCTATTGATAAGTCCCTGGAGGCACTGGGTCAGCCTGCCCGTAGGAAACCAGACACAATGCACAAATCTCCGAGTGCCATTCTGCCATCAGCAAGCAGACCACGTTTAGGAGAGAGAGAGAGGAAAAAAAAAAAACAGTAGAGCAAGAGACAGAGAGAGAGAGAGAGAGAGAGAGACCAACCGAAGGAGGGAGAGAGAGACTGAGAGAGGAAGAGAGAGGGGGGAGAGAGGGAGGGGGGGGAGAGAGAGAGAGGAAGAGAGAGAGAGACACGGAAGGAGAGAGAGAGAGTGTGAGAAAAAGACTGATTGGAACAGGAGGGAGGGAGAGAGAGAAAGGGAGAGGGAGAGAGAGCGCGAGGGAGAGCGACACTGCCAGTCAGGTTAATCATCCCGACTGTAATTAGCTGTTCGGCTTAGACATAAAACAATTGAATTTGAATGATCTGTCAGCAGGCTCGGCTGAACCAAAGGGGAAAAGCGAATATTACAAAAAGACTGTTGGTGTGTTCTGATAAGCAATACTGCTCGTACTGACAAATCCTCAAAGGGGGAACTATTAAAACTTACAACTAAACAAAAAGTGCAAATACAAATGGCACTAGATAGAGGTCTTTTAAAAAATGGAGTTTTCCCCCCAGTTTTATGAACGGTAGATATTTATGTTCAGGTGCCAACATATTAGGGTCTGCGTGTAATATGTGAAAGTTTATTAACGATGGTCTAGGAGTGTAGCAGACAGATGCTGCAGAGAACAAGACAGGTACAGTCAGATGCCGAGTCTAGATCTTGGAGGGGGATGGATGCTGGAAGAAGAGGCACCGTGGCAAGAGATCAGCACAGACAAAGTCAGTGGGCAGACAGGCAGACAGATTTTAGGCACGGCACGATCTCTCGTCTAAAAAGGCAAAAGTTCTGATGCAATAATAGGTGCAAAACAATCCATCCATCCTCTCTCCCGGGAGCACTCTAAGGTACAGTTAAAATGGATTAATCTTTGTGACAAACAGAGCTGGCAAGGCAGACTATGGCAGACACCGAAGGCGATTCGCAGACCCAGAGAATACCAGAGCCGGAAAAAGCCACGGAGATCAATCTCCCCAACGCCCTCATTTAGCAGACGAGGAAACTGAGGCCCAGAGACTCAGGCTAATAAATCACAAAGGCAGTAGCAAAGTCGACACTGGAACCCAGGGCCCCAGAGGCCCACCAGGCTGGTGCTCTTTCTGTTCTACCAGCTAACCTCCAGCTTTCTTCACAGACCCTGGCCCAACAGGTATGGCTATCACCCTGTACCTGGAACAGGATTCCTTCCATCACTATAGTTCGTGCACAAACCTCCAGTTTTTAAGAGGTCTAAACAGCTACGTGGAAATATATTCTGGTCCATTTTGAATTTTAGGGATAGGGATTTAAGTCTTAATTCAGTCTCAGAGCAAAGCAGAAAAATACAGCATTGTAGAGGCCCTGTCTCAGCAACGTAGAGCTGGTCCTGCCACATTCCAAGCTAAAGAAGGCCAGTGGATCCGTCTACAAAGACCTCTCCTGGAGTTCGGGATTCGCTCTCTGTTTATCATCTGCTATACATCACCATGTAGGAAGATGTCGTTCTGTCCCACAACTCATTTTTAAAATATAGGCACACTGTGGGTGAAAGGGATTGAGGCTTTCAGCCTACAATGCCCTTCTATCTAAATCACTGATTATATTTGCTACCTGGGCGATGAGCTGTGGGCAACTTTTCCTGTATATTGCAATTGAAATGAGCTTCTAAAATAGGAAATTTGGGGAAACGGTATTATCTGCCCACATATCCAATGCTATCTTTTTTGGGGGGACATGTATGATCATATTCAGTCAGGATTTCCCTCTTGACAACAGATACTTGAAGGTACATTTTTTTTTAAAGGGGGGAAGAGGTGCTTATGAAGAGAGCAACGCCATCAGATATTACTAGAGAGATTAAGTCTCTTGTCCTGAAACAAGAATCATGGTGTATATAAAAGCGAAAACTCCCTCTCAGTCACACTTCAGTGACGATGTCGCTACTTAGGGTGGAAGAAGAAAACTGAAAGAAATGTCAGGCACCTGGGAGCCCACTGGAGGGCCAGTAAACTGAGAGAAGCCATAGCCAGAGTCGTTTAGCTTATTTGCACATCAACTGCTTTAACAATGGCTGCTGTGACCTGTCTAAAACACATGGTCCACAGTCAGTCAATTTAGGGGGAGGAGGGACAACTGCTTTTGACATTGGTGGGTCCTCCTGCTCAAAGCACCCCATAGGCAAGAGCCAAGAGCAGAGCAGTGAGGCGCTCAGTAAAATTCGTGCTGGGTGAACTGGGTGAAAAAGGGAATGAGCTTTGGAGTGAAACAGACCTTTATAACATTGCAGAAGTCATGGCCACTCTCAGAACCTCAGTTTCCCTATCTGTAAAAGGGGATAATATTAATCCCATAAGGTTTTTTTTTGAGCATGACATGAGCTAACAGATGTAAAGTCCACGGATGATATTACATGGTAATTCCTATTGAGGCAGGCATAAAATGAGGGTGTAAATAAATAGAAGTGCATACTATGGATGTGTCGAGTGTGTCATATTCAAAGCATGTAGGTTCAGGACAGGAATACTCATAGCAAAGCAAGGATCTAATATACAGATTTCTATTAAAAGGGTTGGCAGCAGAGATTATCAAGTTTAGACTCCCAAAGTTCTAGAACTTAAACTTCAAAGATCATCTGAGGATTGTCTGATCTCTTTCTACCCAGACATCAGTGTATTTCCCAGCTCATAATAATAACCAACATATTACCGAGTACCCGATTTGTGTGAAGCACTCTGCTAGGTACTTTACATTTGTGTCCTACTCTGGTGTCACAGCAACCCAAAGAATTAGGCACTAGGAAGCCTCACTTTATAGAAAAGGAAACTGAGGAATAGAAGGGTCAGGTCATGTGCTCAAGAGCTCACAGCTAGTAAGTGTGGAGCTGGGGAGGAAATCCAGGCAATCTGACTCTGAAGCCTGTATCCTCAGCCACGATGCTGGGCGGGGATACGGTAGGTCTCACTCAGTAAATACGTGTTGAATAAATGAGCTAGTGTATAGAACACCAGTGTTTTGATTTCATTAAAAAATAAGTGGAAATCTGGGCACAATCACTGGACAGAATCTAGTGCTCGGATTATACAGTCCGTACCTGTACCTCTTCGGCAGCTCACTTGAGGTGGCAGCCCTGCCTCGGGAGCCAGGGTGAGCCAGGTCCCTGTGTGGTGTTGAGAATGCATGAGGTGACGATTGCTGCCTATGACCACCCTGGGCATTTAAATATCTGACGGCATTTTCAGCACTTTGAGGGTAGTGTTAGCACACGGGTTATTAATTGGCTTAATTCCAGTTCGGATAATTACATCGTGTCTCTTTAATTTTTCCCCGACTATGCCATTCTTCATTTCCTGTCACAAATGTGCTCTTTAAAAAAGCATATGAACACACAAAAACATATAGTTATATTTGAGGTTTGCAGAGCAATAGAGCATGTTCTTTTTTTCCCTAAATGATTACTGTATAGTGGTCATGTAATAAATGAATGAATGGGCAAAAGAACTGAAGTCATTGCAAAATAAAGATAACTAGCTGAAGCTAACATTTGAAATAAACAGATTTTTAAACCATTTCTTTGGTGACAGGATTCCAATCATATTTTTTTTTCTCATGGGCAGATATTTCAAGAGCTGATGACCTGTTCATGATAAGCTGATTTCCTTATACTATATAGTTTCTAGCATAAAAAAAAAAGCAATAAAAATGGATCTTTAAAGTACAAAGTAACACTAGGTTCTGAATGGTATAGTATACTGAACTCATGGGTTTTAGAATAGTCATTAATACAGTTATTAGACCCTGACTTCTTTGGCAGGTTTTTTTCTTCACCAAACATATTACTAGAATAATCTTCAAATTATAGAAGGAAAGGACAAAGGATCTCAACTTAATAAGCTTAGGAAAGTTTGACAGTCATAAACACACACAGCCCTTCTTTTTTTCCCAAAGAATTATTGGTCTTTGAAACACCGACTGTGTCTACATGAGACCGAAGAAAATCTCCTGCAGGCATGTATTTGAATCATGTGCACAAATACTTGAATGTACCCGTGGTAGAGCAAGGTTTATTAGTCCTTTTCAGTGTACATTTGTATGAACAACTCACCAAATATGGGGAACGTAGAAAGTAAGAGACTAAAGGGTTAATTTATTTACTATGCATGAGAGTTTCTAGACCTTTGCTTCTTCGGCTTTTAGTTCAAAATTCCATGCATACTCTGCACATAATAATAAATGCCATAATTCAATGTATGCCATAATTTGATTTACTTTCAAGCACCTTTTCTGGTTCAGCTCTCAAAGCTTTCCTTCCTATAAACTTCCTCCAAATTATTCTTCGTGGCCCTCCGTAAATCATCATTTAAAATGGGTGTTTGTGGGATGACTCTAATGCTGTAGATAGATTTCTATCAAACTAGCCCTATTTCCTTTTGAGAATCAGTGGTCACGTTCCATGCCCTTATCTGAGAAGAAGACAAATTTAAAAAAGTAAAATAAAACCCCAGCCCTTTGCCATCTCTTTGGCCCCTGTAATGATGACAGCAGTCACTCAGTGACTGTCCTCTGGTTTGTCATACATGCCCTGAGACCCACATCTCTGGAACAAGGTCTTTACACTCTGCTTGGCTTATTTAACGTATTGCCCAGGATCGCACCTGCCCATGGTGGTAGACGGTATCTCAGGAGAGCTGGCAGCAACCACTGTTCTCTCTTAGCTCTTTATGTGCAATTACAATGTATTCTTTCTGTGCTTCACGTGTCCAGTATGTACAAGACTGGTGATTTGGTGCTTAGACTAAAGTAATACTATTGGCTAAGGATATTTAAGAATTAACTAGCAAAAAGCACTTGCATTGGTGATTTTGCTAGCCTCGCTACGATTTTTACAGCAAGAAGTCCTCAGATAGCACATTCTAAATTCCAAATTTAAGTGAATTTTGAATTCAAAAGAAAAGTGAACAAGATTTATTTTGAATATTAGAGATGGTAAGCAAGCTTTTGCCTTTAAATTGAAATATCATCTAGAAACAGGTGGATAGATTTAAGAAAGCATAGAAGCTTAGACATAGGAAGTATTTAGGAGATTCTCTGGTTCTGTCAGTTTACAGAGAAGAGCTGAAATATTCTCCAGAGACATTTTGTCATACGAGCTTAAGGTCACACAACTTGGTGGAAGCAAAACTAGTACTAGAACGCAGTTCTTCTGTTTCCTGGTATCATGCCTTCTTCTTTGTTAAAGAACCTCTTCAATACTCATGCTGAGAAAGAAGTACCATATTCTTAATGCAGTCCGAGAAACACATCATGAAGGGATTATGGTAGGCTGAATAATGACCCCACAAAAAAATATCCATGTACTAAACCCCAGAAACTATGACTGTTACCTTATATGGCAAAGGGGTCTTGCAGATGCGGTTAAATTAAGGATACTTAGATGGGGAGATTATCCTGTATTATCTAGGTAGGCTCTAAATGTAATCACAGGGGTTAATATAAGAGAGGGGCAGGAGGATGAGAGCTACTTGTAGGAGATATGATGACGGAGACAAGAGGCTGGCATTACTTGTGGAAGGGGTCACGAGCCAAGGAGTACAGATGGCCTCCAGAAGCTAGAAAAGGCAAGCTTATTCTTTTTTATTTTTAAATATATATTTATATATTTTACATATAATATATATTTTAATATATATATTTAGCAGATGATAAATATATATTTATATTTATATATTTAGCAGATGATAAATATATATATTTATATATTTAGCAGATGTATTACCTTGTTGACTCAAACTGAGCCTGTGATATAAGGACTTCTCACCAGCCATCAGAAAAATATTGCCTAGGATAGGTCAAGAATGGGTTTCTCTCTCTCTTGCCATTAAGAACATCCTTCCAGGTTGACATGGAGAAATCCATCCAAAGATTGTTGATTAATGGATCAGCTGTCTACAGATCCATCTAATCACATTTGTCCACGTCCAGTTTTATAGTGGCTCCTCATTGCTGGGTTGGCAATCATACCTTCAAGTTAATCTTTACAATAGTAGGTTCTAGTTAGAAGCAAACTGAAATGTTTTGCTGTTCAATTCTTTCCTTTTTTTTTTTTTAACGATTTTATTTATTCATTCGACAGAGAGAGAGAGACAGCCAGCGAGAGAGGGAACACAAGCAGGGGGAGTGGGAGAGGAAGAAGCAGGCTCTCAACAGAGGAGCCTGACGTGGGGCTCGATCCCAGAACGCCGGGATCACACCCTGAGCTGAAGGCAGAAGCTTAATGATTGAGCCACCCAGGCGCCCCTGCTGTTCAATTCTTAAGTGCCAGAAGATTTAAACTCATTCTATACAGTGAGGTACATTTTACCAGCTCCTCTCCCCCCATTTCTTCTGCTCTTTCCCAGTGGAGTCAGAAATGGAGAAAAGAATGAGGTGTGAGGCAGCATCATGCAAAATAAACTTCCTTCATATAAGACTCTCTTGCCTTAATGTATCATTGCCTTTCAGTTACTGTATACACTCGGTAGAACAGCACTCCTAAAACAGTGCTCCTTGGCAACATCAGCATTGCCTAGAACATTGTTGGAAAAATAAATTCTTGGGCGAATCAGACACTCAGAAGTGGATATGTCAGTACCTATGTTTTAAAGATCTCTTTAGGTAATTTTAAAGCCTGGCTAAGAACCACTGTCATGGGGCAAATCTATGAGCCTTGGCAAGCCTGGTGAAAAACATGTGCTATGAGTGAGGTCACCTGCTCGCCTGGGTATAACTGTGGCTCTGTCACCCGCGATGTGACCACAGATCATGTTCTTAGTCTGTTTATCTACTCATCTACAAAATGGGAATGATGATGTTGATAATAATAATAATAGCCCTCCTGTCCATGCATAAGGTTACTGTAAGACTTAATAAGATCAGGAATATGAAAACATGTTATAACTGCAGGACTATCATTATGGAAGAAACATTAATTTGGATCGTGAGTGTCCGGAGACCAAGATATTGGGGATATTGCCTTGCTTTTTTGCATTAGCTGGGCTCCGAAGTAATAATAGTAAAAATTCAAGAAGCTCAAGATGCCAGGTCTAATTCTGCAAGCCAAAATGAAGGCTGGAAGTCTGCAGACTTGTAAAGGATGCGGTATTGAATGGAGGAACCACTGACGTTATTAGTTTCTGGAACTAAGTGCTGAATTTCTTGATTTGAAACTCCACCTTTCTATTCATCAGGTAGCAAAATTTAGTGACAGCTCTGAATTCTATATTGCCAATGAAGGCTTGTGGCTTCTGGGATTCAGAACCACACTTCTTTATCAATTCCCAGTGACATTCAGTTTTAGTAAAGTGGCCCAAGATCTCCATCATTTCCATACCATATTTTTAAATAAGTAAGACGCTCCAGGAAGCCAGCTCAAAGACAACTGACTTTATTCACAAAGTTTTCAACAGAAAAGACATAATTTCTGACAGGTGGGAAGGACTATCTAGATCAGAATTTAAACTTTTTTTTAGGGGTGCCTGGGTGGCTCAGGCAGTTAAGCATCTGCCTTTGGCTCAGGTCATGATCCTGGGGTTCTGGGATTGAGCCCCAGGTCAGGCTCTCTGCTCAGTGGAGAGCCTGCTTCTCCCTCTCCCTCTGCCACTACCCCTGCTTATGCTTTCTCTCTCTCTCTCTCTCTAATAAATAAAAATAAAATCTTAAAAAAAAGAGACTTTTTAAAGATATCGAATCCTAAGCTCTTAGGGGGCTGGAAAAAACTGACACAACTAGATCAGACACAACCACGATTTTCGTGGAAAATCACCAGGATTTTATCCATTCAGTAAGTATGAAAATTCTCAGAATTTACCAAGGACTCTGTATAAGGTGGGGGGAAAAAACTCACTTTATAGAAGACAGCTAACCATCTTTTTTCCTTCTCCCATGAAATCACAGCAGGTATGCCTTTTGGCCAGAGAGCTCCTCCATCCTCTGAAGATTTAAGTCTATAGGTTGCACACTGGCAACTCCTGTGTACTTTGCAGGACAGTTGTGGTGAGGCAAAGACTCTGTCTGGGTTGCTGTCTCCTCCGAGCCAGTCAATGGGAGCATCAGAAGCAGCTGTACCTTTTAAGATCTCTGTGTCCTTTAGGAAGTCACTTGTCCTTTTAAACTTCATAGATTTTCTGTTTGTAAAATGTGGATAATACGTGCCTTGCCAATCTCACAGGTTGTTGAGATCACACACTGAGGATCACAAGAGATGATGTATCCAGAATGCTTTGTAAACTAAGGATCCCATTTGCTTGGCATTACTGATGTTATTATTATTTACACTTCAGGTAGAGAAACGTTGGGCATGGTCGTTTGCATATTTCTAGATCATGCATACCTCCACGGTTTTCCCCCCCGAACTTACATGAATCTCTTTGTCAGGTTATGACTAAAGTGGTAACTAATGACGTTATTTCCTTTAAATCCCTGTATGATCTCTGGGTTGATTATGACCACTTATACATTAAATAGAAACTGCTGCAGAATTTATTATGATTGTGTTCTGGCCAACTCTACTTTGAACATATTCCGAGTGAGAACAAATTCAGTATTATAAAACTGAAGAAAGCATGGCATCCAAAGCTGGTATGGAGTAGTGAAAATCTCTTCAAAGGCCATTCCTTGGTCTCTTTAACATCAAACATCTACTTAGAAATATCTGTAGTTCAACCAGCATTCCTGAAGGAAAATTTGTAATAAAGCTACCAGGCGTTCAACATTTAAAAGGACGGGGACAGGGGGCGCCTGGGTAGTGCAGTCGTTAAGCGTCTGCCTTCGGCTCAGGGCATGATCCTGGCGGTCTGGGATCGAGCCCCACATCGGGCTCCTCCGCTAGGAGCCTGCTTCTTCCTCTCCCACTCCCCCTGCTTGTGTTCCCTCTCTCGCTGGCTGTCTCTCTCTCTGTCACATAAATAAATAAAATCTTAAAAAAAAAAAAAAAAAGGACGGGGACATGTATTCTGCCACAAGGCAAATCTGAATTTCCAAATTGTCCAAATTTTGTTTAAACAAATCTGTCACTCAAGTTCGGATGAAGAGCTCATGGATTGTTGTTATTTTGGTGGCTATAGGGATAGATGCTACCCAATCAGTGAGTCCTTCCATTGGAACAGAAATCAACTGTGTGGTATATTTTAATATAAATTATAAATATAATTGTGCCAAAACCATGTGAATACCCTGAACTGTTACTGAAATCTTCAGTTGTTGTGTGCAATTCCACTTTTTCTGTCATGTATCCTTAACTAGACGATCAGCTGCCTGAGGATAAACCCTGCCTTCTACTTCTCTGAAGTTCCAACTGCCTCCAGTACCAGTGGTTTATACGTAGCATTTGCTTCCAACATATCTGCTGTTTAATTGGGTTCACTTCTTATTGGTTTTCCTGGGGGCAATTAAGACACATAAAATGCCCGTAGATTTATCCATAGATAAATGCATCATTATCATTGAGGTAAAAGTTGTGATTCTTATTTTTTTTAATTATGCATTGGGCCACTTATTTTTCCCATGTGACACTTGACCTAATTATGTAAGCAAATAGAAAAACATGATTCTCTTTTAAAGTGCTCACTTTCTGGGGTGCCTGGGTGGCTTAGTCGTTAATCGTCTGCCTTCGGCTCAGGGCGTGATCCTGGCGTTATGGGATCCCACATCAGGCTCCTCCGCTATGAGTCTGCTTCTTCCTCTCCCACTCCCCCTGCCTATGTTCCCTCTCTCTGTCTCTCTCTCTCTGTCAAATAAATAAATAAATAAAATCTTTAAAAAAAAATAAAATAAAGTGCTCATTTTCTGTGCGACGGTTTTAGGAATTCAGCTAATATGTCAAGGAGAGTCATTTGGGGGATGCCTGGGTGGCTCAGTCGGTTGAGCATCTGCCTTTGGCTCAGGTCATGATCCCAGAGTCATGGGATCAAGTCCTGCATTTGGCTTCTTGCTCAGTGGGGAGCCTGCTTCTCCCTCTGCCTGCTGCTCCCCCTGCTTGTGCTCTCTCTTTTTCTCTGACAAATAAATAAAAAAATCTTAAAAAAAAAAAAGCAAAAAAAAAAAAAAAAAAAGGAGAGTCATTTGGTACAACGCTGGTGATGGTGAGGCTCTAAGTACCACAGTTTTGATGGAAAATTTTTTAAATAAAAGCAAGCTACCCATTAACTTACGCAAACATAAATATGCGCTCTCCCACAAACACACACTTGCACATCCTTAAACTTAAAATAATGCAAAGAAAAGATATATTCTTTTGTTGTAGTGGAATACAAATGATGAAGACTAATAAAGGAATAAATAAAGCACCGGGTAACCAAATCAATGTCGGCTCAATTCTGGTCAAGGAGGTGAAGTGAGGTTTCCCTTTGAGTCAGAGAATGTAGTGGATAAAAAGGACGTGAATAGCTGGGGGGATTTCCTGAGGCCATCGCAGACCAGCTCACACACTGTTAAGAGGCTCATTTTCATGAGACTTTTGGTTGCATTTGTAACACTTGCTCTAGGTCCCCCAGAGCATTAAGTGCCACATCACAGCACTACAAGAACAGGACTAAATGTGAGAAGGTACATTATAAGGTTCTTTTTCTTTCAGATCCAAATATCCAGGAGTTTGTAGGTATTTTCATGACCGTTTTTTTCTCCTTTGTTTTTCCTTCTCCCCAACCCCCCTCTGACCCCCACACACTCCTTTCAAGCAGGACTGCATGGAAGGGACTTTTTGTTTTTCAGTGAAAATCTAAATTCTTGTACTTTTAAAAAATGACCAACTGTAAAACCCGTGGACTAGTACAGTTAATTATTTCCATAGGTAGAACATACTTTATTAAAACAAACAAACAAACCTGGTTGGACTGCTAAATTTGTTCTAGGTTAAGGATATAGCCACAATTTGGTTCTCTATTAGGCTTGGTGCATATTAATTGGTACATATTTTAACATTTCACTACTGCATTAAATTATTAATAATTTGAAATTATTAGCTAGTACTGCCACCGTTTCCCCAAAGCAACGCTACCCATTTCTTCTAAGCTTGGTCCAAAGCACGAAGTCTGGAATCTGATTTGTCAAGGAAATAAATGTGAAATTCAGAAAAAGGATAGGAATCACCAAAAGAATGAGATTCAATCTCAAAATGATTAGGGAGAACAAAAGCTCACTTAATCCTCAAAGTGAATGTTAAAGATAGGCGTTCAGATTTTGTAGATGAAAAATCTGAGGCTCAGAGACGTTAAGTAACTTCCTTAATGTGCACAGTTCAGAGGTGGCAGAGTTGTGTGTCAAACCCTCATCTGTCTGACAAAGCCTGTTCTCCCTCTTTTTTTTTTTTTTTAAGATTTTATTTATTTATTTAAAGAGAGAGAGAGCAGGGGTAAGAACTGGATATTTCCACTGGAGCAGCAGGTAGAGGGAGCAGCAGGCAGAGGGAGAAGCAGGCTCCCCACTGAGGAAGGAGCCAGATGTGGGACTCAATCCCAGGACCCTGGGATCATGACCTGAGCCAAAGGCAGACCCTTAACCAACTGAGCCACCCAGGTGTCCCTGTTCTCCTTTCTTTTAAATGTTCCATTCCCAGATACTTAAGGTCTCTGGCTATTTAGGAGTTTCTTTGGCATCTGCCATTGGGTACATGGGGTGAAATAATAATTGAAACAATTATAATATTTGTTAAATATGTATGTATATGTATTATCCATTAAGTATACGAATATATACTTACTATGCATATGATCATGCAGGCTATGTATATACCATATATATGAACACTTAAGAGCCAACACTTATTAGCACTTACAGTGTGCCAGATATTATTCTAAGTACTTTGTTGTTTAGTATTTAGTTCTATTAGTTCTTGGAACATCTCTATAAGTAGAAATCATTATTATCGTCCAGTTTTACAGATGAGAAAACTAAGGCATACAACTAGTAAGTGGCACAGCCCAGGGTACTTTCCATTACCCCCACCTTTCTCGGACGCCTTTACTTATCTGTTACCTCCTTGAGAACATACCTGACATCTGGTCTATTCTTTTAAGACTTTGTTTCCTTTTAGGTGATAATGAGTGAATCTTAGAAGGTAGGGGAACTCAAGTATTAACTAGTTAATAGTTTATTGCTAGGGAACAAAAAGACACAACATAGTGGAAAATCCCCATTTGTAGAAGAGAAAGTCCCTAAAGCAAGATATCATGGCTCAGAAAGTAGAGGAGACATTGGATGGATGGACTTTCTGGGTCTTTCAAATTATAACACTTGTACAGCCATTAATACATAAACACAATTTAATTTATTACACAAAACCAATTTAATAGTTAATGAGGACCTGCTATGAGCCAAGGACTCTGCTAGGATCTAAGCTCCAGAAAATAGCTCCAAAGATAAATAAGAAACCATAAACCCAATATTTAAAATCCAGAAGAAAATAAGCACCACATAACTAAAATACAATATAAAATAAAGCAAATACCATAAAAGGTTGCTAACAGAAATCTGTAGGTTTAGTCGCTTAAGGAATACTGTTGGATGATGGACACTGAAGTAAGTTATCTGGAGAAGGCAGTATTTGAGATAGACTTTGGAATATGGGGAAAATTCCAACAGTTAGAATTTGGAAAGAGAGGTGTTAGGCAAGGGACACAGAATAAAAGCATGGGGATAGGAAAGAACAAGGTGTATTTGGGGTTGTTTTGACTACTTCTAGAATACTCAAAGGATAGCAGCAGGAGTTTGAAATGTTGTGGGTGGCACATCCAGTGGCAGCTGGAAACCCATCTTTGTAGTACTAGAATTGACAGATTAGAACTAGATACTCGGATCTTTAGGGAGGTGATATGAATGTCTGGTTGCAGCTGTATGGGTTCCATGAAACTGCTCACAGACTTTAAGAATGCAGTCAGGGAAGAAAGAAGGGCACACTTACATTGTGTGGGCACATGAAGGGAGACTGGATAAAGGAGCAAGAAGGATCATTCATGTGAGTAAGAGAATTATGAAAACAGATGCGGTGGAGCCCAAAGGGAAAGAACGCTCTAGAGAAGTGGAGATAGATGGACGAAACATCCAAATCAGAAACAGTAAAGCCAGCACTGCCAGGAGGGAGAGGTATATTTAAGAGGTGGAGTCTTCATTGCTGCACCCATCCTTGAAAGGACCACCTCTTATTCCTTTATACTTTTTCCCCAAACTCATACACATGTACTCAACCACACACATAAACAAACATTTCCCTTTTCTGGAAAAAAAAGTTATGACATTATTAACTCAAACTATATTTGGAAGTTTTATGAGTGAAGTCCGAATTTTTTTGCTCAAGTTTTATTTAAAAGGTGACTGAGTTTTTGACATGTGGGTCAATTGTTCCTTGGTGGGAGTGCAAATTTATTCATATTTTATTCAACAAATACTTTTTCAGGCTTTTTGATTTGCCAGGCACTGTGCTAAGTGCTGGCATCAGAAGAATTTCCATAAATGTGTAGACAGCTTTTACTTGCGAGCTTTGCTTCCTATGGGTAGCCGAATGCTACAAAATTGATGACTTTGTGATGATGAGTTTCAGTTCCGGCCCCCTAAGAGTTCTTATGTTCATGTTATTAAGTGCATATTTATGTGTATTTTTCTGTTCCAAGACCTTTTTAAAAATTTTTGAATAACTTTTGGTATTAGCAAAAGATTCCATAGAAGAACAAACCCACTCCAGGCCAACACAGGAACTGGTTCTCTTGCTTTACCATGATGATAGTTTAGTATGTGGTCAAGCCAAGTATTTAAAGTAACTATGGAAATCTTATTCTTGATCGTATCCTCTAAAGTATAAAGGCAAAACAAAAATCAGCTTTACAAAGAAAATTGAAAAATAGCTCCATATATGTTCCAACTGTTGGGTCAAAATGGAATAAGGAAGCCTTGGGGAAGGGAATCTATAAAAGCTACCTTTGCGGCTTATTTATTAGCTTATTTGCATATGTATATATTTTTCTAATACTGCCCTGAGACATCACTTTAACCCTTTTCTTACATGCAAAATTTTTTCCTATAAAATAGGAATCTTGCTGTAGACATTGTTTTGTAACCTGCATTCTTTTAAGACATGTATTTTTAAGTCTTGCATAGTATTCCATCCTATAGATACATCAACATATATTTAAGCAATTCCCTAATTTTGGACACTTTGGTTACATTCCAATTTTTATCATTTTCAATAATGCTTTGTTGATTACCATTGTGCATAGCATTTGCAACACTATTATTTGCTGGAAACAAATTTTTGGAAGCTTTAAATCTCAATACCACAAGCAAAGAAAGCAAAGAACTTGCTTACATATCCACCATAAACAAAGAAAGAAAAGTCAAGCGCTTCTAGGAGCCAGGGTGATAGAGTAAATGAATAAAGTGGGTATGGCATAAAATATGGGGTGATAGGGACTTTGTCAAACTGAAAAGGACATGGCTTGTCTGCAGGGAGCAGCCCTTGCTCGGGTCCAGATATTGGTGTCATGAAAGAATGTAGATCTAATACTGCCAGATCTCCAAATTATCAGAAGTTGAAAAAAAGCTGGATTTTTTTGGGTAAGATCTGTTGATCTTTAAAAGGTTGGCTCAAACTCTCAGATTATTTTAAGATACTCGATACCAGTCCCCCTCCCCCCGCCCTAGTCTATGGGCTAGCTAGATGCAGCTCCCAGGCCCCTGGTTTATAACCTTCAAATTAAAGAAAGGGAAACATGGTGTTTGGAAAACATTTCTATATAGGGAGTGTATCGGGAGTTAAGCAAATGAAGTTTTGCTTCAAGTTTTTCCAGTAACAAGGGATGCAATGTGGAGAAACTGAACCTCAATTTGCAAATCTTGGAAGATGTGTAAATATTGCTTCCCATTAACTAGAAGCTTCTAAAATGTTTCAAACTTCTCGAGGAAACATGCTTTAATTACACAAAACTTTAACCCAGTGCTCTGTATTATCACATCTAATGCTAATTTCCCTTCATTTTCCATCTGAACAAACATTTCCCATTAACATCCACCTGCACTACTGCCTTTCGTAAAGAGGAGGTGGTATTTGGCTCTGCTCTGGTTCTGATTCATGAGAAATCAGCCCAAGCCCAACATTTCTGTTCTTAACAGATTTTGGTTTTTAAATCTGTAGAACACAATGTTTCCCTGGGCTGAGTTCTAGCATGCCAAGTTTTGGCTGGCCACAGACTTTGACATCTGAGTGAAAAATCTTTCAACAATGGCATTTAAACTGAAGAATCAACAGACCTTTAATTCTAACACTGCCTGTAATCCCCCTCCCACTTTATCATGATGTTCAAATTGCCTCAACTCACTAACTGCACGGACAGCATGTTATTCATTTGCCATTGGAAATATCATAATTTGGAAACTCTGTGACTTGAGATTGTGTATTAATTTTTGAAAAATCGGTATGACTTTATTCACCATAAATTAAAGAGGCATATAGAAGGCAAGTCAAAATTACTGATTCATTAGAAATAAAAAACAAAACTACTCAGCATACAATTTCTCAACTTATCTAAAATGTTCAAGATTTATTTAGATAAGAGTAATATTTCTACTTGGAAATTAGGCATTAAATATATCGAAATACAGAGTTTCTTCTTTGTGAGGTTTCACTAAGTGCCTCCATATTTCTCCATAAAATGTTAACTGACCATTTTTTATGGCTTTTTTATGACACAGCTTCAGATCACCCTATGTTTCCCTTATATACAAAAGATACTTCTGTACTGCTGACGTACACCAGGAATCCTTTGAAAACTTTCTTTTTAGAAGTCAATGTTGCAAAATACTTAGTTTATATTCAACCTGTCTATCTGAATACATTTATTGGGCAAATTGAGATCGAAAATGTAAATGTGGAAAACATTTATTTCCATTTTAGTTAAACCCTACATAAGTTAAGTTTTCGTTTGTTTTTCAATACAGAGCCTGGCTATATGGAATGTGGGCATAATTTCAGTCCCTTTTCATCTTGAAGAGAAACCCGGCTCTAGATTTCCAGAAAACGTATTTATTTAGACCAAACAACATGCCAAGCTTTTATACATAATTTCTAATCTTCATAATATGTGTGCAAGATGGATATCATTAATCTTGGTCAAAATTATTTGATTTATCAGAGCCTCAGTTTCTTTATCAGTAGCAGATTAATGATAGGAGGCGTGGAATCTTTTTCTTCCATAGATTTTAAGCTGGTGGAGTTTTGAGGCAGCCCCAGATCTGACTTCAAAGCCTCTGCTTTCTCTTTTGGTGGAAGAAGTGTCTCCCTGAAATGTAGACACTTTTCCGTGTGTAATCGACCTTGCTTTCTTGATATGAAAAGTTATCAGAGAGGTCACATTCTTAATTATAGCACTACCTTGTGATTCTGAAATTCATCTTCGTCCAGAGTATAACATTCATATTCCAAGAAAAGATGCAGAAGCCATAAGTCTCTGATTTCCTGCACAGACCTGGTTTCAAATCCTACCTTTTATTATACCCACAGATTTGTTTATACTTATAAAATTATGTCCTGTCTACGTTCAGAAAATAAGGTCTCTCATCATCTACTTTGTGTGTAAAGCCAAAAAGGTCCAGAAAACTAGTTCTGACCAGTACAGAACACTAAAGAATTGGATCCTCCAAGGTAGAACCAGTAGAGGGAATCCAAATCAAAGTTGTTGAGGGGAGTGGAGATGATAAATAATATTAATAGTAGTAACAACATGTACTGGAGACTTAACAAAATGTTGCTGAACCTATGTATCATATTTAATCTTCACAATATGCCCATTTTACATATGAGAAAACAGAGGCTTAGATGATGATAATTAACTTGCTTATATTCATGTGCCTAGTGAGTAGCATCTGCCTCCAGTGTTTAAGCCTCACTTATTTTCTAAACTATCTCCCAAAGCAGGAGAACAAGATTTAAAAAGGTAAATTGAAAGAGCAGTTGTAAGATTATAAATAGGAGATGGAGCATGACTCGGGATTCATAGTGGGGACACAGTAGGAACGAAGGTGGTGATTCCAGCATGGTGGAGGTCAGCAGGTGTCTGATGTAGGTAGGTCATGAGGGCAGATAAAGGGGTGTCACGTGACATTAAAAGTATAGCAACACGCAGAGGAGAGAGGGAAGGAGAGAGAACAGGTGGTGGTGGTAGATAAGATAAATTGGGATGCGTGGCTGATTGCCTATGTTGTTCTCTTTTACAAATGTAAGTAAAGATTTGTGTGTTGGGGGACAGAAGGCAAAGAGGATGTATCCGAGAGACAGACTCAGAAACATCTCTTTTCACGTGTCACTGACTGGAGGGGGAAGAAACCCAGCTGTCTAAGGAGCTTCTTTTTTAAAATACAAATTTCTCCAAGAGGGTCAAATGTCACTCACACCTTGGAGTAAACTACTTTAATGAGGTTACCAGACCACCTGAGTGTAATTAAAGTCTCGAAGCCAGTTTGGGGAGAGGTAAGAGGTAAGGATAACTAGACCTAAGCATGGAAGAAGGGTCTGGGCAGTGATACAAATGAGAAGGATTTCCCTAGGGGAATGTGAGGGCACCACATATAATTCAGTGCAAATACTGTTAAGATCTATGTAAAGTACTAGCACCATTATCATTATTTCTACTCTGTACTTATGTTTAGAAGTTTGGTAGCATCCAGTGCGAAATCAAAATCACAATCAGTTGCTGATTTCTGATGTAAATACCGAGCAGAATGCCCTAGTTGTATCGGTTCCTCAGTAAATAATTGTTGAGCAAATGGGATGTCCCAATTAGTCTGGAAGCTGGAAGCTCCCAAATTCCAACCCGTTCCTCCAGTCTGGGTTAACCTGGCCCAATCTGTCAGGTGCAGCAATCTGTTTCCTCAGTGGGAGGAAGGGAGAAAGAATATAGAAAGTGGAGAAAGAATTGATACCTCAGCCCTCCTTCTTTCCACCTCTGTGGCCTAGTACGGCATGCTCGAGATTTTGTGGGACTTCAGAATGTAGCGCCTATGAATGCCGAGGCAATGCTGTAATAACAGGGCTACGTAAAAGTTAAATTGTGAGGTGTATGATGAAAACCAAACAAAGGGATACATTAAAGACAAGCCCATTAATGAGAAAGCTCATCTGCCCCCGTGAGAATTTTATTATGCTCCTCTATTCCAGTCTGGACATGTGCTGGGCCCGGACTACGGCGTGCATGTTTGAGTCCCCCCAAATTCACATGATGGAAACCTGATCCCCCGTGTCATGGTGTTAGGAAGTGAGGCCTTTGGAAGGTGCTCAGGTCACGAGGGCAGAACTCTCCTGAACGGGATTCATGTTCTTACCAAAGAGGCCCCACAGACCTCCCTAGCCCTTTCTGCCAGCTGAGGATACAAACAGAAGTCTTCCACCCAGAAGAGGGCCATCACCAGACCTTGCTGGCACCCTGATCTCAGACTCGCAGCCTCTGTAACTGTGAGAATTCTATACATTTCTGTTTTCATCAGCCACCCAGTCTGAGCTCTTTTGTTACAGCAGCCTGCACGACTAAGTCCGCACAGGGACTTCAGAAGTGCATATATATATGATCTGACAGGTACGATCAGAGGCAGCACAGGGACCCCACGCTTCAACAAGCACAGCGGGAGCATTAAAACCAACTCCTGAGCATGGGCAGACTTGAATTCTGGGTATGTGCATGATCCCCGGATGTGGCCGCGGGCGAGCGCGCTGTGCCTGCGCACGGTCGTATCCTCCTTGGTTTTCTTCCCCGTCCATCTTCCCATACACACAGCTTTCACATTTTATAACATCACAGGAGACTTCTAAATTCAGTGCTTTTCAAATACACTTTATATTTTACTCCTAACTTAAAGGGGAGAGGGGGAGTATTTTGTTATAGATGAACTGAATCTGACAGTAAATTTGTTATTTTGGATTCTTATTTGTGAGTTGTGGCTAAAAAAGCACACTCAGTCTAAATATTGAGAACACTTGAGAATGTAAGAGCTGAGAAGCCTAGCTCAGTGCTTACCAACCCAGGCTGTGTATTAGAACCATCGAGGGAGGCTTAAAAAATACAGATCCTGAGTCTTGGCCTCCTCCCCTCTCTTCTCCAAGTGATTCTGATATAATGTCAGTTTTGGCAGCTGGCAGCCAGTTATGGGGACTGAGGATCTTCGTCAACCTTTTCATTTAACTGACGAGGGATCTGAGACCCAGAGAAGAACAGTGACTTCTCTAAGGTCACACAGGAATATATTATGTATGAAGATAAAAGACTGCGGCTAATGTGAAACTGACCCCATTAGCTATATTGCAAATTACTTCCTTACTTTAGATTATATTTTGTATGTTTTTACGTATAATGCAGCAATTCCTTCATACGCAAGACATTTATGTGGCATTCCAAATCTGGTTAAGAGGAAGGATGTGAAAAGACCCACAAGCAGCCCAAAGTGGCATAAGGGAAATCACACAGAAAACCTCACGTGTCTCTGATGGGCTCTGCCTCTTATGTCTTTGTCCTCTTTGTCTTTGAGACAGAGATGGCTCAACAACTCCATCTCCGAGCCTGACTTTCTGCTGCCCTGTAGTCTCGTGTCTCCAAAAGCCCAGAGGATCTCTCATGGATCCCCAGTCAGTACCTTCACTCAGTGTGCTCAAAATTAAACTTGCGTCTTCCTCTCCCATACCTGCCCCTGCTCCGTAGCCCTCTGCTTCTGTTTATGGTCCCACTCTGGCTCAAAATCATAGCCATGTCTTCGGTGCTTTCCTCCCTCTTGCTCCCCACATATGATGCATTAATCGTCTTTGTGCCATGTCTCATAAATCAGCTCACCAGCTCTGTTCACTCCCTCTGCCTCTGCCCTAGTTAGGGCCCTCACTGCCTTTTCCTGGACTGCTGTGATGATCTCCTACCTGACCTGTGTCCTCTGGTCACTCCCTACTCAGATCCACTTTATTCACTCTTGCCAGATTAATCTTTCTGAGACACAGCTCTGATTATGTTACTCTCCTGCTAAAAACTTTCAATAGCTCCCCGTTGTCTACTGAATAAGTCCAAATTCCTTGGCCTACTAATCAAGCCCTCTCACTTACTGGTCTTGATCTGCTTTCACCACTTTATTTCCCACTACTCGCCTCTACACGCGACATGCTCTAGTTAAACTCAACCACTTCTCTGCAGAATCTTTCCCCTCTGATTCTTCCAGGCATTGCTCATGATTTCAGAAATGTTCTTTTTCTCTGTCTTTGTGTGCTCAAATCCTCCTTGCCTTTCAAGACCCAAATCCAGTATCAGCTCTTCTGGTAGAGCCCAGCACCTACCACTATGGATGCTAGCAAAGTAGGCCCATGTCTCACCTTTGCTGCTAGATTAAAGCTCACTGAGGGCAGGGTCGATGTCTTGTTTGTCTGTGTATCCTTTCCATTGCTGAAGACATAGTGCCCTGCTCACAAATATTTGTCCAGTAAAGGAGTGAATGCACGGGCTTTACATGCAACCTAAACAATGTTGGTTGGTTGTTTCCCTAGACCAAACCGAATTAGAAGTAGTGCATTCCAGAAGGAATGAGGATCTTAGAGGCTTGAACAACAAGAAGTAACTTAATAGCTAAAGAAGATAAATAAAAACTATTAAAAGAAGAGACGAGGACTAAAAATATTATAGCAGTCTGGGGGTAAATAAACACAGAAGCAAATAATCTTATACACTAAGGACCAATGGTTAATGCCACGTGGAACTGCTTGGAAACCACAAAACAGTAGTCAAATATACAGCATTATTTTTGTACTTCCACGTTCCCATTAGCACCAGTAGACACACAACACAATTATTGTTTAAAATGATGACCCTAAAGATAAATTAAAAATAAATAAATAAATAAATAAATAAATAAATAAATAAAATGATGACCCTGAGTCATTAAGAAATGTTTGAATTATGATAAGCATATGATCATAAAGCTGGATATGCACGTAAATTTAAGACACTACACATCAAATCCTAACAGTAAAAGTAGAAAAAAATTTTTTGACAACTAAGAGGAGATAAACTTCTGTTTAGCGGTTACATGGAATATTCTGTACATAAACTGATTTCCATAGTGAAGTCAGATAAGTAATCTCTCTCTTTACACATGAGTACACCTATATTTTCCTGAATATTGGAGAAATAATTTTTGTATTAAAAATGAAATATGTCCATGATAGGTAATTTCAGAAATGTCAGAAAGTAGTAAGACAAAACAAAAAATCTTAGGTTTCCAAGATCCACAATCTATTATTTAAAATAAGTAGTTGGATTATACAATATGTAAATTATGTATGTCATCTTTTCATTAAAATGTAGCATAAAAAGTCCAGTTATTATAAGCTCTTTATCAACATTTTAATGGCTCAAAAAATTCTATCTAGTGGATACGTCATAATACATCTAACCAGTTTCCTAGAGTTGAATATATAGTTTATTTCCAGTTTTATAATATAGATCTATCTAACAAGATTCACTGTGTGCTGCTAAATTGTGGAAGCTGAGCGAGGAACTCATGAGGGGTCACTATGATGTTCCTCCTACTTGGGTAAATGTTTGAAATGTCTACAATAAGAAGGTAAAAAATATATTTATCTATGATAAGCATCTGGTTTCTGTTTATTTATAATTATTTTCTTAGAGTTTTTACTAGCTGGCTGGTTCAAAGTCTGACTCCACTATTGTGTAGTTGTGAAACTGTGGCAGGCGGCTAATGCCTTCTCAACTTCAGCTCCCCCATCTGCAAAATGGGTACAGTAATGGTAACTGAGAAGACTGTTGTAAGCATCACATGAGATGGTATGCATCGAATGGCTTCACAGTGCCTGGCACGCTGTTAGTGGGTAATGAATATCACCTTGAAAAGACAAAACGCTGGTTGCGTCATGGTATGTGTGGTGGTAATAAAAAAAATCATCATGTATAAACTGAGAAACATAGTAGAAACAACTAAAGTGTGCATCACCTCCGCGACCAGGTGAGGCACTTACTCCAAAGATACTGTCAAGGCTAAAATAATCTGGATGAATAATGACCCTTACGGAACATGTTCTGTGTAGCTGATTCTGGACTAAATGCTTCACAAGGATCATCTCATTTAATCTTCACAGGAGTTTTGTGAAGGAATTACTATTACTCTTCTTATTTTATAGCTCAGGGAATTGAGGTTTAAAGATTAATCGGCTTGTCCCGAAGGACACAGGGACAGGCAGGGCCTGTTGTCAAACACAACTCCGAGCCCCTGGAATTTGTCCCTGAGCTATTGGAAATGCCCTTTGGACCTTGGGCTCTTTTGCACAGACCTCAGCGTTTCTACTCGGTATCCTTTAGAGGCCAGATTTGAATTTGGGACAACATTTTGGCCCCATTTTGGAAGTTAAACTGGATCTGTGGTCGGAGTACATTTTTCCTTCCTTTCACTTTAATCAGTATTATTTGTTTTAAAAATTTTATTCTAGAAAATAATTTTAGAGAAAAAAAAGGGGTACTCCATAAAATAAGCTGCCCTTTCAAGAATGTGAATCTCATGGTCCAGAAAGATTACTGTCCATCTTGGTTTTGAACCATGATTTCCCATCGGCCTGATTATCTTATGTTCATTGTAAAATAGTTCGTTACCCAACACACACCTATACGTGCTCTTTAGGAAACCTCTCAAGTGGTCCGTATTGACACATTTCACTTTCAATATGTAGTCTGTAAATGTGCGTGCTTATGTGTGTCTAAGACAAAGACAGTGAAAGTCTGAATTTTGAAGATGCTGTGAAAGTCTGAAAAAGGTTGTTTCCTACAAAGACGATGAAAATGAAGTCACAGGTCGTAATTAAAAAAAAAAAAAACACAGTCCAAGTCTTTTATTCTGGGTCGGGGGAGGCTACTCCTGCGCAATATACTCTAGACAAGAAACACCAGAGGGGCTGCTGCCGCCCCTCTGCCTCAGACAGCACATTTCTGCATCTGTATTATAAAAAATGTGCCAGCTCTAGCAAGCTCACAGTACTGAGCAAAGTGCCACCGTTACAGCTGGGGATTTGTCTTTCAGGGCTGGCTCTATTTACTGGTTGTTTTTTACTGGTCTGTTCCTCCTGGGGGGCCGCAGTGGGGGTGTTTTTGGTGGGGTGGGGGCTTGAAAGAGGGAGTTTTTGTGAGTTCTATTTTGGATTTTGGTGAATAAGAAAGCAGGGAATTTGCCAGCCTGTTACTCAGTTATATTGAAACATGATACAAACTGCCTCAATTTGGAGCACAGAAGGTGCTGAAAAATTTTTCTGAGGAGGTCTTGAAATATCGAAGCCTGTCTTCAAGGAAGGACTTGTTTCTCTCAAAAAATCACCCCGTCAATAATAGAGGTGTGCTGTCGTCTCCTCTCCATCCCTGGTCCCCGAAGTCACTACCCCAGGTACCACAATCTAAAGGTAGCCAATATGCTATGAAAAAAAAAATCACATTGTGTTCTTTATTCTCCGGGGGAGTAATAAAGGGGTGATGCTTGAATGGGGGCCTTCTTTACAAAGTCACTTCTCCGGGAGGTGCTTAGAAGCAGGGGCTGCACGTGTTTGAACAAGCTGTACTTGCTAGGTGTGCACGGTCCACTCTGTTTTCTTGTTTGCTATTTGCCTGAATCTGCCTGAACAGAGATGTCCAGTATAAACCTACGATTGCGTGGACACGTCTGTGTGTGTTTCCAATTCCATACTATCTTGAAAATGGTTCAGCTTTCTAGAAACACAGCCATGTGATTTGTTCTGACTTGAAACACTGCTCAGCAACTGCATGCTGGTCATCACGGCAGGTACCAGACCATTTGTCGCCGGGCTGAAACAAATAGAAAACAAAGTCCTGGACAGCATCACAGAGTGGAACTTCCTTGTGAGATCCTCTTGGCTAAAGAAAGATCGCCTGAGACAATAACGAAACAGAGACGTGTAGGCTTTTCAAACAGTAACAACCAGCTCAGGGTTAGCAGCCTTTCTAGGCCTTGATGGTCAATGATATTCTCAACCTTCGCTTTCAGACACTGGATTGCTGCTTAAGTAGCCTTTATCATCCCCCCCCCCCGCCCCCCACCTAAGTTTTGGTGAGGATGCCCTTGAAATTAGATCATATTTGTTCCTGACAAAGCATATGCATATTGTGGTATCACTCTAAAACCAACGATTGGTTTTAGCTCTATGAAGAAAAAAAATATTCCAACAACCTTTCATGCTGAGATTTCTCATGTTAGTTCTCAGCACAGAAGTGATTTTTTTTTTTTTAAGTTGCATAAAGCCTAGCAAGGTTTAAGTTTTCCCAGCAAGGAGAAAGTGTTTTTCAGCTGTTAAATTTTTCAGATGCTTTTTTTGAATTTGGATAAAACTCAAAAACATGTTTGTTTTAAAATGTAAACCTTTTTATGTACAGAGGTTTGCATATAGAGAAATGCCATTACTATGTTTAAAGGTACTTGCTTTTGAAATAAAGAAGTCACAGGCATTTAAATATAATAAACTGTATGTTGCATTAAGAACATCTCCTTGAGCGCTAACATAAATACGATGTTCCAGAGGACCGCTGATACATGCTCGCTGACAGGATCACGTATAATCCTGCTAGGGAATGTATTTCTGTGTGAGAGCAAAGGGTGGCCAGGTTTGAACTGAAGAGCATCTTTATAGTCAGTATGCTTTTGAAAGACCTTTCACTCCAGTTGCATGAGACTTCTTGGCCCCAAACCTGCTTGCTTCTTCAGCTTCTTGACTGGGCCAAAGTTGGTACAACATATGGTATTTCAAGCACAAAAACGATGAAGAAACACATTGAGGTATAGCAGCAAGGCAGAGATGAGGGTAAATCATCAGAAGGCCTGCCACCTGCCATTTTTAATGGGCCTAGTTGCTCTTCAATTTTAAACAAAATTGTAGATAGCTGAATGGGAAAAGATATGATCTGCCTATTTTTTTTTGAAACATTATTATTGTAGGTTTTACACTGTGATCCACTGATTGTTTATACACATACATGGATATCTATCTATCTATCTATCTATCTATCTATCTATCTATCTATCCATCCATCCATCCATCCATCCATCCATCCATCTAGATCTATCTCATTAAAACAAGGATGTATGTATGTACGTATGTACGTATGTATGTATGTATGTATGTATGTGTGTGTGTATGTGTTTCAGAGGCAGAAAGTAACTGATCTACTCAAATTTTAAATCTTAAAAGATTCATCATAATTCTACTGAGTATTTTATTGTTTGGAGAGTTAAATATCAAAGTCTAAAAATTCAGCACACATCAAACTTCTGATCAAGGACTTTCCAAAATTAAGACAAGTATCTGATCTTCTGGTTTAATCTTTGAAATGCCAACAAATTCATTTTTTCCCTATTCATTCATAATTTATTAATTTATTTATTTTCCAAACATTTACTGATAGCCAACTATATGCCTCACACTACATACCTGCAACATATTTCTAGCCCAGTTACTCTAACAGTTGCTTTAGGAATTATGGCAGGGTTGGCCAGATGGTTCTTGAAAAGGAAAATCTTCCTGAGTAAAACAACCTGTTCACAGTGTTTCCTATCTAGCAACCAAGAGCCCTGGTAGCATCTCTTCTAACCTCTTACTATGGTTCTAGTATAAAATCAGAAGTCTAGTTATATTTACTTTGCATATTTAAGCTTAATTAAAAGTACTGAGTGCAATCATGAGTTTTTACTGTCAGAATATTCAAAAACAACTTTCCCATAAGGTCTTCCTCACATATGATATATAGAGAAAATTTATACAATTTTTTTTTGTGCTACAGAAATGCAGAAAATTGACCATTACCTCTTTTACAGTGATTTTGAAAATAAATGAGCAAAAGCATGTCAAGTTCTAAGAAGTAAATAAACAGATCATGCTAGTGCCATCAGACAGTGTGTCTGCTCCCCTCTTGATGAGGACAGTATGTATACAGTAAGAAGACAGGTCCTAAATATTTATTACTACACCTTCTTTAGGTGGCCATGCCCTCCTATTCCAGTATAGTATACGGTGAGAGCCCAATTCAATTATTTACATGGCCTTTCCAGAAAATGGTTAATGCTACAGACTAAAGACAGAAAATGTAGAAGACTGAACAATACATAAGTGGGTGATACATTCATTTCTCTCTTCATGATGTAGGTCATGGTTCAAGGTCATGGAATTAATAGTAGGAGTTGCTACTTTTGAAGAGTGAAATGCTTTGAGGCATTTAGGGGAATTTATTTATTTTTAAAGACAATTTATTTATTTTAGAGAGAGAGAAAGAGAGAGACAGTGAGCGAGAGGGGCAGAGGGTAAGGGAGAGAGAGAGAATCTCAAACAGACTCCATGCTGAGCACAGAGCCCAATGTGGGGCTCGATCCCACGACCCTGAGACCATGACCTGAGCCGAAACCAAGAGTCAGATGCTCAACTGCCTGCACCACCCAGGCACCTCTTTTAAGGGAATTTTAAGTAAATTAACTTTATGTTTTGGAAATTATGATTTGAGCATTATTAAAGTATTATAATTGGACATGGGTTCATAAACATAATTACAGGCCACCTTTTCAGAAGACCTTCTTAATAATTCTTTCAATTTTTTTATGGGTATAGTTAGTTGTCTTTCTAAAGTTATTCCATTTTCCAAAGCTTCTTACTGTCTGCGCAATTGACAAATTGGCACGCGCACACTGGCACAGGGAAAGAAGTAACTGCTAAGGTCACATAAGTAGGGATATGACAGGCTTCAAGCACTGGAGGCCAAAGGCATCAGAAACATGGGCAGACAGCTTAAAATTGTCCTTTCTCATGTTTGTGCATTGTTTCTATATGGAAAATTACATTTCTCTGAGAGTATATGTGTAAATATGCATCTGCTAGTGTTTTGGCAACTCTAAGTTACCTAAATTAGTTTTGATCAACACTGTCGGATTTTTAAACCCACCAACGTAATAAAAGCAAGTTTAAAAAAACACAAACAAACCCTACAGTACATTGTGTGCTCTGCTGTTCCAAGCCTCAGCTTCAAGACAAAAGGAGAGTGAGACTTTGTCATTTGCTGGCTGTTAATAATCAAGAGAAGATCTGCCAGACAAGCTCTTCGAGGGCTCTGTCTGTCTGGACCAGGTATATACTGCAACACACAAAGGGCTTTGCAGGGGGAGAAAAATGAGTGTTCATGGACAATGATGCAGCTTTCTTAATTAAGATTTTCATTACTGATACATACATTAAGTTCTGCAACTGCAAGAGCCAAAGCACTGTCATGTGCAGGTAGATGTCCCTGATTCCATCTTCAGGCAGTAAAGCTAAAACATATTAAATGTGCACCCAGCAAACGTTGTGGGAGCCAGGAGAGATCCAGAAATATTTCTGTTGGAATGCAGAGAGGCCCCATTAAAAGCAAATTTGTAATGCATCTAATAGGCAGGAGAAAAGCTCATATCAGTAGACAGGGTGTGTGTGTGTCTGTGTGTGTGCCTGTGTTCCTGTATGGGACTGCTTGGAGGTCCTGAGCCACAGAAAAAGGTAGTTGCAGCTGACCTAGAAATAGTCTCTATATAAATACATCAATAGCTCAGGCCTTAAAAGGAACTTTGATCTTTAAGTTTTCCAATGCCTATTGTTGGGAAAGGAAATAAATGGCTGATTTTGGGTAGGTTTTGGAAGATGGTGAAGACTCCTGTCCACAGCTGGCCCCGACTCTGTCCCTCTGGGTCACTCAGTCTATTTTCCCTGGATCCTCAGGCTGGTCCACAAGTCAGTGTGGTCTGCCAATGGGTGTACTGTTCCCATGAAATAATCTGACTGTGGTGTGGGGAAATCTTTCTTCTTAGATCAAGTTATTTTTACAAAAAGAATTTTGCTAAGAGTTGAGAAGAAACGAAACTCTGCACAAGCCTCGAAACGGATGAATATCTAGAGTTCATGTTTTTTATTCCACCTTAACTAAAGCCCAATTCATTTTAGGGTTGCTGGTGCTATTAACGTGCACACAGTGCTCTGTTGTTTTTCTGGTTTCTAGTTGCATCCCTTCCTGTTTTAAAGTTCACATGCATTTGGGGAGCTACCCTCTCTGTCTCCTCTCTAAAGAAGACCTTCATCCCTTCATCTCTTGGTCATCCAAGAGTAGAGATGGGTGTTAGATGCTGTACTTCATGAAAGATCATTTTATTACAACAGTCAAAAATTACACATCCGTTTCTTATTAGGTAAAAACATTTATCTGGAATTTAAATGTAATCCCCCATTTTCTAAGAAGGCATAAACCAGAATCCAACACCAAAATGGCTCAAAAGGAATTCTTCTAAGTATTTTGGCTGTAGTTCCTTGTTGTTTGGGTAAAAGGGAAAAATTCCAAATAATAGTGGCCAAGAAGATTTCTCTTGGATTCCTGCACCAAGATTCAGATCTCTGAAGTAGTTTTCTGGATGTTAGCGTACATTTCTGAAACTCTCCTAGGTATATTACAAAGCTAGGGCAGAGTGGTAAACACACAGCCTACTACAAAGTGGCATGCCTCACCTATTCTAGATGAGTGATGTTAATGACTGGTGGTAATAAGATGATGAAGAAATTGATTCTTTATGCATACAGGGATAGTACGCAGACATCCTGTTAACAGATACTTCATGCATTTTGGGAAAAGTAAACAGTATTAAGATTCTTTCTAATGTTTACTGAAATGTACTGTTATAAAACTGGTTAGAGGAATATGTGGAAGCTATTAGTGAAGAACCAATGTAGTGGACATTATTCAAGCCCTGCGATGATGGAAACAAGAAAGGGAAACAAATCCCAGGAGAGGATCTTATTTTATTTTTTAAAGATTCATTTATTTATTTGAGGGGGGAGGGGCAGAGGGAGAATGAGAAAGAGAATCTTAAACATACTCTCGGCTGAGCATGGAGCCTGATGTGGGGCTCAATCCCATGACCCCGAGATCACGACCTGAGTCAAAACCAAAAGTCAGATGCCTACCCGACTGTGCCCCCGGGCACCCCCAGAAGAGGATTTTAACTGGAGATTTCCTATTACTTCTCTTACACATCCTTGCCTTGCTTGTGAAGACCAGACCAAAGGACGTTATTAAAGGATTTAGGCGTACCTTTTATTCAAATTCTGTCATAAGACACATGCTTCTCTTCCCAAAATACAGGGTTAATTTTAAGTTAGAGGTGATAATTATTTTCCACATACCAAAAGCCTAGAAATTTACAAGGAGGAACTAAAGGTGGAATCCATTTTAGCCTACCAAAGTGTGCGGGGTATGGTGGCCCATTCTAAATAAATACCTGGAAATGATTCTCTGGGATAAGGATGTTATGCCTGATTTGTCTTCAGTATCCCCACATTATGAGAAATGAGGAATTACAAACAGACTAGAGAAAGAATGCATAAATGAAAAAAAAATCTTAATTTTATCACCACAAAGATCTCTTATACAAGATGCCTCTGCAAGTGCCCTAGTAGACAGCTTCTTTGAATAAGTAGGTTGTGTAGGTACCATCTATATATGTAATATCTATCTATCTATCTATCTATCTATCTATCTATCTATCTATTCATCCCTCCCCAGGTTTGAGCCGGCAGCCATGATGTTTGGGAAGGAAAAGAGAACGGTGATAAACACCAAGAGGAATACTCATAATGTTATTTAATAGCATTCAACATTATTCAACATTAATCATCATTACTGTGTCCCCATTTGGCCTCTGAGTATAAGCTATTTATAGAGGCAGGTGTATAATAGGTGAAGTTTCCTAAGAGCACAAGAAAGCCAGACATTCAGTACTCTGAGCCCTGGGTACACTGAGCCAGCTGGATGGCCTCTAACTGCACCAGGCACCACTGACACCTGGCTCTTAACCACATCCTCACACTTCCTAGGGAGTTTGACTGTTCAGGTAGAGAACAAGCTGTTGACTAGGCCTGGCTCCCACTGTTCACCTTCGTCTGTGGTTGGCCTAAAGGGGCTTCCATATAATCTTTAACATGTTTTGCCTCCCTTCCTTCTTTCTGGACACTGTCTAAGGATTTAAGGCACACACAACTTTCTTGTACACAGTTTTTTTTGCCGAAGATGGAGAAAGAATGCCCTGGAGCACATGTCATCCCTTATCATCTGCAAATGAACTTCTCGTGCTGAAAGAATGCTCCAGTTACCACTCAGAACAGCTTTGCACAACTCCTGCTCCTCTGAAAGACTCAGGGAACTCACTCCAAGAACCCAGACGCTCCCTATCCCAAAACACAGGGAAGACGCCTTGTCACAGTTTGTACTGTGGAGGCAAGGGCTGATGCTGTCAGTGTGGCATTTCTGCCTCTCCAGCGTCTTTCACTTTCCCTGAAGTTGCTGAAAAATATTCCATGTCATTAAATATGTAGTAATACACATGGGAGTCAGAAAGAGAGAGGGAAAGGTGGAGGACATTGATGACATGGCCTCTAGCACTTTATTTATGAGAACATCCAGAAATCTCTATCTACATCTGGTAGAAGAATAGTGTCAATTCTGCCCTGGAGACATGGATCAGGCAATGTTGCCAGTGTGTATTTTTCCCTTCCCGATAATTTACTGATTTTGGAGTCTGATGGCAGAGCTCAGATGATCATTTTTACACTCATGTGAGTGAACAATTAGCTTGCCTCTTTGGAGGATGATGATGTCAAATAAATATAAATATATGTAATCAAGGGAAGTACTAACTGTCCCCCGCCCAGAGATCCTCAGGTCCCCTGACTGGTGCTTTGCTCCCCACCATATTTCCCAGGGGGGCAGTGAGGGTGGGTGATGCCACCAGGGCATAGCAAACAGCACTGGAGGTGCCCTCATAGGACTTCAGGGAGCACTGATTTTGCAGTAAAGAATTAGACTAAGCAGCTAAACATGTGTTAGATTGCTTGTTTGCCCTTCCACATTTCTATTGTGTCATTCACCTTTTCATTGCTGATTTATAACCACTCTTAAAATATTAGGGATATGTCACAATTTTTTTCCCAGTTAAAAAAATTTTTTTCTACCACAGTCATTTTTATTTTCATATAATAAAATTTAACATATTTTCTTTAAGATTTTAGACTTTGGGGTGCCTGGGTGGCTCAGTTGGTTAAGTATCTGGCTCTTGATTTTGGCTCAGGTCATGATCTCAGGGTTGTGAGATTGAGCCCCATGTTGGGCTCCACGATGGGCATGGAGTCTGCATAAGATCTGTTCTCTCCCTCTCCCTGAGCCCCTCCCCCTCTAAAAAATAAATTAAATAAATAATAGATTTTAGACTTTGGTTTCATGCTTGGAAAAAGCATCCCGTACCCCCAACATGAAAATATTCACTTACATGCAAAAATTATAAAAACTGGCATTTACAAAATTAGTGAAGATGCAGGGAAATGGGAAATCTCTTTTTTCACTGGGGGGGGGGTATAATTTGATATAAGTTTACTGGAGGACAGTTTAGCAATAGATAAATTTTACTTTGACAGTTCCACTACTAGAAATTTATCCTAAGGAGATAATTAGGAAAGAGCATTTAAAAAATGTATATGTGTATAAAAATAGTTATTGTAGCCTTGTTTAGTTAGGAAAAAACATCCAAATATCCTAAATGTCCATCAATAAGTGACTGACTCAATAAATTATCCATAAACTGGAGTACAATGTAGCTATCAAAAAGATAATATACCAATGTTTATAGCAGCAATGTCCACAATAGCCATACTATGGAAAGAGCCTAGATGTCCATCAACAGATGAATGGATAAAGAAGATGTGGTATATATATACACATATATACAATGGAATATTATGCAGCCCTCAAAAAATGAAATCTCGCCATTTGCAATGACATGGATGGGACTAGAGGCTATTATGCTAAGCGAAATAAGTCAATCAGAGAAAGACAATTATCATATGATCTCACTGATATGTGGAATTTGAGAAACAAGGCAGAGGATCATTGGGGAAGAGAGGAAAAAAATGAAACAAGATGAAACCAGAGAGGGAGACAAACCTTAAGAGACTCTTAATCTCAGGAAACAAACTGAGGGTTGCTGGAGTGGAGGGGGATGGGAGGGATGGGGTGGCTGGGTGATGGACTTTGGAGAGGGTATGTGCTATGGTGAGTGCTGTGAATTGTGTAAAACTGATGAATCACAGACCTGTACCCCTGAAACAAATAATATATTATAATATGTTAATAAAAATAAATTATTAAAAAATTAAAAAAAGACAATGTAGATAATATACCTATGAAATGGAAAATGCCTATTATGATGTTGAATAAAATTCAGGCAGATTACCAGACAGCAAGCAACTCCGCCTTTCATTTTGGATAGAGAAAGACAAAGAGAAAGAAAAAGAGACAGATGGATAGATAAGTATGGAAATATATTTCCCAAAGCGTTAATAGTGGTTCTCTCTGGGCAGTGAGATTTTGAATGGATTTTACGTTCTTCTTTTTATATCATCCTTGTAACAAATTCAAACAAAACTAAGTGTGTACTCTTTAGAAATAAAAGTCAGAACTTTTACTTTGGGGAGAAAAGAGCTTAGATAAACCCTGCAACGGCTACTTAAAAATTCAAATATGAGTTTATTGTCATTAGCAATTAGTAACTCTCTTAATAGGATGGCATCACTGCCTGACCATTTTCCTGATGGGTGACATCACTGCCTGCCTCAACTTTCCTCCAGGTTGGACAACTGCAGGTGAGACACTGTAGTTCCTGCCTAATAGGACTTTAAAACTGAAATACTGGAAATAACCCATATATCTATATCGAGGGCACAGTTCAGTAAATTCTAGGGGGTTATATGATTGCTAAAAATTTTTTCAGGTATTTCAGTGGCATTTAAAAAAAGAGTTCGTAATTACACCAAAAGCACTTGTATAATATTTAATTTAAAAATAGGATACAGCTCTATACATACAATGTATGCCCAATTATGTTAAAATCCAGAGAAGGTGATCTAAAAAATTGTCAATAATAGTTGTTTCTGTATAGTGGCATTATAGATGTTTTCTCTGTACTCTATAGTTTCTTAATATTTTGCAGTATGTGTGAATTATAGAGTCATGAAAGAAGTAAATATTAAAAAAAATACAGCTGCTTTGCTCAACAGCTGCCAAGTCCTACCCCAGATGTATCTGCAATTTAGTTTTGAGTCAAATGGCCCTAATGTCATTTCCTAAAGGAATCTAGCAGAAAGGAATGTGTTCAAATAAAGGAAAGCCACCATTGCCACCACCTATTTCTCTTACCATTTCTTAATGCTTAGAATAAATCTGAGTAAGCAAAATCCTACTTCTACTGGAAATTAGGAATTTCCACGTTCTTCAGGTCTTCTTCATATCTTGTGTTATGTTGCCAGATGCTGGAATTTAATTATTCTATAGTTTTCTGGTATGTCCCCATGTCTGAAAGTTGTTTTGGGAGGTTGACGGTGTAGGTCAACACTAGAAATGGAGGCTCAATTATTCATTTCAAATGGGAGTTCTTTGAAAAACAAGGATGGTTTGCTACATAAGATCTTCTGTAGTTAATTAGTTTTTTCTTCTTTCCTTCACTGCCTTCCCTCTTCCTTCCTTCCCTCTTTCTGTCCTTTGTCAACTTACCTACCCACTCTCCCCTCCCTCCCTCTTTTAAATAAACAGCCTTTCTGTACAGTTAGATGCCACGTCTTAAAATTTAGAGGAAATTGACGCAGTACCAATACCATACTTCAAATAGATCATCTAATTGTTCCTAAATGATCATATTTTAGGCAAATGAAGATGGGAGAAGTCAGAATTGTCACTGATATGTATACGATGCATGTTAGAAGCTTGGCAATAAGGCAGGCAGTAGATAGTTTTTGAGAAAGCAAGAACGTAACTAGGTAATGCCAGGATGGGAGGAAAGAGCAGGCAGAAGAAAGAAGGATCAATGTGGGTTTCTGTGTCTTTTGACAAAAGTTGTCTAACCACATGTTCCTGGCCTTTTGGATCAAATGGCAACCTTCAAACTTTGCATTACTACGAGCTACTTGAGGGCAGGGATGGTACCTCTTTCACCTCTGTTTTTTCTCTATGCAACACAGTGGCTGGTGTAATGTAGGGCTCACTAGCTATCTGGAGAATTGAACTGAACCTTTTTACTGCCTTTTATTTTAGCCTTGGCTAAAAAAAAAAAAAAAGAAAAAAAGAAAAAGAAAAAGAAAAAAAAGACAGACAGACAGAAAGAAAGAAAGAAAAAGAAAACAAAAGAAAAAAAAAGAAAAGGAACTAAAACCCCCTAATGTCTTTTCACACATTTTGGATAAAACCCCATTTTAATTTTCTGAGCTTTCACCTTGGTCACTGAACTGCTGGAAAAAATCACCCAATGCAGATGGGTATCAACATTAACCCACCAGATTCACCCAGGGCTTCCATATTGCCAAGGAGAATCTCTGGTCAACTTGCTTCTCATTTGTCCAAAGAACTATTTTAAACTTTCACTTTCCTCAAATCATCACCTCACTTATTCTTAGCAGGACCCTGTCCCCTAGGAGCTATCATTTGGGAAACCACTCAACCTCTCAGTGTGTGGTGTGTATCTGCCTCCATCCTTCCATCTTCTTTCTTGTAACAATGGGAGATGTCCCTCCTGCAATACCTCCATTTATGCTCAGGATTCCAAGTCTCTAGCCTTACCAGGAATCTTACACTACTAATCATCCCAAACCTCTTTTCTCTTCCATAAACCAAATCTCTCCTTGCTACTGTATGCTTCCCAAATGCATACAAAAACACCAATATTTCCATTTTTCTCAAACAGTCATTTGACCTCACGCCCTCATTCCCAAGTCATTACACTAGCTCATTCCCCTTTTCTCTACAGGAAAACTTCTAAGAGTTATCCATAATTGTGGTCTCTATTTTTTCACCTCTCACTCTTTCCCCATACCATTACAAACAGGTTATTGCTTCTACCACTTCAACAAAACGGCTTTTGCCAAAGTCAACAACAACCTCCACATTAATATATTAAATGCATTTTCTCAGTTCCTGACTGACTTGACTTCTCAGCAGCACGTCTCACTACTGACTACCGTCTTTGAAACACTCTCTTCTCTTGGCTTCTGTGCCAGTGTGTTCTGGTTTTCCTCCTACCCCCTTAGCTGTTCCTTCTGAAGCTATTTCACAGCCCCAGTCTTTGCTCCCAGCTGATTAAATAGTAAGAGTTCCTTATTTCAGTTTGGGCCTTCTCCTCAAGCTACCCCTAGCCCTAGGCAGTATCATCCATGACAAAAGCCTCATTTGCTTTCACTTTACTTCTGATTTCCAATTGTATATATTCAACTGCCTAGTCAATATGCTCACTTATCTTTATCAAAAACACCTTGCACTAAACATCTCAAAAATAGATCTTGTAATCTTCCCTCAATTCCCATTCTCCTTCGGTATTTCATATAACTGTGAATGGCACTAACCTCCATACAGTTTTATGAGTATAAAACCAGCAGTCACAGTTGCTGTTTCTCTCTCCTCCATCTCTCACAGCCAGTCCATGAGAATATCCTGTATATCTTGTTTCTGTATTATCTCTCGGTTCCAGTTCTTTTTCTTCCATTCTAGGTCATTAGCCTAGTCTATGTCTTACCTGCTAAGCTACAATAGCTTCCTTACTTTAGCCCTGCAAAACCACTCACCACAATGGACTACTCGATCTTTTTTGTTTTTAACATTTAATTTTTAAGATTATTGCAGATTAGCATGCAGTTGTAAGAGCTAATACAGAGAGATCTGGTATACCCTTTGCCCAGTTTCACCCAATAGGAATATCTTATATAACCATAGTAGAATATCACAACCAGGAAACTGACCTTGGTTTTACAATGGTACAATCCATCCACCTTATTCAGCTTTCACCAGTTTTATACGCACGTGTGTGTGTGTGTGCACGCATATGTATATTTAGTTCTATGCAACTGTATCACCTATATAGATTTGCATCATCACCACCACAGTCAAGATACAGAATAGTGGCATCATAAGGCTATCTCGTGCTATCCTTGATAGCCATAGGGAGCTCCATCTCTCCCCTGCTCCATAACCTTTGTCAACCACTAATCTATTCCTCATCTTTATAGTTTTGTTATTTCAAGAATGCCATATAAATAGAATCATAAAGTATGTAATCTTGAGATTGGCATTTTTCACTCAGCATAATACCTTTGTGATTAATCCAAATTATATGTATCGAGGGTTACTCTTTAATGCTGAGAAGTATTCCATGGTATGGATATACCACAGTTTGTTTAACCACTCACTCATTGAAGGTAATTTGGGTTGTTTCCAGTGTGGGGATATTATGAAAAAAGCTGTTATAAACACTGGTGTACAGGTTTTTGTGTGGATGTTTCCATCTGTCTGTGATAAATGTGCAAGAGTAGCATGATCTTTTTAGAATACAAAGTTGAGGGGCGCCTGGGTGGCACAGCGGTTAAGCGTCTGCCTTCGGCTCAGGGCGTGATCCCGGCGTTGTGGGATCGAGCCCCACATCAGGCTCCTCTGCTGTGAGCCTGCTTCTTCCTCTCCCACTCCCCCTGCTTGTGTTCCCTCTCTCGCTGGCTGTCTCTATCTCTGTTGAATAAATAAATAAAATCTTAAAAAAAAAAAAAAGAATACAAAGTTGATTATGCTACCTTTCTTCTTAAGTTTGCTTTCCCATCGTCCTTAAGAAGGTCTTTAATGTGGCCTATAAAGATCCTGACATCATCATATACCTTTTCAACCTCAATCTGGGCTGCTCTTCACCAAATTCTCCCCATCCAGCTATATTTGATGCCTTCAGCTATGCTGTACCCTCTGCTTAGAAACCTCTACCACCACCTAATCTCATTTCTTGTTTTTCATCTTCAGACGTTAGCTCAAATATCACTTCCCAGGAAGCTCCTCGCAAACTTCTAGACTCACTTAGATTCCCCCCTTAAATTTGCTCCTAGAGTTCCTGGAACTTTTATTTCATGGCAGCAAGTACAGTTTGTAATTGTAAGTTCTCTTGTGCGTCCATTTGATTAATATGTCTTCCACCCCCCAGGTTGTAAATCGAGTAGGGCAGAGACCATACCTGTCTTGCTTGCCATCATATCTTTGGCATTTAGTAGACATTCACTTTGTGTTTGATGAAATTTGGCCGAGGCTTTTAAGACAGATAGTTTTGGATTCGGGTTCTGTATTAATTACTAGGCATCCTTGAAAAAATGACTCAAACATGCTTAATCTCTGTTTCGTCTTCAAAAATGGGATTACAATAGCATCTACTGAATAAGAGTAGTTTTTTTTTATTATGTTATGTTAGTTACCATACGGTACTTCATTAGTTTTTGATGTAGTGTTCCATGCTTCATTGTTTGCGTATAACACCCAGTGCTCATTGTAATATGCGCTCTCCTTAATACCCATCACCATGTTTTTTTTTTTAAAGATTTTATTTATTTATGTGACAGAGAGACAGCCAGCGAGAGAGGGAACACAGCAGGGGGAGTGGGAGAGGAAGAAGCAGGCTCATAGCGGAGGAGCCTGATGTGGGACTCGATCCCGGAACGCCAGGATCACGCCCTGAGCTGAAGGCAGACGCTTAACGACTGCGCTACCCAGGCGCCCCTACCCATCACCATGTTAACCCATTCCTCCCCTCCCCTCTGAAATCCTCAGTTTGTTTCCTGGAGTCCATAGTCTCTCATGGTTCATCTACCCCTCTGATTTCCCCCCCTTCATTTTTCCCTTCCTTCTCCTGATGTCCTCCATGCTATTCCTTATGTTCCACATATAAATGAAACCAGATGATAATTATCTTTCTCTGCTTGACTTACTGCCACTTTGGAAAACAGTATGGAGGTTCCTCAGAAAGTTAAAAATAGAGCTACCCTATGACCCGGCAATTGCACTACTGGGTATTTACCCCAAAGATACAGAGGTTGTGAAAAGAAGGGGCATATGCATCCCAATGTTCATAGCAGCAATGTCCACGATAGCTAAACTGTGGAAGGAGCCAAGATGCCCTTCAACAGATGAATGGATAAAGAAGATGCGGTCCATATATACAATGGAATATTACTCAGCCATCAGAAAGGATGAATACCCACCATTTGCACTGCCATGGATGGAACTGGAGGGGATTATGCTTAGTGAAATAAGAGTAGTTTTAAAGGTTAAATCAGGTAGCTGTTAAAAGTATTTTGTCCAGTGCCTCAAGCAAGGCAAGCACTCAACACATGCTATTTCTTATTGTGATTATTAGTTTAACCAAAGATAAGAGTTTTTGTATTTTTTCCCAATGAGGTTTTAGTCCATTATCTTAATTTCTTGCCTGTTCCCTGGGGTTCTAATTCGGGTAATTCTGAAAGTCAGAAAAGAAACCCTCAATTTAGGTCTCCAATAATTCTATGACTACAGGTTCCAACCTCAGATATGTCTCCTTAGATGAGTACCTTGTTTGGCCTCTTGGCTATGGTTCTCATTTTCATCTCACTCAGTACTTCCTCTTCTTGTTTTCCAGCCTGTGGATCAGAAGACTGGTAGGAATGCCTCTTCCCGACTTCTAGTTTCCAGAAAGAAGTTTTCTAAACACAACTTGTCTCTGTCTCATTCCTTATACTTTCCCATGGAGGTGAATCATCCTATTGATATGACAGCCCTTGTTCCATGTCTCTTAATTAGGGGAATGGATCTATTGAGGTTTGCAAGGGCGGGAGGTTAGTCTCTTTCTCCTTCTTTTCCTACTTAGACAAGTGTGAGTTAGTGACCTAGAAGAGCAATGCTCTTATGCAGATCCAAATTTTCCCTTGGGAGGGCTTTTCTAAAGTTTAGATAGAAGGGAAGGGAGTCAATGAGCCCATTTTACCTCTCATACATCCTTCAACCAAGCCTTATCAAAAATTTTTGTTCCCCAGCTATCAGTTCTTTTGTCTTATTTTTCAATGGGTTTAGAACTTGAGTGGGAAAAAAGAGTGCCATTTATTGGAGCCCCTCAAAGATTCTAACACTTAAGTTTACGCCTTTGCTTGGGATATCATTCTTTTGCTCTTCATCTTTTTAATATTCTAGCCATTTTTCAAGACCCAGCTAAATCACATTTTCATGAAGCTTTCCAGCCCTCAAGGTTCTCTTTCATGAATGAAATCCTGTAGTACTTACTGGACTGTATCATTCCTTTTGGAATTGTTACTTATTGTCTCATATGCATATGGAATACTCAACAGTATAACTTCTTTTCCTAATCTAATTTTGAGTTCCTTAAGAGCAAGCGAGGGCAATGTCCTAGATTTATCTTTTAGCTCCCTACTAAACACGATTCCTTTTGTGTAGTAAGTGCTTAATAATATCTTATGGGATGATTGTGCCTGAGGCTGGCCCACTGATCAGGCTGTGATTTGAAGGATCAACTTACAATTAATATGGTTTAGTGGTTGGATGGTTTCTGAAGGAGTGGTGGCAGTGGCCAAAGGAAAAAAAAAAGGTTATTACCAGTATGTCCCTGAGCTGTGTACAAGCACAGTCTGGATACATATAGGTAGTGAAGCTTAATCCTATTATGTGCTGAGTTTCCATCCTGGTAATATACTCCCCCATTTTCCTTTATGAAAAGCATATGGAACGCATGGTCTGATAGGCAGAAAGGCTAAAGGAAATGCAAGCAGAGGGAGGTAATGCTCTTAGGTGTGGTAGGCTGGTCTGCAGAGTGTTTTGATTCTCTGAATTAGTCAAAAGATTGAAAAAAAAATAGCCACTACTACCAAAGGAAAAAAATTAGAAGGAAGGGTCCTGAAAATGGTATCTGAGCAATGAAAGACAGTGAATATTTTAAAGATCACTGAATTTAATTTATTCAACCTACATGCATAAAAGTACAGGTGGGGACATTATTTATGCAGGTATATGCAAATCACTTTATAAAATAGGCAAAGCCCTTCTGCTTTTTATAAGTTGCCAAGGTGGTTCCTGATATTTTAAAAGCTATGCACCTTTAATGTAATTTCCTAAGAGTTGGAATCCCTCTCTTGGAATCACAGTCATTGTCAGAGCAAGTTTATTTTTTTTTCTTTCCTCTGGGACTTCTACAAGGCTCTCATAACCATCACAAAAAGGGTGGTTTCCACAGAGATATGACTAGAAAAATCACTTGGAAATCACTGAGGAGCAAGTCACAATGTTCAAAGCAGAGAACAGGGGCTTTGAAAACATGAACCCATCTGACCTCTTGAATTTAGTACAGTGAATTCCTGAGCTCTGAAACATGGGGCCCGGCTGTGCATGCCATATTGGTGCTATAAGACTGGCAGTAGGTTGGCTGTGGCATGGTCTATTTCAAACTCCTTCACAGTGCCCAGTGTTGCATGTTCCCAGATGACATTTGGTTGGCAGAAGCTGGGCTTCCAAAGCTGGCAGTCTGGAATGCAGCCCACTATGTTTTGACAAACACATAATTGACCATCTGATCACCAGCCTACAGTCTGCATTCAGGTCAGTGGGGGGACCTGGGCTTTCAATAGGTCCCTACTCCTCATCTTGTTCATCTTCTCAAACCTTTCTCCAGAAAGCAATATAGAGAAGACTTAAACACACCCACACATACCCTCCCCTTTACAAAAGAGAATATGGTCCATGAAATATAAGCTATTGAAAATATCCTTTAAATTGTCCTGGCAGCCCAAAGTGAACAAGAGAAAAGCACATTTATGGTGAACTCTAATTCAGAAAGAAGTAAGAGACATACTGAACTGTTGCAACACCAGTGGTATATACGTTGCCATTCAACTCAATGGCTTGGAACTTCTTAGAAAAAGACAGCATAGGGAGATGACAGAAAATTGGGTATTGCTTGACTTTAGGGGGATATTATTAAGAAATATTTCAATTTCATGTGAAATAAATGAAAAGCAGGACTTGGAAATGGCTTCTTCCTTACCTTCCTGATGGTCCCCCAAATCTACTGAGGAGTCACACCTCTCTGGAGACCTGCAGGCAGCAGCTCAGAATGAGGTCAGATTCAAATTCTGGTCCCCTGTAAAGCTCTTGTAAAGAGTGTTTTGGTCTGAAATTTGGCCCTACACAACACAGCAACCTTTCTCCTAGAAGGCAAGGATTGTGCACTAGGCCAAGATATGCTGGCATCACACAGATGTCAGTGTCTATGTCAACACAACCAGAGAGCGTCTCCTCTCCACTCCCACCCCCACTGCACAGTCCAAGCTCTTGGTTTTTACTTTTGACCTGGTGTCCCTTTTCTCAATCATTCATCTCTACATGGCCAGAGTGCTCCTTTTGTTCCTTTTCTAAAACATAAATCTGCCTAAAATTCTTCAAAGCCTCCTCAAACCTGCCACATCACATCCAAACTCCCTCGCGTGACTTCCAAGACGCTCCACAATCTACCTCCTACCTACTTTCCAGCCTCATCTCCCAGGCTCCCCTTTCAACCACCATGCTCCAGCCACGCAGAACTACTGTCCTCCAGAGCTGGCTGATGCTCGACACCTCCTGACTTTGAAAATATTCTTGCTTTTTTCATATTATGATCCCCTTTTCTTTCCCTTCCCCTACATTGACTCGGTAAATTTCAATACTTTCTGTAGACTTTTAGACCTAGCTTGCAGGTGGGCACTCCTTTCTTGTTCCTCTTGCTACATCTTGTTTATGCCTCCATTCCAGTGTCCATCACATCCTAAAGCCTTTATTTACTATTTATCACCCCTACCAGACTATGAGATTCTTAGCAACAGGGAGCATTTCTTATTTATCTTGGAGTTCCAGGAACCAAGCATAGTGACTAGCTTTCCGTAAATGTTTGTTGACTGAAAACCGAATAAAGAGCTGTGCATGATAATTAATCAAAACTAAGCCAAGCAGTAGCATTAGCTTCTACAAGCTAAGCATGGAGCCTATTAGCAATCTAATGAAGGCAGAAGATCGCAGCAGTAAGGCACTTTCTGACGGTTATCACGGGGTGAAAGGAAGAGTGAGGGATAGAGGATGTGATGGAGGAATGTCTTGTTAGCAGAGGATGTCACTGAGGCCATGAATTTTCAGCTTTTTCAATACTGAGTTTTCAATACTGAAAGGTATCGTTCTGAGAATGAATCTGAGCCTGAACTGTAGAGAGGTCTAATTTACAATAACTTGGTTTCTCAAACAGGCTAAGTCTGTGCTACCTGCTTTAAGGCAGTGTGGCAGGCTACAGTGGGCTCCTCTTTGTTTCTGCTAAAGAGTAATGGGATGGAAAACTCTTGGGGGGAACATCTGGAAGCTATTCAGTTCCCAGTGAAATCTGTGTCAAATCCAGGTTGGGACTTTGGACTAAATGCAGTGCCAGGGAGAGAAGGCAGAATTCTGCACCTGTCTGGAGAAGGCCATTGAAGAGGCACTAGGAGCTAGAAACACTGGGGAGATAATGTTCTGATCTGTTCCCAAGAAACTTTTCTTTCCCTTTGATAGGTATCTGGGGCACCACCCCTGGAGCCATCAGCTGTGTCTGTGGGGCACTTGAGGACAGCAGGACTGTCACAGGCCCTGTCACCCTTGAAACGAAAGTAGCCTCAGGATTTGGAACAACCCGAGCAAGCATGAAGGCTGGCCCGGGGGTGGGACAAGGTTAGTGGGCATAGGAATGGGCTGTCAGCCCATTACAGGTCATTCTCAGCCCTGTCTCTGGTTCAAAACTAGGATCTCTCTAGAAGCTGCCTGATTAATGGTTGATGTAGCATAGAATCAGTTTCACATTTTCCTATGAGCCAGAAACAGCCTTTCAATTATGTTTTTATCTCAAAGGTCTCCCCCTTGATTTCTAATCTGTGACACAGGTCTCCAGTCCCCTGTACTGCTTGTCTGAGGCTTGCCCTACAGTGCTGACGTCATAATAGCTGAGCCGTGCGGGCAGGAGTGCACTGTGCTGACTCATCCCCGGTGATGTGAGGATTAATGCCTTGTCTAACACGGAGCTATTATGTGAACTGTTTTTACACAAAAGAACTGTAACGAAAATGATTTGCCAGTCGGAGGACGAGAAATACGCAGTGCTAGGTAACTGAAGTAGGGACGCGGAAACGTAGAGTGGTAACCATAAGCATGCACACTGACACCCTCCAAAGCATTGACAGACCCGCGCTATCAACACAGAGAATACGGAATAACAAGACTTGTCAGGGGCAGGCAGGATCCACCCCTGCTGTATAAATGCATTACACACAGTCCCTGCCGTCTTTGGGGAGTTTCACCAATCTCCTTTCTCTGTCAAATGGCTGTCACTTTGGACTTTAGCCTTACGGTCCATCCTTTGGGGGATTCTGCTCCCCTGAATATATTTGCAACTAGCTTCTAGGAATGTTAGTGGAAGCCCCACACATGCAAGCGAACCAGGGGAACCCCCTTTCTGTGTAAATGATTACCACACAAGAAATACCTCAGACTGAGAAGTCGCTGAAGTAAGACATGTTGCGAGTAAGGGACAGCATCCACCAGAGAGCTCAAAGCAGCTGGGAAGATGCTGGTGATTATTTATCACAGAAGGTGACCGCCCCTACCTGTAGTATGTCTCGGGCGGTGTCTCATGCGGTGAGCCACTATGATTATTTGGGGTCATTGCTGCAGAATCTCTTACAAGCAGCCTGAGGTAAAACTTATCCAACCCGTTCCGTGCAGCCTGGTTTGGGCTTTAAACAACAAATATTCTCTCTTTTCATCTAAAATCAAGTTTTCCCTCTCTTTTTATTCTCCCTTTTCACATGACTTCCCATCTTTTCTAAAAAAGGACAGTACCTTCTAGAAACCTCTTGGCACACATAATCCCGGATTTCTCTCTTTCTCCCTCTTTTTTTTTTTTTTCCTGGACTTGCGATGACAGACAAAATTTTATCCTAAGTGGATCAAGCCTTATAGTCCACGCTCGTACTTCTTGAGTAAAAGGGTATTGGAAATTTTGTCCATAAATGAAAGCTCTGACCCAGAAGTTGAAATTAAAAACTATTGGACCTAGAGATGGGTGTGTAACTGAAGAATAAATAATTGCCCATTGACTGACTGTGGAGCAGAAGCCCGACTGTTGCGGGTGTCCGGCTGAAGAACGTAAGCTCTACTGGAGAGGAGCAGTGACTCCCGCAAACAGCAGCTGCGGCTGAGTAAACGGCGGTCTTTATAGGAGTCCAGTGCCTGAGGCCCCGCTCTTCTCAGGCCCCCTCATGGATGGCAACGACTACCACCACCACCAACACTGATTCCAAACCCAAAGGAAGCTAAGATGTAGCAAAGAAGTACTGGAAACCACAACAAAGTCAACGAGAAAACATGCCAACAAAGATCCAAATTTCCCAAATACGACGCCTTCTTGAAAAGTAAAGAAACCACTCTTACTTACATAAAGAGAAGGGTCAGGCCACAGACTGATGGTCACGGAACTGAAAAACAAAAACAAGGAATTAAAAATAAACCCAGTGATACTATAGGGAGAAGGAAAACCAATCTAAGGTATAGACAGAACTGTTTGCTCCTGAGGATGGGCAGTAGGGGCCTGTTTTATTACCTGTAGCCTGAGGGGAAAAAAAGAGATCAGTCCCATAAAATTTTCCAAAGGTGCGACTCCTGCTATATGACCAACACAGTATTTCCAGGCACAAGGAGTGCCAACCTCTTTCTTTGTTAACGTCATTCTGATCCGAATGGTATAGGTATTTTCTAGAGCTGTGCTCTTTAATACAATAGCCACTATCTATACTTATCTATTTCAATTAGTTAAACTTGAATAAAAAAACAGGAACGTTCAGTTCCTTAGTCACACTAGCCACATTTCAAGGGCTCAAGAGCCACCTGCAGCTGGTGGCCGCCTTAGAGGTAGAACATTCCCTATCACTGCATAGACATCTACTGGGCAGCATTGACCAGAACAGGTCAAGGCTCTACTGTGTAGTACAGGGCAAATTTTAACTAATTTTGACAAAGATGAATAAAACTCTGATAAACTTTGGCTCTTCTAAGGGTAAATTCAGTATGTTTAACGCCCAGAAGATCCTCTGGACAGCCGTAACACCCACATGCATCATCGCCCCTCAGCTGACAACCTGACGCGAGGCAGCCTCGTGTTGGCTTGGTGCAGACTGAGGACCATATACCGCTTTCTCTGCCCCTTGTCTCCAGCCTAGGAGTGTCCCCTCTGACAAAATGATTTCAAAGGAAAACATCTGTCTCCCAAAACACATCTCTAACGATGAAAACCTCAGGTTTGTGGGGAGTTGATCTTAACAGTTTCTCCTGTATTTCAACTCAGGTAATTCTCCTTTGTAATCCTCAACTCACAAGCCAAATGAGCTATGATGTCACTGGCCTGCTCACCACTGTTTTGACAGCTTCTCTTACAGAAAAATAAAACTGAAGTAGCAGAAGAGCCGTGAGAGATTAATAAACCAAATGGGGACACTGAAAGAACAAAGCATGTCTCTCTACCCACACCCCACTCAAATATATCAAGGACTATTAATATATGCTGATCGAATTCTTGCCTCTCTGACACCATGATTTTAACTGCTTCATAGGAGGCCTCCAGAAGTGTGCAAAACAAATCCTACTAAAAGAGATCAAGTGGAGGGATCTGATTATATAACTTAGCATAGAATAAGCCTAAAGCAAACACAAACAAACCCGTCGATTAAAGAGATTTCACTTCTCAACAAGTTTTCTAGACAAGCGCACATTCATAGAGGTTCCTCCAAAGGAAGAGTTTCCTCTTCATGGCACGTGTAAGTGTGAGGGATGGTGTTCCCCCCCTTGAACAATAAGAGTTAAGATGAAAATCTGCAGCCTGGATCATAATGTATGCTAACGCAAGAGAAGCTGGAAGCTTTCAAGTTATTTCACAAAATTGATGAGTTTAATGAAAACTTTAAGCAAGATAATGAGATTATGTATGATTCATTGGAAGTACACACAAACTTGAAATATAAAGATTGACTAGTCTTCAAAGACTTTAAAGTTCTAAGTTTTGCTACGTTCTAGTCCCTTCTACAAGCCAGGATCCTAGACCACTGCACCAGTCTATTTTTTAAATCTCCTTCTTTCCTCCCTCCCTGCTCCCTCCCTTCTTTTTTTCCCTCCTAACTTTTTTGAGCTTGCTTTTCCCCCCAAACTTCGGGAGAAAGGAGAAAAATGTGATTAGTGGTTATCTATGAAATATGCTCACTTATCATTTCTCTGTTGCACGTTATAAACCCAATAACTCTCAATAAGACATTATGCTTTTTAAAAACTATACCTAGCATTTGTGTTCTTATATCTGAGCACATAACTTTCCATTTCAAATTTTAAGGAGCATTTATTCATAAAAGTTAATCAGTCAAAGTTAAATTCTTGATGTGATCAAAAGAGATCAATGTAAATTGTACCCAGATTGACTAATACACGCAAGGTCTGGAATGAAGAAGAAATATCCTTCCCCGATGTCAAGTGACACACAGGCTGTCAATGACAGGAATCCAAGATAGGGAGAAAAATCACAGTGTGTATGTCACAGTCTAAGACAAATTAAAGCCAAGTTAAATTGAAGATTTTATTGGATATAATTGTCGTCCTTATATATTAATGAAAAACAATAATACCTATCCCAAATGTAATACTAAGGCTAAAAATTTAATCTCAGAGTTCTTATACAATTTATAAATGTTCATAAACGTCAAAAGGCCCCTACTTCTTGATTGAATTACAATCTGCAATTTTGAGAATATGTATTAATCTACATAGGTTTATTCCTGTTCAGTTCAAATTGTTATTTTATTGATATGTGTGCTCTTTCCGCCTAAGTGATATTCACCTTATATGTCTGTAAGTTGTTTTCATCTGAAATGCAAAGAATTATCTACGATAGTTTTGCATATGATGAAAAACATTTGCATTAAGCATTCTAGGCTCAAAGCATAAATACCTAGCAAAGAATATATAACTGTAAAGCCCAAAAGAATCAGGACCTTAAAACATGGCAGGGGAAGCAAGAGTAGAAGGGGGAAAAGGGGTGGTTTATGGTGAAGTCTAATTGTGTTCTGTGATTTCCCAGTAGAAATTATTGTATAGTGTCAACCTCTAAAGAACTAAACGTGTTATTAATTAAATGTATTATTAATAAAGATTAGTCAATTCTGATTTCAGTTTATGTAATGTTCAAGGGCAATGGTTTCCAACATTTTGAGGTGATACGGATCCCTATGAGAATCCCTCCCCCAAAAAACTCCTTAAAAACACCAAGTTTCAAGAATCTTCCAGACTCCATGAAGGTCATTCATGAATTCCAGTTTAGCCACCCTTAGCCTAGGGGAGAGGGGAGAAAATGCCCGTGTGATCCCACTGCTTATCAGCTCCAGGAAGCTGAACAAGTCCCTGTAAGCTGGAGCCAGGAGCAAACAAAACATATAGGAAATAGAGCTCTACATGGACACGTGTGGCTAGTGACACACAGACTCCTCTAAAGGCCTCCCAGACTCTGGTTTACCTAGTTCTTTACAATTTCTTTTTTTAAAAAAGTCCACAGAGGCTTAGGAACAGTGACGTAGAGGAGTAGTGAGCAGAGAAACGAGAGGAGTCGCTATTTAGTCAGCACCTTCTGTGGCTGCAGGCATCCTGCTCAGTAAATGCTTCTCCAATTTGAAGGTGGGCATACCCAGGGATGTGGAGCAACGTAACAGGAGCGCACCAGGCCACGGAATAAATCATAAAGATATGGCTGTCTTCTTGGAGAGTCAGTTGTCCTTGTGGCTAAGTAGTTTAAACTCTTATTTGTGCATACGTTTATTTATCTGATAACTATTTCTTGGATGTTACAGAAGAAATAAAACAGCCCCTGTTCTTGTCCTTGTGGAACTTCTGGTTCAGTGAAACAAATAAGAACATGTTGAGGAGGTGAATGCAAAATATGCATGTATCTGCAGGATGAACGCTGAGACCTCTGAAAAGTCTCACGTGTGGCAGACTGCTTCCGGCAACGGCCCGCACCCTGAGGACTGACTGGATCACTCACTCTAACCTGAGGATCACCTATGCAGAAGAGTTTGAAAAGCGTCATTAGCACTAGATTATTTCACCCTGACTAGAAGAGCAAATACTGTTAACTCCAATTTACTACAGAACCAGGGAGATTTGAGAAATTAGGAAACTTACCCCAAATCCCACAGCTGTTGGGATCTGAATAAGTTTGTACCATTCCAAAGTCTACATATTTTTAACCACTAAATTACACTACATCTAGGTATTTCCCATTTTATGTTTCCCCTTGAAATCTGGGCTCATTCAGGATTTTGTAGGCTAGTTTAAGCTTCTCCTTTGGAAGGAGACAGGTTTGGCTTGATTTGTATTCTAAATATTTCACAGTGGTAAGGGAAAGCTATTATTATACCCATTTTATGGTGCGGAAGCTGAGCCACTTGCCAGCTGAGGTATCTGGCTGGGTTAAAAACGGAATCGGGTTGTCAGTCTTTCATTCCTCTCCACTGACTGAAGCCTAGGCAGCAGTACTGTCCAAAGGCTTTTCTGTACATGGGATTCACACTGGCGGAGAGAGTGAGAGAAACTTTGCAAAGGGAAAATAATAGCGCAATACAAAAATGGAAAATAAGTAATCATAACTCACTCACAAAAATTGGTTACTTTTAGCACTGTGAATAGAAAAGAGAGAGCTTATTCATCACAAATGAATCAGAAAATTAGAATGTGTCACAGCATTGATGATAGGGCTGAGGAATTCAGATGAACTGAAGCTCAACACCTATCCTTCTATCTGAAGAGGGTAAACGGTGTGACAACAGGGCAGAAATGACCTCTTACATGTGCCTTTAATCTTTCCAATCTTTTCAACCCTCTCTCTAGAAGTTAGGTGGGTTTGTATCTTTGTTTTCTATGGGTAGAGATAACATTTTAACATCCTTTTAATGTTCTAGAAGTATTGTGTTAATTAATTCTTATGTGGGAGTCATTCCAAATAGTAGGATGAAGATTTTTACCTTATTGATTTTTCTAATACCTTTCTGGCTTCCGTGTTTTCAAAGGCTGAGGCACTATTGGATTTTTAGATTCATATGTCTCTCAGAATAAGTGCCAGCTTCATAGGTTCCTGTCAATTGATATTCCATCTTCTCTATGGATACATGATTTCCTTTATCTGACAGATTCAAGAAATTTTATGCTAGATTTAATGACATTTCATGCGCCCTGAATTCAGAGGTTTTTAATTCTCTATTTTCGATCTGGCAAAAGGTTTACAAGTCAAAGTCAGATGGAAGGGTTATTCGGATGTGCATACAGAGCATGTGCAATCTCCCACTAGCTAGATTTTGGGGTCTCCTGAAGACAAGTCTCTTGAAGTATTTTCATTCCTCTTGGTCAGTCTTAAGAAGGCTATAAATGCCACAAATCATTCATATCTTAGGGTCTGCTTTTCAAGACCACCCATTTTTTTGGATCCACCTTGAGGAGAGTGATAAGGAAATCAATGATGCCTTACCTCTCCTTAATATGCTATGTTCAATCTGAAAAATGTCTACCTTAAAAAATTTAGATGATGAAATAATGATCAATAAAAAGAGAGAATTCAAAAGCGAAAGTTCAGCATTTAGGTCTAGGACTGTTTCTAGGTCTGAGACATTGCTAAGACAACTTGACACTCCACCCCACCCCATACAAATCCTCCCGAGTCTTCCTGATTCTTACAGGTATAGGACCTGAAAGATAAGAATGAAATAAAAGCTGGAGAGCTGGGCGGGTGGCAGGGCAGGGCAGGAGATAGTGTCAGGCACTGAATTTGTTTAATACGTTCAGGATGATTTCTTACAGCTCCTGAATTAGATCTAACTCTGTTATGAAGACAGTTAAGAGCTCTCTACAATCTGATCCCAAACAACTTTTCCTTCTATATCCCAAACTCCTGAAACTGTAGCTTCATGGGTTTCAAACAGATTGGTATACCAGGACCTTTTACTATAGTACACTGATATCCTTTAGGGGATGCTAAAAAGGTCTGGCATTGTTATCATGTGGTCCAATCAATTAGAAATACCTGGTCATAATGTTGCTCACAGACCACCATTAATGCCATTTAGCAAAAAGGTTGTGTCTGTTATAAGGGAAACTCATCCTGAGATTCCTCAGTGTGTAAACACAGAAAGTGACATGTTAGTGGTACAGAGGGCTTTGGAATAAATACGGGCACAGCAGGAGAAAGAAAGATCCAGATCAGTGTGAACAGAAGGCTGTCTTTACTCAAATGGTTCCCTCAAATGTTTTTTTCTTTTTAATTCAAAGGGAAAAATCATGACATAAAATTTATACCAAAGGATATAAATTAAGCAGGTACTTATACCCAGTGATCTGTTAGATACTAAACCAAGAACACAGCATGGGCACAGTATGTGTTTTAAAGACTTGGAAAGAGCTTTCCACAGTATAGATTGAAAAATGTTACTTTTGTCCTTGTCACCATCAACTATTTGCTTAAGAGAATCCAAGATCTTTCACAATCTGGCCCCAATCCACCTCTCTTGGTGTTTGTTTGTTTGTTTGTTTGTTTCTTTGTTTCGGGCTTCTCTCCCCACCCCCAGCACCGCTTCCTTATATTCTGTGACAGGCTATTGGCTCCTCCCTGAACATGCCTAGGACATCTTTGTCTTTGAGTCTTTGCTAACAGTTCACACTTGAATCTCCCAAGCCTAGCATAGTGTCCTAAACACAGCATGACACTCCAACATTTGTTGAATAAATGCTGTCTGTCTATTTTAGGAGACAAAGATGATAGAAAAAAGTTGTTAAATCAGTAAATAAATAGCACAAGAGAGAGGTCAAGGAAAAGTTAATTTTAGTGCGTTTTAGGAGTGGGGGCAAGATGAGCTTTAAGATTAGGAAAACTGATGCTCTTTATTCTTGGGTCTAGCCAATGCTATGAGTCAGTTACTTTTTTGGGAACAAGTTTCAACCTCAAGGTTAAATGAACACAAACGCTCTGTCCATCAGCATATAATGAAAAAGCTGTGGCTATTTCCACATCAGCACAGAGAAATTAAAATATGCAGTGTCTTTCTCAGAGGCATCATATATGACAGAACTTTTTAAAATAGTCCCCTTTGCCACTCTCATACAGAAAGAGCTATAAAAATAAAAGTAAATGTTTAAAAAAACACTGAGATAATTTTGCTTCAGAATGAAAAAGTTGAGGTATATTTTCATGGTTTTCTGACTGTAAGAGTTGTTATAAAGAAGATAATGATCGACATTTTTGTCCTAGGGCATAACGATATTAAACTGTCCAGTGAAGAATTTAAGTTAAGACTTAAAGATGAACATCCTAAATGTGCAAGTGGTAAATAATCAAATAGATTGCTAAGAGCAGTTATGAAATTTCTATCTTCATGGCTATTTAAAAATAGGAAAGATCTTCATCTATTTTGGATGGAATAAATGCAGCTCTGCCTCCAGTCAGGAGATGCATTCAATAACTTCTCTCATCGTGATTAGCTCTTTATGACTACAAAATCCTATAACATGTTGATCCTAAAAATTGTACAGAATCACAACACAGTTGAGTAAAATACATTCTACAGTTTGAAGAGGATTAGGCAACACAAAAAAAAAAAATCTGTAAGTTACTAAATTCAAAATCGGATCTATAATGTTTACGTCTCAATTCAATTTGCCAAGTGTATATGTCACAAATAGAATTGAGGAAAAATGTACTTGAACGTACTGTAGTTTAAACATATGATTAGCTAGAGTAAAACATTCTAACAATTAATTCTTTCATGTCTAAGAAATTTAGCTGAATATTTAATAAACCTGGTATGAATATGCATATAAACCCAATCTCCAATTTAAAGAAAGTTAGAAAAGACCAGAAAAATAATATAAGAACTCACTATTATTATTCCCAGGACAATCTTCAAAGACATCAGGAGAACCAGTGAACAAGCCCTTTTAAATGACCAACATGGGCCCCATATGATTAAGAATGTAAATCTAATAACAGACTTAGAGAAAGCTCTCACAGGGATGGCAAGTTACTGGCTTTCTTGTCTATTTACCTTGCAGTTTTGGAGCTCAGCAGTAGTGTCCATTACATACAGCACACAGGGTTAGATGAAGAGTTCCAACGACCTTGTCTGAACCAACTTCATTTAAAGCAGTTTGCTACATTTCTTAAATAGAAGATGAGCCTATTCTATCTATGGCCCACATTTGGACTGGATCACTGAACTATTGCCCAACTCTTATAAGCAAAGCACTAACATGTACCAATCAACAGGCAGCCCATAGCAGAGACATCAGGAAGGTCAAAATACACACACATAAGAAATTGGCAGTACATTATAGAAGAAAGCTATTTCTAAAGATGGACTTTGGCTACTAAAGCCTTTGAGTGTTATTCAACCTTTGTTAGGAAAAAAATCAGTCCAAATGTAACTTGTAATAATCTGGTTAAAAAAAAAAGATTGGGAGAAAGAAATATAGTTTTATTTTGCAACACATTATTTTCATAACAACATGAATCAAAGAGATAAACTATGCCAATTTCTTCATAGCTAACTCATTATAGGATATTGTTCTAATCTTCACTAATGACTTTTTATGAGGTTAGTTATGCTGTGATCAGAACTTGGAAGAATAGAGGCCTAAGACCTTTCAAAAGAAATGTTTCAAAAATGTTTCAAAAAATGTTTCAAAAGAAACATTTTTGTTGTTGTTGTTGTTCAGTATCACTACCAAAAAAAAAAAAAAAAAAAAGCATTAAGCTGACTTTGACAACCTAACTAGGCTAATGGTTGCTTCATGTAGTCGTTGCTTATGCTGTTTTAAATGACAGGAATGAACTGAACAGCCAAGGTGTCAAGCTAACCATCAACTTGAATTTTGAAAAGTTACGGTACAATAAGCATTAACATCAGTTGTTAGAATTCATAAAACTTACACCAAAACTTATGGACACAGCAAAAGCAGTTCTGTTAGAAAAGTTCACAGTGATAAATGCCTACCTCAAGAAATAAGAAAAATCTCAAACAAGAAAAATCTCAAATAAATGACCTAACTTTAAGGGACTAGAAAAAGAACAAACAGAGCCTCAAGTTAGTAGAAGAAAGGAAATAGCAAAGATCAAAACAGAAATAAATGAAATAGAGACAAAAAGAAAACATAGAAAAGATCAATACAACCAAGAGCTGGTTCTTTGAAAAGATAAACAAAGTTGACAATCTTTACTTAGATTCACTAAGAAAAAAGAGAGAGGGCTCAAATAAAATCAGAAAGGAAAGAGGAGACAGTAAAACTGATACCACAGAAATACAAAGGACCTAGGTGGCTACTATGAACACTTATATGCCAACAAGTTGGACAACCTAGAAAAAATGGATAAATTTCTGGAAATATACAACCTGAATCATGAAGAAATAGAAAATCCAAACAGACCAATTACTAGTAAGGAGATTAAATCAGTAATTTAAAAACTCCCTACAAACAAAAGTCCACAACCAAACAGTATCACTGGTGAATTCTACCAAACATTCAAAGAAAAATTAATACTGGTTCTTCTCAAACTCTTTCAAAAAATAGAAAAGGAGGGAACATTTCAAAACTCATTTTATGAGGCCAACATTACCCTGATATCAAAACCAGACAAAGATACCACAAGAAAAGAAAATTACAGGCCAATATACCTGATGAACATAGACTAAAAATTCCTCAACAAAATGTTAGCAAACCTAATTCAACAATATATTAAAAGGTTCATTCACCATAACCAGGTAGGATTTATTTCAGGGATGCAAGGATGGTTCAATATCTGCAAATCAATCAGTGTGATACACCATATTAACAAAATAAAGGATAAAAATTGTATGATCATCTCAATAGATGCAGCTGAAAGCTTTTCTTCTAGAATGAGGAACAAAACAAGGATGTGACACTTTTATTCAACATAGTATTGGAAATTCTAGCCAGAGCAATCAGTCAAGAAAAAGAAATAAAAGGCAACTATATTGGAGAAGAAGAAGTAAAACTGTCACTATTTGCAGATGACATGATACTATACATAGAAAATCCTAAAGACTCCACTAGAAAACAAAACAAAAAAACTATTAGAACTAATAGTGAATTCAGTAAAGTTGCAGGATATAAAATCAGTACACAGAAATCAGTTGCATTTCTATACACTAAAAACAAACTATCAGAGAAAGTAAGGAAACAATCCCATTTATAGTTGCATTAAAAAGAATAAAACACCCAGGAATAAATTTAACCAAGAAAGTGAAAGACCTGTACACTGAAAACCAAAAGATATTGATGAAAGAAATTGAAGACACAAATAATGGTAAGATATTCTGTGCTTGTGGATTATAATAATTAATATTGTTAAAATGTCCATACTACCCAAAGCAATCTACAGATTCAATGCAATCTCATAAAATCTGCAATGGAATTTTTCACAGAAATAGAAGAAAGACTTCTGAAATTTGTATGGAAATATGAAGACTCCCAACAACCAAAGAAATCTGGAGAAAGAAGAACAAAGTCGGAGGCATCAAGGTTCTTGATTTCAAACTCTATTACAAAGCTATAATAATCAAAACAGTATGGTATTGGCATTAAAAGAGACAAATAGATTAACAGAACAGAATAGAGAGCCCAGAAATAAACTCACCCACATATGGTCAATTAATTTATGACAAAGGAGCCAAGAATATGCAATGGGGAAAGGACAGTCACTTCAATAGATGGTGTTGGGCAAACTGGATAGCCACACACAACAGAATGAAGCTAGACTACTATCTTATACCATATACAAAAATTAATTCAAAATAGACTAAAGACTTGAATTTAGAAGAAAACATAGGTGGTAAGCTCCTTGACATTGGTCTTGGCGATGACTTTTTGAATTTGATACCGAAAGCAAAGGCAACAGAAGCTAAAATAAACAAGTGGGACTATGTCAAACTAAAAATACTCTGCACAGCAAAGAAAACCATCAAGAAAATGAAAAGGCAACTTACTGAATGGCAGAAAATATTTGCCAATTATATATCCGATCTGATAAGGGGTTGATATCCAAAATATATAAAGAACTAATATAATTTAATAGTAAAGAAATCTGATTTAAAAAATGGGCAGAGGATTTGAACAGACATTTATCTTTTTCTCTTTTTTAAAAGATATTATTTATTTGAGAGAGAGGAGGAGAGAGTGTGTGTGCACAGGTGTAGGCGTGAGGGGGAGGGGCAGAGGGGGACTGAAAGAATCTCAAGGGGACTTCATGCTGAGCGCAGGACCCAACACGGGGCTCAATCTCATGACTCTGAGATCATGACCTGAGCTGAAACCAAGAGTCAGACACTTAACCAACTGAGCCACCCAGGCTCCCCGAATAGACATTTTTTTCTAAAGAAGACATGCAGATGGCCAATAGGATACAAAGAAATGATGCTCAATGTCACTAATCATCAAGAAAATGCAAATCAAAACCACAATTAAATATCACCTCACATCTGTTAGAATGGTAATTTATCAAAATGATAAGAAATAAGTGTTGGCATAGATGTGGGGAAAAGGGAACCATTGTGCACTGTTGGTGGGAATGCAAATTAGAATAGTCATTATGGAAACTAGCATGAAGTTTCCTCAAAAAATTAAAAATAGGACTACTATATGATCAGCAATTCTACTTCTGGGTATTTATCTGAAGAAAATGAAAATACTAACTCAAAAATATATATGTATGCCCAAGTTCAATGCAGTATTTTTTTACAACAGCCAAGATATGAAAACAACCTGAGTGTCCATCAGTGGATGAATGAATAAAGAAGATGTGGTATATTTTCACAATGGAATATTATTCAGTCATCTCAAAAATTGACATTTGTGACAACATAGATGAACCTTGAGGGCTTTATGCTAAGTGAAATAAAACAAATAAGAAAAGGACAAATACCGTATGATCTCACTTACATGTGGTATTCAAAAAACAAAAAACAAAAACAAAACAAAAATCAAGCTCATAAATACAAAGAACAGATTGGTGATTGCCAGAGGGCAAAATGGGTGCAGGTAGTCAAAAGGTACACTGTTCCATTTATACAATAAATAAGTGATAGGGATATAATGAATAGCATGGTAACTATAGTTAATCATACTCTACTGAATATTTGGAAGTTGCTAAGAGAGTAAATCTTAAAAGTTCTTATCTTAAAAAAAAATTTGTAACTACACATGGTGACAGGTGTTAACTAAACTTGTGGTGATCATTTTGCAATATATATATATATATATATATATATATATATATATATATATATATATATATACACAAACATTGAATCACCATGTTGTATACCTGAAACCAATATATTATTCTAATATAATGTATGTCAATTAATCCTCAATAAAAGAAAAAGAATTCATAGAATTTACTCATGGCCTGTCTCCCTCCATCTCTTCTTATTTCCACATCCATATTTTCACCTCTACATGCCTATCATATCAGGCAGTTGAAGAAAAAGAAATAAATGTGACTGGGACTGCCTCTGTGGGGACACTCTCAGTCAGCTGTCTTCCAGAAGTCCAACTTGCTCTCGGTTATCTGAAAAATCTATTTATTTAATTCAATACTTCCTCTCCAGGGAATCTGCATTTTCTTAACTGTCTTTACAAGATCTAGATTCAGGTTTTTCCACAGGCCATGGAGGAAGTATGGCAATTATGTTTGTATGTGGTGGTGGTGGTGGTGGTCGTGGTGGATTCTGCTTTAGACTTTTCAAATTTTTCAATTTTACTGCTTCTCCAACTCAAGAAGCAAATGTTGCTTATACTTTAAATGCAAGTAAAGATATATACATACGTGTGCACGAACCACATATATTTATTTTTCTCTCAAAAGTTATAATACATATTTGGGGATTTTTCTGTCCATACACTCCATGAATGGTTGTTCCTACTGATGTTAGAGTGGTTTAGGCAGAAGCAGAAGAAAACAGGACTGTTTTGCACTGACACTTCACTAGCATATTCTTCAGCAGTGATCTCCTCACAGTAATCTCCACTGGCTTCCGGCCCTTGGTTAGCATAGGCTCAAGGAGTCTTTTTTACAATCTCTCTCTTCCCTAGAAAACCCTGCCTGTGAAATTTCCTTATAAATACCTAAATTCTCAGATTTACCTATTAACGATCTAGGCACCGAGGATGTTTCCTGCCTGCTCTTTCACCTCCTACTTCAGGAAGGACTTAAGACTGTAAATAAGCTAGTAGGGATCCTCTAGGCCATGGTGGAGCTGATCTCAGTAGCCAGGGAACCTGTGGCAGTCTGTGAAATACAATCAGGAAAACAGAAAGGATTCGCCCATACTTTCAGGAAGAAAGTATGTTGTTTCCAAGATGAGACCCAGAAAATAAGGCATATCAAAGAAAGCGAGCAAGATAATACGATTTTAAAGAGTCCAGCAGAGGTCAATTGCAAAAAGTACAGATTTGCCAAGATTTTCTCAACTGCAGCTTCATTTGCAGTGCCCAACAGTGGCCTACACCAGACACTTTGAGGGAAGTCCATTCTTTTTTGACCAGTGAAGCCTTAAATACTCGTTGTGCAAAAGGGTTTCTTTCGTGTCTCCAAAAGCAATCAATTTGTGCCCCCAGAGTCTGAGGGTTCATAGCTTTCTTTTAATTTTACAAGTCTGCACGTGCATGGTTCCTCCTGCATGATTTGGTCCTGAGGAAGTGACCCACCCACAACTCCACAGAGCTAATTAACCCCATACTGAGTGGTTTTTTCCCCTCATTTCACACATCCACTCAATGCTTTAAATGACCCAGCAGTAGCATGATCAGATGATTTTTTTTTTCTTCTCAGTGAGGAAAGCACAGTAATGGGAGAGCTAGGATATATCTGCTGTAATTCAAAACGGCAGTGTAACCCAAAAGTACTACCAAATAACATTTTATCAGAGGGTGCAGAAATGCTCAAAAATGCTTGAATTAAACACTTTCATGTTACTCATTCAATGTACTGAGGTTTCTATTTTAAATAACAAATAATATATAGTAAATACTGAGGTAGAGAAGTTTGATCTATAGCCACAATTTTTTTTAACATCTCATTTTACTAGAAAAGATAAAAAAGATCCAGCCTCCCTCCTTGTCTTTAACAGCTTCAAGAAAAGGGCCAATGAGAAGAATGATACAACCATCTTTTTTTTTTTTTCACTTTAAGGAATAGGCTCAGGTTTTTCCAGATTTATTTTTGCCTAAGTGAATGCCTTGAAAACTCCAATATGATCACTGGTTTCTAACTTTTCAAAAAAGAAAAAAGTGAACATGATGGTGGTGGGTGATTTAATGGAATCAGCTTGTCAATGTGATGAAACTGAAAACGCTTTTACAGAATATGTCCACATGCTAAAATAAAAAAAAGTCTTTAACATAATGTATATAGCGTAGAGTTTTTGTCATGGCAAAAGATAGGAGTATCATTAATTTAGACAGTAAATGTAAGGTTCTGCTAGAGACCCTCATGGATAAATCTCGGAAATACTTCTTGGGCAGACAAATGGAGCCAGACAAGTCCCAGTTCTTTTAGAAGCTATCGAAAGAGCCATCGGATTTTGTCTGTCATCTCTGCTACATGATAAGAAAAATTCTGGGGTATTTCCTTCACTTATACTAGTCTATGGCTTCAGAATTTTAAAGATTTATACATAAATGGACAAGAAAATGACCTCCCCTGAACGACCCATCTTAGGCAAACTATCAGCTCTTTCACATTCTCAAAAGCACGTGTGCCAAATTGGCTCATTCTGATATGACTTGGTCATAGAGCATGCACGTCTTGTGTGAACTTTCAACCTCTCTTTCCTCTGCAAAGTGATTTATGCACACACTAGTAAATGCCCAAGAATTCCATAGTTCTTAGCACAGCAGACAGTCAGTACAAGGGGAAACCTATCTAATATTTAAAATTCTTGTTTGAAGTGTCTTAAAAACTGTGCTTTGGAACCAAAGACCTTATGAAAGTTCTAAAACACATTCCCTATCACTCCCTAAGCTTTTCGTAGGTATGGCTGTCAACCGGGAGTGTTAGGTGGGTTAAACTGATTCAGTAGGCAAAGAAGGGGGTCCAATGAGGCACAGCTTGTTTTATTTTATCTACAGTGGTCAGAAATTTTATATTTGACATGTAGCCTAAATCAAGCTCTTACATGTGTGGCTCCAGACTTTGGCTGAAACTGCTTCATCTGGTAATCCTACAATTGGGTTGTTGTGATTTCAGAGACTCCCATCAGACTTTTCCAGCCTCACTGATAGCTTGGGATTCTGAAGCCCTTACCATGGCCTATGAAGCCCAACCCCTCACTACCTTTCTGAATTCATTTCCCATTACTTTTCATGCAAAATTGGTCCAACTACCAATAGAATGTGGTTACCTAGGTGGGTGAACAAGAACAGGAATGTGAATGGGATTAAAATGAATAAATCAATAAAAATTAGTGACTTTATTCCCTTGTTAAAATTCAACTATCTCACTGGAGAACCTAACAAAGTTTTTGAACTTTTCTTGAGAATTGGTTGGATAAGAGAGACTACGCAAAGAACTGCCCAGATGGAGTCATGTATTAATTCATTAATTTAACAAATGTTTTTTCAGAGTCTATTATTAATCACTCTGCTAACTGGACTCTACACCTGCTCTCAAGGACCTTTCATTCTAACGTATGTTTTAGAAAGTTATGCCTCCATTATCACTGACAGGTTATCAGCCCACTTAGGTAATTTATCATAAACATAACAACCTCTCTTCTTGTTCCTTATTCATTTTTTCCAATTGCTCTGTGATATCCACGAAGGCCTCATGAATGACCTCTTTATGGTCTATATTATCAACTCTGCTAATTCCTACTTAAGAAAGAAACCCCTTCCCCACCACCAAGTACATTTTCTTTCTCAAACAGCTGAGAAAACATTATAAAAATCTGCCTAGAACTATTTAAGTGTTAGAAATTGGTCCTTACAAACTTATTTGAAACATTTTTTTTTCTTTTTTGGAACAATTAATGGGGCCTCAGCCCCTAGGAAGCATATCTTGAGTTACAGGCAAATTACGAGTCAGGTCTGCCAGACACAGCACTCACGACTCTCCAGGGTAGGACATTTCAGCACCCAAAAGAGGATCCTAGTCTTATTCAAGTAATCTCAATCTCAGAGAGGATTTAATGGAGCACATGTCTCTGGTCTCTATGCTCCTTATAAGGAGGCATCCCTCCATCATATTTTAGTCTTTTCTAAACTTAGCAATCTTAGGTCAGTGTCAGTGAACATGATATAAAGAACACTAACTCCTCCTCAACTTATTAAAATTTTTCCTCCTCATACGCCTTTTAAACAAAATTGGAAGAATTTAATATATGTACAGTGCAGCAAGTGTTCTCTCCCCTCTTCTTTTCAGATATTTCCTTTTTATTATAAACAGTGCTGATGGAATTATACATACCATTGTTTTACCTCCATGTTAATACTCATTATCTTGCATAAACAGAAGTGAACAAATGCGTACATGACACCAATCAATCCCTTCTTTAAAAATGCAGTTTTCATCTTTCTAAATAGTAGAGGAAGAATTAATGAATTCAACTTGTAGTTTACCTGTTTATATTTTGAATGTTAATAAAGTAAAACCAAATTATTGTCGAGTTCTTTTCAGATTTACATCAGCCATTAACACTCTCCATGCCAGGACAGGATAGGGGGAGGGAGGAACTAATGACAATGGGTCCAAGTCCCCAAAGTCAGCAGGTAAGGGGCTGGAGGGGCTGGAAAGAATGTTAAGCTGCTAGAGCAGGAGATTCGACCTATTGGGTAGGTAGGAGATATTTGCTGGCAGTGAAAAGATTATTTTTGCAGAACAAATGGCTAGGAGGAGGTCATTTGGGGCATCAGGCAAGAGGAATATCAAAACCAAACATAAAAGCACTATTAGGGGATTAGGGAAAAGGGAAATCAATAGTGTTCCATCTCTTCATTGGTTTTCCTTCTTCCCTAGTGTGCTTTCTCTTTCCATCACTACATACTCTCTCCCCTCCATTCTTCAAGTTCTTTCCTTTACCTCTTTATAACAGAGAAACACGTAGGGACAATTTTAGAGACAGTAAAACCAAAAAAAGAATTTAGAAAAGACTTGTGACAATATACATTATATATACAAGCAAATATAACCTATATTTGATTGACCAAGAACTAGAAGCTGGGACTTTTGAGATTTAAAAAATTCATGGTATGTCTGGTCATATTAATCTCTAGACCAGCTGGTTTTTAGCAGTGCTGGAAAGAGCTTTAATAGAGTCATGAGTAGGGGAAAAAATGGAATTTTATAGGGATTTATATTTGTAAGGAAAAAAGGAACTTCTTTGGGGTTATTTATTGAAATTCCCCCAAAGTTATTTTTTGAACTTATAGATAGACAATATCAAGAGAAGGAGCTTAAAAATTCTCACAGGGTTTCGGAAACTACTAAACCCAGTGTATTATGTTCATGACAGTCACTCAAGCAAGTAGAGGATAACTAGAGCATGGTATCTCACAGTGAATAACATGGTTGGCTACTTTGCCAGTCTGACATATAGAGACTAAGTCCACAGGAACAGGGCTCTCCTTTGGAATACCATAGAGAGATACCTAAGTCATCTGAATGCATATGGCATGAGGGTTTAGCTGTACAGTGTCATCTGGGAGGTACCTAAGAGTATTCTCTAACCAAGCACCAACTTTTTAGCCCTGTCTTCTTGGAAAAAAAAAATACAATCCAAAGCTTATGAGAATACTTTATTTGGTCACTGGGTGGGGAGAATGCTGTTGAGACAAACCACCACATTCAATGTGTAAAGGCAGGAAGAAACAAGGAAAAAGAGACACAAAAAGGGAGAAGTGAGTGCCAAAGGAGTGAGTGCCAGCTCTGGAGACCTACTAACAGAATAAACAGAGAATCTTAGAATGAGAGAAATAAACAAGTGTGCTTTGAGGGAAATATCAGTACACTTTTGGAATCTGAGGCAAAAAGTTAAACATATTTGCCTCTTGTCAATTATCACCATTGACCCATTTATTCTACTTTTATATACACAAGTAACACCCTTTTCCTAAGGATCTGCAAACTGCAACAATGGTAGTAATGATGGCAAAGTCATTAAGTTACATGAAATTAAGTTATTCGGCAGAGTTAGGAATGAAATCCTAACCTGCAGGCCTTTTCTGGGTCTAGTCTATGCCCTCCAAAGTGTTCAGTCTACTTTCTGTGATTTCTTTCAGATCGGTGTCAAAAGACATGTGTGGTAGGGACAGGCTTCCTTATTGGGATATACATGGCTCCAGAAAAAAGTACTCTACCTTCTTACCAAAATCTTTCTGACTTTCACTTTCTCCCTCTTCTTTTCCCCCAGACTATCAATCTCCAACTTCTTCTCTACCATCCAGGACCCCAAGGTTGTAAACTTTAAAGACATCTACTAGCTTCATTAATTCCCTCATCTACGGTTCTCAAGTGTACCTAGCTAGTTCTTGAGCCCAGATGAACGCACTCATGCGTGTTGTCCTCAGCTCCCCGGCTGCTGAACAATGCTGGACTTCCCGAACTGTACAGCGTGGGGCCTCTCCAGAATCCTGGTTTCTCGCTGGTGTTTCAGAACTACTTTACAGTTCTTTTATTGTTCCCAGTCATTTTCCTTTTTTATCCCCCATCTTCCATTTATCACTCTAACTCCTTCTAACTTACCTTCTACTATTCATTCTCAACTAACCTGTCTCTCTCTTCACAGAGAAACAGAGATCATCAAATAGCATCTCCTCCCTTCACCTCTGTCAGACCCACCCATCACATCTCAGAGACCTTTCTCTCTAGTACTGATGATGATCTGCTCCAGGGTCTTATTATATCAATTACTCCTTTCTTCTGTCTTTACTTTTTTTTTTTTTTTTTTTAGTGCCTGCCAACATGACCTCATTTAAAACAAACAATAGCAACCATAACAAATTAATGAATAACAAACCGTCTTCCGTGGACCTGATCTTTCCCTCCTTTGTACCTTCTTCAAGCTTCCTAAAACCCAGATTTAGGGGCGCCTGGGTGGCTCAGTCACTAAGCGTCTGCCTTCGGCCCAGGGCGTGATCCCAGGGTCCTGGGATCAAGCCCCACATCGGGCTCCCTGCTCCCCTGGGAGCCTGCTTCTTCCTCTCTCACTCCCCCTGCTTGTGTTCCCTCTCTTGCTGGCTGTCTCTCTCTCTCTGTCAGATAAATAAATAAAATCTTTAAAAAAAAAATAAATAAATAAATAAATAAATAAACCCCAGATTTATTCATCAATGCATTAAAATCTGGTTTCTCTAGCTGTTTCTAATTAAACTGCCAAGGTCACCAAAAACCTCTGAACTGCTAGTTCCCAAGATCCATTCTTCAACCTCATCATTTTACTTCTTTCTTTTTAAAGTCAGGTTCCTTGATGAATAATTTACAAATGATTCACCCTTTTTATACCCTTCCATAGTTCAATAAGTTTTGAATTCTGTGCTGGTTCCTTGATGTCTGTAAAATAAAGACCAAATGCCTTTGATTCATATACAGTTTCCTTCAGAATCTTTAGCAGTCTTCCCCATAAAACTGATTGTTGGTCACACATTATTCAACAAAATGTGCTATGAACATTCATGCCTCTTGGACTTTCTTCATGTTCCCTCTTTATATTATAAACATACAAGTTTTTGTGTAATATAGTAGATGCTATTAATATCATTATACCAATTTCCATACAGACTCATGAAACTAGATGTTATTTTGATAAGCTGATGTTTTCAAAATAGAAATTAATCATCAAAATAATACTATCCGAAGATTTGTTATTTTAGTGTTACTGGGTTGAATTGTGTCCTCCCCAAATTCATATATTGAAGTTCTAGTCCTAGTACCACAGAACATGATTATATTTGGGAATAAGGTCATTGCATATGTGACTAATAAAGTTAAGATCGGGTAATACTGGCGTGGGGTGGGCCCCTAATCAAATATGTGGGGTCCTTATAAAAAGGGAAATTTGGACTTGAACATGAACATAGGGAGAACACTATGTGAAGGTGAAGGGAGAGATCAGGGTGCTGCTTCTATAAGCCAAAAAATATCAAGATTGCCAGCAAACCACAAGAAGTTAGGAGAGAGGCATGGGCAGATTCTTCTTAGAGCCCTCAGAAGGAACCAACCCTGTGGATACTTTGATCTTGGGTGTCTAGCTCTAGAACTGTGAGACATAATTTTCTGTTGTTTAAGCCACCAGTTTATGGCACTTTGTCATAGCAGCCCTAGTAAATGGACACACTTAGTAAATGAACCATCTTTGAGTATATGTGAATATTCATTACCTCATTCACTTATCAAATACTGAATGCCTACTATGTGTTAGACACTCTTCTAGATGTTAGGATGCATGGCATCAAAATATATTTGTTGAATGAATGAATAAGGACTTGATGGTGTTCCTGCATTTTTGATGCAGTAATAAGCAATTAATCTACCAATCAACATAGGATTGATTTAATGAATGCTTACACTTATTCCTTCAACAAATATTTACTGAATACTTATTATGTGTCAAATACCATTCTGGGCACAGAGAATAAAGTTATTGAGAGGACAAGTCCTCCACCTTCATGGAGCTTAAAATCTAGTGAGAGAAACAGATATCAACCAAGAAAACTAGTAAATAAATCACATTAATTTCTGTCTGGGCAATTATACACACTTATCCTCTAAACCCTGTAATTCTAAAAAAACAATAAAAAAAATAAACCCTGTAATTCTTGAGCAATGTGCAGGGCATCAGTAATACTTTAAAATACTCCTAAATACCATGCCCTGCTCTTTCCCTTACATTCCTACAATCTCTAAATAAGCCTGAAATATCCCTAAGATTAATGAATTTAAGCTGTTCTTTAGACTTTTTGATATAAGCGTGATTGTAGGAATTTACACGTTACTTTAGGGTCTATAAGCTAATGATCAACACGATAAAGTCTGATAGTGGGGGTAGGGTAATCCACAGGCAGTGCATGGGATAAGTGTATGGGCAGGACATCGCAAAAGCTGAGTTTCTCAGTCAGTCAACACGTATTTCTTAAGCTCTTGCTGTGTGCCAGCCCCTGTGCTGAAGACAGTAGAACTGTGGGTAGAACAAGCAACATGCTGAGCCACACTGAACTTATAGTCGACAGGGAAACAACTGAACAACTAATTTCACAGTCCGTTCCTTAATTTTGATTATGATAAAGATACATGAAGAGTGTTAGGAGAACAACTGGGGTGGAGGACTTTGCCATGAGGGTTTTGTGAGAAGGCTTCCTTGAGGAAGTGATGCCTGAACACTGCTTAGGGGCTGGGGTAGGGGTATTTGTTTGATCAGGGATCACGAAGTCTTAATGTTTCTTCTTCCTCATCTCCTTTCATCCACGTGCACACATTTCAAACACTTAAAAGCATTCTTCAAATGCTAAGACTAAGAACACCAAAACTAAACACAAGAGAAGGACTCTCCAGAGGAAAGAGGCCAAAAATAGAAGGAAAAAAACCCCTAATCTCACCATTTGTTTTGAAAACACCCAAAATGATTAAAACATATTATAAACTAAAACATATGAACTAATCACTTGCCAAGTTTCATTTTTAAATCAGTGCCGTTTTTGAGGTTCATAAACTGAGAAAGAGTCTTCAAATATGAACTTGGTTTTTCTTTTGCTGGCCCTCAGTTGGCTTGAAGCATTTGCTGTTAGGCTGTGTCGAGGCAAAGGGTTCTGCTGGTTAGGAGCACGTGGCTCGCATCCACTAGAATGTAAGCTCCAGGAGATCAGGGCTTTCTTTGTTCATCATTGCATCCCTGATACACAAAAGAGCGCCTGGAAGGTAGTCAAGATTCAGCAAGTATGTGCTAAGTATCCACTGAACGAATATTCGGGGCCTTTGAAGGAATTCTCACATCTTGTTTTAGGTTTGTACCCTGGGGCAATTTTTGCCCCCACCAGGGGAAATCTGGCAGCGTCTAGAGACATTTGGGTCATCAAGACTGAAGAAGTTGCTACTGGCGTTTAGTGGGTAGAGGTCAGAGATGCTGCTATACAACTTACAATGTACAGGACGGTCCTGCCCCACAAAGATTTACCTGGCTCCAAATGTCAACAGGGCCAAGGTTGTAAAATGCTGCTTTAGGCCTTTGTTTCTATTAGGTTGTACCTGGGAGTCCAATTCTGCACATATTTGAGAGGAAGCTGAGTCGTAGAGGAAGAAACCAAAAGAGCTTTCTTGCTTCGTTCTCCTTCCTTCTTCCCAACAGAACTGCCTCCACCCTAAGGGATATTGGGAGACAGCCATTTTGCCTTTCGCTCCCACTGGGTCAATATGCAGTTGTTGGGGGAAATCACCTGAAAAAGTCTGCCTCTACAATGATAGTGAATAATTTTTATAGCTTACTGGTAAAATTTCCCTGAGTTTACCTAAGAATATATCCTAATTTCAGTAAAATTAGCTTGTTTACAGTCTAGTCACATATCTCTAAGAATAAGGAATACCATCCTCCCCAAACTCAACCAGTTTATCCATGTCTGGTCAGAAGCTATGCACCAGTCTAGCTGTATTTATGAAAAATAAGATCAACTTCAGAAATTCCAACAAAACCCAATAACGTGCCTGTAGAAAGACTGGGTTCATAGCATTTCCTCTGCCCCCTTCCTTGCCCTGCATATTAAAATAGTACTATCTGATTCCAGTTTCAATGGGGAAACCTCCATAGTGCCAAAGGAGTGCATGTGCCGATTTCCCCACTATGATGGTTGCTCCAGTAATCTTGGTATTGTGGAATGTGTCCCAGTTACCATAGAGACTGCATACACTAACAGTGTAGCATTAAGACTGGTGGGGAAGACACATTTCACAGAAGCTTTTTTGGAGGGATAAAGATAAGACACAAGAAAGAAAGTGAGAGTGCCAATAAAGAGGCACAGAAAAGAGGAGTCCCTGACAATCACAGATTCTAGAAATTCGGGACAACAGAGATTACAACTACTACTCTAAAACCAACATACACTTTCCATTCAAAGGCTGCCTCTGTCAAGAAAATTTCAAGTATGAGGGGAAAGAACAGATACAAAATATTCTAAAATAAAAAGGTAAATAAATGAACCTACCAAGGTATAGAGGTGACAAAAGTGGTATGGCCAGAAAACATATTTAAATAATTCAAGGCAAGGAAAAAATAAGTAATCTAGGAGCACAATAAAACTGGAAGTTATATTTCCGTAGGATGGCTGACTTACAGGGACACTGGCCCTCAGAGAGTAACTTCAGTTCTGAATGCCTCTGTTTCCTTCACTGCAAGTGGAAAGAAAAAAAGTAAAGATTATCTCCCTCTCATTTGTTAACAGAGGTCTTCTTAAATATCCCAATGGTTTGTATTATGACAGATGAATATGATCCATGCCAGTCAAAGAAAATCTGACAAAAACTCAGCGAATATATAAATTAGGGGACATTGTTCATGAGGCAAATAGGCTTACTCCATAGTTTCTTAAAATAATGAGAGCTTAGAGTTCACTAATGGTGTGATCTTATGTATGTTCTTTTTCTCTGCATTCACCTTTGAGGTATCCTGTTGTTACAGAGATCAGGCATGGATGCAAAGTAAAGGGTTCAGGTGTTGAAATGTAGATGTTTTTAAATAAAAAGAAGGTTGGGGATAGGATGTGGGCTGGTGTAGGGGAGGCGTGGGAGTGCATTTAAGAGGAAATTAGTCTAGGAAAATGTCAGATACGTGATTAGAAGTTCCTTCATGTCCAGATCACATCTGGCAATGTTTTATTACACATACTTCACACTACTATGTCCACTGCCCACTGGATACCCATGATTCCCAGTTTTAATTATCATCAATATGTTAATATCTCTCAAATCTGTATCTTGAGCCATTAGTTCTCTCCTGACCTCTAGTCCTCTATATCAAAAGACCTACGGACAACTCCAGTTGGATATCTCAACATGTCCAAAGCTGAATCATCTTCTCCTTCCAAGTTTCTCTTCTTATGTTCCTTATGTGAGCAAATAGCATCACCATTCACCCATCTGCCCAAGCCCCATACCTGGGAACCATCTGTTGCTTTTTCATCACCCCTCAAATAATCACCAGATTTGTAATTCTAATGTAATTTCTTTTAATAACTGAGGGAGGATTTTGTGCATAGAAAGCGATATTTACAGTTAATTGGGTTTAAAACTATTGTGTGTGTACCTCTCTGTACACATATACATTACTCTATGGGTCTAGTAATATCAGTATAAAATAAGAAAAAAAAAACTTTCAGGAAGGGTGAGGTCACTAAGTAGAAAATTTAGAACCTCAAACTATTTCAACTGTCAGTCAGGGGGTTGGAAGAATGAGAGTTAGGGCCTACTCTGGGAATACCTTCTGGAATGATTCTAACAAGGTCACCAATGAACATAACTGAATATTTTTGTAGTAACTGTAACAATGAGGGATTCTAAGTCTATATCCTACAAAAGGACTTTTACAACTCATGTCTTCTAAGTTCAAGTTCCACTCTTACCTACTTCTTTCACAATCACTTTCCACTTTATAGCCTGGTAAAGATAGGCAGCATTTTGTTTTCCCCATCAAACAGGTTTCTCCATTCTAGGGACCTTTTACTTACTGATGTTTCTCACATTTCTAGGTCTCTTGTTCCCATTGCACCACATTAGCTCAGGCCTCCATTATCTGTCACTTGTGATATTGTAACAGTCCATTGTACTATATTCTCTTATGTTTCTGAGCCTTTGCACGTGTGACTACCTGTGTCTAGAATGCTCATATTCCCTGATAAACATTTACCACATGAAAAAAATAATAAGTACTTTAGATGTTGCTGCTTTGGGCGCTAAACAGAAATAGTGGCCTATCTAATATTCTGGATAAACCTGCACAAAGTGCACTTACTTTCAAAATTAATTTTGAAGAATCTGAAAATTTTGCCATGGAGAATCAGGGGGCCCATGCCACAATATTAAGTTTTGCATTTAACAAAAACACCTGCAAACTCCGGGAAAGAAACACTCATTCTTTCTTCATTCATCCAGCAAATATTTACTGAGGACCTTTATACACTAAGGAATGTTCTAGACACTAGGAGGATTTCTTAAATTACAAAACAGACAAAAACCCTGAAAACGATACAACAAAACCCTGCAATCATTAGACTTATATTCCATCATAGGGGGAAGTAAATATGTAAATAAAACATATATCTGAAGGGAGTTAAGTGCTGTGAAGAGAAATGAAGCAAAGTGGGGGGGAGAGTATAATTTTAAATATGGTAGTTATGAAAGCCTTACTTAGAAATGAAAATTGAGGTGGCTCGGTTGGTTAAGTGTCTGCTTTCAGCTCAGGTCATGGGTCCTGGGGATCTAGCCAGCATAGGGCTCTCTACTCAGCGGGGAGCCTGCTTTTCCTTCTACCCCTCCCCCCCGTTAATACTCTCTCTCTCTCTCTCTCTCTCTCAAATAAATGAACAAAATCTTAAAAAAAAAATGAAAATTGAGCAAAGACCTGAGGGTGGTGAGCAAACAAAAATCTTCTGGGAAAAGCATTATGGGCAGTGAAAAAAGCCAGTGCAAAGGCCCTGAGGTGAAATCACATACAGTAGGTATGGAAGCCAAAGAAGTCAATGAAGCTTGAGAGGAGTGAGTGAGGGATCAAGTGCTAAAGAAAGACACAGAAGTTAACAGGGGAAACACTATGTAGGGCCTTTTGGAACACCATAAAGACTTTGGCTTTTCCTTTGAGTAGATGGGGACTATTAGAGAGTTCTGAGCAGAGGAGTGAGACAGTATGACTTATATTACATTACATACATTACAAAGAATCACTCTGGCTACTGTTTTGTGAATAAACTGTAAGTGGCAAGGTCAGAAGCAGGGAAGATAATTAGGAGGCTACTCCAATAATCCAGGCAAGAGATGGTAGTAGCTTGAATCGGGATAGTAGCGGTGATAAGGATAAGAAGTGGTAAGATTCTGAATGTATTTTGGAGGTAGAACTGCAAAATTCATTGATAAGTTGAATTTGTGACTGAAATAAAAAGCTGGGAGAGAAATAAACTTTTGACTTGAGCAACTCTGAGGATGGAGGTGCTATTTACTAAGGTGGGGAAAACCATATTCTCTGAATACAATAAGGAATTCCACTGGGGGATGCTGGGTCCCCAATGTCCTTTAGGCTCATAGTGGAGATGTTGAGTAGGCAGACCTAGACATGTGAACCTGGAACCTGTGAACCTGGGATTCAGGGTAAAGGCCTGGACCAGAGGTGCAAGCTTGAACCATAAGCTGGGGTGTGACTCTGAAGGAAGTGAATGGAGATAAAGAGGAGAGGAGGTTCAAGAATTGAGCTCTAGGACCTCCTGGTGTTTACATGGTACAGAGATAAGAGTACACTAGCAAAGGAGACTGAGAAAGAATGGTCTGGGAGGTGGGGGAAAAAAATCAAGCGAATGTGGGGGGACTGAAAGCCAACCAAGGAAAGAAAGTGTTTTAATGGTGAAAGAAGAAGGAGCCATGGAAAACAATGCTGGCAGATGGGGAAAGATGAAGACTGAATTAGTTAATGGATTTGGCAACTTGGAAGTTACTGGTGAATCTTAATGGTGGGTGCAGATGCTAATTAGAGAAGGACCAAGAGAGAATTAGGAAGTAGAAGTAGAGAGTGTTTGTAGTGAGTACAGGCATTTCTTCAGAACCTTGGCTACAGTGGGAATCCAAGAAATGGGTTAGTAGCTGGCAGGGAGTGTGGGGTTAGAAAAGGGTTTTTTTTGGATTAAGAGAATTTACAACATGTTTGTATTTGGAAGATAGGGAAAAATTGGTAAAGTAAGAGAAAGACGGGAGATTCTGCAGGAGCACTGTGTACGAGTGTGTGAACGGGGTGGGACTGACTGAAGGCACAGTGAGGGGTGGGCTGAGACAGGAACACACAGGGTTTATCCATAGTTATAGGGGAGAAGGCAGTGTGTGGGCATGCATGCAGATGGGAGGGTAGGTGTGCTGGAGAGCCAGTGCTCATGCAAATTCTTTTTTGACTGTTTCTATTTTCTCTGTGAAGTAGGAAGGAGGGTCATAAGTTGAGAGTAAGAATAGGGAAGGAGATGTTGGAAGTTTGAGAGAGGGAAACATATGAAATCCTCTTGTGGATATATGGGGAAGTGAATGGACAGGGAAGCACAACATTATTGCAGGGCAGCACTGAGAACCTCTTGGAGTGATCAGGAGTTTACAGTATGAGTCATCAGTTTACTTGTGTGTTTTTCTCCATCCACAGTCAGCTGGCATGTAGGCTACAGCAGGCATGGAGTTGCATATGATCATGATGGTTGGGATCTGCCAGGAAAGGTCAGTGAGGCAAAAGATGGTCAAGGAAGATAAGGGTGTGTGAAAGAAAAAGATTACAATCATTGTCCAAGGAATCTAAACTATATAAGGAAGTGAGAATATGAGGGACTAAGGGTAGAACTGATGAATGAGAGGTCCCAGTAGGTTCTGGAGTTGTTGCAATAAGGGAACTGCAAAAATACAACGTGGTGGTTAAAGAGTGGGATGCTTGAAATTGAGATTATGGAAAAGTGATTATTTGTAATGACAAGGTCAAAAGTGTAACCATAGAAGTGAATAGTTATGTTAGGGTGGAGGACAGATCATGAGACAGTCAAGGAATTGAGACCCAAGGTGTTGGGAGGATTATATATTTTAACACAGAAATGACCAGGAATTGTGATGAGGGAAAAACAAAAAGAGTGCTAGCGAGTCAGTGGCTAAAATCTGTAAGAAACTGGAGGTGGCAACCAAGGCTTAGTGGATCACCGTAAGAAGGAGGGACTATGGGAGCAGGGAGTTTTTCCTCCCTTACTTTCTATCTTCCCAGTTTATATGACTGGCATTAGCAAACTTCTATTTTCCCGACCTGGATAGCTATAATCACCTGTGTAAATCACCCTTTGTAATTTCTCTTTTAATTATATCCAGGTCCTAAGAATTTTCACTTTCAAATATTTACTCTTTTCTCGCCATTTTGGGCCATCACGACTCTTGCCAGTCATGCTCTTTTCTATCACTCACTTTAATGTTTTTCATGGCACTAATCACTCTCTGAAATTATCTTGTTCATTTATTTGTTCACTTTTTGCTGGAGGGGGTTCTATTTTCCTTCATTAGAATGTAAGCTCCCTAAGGGGAAGAGCCTTCTCTATTTTGTGCTTGAAACACAATATACCCTGGATAAATGTTTCTAGAATGAATTTATCGGTGGCCCCATCACATTCTGAGGAATCCTCATTGTCTCAGGTTCACACACTGGCCCGACTTTACCATCCTACCTGTTTCTCCTTACTGTCCTGCTCAAACCATCCATCTCACTCGGCAGGGGTATATTACAGCCCCCTCCCCCAAACACCCTGTTGATATCCACCCAGACAATTTCATCATGTTTCTCTCTGTTTTTAATGTCAGTTCCACATACACTGATTTTTCAAGTCTCAGCTTGGGTCTCATCTCCTGGATGGCTTTTCCATGATTACTCTAAGGCCGGCTGATTTCTCTCTTCCAGAAAATTCTGCTATGCCTAGTAACATCAGCAGCCTTATCTTTTCTAATTGCTGAAGGTGTGTCAATCTTATCTTTTCACTTTGAACATAGGTTTATTTTTGGCTCAGGGGTCCTGACTTACATCTATAGTACACTCCCAAATAACTAACATAATGTAGGACAGATAAGGAATGTTCAAAAAAATACCATAGCTTCACTGGATAGTTTCACTGACTTCTGTCTTCCTCAACAGTCTGACAAACTTGACTTCTGTTCCACCTTTTACTTCTGCATTTAGCTAAATCTGACTGTTCTTCCTGCTACATAGATACAGTGTTCAAGACCCAGCCCTCCATCCATCACACAGAATTCTACACCCTTGCATTGCAGTTTCCCTAACTAAATCATTGTCTTTGCCATTATTGTTCCTGGAGCCTCTTGGCAATTTTAGTATATTCAGGACAGAGCTGCCAAGATCATCTTTCTTCTTGGTTGATTCTTTCTTAAAAAAAAAAACTAAACAAAACAAAAAAAACCCTTGCAATTCTTTTTCATCAAACTTTATGTATCCCCTTGGGGTTTATTTTTCCTTGGCTCCATCCTTGGTCTGGTTCTCCTCCACTTTTTCTAACTATGTTCGGTCCCTGCTTTTCACTCGATTGCCCTTTGTCTCATTTGAAGGAATCAGCTTTCACACCTTCCTTCAAACCACCCTGTATATTTAGAATAGTTTCTCAAATAATATAAAATTTATAATATTTATGAATAAATGACACAATGCCAAGATATTCTGTCTCTTCTTTCAAATAACATCTGAAGAGGCACCTGCACCACTGAGTTCTATATTTAAGATATTGAATAAGTATCATTCATCCATCTGTTTTCATTCTGTCTTGCATTTTTCAGGACCTGCTTAAGAGTTGTATTGTGAGGTCTTTGGGGCTAGAGACTGTCTGGCATAGTTCACAAACTGGCCTTTGCTCTGTATATGCATGTTTCTTTGACAAATAATAAATAATAATAATAGCCCACTGCGCATTTTTACATTCCACTCCTAAGTCCCTGGAAAAAGGAAAACTAATAAACAGGGATTATAATAGAAACACTGAGACAAAACTAACCTCTTACCAGGTTTTGCTACAGTAACATAGACTTCTATAGACCGATATTCTAATAAATAATTACCTACTTAAGTCATTTGTAAATTGTTCCTTTGCCAACATTATGTATCATATCAAATGCCTATGTGGTTTATAGGACAGGGAAAAACAAGTAGAACATTACAGCTATGTGGGGGATCAGAGCAAAAGCAGCAAAATAAGAGGTTTACTCTGCTGGGTGCACAGTTTGTAAGAATTAGTCTCACAAGTAGAACTACTTGACAGAAAATGTGCCTGCTCTCCAGCTTCCCCTCTCCCCTCCCCTTCCCTTCAGCACTCCACAGTTCTTTTCAATAATAAAAGACTTCTTCCTTCCTTCCACCCTCCCTCCCTCCCTTCCTTCCTCCCCTCCCTTCCTTCCTTCCTCTCCTCTCTCCCTTCCTTCCTTCCTTCCTCTCCTCTCTCCCTTCCTTCCTTCCTCCCTCCCTCCCTTCTTTCCTCCCTCTCTCCCTTCCCTCCCTTCCCTTCCCTCCCCTCCCTTTCCCTCCCTCTCTCTTTCCCTTCCTTCCCCCTCCTTCCCCTCTCCTTCTCTCTCTTCTCTTTCTCTCTCTTGATCTCTTCTTTCTTAAATTTCAGGTGGGAAGTATAAAATTTTGTGTGAAAAATCTGTTTTCCTGTGAATATAACAAATGTTCTGCTTGAAGATGCTCTGTTAAAATGGCAGTATGTCTGACAAAAAAAGAGGGGACTCTGCCTAATGGCTGGAGAGCCTCCCTATTTATCTGCAGGTGAGCCACATTTAAACTCCAGTCTACAAGTGAAGACCAAAATGTGCCGATTGCCTTGTTACTGCAGTGGCCACTAGATGGCAGGCCCAAAAATCTGACTGGGGCCTCACAGGAGGGCAATTCTTACATGAGAAATAGAAAGTTCCGGCACTCAATGTGGTATTGGTTTATCAATAAGCCTCTTCTCTTTGCCAAAACATTGGGTGGATAAGACAATATCCACATTACTTCACAGGGAAGCGTTTTAACAGCAAGGTCTGTAGGAGCACTGTCATCATAATACTCACATATCCAGATGCAGCTGGGTCTTGAGACTTCCATCAACAAACACTCTCAGATCTGGTGTTTATAAATGTTAAGCTGTATTTCATTATCTAATGGTCTTTGCAATACCTTGCCATAATCTCAGAGGTATAAAAAGTAGTTGTCTAATCTGCCTCCGTAGAAACACATGGAGAAGACTCTCAAAAAGGCTGGGGGGCACACATAGCTGGACTCTGTACCACTTAATGTATATCTACAAGTAGGTCCAATTGAGTATTTTATATCTCTGTATATACCTATCTAGATCTGTACCTGTATCTATATCTCTTTTTTTCTCTAAAGATTTTATTTATTTATTTATTTGAGAGAGAATGAGAATGATCAGGAGGGAGAGAGAATCTTAAGCAGACTCCATGCTGAGTACAGAGCCGCACGTGGGGCTCCATCCCATGACAGCGAGATCATGACCTGAGCAGAAACCAAAAGTCGGACGCTTAACTGAGCCACCCAGGCGTTGCTATGTATATATTTTCTATACCAGTGGCTGACCATATATTCGCCTTGTTTTGGAAAAGAGAATGTTTATAAATGAGACCTATTATTTAATAGAAAAAAAAATAACTAAGCCTCATGACTGAAACTGACATGAGTAAATTTAGGACAAATTCTTTGTTGTACCCAGTATCATTGCCAATTTTTTTTGCACTGAAAGGCAGTCTTCGAAAAGTGGATCTTATGAGACCATAAAAGAAGTCATTCTGAGGTGAATTATTATGAAGATAGATTGAATCCCTCCCTTCATAATTTTTTTTCTTTATCTTTTTTTTTTTTTTTTGGTTAGCAGATTATCCTGATACAAGTGATTTGACTACATGGGCACTGAGCACTTAATTAAAGAACTGACCTTATGATTTTTAAAAGTAAAGAATCACAAGTTCTGAGATAATTTATCATTATCACTTAAGAAAATATGTTCTAACGTCAATTGTATTTTTGTACAAAAGTTGTGACGTGCATTCTGATATACATTTAAGCATTGATGCCAATTAAAATTTTATAACAATGTAAGCAGCACAAACTCAATTATAGCCATCCAACTCACTCACCACTGACCTCTGGTTCCCTCTTCCCTTTAAAATTGAGGTAAAAGACTAACATTAAACATGCTGATTTCATCTACGCTGGTTCTGTATATTTGCACATGAGACATGAGAAGAGGAGGACATAAACACTGGCCTTCAGATTAAAAAAACAAGATTTTTTTCCCCATAAGAAGTACATATGGACTATCCTGATGACCACAGAAGAGATTTTACATCAGCACTAGCTCACTTCCTTTAGTTTGGCAGTGGAATTTAAAATATGATGACAGAAACAATTTATGATGAAGCTCCATGGTTATTTCTACATAATTGTGGTGATTGGAATTTAACCCTTGCCCCTCCCCTACAAAGATGCTACAGCTTGTACCTACCTTATAGAAAGAGCTCTGGAACGGCAGCTGAGGCCTGAGTTCTACTCTGGTTTCGACAGTGCCTCACAGGATGAGACCCAGGGGGCATGGGCTCTCTGGACTCTTTTTCCTTACCTCTGAAATGAATTTTAAGGAGAAAGCCTATGATTCCTTTGGCTTTAACATTTAATATCAGTGAAGTAAATTAGTATGCACTGCAGATTTTTCTCTGAAATAGACGAATTCTCTCAGATGAGAGAACGATGTTGTCAAGGAGCTTATATTGAAAGCTAACATGTCCCTACTGCCATTGTGACCCTACCTATGTAGGTCTAAATCTTACCTTAGGACCCTCCCTGAGCCCAGGCAGTCACTGGCTAATATGAAAAAAAGCCCTTTACTTTTCCTCTTGGGCACATAGCTCAACTCCATTTCCCAGCCCTCTGTGCAGATGGCTACAGCCTTGTGACCAAATTCTGGCCAGTGGGATGTCAGCAGACATGACACAAGCTGCTCCTGCCCTGGACCAAAAAACATTCCTTTGTAATTATTGCTCTTTCTCTTTAACAGTTTTCTGACTGGAAATCACACACAAGGTGACCTTGGAGGCTATGTGCTGAAGATGACGGAACCTCTGCCAACCTGGATCCTTGGCCAGTCTTCACATGAGCAAAAGAGACACTTCTATTATATTAAGCCACTAAGATTTGGAGGTTTAGGTCTCATAAAAAACAATATTAGCTTAACTAAGTACTCCCCTAAACCAGAGATTGGCTCTCTCTCCAAGATACTTTATTTATGTTTCTTTGACCACGTTGTCACCATGTAATGAATTCTTTACTGGTGTGTAAGATTTTCGAGGACAGTACATGTTTTATTCACTTTCTCACCCTCCATAGAACACTAGTTGAAAAAATGTTGACTAGAACATAACTGGTTTGGAAATTATAGAAGGTGGTAAAAAAAAATCCCAGCTTTTTCTCTTGTTCCATTTAGGTAGAAGATAGGGATAATGGGTTTTTCTGGTGTAGAAATGTTATTACGATATCCACAGCCTTTTAATATACTTTGTGGACTACCTTCCTAAGAACTGTGTTCCCCAAATAAAGTCCACATTAAATATTTTGAAAAGTTAAAACAATACCAAAGGGAGGGATAAGTGAAGAGGTAAACTGAGGAATATGAGAACTAAGGGATTATAAAAAAATGTCATGAGTTCTATGGGACATCTACCACCACTACTACTAATGAAATTATCGCTATAAACTATTATCTCAAATAGAGCGCTGCACTTTTGGTACCTTATACTCAGTGTCAGTATTAACCTCTTTTGAGCCAAATTCCTTAGACATTTTCTGTTTTATTTTTAGTTGGCCTTACCACAACCCCTCCCTGCAACACCTCACCCTTGGTTTCCTCAATACTGGCCTCGTTTTCCCACTCTCTGTCACTAACAGTCCTCTCTTGTCTTTTCTTTGGCTCCACTTTCTTGTCCACTCCTTGAATACTGGAATTTCCTTGTATCCTGCACTGGGTTTTCTCCTCACAACTTCTAGAATCATGTCATCCAGTCTTATATGGTTTCACCTACCACTTCCTGACAAGTAACTCTTGAATCTTTACCTCTAGCCCAGCATTTTCTCTGGAGCTCCAGATCTGAATTGTCTATGGTTCCTGGATAGTTTGAGAAAATCTAAACATCTTGCAGCAACCTTAAACACAAGTCCCAAATCAAAAGCATTACTTGCTTTTCTTGGCAAACCCTTCTTTTTCCTCCCATGTTACCTCTCTTGGCAGCTGACATCAAGTTAGACACTTTAAACTTTCCTTATCCTCCTCTTCTGTCCCTTATCTAAATTAGCTAATTAAGTTCTAAATCCTAATAAGTGTCTTTATAGTTCTTTTGAGACTTTTAGCCTCGGTTTGAAGACTGGAGAGTTGAAGGCCAATTAAAAATAGGACTTCCTTTACCACAGTGTCAGAGACTTACTACTATAAATTTCTTCACACAAACATATAAAAAAGGCAAGAAGTATGGAACGACAAAAAGAAGATTTTCATACCCTTCCATCACAACTGAGTTACACTATAAACCAGCAGAGAACCATGAGAGTGAACATGCTCACATTCCATTTCCCAAAATTGGGACTGTTTTAAAACAAAATTGAATCAACGAAAGGAAGAATTTTTGCAGAGGTGATGGGATCTGTGCTCATCGTCATTCCTTTGGTAACCTTTGCAAAAAAGATTTAAAGGAATGTCTCTAATGACTAAACCTACAGAACCTCTAGGCCCATGGTTTTCATTCATTCTTGGATCTATAAAGGCTCACATTTATTTTAAGTGTTATGTTTTCCATTGACATTCAAATGAGATTTCCCTTCACCTAATCAGTTGCTTTGATTTCTTGGTCCTAAAATTCATTCTTCAATGTTTTCCACAATTCTTCAACATTAGTAATAACTTCCTATAGCAACTGCAGCCCTTTTTCTTTCCTTGGTGATACATTTATCATCTATTACACAAACCTCCTCTTTGCTTCCTCCCTTTGCACCACCAGCTCTAACATCTTAAATTTTCATTTGACATACTGCTTACCTAAATTATTTCATGTGTGTTCCCATCCATGGAAATTCATTTTTGTGTGACATAAATCCCTACCCTATTCTATTTCACAGTAATAAAACTTTATACTGAATTGCCAAAGAGATAGGTAACCAAGCACGCAGTTTAAATTAAGTGCAAGATACACATGTTTGAATATTCTGCTCTCTGTCTAAGATGTGTAGAGACAGGTCCTGTTTGTGTCTGAGCATTCTGTCATCTGACTCAAACTGTTGGAGTTAAATCATGTAAAAACAGTTTTCTTACTTTGACTCAATAGTAACTTCTGCTATGGGAAAAAAAAAAAGCAGCACAGTAAGGAAATAATATGTATATTAAAAAATCTCTTCTAAATAATGATTACAGTTGAATTCAGTCTATGAAAGGTGCTCCATGACTCAAGCTCATGCCAGTGAGATTAAAACTCTTCCAGGATTGGCATTCTCATTGATTGTTGGCCTTCAGTACCTTTAATGGTTTCTAGTCCTTGTCCATGCTAACCTTTGCTAGTTGTTGTAGCCATGGTAAATATCCTATTTATTGGATTTTATTAGCATTTCAAATTTTGACATTTGGAAAAGCACAGTCCTCCTTCTTTTTCATCCTGTCATTTTTAATGTATAAGTGTCCAGGCTTTTTCCACTTTCAAGTTTCTCTTTCCTAGCTTCAGAAGATTGTAATTTTGGCAAGTCAGAATTACTTTGTTAGTCTCTGGCCCAGACATTACAATTCCATACAAGAACATTTCAGTCAGAGGCATTATTCATGTGATTTAAGCATCAATGTTTACTTCTGCCACAATTATTTGGCATTTTGGGTGAAATAAGTTTTGGTTGAATCACCTATTGAATTATGTTGATTCTCTACCATTTTTGGTGATATGATAGTTATAACTTAACTAGACATTTACATAGCACCGTAAAGTTTTCAAAGTGCTGCCACAGACATAGTTCTGATTTGACTCTCAGTATACATTGTGGCACAAACAATCAAACAGTACACCCATTTTATAGATAAAGAAACACAGGAAGAGAATATTACTCTGGAGCATGCATGGTAAGTAGCCAAGGCCAGAACGAACTCCTATTCCAGCATTCTTTCCTCTACATCATGTTAATATTGTTTACTTATTTTTGCGTTTCAAATATCCTACCATTAGGCCCTCCTCCTCTGCACTGCACTGATATCATTCCTGTCATACGTACTTGATCTCTTTCTAGATTGCGTCCACCCTTCTGGTTCACACAGCTCTCACTAGAGCTACTCAAGGACAATGTTTCATCCATGTTTGTACCTTGAAGCCTCTGGTGAGGTCCTACTACGTGTTTGCCCAGTGACTCTGGCTATAAGTGTTCATCTTCTCTCAATTATAAACTGTTTTTGACCCATGCTTTTTAAGAATATGTTATAAACGTTCATATTATTAGAGGGGAAGACATTTTATCCATGTCACAAGTAGAAGAAGTGGAAAATCAGGACAGTGAACAGCTTATCTGAGAGTATCAAGTGAATCAGTGACAGAGACCTGAAGAAGCAAAAAACGTAGCCAGGGATCCTCATGTTCAGGCTGCCTCTGTGCCACACGGTCAGCAGTACTGGAACTCAGCAGCCTGTGAGGGCTGTGTGAGCGGCGTGGACAGTGCTGCCACATCCCTTGCGCAGGCTACAATTATTTGAAAGAACTGTGGCAAACTGGACATTTTGTTCCCTTCTACTTTATCTGTGTTCCTGTAGCCGTGTCTCCACTTCTAAACACTAATCACTTCTCTAGGTGAGCTTAAGTACCTAATTATTAAGAGCCCTCCAAATTTCTAGTGCCATCTTCAATACAGTTAGTGCCCTTTCTGTCCCATTTGCCCCCTGTGCTTGGTACTGAATCAGAACAGCAAATATCCCTAATGAGGAATCATGATACAGGATTAAATTTACAAATTAAGCAATTCCTTTAGTTTTTTTTAATGTCAATTCCTTTCATCTTGGAATCCCCACCCTCCATTTGCTTAAAATACATCCCACTGTGAAACTAAAAAAAAATGATGCTGTTATGACAATTCAAAGAGAAATACTGAAAGCTAGAAGAGACTCTTGTCACCTGTAAGCTCTGGCATATAGCATCAGATAACCTAGGCTCCCAGGGAATGGTAGGACAATACATTAGCAGATTTAACATTAATCTCCAGAATCCCAGATTTATTTCCTGTCCAGGTTAAGTGCTCTTTTGGTTATTATAGCAAAAAATAATACAAAAAATCGATTACAACCATTAATGGAGGCTTAAAATATTAACTTCCATAGCTTTAACCCAATATCTATAATTAAATGCAAAAAAGCTAAGTTAATGCAATGTGAAGGTTGAGCTTCTAATTGCACAAAAGTCATGAAATTTAAAATTAAGGTTTCTAGTGCCACTCTCTGTCAGTTCTACAACATTCCTCACATGATTTTTTACAATATATGTTTAACTAAAATGTGTCAGTGATGGAGTTCCTTGGAAAGAATATACAACACAATAGATTAGGATTGAACTTGTAGATGTCTGCTTAGAGTTTTATGTAACCAACAACACTGGGAAAGTGCAATTATTTTTAAATTATGATGCCCCATTTGAGTGATTACCATACTCCTGTTTAGGAATTTACCAATTTCCCCTATAAATCCTTTAACGTTAGCTTCTGATTACAAACTAGGCATCCCTGGGAGAAGGAAAGAGAATTTATATTTAAAAAAATAAAGAAAACAACCTGTAGGCTGTGATAGTACATGTGGGCCAGTTCTTTCAACAATGACAAAAGGTATTCATGGGGGACTATTACTCAAGAAGAATAAGTAACTCAGACTATTGAGGTTTATGGGTACATCTAATAGAATAAGCCAAGGCTCTAGAGATGGGTAGATAGGGATTCAAATCCTTCTAATGCTAATTACCAGCCAAGGTGACTTTGAGCAAATTACTTGCCAGCCAAGGTGACTTTGAGCAAGTTACAAGAGTAATCATACCCACTTTGTAGAGTGGGTATGAAGATGAAATGAAGTAATATATGTGAGACAGGCTTTGCAAAGTTCTCTTGGAGTTTATAGCACCATATGGCTATTACCACTAAAGAATGAATAACCATAATTTAACTATCATGTAGCTATCCACAGGTACTTCTGAAACCCAAAACAATGATCACTGAAAATTCATTTTATTAAAAGGTACACAGATTTTTTTCATAATAGTTTCCTAAGGTTAGGTGTGTGTCTATGGCTTATTATTGACTGTCCAGATATGTTCAATACATAATGCATTGAGGTACATCAGCTACTTCCGAAGGCAGGTGAATGAAATGAATTCTTGAATATTGGGCTGCCGGTCCAACATTTTCTTCAGATTTTAGGTAGCATATTTGTCTAAACAGAGAATATGCTGGGGAAATTCTAGTCCAACATGCAATTTCGACAGAAAGTTATAAATCATAAATATAAGGGCTTAAAGCTAAAGTGCCACCTCAACCAAAACAATAATAAAAACTCCTAAGTGCATTCTGGCAGGAATAAATACAAGCAGCCAAGCCTGTTGTGGACGATGCAGAGCCCAGGAAGGTAACCAAGTGAGTAAACAGCTAAGGCAGGATTATCCTCATTTGGGAGGAATCCATTCCAGACAGGAATTAAAGGGGAGGGGGTTCAGGAGGGAGAAAGGAGGTTGGGGGGAAGGGCTTTTGCATCTGAAAGCGGCTAAGTTATCCCGTGGAATGAAAAGGAAATTTGTTTTTCCCTGTCAACAGTAATCTTGTTTGAGGTCTAGCAGACTGGTACACAAAAGATACATGTGTTCCACCTACTTGGTTTTTCTCCTTTGGCAGTGAGGTACACAGGCTGGGTTCAGGTGAATCAGACCCACTCAGAATAACACAGCCAAATTCCCTTCCAAATGTATAAATACTGATTCCTCAATAGCTTTATTCAATAGACAGATAACTTATTGCTTAGTTCCTGGCACATTCACAGCCAGGATTTGCTCCTGGGTACAGTGCAAAAAAAAAGGGGGGGGGGTGCTTAAATGAAAGGCAGAGATATCTATACTGAAACCATGAATCACTACTGATAACAATGACTGAAACCAAAAAATCTCACACACATTTAATACCCAGAAAAACATAAATAATCAATAATTTCTGAGTCCTATTGGCTTTTCCTATCTTAAATAAATGGTGTAGAGGAGATTTTGAACAGAGGAACAGGGGGAAGAATTGGATCGGTGAGGTCAGCATCACGTATCATCTCTTGACTACCTATGATATAGACCAAGGTGCCTACTTTCTTGACACTTCATTTTCTAAACAACATGTAGTGAATTACTATAAAACCTTTAGGTGATATAAATTCTATTAGAAAATGGGCTGTTTCCAGAATAAACCAAGGACTACAGCTGTCTACACCCAAAGACTTATATTTCCCAAGCTTTTTAACAACATCTGCATTTATTTATAATAAACAGTTTACACGTTTAAGACCAAGAAAAAAAGGTAAGGTTTCAATGGTCATAAAAACAAAAATGAAAGTAACAACTATTTTCTAAGAAAGGAAAGAGTTCTCTTTTTATAATAGCTTAACTCAAAAGTCTTTTGAAGTCTTCTTTAAAGATTTTCATGCAAAATTTACTTTTGAGAGCAAGTATGAAAAGTCTCAGAAAATAGATATTGTTAATTTAAACACTTCCCTCCTCACTCTAGGAAACCTTACAAAACTAAATGACAAACAAATTAGAAGCGATTCATTCATTCATTCATTCATTCATTCATTCAGCAACTGTTCATTGAGCACCTACTATGTCTGGCACCAGGCAAGGCAGTGAACAAGAAGGTCCAGGTTTCCGCTTTCACAGAGAGTATACGATACAATCTCCTACCATCACTGGGGGAAGACTAGCCATAGTTAGGCTTATTGAGTTTGGTCATAGAGATAAATGAAGTTCAAAACAGTAAGCATTTATGTTTCACCTCATTAAAGAATTTTTGAAATAATAGTTTACTTATATCATTTTAAGTGTTTGTTTACAAATTATCTTCTCACTAATATTCTGAGCATTAATGAATAGAGCCATTTTTGAAATAATGAAAGTAAATCAATTAAAAAAAAAACAATGATTTGGGGGGAAGAAATCTACTTTATAAAAAAGGCACATTACCTAAGGCCAATAAAATTATGTGATGTGCTCTTAAAAACTAGATTTTCAAATGTGAAGGGTATCTTCCAACTATGTTAAAAACTGTGACTCATTCATTCAATCTGTGTTTACTTAGTATCTAGAACATGGGAGATAGTATCTCTAGGAGCTAATTTTATCCAACCATAAATTTAGAAGAACTACTACCTATTTCATGCGGCTATCATGAAGAAATCCTGTCAGAAAACTAAAATGAAATGGCTCATGAAGTTGATGCATATATTAAAATACAAGAATTCTGCTCACACCTGTTCTTTCTCCTTGGGATGGCATTATCCATAAGTGTCCCTGTATACAAAGGAGGGAAAACCGATTTTGGATTATACTCCTTGCTAGGCTAGTCAAAAAGGAATAGGAATTCTGTTGTTACTGGATGGTCTGGATGCCACAGAAGACAACTTATGGCCTTTTGTATATAACCAAAAGGGCTGCTAGTATCTTTAAACTGTTCAGAATAGAAGCCACTTATAAAAGCTCTTTTCAGGCTAATTTGGAAATTGTCCTCAGGACGTTAAGTCTCCTACATAAACTACCATTTGTATGCCACTTTATAGCTTGTAAAATGCTTTCATGTTCATTGTGTTGTTTAATTGGAAGGCAGGAGTGTGGGGATTCAGAGCACTGGCATTGGCACCAGAGAGATCAGGGTATTTATCAAAGACACCTACATACTTGTATACCGTGTGTAAGCCACTTGACCGCTTTGAGCCCTGATTTTCTTATTTATTAGTTGGGGACAATAATACCTACCTTCCAGTGAAGCAGAAGTTAGATATGGTATAAAGTGTTATTATCACTGATAATCCATACCATGGGCACCAAGGTTTTCTCAAGAGTCTGCTTTTCTTCATCAGGTTGGAGGAAGGTGATCTTTGTCATTACTTAATACATAATCCAAACCTCTAGTTAAGATAATGGTCTCTTCAAATCTTAGATCTGAACCATCTTCCGAAAATGGCTCTTTAACTCATGGCCAAAAAGGCCTTTCCATATACTCTCAGAAAGACAGTTTTTTTTGGGGGGGGGAGCAAGATATAAAATTTAACTCTAGTTCTTCTTTAACCTTAAAACTATGTTCCCTGAAGCAATCCATGCACTGCCATCAGCTTTTATTAGGTGGGCTAAAACAGAGTCAGAAGGAGATTTCCTTACATAACAGTTGTCCCCATGGGACCTCCAGGAAGTCTGTTAAAATCTTCTAATGAAGAATGTTTGAGATACGTAATATTGATGGCCTCTCTCCTTTCCTGATTCATTGATAAATCTCAAACACTGGGCTGGCACAACGAGAGCAAAATAGTACATTTTGCACAGTGTAAAGTGGTGGGTGTGGATGTTTTGGGAGCCAGTCAGTCTCTGGCAGCTGACTGAGTCACACTTGTGCTTTGTTGCCCACTTACATCTTCAGAGAGCAGCTTGGGTGGGGATGCTCGTCAGATGTGCTCATTTAAGGAGAAACCCATCTGAATATGATCGCAACGTTTGGCAAGCTTCCTCTACCAAATAGTGAACCTGCCCCACTGCCTCTGAGCACTATTGCTTGTCCAGGAAACATAGGACCTTTGAAGTTCTTCACAGAGTAGAACACATTCAAGGCCCTCCAACTCAATACCCTGCCTAAGAGTCCTGAATGCTTTACCTGTTCCTCAAACATTTTTAAGCTCCTGGTCTGAACCAATAGGTTATGGATGTACTGAGTCCTTACGTAACATACAACTATTTTTTAATCACAACTGAAGAATCCAATGTCTCATTGAGACCTAATGGTCACATATTTCATTAAGAAGTCAGCAGCAAACATTTACTGAAGTTTTTTTATGCAGAGTTCTGTATCACACTTAAGAAAATGCTCTCTACTCCCTTAAGAGACTTATAATCTTGCTGGGAGTGAGGAAATAACATAATTTATACAGGCAAAACTGCCTAACACTTCCAGAGCAACACAAAAGTGAGTGCACACAGAATATATTAAGTCTTTAGGGTAATAAATAGGATAAAAAATGTGGAAGGAGTGGTGGATATATGTTTTCTGAAGTGAAAGACAAGAGCATCATGGAGTGGAGAGACAGCATTAACAAGGACAGGGAAGTGAGAAAGGGTGAGTCCCCCAACTTGGCTAAAGCAGGGTAACGAGAAACAGGAGCGTCACTGCAGGTGCATGGAGCTATATGAGGGACTGGCTCATGCTCACAATGACTACCACGATGTCCAACTGAAGCCCTTGTTCATTCTACTTTAGAGGAAACAGAAGTTGATGAGGACCTTGGAGTTTGGGAAGAAAAAGAGGCCAAGGAGAATAACTCATAATAGAGGAACATTAGAGCCAGATGAGGAATTTGGATTTTAATTTCCAGGTAGAATGAAGCAGTGTATTCCTAGGTCAAGAAATGAGATGAGGAAAATGCTGGTGGGAACAATTACTCTAGATGCTTAAAGGTTTTATGAAAACATCCTGAAGGAAGGGTGGCCTATTTCTAAATTCAGAAAGGGATAAGGGCCACCCTTTCCAAGGCCCACTCGGATGTGCTGGAAATGAAAAGGAAGAGGCCAATTGAAAAGATATTGTTGAGGGAGAACTGGCAGAATTTAGTAATCGACTGAATGGGAAGTGAGGGGCGAGAGAAGAGACTTCTAAAATAATCCTAGTGCTAGGGCCTAAGGAAAGGGTCTCATGGACAGTAACTGGGAAAGAAAATGGATGGCTGAAGTGGCAGATGCTTGGGGCAGTGATGGGATATTCAAATGATTAGGGACACGTGTGTGTATGTGTGTGTGTGTAAACTATAGACATGCAGGTCAGATTTAGGGCTAATACCTCCTCTTCCCTAATGTTATGTAACAGCTTACAGCTTTCATTAAATTACCTAATTCTTTATTAAACAAGCATTTATTAAGTACATATACTTTATGTAAGGTTTACAAGAAGATGATGTTTAAGGCTTACAATAAGGAGATACAAAAATTCCACCACTAAGTGGAAAATGTTACCTATTGCAACATTATTTAAAAGGTGCATTTTCATTTTTTATATTATTTTCTATTGTTTGTAATTCTTAAGCCAAAGATATAGTAGTGCTTTCATCAATGATAGATGTGCCATCTCAGGACAATTTATAATCTAGTAATTTTTCTTAGGGTACTTGGATATCTTCTTTTTTTCCTCAAATAGCATTTATGCATTTACATGAAACCAGTGAAGAAGGTGCCTCTACAGCAGGTTTAAATTTACACGCAGATCAGTCCTGATCAAAAACCATGTGGTTCCCTGGAAGCGATACATGTGTATGTGTATATTCTATGCCTTACTCAGGTTTTGGGCTTATTGCCATGGAATCAGAACTACTGTTGATTATATTGGGGATTCCTGCTTATTTGGGGGTGAGAGGCAAAAGGAAAATTCATGCTCATTTTGCACAAAGCACTGTGCAGGAATCCAATGGCTGTAGCTTCCGTTCATTCTTTATCAGGTACGATGAAAACTTGTGGGAAGTCTGCCTGCAGTATTGATCTCTTACATCATCTCACTTTTCTCATGCAATTGATATCTAAGGAACGAGAGAGGTGCAGGAGATCAGTTAGTCTCAAAATTCAGTTCATCTACAAGTGCACCAAGAGGAAACCAAGTTTTAAAAACATGGCTGTATTATTTCTTAAACAATAATATAAAGCAAAAGAAGCACAGAAAATGTTTGCAGGAATCTAATTTCTTCCTAATTATTAAGACCTGAAACCTACTTCGAAGAAAATCAGTCATGGATAAGAAAATCACTTCTTCATAGTGGTTAAAGGAAAAAGTACCCAAAGAAAGAAAGAAACATATGAAAGCCTCTTAATATACCAAAGCATTATTATATTTATTTCTGACCTTTGGCTACTGAGAAAACACAGGGGATGACAATTCTATAGCTATTCTATATAATGGCAGATGTTCCTCTTATTCAAGGAAACAAAATCCTTTGAAGAATTTTCACTAAATATTTATCCAACCAAAGAGAATTTTGTGCTCATTTTAGATAGTCTTGTTCACCAGTCCTTGTAACTACAAATAATACCTTTTCTTAAGCAGGCCATGTTGTGTGTTAGTGTTAATTTTGTAGCATATGACCTAGTAGAGTGGGACAATTATATGCAACAATTCTTCTATCAGTCCTATATTTCTACCTACTTTACCAGAATATTATGAAATTAATGGCAAATCCTGTTAAATGTTCAATATATAGCTTCGCTGCTGAATTTTTTCACCATGGTAGTATTACTAGTACCACGATGGCTCTTCATATCTTGAATCCATGCAGTACAATCCATTCTCTACTACAGTATCATTTTCTTTTTGTAAACATAAATTTGGCTTTCACACAGCAATTTCCACCAAACTATAAAAGTGCTAATGATGCCCGATTTAGGACATAAACAATTTACTGCTGTCCTCCTTTGAGCCTTCTCTTTTTTTCATTTCTCTAATCATCATACTAAGAATATTCTTTCCTAGAAAGCTGTGGGCAGGGTTGATTCCATAACGAGTTATAAGTTGATTATTTTTAATTTTTTTTTCACTGATGCTGGTATTCGACTTTGGTGAACCTGTAAGTTAAGCAGTGTACCTCAAATCTGATATTTTTCTTGTTTGAGTGATGGACCCCAACCACTCCGTTTCTACTATTTTGCTTTTATCCGTGTGCTTCCTCAATTTTCCCTCCATAAAATATTCTTTCTACTTCTATATAACTATATCTTCTTTAATTATTTTTCCCTCACTTATCACATTCAATCTTATTTTTCTTATGCAATTAAAGTATTTCCTGGGTACATTTTGGTTCAGTGGTTTGTTGTATTTACATCACTATTCCATAGTTTGGTTGAAATCTTGCATAGAACATATACATTTATCAAACTGATTCACATTCACTGCAAATGGATTGAAATCCAAACTGCAAGTCACTTTGTCCATAGCTTTGTGTAGGCATGATACCAGACAAGTCTGCCATTCTTCAGTTTTATTTCTTCTTCATTTATGGAGAAAGCCTTGAAGACAAGTAGGTTGTTTTAGCTTTCTAGTTTTTCTTTTTCTTTTCATCTTTCTTTCTTTCTTTCTTTCTTTCTTTCTTTCTTTTTTCTTTCTTTTTCTTTCTTTCTTTCTTTTTCTTTCTTTCTTTTTCTTTGTGTGTGTGTGTGTTGTTGTTGTTGTTGTCTTTAAGGATTTTCATTCGCCCTTCAGGAAGAAAATTATGATTTCTTATTTTCTGGTCCTATTCTTAATCTCTTAATTTTCTTCCAGTTTGTGTACTTGTTATCTTTTTTAAGAGTCATAATTTATGAGTTATCTTTTGAACATATGGGGTCTTAAGATGATTTTTTAAAAGAGGATCTGGAGTAAAAGATGCCTGAGCATCTGAAACAAAGGGAGCTTGTAGACTCATAAGGATTAAAAATTATTTTTATTGTCTAATTTTGAATTTAAAGATGTTTTTATTTATCAGTCTGTCTTATAAGTAGTATTGGAAATTCTCAAGAAAAATTTCTGTTTCCAATGAAAGAGATTCAATTTGAGTTATAATATTTATTGGGAATCTCCTCTAAGACTTTATAGCAAGTAAAGTTATTTCACTTGAGGAATCATACTTCATAGGGGGATTAGACAAATTACAGATGATGATGCAAATTAAGTATTAAGTTTCATAGAAGAAAATTTCACCAAAATTTTGTTGGGGGGCATTTGTAGGAAGAATGACTTTTGCTACAGAGAGAGGTGAAGAGAAGGAGGTAGAAAGGTTTCATAAAAGGAGTGGCATTTGAAATGGGTCGGAAGGATAGCTAACATTTGATAGAGAGAAATGAAGATAGACGTTTATACAAACAACCTAGTAAAGAGTGTTAGATCACAAGTGGGCTATTCAGGGGGGAAAAATGCTCTTCTATGGAAACCATAGATAATATTTTGGATTTTATTCTTACAAATTATCCTAAGCAAAGTTGCCACTCATCCCATGGTATTCAATGTAAAATATTCTTCCAGCCTATAATGGCATTACGTTTGAAGTCAGAAAGGACGTAAGTAGATGTAACAATGTGACTAGACAAACCCTGATTGTGTCCAGATGTTTTTGTAAACTTTTCAATATGGTCTTCAAGGAAATACGGCTTACAGAACTTTTATTGTTTTAGAACATTATTTTTCAAGATTTTATTTATTTATTTGACAGAGAGAGAGACAGCGAGAGAAGGAACCTAAGCAGGGGGAGTGGGAGAGGGAGAAGGAGAAGCAGGCTTCCCACTGAGCAGGGAGCCCGATGCAAGGCTCGATCCCAGGACCCTGGGATCACGACCTGAGCTGAAGGCAGACGCTTAACAACTGAGCCACCCAGGTGCCCTAGAACACTTTTAATTCATAAATAAATGGAAACTCATCTGCTCCTAAAAACATGGACATTCTAGATACCTGGGTATCTATTTACTATTACAGCTTAACCATATCTCTTTATTATTTTGTCCGTAGTTAAAGTTCTCTGGGAATGGACATCAAGGATTATCAAATCTAATCCAAAAAGATCATGAAGTCAAGGACAGTGGTACCTTTTTGAAGTTTCACTTGACTCCTCCTGGTTTTTTATCTCTTTTAGTCATTCACTAATCAATTCTACATTAGAACCACTGAAATAATAGAAAAGTTACAGAGACTCAAATAAATATTCCTATGGCCAGTTTCCAAACAGCCCCAAATTAATGGAGGAAATGGTTAAAGTCAAAAGAGCTTTTTCTGAACGTGGATTTCTAAACAATGTAATTATGGATCACTCCATGGTTATGAACTTTAGGAGCTCCCACAAAAAAGACTTTGCTGCAGATGTGGCCGCTGGCTGCTCTATCAGGCAATTTGATCCATGTTTGTAGTTGTTTTAAAGCACACACACACACACATACACACTCACATACAATCTTCTTGTGTTTGATAGAGTAAGACAAAGCTAGGCGCAAAGGTCAGGTATTCCAATATCGTCTCTCTCTACTTGCTCTCAAGGCAGAAGCTTAGAAGTTTGATACATATGAACATGGTGCCTATTACTTTGTATTAGATTTTTGCCCTCAGAATTATTGTTTTCAATAACACTATTTAATAGAAACACAGAAAGTAAGTCCAAATCGGACTACCAATATTGGGTCACTTAAAGGTATGTTCTTTTTTTAAATTAATTAATTAATTAATTAATTAGACAGAGATAGACAGCCAGCAAGAGAGGGAACACAAGCAGGGGGAGTGGGAGAGGAAGAAGCAGGCTCCCAGCGGAGGGGCCCGATGTGGGACTCGATCCCAGAATGCCGGGATCACACCCTGAGCCGAAGGCAGACGCCTAACGACTGCGCTACCCAGGCGCCCCACTTAAAGGTATGTTCTTAAGGTAGTTTCAAAAATTTACCTTCTCCAAATTATTTCATGAGACAGTTATATGGTATCTTGCCAATAAAACAACTGGGAGTAATGCCTCATGTTCAATTCATTTAGACTTGAGAAGCAATCCAGTCCAAGACCTTACCATAGGACTGCCAAAACAAATGGATATTAGTAACACATAAAAGACTTTAAGAGCTCCACTACGCTGTATTCTATATAGATGTATGATGTGGTATGCAAAGTGTTAATCAACACTTTATGAGTACAGTAGCTCAACTTTTATCAATTTCTGGCATGTACATTAAGTTATTTTGTAGGAAAAATATAACAGATTAAAGCATAATTTAACTTTACTTTTCCCAAACACATAACCTCTTCTTACCATCCTTCTTAAAGTATTTCTTTGATCTTTGGCATTTCAGGGAAAACAGAATTTTGTGTTTGATTACGTGTACATTTACTACAGATACGGACTTCCTTTTTCTGATGCTATTAGAAATGGATTCTAGCTTTCCTAACCCAAACTTACTATTTAGGCTGGTCCAATTTATTATTTAAAATGAACACCATAAATTCACGGCATAACTTATCTGGTACATTCCTTCTACCTGTAGTTTGAAAATGTGCTGTTCAGGACTGAAATGACTCAAATATAAAAAGATTTTATTTCGAGAGAAGCAAAGACTCCATCATCAGTTAACTTTGCCCTAATGGAATTAATACAGTATACAAGTTCAGGAATGGGTAGATGATAAGAGGAAGGGAGAATGAAACTTACTCACTCCCTTCCTAGGTTCTGCAAAATAGCTTCCTTATTCCCACAATGTGACATTTCTCTTCCTTATTTCTAGCACAAAGTCAGTAGCTTTAAAAATCTACATAGAGGTTTGTGACTTCCCCTCTTTATAAAAACATAAAGATGAGCTTGCGAAAAAAGATGTCTCCTGCGAAACCGTAGTATCAGATTGAACAGTTACCAAGCACAGTTTTGAGGAGGTAGTCATAACTTTGTAGTACCTTTCTATCTTTGTCTGCTTCACAGATTTGAGGATGGGGGTCACAGCTAGCTTATCCCTTTGGGTTAGAAAGCCTTTCCAGATGAGGTCATCATTTTCATTACTCTGTTTCTTTCTCTCTCACTAGAGTGTCTTTCTAGAGGCAACTGAGGACCTCTTTAGTGAAATATTGAAGGCAGGGGATGCCTGGAATGATTAAAAGAAACAAAGCTTTCCCATAGCACTTGTCCTTTTCTCTGTAAGGAGATGAGGTAATATATAATCTCCTTCCTATATTACTACCACAAGGGCAATTTGTGGGAGGAAGAGATGGATTTCTGGGAGTGAAATCCTACTGCATAGCCAGGGCTATTTTCAGAAGGGCTTATCTTCAATACCCTCATTTCAGAATTGGTCTCTTTGCTCAGAGCAGTACCTTGAGCAGCACCGAGAAACCCTATCCTCAAAGTAAGAATGAAAGTCATTTCCTTGCTGTTGGAATATCTGATGAAGAAAAAGGAAGATGAAAAAAAAAAAACCAAGAGATTCTGCTAATAAAAGGTGATGCATATGAATAAATGTCAAATCTTTCCTCTATTTCTCACGTGGTTTGTGGGTAACACCTCTATTTGATCTTTTGCTCTGCAGTTCCCACCACCTGACCACCCGCACATGTAATCTGGACAGACAGCTAGTTTGCTTATATGAGAAGTAAACAGCCTCAAGTGCCAGTAGACCTCTGCATCTTTTTAATACCCCCATAACTGCTTCAAGTAGGAACAGTTACAGAGAACCTTACTGTAGGACATGGAATTCACACTTGCCAAAGAAATCACTGCACGTGTAAATTAGAAACTAATCATCACTTCCTCTCTGGATACAGTGGCAGCTTTGCCTCAGAGTTTATGTTGAAATATACATTTTTATGAAATATTTCTCACTGTAGTCAGCATCAATTTAGGAGTATCAAACACTGAGTCCCAGTTCTAGCACACCAGAAAACCAGAGAGGGAACAACTGAAAAAACGCAATTGACAAAGGCCTGGACTTTTCTTACACTTTAAGAAGCTAATTGTATTTGTAAATGCCTGGTTAAAAACCTGACAATTGTCAGTGACAACTGTCACTGCCAGGCTATTCCTGGGTTTCTTCATCATATATTTTTCCCCAAAGTCTCTCATAGAACTGAAGGGCTTCCAGAGATGAAAATGAACTTGACAATCATGTTGCAACTCAAACAGATACTGATTCTTTTCGTCACTTTTTAATTCATTGCAGATGGTGTAAATAGGATGTTTACTGGCTGGCAGGTAATGAGTCTTGTTGTAGATAATAGTGATGGACGGAATCTCATGCCTGTTGACAGCCTAGCATCTCAGCAGCTGTATGTGGCTATCACCCATTGCGTGGCAGCACATACAATATCGTGACAGGATGCAAAGTCAAGTCCATTTCCCCCAACAGAAATGATGATTGGTACACCTGAATCTCACTGGGTCACATACGAGTTGCTCTGATTTCATCCTCACTGTCCACATGGGTAGACAGTCTAAGATGTGATCTAATGTCTACTGCTCTAAAAGGAAAATGTAATCTGTTTAAACATCCAAACACTCCTCTTCCCAGGTACCGCCATTCATCACAACTGTCAGTGCTTCTGTGGAAGAGTAATGACCCTCAGGCATGGGATAATGCTCCATAGGGGCCTTATGAATGCCACTGCCAAGCACAGAAATTGATCGGTTTTCAGAGGGGCTGGTATGTGCATCATGAAAGACCTGCACTCACTCACTAAATTACAAGTGGCTGTTTACCCCTTATACAATAAAGCCTGGGTTAGGGAGCCACAGACCCTGCTGATTTTAATTGTCCAAAACATGTGAGCACTAGATTTGGACCCGTCAGTGAGATAGATTTAAACAGCTTGAAACTGAAGTTAGATCAGAGTCATTCAAAAATACGTTGGAAGATAACACAGGTATTGTTGCCTTCCACTCCTTCTGCTTTTCCTTTTTTTATCCTCTCTCAATGGAAGGTAACAACATCCCACCATCCAATATAAACATAATTTTTTTTTAAAGACCAGAATAAGCATGCCAGAGAGAAGTTAACTGTTTCCTTCCTGTGGGCTTTCCTCCACCTCTGGATTTGTTCACACATCGTTTCTACAAAGTAGGATAAAGATGAACAGTTATGTAATATGAACTCATGATTTTCAAAGTATCTCCCACAGGTCTGTTTCCTCATCTAACCTATGTTGACCTTTTTCTTTCAATCCTTCCTACCCTCCTAATCTCAACTGCATTTATTATTAAATCTTGTTGGGAGATAGGCTATCTTGCACTCTATAGACTATTTGTACCTTGGTAAATGCTCTATCATTATGAAAGTTTCATGCAAAATATAGCTCCTCCTCAGCTCTCAGACATCCTTCTGAAAGTTGGATATTCTCTTGTGATCTCTCTTTTGATCCCATCTCCCTTAGTTCTAGTAGTAGTACTATATCTTCAGGGCTTTTAGATTCTAGAAAGGGCACCATATTTTTCATATTTCTGTGATGTGATTTCCTAATATATTTTTGACTTCTAATCCCAGTCCAATCTTTTTTGTTAACAACTTTGATAGTATTAAACACTCAATGACTACAGTTTAATTTTTAGTAAATAAATTTTGAAAATCCTGTTATTTTATTAGATCATAATATTTTTATGCTTTTCCTTTTTTAGGGGGTAAAATAGAGACAGCCAAAACTGAAGAGAAAATAAACGATACTTAGCATCTATATTAACACACAAAACATTAGTTGGTCTTGCCTGGGGAATTATTTTCCAACCTGTATGAATGGAATGGCTCAACATAAATAAATGAAGGAAACCGAATCTTTTACTCACATTGATTCATTCCATTTTTAATAAAATTTACTAAGTAATGAATCACCCTTACGAAATCATTACAGTTCAAAGAGGTTTTTTACTTGGGAGATCTCTGTTCCCTTGGCAGTTCAGAGTTATGCCCAACTTAACTATACTTTGGGTGTTCACAAAATTCAGCTTATTAATATCTCTAATGATGAGACTCAGACACTTTCTTGGGAAGAGAAACTTACAATTAGAGAGATCTTAATAATTAATGAAATATACCAACGAGATAATGAAATTGGGAACTCTCAGTATACCGCCAGGGATGAAGAAATCTTTTTGAGAATTAGGAATATGCTAGAAGACAATAAAAAAGATCAGATAGTGAACTGAGCAAAATGACCTTTGATGTAAAGCGTCAGCTAGAAATGTCAATCCAATTCAGGATTGGATACAAAGGGACATTGTGTTGCTGAGCAGAGAGGTATTAAGTTACCTGATTATCTTCTCTGGAAGAATGCATTATGGTTTAGACACTTTTATTACCTGAAAGATGTAGACAAATCAGGGAAGATTAACAACCAGTTTTATTAGGAGGTAGCAGATGAGCTGGCATGAATAGTACTGGTTGTTAAGAGTTCTGTATTCTCTTCTCAGCTTTGATATTCTCTCACACGGGAATAGTCATTCTCAAAATTTAGATAGGATAATTTATATTCTGTTCCCCAGAGAAAGGGCAGTTTGGGAACTGGAGGGAGGGAAAGGTTTAAAACAGCATAAATACCTGAGGTGGCAAAAGGGCAGGAAATTCTATTATAATACTTCAGCTTTAATTTAAACAACAACAACCAACAACAGTAATAACCATTTGTTAAGCCTTCACTTAACGTAATCTCCATGCATGTTGTATTTGCAACAGGTCTTTCATATATAGTACCTAATTGTTTTTGGTCCATGGACTATGGCTATTCCATAATACTATACTATCACACTCATATTTCCCTGGAAATATAATTTGCATTTTTTCATTCTAGGAACTCTGATTATGAAATTCAACAGCACTTTCAGTTGGTTCCCCTTCACTCTAGGGCAGTTTTCTCACACTGAACCCTGAAGCTGTAACTTACAGTCTCATAGGAATGTCAGTTGGAAAAGGCTCCTGCCCCTTGTCTTTTGAATGATTTTCTAAATATCTTTTTATATATAGTTGCATATTTTACCAATTTGCATTACTTATGAATGTCATTGAGCAATGAATTATATAATTTTCTAACTTATTAGTGAAAATAAGTTGTCCATAAGCTAACACTACATCACTATTTTTATATAGGTCATTATTCCTGGGGGTATCTATCACAGTTCGCCATTTATTAAAGGATTTCAATTGGTTGACAAAGTATAATTGAACTATACTTCTTTCAGGTAATGTCGGTGACTCACTAAAGCCCCAATACATTGCACAAATATCTAATTCTATTGGGAAACTCAAGAACAACGGAATTTCTTCCTTTCCTGACGTTCATTCAAGTCACATTACATTTGCCCCTAATCCCTGTAGTGATCTTCTCTGTAGACTACTTTGAGGGGTAGATGGTGGTGAGAAGCAGGACATTTAAATCTATATTTATTTTATTTTATTTTAAGATTTTATTTATTTGTTTGTTTGTTTATAGACCACAAGCAGGCGGAGGGGCAGAGGGAGAGGAAGAGAGAGAATCTCAAGCAGATTCCATGCTGAGGGTGGAGCCTGATGTGGGGCTTGATCTCAGGACCCAGAGATCATGATCTGAGCTGAAATCAAGAGTCTGATGCTTAACTGACAGAGCCACCCAGGTGCCCCTAAACCCATATTTAAAAGGGGCAGAAGAGAGTTCAGAAGACTTGTGATCTTAAGCTCATCTCAGGAAAACAGAAGAAGCAGACTTGTAAGGAACCTTAGTGAAATGGGCCCAAACCCTCAATAACACCCTTATCTATTGAGGTTCCTGGTTGCTGGTGACTTTCTCAGTTACCTCAACAATCCTCTCCCCACCAAGTAACTGCTTCATTTGCCAATATCATTAGACTGTTGTGCTCAGATTTCCTTTTCCTCTTCCTCTCAGGAAGAACATTTTTAGGCCAAAACAATCCTTTAATAGACCAAAAACATAAGAGATGCTATACTTCATAAATCAGTTTCTGCTCTCTTGGCTTCTCAACATGAGACATCTCAAATCTTCTATGAGGTAATAATATATTATGTGGCCATGAGGCTACTTGCTATCTTCAGCTTTGGGCATCTTCTTAACTATTAGTTGGGTTTACTTCTCTTCTTGCTCCTTTATACTCCTTTCTCTATACAGCAATGATAATGATTTCTTTGTATGTGTAATCAGACCCTTCCATATCAATCTCTGATGACTGCCCTTTGCAACTAGAATAAAATCTGAACTGTTCAGCATGAAGCCTGTATAATCTGGATCCTGACTCTTCTCTGATCACCTTTCTAATATACTTCTATGCACTGACCTTCTTTCATAATTCACATGCTTAGCTCATTTTAATTTCAGAGTCTTTATAGTTGCTATTCCACTCTACCTGAAATGCTTTTCCTCCAGATTTTCAAGTGGCTGGTTTTTAACATCATTCAAGTCTCAGCCACATGCCACCTGCTTACATGCTATTTCTTTTTTTATTTTTTTTATTTTTTATTATGTTGTGTTAGTCACCATATAGTACATCATTAGTTTTTGATGTAGTGTTCCAGAATTCATTGTTTGCATATAACACCCAGTGCTCCATGCAATACGTGCCCTCCTTAATACCCATCACCGACCTATCCCAATCCCCCACCTACCTCCCCTCTGAAGCCCTCAGTTTGTTTCCCAGAGTCCATAGTCTTTCGTGGTTCATTCCCCCTTCTGTTTAACCCCCTTCATTCTTCCCTTCCTTCTCCTACCGATCTTCCTGCTATTTCTTTTACATGCTATTTCTATTAGGTTATACTCTTGTTTTCTTCTTTTCATCCATTGGTGTGTGTTAGTATAGTATTTACATATTTATTAAGTATTTTCTCTATCTAGAATGTTCCCTGAGGAAAGAGGACCTTGTGAGTCCTGCTCACTATCATATTCCCAGTACCTATAAACAGTAAGGGCTCAATAAACACTTGCAGAATGAATGAATAAATAAATGACTAAATGATAAAAGAATGGACAGCAAGCAAGAGCAATACCAGTGTTTTTCAGGTGGTCTTTAAATGCACCTCAAATGTTTTAAAAACAAAAATGTACTTTCCTAGCACATTAGCACCAGAAGTACTAATTTTACTAATTAAAAGCCTGGACCTTGGTGTACATTGATGACTGGTCCAAAATCATGTGGTAAATAAGTATCACATAATTCTGGTCTTAAATCATGTCAGACCAGTCAGTCCCACAGTGTTTTTCTTGGAACACAATTGTAAACCAAGGGTAATTAATCTGAGGTCCATCAATAGGCTTGAGAGGGCCTGTGAATCCTTTGACAAGATGCTGTCCTTTTGTGGGGAGAGGGTTCACAGCTTTCATGAGATTATTGGTGGAAGCCTTAAAGCAAAGAAGCTAGAAATCCTTTAAGCAATACCATTCTAAAGTACTTGCTAGGCTATCTTCCTCTGTGGTAGTATATGCTCTTTTGAATACACAGATGCTAGGTAGCAAGTTTCAATCATTGTCTTTGTCTATTTGGGTTATGCTCACTTTACCCTACAGCTTTCTCATGACTCAAGCTGTCACTTTGTGGAATAGCACGGGAGACACATGTCTGCATCCTCAACTCTGCAAAAAACACCTCTGGCCAGTTGGGATTTAATCTCATTTTTACCTGAATGTTGCACATAAGCATTTTATTAGCCCGACATAACTCTGACATTTATTAATTTTATAATCTTGGAAGAAATTTTTAATTTTAGTCCTAGAAGGTTTAAATGAGATAACACTGGGTATGTGGGACCACATGAAATTGCCATTTCTGGAGGTGGAAATTGACAAAGAGAAATGATTCAACCTGTGGTTATGTGTTCAAATGTTAACTGCTGTTTTTGGGGAAATTATTTTCACCTTATAGTCTTCCCTTCCTGTAAATATTTCTACTCATGTGGAATGTATTATTGGAGGGTGGGCGGGGTTGAATTTGCCCATGATTTTAATTTATAATACATAGGCAGGTACCTCCAAGTGACACCACAGAGACAGCCTGGAGAATGGGCTTTAGGAGATGAAATTCATAGAGGCTGGTTGTTTTTCTCATCCCCAGATGCACTTTTAGCTAGACTACTTTTACATGGAGATGAAATCCACAGAGCAGATTCACAGGTTCTATATTGGTTTCCTATTCTGCTCATGGCCTACAAAACAGGAATGATTACAGTTCTGGAAGTCAGAAGTCCTTAAATAAAGGTGCAGGACTGCATTTGTTTTGGAGACTCCAGAGGAGACTCCCCTTCTTGTCTCCAGCTTCTAGACACAGCCTGCATTCCTTGGCTCGTGGCTGTTTCCCCATTTGCAGAGGCAACAGTACCACATCTTTTGTCTCATTTTCTCTGAGATTCTGCTTCACTGTCACATCTTCTCTGACTCTGACCCTACTGCTTCCTTCTTCCTCTTATAAGGATTGTTGTGATTAATTAGGACCACCCAGATAATCTAGGATCATCTTCCCATCTCAAGATCCTTAACTAACATCTGCAAAGTCTCTTTTGTCATGTAAGGCAACACATTCACAGGTTCTGAGGATTAGGATGGGGAAGGGGTTATCATTCTGTGTACCACAGGGATCGAAATCTTCCAGGTACCCAAATTTCAAATAGCAAGCAAGAGAGTATTTTATTTCTTTAAAGCTCATATCACGGTAAACTGCATAGAAGTATTCGCACATACCCTCACATAATTTTTAGGAGATAGCAATTTACAACTCCCCAGCTTCCCTTTTGGCCCATGCGTATGGAAATCATAGTCTTAGTTTTGGTTTGCAGAATCTTATTTTGCTCCTTTACCCAGTTTTAGTTAATCCTTCTTATATTCCAACTTGTCCTTTTCGCAGAATTCATACTGCTATCCCCAGCCAAAGAATGATTAGTATGGCAAATTCTCTCAGCACTACCTTCTACCAACTTCAGGAATAAAAGGTCCAGGTTTTCAGCCAAAAGCCAACCAGGACAGAGTTCCAATACAGCTTATCATACCTTTCTTGTGCCCTTCCCTCAGGCACGATGTCTATACGACCTGCTCCATAGGCTCACCAGCATTTTCGGGTGTTAACACAAATGACTACACCATAAGAAATCCCCTTTCAGTTCCTTGTTTGGATAAATGTAACTCAAACGTCTTCCTTCTCCTCTCACCTAAAATATCTGCTTCCCTGACCTACATCTCCCCTGTCCACTACCTCCTGTGAATATGAGCCCTCCAACACTGAAGCCTCGGCAGCACAGGCCCATCGTGACAGCCTAACATCCTTGTCCTGCTGGAAACTATTCAGCATCCAGAGGACCATCTTTATGCTGATAACACTAAAATATAAAATAATGCCAACAGCTGGTGCTACAAATGGCTTTTAAAAACGATGTTCATTCACTAAAATTCCTCTTGCTACTTTTGACATGAAACACGCAGTCTCTAATTATTCTGATCAAGACGGTGAAATACAAAAACAAACTTTAATTGTGTTTAACAGATATTTAATCAGGACTCACTGAACTACAGATTAAAGCTGAAATTCATAAACCATAATTACCCGATTGTCGCAATCTTTTGGTCCACATTCTCCTTCCGTCTGGGCGTCTGGCACCTTGCCCCGAATTTCTTTTACTGTCTTCTCAGCTTCGTTACTGTTCATGTTTTCCAGCAGAGATTTAGCACAGATTACAAAATATCTGTTCTTGGCAACTTTCTTCATTAGCTTTTTTTCCCCCTTGCAAAAAAGTTTATTTTTTTTTTTTTCCTACCAGAGTAGCTGGAACAGGCATACGTTTAGGGTGCTTTTGTGACACAAACTAATTATATAGTTATCAGGAGATAATACGGTAGTGATAACTAGAGTTACTATAGTTATCACGTAGGTATCATGCAATTTCTCCAGTATGCCATGCGGTGTGTCCCAGTCACCATGTAATTACCTCATGTCACTACTGCATTGTTTTATGGAAAATGCTTTTCTCTCCCTAACAAAACCTTTCCACCACATTTGAAAAAAAAAAAAAAAGAAGTGGAATTCTTAGTTCTCATTTCTAGTACTGCTTTTTCCCAGTAAGATGTCATGTGAATTAAGAGAAACACCTGTCCTCTCTTAAAATTTGGTTAAGGAGCAAATGGAGCAATTCTGTTTTCTTTTGCTTCATTCCACCCAGGTGAGGAAGTAATTACCAACAATACATTTTCTTTCTTTCTTTTTTCTTTCTTTTTTTTTCTAAAAAGGCAAAGTAACAAACAAACAAAAAAATACCAAAAAAAAAAAAAACCACACACACACAAAAAAACACCCACCACCCCACCCCACCCCACCCTATTTACTTAGGATTCGTTTAGTCTGGCACTTCCCCCCTACTCTTCCCTTTCAAATCTCAGTCACTCACATTTGTTTTTTCCTCGAATTATGGTGTAAATCATTCTTAACAAGCTAGCTTGAAACTTGTCTCACTCAGTAGAAACATATAACGCCACTGTAATTGAAACATGGAACTGCAAGCTTGAAACTCTTTCTAACTATTTTTTGGGGCCAGTCTTCAGAAGGACACACAGAGCTTCCCTTGCAGTGCGTGACCCCTGTGTCACACAGTGAAGATAACATCACAGACCAAGGCAAGAGGATAAAGAGAAGGCTCTGGCAAGAGAAGAGGTGGGTGGTTCCTTTATTCCCCCCAGTTGGGCAGAAAACCCTCTGAAGCAAGGACTGTAGTTCCTACTTATTTATCTCCAGTTGATGGCTTGAAGTCTGACCTCACGAAGACCTCTGGGTATGATATCCCACCTGAGAGTTCCAGTTTAGAACAGGATGGAGGGGCTTACTTTGCAGCACAGATGAAAGCCGTTTCCAATGTGGCTTTTATTAGTCACCTCCCAATCTGATAGCTGCCCCTGCAGTTGTACACTTAACTCAAGTTGGGGTAAAAGTCACCCCCAGGTTTCGAAGGGCTGGAAAAATTGCTATTCCATCCTAGAGCATTGTTCTTCAATCACAGAGTTCCTCTAAATACAGCTGACAGCCTTTGAGATGCAAAATGCATCACTTTAATGTAGTAGAGGTCCCCTTCACTGCATTGCCAAATCTATTTAGCAGAATCTTCTTGGAATAATCTGTCCCTAGACCTGAGGATGCGCAGCGATTTTAAGCATTTTAAGCTAACGATAATGGTTAGTGCTGAGAACAGATGTACCTGGCTGTGATGTGATCTCTTCCAGTAGGCTTTTATGAGCTGTTCATTCCTATTGACTTAGCATTTTATGTCTGTGCTTTTGCCTGGTGTGATGGTTGCATAGGGGTGTCATGTGTGTATTTTCCTGATGTGTGATGGCTGCACAGGGGGCTGTGTGTATTTTCTCAGTGCAATGGCTACACAGGGTGTTGTGTGTGTGTTTGCCTAGAGTTATAGCTGCACGTGTTATTGTGTGACTCCTACCCCCGTCTGATGCCTGCTTGCAGGGTCCTATGTGTATCTTTTTCCTAGTGTGATGGTTGCACTCGTTGCTCTGCTAATGATGGACATTTCTAGCAATTATCTATCTACAGGGTCCTGGGGAAAGAACTGCAGTAAAATCAATAAACAGTGCTAGACAGGCCCTTGTAAACATGAAATGACACCCCTGCATAAATGCCTTTTCCTACCATAGCATGTTAAAATCCAAGTGCTGTTACCTTATTGGCATTGGGATAAAATGTCTATTGGTCTCTCCATTTCTTTCATATATTGCGGTCATTTGGGGGAGTTTGAGATTACTGCTGTTTGGAGGGCTTTTATACATGAATCCATCTAATGACACTTTTCACTACATTGTCCTACACATCACCTCTTTTACTCCACCCTGACTTGCTCCAGTACAATAGCTGATGTTCTGAAAGTGAATATGCCTTTCATTTATTCCTGCAGTCTCACCAAGCCCTCCCCACATGCCCCCTACATCACGCGCACACTACCCCCTCCCTCGCCTCTCTGTAGTCTCTGTATCCCTCCTGTGTTCACCAAATGGAACTGACAAAGGAGAGAACCAATGAGGTTAAAGTCTTTTGAAACCCCTGGAATACAGATGAGCTGGGAGGCATCTGGAAACAAAACCAGACACTTGAAATCAAAGAGACAAGTAAATTACTATCCTAATCTAGGAAGAATAACTAAAGGTGTCAGTGGGGTTCCATTGATAGCACTTGGCCCTGGGCCAGAATGCCAAGGGTTCAAACTCCACACCAGCTTTGGGCTCGGGCCCAAGACTTGCCACTGCAGGGCGCAGCAGCATGTGCGGCAGTGTTAAAGGTGTCAGCCTTCTGCAGAGAGGTTAAGTCCAAGTCCTTCTGCCTGCTTGTCATTACGCCCCAGAGGGATGCCGAGATAACCCTAGCTTCCTCTCCAGTGCCTTTCTCAACAGGACGGGCTGTGGAGGAGCTAGTACTCAGCAGCAGTATTTGCTAATATCACTGTTGTATACTCAGTGGAACGCCCCTTTTCTCATGAGGCTGCCTGGAGAAATAAAGTATGTGCAAGAAAATCCAACTCCCCACCAGAAAACCTGATGTCTGGCCTAAAGATTCTTCCATCAATGCAAAGAGCTAAGTTTGGAAACCTAAAACCACGTGTCTAAATGAAAGGAAATGTTTTCATTGGAACAGCTTACATGTCTGGTACACTTGCATAAAAACTATTGCATAGCATTTTGGAGCTAAAATTGCTATAAAATGCTTAATACAGTAAGAATAATTATGAGATTTTGCACGCACAGCTGGTATACAACTAAAGTCTCAGCTACAGATTCAATGGAGCATGGGAAAACCATTTATAAAAATTCCTGGTATGCCAGTTTAACTCACCAACAGCCCATCAACACTTCCTCCATTCTTTAGGTGGAAGGGGAAGATATTTACCTATTAAATGCTTTATTTCTTCTTTCATGGATGTCGTTAATAATTGATTCAAGGAATTCTAGTTATTGCTTGACAGTAGCAATATAAATTATATCAGGACACGAATGACCTGAACCCAAGGTTTCCTTCCCCACTGAGCACAAGGGTTACAAACACAGTAAATAATGAAGCAAAAGACCAAATTATGAAGTCTACCTGCAGCACCCACCCCCCCCCCTTTTACTTCTTCTTTCTATCCCTTCACCTCTTCTTCTCTCCCCTGTTCTCTGAGATTCAAATCTCTCAGTGACTTGCTGAGTACTCTGGATCTCCTCTCCCCCATCACAGCCTACCCAGCCTTGCCTTGACCTAGTTAACATCTCAAGGACAGAACTCTTCCTTCTCTTTCTCCAGTCAAATTATAATGGTTCTTTCTTCTCCATTCCTTTTAGCTCCAATTAATCACTTGAAAGGAGCTAAAGTAGTTTGAATGAGCTTTTTATGGTTAATAATAATTTAATATAGATTATTTCTTGATTAAAAAAATGAATTTAAGAGTCAAAGGAAGAATCTCTTTATTGAAGCCTCTTAGGCTCTAAGGAAAATGCCAGACAAGGTGAGAAGATTCTAATCAGAGGCATTGCTGGATGTCCCATTGCACTGTCTTGTCAAAAGAAGAGAAGCCACTTCAGATATATGGGAACCTCCAGGGGGACAGTCTGCTAACACAAAGGCAATATGGTACAATATAAACTGAATTGGACCAGAATCAGGAAACCGAAGTTTGAGTATCAATAAACTTTGTCACCAAATGTTTGGGGAAATCATTCATTTCCTTCAGCTGGGAAGTGAGGACCCTGTATTAACAAATCTCTATGGTTCTTGCAGCTCTATGAAGGTCAGGTCATGGCTCTCTGACTGAGGATCAGTTGGCTCTTCTGGTTTTGCTGCTTTCTCCAGAGAAAATTAGAGGCTCTGAATAAAAATGACTACCAGTAGTTCCACACGGAGCCCTCCTAACTAAAGGAGTATTGACACCCCTCAGTAAGTTTTAAGCTCTCTGCTTACTATCTGCATACACCTCTTTTGAGCTGGCTCCTTTATGCTATACGGATATTTTCTTAGCATTTTGTTCCTCCCCATGTATTAATTCAACAATCATTTATTGAACACTTTCTATATATGAAACATAGAGCTCATCACTGACGATAGGACTGAACAAGATAGCTTCTCTGCTTCCTAAGAAGCACAAATGAATCTACTGTTCTTGTCCATTCTCTCTCTCTCCCCTTCACTTCTATGCATAAACACATATACTTCTAAAACTACAAGGTTAGTATAGAAAAAATAAGAGGAACTGGATTTATGTAATCTGTACCCAGGCCAAAGTACTGTTTATCTTCAACAAAAGAATATGATAATAATTTGTATTAGAAAATTATAGTCATTCAAATATGCACTTCAAAAGTATAAATGGTATTTCTCAACATGTGTTTTGAGGTCACTGATTTACATTAAGGACAACAATTTGGGTGGCAAGAAAATTATAAAGGTAAAACTCTCTCTTCTGCAGATAAAATTCTGGGATAAAATCCGAGATGCCTGTAAATAGCCTCTGAGAATGTGAAAATACAGAATATTTTTGTTTGGTCTTTTTTCCTCAGCAGATTTAGGGTTCTTATCCCTTCAAACTTTCTTTCTTAATAATAATAAATGTCTTTTGTTGAGTACATACTAAATTCCAGACACTTCCAATACATCATTGAATGTTAAGAAAGCAATGCTGCAATGTAGATATTATTACCCTCACTTTACAGATGTGAAAACTGAGGCTCAGGGAGGTGAAATAATTTGTCAAAGATCATACAGACAGTATGCAGGGTTGGGATTTAAACTCAGGTCTGTCTTTGTGCAAATAGCTCCATAAGCATTTCTTGGTTCTATCAAGTCTAACTTTATTTAAAAAAAAATCCTGCTTGAATGCTTTGTTAGCAAACAAGGAAAACACCCTTTATATTCTTTCTTCACATTCATTCATTGCATTACATATACCACAATGAAAATAGGAGATGGTTAAGATTTTTCTAAGAAGGTCTGGCTACCTTTTCATATTTATTTGGACTGAGATGAATAATTAAATTTGGGGCTCTCAATCAAAGGAAAAGAATGAGCTATCTGCTATCTGAATGTGTATTTGTTATTAATTGATCAGACATGGATAAGGTGTATTATTACGACTATATTTGTGAGCTATGATTTATGTTGTTCTACTGCATATTACTCTGTGCTGTTTTTCATTTTCCTGCACTTTGGACTTTTTGTTTTGTTTTTATGAATTTAGTCACAGTTGGTTGTGTTTTGAACTTTGTAAAAATGTAATACTCAGAAAATTTAAAAAAGAAAAAGAAAATATTTTCAAAATGATGTCAAAATCAAATCTACCCTCACTAATTTGATTTGTAGGAAATAGAGAACAAAGTATTGCAAGCAGAATGCTTTTAAATACATCCTAATTACTTCAATGTGCAAATGCATCGACTACATCAAAGCATGCATTTAACACTTTGCACTTCAATTGTGCTTATTCATCTAAGTTCTATAGATAGCAATTCCACAAAAAAAACAAAAAACAAACAAACAAAAAAAACAAAAAAACAAACCCAGGAGGTAAACTTCACTACAGCCAATTATTTTACAGTTATTGGAGGAAAACTATTGTTTGAAAGTTCAAGCTTACCTGTCACATCAGCTCAGTTTTGGACTAATGCAAAAGACCATTAGTCCAACTAATACAAAATAAATAATTTACTGCAGCTACTCAAGTTCTCCTGACTGACTTTGTCTTTCCTATTCTTACCTTCCACTTTCAATGGGATAGGACCACGAAGGAGTGGGGGCAGCAAAGCCACGTAAGTATTCATCAGGGTAAGTCCTGGGGAATGATGCTATAGGGCTGGAGGTGATATGCAACTGAGTCTGGGATGGAGTCATGATGGCAGGGTTACCTAGAGTTTGGTCTGGGACCAGCTATACAAGAATCACCTGAGGAGGATGTTAAAAAGACATATATCAGGGTCACACCCCAGAGCAAATCAACTGAATTAGTATGTCTTGAGGTGGAACTCAACGATCTACCTTTTAAATGCACTTCCCAAGTAATTCTTAGGCTCTAAAGCCTGAAATGCACTGGCATAGGCACTTAAGCTCTCTGATTCCAGTGTGAGCCCTACTGGTATACCTACCCTCTGTCCCAGTGGTCAAGATACATGTGCAAGTAAAACCAGCTGTCCTGGGAGGAATTAATTCTAGTAATAATAGCCCAAGGGCTTAGCCAGGCATGATGCTATCTGATATGCAAGATCTCATCCAGTCTCCAGAGCAAGGGCTATACGGTAAGCATTATTACTATTCCCATCTTTCAGATGAAGAAATTGAGTTTCAGAGATTGAGTAGCTTATTGTGGGTTTCATACCAGTCATTGCAAGAGCTCTTAAAAACTACACTACTTTAACTCTTAGTCTAATGCCTTGCAGAAAAATACATGTTTGTTTGTTTTTTTTAAGATTTGCTTATTTATTTTGGTGGGGGGGGGGAGAGGGAGAGAAATCCTTAAGGAGGACTCTGAGTGTAGAGCCCGATGCGGGGCTCGATCCCAGGACCGTGAGATCTTGACCTGAGCCAAAATCAAGAGTCAGCCCCTTAACTGATCACTTAACCAGAAGCCACATTGCAAGATGTTTACTCCCAAAGATGTTCCTGATTTGGTCATAGTATCACTGTAAAAGAACTTGCCTAAATGCTAGTGAGATTGGTTATATAATAATACATAGGGTGCGAACATTTGAAACCAAATTAACTTTTCCTTCATTTATCTTTATAGATACTAAAATCATCTAAAGTAAGCTGCCAATCTTTCATTAGTTCATTCAACAATCATGCACTTTGCCAGAACCTGAGGTAACAAAGGTAAATAGGACATAACTTCTACTTTCACTGGAATTACTGTTCTGAAAAAGAGATGAACTTGCGTATAAATAGTTCTATGTTAACTTGTAGTCAGTGGAGGCCTGAGCTGGAGAAAGAGTGGTTCATTCTCCTGGCAGAAGGGAAAGAGGGTGCGGTCTGGAAATGTTTAGTTACTCCAGTACTTTGCCATTGGCTAGTGTAAGGAATTTAGATTTTAAAAAAGATTACATTTTTACTTAAGCAGTTTTGTTAGAAAAGGAGTGGACTAAGTTACTTGTGTATTTTGAGCCAATAAAACTTTATCTGGTTCATTCTTTCTGGCATCTAACTGGGTTTCTTTTTTGGCTAAGTTCTGTGTACAGAGCTAAGTAAGTTGTTATGTTTATTCATTCTTACACAGAGTAGCCAAGATTCTATTCTTGAGATGGGTGCCTGATAAATTTTATCGGTAGTAGTTTATTCTACCAATAAAAGTGACTTTATACTGACATATTGGCTGTGTCCTTTACTTCATTTTCATGTGTCTCAATTACTCAAAAAGCTATTATTATTAGATTATGAAACTTTTACAGGATGAGAAATTTAGAAGTTAAAACAATTGAAAACATAAAGAGTGATCTAGATTTCTTCCCTTATAATAATTTTGTATACATGTGCATGTGCTTTGAGTGTATTAATGTCAGAACTGACTGATGGACTAAAGAAAATGAGGTTCTAGAATGTCAGAGCACAAGCTGATAACCTGAGGCAAATGTACAAGGATCCAAAAAAACAAAACACAAAAAAGCAAAACAGATACTCTGAGAAGCACTGGGCACAACAGAAACAACGTTGTCTGATTCAGAAAATACATGCCATATCATATTCAATATGATATGGTTCCAAAAATCTGTATCACAGATATTTCAAAAGCTTAATAAATTGGAAAAGCAAAACATTTAATTCCATTAAGGGGTGATAAATACATGATAAACATGTATTCATCTCTTGAATTATCATCAAATTTGGAATTAATATTATTTACCTTATTTGCTGTTTGCTTAAAATTTTTATTTTTCTAATTATTATAGTATTTTTAGAACATTTAGAAAGTTTAAGAAAAAGGAGAAATATCACTTAATTATACCATACAGATGTTTTTCACATTTTAAGGTATTTCCTTCAATTATAACCATATATTTTAATGTTTCAAATTTAGGATCATGTTAGGTGTACAAGTTTCTTTCTGTTGCATTATTTCATGAGCATTTCCCAGTAAAAGAATTTTTAAAAATATCTTTAATAAGTATACATGCAATGATATCTATGGATGTCCCACAATTTGTTTAATAATCTCTCCAAATAAATATTTAGGATTGTTTTTCTCTTTTTCCACTTTTGTAAATGAACATTGTGATGAACATCTTTATACATAAATCTCAGTCTCGAGTTTCTATTCTGGATAGATAGATTCCTATTAGTAAAATTACTGAGCCAAAAAGATACATTTTTAAAGAAAGTTTCTTGATAATATAATGCCATTTTACATTGTGGAATTTTGTGTCAATACATATCCTCACCATCATTATATGAGTGCCAGTTTTACTGCACACCTACTAGCATTGAGAAGTATTATTTTTATAAATAATGCCTTGAAGTGCTAGCGAGTTATAATACCTTTTCATATGTTCGTTAGACATTCGTATTTCCTCTTTTATGATTTTCCTTTTCATAATCTTTTTAGATTTTTTTAAGCAAATATTTATCTCAGTATCTTCATATCTTTTGCTTCTACTCTATGTCTGATGTTATCACTACATTCTGGACTCTCCTTATGTCATCCTGAACCATGGCATCATTCTGCTGGTCTCTATTCCAGATTTCTTCCATTCTAATCCATTCTATACATTGCTGCCTAACAGTACTTTTGAAAATATCATGCTGCTTTTATCCAGATCAAGAACCTACTGTAGCTTCCAGTTATTTATTCATCAGCTAAATTTAACTGCTTTATTCAGGAGAAAATTAATCCTATTCTTGGATATTTCTTTATGAATTCTGTTGAATAACTTAGGTTGTTGATGTACGGAACCTATATGCAGTTAAGTTTTTATATGTGGATATTTATACATAATAGAGAGAGATACAGACAGATACAATGCTGAATATTAGACATGAAAACTGGAAGGGGCTTTACAGAGCATCAGGTCCAATTCTTTATATTTATAAATAAAAAAACTGGCTCAAAGAATTCAATAAATTACTCAAGAGAATAGAGCTAGTTAAATGACAGAACTGGGACCAGAAACTAAGTCTCCTGATTCCCAGATCAGTGACTTTTAAATAGAGAATAATAAAAGTCATTTTTACAATTTAAAGAATAGAAACAGCCAGGAAGACAGTTTAATTTCAATCTGTTCTTACATATAAAAGATTGTTAAAATCATGCCACATAGGAAGCTTGAGTGTTCTTATAAACACAAATATGCACTTCTTATAAATTGATCAAATGTGCCATAAAATTTCCATAAAATTTGCACATCAGCAATGACCCAGTTTACACAAGTTTGCTTTTTTCTTGTTAATCTACATTGTTCTATTTAATATACTTTGCTACAATAGAAGCATCATATTTTTTTAGCATGTTACAGATCATCATTAAGTTTCTTGTTAATATCTAGTGGTATTCAAAGGAAAATCCAATTTTCTTAGCATCTTCTACAAAGAATTTCCTTTGACTATAATTGGAGATTTTAAGAACTATCCTTAAAAAATAAAGCAATAAGAACTACTTCAAAATGCTTCTATTTAAAGAGTAAACAACATGAAGTATTCTGGAAGAACATGGGCTATTAGCAATTGAATATGATACAATTATTGATATTTAATCACTATTTCCCATTCAAGAATCACACAGTATCTGGCAAATGAAAACTTAAGAGTAGTTGCTGATGTGAGAATGGAAGTTGCCAGGTATCTTTATTATTTGTAGGGGTAGGATGGGATAGAAGGGGCAAAGATGGAACTAGCTATGAGTGGGACTAACTTGGATAGAGGCACATTGATTGCAAAGGGTTGTTTCACAAAGCATGTGTTTGCCTAACAAAAGAATTGAAAGAAAGAGTACTTATTAAATCATATGGTGGCCCAACAGTTTATAAAATCCAAAGTTTAAATGAATAGGTGGGTCATCTAGAAGTAGAGGGATACTCTAATGACATTTCAGCTGTTTTCTTTCTCTGTATGCACGTGTATATACATAAAAAAGGTACATTCATTTCATACTCAATACATATTTGGTTAAGTACCTACTTTGTGTTAGAAGCTCTCTGTTACCCAAATAAGTGATTTAGCTTTTTGTGATTATCCTCTCTTACAGCTGTATTGTAAAACTAATAATAATCTATAACTGACATAATGTATTATAACAAAAAATGGGAAACTGAATAGGAGGAGAAATGAAGAAACAGCATCCTAAATTTCTCATTTCATACAGCATACAATTTCATTAATGATGATAATTAAAGAAAACAGGACTGGATTTTAAAAAATAATAGTAATCATTATTAGAAAAATAGACTATGCTTTATAACTTCTAAATTGCTAGATTAATAACAAATAGAGCCATCATATATCAAAAGAGGAAGAAAAGAGAGAGAGGGAGAGAAGAAAAGAGGGGGACAGAGACATGACCAAGGATGTATAAAAACACAAACAATATAAAATAAATTTTTTGAGGTAGGACCAGACATATTTTTACAAAAATAAATAATAGTTAATTTATTAAAAATAAAAAACAAACACCATAGCATAGTTTTTTTTTTTTAAACACAAAATCTATCTATAGAATACTATTTTAAGAGCACTAGTTTTGGTAGTGGAGAAACTTGAGTTCAAATCTTACTTCTGCCATTTACTAGTTATAACCTCTTTCCTACGGGGGAGTTTATTTAGCCTATTTGCCTCAATTTTCTAGTTTATACAGTGGTAATAAAAATAACTGATTATAGAGAGGATTGAATAAGATAATTATCTATAAAGTTCAGTGTCTAGTCCAGCTAAACATTCAATAATAACTTTTATTTATAATATTTGTTTTAAAATGATATATCTAAATAAAAGAGAGGTGAAAACCAAAGGAGTGTCACTTAAGAGATACTATTAACTAAAAAAATTAATACAGTATAAAATGAGAAAACTGAAGAAGCAGAGTGAAATTTAAAAAAGAAAGTGACTATATTTACAAAGAAACTAAAAGCAGCAAAGGGGGCTGAAGCCATAAGCCTGCTAAAATCTGGACCCAGAAACACACAGAGGTGGGTGGAAGTCTAGCTCTTGGAGTAATGAGGATAAAAGGCTCCGTATGATATGATGGACCTGAGCTTAGCTCACTACTTCAGCAAGAGGCTGCAAAAAATTTGGCGAACTGCTACTTGGTGCAATAGCTTATAGAGCTGTAGGCACTGAGAGATGGAAGGATAAAGACACAGCCTCATGATCAAATACCCTTAAAGAGAAAAAGCTGAAAGCTACCACTACAACATTTGGATTGGGACTAGGAGCTGAGGAATCCCAATAGAGGCAACTGTAAAACCACTAGTCAAGGATGTATGAACAAAGAAAAAGAGAGGAAGAAAGAAAACCCAGAGACAAGTCAAAAAAATACTTATGACCCACATTAACCTGCAAAACAAAATTCTAAAACATAGTAAGAAATCTAATGATAAGAAAAACAACCAACAAAATTAATAATTATAATATTCACTGCAGGTGAATTTGATTTTATAGAATTGTCTGACAATGACCTCAACATGAATATGTTTGTAATGCTCAAGATAAAAAATCATACTTATAAGAGAATAAGAAATTATTAAATAACAACAGAGAGCAGTAAGATAAGAATAGGTAAATAAAGAACCAATCAGAAATCTTAAAAATGAAAAACAGGTTCATTGACATTAAAAATGCAATAGATAGGGTGATTTAAGATTGGGCAGTTTCAAGGAGAGCATTAGTGAGTTGGAAGGTAATATTAAGGAATGCACTTAGAAAAAGAATCACAGAAAGTAAAATATATTTTTAGAAAATGAAAGAGCAATTGAGATATGTAAATTGACTAGGAAACACCAATATATATCTTATAAGAATCCCTGAAGAAAATGGAGGTAATAACAAAGAAACAATAAAGGAAAAGATAATAACTGAGAATTTTCTAGCATTACAGTCCTGAGATTAGAAAGTATACCCTGAGTTCATGACTGATAATTCAAAATAAATCCATATCTAGACACATTTGAGAGAAACTATAAGACATCAAGGATATAGAAAAACTTTTAAAAGTCACCAGAGGGAAAAGGCAGACTACCTACAAAGAGATGAAAACTAGATTGATAGCAGATTTCTCTTAAGTAATGATAGTTGAAGAACAATTGGGTAAGATTAATTGAGTAATATCCTCAACTGCTGAACAAAAATACCCAGATAAATTGCTATTTAAGATAAAAGATAAAATAAAAACATTTTTAGATATATAAAAAGAGTATACTCCCCAGGGCTCTCCTAAAAGATGTAATTCAACACGAAGAAAAGTGAACCCAGAAAGGAAGCCACATCATCCAAGAATAATGGTGGACACAGCAATAGCTAAAATATATGAGTAAATATAATTAGGCATTAACTATAAAAATCAATGATAACCATTTTTGCATATATTTAAAACAAACAGGTAAAACTAAAACTTCATTCAATAATTATAACAGATTGATAATTAGTAAGTAGGTAAAACATGCTAGTCACCTTTTTTTTTACATTAAGGAGAAAGCCAGAAATACTAAAAGACGGATTATTTTTTATTAGAAAAATATATAGTTAGGTATACAAACAAATATTTTAATATGAGCACTGCAGAAACCAAAAAGCCACCTACATATTTCAAGTCAGCAGTAAAATCCATGTCCCAGGTCACAAAAAAAGCTAAAAAATTTTTTTAATTGAACGCATATAAAACACATCCTCTCATTATAATGCAATTGTATTCTGAATCAGTAATAAAAATAGAGTAAATTTATGTTTAGAAAGTAAAAACATACACTTTCAAGTAATCAAAGGGTTAAAAATAAATCAAGCAGACATTACAAAATATTTAAAATTGAACAAAAGTACATATCAAAGCAAGCTATGCAGCTAATTAAAACCTTGGAAGAAAACTTAGTAAAATTCATTTTTGAAAATAAGAAAAACCATCAAAATTAAATGAGTAAAAATTTAACACAGGAATCTAGAAAAAGAAAAAAACGATCTTGTATTTCTATAAGACAGTAGCCTCAAGAAAATAATGTTGATAAAAGCACAAAGTAATGATATAGAATACAAAGACACAATAAAGTAGATTAACAAAATCAAAAGACAGGTTTTAAAAAAAGTAAATGACACAGAAGAATGTCTAACAATGAGTAAGAAAAAAGACTCAGCTAAATAATATTAGGAATAAGAGGGGGACATATTAAAGATAAAATTAAAAATCATGACACCATTATGCCAATAAGTTTGAAAGTGTAGATTAACCATTCATTGTATATTTTTCTAAAAAAACTTACTAAAATTGACTTAAGATGAAATAGAACACTTGAATAAACCAATAACCATGGAAGAAAGTGAACTGATAATTAGAAATCCACCCTAATCTATCTTCCCACTACGGACAGAAGATACCAGGTCTAGATGATTTTTCAGGCAAGTTTAACAACATTTTCAGAATAGGTAATCCCTATTAATATGACAACTATTTCAGAAATAGAAAAAAAAAAGAGAAAGAAATGAATGTTGCTCAATTTATTTTATGAGCTAATATCACCATGACACCAAAACTCTACAATAACAGTTTAAGAAAGGAAAATTAAAGACTAATCTCCCTGTACAAACATATTACATAAAATACCAGCAAATTAAACTCAACAGTGGATTAAAAAAACACATCAGGGGGCGCCTGGGTGGCTCAGTTGTTAAGCATCTGCCTTCAGCTCAGGTCATGATCCCAGGTTCCTGGGATCGATCCCCGCATGGGCTCCCTGCTCAGCAGGAAGCCTGCTTCTCCCTCTCCCACTCCCCCTGCTGGTGTTCCCTCTCTTGCTGTGTCTCTGTCCGATAAATAAGTAAAATCTTTAAAAGAAAATAAATAAATAAATAACACACCAGGACCAAATAAAGTTTTTTTCCAGGAATGTAAGAAATGTTTAATATCAGGAAAGGTATTAATATATAAAATATTAACATTTTTAAAAATATTTAATTATTTATTTGACTGAGAGAGAGAGAGATAGCCAGCAAGAGAGGGAACACAAGCAGAGGGAGTGGGAGAGGAAGAAGCAGGCTCATAGCACAGGAGCCTGATGTGGGGCTCGATCCCACAACACCGGGATCACGCCCTGAGCCGAACGCAGACGCTTAACCGCTGTGCCACCCAGGCGCCCCTAAAATATTAACATATTAATGGGCAACTATATCATATTATTATACAGAAAAAGAATTCGATAAAATTTGACTAGTATTCCTGATTAAAAGTGCATTGCAAACTATAAATAGATGGTGGAAACTTCTTTAACATAATGATTTCAATTTATCAAAATGCTAAGCAGATGTCACATTCCCCAAATTACCATTAAAGTAAGAAACAGAACAGATATTCATATCATTGCTTTTATTCAATACTCTATAGAGGGCTTAGTCATGCAATATGACAGGAAAAAGAAATTGAACACTTAAGAATTAGAATTTAAGAGAAAAGCTGTCATTATCTACATATGATATACATGCCTATGTAAAAAATCTAGGAGAATTTTCAGTTTAGTCATTAGAACTAATAAGAGAGTTCAGCAAAGTTGCTGAATATATACCAATAATAACCAATAAACAATGAAATGGAAAACAGACTCTATACATAAAAGAACAAAAATCTAAGTAATACAAGAAGAAATCTAACAAAATAGGTTCTAGCAAAACCTTTATGGTAAAACTTATAAAACATTACTAAAGAACATGAGGAAGATCTGATTTAGTAGAGGAATATAGTCTGTTAATGGGTAGAGAGACACAATTTTATAAAAATGTCAATTCTCCCCCAGATTATTCTCTCAAGTTAATGTAATTACAAATAAAAATCAACAAGTCTTTTGTAAAACTTGACCAACTAATCCTAAAATTTATATTGAATAGCAAAAGGCAAGGGGAGCCAAGAGAATTTTATAAAACAATGTAGAGAGATTTGCCTTACCAGATAGCAAGAATATTAGAAAGCTATGATAATTAAGGCACTGTGGTATTAGCACAAGAATAGAGAAACAGTTCACTAGTTGAAGTAAAGACCCTAAAAAACATTTAATGTAAGCAAGAGATGGCATTACAAATTAGTGGGTAAGGATGGCTAACTTGTTAAATGGTGCTGGGATAATTGGGTTATCCATGGAAAAAGAATAAAATAGGGTTCATGTAAGATATCACATACAAAAATAAATGCCAAGAAGTTTAGAGATCTAAATGTAAAAGGCCAAACTTTTAAACTGTTAGAAGAAAATAAAGGAATGAAGAAAATAAAGGAAAGTTGTCCTATGGAAGGATTTCTTAAGTGACATAAAAGCACTATCTCTATCTATCTATCTATCTATCTATCTATCTATCTATCTATCCATCTATCTATCTATCATCTATCCATTTTTTAAGTAGGTTCCATACACAGCATGGGGCTTGAACTCACTACCCTGAGATCAAGAGTTGCATGCTCTGCTGACTGAACCAGTCAGGTGCCCTAGCACAAACTATAACGGTTAAAATATCAATAACCTAGCTGCATTAAAATTAGAAACTTTTCAAAATAAGCTACTACAGACACAGATTAGGAAAATATATTTGTAATCTCTATTGCCCAAAGGATGAGAATCCAGAATACTACAAACAAAACCAAAACCAAAACCGGTCCAAATAACAATAGCAAAACAAATAACCTAATAGAATGATGGCTAAGGATATAAACAGGCAACACACACAAGAAAATCCCAACGGTTTATAAGTAAAAAAATTTTAAATGAGATACTATTTAATACCTATCAAATTGACAAAACATTTGAAAGTCTAGCCATCCCAAATGTTATGAAGTATGTGGAGATGTTCTCACAGATGGCTAATGAGAATATAAATTACTACTACAACTTTGGAGAGAAATTTTACATTCCTAGTGAAACTGAAAATGCATGTTTCTTATAGTTAAGCAATTCCTCCTCCATGTAAAAACATGTATAAAAATGTTAACTGCAGTATTAGTTATGATTGGGAAATACCAGAAATAACATCTAACAATGAGAGACTCAACAAACAAATTTTCGTGATATCTACAGTAGAATACATTTTATATAGGCCACACTACGGCTTGTGGCTTATGTAAAACTAATGATAATGATAGAGGGTCAGAACAGTTTTGCTTGTTTTTTTTTTTTTAAAGATTTTATTTATTTATTTGACAGAGATAGAGACAGCCAGCGAGAGAGGGAACACAAGCAGGGGGAGTGGGAGAGGAAGAAGCAGGCTCATAGCGGAGGAGCCTGATGTGGGGCTCGATCCCACAGCGCCGGGATCACGCCCTGAGCCGAAGGCAGACGCTTAACCGCTGTGCCACCCAGGAGCCCCAGTGTTGCTTGTTTTTAACCTTTTGTTAAAGGTTTGGAGGATATCACACTCAAGAGGGCACAAAGAACTCTTCCTAGGTATTGTGAATATTTTGTACCTTGGATTGGATATTGTCATACCTACATAAAAGCTCATCAAGCTACATACTTAATTTGTGCACATCGTTTTATGTAACTTAGAATAATAAAAGACAAAAAACAGGTTTAGAAATAAGAGTGCCAAAGATTTGTTTAATTTGGGTGTGGACTCTTGCGTGTTCACATTACTCTTTATATTTTTATGTGCTTGAAGTATTTTACTTTAAAATAATTGATAAGACAGAGACTACTGCTTTTCCCAACTAGAATTAATCCAGGTGAGAGAAAGCTCTACTGCCACCTTCTTTTCACTGTCCCTGACAATAGATCCCGATACTCCAGGAATCAGCAAACACTTCACAGCCTAACATACTTACAAAGGGTTCGTTTTGTCAAAGCAAAAGCAAAACTTTCAATTCATCTCTTAACTATGTGTAGAGTCTAGGCTTTCTTAAGTGACTGACCAGCAGCACATGCTGTTGATATGATGCTACCAACGCACAGAGATCATCTAGTCAGGTTTTCAAATGACTAAGTGGGGGGTGCCTTGCCAAGGACTATTCTGATATGAATCAACAGGTGGTTTGGCACCAACATTGCTATTTACTCGTGCGTTTCACCTCTGGTTTCAGAAAAGAAAAAAGAGACGATACCTTTTCAATGCTGTATTTCAAGTCGACCATATGGAAGGCAAGGTTTTATTCCAGCCAATTCTCTTTCTCTCAAAGCGTGGAGGAAAAGTGCCAGCCACTGCTACTCTCGCCACGGTACAGATGTTTGGAAAATGCAAAAACGGAGAAATGAAACAAAAAGAAAACCCTCAAAAATAAAGTTTTGCATAAATGAAAAATAGAGTATATAATTATCATGGCTGCAAAAAGGTAAATGCATTTTTTATTTTCCCCTTGTGCTAAACTAAAAGAACCAAAACACACAAAAACATTGATGTTTTAACTTAATCAGTGTTTTGTTCAAACTGACAATTAACAAGGACCACCTCAAACATGGCTAAAAGTGGGAATAAAAACCAGATTTCTTTTAATCTGATAAAAGATTTTTTATCTCCAAGAATGTTAGAATATGACCTACTTAAATGAATACTTATTAAAGGAACAGACCCATTTAAAAATATATGTTTTCAGAGGCGCCTGGGTGGCTCAGTGGTTAAGCGTCTGCCTTCGGCCCAGGGCGTGATCCCGGCGTTCTGGGATCGAGCCCCACATCAGGCTCCACTGCTGGGAGCCTGCTTCTTCCTCTACCACTCCCTCTGCTTGTGTTCCCTCTCTCGCTGGCCGTCTCTCTCTCTGTCAAATAAATAAATAAAATCATTAAAAAAAAGAATTAAAAAAATTATATATATGTTTTCAGCTGCCAAAATGGGAATGGGGAAAGTGTTTCTTTGAAATCTTATAAGAGAAAAAATTTAATTGAAATTGTAATGGTTCCTTACGTGACTCAGGTAAAATACAGCTTAGGAAGAAATGTCGCCAAACTATTCAAATATATATCCCTAAATTGGCTTAGCCAGGACACAACCCCAGTTATTCCAAAAACGAAAGCCCTATTAGACTTAAGTACATCAATGTGAATTATTCAAATGAGACTGTTTGTTAAAAAGAAATTTTTAGGCCTAGCTCTGCTACAATCTTGTGTATCTTTGTTCACGTTATTAAACATCTTTGGGTCTCAGTATCCACATATCCAAGCGCGAGTGTGATACAAAGTCAGAGACTATCATCGAGTTCCTTTCCAGTCCTAAAACCCTATGAATCTGATGAGATTACTCCAGCATAAGAATTTTTATTTTCTCTCTTCCTTCCTTTCTTAAAATAAATAGACAAATAAGCAAGCAAATAAGTAAATACATATTAAAAACACATACACATACACTAATCAGCTATCCCTCAGACTATGAAGAGAGAACATTTTTTATTGTTGGTGCCATTATCTATTCCCTGATGTGTATTTAAAAAGAGAGTTCCCATAAAAAAAAGACTTTGTTTTTTTCCTGAATCAAAAATAGCATATTATTTCTTTGCCATTTAAGTTCTATTAAAAAAATAAAACACAAAGTCATTACAGAAATCCTATTAGGAACTTTAAAAAGAAAGAAAAAGTCACTAGAACTCCATTTAAAATTCAAGTAGTTCATTCACATGTGTTCTTTTACAGAAAATATAAGTGCCCTGCCTCAAACTACCTCCACCTCCTTTTCCAGAGGTAATATCCTTAACTGTGAAAAACACAGGACCCTCTCTCATACCCTTCCCACCTGTCTTCTGAGGTAACAAAGCAGAGGTATAGATTGCAGTGTGAGATATTTGGGATGGGAGTAGCACATTTCATTTGGGAGACAGTACTGTGCTCAGTTCACCAAATCTAAGAGAAATGTAAGCCCCATCACTACTTTGTCAAGAAATATGGGTTCTCATGGCTGAACGATGATAACCACTTTTACACAAGACTTTCAAAAATGAAAGCACCTAAGCCAACAGCAGAAAATAAGTCTGAGAATGCAAGTTTTTCTCGTCGATATTTAAACCAGACAAAACAATACCAATGCACCTTTAACCAAGGGTCTAAAAATAATACCGGGCACCTGACACCTTGATGAGTAAGAGACGCTCAGCTTTATGAAAAGGCTTAGGGCGAAGGCTCCATTGTTCCCAGTGCTGATACGCCCAAGGCACCAGCAGAGGCAGAACACTCTGGCACAACAGGCCAGGCTCCTGTTACAGGCTCCAGATCAGGTCTGTATGCTGATAAGCCTGGGACCCCCACACTGCACACCCAAGGAACACCAAGGGTGGATCCCCCAAGGGAGGAGGGCTACTCAAACAGCAAGGCAAGAACTGGAAGTTGCACAGCGTATGAGCACTCCCTGCTGGCAGCTGAGGTTGGAGATGAAGCGGTGGTGTGTTAGAGAGGGCTGTTGAAGGTTTCTGTGAGGAGGCTAATGGACTTACCTGACTTTTCAGGGACAAGAGCATCGCTCTGACTAGGTCTAGAGAGTTCCAGATGCTATCCTGAATGAGGAGGACGTTAGGAGAAAGGCTACTGATGGGAGGAACTCCAAGAACTGGCAAAAACTAGGTTTGAAGCAGGTATACACTTTTCATTAACTTTCCCAGCTTTATAAAGTATATACGGGTCCCCCAATGTATGTGGGGGATGGAGGAGGTGCAGTAGGGAATAATTTCTGTGCAGCTCCCTTTATTCCAGCAAGAGAATCCTTGGGACAGTGCAGTGTGTTTGCAACGCTTATGTTTTCCAGGGAAATGCTATCCATAACCTGAATAGAATTGCCTGGTGTGTCCCTTATACCGCTGCGCCTAAGTTCCAAATAGGTGGTCCTTGTTTATCTGTATAGCCTGGGGCAACAATACTGCTATCTCCCCAGTGCTCTGCTCTGCTGGGGTTCTCCTATAGTAGAAGACGAAGGTCAAGATGGCAGCCCGCTAAAAGCAGCAGTATTTCAGCTGCAGGAATAACTTGCTTGTCATCAACTTGTTAATGCAATAGTCAAACATTTCTTTGACATGTACAGTATCAGCTAACTTCAGCAGATAAAGGGTCTAGAACGGGAAGATGCTGCAGATGCTTTAGCTCCGAGGAAGGCTTAGCAGAGCCAAAACGTCAGCAGGGCCTGTTTGTTCCATCCTTTCCATCGGGCTCTGTGAAAGAAATGTTAGATTACTGCAATGACAAGTTTGTGACAAGCAAGTCATTTGTGCAACTGGTGCGCTCCTGTTTTTATCTGTTTACCATTCAGACTTGTGAATGCCATTTCAAGCACTTACAGGATTTCTGGCTCCCATTAAGGGGAAATGGTTCCTCCATGTTTAGAATTTTCTGCCTCAAAGAGAATTACTAAGCAATTATTTATTCCTGTGGTCACAGTGTCACACAAAAGCACTCTTGAGTTGTTTAGTTGGACTCTGAATCATGAAATGGAGTCCTGCAGACTGGATAGCTTGGAGCATCAGAAATTTCTCGTCTAGTTTATTGGAATGACTACAAAGCAGGCCTGTGAGAGTCAATAAAATTGTGGCCAGCTTGAAATACCTTGCTCTTTTGCTCTGGGATCATATATCAAGGCCATATGCTTCAAGGCACATAAATTCACTTGTAATGAGTGGATCCTGAGAAGCCAAGGCCTGACTATGTCACAGACACTGACATGTGATCTAACATATGATAGTTTTGGTGACAAGGACTGCTTTAACTGTTGAGAAGGAAACTTACACTGCTTTCTCCCTCTATTCTGTGGGTAATCAGAGGGCCAGTCCAAATCCAGAAAACATTTTAAGCATGTAGTAAAAAAAAAAAAAAAGTAATATCATAATATAAAATTTACTGGGGATCATCCTCTCTCGGCTGACTTTTTCTCAGTAAATGGAGACCCTGGCAGATTTTAGATCAAGATTTCCAGACTGATTCATTGGATTCCTCATCTGAGATCACTGAGCGACTTTTGCTGAGTCATTTTAACCTCCTGGGAAGAGGGTATAAAATAATACCTTGTTCACTCAACATGAATTGGGCCCAGGGTCAATATTATCAGAGATGAAGAGTGCCTTCAGAGCTCAAGAACAAGAAGAGTATTTCCTAAAAGCACGTATTTTTTATGATTTAAAATATTTGCACACTGTTAGTACTGAATTTACAAATAATTGCAGGTAGACCTTTCAAAGGACACAGGAGCATGAAGTTTTGAAGCAGAGAGATATCATAGTATCTGGGGAAGTAGGTCAAAGCTGAAACAGTGTGGAATGTCAAGGACCAGACAGAAAGTAATGACGTAAAATGAAGCAGAGCTTGGTATGGGTGACCAGACGTTATGGAAATGGATGACAATCCTCACTGAATAAAAATTTCATTATCAATAATTATTTGCCAAAACTACATGTGTTACACAGTTTACATGTGTAATAGAGTCTCTACAGGAGCTCAATGGTGTATGCATTATCATTTTTTTAACATGTGGAAATTAAAACTTAGAGAAATTTAAATATGTTACCATAAATCTGTTAAGTAGCCGAGATTTGAAACTAGCTTTCCTCACTCTTAAGCCCTTATATTCTTAACCACTGGAGAACTAAAGTCATTTCCACTGCTTTCAGAAGACTTTTCTCTCTCTGGTGTACTGGAAAACATTTTAATCTGTAAATGTAGATATTCACGATTTCATATAAAAGGACCAGTGAGAATATTCTGGTTCTAGCTGTACTGCCACCTTTCTTAGGCCCCTGGGAAAGCTGAGCCTCGTCAAGATGCCATTCCTTTTGCCCCAACCTGACCTATTCCTACTTGCATACCCTGGGGAAGAGGTGAAAGTGATTCTAACCTAATCACGTATCTCTGCTGTGAATGCAGAGTGTTTGGCCACATGTCCTGTGTCCATGCCAACCCCTTTCTCTCTCTTCGTGTGTACAGTCTTTAGTTCCCCTACTCCTTGCTCCTGGTGTTACCTCCAGGGAGCCTCCTTTTGTCACTTTCTGTTATTCTTTTTAGGTGGGGGAAGGGGTGGACGCCTTTCTTACCATGACAAGGCTCACCGAGACAGTATAAACTTCAAACTTTGCACAGAATGTATCCTTTGTTCAATCTTCTGCTTTGTATCTCTTTAATGATAGCTTTGCCACCAGTCCCATTCCTACGTAACTTGGAACTATGCAAATCAAACTGGTAAGCAAGACTTCTCTGCAACTTAGTCTTCAAATGAGTATGTGTCCAAGAGGTAGGGACCTCTGAGGGAGATGTGTCTTCTGAATATGTGTTTAGTAGCTCCTTTCCTTGTAATAAGAGTGGCAAAGAATAAGCTCTACGAGATCTATATTGACATTCCCTGGTCTCTTTTTAGTGTATGTCCAGAGTGGGTCACAAGAGCATTTAGCTCATACAAACTGTGTTTTGTTTGTTCTATTTGTTTTTCATGATATTTCTACCTTTTGTTTTTTTCTTGTTTTGTTTTGTTTTTTTAGCGTCTAGGCATTTTCCCAAGCATAGGATTCTTACTTAAAAGCTACTCAAAAAGACCCCATGCATAATGTAAAATCATAGGATCGGCAATGTGTACAGAACCCTAAATAATCAGCGGCCCGAGTTTTGACCTTGTGACTGAGTTTGCTCATGGGCCATTCAGCCTTTGCTGCACATCAACAGGGGCATAGGGCTCCCAGCCTCACGGGCAACTCAATCCTGCTTTCGAACCCTTCTGTACAAAATTTGGCACCAAATAAGATTCCTTATGTTGAACCTTAAGCTGTCTTTCTAAAATTTCCTCCATGGCTTCTAGTCTTTACTCACACCACCTTTCAATCCTGAGAGCTTTAGGGGATCCATAATTTAATGGCTTATTTAAAGACACCCCTTGTGCATATCATATACCAATAAGTGGGTTTCGATTGTCCTGTTTTGCCCTTCTCCCCTCACCGCACATGAGTTAAAATCCCACTCTATTCCTCTGACAATGCTGGAAGAAATGAAAGTCAGCCAGTCTACTAAGTTTTTCATTTCCATTTGGATGTAGACAACCTGTGTGGCAAAGAATTCTTAATCTCTTTGATTTTCTGTCCTAATCTGTGGAAAATCTTGCTAGACAACCCCAGGCAGATTTGATGGTTATAGCTATTTATAGGGTAACCATATAATTTGTTGTCCAAACCAGGACATATTTTGTGAAAGGCCCCTGTGAATAATTATACCAAGACCATAGGCACGAGCCAGAATTGTCCCAGGCAAATCTGTATAGTACCTTGCACATGCCTTTACTCCAATGCATATCTCTTTGTACCAGAGTTACCTATTTACTTGTCCGCTTCCCTCACTATGAGCACTCTTTACTGATGGAAACTTATTTACTTGTGTATCTCCAGTTCCTGGATGAGTGCAGGGCAAGTAGAAAGAGTATGGAAGATTTTTTTTTTTTTCCTAATTGAGGATGTCTTTTCCCTAATTGTATTCTGTGGGCCCCTGCCCTTTTTTATAGCAAATACCACCAACACTTACTGGGGGATGAATCAAAAACACTTCATTTAGTATAGTAGCAAGGGAATGGTGTAAGTTTAATGGTAATGGGTTTGGCTTTGAGTACTGACAGCAACAAGCAGAGGGTGAAATGTGATAACTTTTCCACTAAAAGTTTATAACTTTTTACAGAACACTGAACGATATGCTCTAATCTCTTTGTTCACAAGCAAATTTTTTTCAGCAGCTATACCCACCGTTCCAAGTTTGTAGTAAATCAGTTGTTATAGGAAATGACCAGAACACAGTGTGATGGATACATATGTGACTATATGTAACAAAGGGTAACATCCTGTGATTCCTGAGAATTGTCCACTAAAACCTTGGTGGCACTGCTATGGCTTTAACATATGCCAAGCATATTTAGAAGTCCCTGTAGCTTCCAGCAGTTTTTGCCTTTGAATAATAACAGCGACTTTAAAAAGAGAGAGAAGTTGGGGCGCCTGGATGGCTCAGTCAGTTAAGCTTCTGACTCTTAATTTTGGCTCGGGTCATGATCTCAGGGTTGTGAGATCGAGCCCCACCCAGTGTGGAGCCTGCATAAGATTCCTCCTGAGAAATCATTCCTTCTCTTCTCCCTGACACATGTTTGAGGAAGACGTGAATCTATCCAGTTTAAGCTAAAGAGCTTCACAGAAGACAGTCCCACAACTTCCCTTTCAGTATTCAGAAGCCTCATTATCAAGAACCTACCTCATTATCAAACCTATACATTTTCTGTCACAGGATAAGTGTATTTTATTACTATGGGTCCTCAGTGAAGAAAAGAGAGAAAGTCTCATTTCTTATTTCCCTTAACTTGCCTAAAAACTGGTATTAGCTCAGCGTCTCAACCTTCCTTTTTCTAAGATGAGTAAAAAAGTCTCAATGTCTTTGACTTTTCCTTAAAGAATTCTTTTTCTCAAAATGTTACATTTAAATTTTATTGGGAGGGGTTTTATAACTCTCTCTGTAAGATGCTCATTCAAATTTTAGTGAACTCAGAACAAGCATGATTAAGTGTCTGATCTATGCTCAGAGGAAATAGTAGAAATGTCTATATTCTGCATGCTTCTTACACATTTCACTATTACAGCTATTTTTAAATTTCTGTTTTACCTTTCACACTCTTGGTTAACTTTCTATGCTCTACTTCTAGATGTTATTTTGCCCACAGAGCTAGTCATTCTTTATTTTCAGTCCATCAGTGACATTTACCAAACCATCATCAGTAATGGAAAACACAAGACTTAGAAGAAGATTCAGAAGAAACACAGTTATATGTCTTCCCTTGCAGACTCTTTAATTTGTGAAGAGAGAAGAAATGTCCCACATAGAGTAAGCAACATGGATATATGCGTTCAGGTGTGTGGTATTAGTTTAGCAGTTATTAACATATGCAAGCTAGTGCAGTTATTATGAAATTCTGTCTTTATATATATCTATATGTGCTGAGGGAGTAGAGGAATGAACTGCCCCTTGGGAGGTTTGCTTTCCCTCCTGTGAAGAATGCTGATATTAATCGTTATTTAATGACATTCTGTTTATTTACTGTTTTACTGAGTGTTTATTTTAAATGATTGTCCTCTATCTGAAGTCTCAAATTATTGCTATTTGGCCACTGTGCATAAAAGCACTATACTTTGAAAGCACACATTCCCTGTTCTCGACATCTAAAATAGTGATTTACAACCATTTAGAATCTCTGGTGTCCTGTTGTTAATGTGATTTTGCATCACTTTCCCTGCTTACTCCTTCTTAAAATATAATTTTAAATAAAATGGATTTTGTTTTGACATATTGAGATGCTGCTACCACTAATTTAGACCACACTGAGTTTGTTCGTATTGGAAACCATGTGTCTAAATAATCAAGGTAATCAAGGACCAGAATCCAGGACAGACACCAATGGCATACCACTTCTCCATATTGACTGGTCCCCTAACAAACATTTCTTCAGAATTCTGACGTGCTTGGTACCAAATAAATAGATTAGAAATTTGATTGATTGATTGTCATTTGAGACAAAATTTAAAGCTCTGCTAGTTAAGTGGAGTGAGATCATAACTCTAGCTTTGCCTTCGTTCACCAGAACTCTCATTGTGCCAAGAAACAAAACATATTAGGACGGCATTGTGTTGGTTATTACCTGGTGCCCTAGCATTGTCAGGACTGGCAAATCAGTTTACCAGGGTTTACCTGGGATATTTCCTTGCATGGAGGTTACATTCGATGTCAGATAGAAGTATTAAAATGGTTGTTTTCAGGCACAGTTTCCCAAATAGTGAATTTCATTTTGGCAGAGAAGAGACAATGAAGGTAGATGTGAAAGTACCATCTCCCACAAGCTGAGCTAGAGCATAACTGCAGCCTTCCTGGGTGATCAGCCACAGAGCACCACTTATGGCCAAGAGTTTGAATTTCTATATTGATCTTATTTTTAAACTACATTAAATATAAATATAACAATGTTTTTAATAAGCAGCTCATTTATTAAATTTCTAGAGAATCTTCCTCTAAAATACTTAGTCCTATCTATTCCTTTATCCAAACTATTCTCAATTTTTGACTAGCCTATTGTTTTTATAGAATTTTATTCTATAGAAGTCTATAGTGTATATTTTCTAAAGGTACAATCTATTCTTATAACCGTTATAATTTACTTAATCTATTAATCTAAACCCTAATCTAGTCTATTCCCAGTGTACAATTCTTTTTTTTTTTTTAAAGATTTTATTTATTTATTCGACAGGATAGAGACAGCCAGCGAGAGAGGGAACACAAGCAGGGGGAGTGGGAGAGGAAGAAGCAGGCTCACAGCAGAGGAGCCCGATGTGGGGCTTGATCCCGTAACGCCAGGATCACGCCCTGAGCCGAAAGCAGACGCTTAACCGCTGTGCCACCCAGGCGCCCCCCCCAGTGTACAATTCTAAGAGATTCACCTACAAAACTGAATATTCGTTACTTCTAGATACATAAATGGTCACTGGATCCATGACTGCTAGTTAAGCACGTAGCTTTTAAGTCACTATTACATGAGTAGAAACTGAGAAGTATATACTTTACAATTATTGGGGAAAAGAGGGCATAGGTTATAGAGAACCATATAGTTATTTCAAAAGCTCATTTTTTTTTCTAAAAGAACAAAGGCAATGGCCCCCATTCTGTTGTATGTATATTCAAAATTCAGTATTTGCTTTTTCTTTACACTAGATCTGGAGGTGAGTCCTAAAAAGCACTCCTTTAGTAATAAAACACTTCTTACTTGGGGTCCTTTTAAGTTGAAAGTTGGCAAATAGACTTCTTAGGAAGGTCAAGGTAGTAATCATTATATAAATCATTCAATCATTCATAAACTGAGAGTAACAATTTATTGCCCAAAAAATAAAGGGAGACAGATTTCTGAGCAAAGATATCCCTCAGATGGGATCATAACAAAACTAAAACTAGATAGGCCATTTACCTCTTGTGCCATTTGGGGTGGGGGTTGTGGGTCTGTCTTTGACTGATATCTATCACCAACATGCCTCATCTCCATAACAATGATAGATTTCACTTTATGTTAAGATAGACCTTGTAAACAACCCCTTCAAGTATTCTGTTGCTTATTAGCCATCCAGTCAGGCAGCTATTTCTTTTCTGCCATGGGTAGCCAATGCTGAAGAGTCAATTTATGCACCTTCCCTGATGAGGTGGGATCAGAGGTATTTTCTCAGCACTTCTGTCCCACTGTCCTCATTTCTGTCGCTTCATTCTGTTATCAGAAGACAAAATATACACCAGCGAAGAAAGAGCTGAAGAAGTTGCTAGGATTTCTAAGGAAGAAGAATCCAAATCTTTCCTGCTTTAGGCAAGAAAACATTTTAGTATTAATGGAAAGAGATGGTTAAATTGCAGCCCATCAAATTTCAACTACAGTTCCAAAGTGTGTCTAAAGTAATCCAAAAGAAAACAAAATTCCTTCTGTCCTTAGCTATAAATTCTGCAGGATGATTCTATGTTCTCATCTTATTCTGCTTTCTTCCCCGGCCCCAGAAAGGATTAGTGTCTAACATTAAACAAACAGTATATAATAAAGAACAGATATAATGTATATTCATAAAATTCTGAATCCACAGCAAGAGGAGGTTAAGATCTTAGCCTAGCAGATAAGTCTTACTGATAGTAATAGAGATGTTTCTAATTCGTTCATGGAAGGTGCTGAAAATGTTCTCTATTAAATCTTGAAGTTTTGGTATAAAAATCTTCTGATTACTGCCATATATTGTATTTTTCCCTTCCTCTGTGAGACCACAAAAACAATCTCAGTATAGACAGAGGCAGGAGGGCATTTTATTTCTTATACTGGATCCGTACATGTTACTATATTTTTTGGTAAATGAATTATGAAGAAAAATACTAAATTCCTTGACGCAGGCCATGTTACAAACTCATGCACACCTATGCTTTCCTTTTTCCTCTTCTCTCAATCCTTGTGCCTATGTTTTCCTTTTTGAATTCAAGACCTGCACTAAAGTGTCAGATGATTTTTGGTGGTTGGAATCCTTGTAACATTTCTTTGTCCATCCATGCTGTCTAGTTTAATACGACACTCCCAAGAGGCCTTCATCCTATCAAAGATGATGACTGATTGGACTTAAACAACGATTTACATATTATGACATAAAATCTGGAGGCAGCATTTATAGCTGATCAAGGGAACTTTTAGCCTTACATATGATTTATAATTCTGAGGCAAATAAATATGTGTATTTCCTTTTCTGAAATATAAGTAAAGGCCCTAGAAGGCCTGAGTTTGTGATAAGTTGTACTGAAACTGCATTAATACTGTTCATTAGGTACTTTTTTTTTTTAGTCCTAACAAGAAAATTTGCCATGGTATATAGCAGATCCTATATGAATGCAAGTACTCATATGTTAGGGACCTGAATAGAAGATCCAGAATGGGAAAGATCCTTGAATGAAATGAAGCTTGGGTGAATTCATTCAACTCAGGAGTTATTACTGGTCCAACGAGTCCAAGGAAGCAGCAGTTAATAATTCTATCCAGGGGCATTAATAGTTCCAGAATAGTCTCTTGGATATAGGAAACCTGGATTATTTAATCTGAGCATGACCTAAAGCTTGCAAATCCTTCTGTACTTATCCTAGGTTGGATGCAGATCCTCAAGGTAAGACTGGTTGCTGGTAAACTCTCATCTTCCATGTTCCTTTCTTTAAAGTCCAGATTCCTGACATATTCTTATTATAGGATATGGTCATGAGTACACATGGGTTGAGAGCACACAATATTTCAGTAACTAAAATGTTGCCCTGCTATTGGTCTCTCTCACAAACCTTGAAAGGCCAATATGCTATTATCTAGACATTTCATGGGAAAGTTGACATAATAATGCTTTAATGATTTAACTTATAAATGGGCCATTTCACTGATGAGTAGAAAGGATAACTGAGAAATGTTTGAAAATATAAATTGTTTTTGTTTCAGAGAATAATCTTCTCTCTCCAACCTAATAATATTTCTTCTGTATGTAGCTAAATCTCTATCACATGAGACTCATACATAAACTATGGAGACTTCACCTATAAAGTCTCAACATATATATTTCTACCATAAAATAGCAACAACTATTTTGGTCCAAATATAACCCAAACAAGAAAGAAATACCTAGAATATAATAAAGACTGTATTGCCTATGCATATAGCTATATACTATAAAACCCACCTAATCATGATTGTACAATGATGCCATTTATTTCAGTTTCATAATAGCATGTTTTAGAGATTCCTATTTTTGTACATAGAGGGGGAAATGACATCATATAAATGAAGCACACAAACACAAAGGTGCAGCAGGCAAATGCAAGATGCCCATATACTGTCAACAAAGTCTTGCCAGTTGTAAAAGAAGTTGACATGCTAATATCCATTCGTTCGGACTCGTTACTGAGACACCAGGAGAGTGATGGCTGGCAGGCAATGCATTTAAGTGCGGTTATTGAGGCCCCCAAATATTGACAGAGTGCCAGATTCCAAGAAACTATTGATGTACACAGCCAGCCACAGCTCCAGACACCTCTCAGACAGAGTCTTTAAATGTCACAGATAAATGAATTTTCATGAAACTGGGAGAGAGAAAGGAAGAGCAAGAAGAGAAAAAGAACACAGAATGAGAGGCAGGATAAGAAAGAAGAAAAAAGAAAATCTCTTCCATACCACTGGCATGAAAGCATGTGGCATCTCATCTCTAAAGCGCCTGCAAACGATGTGAGATCAAACTTTGTGAATGCGTTGTGTGTTACCGAAGCACTCAAATGCCTTTAATAATTTCATTGCGTATTTAAAAAGTTAAGGTGGATACTTGTTTTAGAATAGCTTCAACAAACTGTTTCTGAACAAAATAGGATTCAAATATAAATACTGCAAAGCTCAATCTTAGAAAAAAATCAAAATAAAGGAACCACAGGCACAAATAAACACGAGAAAGTCTCCTAAGCAGTTCTCCATGTATTTTAGAGGCTAAAAGTCAAGGTGCCATGAAATCTAATTTTTGCCAAGACACAGACATGTCCTCTGACAGTTTCCTTTCCAGAGTCCCACTGAAAGCAGTGACACCTAGTGGGTTTGTAACAAGATATTAAGGAATACCTTCCTCCACCTCTTTCTCCCTACCTTTCCACAGAAAACACCTCCCAGGGAAGCATATGCGGTGAGTCAGTTACTTGATGCATGATTACAGAAATGAACCATGGCTATAACTAGAACAACCAAGTGTTCCTCAGAAATCATGTGAAACGCAATGTATTTTAAATGTAAATGAAGCTTTTTCACTTTGAAAGTCTTCCATCTGCTGAGGGCACCTTCTCTTGACCTTGATGCACTGTGTCATTAAAAGCAACCACATATTCAAGGTTAGAATATGGCTTGCTTGCGCATTTTCTCTTCTGTACTAGAGTTGTGCAATCTCCACATTTTACATAGAGCAATCATGCCAATGCCCACAAACAAAATTCTTCCTTTTATTCAAAAGCACACAGGTTATTTTTTTTTCAACCTGCAGCAATATGGTTTCAAAAAGCTTCAACTGCCTTTTTACTGGCCTTACAATAAGTCTTGGTATGAATTATTTTCCTGCATCTGGCTCCGTCTTGGGTATCTGGGACCTTAGCAAGTACTTGGAGAATAAAGTTATGTAGCTTATACATTCAAAAGGGGTTTTGTTTTTGCATCAACTTTTTAATGATTTCTTAGTAGTTTTCTTTGTTTATGTTAGGAGATAAAATGAAAGGAATTACTTCCTGTCATGGGAATAAAATTATTTTCTGTTTTTAGAGACTTATTTATTTATTTTTCTTGAGATATAATTGGCATACATTATTATATTAGTTTTAGGTGTACAACATGGTGATTTGACATCTCTATACATTGGAAATGTTCACCACAATAAGTCTAGTTACCATCTGTCACCATACAAAATTAATACAATGTTATTGACTATATTCTCTATGCTTTACATTACATCCCCATGCCATTTAATTTATAACTAGAAGTTTGTACTTCTTGATCCCCTTCACCCACACCTTCTGGCAACCACCAACCTGTGCTCTGTATCTATAGACTGAGTTTTGTTTAGTTTGTTTTGCTTTTTGGATTCTACATTCAAGGGAAATCTTGTGATATCTGTCTTTCTCTGACTGACTTCTTCCACTTGGCATAATACCCTCAAGGTCCATCCATGCTGTTGCAAATGGTAAGATTTTATTTTTTTATGGTTGAGTAGTATTCCATCATGTATCCCTACCACATCTTCTTTACTCATTTATCTATGGATGGACGCAGGTTGCTTCCATGTTCAGCTATTATAAATAATGCTGCAATAAACATAATGGTGCTTGTATCTCTTTGTGTTACTGTTTTTGTTTTCTTCAGAGAGATACTTTGGATAGATAGTATATATGCTGGATCATATAGTAACTCTATTTTTAATTTTTTGAGGAAACTTCATATTGTTTTCCATAGTGGCTGTACCAATTTACATTCCCACCAACATTGCACGAGGGTTCCATTTTCTCCATATTCTAGCCAACACTTGTTATTTCTTATCCTTTTTATAATTGCCATTCTAATAGATGTAAGGTGATATTTTGTGGTTTTGATTTGCATCTCCCTGATGATTAGCGATTGAATATCTTTTCATTCACCTGTTGTCCATCTGTATATCTTCTTTAGAAAATATCTATTTAGGTCCTCTGCCCATTTTTAAATTATATTTTTTATTTTATTGTTATTGAGATGTATGAGTTCTTTATATATTTTGGACACTAACCCCTTATTGGACATATGATTTGCAAACATCTCCCATTCAGTAAGTTGCCTTTTATTGTTGATGGTTTCTTTACTCTGCAGAAGCTTTTTAGTTTGATATAGTCCCATTTGTTTCCTTTGCCTTTGGAGTCAGATCCAAAAAACCATCACTAGGACCAATGTCAAGGAACTTACTGCCTATGTTTTCCTCTAGAAATTTTATGGTTTCAGGTCTTAGATTCAAGTCTTTAATCCATTTTAACTTTTGTATATAGTGTAAGATAATGGTCCAGTTTCATTTGTTTGCATGTAGCTGTCCAGTTTTCCTAACACCATTTATTGAACAAACCATCCTTTCCCTGTTGTATATTCTTGCCTCCTTTATTGTAGATTAATTGACCATATACATGTGGGTTTATTTTTGGGCTCTCTTATTCTGTTTCATTGATTTATGTGTCTGTTTTTATGCCAATATCATATCGCTTTGTTCTTCTTTCTCAAGATTTCTTTGGTTATTCAGGGTCTTTTGTGGTTCCATATGAATTTTAGAATTATTTGTTCTAGTTCTGTGAAAAAACGCCTTGGAAATTTTAATAGGGATTGCACTGAATCTGTAGATTGCTTTGAATAGTATGCACATTTTAACAATATTAATTTTCTCAATCCACAAGCACAGAATATCTTTCCATTTATTTGTGTCTCTTTCAATTTCTTTCATCAGTGTTTTACAGTTTTCAATGTATAGGTCTTTCATCTCCTTGGTTAAATTTATGCCTAGGTATTTATTCTTTTTGATGAGATTTTGAATGGTATTGTTCTCTTGATTTTGGTTTCTGGTATTTCATTATTAGTGTATAGAAATACAACAATTTTGTATATTGATTTTGTATCCTGCAATCTGACTGAATTCATTCATTAGTTCTAATAGTTTTTTTTTTTTTTTTAAAGATTTACTTATTTACTTTGGAGAGAGAGAAAGAGAGAGTGCAAGCAGGGGGAGGAGCAAAGGGGGAGGGAGGAGCGGGAGGGGTTAAGAATCCCAAGTAGACTCCTTGCTGAGCACTGAGCACTCAATCTCACGACCCTGAGATCATGACCTGAGCTGAAACCAAGAGTTGGATGATTAACTGACTGAACCACCCAGGTGCCCCATAGGTTTTTTTGTTTGTTTGTTGTTTGTTTAGTTTTTGGTGGAGTCTTTAGGATTTTCTATATATAGCAAAGAAATTTGCACACTGGCAATTTTACTTCTTCCTTTCTAAATTGGATACCTTTTATTTCTTTTTCTTGCCTAATTTCTCTGACTAGGACTTGCCATAGTATATTCAATAAAAGTAAGGAGAATAGGCATCTTTGTCTTGTTCCTGTTCTTAGAGGATAAGTATTTATCTTCTTACCATTGAGTATAACATTAGTTGTGGGCTTGTCATATAAGGTTTTATGTTGAGGTATGTTCTGTCTATAACCACTTTGTAGAGGGTTTTTACCACAAATGAATGTTGAATTTTGTTAAATGCAATCTCTGCATGTACTGAGATGATCATATGATTTTTATCCTTCATTTTGTTAAAGTGTTGTATCATGTTGATTGATTTGTAGGTGTTGAACCATCCTTGCATCCTTGGAATAAATCCCACTTGATCATGATGTATGTATGATCTCTTTAATGCATTATTGAATTTGGTTTGCTAATATTTTATTCAGGATTTCTGCATCTATTGTTAATCAGGGATATTCACCTCTAACTTTCTTCCTTTTCCTTTTTCTCTCCTCTCCCCTCTCCTTTTCTTTTTCTTCTTCCTTTTTTTTTTTTTTTTTTTTTTTTTTTTTTGATATCCCTGTCTGCTTTTGGTTTCAGGGTAATGGGGCCTCAAAAAATGAGTTTGGAAATGTTTGCTCTTATTCTCTTTTTTGGGGAGAGTTTGAGAAAAATCAGTATTAATTATTCTTTGAATGTTTCATAGAATTCCCAGTGAAACTGTCTAGTCTTGAACTTTTGTTTTTTGGAAGGCTTTTTACTACTAATTCAATCTCTTAACTAATAATTAGTCTGTTCAGATTTTCTACTTCTTCATGATTCAGTCTGAGAAGACTAAGTTTCTAGGAATTTATCCATTTCTCCTAGGTCATGCAAATTGTTTGCTTATAGTTGTTTACAGTAGTCTTATGATCCTTTGTATTTCTCTGATATCAGTTGTAATGTCTCCTCTATAACTTGATTTTATTTATTTGCACCTTCTCTCTTTTTCTTGGTGAGTCTAGTGAAAGATTGTCACTTTTGTTTATCTTTTCAGAGAACCAGCTCTTAGTTTTGGTGATCTTTTCTATTCCCCTTTTTGTCTTTATTTCATTTATTTCTATACCAACTAATTATTTCCTTCCCTCTATTAACTCTGGGCTTTATTTGTTCTTTTTATAGTGCCTTTAGGTGTGAAAAATTATTTATTTAAAATTTTTCTTATTTCTGAAAGTAGGATTGTGTTGTTAAGAACTTCCCTCATAGAACCACTTTTGCTGCATCACATAGATTTTAGTGTGTCTGTTTAGTATTTCCGTTTTCATTTGTTTCTAGATATGTTTTGATTTCTTCTATGACCCCATAGTTGTAGTTGTTCTTGTTAAACAAACAACATGTTGTTTAGTCTCCATGTACTTGTAGTTTCTTTAGTTTTCCTGTAACTGATATCATTGTGGTCCAAAAAGATTTCTGACATGATTTCAATCTTCTTTAATTTAATGAGGCTTGTTTTGTGGCCTGACATATGATCTATCCTTGAGAATATTCCATGTGCAATTAAGAAGAGTGTGTATTCTGTTGCTTTTGGATAGAATGTTCTGTATATATGTATTAAGTCTATCTGGTCTAATGTGTTATTTAAGGCCAATGTTTCCCTATTGATTTTCTGTCTGGATAATCTATTAATTGATGTAGGTGGGGATGTTAAAGTACCCTACTATTATTGTATTACTGCCAAATTCTCCCTTTAGGTCTGTTAATATTTGATTTATATATTTTGTTGTTCCTATGTTAGGTTCATATACACATTTGATGGGTTTATAAGCTGGGTTGACCCCTTTGTTTTTCATTATGTACCACCCTGCCACTCTTTGTCTTTGATTACAGTCTTTGTTTTAAAGTCCATCCTGTCTGATATGGGTATAGAAATACCAGCTCTCTTTTAATTTTTATTTGCATGGAATATCTTTTTCCATTGTCAGTCTGTGTGTGTCTTTACACTGAAGTGAGTCTCTTGTAGGCACATACAGATGGGTCTTTTTTTTTTTTAATTCATTAATCCATTTTTTGTCTTCCGATTGGAGAATTTAGTCCATTTACATTTAAAGTAATTATTTATAGGTATATCCTTATTGCCATCTTGTTAAATTTTTCTGGTTGTTTTATAGTTCTTCTGTTCCTTTCTTCTCTTGCTCTCTTCCTTTGTGGTTTGATGACTTTCTTTGGTGGTATGCGTAGATTCTTTTCTCATAATCTTTTGTGTATCTACTATAAATCTTTGCTTTGTGGTTACCATGAAGCTTACAGAAACAACCTATATGTGTAACAGTCTACTTAAAGTTTAACAACTTAAGTTTAAACACATTCTAAAGTTCTGTATTTTTATATCCCACCATTTCATATTTTTGATGTTACATTTTATATCATTTTATTTATGTCTTCCCTAACTAATTATTATAATTTTAATTTTACTATTTTGTCCTCTAACTTTCATAGTCTCTTTGTAAGGGATTAACCCACTACTTCACTATATATTTGTCTTTTCCAGTGAGATTTTTACTTTCATAGATTTTCTTGTTATTAATTAGTGCCATTTCATTGTAGCTTAAAGTCCCTTTAACCTTGCTAGTAAGGCCAGTTTAGTAGTGGCAAACTCCTTTAGCTTTTGCTTATCTCTTTATCTCTCTTTTGCTTCTCAATGATAGTCACGCTGGGTAGAGTATTCTCGGTTGGAAATGTTTTCCTTTCAGCACTTTGAGAATATGTTATTCCAGTCTACAGCCATACCACCCTGAACGTGCCTGATCTCGTCTGAGAATATGTTATTCCACTCTCTTCTGATGTGCAAAATTTCTACTAAGAAATCTGGCAATAGCCTTATGGGGTTTCCCTTGTATGTTACTGTTTTTCTCTTGCTGCTTTTAAGATTCTCTTTATCATTAACTTCTGACATTTTATTTATAATGTGTTGGTGTGACTCTTTTTGGGTTCTCTTATTTTGAACTCCCTGGGCTTCCTCGACCTGGATGTCTGTTTCTTCCCTAGGTTAGGGAAATTTTCAACCATTATTTCTTCAAATAAGTTTTCTGTCCCTTTCTCTCCTCTTTCTGGGACCCCTATAATGCACATGTTATTCTGCTTGATGTTGTCCTGTAGGCCCCTTAAGTTGTCATAATTTATTTTTTTTTTCTTTTTGCTGCTCAGTTTGGGTGATTCCATGCTTTGTCTTTTACCTCACTGATCCATTCTTCTGTTTCATCCAGTCTGCTGTTGAATCCCTATAGTGTATTTTTCAGTTCAGCTTTTGTATTCTTGAGCTCTGTGACTTCTGTTTGGTACTTTCTTATATTTTTTATATCTTTGTTAAAGTTCTCAGTATGTTCATCCAGTCTTTCCCCATTTGGTAAGCATCTTTATGACCATTACTTTGAATTCTTTATCAGGTAGATTACTTATCTACCTTCATTAAGGTCTCTTTCTGGGGTTTTGTATTGCTCTTTCATTGAAATACTTTCTCTGTTACTTCATTTTGGTTGACTCTCTGTGCTTGTTTTTATGTATAGGCAAAACAGCTATCTCCCTCAGTCTTGAAGGAGTGGCCTATGTGGATAATGAACTTTATTGTTCAACTTTACCCTAGTTCTTGGTTGTCCTTCAAACATTTGTGATTATCTAAACCACTTGATTTTCTTGATATGTTCCCATTGTTGAAAGAATGCCAAGACCTGTGAGTGTTCCAAGGGGAGGAATTTAACTGAGCACTTAGTTTCAGGATGACTGAAAGCCAGACCCTCAGGCAGTAGCTTTTAAAGTATATAAACATGTGCAGTCCTTTGGCTCTGCAATCATAATCCCTGCTGGCCTCCAGACCAGGAGTTCTGGAGGTGTCTTCTGGGCAACAGTTGCAAAATTGGGGATCCAAATGTGTGCACAGGCTCCTTTCTGGGGTCTTGTCAATCTGTAGTGAGGCCAAGGGGGTGTACAAGGATGGTGCTTTCCTGCTTACATTCCCTGGAAGCACCATATTAGTTTCTAGATGTGGAGGAAAACTAAAGCCTATCCTTAGGCTGAAGCTCCAGGCTAAGTATATAGGCCTTTTACACAGGAAGACTGGGACTGTGTTTTAGTCTGTCTATTCAGTGCCCTGGCGGTGGTGGACCATCAAGAACTGTCTTTCTGAATCCATGGAGCTCAAGAATGCCAGCACCCTTGGCCTCCAGGGCCAGGCCATTAAGGGGCATCCCCTGTGTGGATTGGTACATCCACTGGCTTTAGTTAGGCAGCTGCAGAGTGTAAGGGCAGGGCATACTTGCCAGCTTCAGAGAGGCAGCAGATAAATGTCCTGACTGGGTCCACCCATGGCCTCAATAATGCAGTGGAGCAGTGTCTTGTCTGTGTGCCAACTTTAGGCTGAGAGTATATTGCAACTGTGCTCACCAGCCCCAGCCTGGGAGTGAGGTAGTCCTGCAACCACCCGCACTCTTCTGCTTCAGCAAGGCAGCAGAATAGTGCTGTGACCACTTGCCTTGCCTGTCTTATCAAGATGGTTGGAGGATGCCACGTCGGAGCTCACCTGCCTGTGCCACAGGGTAGGTGGAAAGTGTAAAAATAGTATCTACCAGGGCCTCCAACAGGCCGTGTTTCAAGTGACCCCCACTGCTCTAGCATAGGATTTTAAGTTAGCAAATAAATGTCCTTTACTTATAGTCCAGGTGCTTTTCAAACTGCTGTTTTTCCTCTGGATCTCAGGGCAAGTGAGACAGCATGGGAACCCTTTAAAAGGGTCAGCCTTGTTGGTTTTCTAAGCCAGAAATGTTGGGGACTCATCTCTCTGGTACAGATCCCAGGGGCTGGAGCATCTGATGTGGGGAACCAACCCCTCACTCCTCCAGGAGAAGTTCCAGACCGGTGAGATCCCTCTGGGTTGCTACACCAGCAGTGGGGTTTTGGGTGAGACTATGCCTCTGCCTCTCTTATCCATCTCAATGTGGCCCTTTTATCCTTTTTTGTAGAGAACAGTTAATACAATCTTCAGACCTTTTTCAGAGGGAAATGATCCACATAAAGCTGTGGATTTGATGTGCCCATAGGAGGAAGTGAGTTCAGGATCTTCCTACACTGCCATCTTGCAGAAGTCCAAAGACTTGTTTTGAAGACAAAATGAGTTTTAACTCAATGGAAATTGCAGTAAAATCTCAGCCACTGTAATCAGTGACTGCATTAAAACTCTCTAGAAGTATGCCAACTTCCATGTGAAGCCACAATTCAGCCAGGATTACAAAGAAACATTATCCACTTTGCCTGTGGCCATTCTGACATCTTATACTATAAAATTATTAGATCAAGGCAATCATCTCTAATATCTTACACACATACATACATACATACATACACATACAGTGATTTTTCTCCTGTGACCATATAATAAATAGAAAGGTTTTAGTTTACTCTAGGATAAGGTCTAGCAAACACATAAAAAAAGCATATTAAGTTTTTCTGATCATAAATGTAATAGTGTTCACCAAATATTCAGTGACTGGTTAAACAACTGTGGTACACCCCTATAAGGAATACTATGAAGTTGCCAAAAAAGAATAAGATAAATTTATATGTTATGTGATAAGATATATGACATATATAATAAATCCGCTTGCATGAATAAAATGAAGACATCTGTGTATATATACCGGCATATACATGAAAATTTTTTTCATGGAGAACACACAAGACACTTTTGATTGGAGGGACAAGGAGATATTTACTTTTGATTACACATATTTTTTCTATTCTGTTTGAATTTCCAATTATATGCTTAAAAAATAATGCCAGTAAGAATATTTGAATGGCAAGGTTATGAGGAATTTTATTTTTCCTCTGCATTAAAAAACTTATATGATATTTTAAAATGAATCACCTCTAAAATAGATTATATAAAAGTAATTCATGTTATAAAAAAATTGAAAGCACTAAAAAGAGCCTTTAAAAAAGCCTTGTAATTCTCTGGCTCAACAATAACCACTGTTGAATTTTTGGTGGGTTATGTCCAGTTTGTGAAGTCTTTTCTCCCCTCAACTTTGGGGAAAGTAAAAAGATTCTTTACATTCTTTTAGGTGGAGGGGCCCAAAACAGCATTATGAGCTGTTCTGCTATATATCTTCCTGGACACCCTCCATCAGCACACTGATTTTGATTGCTAGGACGCTGTTGGAGCAGCACAGGCTATATGTGGCACTTCTCAAAATTAGATAGGTCTTCCTTCCTGGTATTCTCCCTGAAATGCATGATCTCTGCACCATTTCAGAATAGTATCTGGAATCTCTATATAGAGATCTTGTGATCTCCATGGAGTTGGAAGCAAAAGTAGCCTCATGATGCTCTACAATTATTATAGTGCTTGCACCAGAATAGTTTCTGGAGGGCTCAGAAATGCTCTGTTTTTCTGAACATATAGAGATGCTTCCCTGCAAGGTACTTGTGCCTTAGAATTTCTTCAAAGCTAAGGAAGTTGAAAGAAGAACATAGAGAGGTGATATACTTGGTATTATTTCTTAGGTAATTGACTTATAGATTATAACACCTTTCAATACTTTATTTGTTGAGGATTATTTTCTGAGGTAGGGTATTGACTCTTTCTTCCATGCAAACACCTGGGTGTTACCAGTCATCTTTTAAGTACCTTTCCTCTTTTCAACAAATTTAAGAATTTTCCCACCTTTGTTGCTGCTGTTTTTGAAAATAAGATAATAATGATAATCATTATTTTTATTTTGGCTAACGTTCATTGACTGATTTTATGGGTTGGGCAGTTTACTTACACTATTTGTATTTAATTCTTAAAATACCACTATTGTTGTTGTTCTTATTGTTATTTTTATGTATGAGAAAACCAAGACTTAGAAATGCTGAAAAACTTGTCAAATGACACAAATTCATTAACAGGCAGATAAGACTCAGATTTACCTTGGACTTATTGAAACCTCCCTTAAGATAATTTTTAAGAGTAGGTTTACAGGAGTTCTTACTCAGAAGTGCAAACCATGCCCAGAGCTTCCTTTTTGCTTTCTTATCTATTATTGCGTGTGTGTGCGTGTGTGTGTGTGTGTGTGTGTGTGTGTATGAAAGAGAACTCCAAATAAAATGTTATAAAATTTCTTTCTCTAGGACTCCATTTTCCTCACCTCTTAAATGGATAGTACCTATCTCAGAGATTTATTACGGGGACCAAATGAGATAATATACATGAAAGCACTTAGTACACCTAAAATAAAACATTATCATTATTGCCATACATGTTTCCCTCCTTTGCATAATGGATGTGTTCTGGAGAAGGTGATTATGGAAATATATAGGCTTAACTTCTATTATCAAATCACAGAGCAATTACATTATAAAATCATAGAAAAAGATTCCTAACAGATTGTGATGAAGACTTGATGTAAGGCAGGGGTTCAGGTGAAGGTTGTGCCTATGTGTTATACTAGAAGCAGTCTGTGTGTTGGCATCACTTTCTAGAACCTCTTGTCTCCCTCTCCTCAGCCTCCTTGTTCTGGTAATTCCTAAATGTAATCCATCAGTTTCCAGAGATTATTTCATTCTTTTCTTTTCGCTGGTTATGCGGTCCAGTGGAATTTGTATGAAACAATAATACTTCACCTGATGGCCTATCCCACACATGATACAGAACAGAAAATTCCTTTGAGATTTCCAATTAGATAAATTAATTAGTAACCTACTTACTTTGTATGTTTGGTTATAAGTTTCAGTAATATGTATTACTAATATATATATTAATATGTATTAATAATACTTGTAGTAGATTCATCATATTCATTATATTGAAAGGCTTCTGGAACCACGTCTTCTACTTTCTTGGAAACCCTATACTTACTAATGAGTCCTATAAATAAAATGAAACTTTAAATAGTACTGACTTCACCTTCAACTCATAACTAAACCTGACTCTGGGCTTGAAGTGCTATTTTCTCTCTCTAGTCTCATCAGACATGAGTGTGTTATGTTCCTGACTGAGGCCAAGCTATATGCTCCCACAAGGCACTTCTTTCTAACAACCAGCTGCATCTTGGTGCTTGCTTTTTCATGAAGAACTGGGACTCATGTTTAAATTAATGTCTCAATTCTTCTTCTCTCAGGACATCCTTTATTTGTGGAAAATATTCAGAAAGAATGGAATTTTAAAAATAAACCATCTGTTGCTCAGATCCTGAGAAAAGCAGCAATGTTTGAAAACACTAGATTCAACTAATCAGGAGCACAAAGCCTTATTAAATGTATGAGCTTTCTTATGTTTAGAGCTCAGGTAGGAAATAAGATCCAACCTTAGCATGCCAACAGGTATCAAGTGAGAGAGGTCAGCAGAGTCTATACCCTTATGAGGTAGCTTAGACATATCAGCTAGAAGTATACTTTATAAATTTTAAGAGGAAACCTTGTTCCAGATTATTTTACACAAGACAGCAGCATGGGAAACCACTAGATAGCCTCCCTGGTTCTAGACCAATTCAAACAAGGTACATTTACATTTTATTTAATATTTAATACATTACATTTCATTTAATATTTTCTCATAACCAGACTATAGGATCTACTCAAGATCACCTTTAATTACTACTCATTCATATTTCCATAGCTGTCCTCTATCTCCATTTCACCATTCATCCATTTATTCATTATACAATAAATACCAAGTACCTTAGGAGAATGAGTAGATAGACATATGATAGATGGTTGATAAACAGATTGATAGATGGGTAAATAGATAAATAATAGCTAACTAGATTAAATATGTATTAATCATGACCTTAAGAAATGGCTAAGGAAGGAAATTCCAGATGCAGAAGTACTGAAGAATAGACGGGATTTCAAAATATGGAAAGGAAAGAGAAAGCATTTCAAGCAGAATAAACCACATGAACAAAAAGGTCATCATGCATTGGGTAAAGCAAATAATTTAGTTTGTGAAAGGGAGTAGCAAGAAATAAAATTGATAATTTTTAGGTAAATTAGGACTAGATAACAGGGGAACTTAAGTGCCAACCAAAGAACATTACTCTGTCAAGAATATAAATCTAAAGAAAGTTCAGTAAACAACTTACTAGCATCATAATTTCAGTAGAGAGTAACCTGTCACAGCCTCTGAGGTTTTGGACTTCATAGGGAGATGCTACATTAGTGGTAGAGAAAAGGTCTTCACATCTAATGAGTCTTATTCCAGCTGAGATTATTGTGCTCCATCTACTGAGGTTAATCACATCACATGACTTAAACAAGACTCTCATCAGTGCCTAATCACGTCAGCATCGGTCCTTTGTTCTCAGTAACAAATCCTATAGAGTTGCTTAAGGGCTGATGGTGAGTCTGGCTCAGACGAGAGAGATGGTATCTGTGTACTTGTAAAATATTTGTAGAAAAGTTTGATGTAAGCTGTCATCTGACCTTATATATTCATTAACGATTGGTTACTTACCTATATTTAGTTCTGGTTCTCCCTATGATGCAATCATTTCAGTGTATTTGGAACCCTGAGATGTCCTTTAAGGCCCACTGCTAAATGTGTAGAATTCTTTGGTTCTAGATATCATAGAAATATCTCTTTCACAACACTTCCCATCTCCTTCCCTCTTTATTGCTCACTATTGCATTTATTGACTTCTAATATACTTAATATTTTATGTATTTGTTTATTTTCTGCCCTTCCCCTCCAGATCCTAGCACCTTGAAAATCATGACTTTTTTTGTATTTGTCTAATTTGTTTACCCCAGAACCTAGAACAGATACTTTTTGGAAGACTACTTTTGAAAATGAAAGCAAAATATAGAAGACAGTAAGCAAATATTAACTGGAGTATGGGGGAAAAAAGCTTTCTAACTAAAACCTCCTTCCAAAAATTCATATATCATATAATTTGAAAATATCAACTAATAACTTCATGAACTAATTTTCTGTAGAACTCAAAGCACTTTCTAAAATGCACCTATTTGCTTTCTTACTGTTATTGAAATAATGATCTCATTCTTTCCATTTTATACAGATGGAAATCATGGCAAAGAGACATGTTCTGGTATACAGCAAATGAATTCAGGGCCTCTGGCTCCAAGGGCTAGGTTCTATAACTATTTTATACCAGTTTGTATTTTACAAGCAATAGGGGTTTAGAGCTAAATTGCATAATATACTAGAATTTGAAACCAATAAATAATGCCATTAGCTTATGGCCTCTCTCCTAGTAGACCGCCTTCTCACAGAAATGATGAAACAAAGAATAAAACAAAGAGCAATATAGAAAAAGAAGAAAGGTGAACACCTCAAAAGGCTAAACATGGTCATTTTTAAGTTTAATTTTAAAATCCAGATAGTTCTTTTTCATCATAATTATATTGTATCTTATTGGCAGAAAGGAATGAGATTTAGTATACTATGCAAACGATAGTAGGTCAGCCACAGCTCAGTAAGCTCTGGGTACATTATGGCTTCTCTTTCCTCAGAGCCTCCTTTATCCTGAAAATATCTTCTGGATTAAAAATCTCATTAAATAAATCATATTTTTCAATATAAAAATCCGAACTATCAAAGTACTAAAAGAAAACATTGGTAAATCCCTTCATAATCTTGGCATGGGGAAGGGTTTTTTACCTATGGCTTAATATCTAGAAGTCATAATAGAAAAGATTGCATTAAAAAAAACCTCCGGTATGGCAAAAATATATGCACCATAAACAGAGAAGTTTTTTAAAAAGTAAACTAGGAAAGATATTTGCAAAATTTTCATGTAGATAAAGGAATTTTCAATATTCACATAGGTGACCGGATTATCTCCTTAATGTATAAATAGCAAGAAATCAATAAGAAAAAGACTAAGAATCCAACAGAAAGAAGTAAAGGAAATAAACAGACACATTATAGAAAAATAAACACCCAAATTATCAAACACATTAAAAGATGCTCAGAATCAATCATAATACGGAAAATGCAAATTAAACATATAGTGAGATATCATCTTTTACCTATACAACTGGCAAAAATCCAGTCTAAAAGACACTATTTTGTTGAGACTGGGGGTAAAAGGATACTTCCACATATTAGCATTGGGACTGCTCATTTATATGACCCTTCTGGAAATCAATGTGGCAAAATTTCTCAAAATTTAAGATGAATGTAACCCTTTGAACCAGCAATTTTACTTCTGAGAATTTATCCTGCTGAAAACCAACACATCTACAAAATGATTAATGTACAAAGTTTTTCACTGGAGCATTGTTTACAATCATGAAAACTGTTTCTAAGTAGGGACTGGTACAATAAACTATGACACATTTATGTAATGGAATACTGTGCAGCTGAATAAAAAGTTAAGGTAGCTCTCCCTGTTTTGATATGGAAAGATCTCCACGATACACTGGAGAACGTAAGATTGAGAACTGTATTGAAAAATGTGAGATTGACCAATTCAAGAATAATCTCATATGAAATTAAAATGAAAGTTTCATGGCAATGATAAAATGGTTCCTGAGCTCCCCCATCTTGTAGCCACTGGTGCAACCAATATTTCAGCCGATGTGGTAAACCAGTATTTGGCTTCCTTGGGACTCTATCACCTTGAACCATAAAATGCTTCAGGTTCTTCCCTCTCTAGCTCAATAGCATTCTTATGATGTTATTAAATAGCTACTCCTTTCTAGACCCAATGGAGTTACTAGTCAAATCTAAAATGACATTAAAATGTTGCAATCATGGCACTATTAACAATAGCCAAATTATGGAAAGAACCCAAATGTCCATCGACTAATGAATGGATAAAGAAGATGTAGTCAGCCATCAAGATGAATGAGATCTTGCCATTTCCAATAATGTGGATAGAGCTAGACTGTATTATGCTAAGTGAAATAAGTCAGCCAGAGAAAGACAAATACCATGATTCTTCCCATAACATGGAATTTAAGAAACAAAACAGATGAACATAGGGGAAGGGCAAAAAAAAAAAAAAAAAAAAAAAAAGAGAGAGAGAGAGAGAGGGAGGGAGGCAAACCATAAGAGACTCTTAACTATAAAGAACAAACTGAGGGTTTCTGGAGGGGAGAGGGACAGGGGATGGGCTAAGTGGGTGACGGGGATTAAGGAGAGAACTTGTGATGAGCACTGGGTGTTGTATGTATGTGATGAATCACTAAATTTTATTCTTAAAACCGATATTACACTATATGTTAGCTAGCTAGAATAAAAAAAAAAATAAATAAAATGTAATCATGAACTTGTTGGGATAAATTCCATTTAAAAGCCCACGGTGAGGGGCGCCTGGGAGACTCAGTTGGTTAAGGGGCTGACTTTTGATTTTAGTTCAGATCATGGTCTCATGGATCATGAGATCACTGATCATGCTCAGTGCTCAGAGGGAAGTCTGCTTGAAGATTCTCTCCCTCTGCCTTTCCCCCCTGCTCGCACTCTCCCCCTTCAAATAAATAAATAAATAAATAAATAAATAAATCTTTAAAAAGAAAAAGCCTGGGGTGATTCTCCATATGATCTACTTTCCATGTGTTGAATGGAGATCTGGTTACCTACCTGTTGCTGTATAAGAAGAAAACACATTTCTGTAGGAGTTTAAATGTATGAGACTATTAAAAATAATGAGTATAATATATTCATTGCTAGATAATATTTATCAAGATTCTAAGGTACTCAGGTGGTATATTCAGTATGTATAAGATTATTAACATGAGGCAAAATACAGCATCAGGCTGATGATTATGTTGAATACATGGGGGTTCCTAATGGAGAAGCCTATATAAACAGTATATTATAATTAATTGTAAGTTTAATAACAGCAGCCTAATTTTTGTATAATAAGCAACACATTTATTCACTGGTCAGAAATTATAGCCTTAGCCCAACAAGCTGTTTCCCCAGAGGTTTCCTCATTTACAGCCAGAGTGTTATCTGGAACAATCTATAAAATCTCTTAAATTTGATTCCCCATTTCTTTTGTCCCATTAATTTTTTGGTAAACAGGTAACTGATGAGTTATCCATTCTGTGTAAGAATTTCTTCTTCTGGGTTGTTACTTATTTCAGGCAGTCATTTTAAAACATGGAGAAAAAAAATAAAACATGGAGGAACATAGGAAGGAAGTATTGATTGATTGATTCTTTATTAATAAACATCCAAAATGTTCTGGGTATTTTGCTAGCATTAAAAATACAGAGATAAGGAAACATAGTCCCTGCCCTCAAATATTTCAGTCTTTTGGGAAGAAAGGAAAGTAAATCCAACTAATTATGACATAGGATGATAGCTGCTATACTTGAATTCAGCATAAATAGCTATGTGAGAACAAGGCATGGGACCCTAACCTTTAATGAGAAGGCTCATTAAGTGTAGAGGAGATGATGCCTGAGCTGAAACTTGTACGATGGGAGGAACTGATCTGGCAAAGACCAGAGAGGATGGAAAGAGATACCAGGTAATAGTAAGAGCAAAAGTACAAAATATAAAACATAAAATTAATTTTTTTTTAAATTACAGAGAAAGGCAGAGTATAATCCATTCAAGGAACTACAGGTGGTTCCCGACAGAGTACTAGGTGATATTTGGGAATAGCAGGAAATGAGCTTCCAGAAGTGGGTAGGGCCCACCCAGGTTGTGATGGAAGCACCACTTTAGATAAGATGGTCAGGGAGGGCTGAGACCTAGGTGAAGAGAAAGAGCCAGCTATGCAAAGCTCAGGGAGAAGAGCATTCCCAGCAGAGAAGAGCACTCAGTATATAGATAAGTCTATTCCAAAGAGTGGTTAAAGAGCTAGGGGCACTGATTCCTGGGTGTCAGAGATGAGCAGAACAATTCCAAATACTATTCCCCTGACTATTATCTAATCTCTTTTGTTGTCTCTGGAACCATGGCTCTTTCCCATCAATGAATTCATTCAGTCCCTGTAATCAACTCTGATTAGTGTTGTTTAACATCAATCTTTTCTACTTTTTTTCAAAGAAAGATACCAATCAGTTCTGCACACCCCTGCTTGTTAAAAGCAGCACCTCTCCTGCTGACTTACCGTTCTCTTAATCAAAAGGGCAGGAGGAAGCAGTTGGGATTCACTTTTCTTTTTTTTTCTTTCAAAGTACACAAATGTCAACTTCCTCAAGGATGTTTGGCATAGCTGAGTTCAGTCATGTAATGTACAAAGTCAGCTGCATCAAAAGGCTGCAGGCTGCCCACTGCTAAAATGGAGGGAGAAAAGGAAACCAAGGGCTTCTCTGAAGTGTGAATGAGTGCATAGGCCACTGTCACATGTGTATTTACACTGAGGACATGCTGAGCTGACAAGGGAGTTTAGGAAACGTAAACCTCTACCACTACACTTCTCTGTTTTCACCTTCAGAACTCTGGAGCAGCATTTTCTCCCTTTCCTATTTTTTACAGTTGCACCCAGCCACACAGTTTTCATATGGCTTTGTAACAATCCCAAGCCTTGGCCATTTATATGTATTTAAAAATTATTGTCACTACCAATCCTCCAACATTTAGCTGAAGGATCTAATTCTCCATACCTCTATAGACTTGAAAGTGTTAGCTCCTAGAAGAGGCACCTGCACCAGGTTGTTCGTTCATTTTTCTTTCTTTCTTTCTTTCTTTCTTTCTTTCTTTCTTTCTTTCTTTCTTTCTTTCTTTCTTTCTTTCTTTCTTTCAATTCTCTTACTCTCTTAACATATCACTAACCATCATGTGGCTTCAATATGACAAGCCCTTGTCAATAATTCCCCCTGGAAGATACTTCTAACAGTTAGAAGCAGAATGTAAGTTTTCCAAAGAGTTTATTATCTTATTTTTTTAAAGATTTACTTATTTATTTTAGAGAGAGAGAGTGTGTGTGCATGAGTGGGGGCAGGGGCAGAGAGAGAGCAAGACAAGCAGACTCCCTGCTGAGCAGGGAGCCTGATGTGGGGCTGGAGTCCAGGTCCTGAGATCATGACCTGAGCCAAAACCAAGAGTCAAATGCTTAACCAACTGAGCCACCCAGGCACCCAAGTTTATTATCTTAAACTGTAATTTAACTTAGGTTCAGAAATAGGTAAAAAGTGGAAATAATATTTACACATGTCTAAACCTGAACACACATTTCCATCAAGCACAAAAATCGTCATTTATGGTTATGGTCCCTAAACAAAGTTACAACTTTGTTGTTATTTATTATTTGTAACAATGTCAAGGTGGTAATCGTTCACAAATAACATTTTGTGCAACCTCATCATTGTTCTAATGTGAACACTTAAGTTATGCAGAGGTATAGGTCACATAGCTCAGAGTTTCAGCCAGAACTAGAATTCAAGCTCCAAATTCCTAATCTAGGAACTTCTATTTTACATGATGATCATTTATTAGGTAGGGATGAGGAGTAGAAAGGAGGGGGATACAAAGTCTTAGGGTCACTAATATGGAGGGACAAGGAGAGATATGAGATGCTATAAGAAAACAAAACAAAACAAAACAAAACCCTGGCCTAGAGAAACACTCACTTGAAATGCCTCTGAATTCCTGAGAAGAACACAGGAGAAAGGTATATAGGGATCACTTTAATATCGAATAAATTGATACGTCATTCCCTTTTTCCATGTGTCTTAAAAAAATCTCTTAGAGTAGTGTTTCCCAAACTTCCCTGATCCTACTGATTGACTAGGTTTTTTATGTCAGATACAAATACCAAGACTGTTCCATGTAAGTTTCCGATTCTCTGTCTGAGGTGGGATCCACAAATGTGCATATTTCACAGGTAACCCCGATGATTCTGAGGATCAAGGACACACTTGGGAAACACTGTCCCAGAGAAACCTTTGCGACAGCAGCTAAAAAATTCTTCATTCCTAATGAATCATTCCATTTCAACATGTTAAGCAGGTGCAGACTGTTAGAGCAAAGCTACAAACTCATATGCTCCTTTAAAATAACGTAAGACATATTTCTGAGTTGTAGGACTTTTAGCAAAAGCAAAAAGCCAAATGGGGCTCTTAACTAGCTCACTCCCACTGAAGCATCAACTTCTAACTCCCAAATATCAATCTCTAATTAATTTAAAAAAAAGCCTGTGCTCAGTAAACATCCTTAATTGTAAACAGAGTTTCTTTTTTTTGTTTTGTTTTGTTTTTATTTAATTGTCTGTCAATCTGGTGGATCAAATTACTAATTTCTATCCTTTTGGAGGTGATCTTCAGAAAAATCAGTCTGCTTTTGTTACATCCCAGACATATTAACAATAGTAATAAGAAGAAAACAAACCAAACAAAAATAACTCAGAATAGAAACCTCTACATTGGAGCCCAGTGCCCTTCCTGCTCAGTGAAACATCTGTCTTTCACCTTTTTGACACTCAGAAATAAGCCCTTTACATCATCTCACCTCTCTCTGATGAGTTATTCTCTTTCCTTCCAAATTCTGGCTGAGACAAAACTCTTCTGCTCTTCCAACTACCTTTTGGTAAAAGGCACAGTCAGAAAACACTCTCTAAGATGAGCTCCCTTCCTTGTGTCTTTCAGTCAGACTCTTACTAAATGGATACCAAGCAAACCAACCAAAAAACAAAAATACTCCTGTCACTTCTTTTGCAATAATTCCACAATCTTGAGGAAAATTGAATTTTGGGGAAAAGAATGGTCCATGCCCTCTTATAAGCTTGAGAGGGAGGGGCAATGACTGTAAAGAATGTCCTTTAATTGTGGTTGTACTGTAGTTATATTAAGAATTGCACAATTAATTCCCACTATCAAATTAAACTGGTAAACGGGCCTAGATTAAAAACACAAGTTTGCTCTGCTTATTTTCCTCAGTTATATACAAAGTAATAATAAATTCAGTTTGCCATCACGACTATGTTGTTACTTCGGAGGAAAAAAGTATTTTTCTGTTTCTTAGTATTGCGTATTGAGATGATCAAGACCACGCTCACTGATGTATGTATTTGCAGGGGTGTGGCTGCTTCTTAAATAAGCACCTAGTTCAGTAGACTATTTCCCTTAGAAACTTGAAACGCAATAATTTTTTCCAACTGCGAGAGGGTGTGTCTCGAAGTAGAGGCTAAGAGACAGAGAGTGGCACAGCCTGCAGCAGGAAATGCACTTGACTCAGAACCCGGGAGGATCAGACAGCATCAGAACAGCATTAGAGACAGTGCCTGGAGGTAGCAGTGAGGTAGGGACTCTCGAGGCACAACTGAAAGATTATAGATGGTAGGTGGCCATAGCTTTAAGAGTCCATCTCCACTTGTCCAATATTGGCAGTCAACATTTGCAAGGTCTCTTTAATTATGACAGTGACCAGAGCTGGCCTCTCAGATTAGGCTAGAATGACAACTGACAAGCTGCCCCTAGCCTCCTTTGGGACTCCAATGATAGAGCCACAGCAGCAGCAGGAGCAGCAGAAGTAGCAGCAGCAGCAGCAGCAGCAGCAGCAGCAGCAGCAAGAGCAAGAGCACAGCTTTGACCTGCAGTTCTTGCCCATCAAAGAGCTTGCCCTGTCTGCTCCCACTGACAGGCAGATAAATACAGAGATCTGTCAGCAAGTACATATTTATGTATATCTACGGCTCCTTCATACAGACCTACAGAGAATGCATAACAACTTCCAGTGGTGTAACACATTCACCCACTAATGGGGTGAGACCCATTACTCACAAATGGGTGAAAAGAAGCATCAATATTCAGGTCTTAACCCCAGTTTGTGGGCAGAAACCTGTCATTCCATTGCAGGCCGATAGGTCTCCTATTCAGACAGTCCTTGTTTAATTTTCTAAACACCCTTCCTCTAAATGGTGCTACTCTACACTGTGCAGACAGACAGGTTTGACAAGCAGAGTCATCGATTTCGCATTCCCTATGCCAACTGCTGGGAAAAATTAGACCTAGTATGTATCTGGGACTGCTGGCTGGGGAGGCAAGAGAGTTTGATACTTAGGAGGTATTTTCTACATTAGAGACTCAAAACTTCATGGAGGGTTGTCCCTGTTCAAAATATGAAATCAGGACACCTGGCTGGCTCACTCAGTAGAGCATGAGACTTGATCTTGGGGTTGTGAGTTTAAGCCCCACGCTGGGTATAGAGTTTACTTTAAAAAATGCATGAAATCCGGAGTGTCCAAGAATGTACACTGGTGGTCTACCATGGGGCATACATTATGCTAAACCCAAAAGGCAGAAAAATAAGGCATGGTCTTACCTGAAAGGAGCTCTGAGTAGGCAAGAAAATACTCAAATAACTATAGTATAAAATGGGGCCCTTACTTTAAGAATAGAACATAGCAATGCATACACACAATTTTTGGTCAACGGAAAGTTGAATATAGATGTGATATACTGGCCAAATTGTTACTCTTCAAGAAGTGTCAGAACCGTCCAAAGAAAGGCCAACTGGGAACATGATTGATAATGATGGGTGAACTAGGCACACAGTAAAGGACAAGTTAAAGAGAATTGTTTCTCAAAACAAAGTATGAGAATACCCTTGGGATCTCTGAGATTGCTTCCAGGGTGAAGACAATGCTTGCAATTGTCTTGAGATTTCTGCTAGCATACAGTCTTTTGGTATTGATCTGGTTGAACTGAAGAAGGAAGGGAGAAAAATGGAGGAAAATGTTTCTATTGTTATTTAGGAGTCAGGCAGTGAGAGCTGGGAACTATATAGAACCTTCCCCCTTGGGGGGCAGGGGGAGCATAGAGATGGATAGAACAGAAACAAAACAAAACAAAACCACCACCACCACAACAAAAAAAACCCAAAAGAACCTTCCTCCTGAACCCCCCAAGCATGTCAGAACTTTATGATATTTGAGATTTCCTGCAGAGTTGTGCACATCCAGGACTCACAAATGGGAACCCAGAGGAATTTGTGTGTTTCCTGAGTTTATTCCCTGAGCAGTCAAACGTTGAGAGCATATTATGTTGTTCAGGGATATAATAAAGCCCTCACTGGTCAGAGGCTTGAGTGACCCTGAGGGTCCATTCCCCAATCTGGTTCTGCCTTATAAGTAGTAACCAAATTCACTAAAATCAAACCAAAAGGTAAGGAGGACCCCACATTTAGGAGATATTTTCCAGTTAAAGTTATGGTTAGGTGAGACTAGAGTTAGGGCTGGCAGGGAAGAGACAACGAGAGTGCTGTTAATGTGTTTTTGAAATATCTATCTCCCCCCTTTAAAAAAAAAATCTCCACAGTCATGACTACATTTGAGTTTTGATTGCTCTACATCTGAGTGACTGCAATTTTCTCCCAGCTGGCATCTCTGACTAGACCCATCCCTCTCAAAGCACTCTGCACACGATAGCCAGGTCAACTTCTAAAACACTGCTTTCATTATTTTTGCTTGCTCAATTATTCAGCAAACCCTTACTGAGTTTTAATTGTACAACTGTATGTTCTCATCACCCACAAAGATTCTGGATTCCATCTGCCTTTCCAAATTCATATCTTAATTTTCACCAACATGGATCTCATCTCTAATTTCATTACTTCCTGTGCACACCAACTTCATTCCCACTGCCATGCTTTCTCCTTGTTTGAAAGTTTTCTTCATTCTCACTACTTCTCTGTTTTCTGATATCACACCATGGCAGTCCATCTTTCCTTCTCCCCAAAAGACCCTTTTCCCTCCATTCTTCAATGCTCAGCTTTTATATCTACAACTACGTCTACCTCTACATACACAGCTAAAGCTCTCCCTCTACTATGAAGCCTTCCATGTGCTAGTAGAGGCCACCCCGACGTGAATTTTTGTAGCATTGACTACCTTTCTTCATTGTCCATTTTGGTGCATAATAATAGACTAGTAATTTCCACTTAATTAGTTTTAGGATCTAATTACTAATCTCTGCAACGAGCCTATACAAACTATAAGCTCCTTGTGAGCAGCTATTGTATCTTGGATAGTCAGTAACACTGTTAACTACTGTGACAGGTACTAATTAAGATTATCATCATAATTGTTTCTAAATTTAAACTGTACCTCTTCCCCTTTTTTTAAGAGTCAAAAAAATAGTGACAATAAAGGGAACACAATAAATATATCAACATACCATGGTAAATGGTCTTTACTGGCTGCAACAATGTTGCATTTTGCTGTTAGTTCTTTTCCTTCTCACATGTGATATTTACTATTGGACACACTTTACACTAATGCCAACATCGCCCAATTAAATTCTACATTAATTAATATTTGGATGTTTTTAGCACCAGCCTAGAGGTAGAGCAGCCATAGAGCAACTGAGACCAAGTTCAAGATACACAATCTCTGAAAATTCATCAAGGAGCTAAGATAAGGACCACTGTGGGAAGCATAGCAAATGGTACAACACTCAGTCTGCCAAGGTTGTTGAATGCTATTTCTTACAGATAGGGCTTGATATCAGCGTTCACTTACTTATTATTGATATAAGCATATTTTTCTCAAAATATAATAAATACAGAAAGGGGTATGTGAACAACATGATATGAAGATCAAAATCAAGGTTAGAACTAAGGACATCAGATTAAAATGTGAATGGAAAATGAATCACTTGTAAGATTAAAATTCAAATTTCAAATGGGAAAAAGGCACAGAGAGAGGCATAAAGAACACAATTCTAAAGATGGTGTTCATGGCTCCATGAAGGAAAAAATGAAGCAGATAGAGGGGTAGGCCTATTATATTTTTTGGATATGAGTATTCAGAGTTTTAAATCAGGCAAGAAGACAAAATAACTAGGAGAGTCTGGACTGGAAGACTGAGAATAATAGTTAGGGATAGTGAATACAGTGACCTAGGTAGACAATGAGGTCAGCAGTTAGAACATCGGGTAGCCAGGACTAGGACCTAAGTGAAAAGGCTGTAAGTAGAATATTCATTCATTCATTCATTCATTCATTCATTCATCCTACAATTATTGACTGAGCTGATACAATAATTTATTGAGCTATAATGGTGAACTGATCAAGAGATCAGGACTAGACTGTGCTTAACAGAATCTATAGTTTAGAAAGGACTTAAGTGATAGATGAGAGGAACTGGAGGGAGTAGGTAATAGGAGTCCAGCATCTAAGTAATTCTGCATCAAGTACTTGAAACCAGTGTTAAGGCTAAACTTAGACCCAAACCCTCTGCATCCAAGGTATGAGTTCCTCATTATATTCTCCACTTAAGAAGACATTGAGCTTAACATGAAGGTGAAGCTTAAGCCCACAGCTGGGGTAAGCAAGCCTTCCTAGGAGGATGGGGTGTGTGCATGTGTATTTGTATATGTGGGCAGGCACACACTTGTGTAGGTTTTTTCCTAACAGGTATTAACCATGACTTTACAGGAAAGGAATAAATGATGAGGAGGATGATAATGGTGATTATAACAACAGCTAATGTTTATTGAGTGCTTCCTGTATACCAGATATTGGTTGAAATATTTTACATTCATTAGATCATTTACTCCCCACAATAATTTTATGATGATGGTATCATTATCCCCATTTTACAGAATAAGAAACTGAGGTACTGAGAATTAGTTTTTCCAAGCTCACATAGCTAGTGAATGGTAGAACCCAGGCAGTCTGTCCTCTTAATCACTCTGCTATGCTGCCTAAATCCAGAGGAGCAATAGAAGGATTGTACTATCTCAGGTCAGAGCTTGTCTATGCCTACATAATATCTTTTTATACTCCTATAAATGATCTGAGGGTACTCTTACTAGAGCAGTAGCCCTGCTCAGGAATGTTTAACAATGGCATATTATGTTGTTCAAGAATATAATGAAAGTATAGTGGTAACAGATGAGAGAGATTTGGCTCTCAAAGACTTTAATTTTTATTATACTATTTAAACAATAAAGAAATACTGCACTGAGGTGGTAGAACAATAGGCCAGTTGATATGGAAAGTGACAATTTTAGTTTCAGTCAGCCACTATGTGTGGGTCCAGCTCTCCACCTCCTCATCCTCCACTTCTCTACAGGGTGACATAAGGGTTAATAAGATGACTATAGAACACATTTACCTTACAAGGAATCATAAGTTCTATTCTTACCATGATTTTCTTAGCCATGATAATTCTGCAGGAATTTCTTATTAAGACGGCATGATGAATCCCAACCCCAGGAATGAGAGTGACCAAATAAAATACCAGCACCATACTGGCTGAAGAAGTTTGAACTCCAGTGTCCAATTTTGTAGTGTCTACTCTTGACAAAGTTGACTGTTAGCGTAGGGTTATGAACATGAAATTTTCATTAAAAAACAAACAAACAAAAATCCATACTTAGCTCTGACTTTTTCTTTTTTTGGTCTCCTGGAATCAATTCTAAAGCATCATAGACATTCAAGTCAATTATTACGGCTTCTAACTTTCAGCTTGATTATATCTCAAGACAAAAAATGTCCCCTTTAGACATCTAGGGAATCACTTCCATGGGGTACTATATAACCTGTATCTTCCTGGGTATAAGACTATTCAGTACTATTATTTTCATAAGTGATCTGCGTCAAAACAGAGAGGGGGAAAAAGTAAACCAAGGACCTATTGGCTGTAAACCCAGCTGTATGCATAAGTCTATAATCCCTACTTTCTGGCCTCAACATACTAGAAGACCGTGACCTTAAATTTGGTAGAGAATATCTTGTAAGCAAGATAAACAGGAACCCCCAATCCCTGAACTCATCAGGGGTTTCTGGCCCCTTTTAGCATTTGACCTTCAACGAATAATATAGCTGCTTTTGGCCCTTAGCCTGTATTAGCTACAAAGGTGACTGATACCTGCCATATTTTAGGACAGCTTATCACTTCAGCCCCTGGAGTGATTGAGTATTTATAGACACAAAGATAGAAATATAAAGCACATATGTATAGGCAGGAGTCCCCTGGAGGTGGCGATTAGGACCAGGCAGTAATTTTAGCTTGAAGTTCCTATGACTTAAATAGCCACTTGAGCTCTGCTCTTGCAGTTTACGATGTCAATAGAACCCCTAAATGAAATTACAGCCTTCTGATACGCAGCAGGATATCCTTTCTTTGCCATGCAATATACACGGCCAGGAGAAATTGCTCTGTATATGGAGTTTCACTAAAGCAGAATTTATCATAAGGCTGCTCTGCTAAAATATCATTATGCTGTTATTCACTGGATAACACATCTAATGACTCGGGGTGCACTTGATAGCCATGTTTCAGTGAACACAGACGCACGCCCTGATGTGAACTGGGCACTCCAGTGCTTCAAAGCGCTATCGATTTCAATTCTACCATAATTTACACCTGGCTTGTTTTGCCAATAGCTTGAACCCATGCTAACAGTGGAACATACACATATGAGTATTAGAGAAATCAGGAATGAACTGTATAGCAAAAATGCATGCAGCAAACATTCTCGGATTCTGCCTTTATAATAATCTCCTTTGATGCTAATTAAGTATTCCGCACAACTTTCTCTGGGGATTTGGGAAATGGGCATTTCCTCTGCTAGCACTGTCCCAGGCTGCTGGTGATAGTAAGGATAACCTCTTCCATTTGTACAAACTGTGGGTGCCAGTCATCTTGGTTCCCCCACCATTTGGCACAACGACTGGCTTATGATAGCTGCTCATAATAATAATCTTCTCTAAGGATCCTCTTCCTCTCTCTGTTCATAAATGTAGTATACTCTAAGGATCTGCTCCCTTTGCTTTCTGTCAATAAATTTTCCTTGAGAAAAGTCCACTCCATAATTTTAACTGCTACTGTGATGCTGACAATTCAGATGGCTGCCCAACTTCTGTCTCTCACTGACCTGTCCTCAGCTTTCCTGACTAAATCCAGCAGCCTACCAGAAGTCTGGATGCCCCCCCCATCTCAAAATAAACACATTCAAAAGCAAATCTATCATCTTCCCCTGTCTACAAAACCTGCTCCTTCTCCTCAGAGCTTTCCTCGCTTAGTTGTGTAAGGCAGAAACCTGGGAGCAATCCAAAATGCCTTCTTCTCTCGATACCCAGCCCAAAGGTTATTAGATTGTGCTCATTCTGCTTCTTATCTCTTGAACATGTCTCCTTCTCTCTATTCCCACAGTTACTGTCCTAGTTCAGGGCTTCATTGTTTCCTGTCTGACAATTTCAGTTGCCTCCTAACTCATTTTCCTGCCTCCACTCTCCCATCCCTCCAATCCATCCTCCAGCCTGCTGCCAGGGCGAGCTTCCATAACACAATTTGATCATTAACCTTCCCTACTTAAAACTTTCAATGGCTCCCCAAATGCCACAAGATGAAGTTAAAACTTCTTTGCATGGTGATCGGGGCCCAACATGATTGTTCCCTGACTACCTCTACAGCATCATTTCTCCCCCCCTCCCTGCTCTGCTAAACATCAGTGACACGGATCCCCAACTCGCCACGCAATTTCCTCTTGAAGTGCCTTTGCCCCTGCAGCCTTTCCTCTCTCTGACCATCTTGGAAAATCCCTCAAGGCCCAGCACGGATTCATTAGCTCTTCTGTGAGGCTTTCCCTGACCCTGGGCCCCAAGGTACATTCAGCTGAACACACTCTCTTGCGCCTCCAAAGTTCCTTGAACATCATTCAATTATGATACTTAGCATATAGCATCATCCCAACTTGTTTGCCTATCTGTCTCCCCTGTGGAGCAACTTGAGGTCATGTCTTATTCATGTTTGTATTGTCACTGACGAAGTCAAAACCCTCACGACAGCATATAAAGGCCTACATGCTCGGGCCCCACTGCCTGCCCTACAGTATCCCCAACCACGTTTTCCTTGCCTACCCTGATCCTGCCACAAAGACTACTCGGTTATCACTCAAACTTGCCAGATACATTCTTGTCCAGGACCTTTGCATTTGGTGCCACTGTCAAAAATGCTCTTGCCTAGATATCTATAAATTTTGCTTTCTCTCTTTTCTCAAATGTTGCCCCCTCAATGAGGCATTCCCTCTCTCCAGTTTAAAATTGCAACCTCACCCCTCACACACATACTCTCACTCTCTTTCCTCCTTCACTTTTCTCCGTAGCAGTTATCACTATCCAACATGATATATTTGACATATGTACTTGCTTATCATTTTTCTCCCCTGACTAAAAAGTAAGCATTACAAAAACAGAGACTTCTTTTTGTTTTGTTTACTGTAGTATCCCCAGCCCTTGCAAAAGCTCTGGGTGTACAGTATGTGCTCCCCTATAAATACTTGTTAATAAATGCATCAATCTTTAGTTTCTAGAATAATACCTGACACAGAGTAGGGGTTCAAAATGTTTCTTGAATTAATAAATAAACGAGTGAGTGAATGAATTAATGTTAAATCCATGCTTTATGAATGTGTTGAAGAACAGTCTTTGTAATCTGATCCTCATAACAACACCAGTAAGTAAGTTGAGTGGGTAGTATTATTCTCGTTAGACAAATGAAGCAACTGAAAGTTTAGGAGCCTAAATTAAGACTGCATGGGTAGTTTAAGGTTTGCTACTCTTTTCATTTCAGTATTAAAAGGTAAAGACAATTCTCTGAACTCTGCTCATGATGTAGCTTTAACATTTATTACACTATTTTGGTTCCTCTTGACTAAGAAGGCAATTAACTGGAGGTGCAAGGTGCTAATACCTTTTATTACAATTTGTGTCTTTCCTTATTAGGTGCCTTTCATAAAACAGATCCTTTTCTTTCATTTTCAAAAGTGGATTAGGCACTCATACAATTTTGCCCCTCAGAGTGGTTTGTACATGGCTACCCAAGAGGACATCAGGCTACAAATCCTGCCAGAATTAACTGGAAGGTGAGTGTGGCATTTGTATCTTGAGGATGAACAGGTTGTTTGATGCCACGTTTGTGCTAACGGAGGTGTCCTTAATGTGTTAACACCCAAAGGAGGGCAAATTCAACAACAAAACATTTCAGTTTTTGGCATGTCTATGGAGAGTTAACTTTCCATTGTTCAAGGGTTAATTATCCATTATGTGAACCACTTCTCTTTCTCCCTCTGGCTGCTTACATCTAGGAATTCAGTTTACTAAAGGATAAGTAGGGAAAATAGATGGAAATGAAACTAGTACATTTCATTTATATATATTTGAAGATCTGGAAAAGAATTCAGTGTAGAAGACAGAATTAAATGTAGTTTGAGGACGGCCAAGGTGACTGATCACTGACAACAGACTAAAGCACATTTTATACAGTATCTTGGTTTCTTTCAGTTATTGTTTATCAGGGTTGGTTTATAGTATATGAAGTTACTCCCTAAATGTAATTCATGTCAGCCACTTGCCATGTAAGGTGCTGGAATTTCTCTTCTTTGATGCCCCAGAGCACTAACGGTGCCTTAGTGTCCTGTGGCTTAATGACTGAAGCAGCACCAAGAGATCCCACCAATTTCTCTACTCATCCATGAGAAACAATTGCACTTAGCTATTTTCAGCTATTATTTCCCTAAAAAGGGGCACTTAATTAGTGCCTGTTAAAATAGGGCGAATGATTTGGCTGCCTGTCCTTTTGCCCCTGTCTTTATTGTGCTGTCTGTCTTCCCCTCACCCCCACTACTGTCTAGTTCACAGGGCATTCAGAGGCAGTCTTGACATCAGCCTATCCACATCTGACATCAGGCGGAGCTCCTTAGATGTTGGCTCTGAGGAAAGGAAGAACCACTGATTGACTGAGTTACTGGCAAGCTGGAGAGGCCTTTGGTCAATATGATAAATTCTAGGTGAGTCTGGTCCTGTCAGACTGTGTGAGCGCAACAAGCTGGGTATGTGGCCCCCTCAAGAGTCCTGGAAAATGAATGGAACGACTGCAAGCTCAAGACCCCATGTTCTGTCAGGAATATCCTGTGCGTTGTGGAAATTTGAGAAGGCACCTCTGTAGATAGTGGCAGGTGCCGTCAGTGAGTCCGAAGATCTGATATGGGAATTTAAGGGGTTCAGATAGAGAAGAATCTATTGATTTGCTTTCTGGACATACTCCTTTTGTTATGATAAGTAAAACATATACACTGAATGCGCTGACATACAGATATTCCTTAATCACCTACTCACTGATCTTCCACTCAGACTGAGCAGTTTGACACTGGTTGGGAGGGAGACAAACATGAAATGCACTACCTGCCTTCTAACCACCTGTAGTTTCATACCTACAAAAAACTTCAGTTCAAAGCAGTATATGATAAGTGCCAACTGAAACCTAGAGATTTTTAAAATGCTATCCATGTCAGAAGGGGAAGTTAACTTTTAGTTTGGGTTATCATAAACAACTTCAGAGAAACAAGTGTGACTGGGCAAGGATATGATCTGGTGGGGTGTCTTGAAAAGGTGTCTGGAAAATTATAGTTGCTGATGCTGATATGTAAATACAGCATCAAAGTATTTAGCATACACCTAAGTAACTGAGAAACTGGAATAAATTGGGAATTTGTACATAAATTCATTCTTACAAAATAAAGCAAATTCATTAAATATAGCCTCAATTTTAAGATAATTAATAGCAATTTAATTACTTTCTACTTATTTTAACTACTTTATACATATAGCGATTATTATTTTGAGACTGTGCATAATAGAATTTACATTTATAATCTAACATGTATATTTGATGAAGGATAATTACTAATCTTATTGGCTAACCAAATCTCACCTTTTATAGATACTGTTCATAAATATTTGTACAAAATTTCTGTGTTGTCAGTGCGATAAAATGTCAACTACACTTCATTTAAGGTCAATTTGTAAAACATCTGGTTGAATTCAAAGGCAAGTAAACCTAGGTAGTAGTCAGTCATATTTTCAATAGTTGAGTATAGGTATGCCATAATGCAAGTATATATGCACTTACAAGCTAACATACATACACAGTCACACATGATACAATGAATCAACTTCTTTTTAACTTTCAAAAATATGTATCTTTTTAAAGGAATCATAAATATCAAAAAGCATTTTTATATAAATAAGAAAGAATAATTTCTTATTGGTGTAATCATAATTCTGTTATTTAGTGATGTCATTTTTGTCTAATTCTGACTGCCTAATTAAATGAATGTAACATGCAGGAAGCACTAATAGCTAAAATGTGCATGCAGGAAAGTATACATTCTACAGCATGCATCCTCTGAAATGACATTACAAATTTTTGAGATGAGCCTGAAAAACTGAATTAATGATAGTACACTATTAAGGTTTATAACACAGGTATTGAAACAAAATCAGGTATTAATACAATTTAAGCAGAAAGAAACACATCATTATCTTGCCTTCCAGAGATGTACTGATCATATTCAGATGTATATACTCCAACTTTGCCGTTGAATTCTTCCATAGCCATGTGGACCTCCAGATCTTGCCAATAATAAGGAAAATCTCTCTGGCAGGTTATATTTTTAAAATGTCATCTCTTGGGATATACTCTGAGATATTCATATTTACCTATTCTCTGCTTACAGATGCTCAGAAAGTTTTATATATTAGATGTAGGAGATTTCAACATCAAAATGTTTTTGAAGTGTTGGAGATCCAGCCTGCCTTTGGTATAGCCCTAATAGACATCCTTACAGATAATTCTCCTGGGAGTCTACAGCCTGAGTGTTAACTGAGTGAAGCACAACCTCCTACGTAGGTCTTGGTGGTAATGGGCTAAAAGCTAGTTACATTTTTATACCATATTTTTAAAATTTTAACACCATTTTCCTATTCAACCTCTTTCTTTAGAAAACAAGAGACTAATGGAAAATCCCCAAGAGACATTATAACATACAAATAGTATGGCCATAACTAGCATGCCTAACTGAAATAGGCAAACTTTACTGTTATATATCACTGAAATGTTTATCATACTCATCCTAATAAAACGTGGAGACCGCTTCCTGTCATGATGACAGGTGAGGAATTTGATGTGCCTCACAAATTATAGGTATCATGATACAAGCCTGATTCTGTTGTAGAGGTCATGACAGACCTTGATGAGGCTGTAGCAGGGGTCAGTCTCTGCAGAGAACTTGGGATATTTGAGCATGTGTGAGTTCTCTGGTTAAGAATCTGAATCGTCCAGAGTAGCAAACAAAATTTCAAAGCTAAGTATCAGTGTAATGTGTTGGATGACTGCACCAGCTTGGACAAGAGTGCACACAACAGGCACACACAATACACATCTGGTTCAACATAAAATCAACTATTGCTAAAGCATTTTTGACTTTTAGGAGGAATCTATTGGCAATGTGTTAACAGCAAGGACAACTAAAACAATAAAATAGCATCTCTTTCCAAATATTTAAGAACATCTAGTAAGTGCCCCTTAGGCTGGATTGTGGTTCTTGAAAGTTTTAGCGTATGAGAACCATATTGGGGACATCAAAGACTCCTCCCTCTTTCCAAAGAGCAATTTACTTCAGATGCTGCCACACACTCAAATGCTTTTATGGCTACCATGTTTTTTTGTTTGTTTGTTTGTTTGTTTTTTGTTTTTTCCACTTTAAATATTTTGGAATATGCCAGATTCTTGAAATTGGAAGGAAGACAAGAAAACATGGTAAGATCAAATACCTTTGTAAGAGCAGTTTAGTAGTCACCTGATGGCAAAGGGCAAATATACATTTCAGCTGAAATTCCACTTCCGGGGAGAGTGTGAGTTATCAGTAAGGACATGGAAGGCACACATTGGCTCTGAAAGCTCGTCTGTTGACTCCTCTGCTAGTCTCATATCAAACAGGATGCAACCACCCCCATTCCATTCCTTCGACAACTTCCCAGAGCACACTCAATCAGAGTCTTTTATATTGAGGGCAATACTATATTTGGGTTTAATACTGTGAGGACAGTCATCTAGTTTTCCTATGTCAGGATGATAAATTTCCCTGGAACCAAATAAGGATTCTCACTGCATTCTTCTATTCGATACCATGAATGCAGAAGAATAAAGAAGAGGGTGTGACAAATAATATTTTCCAAAGGTCGGGTGAGGGGAGTTTCCCTCACATTTAAAAGCAACCAGTTCTTAGCAAAGTGATCTTTAGAAAAACAGTATTAACAATATTCCTTTGGTATGCATCTACTTTTCTTTCCCGTTTAGCTGGGGACGTTAAATATTCTGAGCAGAATGTAAATGTCCAGAATAGCGATGCGTGAAGTTGGTAGAGAGAAACTCCAAATGAACGAAGAGTCCCACTTTCATTTCCCCCTCTTACCACCCCGAAAGCTACCTCCCTGCCCTCACACACTCACCTACCTTCCTCCTCCCACAAGCATGTTTGCTAGGCATGTCAAGGCTGACATCCATCGGTGGCAGCATGAAACCTATGCCTGCAGGATCCTCCTGAGAACGGACTCAAGGCTCTGCCATTGTCCATAGAGTGCTCTCAGCTGTGAACACTAAAATCTTCATCATTCCGTTGGATTGTTTGGTAGCGTTTTAAAAAAATTGTATTTTTTTTTAAACACCCTTTATTTCCTGACTGCCTCAGAGACACCAAGAATAGAATCCTTGACACATCAAATTCTGGAACCTCACCACTCACCAGGACTGTGGTTCCTGATCCAAGGAGTGTCGACTGAGAATCAGCACAGTCTCTTGAGAGTGTCCAGGCCTGGCTGCTAAGCTCCCTGCTCTGATTAGTTTGTCGAGTTCACAGTGTTCCAGAGTGCTGAAGCACAGAAATTAGGGAGGGGAGGTGGAAGGAAAATCACTGGAGCCTCTTACGATCTAACTTCCACTAACTGAGAGGAAATGTCTTATAAATAAACAACAGCAAGAGAAACAAAAAAAACCCCATCCCGTTCTGCCAGAGGAATGTACATTATTGTCTCCCGACGGAAAACTTTACACCACACCAGAATGCAGCCATGTCTCCTGAAACTACCTCCCTCAAAACAGAAAGAAAAAGAGAATCAAGAAGGGAAAAAAAACAACAACAACACCACCAAAAATGATTTTTTTCATCCCCTTGAATTCTGTTGGGAAGTTCATGTGAGTTCCCAGTAGACAAGCTAAACGAAGCAGTTTCAACAGTGTCACTGTTCCAGGATTTCTTGCAGAGGCTGCCTATTAGCAAAATTTCATTTCTGCCCAGATCATTGCTGTGCCATCCGGACATTTTCAGAAGGGAAGTTCAGGGAAGCGGGGGAGGGTACGATCGTGGAGGAGAGGAAGAAGAGAGGACAAAGGAACACTCCTGATGAACCGGAATGCCCTGGCCACGGCCATGAGAAAGCCGGCCCCCACCCACCACCCCACCACTGCTTGTTGAGGACTTGGTGATGCAGTGTGTGTGATCTACTTACTCTTTCTGCTCGGGAGGCTGAGGTTCCTACATTTCCAGCTCATGCTGGACTGTACCGTAAGCAACAAGTGAAATGAGTTCAGTGATCTCATTCTAGTCCTTCGACTCCTGTCCACATCGCTAAGCGACTGCACAGCTTGGCACAGGCCAGGATGAGTCAGCAGTCTCTGGTCATGAGAGGCCAGGCCTGGAATAGCAGGGGGGTTTAGGTCAGGAGCAAAATGAAGCAGAAAGGCAGTCTAGATGGCAGCGCTCGGCTCTGCAATACACGGAGATACTGCAGGTCAAAATGAAAGAGCCTCCACGGCTGGGGGGTGAAGACTGTAGGATTGCAGAAAAAGGAGCAGCCGGGGAAAAACTTCGAACAGCTGCCTACCAAACATAACAAGAACAAATCAGAGTACCACAGGCAGGAAAAAAGGGCACTGTGAGAGCCCTGGAGGAGAATAGAGGTTCATTAAGATTTCTGGAATACTTTTTTTTTTCCATGTGCTTCTGCACTTGATTTAAGAAACAGTGGTTACCTATATACTATCCTGGCATTTTGGTATTGCTTTCCCAATTTGGTAAGTAGCAAAACAAACATATAAAAGCAAAGCACTGCTGTTAAATAACAAGAAGCCTCCTACTCCATAAAAGAATGCAATTATAAATAAAAGACATATCTCAAAGATGTACATTTGAGTCAATAGTGTCTTTGTATAACCTGCAAAATACTGATCACAAAATGGCTAAAGAGAAGTACTCCTTAAGTCGAGCTTGAGTGGAGGTAGAGAAGAGCTGAGAGAAAAGAGAGGGCCAAGTTCAATGGTGAAACGCAAAGGACATATGATATGGTGTCCGTACATATACTCAATGGGGTCAGCATAGATGTCCATCAGAAATAGAGGCTTCCCACCAACAGACTTTCCAACATCTCTCCCTCTGCAGTGTTGCCGTAATACAGCAAGAGGAGAGGGAAAATAAAATATCAGAGGGAAAAACAAGGTTCAACATAACAAATCAGTCAGAGGCAAATTGCCCTATGAGCCAATGGATAAGGAAAAATCTTAATATCTGAAACAACCTTAGAGGAACCGTATCTGGATAAGGAGACTGAGGTGGAGACTGAGAATTATCAGCAAATAATAGTGATGACCTCATAAAAAGGAAGAAAGCAATCTCACGTCAGATAGTGTGCAGCAAGAATGGCATGGAAAGAGAGTAAGATCTGCAGAGCTCGGAAACACTAGTAAAAGACTTCTTTAGACAGGGAATAATAAGGACCCACTATACATTACTAATTGGTATCTCTTAGAGATGCATACGTATGTAAGATATGTCAGAACATGGAGAGTAAATTTTATTTAGTTTTCATTCCAGAGTGTACTAAATTATTTCAACACATCTTTATTAAATACTCAGCCTTAGGCAGATGAACTCTCTAGCCTCGATTGTCTTGTCTTTGAAATGGAGTATTATCACCCTTGTTGAAATATTTATAAGGACTGAATCAGTGTTTGTCAGTCCTTATCAGAGCAGTGTCTGTCACATGGTGAGCACTCAATAAATTGCTGTTGTTTTTATTTGATTATCATATCTTCCTAAGTGCCCACTGAAAGAGTCATTTCCAGTGTTGTTCCCCTGGATTGAGTAGAACCCGTACGAAGGCTCCAGTAAAATGAGTTGAGTAACACTCCTCAGAGACGCTGCTTTAAAAAGCTCATTTCTGTCTGGGTGTGTTAGACATTATACTTGAACACAGAGGATGCTGAGAATCTATTATGTTAAAGTCCCAATTTGGGGTATCTATATTGTCAAAGCAGCTTGAAGCTTAACAGTGTCCAGTAACTAGGAGCCTAAAAAAGAAAAGAGGGATTTTTAGAAGGTTCTCCAAAAGCAACAGGATAAAAGTGCTATTGGCCTTGACCACATGATGAGGGTTTTTTACCAAAGGGGAAAACTTAGTCCAGTTGATCATCCCAGCCTAATTGATTAATTGTGGGTCTGACCATCTGGCTGATGAATGCTGACACCCAGCAGTGATTACTGTGTAACACAAATCCGGATGTGCTCTCCCTGATGCCTCCCACAATAATGGCAACTCTGAACTTAAGGTTAGTTTATTCAGGCCTCTTGGCTCAATCTCTTCATGGAACAGTGGTTGTGGCAGGGAATATTTTACTAGACCTGGTCAAGCATTATCTTCTCTTATTTCAGTTACCCCCTCCTTCCCAACTCCACGCCTACCCTGTCCTGAGCCCTCTCTTGTCTATAATCACTTTTCATGCAAAGCATTCCATCTGTAGTTTTCATCATACTGTCTGATTCTCTCATTTCCGGTTGCTCTATTCTGAAAAATATTTGGTTTAAAAGACCTGTACTGCTATTTCACAGGGAATCCTATTGAGACATTTTTATTGTATCTTCTTTGCTACTCTTTTGCTTTAAATTAATCTGTGCTTCCAAATTCTACATATATATACATATATATATATGTATGTGTGTGTATATATATATATATATATTTTTTTTTTCACCTAACTCATGAGCCTGATTAAAAGGCCCATATATTGCTCAAGTTCTCCATGTGGTTAACAGAACACAAGGGTTAATAGAAGACAGTTCTTCTATCTTGAACTTACATCTGATTCTCAGTTCGGAGTGTCCTATGGAGAAGACTCTGGAACATATTTCACTGCTAGAGAAGGAAAGTTGGGCTCCTGTAAATCACAGGGATCAATAGCACTGCCATCAATCCATACCTGGAGATAACCTGCACGCAGGACAGTTTCCCAAGGAAATCAAATCTGAATGCATAAATATAAACCCTGGAGGATTATAACCGAAGGTTTTATTATTTTTTGTGGGAAGGCACGGGGGAGTAAACGGACACAAAATGTCTTGCACAAGCTTGGCCAATGAGTCACAACCAAGCAGGATCATCCATTTCCCCTCTCTTTTTCCCAGACTGATTTCCATCTCAAAATTCATCATGTTTCTTGTTCCATACAGATGCTGAATTCTTCTATGTTCCAGGCTGGGTTAGTGTTAATTTTCAGTAGAGGATGGCAATAGCACGCTGAACTGCAGAGTTCCAGACTGGGAACTGGGAAATGTTTTTGGCCTGACTGTCAGTAAACAACTATGTGTCTAGGGCAAGTCAAGTCCCTTAACTCCCCATGTCTCAGTCTCTTCATTGAAAAATGATAGGGTAGGACCACATGAACTCCATAGTCTCTGCCAACACTAAGATTCTATGGTCCTATAGCTCATTTCCTTTTTCTCTCTGGCATCAACTGCTCAACCACTCTGCTTATAGTCCTTTCTCTGCTCCCAGTTACTGATGGAAAAATATCTCCCTCATTTCCTATCCAGTATTTTGTATTTGTAACCCCCCCTCTTTTTATTTTTTTTTCTTTTGGTGCTAGATATTTGGAGTCAGAAACATGAACCTAACCAGATAGATGCTTTAAATGTGAAGGCGTTTGAGGAGAATAGCTTTCCCATTGTAGAGCATTTAGTGTAGCTCGGCCTGGAGGAAGCCAGCCATCCAAAAGTGGAGCAAAGGGGCCAATTCACAAATGAGAGGAAGCCTTTCATAATAAGAGTCTCCAGACTCTTCAGTTTCGATAAAGCTAAATGCTACCACATTCTAACTACTTTTCCAATCAATCTCAGACATCATCACAGACACTTAGGACTACAAATTTGAGGCCCAGCACTGGCAGTGATGCAGTTCTTATTTCACCTCCACCATGTATTGCCAAGTAGGATTTAGGATGGCATAGTAATAAGAGCCAAGAGGACAATCTGTCATTTATTTTCCTCCAAACTTTTCGAAATTTCCCATTTGGGCTCTGTTTCCCAGTTTTAATTTGGTAACTGCCATTTTTCAGCATTTCTTTTAACAGGTTACTAATAATTTCTGATACAGGATCTCATATTTCATTTTGTGCTGCTAGAACTGCTGTTAATATTTCATCTGCCTTCACTTCGGCTCTGAATAAAGGCTGCTAGGTTTTTGATACACTGTTAACACTTTGATTCTGGGGGATTGGATCACCAGTGTTCCTCCAGTTTTGTCCATATCTTGTTGAGTACAAGTGAGAGATTACCTGTCTCAGAAATAGCTCAAAGCGTGGCGTACATTCTAGGGATACTTCAGAGTTTTGTTTTGTTTTTTTTTCCTGGATATTTGATGAAAACAAGAAAAGCAAGTTTTTGTGTTTGTTCTCCCGGGTAACTTGCTATCTGCTTCAGTGGTAGTGTTCTAGAAGCAAAGGGCAGTGGTTAAGAACCAGGGCTCGCAGGAAAATCTAGGTTCAAATCCTAGCTCTGAAGCTTACCACACATATCATGTTAGGCCAGTTCCTTAACCTTTCCAAGCCTGTTTTCCCCCTGGTAAAATGGGGATAATAATAGTGCCCACCTCTATTGCTATGAAGATTCCATAAATTAATGTAAAGTGCTAAGGACTTTCTGAGTTCTCAGGAACTGATGGGTATCATTATTATCCTAGCATTAATAATCTACCAATTCACATCATAGTGTTATTTTGCAACATCTTTTCAAGGTCAATGAATTACTTTTGAGTCTAGACCTTTGCGGTTTGCTTTATTATAGTTCACATATAAGAAATCCTCAGTGAAATCTAGTAAAATATTTTTAAAATGGTCCTTAAAACAATGCATAGTTAAAAATAGTATATAACATCATATTATTACATCATCTTTCAATCTAGCACCAGATTCTCAAAAGTTTATTTTTTTAAGATTCTATTTCTTTATTTGACAGAGAGAGAGCGAGCACAAGTTGGGGGAGTGGCAGAAAGAGAGGGAGAAGTAGGCTTCCTACCACCCAGGCACCCTCTCAAAAGTTTTTGTTCATCTAATAGCCAGGCCTAGATAAGGTGCCCTGTACCAATGCTAATCCATTCCATAAAGAGATGGCTTATCGTATTTACTTTTCCATATTCCCAAAGAATATAGATTATTCTAATATTCTTTGGGTATGTATTAGTCAGGGTCCATTAGGAGAGAGAAACCACACAGCAATTTGAACAGGAAAAGTTTAATATAAAGAATTATTAACTATAACAGCGGATTGCAGTAATGAGGGAGTAGCTAGTAAGAAGTAAAGAGAATTCTAAATTATATAAGAATAGCAAATATAAGGAGCAACCATTACTTGTAGGGCTGAGATACAGTGCCCAAGGAAGAGTCCCCTCCAGCCCTGGAGTGGGATCCAGATCTTGGACCAGGCACAGATATTGATGAATGAACAGCAGGGAAATTGCTAGAGAGCTGCATTAGCAGATCTTGCTGGAAATCTGCACTCTAGGGAGCAGGGAGGCTGTTCATAGGGAGGTGTCTCATCGGAGGCACTCCACTACACAAACCACCCAATGTGTGTGTGTGAGCGCATGTGTACATGCATGTGCGTGCATACATGTGTGGTGGGTCCTGGGGGAGGCTGCTGGTCGCTGGGCCCTGGAGAAGCTACATGTTCTCCAGCTGCTGGACACCAAAGCAGCTGCGTGTGCTGCAGCAGCCAGGCCCTGGAGAAACTATGCATACTGCTGGAATCTGCCAAAGGAATACCCAGGAACCAGCAAGAAAAACCTCTTCTTCCTGTAATGTCTCTCCGAACCCCCTACTGACAAAGTGCACTCACACCAGCTTGGAAAATAAATATATTTAAAGGACTCAGATACGTTTTTGTAGAGAAGGTAAAGAAAGGTAAATCTGGACTGGAGTGGCAATGCGTTGATAACTCAAAGTTATCATTATGTGCTCACATACTTTATAAAAATACCCACTTTGCTGATTATAATCCAATGTTCTCAACTTAACTATAATACTGTTCACCTTTACTAATAAATTGACTCTGCATAGCTAAATAAATACTGCTAGAATTAAGGAAAATAAGATTCTATTAAAAGTAGCAATACTTGGGGCGCCTGGTTGGCTCAGTCAGTTAAGCATCTGCCTTGGGCTCAGGTCATGATCTCAGGGTCCTGGGATTGAGCCCTGCATCAGGCTCCCTGCTCCTCGGGGAGTCTGTTTCTCCCTCTCCCTCTGCCCCTCCACGCACTACTCTCTCTCTGTCTCAAATAAATAAATAAAATCTTTTTTTAAAAAGTAATAATACTAGTATTTGTATAATAACCTTTTTCCCTCAAGTGCTGCCCATGTGTGTTTTGTTTATAATTTACAGATTAAGAAAAAGATGTACAGAAATACTAAACTATTTTTTTATATTTTTATCTTTATTTGATTTTATTTTTAAAAAATTTTTTATTACACAGAAATACCAAACTATTAACCCAAATTAATGCATCAGTGATCCCAGTCCAGAATTTCAGCTAAACGGATAATCAGAGAGTCATTACTAATGACCCACAACTTCAAGGGAGGTAAAAATTGTCTTAATTACCATTTTTTTTCCTTTTCTTTTTATGACTCCAGAATCCATGTTTACTGTTGACTCATTTTTTGGGGGGGGGCTGTTAAGTATAGGTTGCTATTTTTCAGAAAAATGTATCATATATTTAGTAGGAAATTTTTCCTATGGTTCCTATCTTATATTGTTATATCCTTAATATCAAACAGAGAAACATCAGGAAATGACCAATTTGGTACATTCCTCAAGGTATACAGTGATCACTCTCAGAACTGGTTTTACATATAGACAAGGAGGTATCTTGCAGAAATACTGACCCTGGTTTACCTAATTCCTTAATTCCTTTAAAAAGAGGCCTGGGGGCACCTGGGGTGGCTCAGTTGGTTAAGGGTTTGATTCTTGGTTTCAGCTCAGGTCATGATCTCAGGGTCCTGGGATGGAGCCCTGCATCAGGTTCCCTGCTCAGCTGGGAGTCTCCCTCTCCCTCTGCCCCTCCCCTCCGCAGCCTCCCCACCCCCATTTGCATGCTCGCTCTCTCTCTCAAATAAACACATAAATCTTTAAAAAATAATAATAAAAATAAAAAGAGGTCTGAACCTTTTATTCTCTAATCAGAGGTAGGTTTTTAAAACACAAACTGTTGACATTAGGAAAGGTTGTGTTAGTGAGAGGCCAAAAGCACAGAAAGCAGTTCTGTGAGAAGAGGGTCCTCTGGAGAGGAGACTATCTCTAGGCTAAGGCCACAAAGTCTGCATCTCACTCATTTACCCAGTTTTCCCCATGCCTGGCCAAAAGTAGTACTGTCTGTGCTTGATGTTATGGAAAGGACCTGCTTGCTTCCTCACGGTTGCGTTTTCTGAAAACCAGTGGTTCATGGAGCAAAGCAAGCCTCGTCAGCCTGTCTCACAATCACTGGCGGCATCGCTGCCAGCTGCAGGCAGTTGTCTTTGGGATGTTCGTCCTTTGTGTTGTGTGTAAGGACTGAGGATAAGCCTAATGACCCTACATACGTTTGAGCCCTACCTCCCCAACAAACACAGACACACACCTCTCCCTGGTGATTCCCGAGTCCAGAGGGGGATGATGACAAAGGAGAGCCGTGAGCCCATGTGAGTCAGGCAGGCGAGTCCGTTTTATTTTAGTTTGCCCTTCTGTTCAGCAGGCTTTTCTGCTCTGACCCACTATACTTACCCTGTCGGCTGCTCTTACTAGCAACATGCCTTTTTAATCAGCCTTCCTGGGGTCTGCATTTGATTACAGCATTTGTGTTCTATTTTGATTCTTTTGTACTGTGCCCTGTGGTGTTAGCTTGAAAGGTGTTATTTATAAAATGAAATTCTATTGTATTGCCACTTGGATTCAAAGAGGACATATAATATTAATGCAGAATGTATTTAATAATATCTTGAATCTATTAAATCAATTTCTTCATGAGAACACAGAAATGGGGGGAGGCAAGTTGGTTAGTAACCAGGTAATAAGATTTAAGAATTACCTGAACTTTCCTTTACAAGCACTTGTAAAAGTCGACACAAGAATCATTCTCTTAACGTCAGGGTTTCCAGAAGGAGGAGACTACCTTTCCTCAGCCAGCCTAGTGCGGTGTGCACCTGTTTAAACATTGAATTGTGAAGGCCAAACATTTTCCTAGGCCTTAGATGCAAATTTTTTGACTAAGGAAACCATGAGAAGAAACATGGATATGACTTTTTTACTACCTAGGAAGATTTAGGTAAAGAAGGAAATATAATCACCTGTTTCCAAGGAGCTGCTTGCAAGATTTGTTTAAAAAAAAAAAAAAGGAAATTTCTTACGTAGAGTTTTCAGGATGGAATGTTTAGAATGATGTTCTCACTTAGCGTAAGTATAGGTTTCTTTATGGCTGCTGGGCCTCTGTAGTCTGATTAGAGTGATGAAGGAGTGCCCAACTTCTTTTCACTCCTAATTTTATTTTATTTTTAAAAAAGATTTTATTTGAGAGAGAGGGAGAGTGTGCACCAGCAGGGGGCAGGGGCAGGGGGAGAGAGAGAAGTAGACTCCCCGCTGAGCAGGGAGCCCAATGAGAAGCTGATCCCAGGACCCTGGGATCATGACCTGAGGACCCTGAGACACTTAACTGACTGAGCCACCCAGGCATCCCCTTTTCACTTCTAATTTTAATGTACACCCAACACTGAAACATTATATCATGGTATCACTGCTTGCTTATCACAAGTGTTGCTGCACACAGCCATTCTTCCCTTAAACTTTTTTTCCCCCTGTTGATACAACTGAAATCATCAATGGCTAAGCTGCTGTTTGAACAGGGACTAAGGAAGGATCTGGTGTGGAGGACAATGTAGCCGTCAGGCCCTACAGAACTTGCTAAAAGAAACTGTCGCACCCAAGTGAAGTTGGCTGTGCAGGCCTGAATGACAGCGCCTAAATAATCATGTGTTCTCACTCACTGGCTCAGTACAGAACTCCAGGAAACCCTGGATCCAGGTTCTAATCACAAAAATGGGAATAACTATATTTATCCTTTTCTACATGCATTGGGCTTCTTTAGGGACAGATGAGATAATAGTTCTGAAATGCTCTAAATTCTCTGAAGTAAAGGTGGGATACAAATGCACGATATTATTAACATGATAGTTCAGACCCTTTTTTCGGTTCTTCAAATCTAGATATGAGAAACATTGACAGATGACTAAATTTGCACCCCTTTGGGAATAAATTATATACCCTTGTTCATAAATGACATCTCAAACATAAGGAGCTAGGATGTGTTGGGAAATAGACACCTCAACCTTGAATGCATCAAATTGTAAGATACTTACATAAAAAGATCATGTTATTCACCTCTGTATCCATCTAGATTCCACCATATTGGTTTGCATTATGTAAGTGTTCCACTAATATTTCTTGAATTGAACGGAAGAATGAGGTCATACAATTTTAGAGCCAAAAGTAGCTAGAAATCGCAGAAGTCCAGTTAACTCATTTGGCAGATGATAAAACTGATGCCCAGATTAATTAAGTAACTTATTCAAGTACAATATTAGCAATGTTACAAGACTTTAGAGGAGTTGTTAAAGATCTGCCACTGAAAATATATCACTCAATCAATTAAAACAAAATAGATGTTCCTTTGTCAAATAAGAAGTACTCTTCAGCTCAAATAAATCTGAAGTCTTCTAATCTAAACAGGGAGGCTGAAGCTTAAAGTAACAAGTAAACTTCATTAAATGGCCATAGACCATAAGTGTGCTAGAAATGCCAAGTAACTAAGGCTGCCTATTTTAATACTATACCTATCGCCCAATCTGTTGGCATATTTCTCAGGTAAAATCAAGGTTGTACAAACGAAAGGTAATGTCAAATCTTTGAAATTATGTGGGATTCATGAAGGTGCAATTCAAAAATGAAATTATTTTTATCTATTATTTCAGTCTACTATTAAGCCATATTGTAGATTGTAAAGTAGATTTAAATTCTACATTGTTAAATTAAAAAAAAAAAAAAGGCAGGCCTATAGTGAGAAAGGCAATTTCCCTTTGGTGGAAGTTACTTGTATAGTATTTGCAGAAACAAGTTTGTTTAACTCTTGGCTCAGATGTTTGGTTAAATTAGCACAATAACAATAAAAGCCAGTCAAATTATCCTTTTGATTGATTTGATTTCTTCTTTCTTGGGGGGCAGTATTAAAATTTTTTTCCTTTCTTTTATCTTAAATCAATCAAAACATTTAAATTATTAATTAGAATGTAAACAATTTGTAGTCAGGGTTATTTTCATAATCTCCTAAAAACTGCAGCAGGGTGACTGGCATACAACAGACACCGAATAAATGTAAAATTTCTATTGTTGTAGAGTAGTCATCTAGGAAATCTCCAATGAGCTACTTTTCATTTTTCCAAAGCTCCTAGTGCACTGGAAATCCCTGAAGGTCACAGAGAGCAGAACTTGGAGCAAAAGGAGTAAACGACAGCAGCAGGCTTGGTGCTTCTAACGCATGGAGGGCCTGGCGGGCACTGCTGTTTGTGTATTACCAAAATTGGATTCCACAAACATAATCAGGCTTTCACAGATCAAGTTCAATTTATTAACTTGGCATTTCGCCTCCACTTCTTGCTCTACCTTGCTTAGGCATCCCAGGTTCAAATCCTTCCCAACAAGTATTCTAAAGTATAGCCGGACTGTATTAGTGTTTGCCTTTATCCTGGTATTGTCAAGGGAGTCCTAAATTTTAAATTTTCTTTTCTGTTATCTCCATAATTTGTGAAGTCATGTCTGGACTTCTGGGTTGGAATATTACGCATTCATTTACTATGATTCAATAAGCATCTACTGTGTGTGAGACACTAGGAAATAAATGGAAATAAGGCTTACTTCCTGCCTTCAAAGAACTAAGGAATTCACAATGCAGTGGTTACTTCGCAAATATAGCATATATGTTCCTGCTTTTAAGCTTTTGTTCTTCCCTTAGTTGGAGTGTCCTATTGTTATTCTTTATTGATCTAATTGCTTTAGTTATCCTGTGTTCTACCTCCATATAAATCATTTTGTAGTTTTTGTGGTCCACATTAACTTTCCTTTTGTTTTGCCTACACAGCTAGAGTTGACACTCTTGCCTACCCAATACCCATTCCCCCAGTTCTTCCTAGCTACAGACCCCTATTTTGTTCAGAATGGCAATGTGCCCAGTCCGGCATGATGCGTTATGATATTTCTGAGCCAATTATGACAAATCTGTTCCCTGATTTCCTTGCCTCCCTAGCAACCAAGGGTGGCTTTGGGACCCGGTTCTACTAAGATCTATGTGGCAATCTGCTGGCTTCTGAGAAAGCGTTTTCTTTTTTGATAAAGATAGAGGTAAAAGGCCAATCCTTTGGCATCTCCCTTCTTCCCTCTTTTTTTTTTTTAAGTTGGTATTTAAGTTCCAGTTAGTTGACACACAGTGTAATATTAGTTCCAGGTGTACGATCTAGTGATTCAACACTTCCTTACAACACCTGATACCCCTACCCCTCTTCCTTCTTTGACCATAGACATGATGCTTGGAGTTGCAGCAACTATTTGGTGATACTAAAGCAACAAGCATGAACAAAAGGCAAAGAGAACCCCAGAGATGTTGGCCCTGACTTTATCACACACCAGTGACCCCCTACCTCTGGACTTCCTGTTCTGTGAGAAACACAAACCACTATTTGTTTAAGCCACTCAACTCAGGATTTCTGCTACTGAACATTTTTCTTTTTTTTTTTTTTAAAGAATTTATTTATTTATTCGACAGAGATAGAGACAGCCAGCGAGAGAGGGAACACAAGCAGGGGGAGTGGGAGAGGAAGAAGCAGGTTCACAGCGGAGGAGCCTGATGTGGGGCTCGATCCCATAACGCTGGGATCACGCCCTGAGCCGAAGGCAGACGCTTAACCGCTGTGCCACCCAGGCGCCCCTGAACATTTTTCTAACCAAGAAATAACTTTCATAATTTAAATTATCCAAACTATTCTTCTTAACCAAATGGCAAACATCGGTTACATTCTTGGCATTTAATAAATACTCATTTGCTTCACATCTTGATTATATATACTACACATTCAATACATGTAATGAAATTCTCACTCTGAAAGCAAATGGGAAAATTGTAATTGTACTAAGAAAAGAGAATTAAACCAGGTCAAAAAAGAAAAAAAATCCAGTCTAAAGAAGTTCTATGAGAAGAATTTGTTACAACCTAGTTCAGTTACTCATATAATAAAAGAAACTTTTAAAAGTTTTCCAAAATTAGTAGAAATTTATTTTAAGTAAGAAATAAAACATTAGAATAGCCCCAAAGGGATAGATGTTTTAAAGAAGAGATCATATAAACAAGATTTCTATTAAATACAAAGAACACAATGCAATGCAGTTCCAGCTGCATCAAAACTGAGGAACCAGCCCTTATTAAATATCACTTGCAAGGAGACACTTTCTCTGTCCCTCAGGTAGCATGAATGTGACTCACCCAGATACTCAAGTCCTTAGCATGCTAATTAGCTTCCAAAATCTTTCACCTGAGGTTTAACCCATGAGTGAGGAAATTGTTATAGAACTTGCTTTTGGAGAAAAGACTACAGAAGTTGGGACAGAAGCTATTTTCAAGCCTTCCAAATATTACAAGTAATGGGGAACTGTTGAAAGAAACAAGTAGCTTTGAGTCATTTTAGGTCAGTGACCTTAAATATAAGGTGTGATTTAATAAGAAGCCAGAATAATCATAGCAGGAGGTGAGGAGAGAGACTCCGAACTGCCTGGAGTTAGGGAGGACTTTGGTGGCTGTTTTCAGCTGGAGCTCAAACTGCAGGATTCTGTCAGAGGCTCCACAAACAAAGGGCTGCATTATGTAATGCATCTTGTATTCCTTTGTGAACTATTCCACAACAAAGTTTCATTAGTCCCCCCCCCCCCCCGATATTTTACCACTTCCAGGCTGCAATATGTCCAGAAGGGAAACTTTCTACCTCAAATAAATTTTAAAGTGCAAGGAAAAAAAAAAAAAGACTTTTTTTTTCAGGAACCAAATGAAATTAATTTGAACTTTATACGGACTGGGAAAATACTTCTTAAACTAGGTGAAGAAAATTAATCTCATTTGAAAAACTTCCAAATAGTTCAGCAACAATTAGCAATAATTCAAACTCTCTCTCTTGATCTATCATTTTCTGGTAGTCTTACCCTGTTGATGGTACCACTCTCTGAGGGTCACCTTTCAATACAGCATTTTATAGGCAAAGAAGACTGTTACACTGATGATGCATAACAATACATTCTCATAAATAGTGTCTTTTTTCAAATTAAAATTTATTTTTGTTCCTGTTACAAAGATGTTCTAAGATTAAACACAGTTCTATGCTACTGTATTTAGTTTTGGTATATAAAAATCTACTTTTTAGCAGTATAATTATTTTTATTAATTATTAACTTAAGACCCTTCCATTATATAATCTTATTTTGATCAGCTGTAAAAATGATTAAACGGCTGAATAGATTTTCCCTTTTAACATTTCAAATGTTGGTTTAATGTTTGTCACTTAGACTCCCATAAAAGTGGCTAAAGTTTTCTGAGGAATACTGCATAGAACATGTCTTTTGATCTGAGAGTCTGGGTTATGCATAGTCAAAGCTTAGATGGGAGCCCCCAGCTCCTGAGTGGTATAAAAAAATTAGGGTTTGAGTCTCAGCAGGTGATACTTTTCCTTCTGACTTGGTCTTAAACGGATGCAACAATCCATCACCTCTTGGGCAGAACATGAGACTGAAGTGTTGGGTAGTGCTTACTAAGAACCAACTTCAGGGGAGCTGGAAATCAAGACAAGTTATAGGTCAGATACAAGATTTTCATTCTGTGGTCTTTTTTCACTCAAAACACATCACTCTCAGACTCAGGATTATGTCTTGTTAAGTTGGGTAACCATATCTCCCAGTTTACTCAGAATAATTCTAGTTCCAACTGTTCAAGTACAATTATTAGTAGTGGTCACTTTTACTCTCAAAAGTGCCCAGTTTGGATGATAAATTATGGGGCTATCCTACAAAGAAGTTTTAAGAGAAGTTATTTATAGCACCATTTGCAGTGATAATCACTCTCTTTAGGGCAAATTAAAATAATCACTATTGGTCAAGTTCTGTAAAGAGAGAAATAACTAAGAGTTTATTACTTTAATCCCAATGATTCAGCCAGAGAGATTTTGCCATCTAAAAGTTTATTGTAAGATGAGAGTAATTTTGGGAAATCATATTTCAATGAATTATTTAGGATTCCTAATTTTAGGTAGTATTGGCTTTTTTGTTAGCCCTATTTCAAACAAGAAGGCTTATTTCCCCTTAAAATTTGTTATAATAAAAAAAGCACAAGATCTGAAATGAAATTCTTTGAATCTTGGATTTAAATCCTAACTCAACTATTTGCTCAATTGGCAAATTCAAATAATCTCTGTGAACATCATTATTATTAACCCCTTCCAAATGGTCTTTAAGGACATTTTAGAAACCAGAAGTGAAAGAGCTATAAATACTGTAAAAAGGTAACCTATTTTCAACAGTTACTATTTTTCTTAAATAATAAAACCAGCTTTTCCCTTTGCAACTTCTAGGACACTTGTATGACTGAAGAAAAACTGCCAACAGTAGCTAATATTGAGCCACAGGTGAGAGGGCAGGGGTCTTTGGTTGGACTCTCTGCTGACATAGTTTCATCACATTTCTGGGTGACCCCTGTACTGTGCACGGACATTGATGGCCCACAAAGATCAAAGGAGAAAAGACTAAGGACCTTATGTACTGAGGCCAGAAAATGAAAGGCTGAACTTTACTTTCTTTAAAAGATTTTATTTGAGAGAGAGAGAGAGAGAGAGAGAGAGAAGGCACAGAGGGAGAATGAGGGGAGAAGCAGACTGCCCACTGAGCAGGGAGCCCAATGTGGGGCTCGATCTCAGGCTGAACTTGAAAACACAGGACTCTGGTCAAAAGTTGTACTACATGTTTCATGAGTTTCTGACATAGATAATCTTTTCTCAAAAGAAAAGGGAAACGTGGCAGTAAGAGGGGCTGGAGGAGAAAGGCTAGTTCATGGAGCAGAGAGCTTTTCTTATTAGCTGGCACATTTTTCTAAGATATTCCTGGATCTCTGTACATAACACTCCTCTTTCTTCTAAGATGTTCATGTTCTGCTCTTTCTTCTCTGAAACTCTAAATTCTCTGGCCCAGCAAAACATTTGGGTGTTCTGACTTAATTCCTTTAATCTACCTGACATAAAAAATTATATGGGGAGTGTTTTTAGTTTTTCAGTTAGTTTTTAGTTTTTCATCTATATGAATGTAATCAATGATTTTATTTTTTAAAAAACTCTCTGAGTTTCCCCCACCTTGCCACTGACTAGAAGAGATTTCTTTAGAGCTTTCAGTAATTGCAGGAAAAGTTCTTACGAATTATTCTTCAGCCCAATAATTAAACAGGTAAATACCCTAAAAGGGGAGCTAATCCGATAATGCAGGGCATTTTTGCATGTTTAAACTGACTCCTATGAGATTGGGGCTCTTGTACCTAATTTGAGGCCTCAAAGATCTTTTGGTTTGTACAAGGTTCTATCAATTAACCCTCTAACCAATGAGTCTCAATTTTAAATATACTCTGCTTGCAAAGGTAGTAGGACAAAAAGAGGAGTGAATGGCAAGAGACTGCAGAGAGGAATAGGTATCCCTGGGCTAAAAAAGAGCTCTAGATATCTTCCCCCACCCCTTGGAGAGAAAGATCTCTCTCACACATTCTATCTATTAGAAGTTCATTTGTGTTTAACAAGACCCTCTTTTAAAATGCAAATCTGCCTTGTGAACCTGTAAACCTCCTTCACACCTTATTGTTAATTACTCTGATTTTCTAGAATATGATCAACACTTAACTGATATTGGCAATCCAGGAATGAACAAATAGCTCAGAGTGGAAAAGGGAAATTTTGGTGGAGTGGGACTGAAGGCAGCAGCGTAAGGATTTCATCTGTGAGCAACAGGGCACCCTGATATTTTGTAGTTTTCATCTAGGAGAGTGGCAGTAATTGGAGTACCACAAAAGGAACATTTTTCTTGATTGCCAATGTCTGGCTGAGATCAGAGCAGGTTGGAAAACTGCAAACTTCAGGTTTTAAATACTTAGCCAAGCAAGTTAATTGAGTTTAGTCTTTATTCTAGAAACCTTTCTAGCTAATTTTTACTATCTCTTAAAACTTGGCAACCCTGGGTTCTAAAACTCTTCTGGTTCAACCTCCCAGATTTGAAGGTCACCAGATAAATGAATTCCAAAAATAAGTGAATGTGGGCCAGTCCTTTTTCATTGTCTTCTTAGTCATTCACTTCTTTGGAGATTACGGTATGTAATCCTAGAACATACTGTAAACAATTTCAGAAGAATTTAAGATATGTTATTTCCATATCTGTTTTAGTAAGTGGTACTTGATCTGATACCAAAAGGCTACAAAATTCGAATTAGACTTCAAGTGACTTAAGGTACAAGTCTTAGCTAAGAAAAAATTCAAGGAAAAATATTTTATGACATCTTACAACATCATTAATCATCTCTCCATTTATATGAAAAATAAATATGCTAAAATCTTCACTGTTAAGAAAAGGGGTCATCTTTCCCGCCAAAATGGCTATTTTTAGTTTTCATGTGGTTGGATACATTTATAAACGATTACATAAAAACATATGGTTGGAACATGCTTATTCCTTCATGAGTATTCCTCTTTTGAGGCTACAGAATTTTCTTAGTTGTTCCATGTGCTTTTTTGTTGTGCTGATGGCTTCTTGTTCTGAATAATTTTCTTCCTATTCTATTGTTAATGAAATGAATTCTAATAAGGAAAAAAAGAAACCCTTTAATGAAAACCCCTTTCTTCATAGATGTGGGCTGGAAGGGATATAGGACACTGGGGGACAATAAATACATTGCACGTTCTTCAATTGATCCCTCTGTGGTTTATTCACCTGAATGCATTGTGAAAAGCGTGAAGCAATAGTGGGAGAGGGACTCTTTGTGTGGCTAATTTCAGTTACTGAAAAAGTACTAGACAAGTTTGTCTTGTTATCAAACATAAATATACACACATTTTTATGTTCCATCAGATCACTGAACCCCCATTTTAAGGTATTTCACCCATAAGGAGGAGTGAAAAGTCCCAGAGGTATTAAAATTTCACAAAGCCTGAACCTGGAGTTTTGTTACATGATTCACAGTTGACCTTTAAGTGTGACAGTCAACTACTGAATTGGCATGGTTGAAGTATAGTTCTTTCAAATAGTTCTTACAAATCCTCAAAAAGGATAGTAAAACAACTGAGAATCTTTCCAGCTATTTAATTTGATTTTTTACTTTATATTTTGCCCTTACTTTCCCTTGTAACACTCCACCTCTTTTCCCTACATATTTTCACTCCCATACATTCCCAATTCTGCTTGACAGTGAGACTAGTTTTGGCACATGATGGGTTCTCTACAAATGTGTATTGAATGCATGGAAAACCACCTGGGTAAATGTTATGAAGTGAACAGTAGGAAACTTTTAATTAGGCAAATTAATACATCTATAGTTTGAAGGGACATCCATGATAACAGCAAAATGATTAATAATTCTAAGGATATTTAGGAAAGATGTAACCTAGAAGGTTAAAAATGAGAAATTCTAGAATTGGAAAAGAAAAAAATAATAATAGCGCAACATAATTGAAAGCACATGCAGAAGAAACCTACTATATTGTTTATTAAAACATTAAATGGAAAGACTGAAATGAGAATGCTAGCTGGTATTATTATATCAAAGCAGAAAGTTATTTCTTGTTGCTATAACTCTGGAGAGAATAAATTCTCCAAAGCCACCAAGAACAGAATAGGAGAAATGTTTGGAATTTAAGAGTTGCAGTAGATAAAAAAGCTAGATATTCAAGGTTTGATTTGTGTGGTAGCCAGCTTCCAAGATCACCCCCTCTGATCCCTGCCTCCTGGCATTCACACGCTTGCATATTTTGCCTAATTGTACCAGGTTGGCCCGAGTAACCAATATAATGTGGTAAGAGTGGTGGTATGTGACTCTCAGTGCTGGGTCAGAAAAACCATTACTGTGTCTTCCTAGTTGTTTCGATCATTCACTCTGGAGAAGCCAACCCCTAATGTCATGATCCTATAGAAAGGTTCACATGGTAAGGAACTGAGCCCAACAGTCAACATTAACTTATGAGCCTTGTGAGTGAGTCACCATGGAAGCGGATCCTTTAGCCCCATTCTAGCCTTCAGATGACTACAACCCTTGCTGACATCTTGCCTGCAACATCATGAAAGGTTTGAAACCAGTACCACTTCACTAAGCTACTTTTGAATTCCTGATAATGAGAGATAATACATGCTTATTACTCGAAGTCACTAGGTTTTGAGTTTTTTTTTTGTTTGTTTGTTTTTTTTGTAGCAACAGATAACTAATGGAGTGATTATGGCTTCCCCCCACCCCCACCCCTCAGGTGCACAGAATTGGATTGATCATAATCCTTGGCACATGACGCATACTCATTATTGGTCCATGCTGGCCTACTTTAATTCATATAGTTGGCTATTTTTTTTTAATGAATTAATAAACACCAGCAAACTAAGTCCCTAAAAGAAAAACTAGGAGCTTTATAATAACCTTTCCATCTTTCCATACAGTTTGCCCCATCTCATATTCTTGCCTCTCGCACCTAAGATAACCATTATCCTGATTCTTATGTTTACTATTTATTTGTTTTCCTTTCCATATAGTTTTATCATGTCTACAGGTATGCCTAAATTTATGTTTGTGTATATACATATATCTATATATAATATGTATCTAATATGTATACATTTTGATTGCTTTTAACTTTATAAAATGCTATTATGCTGCATATAATGCTTTGAGATTTAATTATTTTTACTAATATTATATTGTTAAGGTTTATCCACATTGTTGCATATCACTGCAGTTCATTTTGTGTCTAATTATTGATGTTGCCAAGGTAGTTAGTAATACAGAAAAACAAGACTAATAAGGCTTTACATCACAGAATTATGTAGTTGTGGGTGGGCAGGATAAAGCATATTTAGGATATAATTTAAATAAATTCATGAGCTCTAAGCATAAAAAAACAACCCAGAAAATTACTTTAGAAGTTAAAAAATTCTTTCCTTATGGATAATAGCATGCTTTAGTAATGTATACACATTCATTTCAAATATAATACAATTTATTACACACACACATACAAGCTATGGATTCTAAAGATGTTTGTTGAAGTGAATTTTTTTTTAAGATTTTATTTATTTATTTGAGCGAGAGAGTGAGAGAGGGCGTGCCCTTGTGTACAGGAACGGTGGGGGAAGGGCAGAAAGAGAGGGAGAAGGTGTAGAGGGAGAGGGAGAAGCAGGCTCCCCACTGAGCAAGGATCCTCATGCGGGGCTCGATCCCTGGGATCATGACCTGAGCCAAAGGCAGACACTTAACTGACTGAGCCACACAGGCGCCCCATGTTGAAGTGAATATTATAAAGTTCAAAGACCTATGAAAATATCGTAAGAGTTGCCTATATAAAAATAAAATGCTAGTGTTCCAAAGGACTCATTGCTAGAGACTACACTGGTGAGTGAATACCAAAGATGATCTATCTTTTCTTTAAGAATTCATATAATACATTTGTATGTAAATAATATTTATGTACAGGAATTTTCTTTACTACCAACTATTCTCAAACACACATACATTATCAAAGAATTCTAAATATGATTACTTAATGTCTACCTCAAATCTTTACAAATACAATTTAAAATATTACTGACAAATCTAATTAATTATATATCCAAATGGTGAGGGTCCCTCAATCTCACCTCTTAGCTTCTTGCCAGTCATTCAAAGAGCATATTCCTTTGTCTTGGCAGCACTATCCAGAAATGAGCCTTATTTTTTAATTCCAGAAACAAGTATATTTGTGTTAGCCAACTATTTTCTGGTATCTTTCTGGCTGACATCAGTTTACAATGGATAGTATTGTTGAATGTCAAAGTTATTTTATTTTAGTATTATCATTAGTACTCCTGCATCCCCCACCCCTGCCACCGGTGCCCCATGGAGGTATGTTGATTCATGGAGATTTAATAAGTCTCCTTAAGCTAAACAGACTTCCAGTACAAGTAAACCTTTGCTATATAGTAGCCAAATTAACTTTATCCATTAAATCAGGATCACTTTAGCCATTTGGCTTCAGCAAACGGACACACTTTTCTCTGACTTCACACAATTACTAAGAATGTATGTGAAAACTATCCATAAAGCAAGAGATATTTCATTCTCAGTTCTTTACTAGCAAATGATGTAGCTTTAAGGAATAGAAGGAAAAGAAATATTGATGAAATAGAACACTCAACTCTAGCACAAAGTCCAAAGCATGGAGCAAGTCAGAAAAGAATGCAGAGGATTAGCAGAATTACTGAAGGTGATCAGAAGTGCTGACAGAGAAGAGCCACCATTTTTTCCTTATTCATTTCCTTAAGACCCTTTATAAAAAAAAAAAAAAGGGGGCATACACATTTTAAGAATACATTTTTCTAACTGGGGATGTACTTTACGGTGACTAATATAACAAAATAAAAATTATTTTTAAAAAAAGAATACATTTTTCTCAAATTTCTCAGTTTTCCAAAATCTCTACACAAGAAAGGAGGACTATTTGAAAACCAGCTAAGTGGGAGGATGATAGCAGTCTGTAGGCCACAAAGGAGGCTACCCGAACCAGCTCTTGCCTTGATGCCTTCCCTCAGTAGGCTTGTGGTAGATGGGAGAAATTTGGAAAATTTTCATGAGGGAATGAAAACAAGTGGAAGCCCTGATTCAAAGACAGTGAAAGACGTATCTTTTCTTCCTTGTACTAGAGTTTGTATTTGGCGGAGGAAAAGTCTACTTCCTTCTAATGAAAACTTCTTCCTAATGAACACTCAACTGAGAACATTTGCAAATAGCCAAGGCACAAGGCAACAGCCAATGGCAATGGGAAAGAGAGACCAGGTTTAAGATTTGCTTTGGAGGTCGATGTGGTAAAAATAAGCTATATTGTACAATAAGCCAAAAAAGAGAATAATCTCTTTCTTCAAGTCTATTGTATAATTGAGAGTTTGTTGACTTTTATACTGTAAATGTAAAAAACCCCAAAAGTTTCATTCATCCTCTTGTAATGACACCAATCTAATTTGCTATTAAATTTCCTTTCAAATGCTCTATTTTGTTTAGTTATAAGGGATTTGATCCCCTTAAACTTTCCCAGAAAGTTTGTATGGAAGTCAGTTGCTAAGGACATTCTTAGGGGAACCTACAAAATGTTGCAAGATAAATAACCTCAGTACAATATGAAGATTAAGTAAAAGGGAAGGTTTAAGAGTTACCTTGGAAAGGAAAAGAAAAGATTTAGAATTCTGGACTAGAACTGCTAGTCAATCACTGATGGAAAGGAGCTTAGTCAAGACAGTTTTACACTTTCCAGGAAGGGAGGACTTCTACATTTTTCCTCTTGGGAATAAAGGTAAGAGTTTTATCATGGAGAGGAAGTCAGAGAGGAATGTTCATCATCTCTCTCCCCAACGCTACCTCCAAAAACACATACACACAGACACACACACGCACACACACCCTTCCTTTTCTTCTTCCTTCCACTTCCACAGCTCTTCCTTTGGTGACCGAAAGATAAAAGACCTTAAAATAATAAGCCATAGGGGACAACTGGGAAGTCTCAGTAGTCTAACGTGAAGTTTAACGTCTGGAAAAGGCTTTTGGCAATTTACTTTGGTTGAGTGAAAAAGCAACATGATAGGAAAAGCATAGATTTAGGATCAGGCTGCCATGAGTTTGAAGCCGTGAGTTTAAACTTCAGTTTAGTCATCTCTAAAATGATGATTACCTATGGAATCTGTGTTCCATATACCATGCAGGTACTCAGTCAGTACTCAGTATTTCTCTAGTAGCTCTCCAAACTGCATCTGGAGTAAGGAGCTAGTAAACAACACATTTATGTGGAAGAAAGGAAAGAGATTTAATCCTGAGAGCATTCGCTGTCTGTAACAGTCATTTGATGATTGACTAGATGGTACTTTGTTGACATCTCTTCATTTACTAATTGATGAAATGTTAGGAGTGGAAGAAAAAAGATTAATCTCTAATTTCTATCAATTGAAAAAAACTAACGATCAGAACTAAGAAACAGAAGACAATAGTAGATTATTTTTAAGGGTAATCCTTCAGAGATTTTTCACAAACATATGGTGTTTAGTGTTCTCACATTACAGAAGATATTCTCTACTTATACTTTGATCTGGTTGTCCACCAGAAGAGTAAAAAGTATATTAAGTGTAAATTTTAACTAAATTTTGTGTTATGTTTTGATTAGTTGTTTTACCTGTACTATTGGATTCGCTATGACATTCCCTCCATTATTATCTTAATAAAAAATGTACCAAGGCACCTATTAATTAACATAATTAATATTTGTTATTTATTATATACTAGATATTGTACTCATCACACTATTAGTATTTTTAATATAATTAAGAGCTATACATATATTATGTATAATAATAATAGGAACTATTTATCTAATGCTTATTGTGCACCACATTTTGCTAAGCATTTTGTATACATTTTCAGTTAATACTGTGAAAGACCTAATGAGCTAAGTAGAAGCAAATAAATGAAGAGACATGACAATCTTTTCTTGTTAAAGGAAAACTCACCATATCCAGTCTTTCAAGCACTGATAGAATAGAATGGTAATATCTTAAATTTAGAAAGTGTCATTCATAAAAGTGTACTGTTAACTACTTTACTAGCTTGTGCTATATGCAATAATAATCTTACATTACACAGGACTGAAAGGCTGCTCCTAAAAGATAGCATTTGATAAATTGTACACAAGAATCCATTAGAATAACAGCTTAATAGAGGAACGAAATTCCATCTGAAATATAGAATTTAGAAAAACCAAATACTTTAGGTTAACTGAAATTTGTCCCAATCTACTTCAGAGTTCATAAATATAACAGGCAAAGATCATTGACATTGTCAGGGGATTATCATTAAGTTTCAACCCAAAGGCAACAAGCTGAAGTAATGCAGACATAGAAAGTAGTGCCTCCTAAAATAAAAGTAAAGCAAATATCATGACTTATTCCAGCTCTTACTCTTTTGACTAATCGGCAGGCTCAGAAATTAAATATTTAAAGATTTAAAAATAATACAACTTTAAGAAGTTGACCAATATGTTACTAAATAAAATAATCCTCATTACATCTGAAGTGCCTTACAGTTCAAAAATTTAACCTATACTCATCCATTTCCTATCTCCCCAAATAATATAAGAACTTGATTATTCCATGGTGTAATCTGGCAGAGGAATCAAAGAAAATATGATATTCTTTCATTGTTACTTTACATTAGGGTAAGGAAAACAACATAAACTTTATGGAAAATCTGGGGTGTGTGTGTGTGTGTGTGTGTGTGTGTGTGTGTGTGTGTGTGTTCACCACCATGCTTGTATAAGTAACTCTCTTGCTAACTGAATACAAAATGTTACCATTCAATCACATGAGTCTCCATGAAGTTAGTAACATTCAAGTGAAATTTATAAAATAAAGAAGATAAATAGACATCAGAATTTCCAGTTCTTGAGAAGCTGAATATACACAAAGGACTATTAAAAGTGAAAGGGTTAAAAAAAAGTGAAAGGGTTAGTAGAAAATCTTCTGAGCCCATTTAATAAGAGAATGTGCAATTCCATGAGATTCTTTTCTAAAGAAACCACTAACAATGCTGTACATCTACAAAACCTACAAGAGTACACAATGGACTTGAGCCCCTGCTTTGTGACTCATGAGTATACTTCAGCAGGATGTACTTCCTCTTTTTGAGGGTCATATAGGTGAATAAGCCGACAAAGCCTACAGAGAAAGAAATTCCACATGTGTCATAGGGAGAAAATGTATTTGATCTCAAGTTCCATATACTTATAAAAAAACAAATTCTGATCCAAACCTTAATGAATTCAATACCATTGTTGGTCTTTTTTTTTCTGCCTCTAGACTATAACTCAAATTTATTAAACTTTAACACTAGGTAAAAAATAGATAAAAGTAAGTTTACACTAGGTAGATTGCATATTTCTCAAATCTTTTTTTTAATTTTAATTTTTAAATTTTTATTTTTTTCTCAAATCTTTTATAAAAAAGATATGCTAAATGAGATAACTTCTAAAGGACAGTCGAAGATTTCCTTTTGAAAGTAGTAATAATAACAACAATACTAATACAGTAATAATGAATAACTGAATACATACCACATATCAGGTACTTTGCTGAGAGTTTTACATGCATTAATAAATTAATACAGCAATCAATGCTTTTGAGAACCTACTCCAGACTAGGCACCATACAAAATGTGTCATTATACACACACCCACAAAAGACAGAAGCAATTTTAATTATATAACAGAGCTAGAAAATATAATGGATAAGAATATCACGGGGGATTTTTGGTAAAACTGAATAGATCTTTTCATATTTCTCTGTTTGAATCTCTCCAAATATCTCTAATGTCTGCTTTTAAAAAGAAAAAACTATAATAATTTTGAAAAAAGTATTCACAAAGAAAACTGCCACTCTTATATAAAAGCAATGATGGTTAACTTTTTAAGACACACAATATTCTCTACCATTTCTGAAAAATCATTGACAAGTAGCCATAAAAACCTAAATAATAACTGAAAATATTCTTCAGAGATCAATAGGCCAGGAAGAATTCTTATAATATGCATTGGCTTCCACCCAAATTTCTCAATGTCATATACTTTTATCCATCAAAAATTTCTTCTGTTATTTTTCATATCCCTAGATTAAGGAATATCAGTATTTATTTACAGAAATATCCTGAGAGTGTGCCTACAAATGCATATTCCTATGAACCCAAGAAAACAAGAAGAAAGCATGAAAGTTAAAGTATTCTGATGTCCTTTTATTTTTTCTTCTTTTTCTTATTACCATTTTTAGGCCTATCGCCTATTTCTAATAGGCTGCATCTTTCATTAGACCCGAAATACAAGTCTCTTTATTTAGGAGTTGGACATAAATATCAATTGCTCAGTTGTTATTTTCATGATCATTTTTTAAGTTATTTCAACCATAAATGCTTTAATTCCCTGAATATCCCAAAGCTGTCTAAGTACAAATATACTCCCACCACATTCCTCTGTGCTAATATAGCAATGCAGTTGGAGTAAAGTTTCATTAAAATATATGAGGGAAATTGGTACTTCATTAACATTTAAAAATTAAACAATATACAAGATAGTTACAGGACATAAGATATAGTCAGGTCTTCAGAACTTCTGATGCATCATTTTAAAACATCATTTATCATTTTGATAAAGCTGAGGTCAAGTTTCTAAAATGCAACTTGTTAAAAGCAGGAATAAATGAATGAGGGATGAGTCAGCTCATTTGACGGAAAGGGTAAAAAAAATACTTCAAAAGCATACCACATGACTTGGTAAATATTCAGTGTATCAAAATGTAGTTGCCATCTGGCGTTGATAGACTGGGCTAGAATATGTGTTAAAAAAAAAAAAAAGAAAAGAAAGGACATAACTCAGCCAGGTTAATGTGCTCTTGTCTACATTTCATAATTCAGGTACTAAGTGCTTTAATAAATATTCACTACCAAAGAAAGGCTGCATTACAAGTCAGACTTGGACATTGTTTGTTAAAGACATTCATAGATTTGTTGGGGTGGGTGGAGAAGAGTAAAATCAGACAAGACCTGATGACACCTATAGAAGCTGAAAACAAAAAAGGGTTTTAGGTAAAGCAGAATTCTCAAGTATGATGATACTGCCAGAATACCAGCTTCACAGTTAAACACAGGGAAGTGGTAAGCCTACATTTGGAGGAAAAAACCTGAAATCTTGTTTATTGTCAGTTTTGAATATTCAATTATTCTTTTCTTTGACTATGACTATTTTAAAGTATAGAGTAAACCAGGGAATAAACAAAACTAATGGTTGGATAGTAGAAAGAAGGAAAAATTTGAAAACCCTGACATTCTTTGAAGTTTTTAAGCTAGAGTTTGCTATTAACTTTGCAATATGTTCAAACAAAAAGTAAATGTGAAGGACTTTATTCTTCTTGCTCAAGAAATGAATGAGGCACATTTAGAAAACAATATCGTCTGCAAGGGGGAAAAAAAAAACTGAACATGAGCAGTGAAAACTTGCCTGAAGTAGCAATGCCTGTCCAAATCCATGTCTGGGTTTGTTATTAGATACTTCTTTCCTTAACCCTGAACATTCCCTGGGTTTCCACATCTTGACAATTTATGTTCTACCCACATCTCTTGCATTCAAGGCAGTAGGCAGAAAATAAAAGTTTTCATATACCTTTGCAGGTCAGTTAAAACAGGGTCCAGGAAAACTGTTAGCAAAATGGATGAAATACTTTCAGGAGAAAGCTGTTTAGGGTCAAGCATTGGGGGTTTTGTTTTGTTTTTAAATGAGGTAAAATTTATATAAAACAACATTCACAGATTTTAAAGTGTATAACACAGAATTCTGATAAATGTATACACCTGTATAATCACCATCCTAACAAAGATTTAGAAAGTTCCTTTGTGCCCACTTCAGGTCAACTCCCATCTCTCATAAACAACCAACATTCTCATTTTTAATACCATAGATTAGTTTTGCCTTCATACAATAAAATCATATAATGTGTAGTTTTTTGGGTCCTGGCTTCTTCTGCACAACATGTTTCTGAAATTTATCCACATTGTCTGTATTATATTTTGTTTTGTTTGCTTATTAGTATTCTGTTCTATGAATACACCACAATTTGTATGTCCATTTTCTACATTGGGGTGTTTCCCTTTTTAGGCAATTATGAAAAAAGTTAATATAAACATTCTTGTATAAGTCTTTTTGAGGGCACAGTTTTCATTTCCTTTTGTTAAATACTCAGGAACACAATACCCAAATCATACGGTAGATATATGCATTTAATTTTATAAGATTATTTACCCAGTTTTCCAAATTGGAACTTTCCCCACTAGCAAATGTAATAAGAATGCCAAGTATTCTACATCTTTGCCAACACTTTAATGTGTCAGTCTTTTTTCTTCCAGTCATTCTGGTAAGCATGAACTATAATCTTCCTGTGCTTTTGATCTGAATTTCCCTGATGATTAATGATATTGAGCACCTTTCTTTATGAGTTTAATGGCCATGCCTAGATCTTCTATTATGAAGTGCCTATTTAGGTCATTTGCCCATTCTTAAACTTTGTCTATTTGTTATTGACGTGTAGGCATTCCTTACATATTCTAGATATGAGTCTTTTGTTGATATATTTTACAAATATTTTCACCTAGTCTGTTGTTTGCCTTTTCATTTTCTTTTTTCTCTTTCTTTCTTTCTTTTTCTTTCTTTCTTTCTTTCTTTCTTTCTTTCTTTCTTTCTTTCTTTCTTTCTTTTCTTTCTTTCTCTTTCTTTCTTTCTTTCTTTCTTTCTTTCTTTCTTTCTTTCTCTCTTTTTTAAAGATTTTATATATTTGAGAGAGAGAGAGAGCACAAGTGGGGTGAGGGGCAGAGAGAGAAGCAGACTCCCCACTGAGCAGAGAGCACCGTGGGGCTCAATCCCAGGACTCCAGGACCATGACCTGAGCCAAAGGCAGACATTTAACCGACTGAGCCACCCAGGCACCTCACGCTTTCATTTTCTTAACAGTGTTTTTTGATAACCAGAAGTTTTTAATTTGGATAAGATCTGACTTAATATTTTTTTTCTTTTATGTTTAGGGCTTCCTGTGTCCTCTAAACAATTTTTACCTATCCCAAACTCATGACATTTTGTTCCCTATGCATCATTCTAGAAGCATTATCTTAGTTCTTGCAGGTTTAATACATATCAAATTATAGTGTGTAGTGTGAGACAGAGGCCAAGTTTTAATTTTTTCCCATATTTTTTTCCAGTTGTTCAAGCACCATTTGTTGAAAAGATTTTGCTTCTCCCAATTAAATTATGTTGTCACCTTTGTTGATTATCAATTGACTACATACTTAGAGCCGATACCTGGGGGGAAGTTGGTATAATCTGTCTTTATTACTACATATTTATAGAAAGTCTTGAAATTAGACAGTGTGAGCACTCCAACTTTGTTCTTGTTTTTCTAGGTTATTTGCAATTTCACATGAATTTAAAAATCAACTTAACAGCTTTTCCAAAAATTAGGGGAAAAAAACACCCATTGAGATCTTGACTCAGACTGTATTCACCCCTAAGATCAATTTAGAGAGAAATGACACTTTAACAACCTGAGTGCTCATCCAAGAACAATGGATATTTCTCTAAGGCCTTTTTAGTTTTGAGAGTATAGGCCTTTTGAAGGCCTATAGGCCTAAGTATTTTATGTTTTTTGCTACTGTAAATTGACTTTAAAAATTCATATTCAGATTATTTGTCACTACTGTATAAAAATATAATCAATTTTTAAAAATCCTGTGACCTTGCTAAATGCACTTATTAGCTCCAGTAGTTGTTTTGTATATTCTTTAAGATTTCTAATGTAAACAATTATGGTATATGTGCATACAGACAGTTTTACTTCCTTTCCTATCCTTACACCTTTCATTTATTTTTCTTGCTTTATTACCTTGGATAGGTTCTTCAGTACAATGTTGAACAGAAATAGTAAAAATAGATATCCTTGCCTTATACTAAATCTTAAGTGGAAAGCATTCATTTAGTCTTTCATCATTAAGTATGATATTAATTGTAGGTTTTCACAGAAGCTCTTCATCAGATTGAGGAAGTTTCTATCTCATCTAGTTTCCTGAAAGTTTTTATTATGAATGCCTATTAAATTATTTCAAATGCTTTTTCAAAAAAGATCATATTTTTCTTTTTTATTCTAGTAATATGGTGAATTTACATTGATTTACTTTCAAATGTTACACTAAACTTGAATACCTGAGATAAAGTCCAGTTGGTTATGAGTTATTATCCATTTTGCATATTGCTGGACTTTACTTGCTAATTTTTTAAAAGATTATTGTGTCCAGATAGATGAGGAATACCGGCCTGTAATTTTCTGATAGTATCTTTTTCAGGTTTTGCTAATAGGATTATTCTGGCCTCATAAAACATTTCAGTAAGTGTTTTCTCCTACCATATTTTCTTAAAGAATTTGTGTAGGATTAATATTATTTCCTCCTTTAATGTTTTATACAATTCTCCATTGAAACTATCTGGGCCTGGGGTTTTCTTTTTAGGAGTGATTTTGATAACAAATTCAATTTCTTTAATAAATATAGTGGTATTCAAATTTTCTGTGTTTCTTGTGTCAGTTTTGGCAACATGTTTTTCAAGGAACTTACCTATTTCATTAAAGTTGCTGAAATTACTGGCATAATGTTTCCATAAATTCCCTTCAATATCTGTGTGATATGTAATGCTATCTATCCCTTCTTTCATTACTGATATTGGTTTTTTATATCTTTTCTTCTTGGTCATTTTTGCTAGAGGTTATCAGTTTTATTTATCTTTTCAAAGAATAAAGTTTTGCCTTTGTAAATCTTTATTGTTTGTTTTTAATTTTCTGGATTTTTGCCTTTACTATTTCTTTTCTTCTACTACTTTAGAGTTTAACACAATTATATATATATACATTTTACTTAACTAAAGTGGAAACCTACATGGTTGATTTTAAACCTTTCTTTCTTCTGATTTGGGAATAAAAACTCTAGATTTCTACTAAGCCCTTCTTTAACCCATACTGAATTTTCAATATAACTTGGCTTAAAATATTTTATAATTCCTCTCATTACTTTATCCATGCAAGCATTTAGAACTCATTTATTCAATTTCCAAATGGTCTTTTCTAGATACTTTATTGTTTTTTATTTCTAGTTTAATTGCATTCTGATCAAGGAACACATTTTATAGTATCTCATTCTTTTGAAAAATATTTGAAACTCATTTGATGGCCAAGATTTTATCTACCCTAATGAAAGTTTCATGTGTAGGGGAGTCTGGGTGGCTCAGTCAGTTAAGCATCTGCCTTCAGCTCAGGTTATCATCCCAGGGTCCTGGGATTGAGCCCTGGCACTGGCTCCCTGATTAGCAGGGAGCCTTCTCTTCCCTCTGCCAGCTTCTTCTCCCCCTGCTTTTGCTCTCACTCTGTCAAATAAATAAATAAATAAAATCTTTAAAAAAATAAAAAGAAAGTTCCATGTGTAGAGAATGTACATTATAAAGAAGGTATATCTTTGTATATTTTGTAAATGTACAAAATAATGTATATTTTGCAAGTGGGAATAATTGTCTATAAACATCAAAAGTCAAGGTGTTTATGGTGTTTTTATTTGTTTTTTATTTTTTAATTTTTTTTAAAGATTTTATTTATTTATTTGAGAGAGGGAGAATGAGAGAGAGAGAGCATGAGATGCGGGAAGGTAAGAGTGAGAAGCAGAGTCCCTGCTGAGCAGGGAGCCCAACACAGGACTGGATCCTGGGACTCCAGGATTATAACCTGAGCCAAAGTCAGTCACTTAACCAACTGAGCCACCCAGGTGCCCCTATGGTGTTTTTAATATCTTGTATATCTTTCTTGATTTTCTGTCTATTATTTATTCAAGTATTGGGAGAAGGATGTTAAAATCTCCAATAGTTATTATGGATTTCTCTATTTCTCTTTTCCTGACAGTTTCGGTATACATGCTTATTACTCGTGTCTTCATGATAATTTAACACATATCATTATAAAATATCCCTCTTTAGGGCCACCTGGGTGGCTCAGTCATCAAGGGTCTGCCTTCGGCTCATGTCATGATCCCAGGGTCCTGGAATTGAGCCCCCACATCGGGCTCCCTGCTCAGTGGGAAGCCTGCTTCTCCCTCTCACACTCCCCCTGCTGGTGTTCCCTCTCTCGCTGTGTCTCTCTGTCCAATAAATAAAAAAATTTTTTTTTAAAAATAGAATAAAATAAAACCCTCGTTAACTTGAATAATACTCCTTGTTTTAAAGTTTACTCTAATATTAATGTAGCCAATCCAGCCTTCATATGTGTACTATTTATATTGTATATAGCTCCACATCATTGCACTCTCAAGATATTTTATATCTTTATACTTTAAGTGCATTACTTGTAGATAGTATATAGTTGAGTTTTACTTTTTAAATTCAGTCTGACAGTCTCTGCCTTTTAATTGTTGTGTTTATACCATTTACATTGAATGACATTATTGCTATGGTTGAGTTTAAATTTTCCATCTCATTATTTACTTTTTCTTTCTTTTCTCTTTTTTCTTTTCTCTTCTTTCTTTCTTTCTTTCTTTCTTTCTTTCTTTCTTTCTTTCTTTCTTTCTTTCTTTCTTCCTTCCTTCCTTCCTTCCTTCCTTCCTTCCTCCCTCCCTCCCTCCCTTCCTCCCTTCTTTCCTTTCTTTCTTTCTTTCTTTCTTTCTTTCTTTCTTTCTTTCTTTCTTTCTTTCTTTCTTTCTTTCTTTCTTTCTTTCTTGTTCCTTGGCTTTTCTTTCCTCTTTTAATGGATTAAAATTTAATATTCTGTTCAAAATCCACTACTGGCTTGTTAGCTATATCTTTTGTAGTAGTTTGAAACAGTTGTTCTAGGGATTACACTAGGCTTCTTTATCACTGTGTACTCAGAATTAATATCGTACTGCTTCTGGTAAACATGTGAGTCTTACAATTGTATAATTCTATTTACCACCACTCTGTCTTTTGTAGTATTTTCTTATATATTTTAAATCTATAAATATTATAGACCCATGATAAAATGTTATAATTTATGCATTAAATGGTCAATTAAAATATTAACAGAATAAAAAAGGATATTGTTTTACATGTACTTAGATTGACAATTTTTAGTGCTTTTTATTCTTTAAAAAAAAAAAAACTTTTGCCATCTGATTCTATTTCCCTTCAGCCTGAAGAACTTCCTTTCACATTCCTTATAAGAGTTTTGCTGACAGGGGCGCCTGGGTGGCACAGTCGTTAAGCGTCTGCCTTGGGCTCAGGGCATGATCCCAGCGCTCTGGGATTGAGCCCCACGTCAGGCTCCTCTGCTGAGAGCCTGCTTCTTCCTCTCCCATTCCCCCTGCTTGTGTTCCCTCTCTCCCTGGCTGTCTCTCTCTCTGTCAAATAAATAAATAAATAAATAAATAAATAAATAAATAAATAAAATCTTTAAAAAAAAGAGTTTTGCTGACAAAGTTTGGTTCATATGAAAATTCTTTTTTCATTATTGGAAGATATCTTTGCTATATATAGAATTCTGGGTTGACAGTTTTTTAAATATTTTTTTTAAATGGCATTCCATTGTTTCTAGCCTCCATCATTTATGATGAGGAATCAGTTGACATTTACTTAATTATTCCTCTATAGGCAATCTACTCCCCATATCTTTTTCATGATTTTTCTTTTTATCTTCGGCTTATAGAAGTTTGAAAACAATGTCTGCATGTGATTTTTCTTGTATACTTTTGCTTTTTTACCAAATTTTGGATATTTGCAACTATCTTTTCTTTATCATTTTTGTTCCATTCTCTCTTCTACCATCTCCAATCTGCTACTGAGTCTTCTCAATGAATTATTTTTATTTCAACACTCATACTTTAACCCTTCGGTTCTTTTTAATAATTTCATTCATTTTACATTCTTCTGAGGTATTCCAAGAATAGTAGACTCTGATATCATTCTATAGATCATTAACAGCACATTTTTTTAGTTTTTTTTCTTTCTGTTCTTTAATAATTTCCATTGATCTGTAGTCAAATTTATTGATATTTTCTTCTGTCATCTCCAATATGTTGTTAAGCCCCTCTAATTATTTTTGTTTATTTCAAATATTATACCTTAACTTTTTGACTCTTTTTAATAACTTCCATTTCTCTGCTTATTTTCTCATCTGTTCCCTCATTATAATCATATTTTCATTTAGGTCCTGAATACATTTATAACTTTTGCTTTATAGTCCTTGTCTGTTAATTTGAACATCTGGATAATCCAGGGATTTGTTTCTATTAACTGTTTTTTTTTTTTTTAAGTTAGAGGTTACATTTTCCTGTTTCCATGTCCAGTTATTATTCAATTGCATTTGGGCCTTGTGTGTGATATGTTGTAGAAGACTCTCTGTTCTGTTATATTTCCCTAAATAATGTATTTTTATTCTAGCAAACAATTAAATTAGTGGTTGACCACTTTGACATTCTGGTGGCTTAGTTTTATGCTTTGTTAGAGCCTTTCAATGTTGCAATTTCATCCTTTCTTCTTGAATTTATTTCTTAGCCCTGAGTAATCATCTATATTCCTAAGGCATGGCCCTTCTGGATTTTAAGTAAAGCCTTAGACATTTACCAAATCCTTCTACCTTAGTAAAACTCAAACTCCTAGTTTTGTCTCCGTTCATCAGATATATTTGCTCAGCTCTTTCAGCCTTCCAGGTGTTCCTTTTCTCCAGGTTCTTATAGCCTCCCCTCTACATGCACAGTTCACAAATCAAACAAGACATTAGAAGAGTTTATTTGCAGATTTATAGGTAACCTCCCTCTGTGGCTCCATTCTTTCCAAGATTTCCTCCCTCCATTTCAGTTACTCTGTCAACTCTAAACTCAATCTTCTGGCACCTCAAATCAATAAGATTGTAAGTTGCTTCTCAAATTCTAACTGCCCCACATCACACAGACTGGAAAGTTTCTTGGAGGAAAAGCTGTGAGAAATGTGGATTCCACCCAGAACAGTTTACTCCAGATTTTGTCTGCCTTTGGTCCCTCTCCAATGCCTTCAAATAATTCTTTGTTCGTTTTTAATTGCAATGTAGTTGTTTTTAAAGAATCATAACCAGGGTTTGGTATTGCTATCTGAGGAAATGTTTGTCCTGGAATAGTACAAGTTATTCCTCCATTACCAAAAACAGAACTATGAAAATAATTGTTTTATGGTAGATAGTATTTTGAAGTTGATTTGGAAAATTGCACTAAAATCAGTGTCAATAGGATTTCCTCTACTAATAGACTGCTTTTTGAGCAAATTCTATTTTGAGTATTTTCTCAAAATACTCAAAGAGAGTATTACTATTGAGAAAATACTATTTATATGTTTCCACTTACTAAGTAAGGCCAATGAATATCTTTATAGTTAAATTAAACAGAATAATCTAGATAAGTGAAATGAAATAGAGTTACAAGTAAAGAAAATCACCTTAAGGAACATGCTTGGGAGATTAATGGTATGTGATATTTCTGGTTATAACAGAGAATCTGAAAAATGTGGTATACCTATCCAGGGAAAATGGGTAACTCTATCCTCACCATTTTTAAAGCCTTATTCTAAGACAGGCATTTGTTAAGTAATTTGTATAGATGAACTTCTAAAGTAGCCCAGGTAGTCAGACTCCAAATTAAATTCTAACCATTCCCTCTTCTTGCCTACTCAGAATTAAGATCAAACTCATTCACAACACTCATCGCTAGTTCTGACAATATGTATCTCCTATTAATATTCTTCCCATCTCCTATGCTAGCAACTTGCATCCCCTGTCATGCAAACTTGCTCTTCATCCTTTCTGTACAATTCTTGCTCATTTCATGAAGCAGCAGTACAATGGAGATCTCAGATTGAAGCAGTGAGTGGTTTTCAATGAACCTGAAACACCTTGTCTAGCTCTGCCCACCTCTCCTGTCCTTTAGAATCAGTTTGGAATTCATCTCTTCCAGAGAGCCTCCAGTGTTTAGCCTGGAACCACCTACCACTCCATCTGACCAATTACCCTGGCAAATTGATATCACAGGGCAATTATTAATTGTTTAATTTTATTATTTTTATTTTTTTAAAAAGATTTTATTTATTTATTCGACAGAGATAGAGACAGCCAGCGAGAGAGGGAACACAAGTAGGGGGAGTGGGAGAGGAAGAAGCAGGCTCATAGCAGAGGAGCCTGATGTGGGGCTCGATCCCATAATGCCGGGATCACGCCCTAAGCCGAAGGCAGACGCTTAACCGCTGTGCCACCCAGGCGCCCCTAATTGTTTAATTTTATGTTTCAACAATATTCAAGGTGCTGTGTGGAAAACAAATGAAGAACAAGACAAAGTCCTTAGCTATGAGCACAATATACTTTGGTTAGGAAAATTTTATTCATCACCTACAGTGTAAATTTCATCTGACTTATTTTATCAGTCTCTATGTATACATATATTCCAATATGTCGTTTTACTTCTCTTCCTTCTTTGTAATGATTTCATGCAAGCTATTCATTTCAAGAACCTCACTGACTTCCTATTGGTACCCAACCCTTTAACCCTAAGGACTGAGGGAAAAATGGAGACATGTGACTCCTACCAGGTCTCTGCTGCAACTAGTCCTTGCTGCCTCATCCAACCTTCCTCACTCAGCTTGTAATCAACTTAACTTTTAAAGTCTTTGTACACATTAGGTAATATTTGTCCTCTGTACTCCCAGGGGACTGTGGTCACTGCCCAGCTAGGAAGCCCTACCCTTCATTATTCAGCAACAGCTTGAAGAGTATTCTAATTCTAACCTTCCGCCCTCTGACGGACCAGCTGCATCAAAGGCTGTGTTCCCTTGTTTGTTTGTTTTTTCCCTGAAGCAGAATCACGATTTCAAACTAAGTCATATATTAGAAGAGTAAAGAGTCTGGGTCCAGATTTTCAAAACATGGCTCTTCTCTGAACCACAGCAAATCCAAACTGGATTATGCCTTATGTTAGAGTCAGAACTCATGTGGTCCCCTTTTCTCTGCCCCTCTGGATCCCTGCATGCTGTTCAGGGGAAGTTGCTGGCTTTTGAACTGACAGTTTGGAAATGAAGGCATTTTTCTTTTAGGGAGAATAGTCCTTCAGTGATTCAAACAACGAGCCTTGTGATCAAAATAATTCATAAAGGAAAAGATTTATGAAGTGACTTCACTAGCACACAATGCATTTTTTAAACTTTGTTTTTAAAATAAATCTGTCAGTACACAAGCCAAGACAACACATCTGAATGCAATATCAGTGGACACACCCTGAATCTCTTCTTTGCTTGTCCAAGACTGTGGCAGGAAAGGAAAATGCTTCTCTTTGTCTTTTTAAATTTAATATTAGTTTTTTAATTAAAAAATGCTAATTCAATGAAAAGACTTAAAAATTGTGCATACTATCATTTCCTACATAAAACCTGCCTTAAAAAAGTGTATTTTCCATCTACTACTGAGCTTGTTTTAAAAAAAATAATAAATAAATAAATAAAAAAGTCCGACTTATAATGAATTCCTCTGGCATAAGGAAATCTGTTCTAATCTCCCTTTATCAGGTTTGATTGATAGTTCTGCTCAACGAGTATTGACAGGGCCGTCCTGTTTCTCAGGCTTTCGTTTTCCTCAGTTGGAGAAGGATACAGTGCATTTTCACATTCTCAGAGTCTGCAGTTGTTTTTATATAAGAAGCAATTTGCTTGGGTCACGTCAGGTCGAATGGGATGCCTGCCCAGCTCTTGGTTTTAAAGGAAAAACATACAGAAAGACACAAAAACACAGCAGTTTCCTTCATTAAATTCCACTCTACCTGCCATGGGCTTCTAGCCACAATGGAATTTCCCACCCTGGCCTAGTCTAGCCTAACTTTTATTTTTAGGTTTTTTTTTTTTTCCCCTTAAACCTTATGAGTTTTCTTTCAAGTGAACTTTGAGGTAAGGATTATTAAATGATAGAGTAATTGCCTGGTTTAAAAAGAATCAGACATAAGAGACAAATGCCTGGTGACCTTCCATAATATTGTTGGATAACCACCCTCTAGATGTCAGCCTTTCAAAAAACTGTTCATAATCAGCACAAGATAGGTAATGTAATTCAAAATCAAAACCTGAATCATGAAGTGAAGTAGGAAACAGCACCTTCTCAGTAATACCCTCTACTTACCGTTATATTAGATAGAATTTTAGAGGAAAAAATGGAACTGAGTAACTGAAAAACAAGGAAATATACAGATAAAGAAGAGAGAAGAAAGTAGAGGAGAGAGAGAGAAATAGAGAGAGAAGGAGAGAGGGAGAGGGGGGTGCAGAGGGAGAGGGAGAAAGAAAGAGAGAGACACATATAGAGACAGGCTTTAGGACCATTTTCTCCTAAAAACCATTTATGCTTTTGTCCATAGCCTGGGGGTAACTGATTTAATCAGGATTGTTCACATGGATTATCTAAACTATGAAAAGCAACAAGGAGAACTTCCCAAGAAATCCAGGCTGGGTCTGGTGCAAAATACTTGGGTTGGGGCCTGGAGCTAAGCAGACTGTTCACATTGTATTCAGGGTCCTAAGGAAAGTGGCTCAATGCCTCTATAATTCTTTGTCCCTTTGATCTACCTCACCATTTGGTGTCTCTTGGCATTGTGAATGCTCTCAAAAATGACCCTGCCTAGTTAACTGATTTACAGTCTGGGAACAAAAAAAGGAAAGAAAGAAAAAGAAGTCTGGTAATGAGGGAGGAAAATACACCTTCTTCCTATCTTTGCTCAGCATAAATAAAAATTGAAAGATGTGATTTTGGGGGATGTGAACTCCACTCTCTCCACATTTAGCAATAGCACTGTCAGAGCCAAATTGACGCCTTCTCTCAACTAACTCTCTTTAAAACATACCAAGTTGGCCTTCTCGTTCACTATTTTCAAGCTGTGTTTTACATAATCTTTCTTCGAATGATGAAGTTTACATTTCAGGCATGTCATTTGCTGTTAGCATTGTTGTTCTTTACCCGTTGCTTCTTACCCTCCAACCCCTGATTTCTTGTTAAAGTTGATTGTTAATGTAGCCATTCTTTAGCATCACAGCACATTTATAAACCAAAGATGAGTTCGCGCTCTCTGATTTCCAAAGCCATTTGCTGCTGGAGACCATTTCATGAGTTTGTCTACTCGTGTGAATAAACAAAATGTGTCCATAATGTGAATTTGGAAAAGGACGGAACAAGAGTCTCCAGAGGCCAAAATTACTGCCACAGGTTTCATGGATGCTGCCCTGGCATGTGCTATTCCACATTAACTCTATCTTAGATTTTAGAGTTTTGCTTCTTAATCGATGCCATTTTCCTCCAATAAAACCATGTGGTTTACCCTGACATTTAATAGTGATTTAGTGATTTTAGAGTTTCTTCTAACTCAAAAGTAAATGTTCATGAGACTCATGAACTTGAATCTAGGCAATTAATCTGAACATTTTAGCAGTTCCCTGAGGCTGCATATAATCTCCCACAATCCCTTGCAAAACCTGAGATTTTGAACCACTGTCTAGTTTGTGGTTGCACTGCCAAGGAATAAAGCAAAATCATTACTTATGGCGACTCCCTCTCAAGCACTGCAGTGAACTGAAGCACAAGGAAACCTTTACTATACTTTAGACAGAACATTAGGATTGATGCTAAACACCAAGTAACTAAGAGCCTAAAAATATACCAACTTCAAGAAGAAGAAATTAAACAATACTGGAGTTTAGAAACAAACGTACTGAATCAATATATTACTATGCAGCCCATCATTACAACAAAACTAACCAAAGGACAGCCTCAGCACCGATGGAGGAACACTTGTGTATAATTCTTGAAGCACTACTTAAACTGGATTTGTGGGAAACAATTCTCAGAGGTTTACTACTCACCCTTCTTCCGAACACGCACGTGCATGCACACACACACACACAAATGCACCCATCCACACGCATCCACATATAGTACTAGACTAGGCTTGTGGCTCCTGAGTTAAATTTATGTCTGTGAGCCACTAAGCAGCTGCTTTATATATACACTGAGAAGGTCAAAGTGAGAAAAGTGGTGTCACCATGGTTTTGTATAATATTGCAAGGAAACAAAATAAGCTTAGAGCAAGTTAAAGGTAAATGGACAATGGTGAACATAGAGAACAAGTTACAATTCCTTAGGAATTGGTAATAGGTCTAACCTTGCTTAACGCATTTATAAATGACTTGGTCACCCCAGCATCTCATATTTTGCCTGGCATATAGTGGAAACTCAATTAAGTTTTGCTGAATGCATGGATGAATAATCTGGAACAAGAAGTCCACAATAAATTATCCAAGTATGGATATACTTGGACAGAATTGAACTTCCCTTGGCAGAAAAAAGGTAAGCTGAGGGGGCACAGTACTTGTCCAAGTGTGCAGAAAGGTAGCAGTGTGAACACAGACAACCAAAATATCCAAATATATAAAAGGGATAGCTGTAAGTCTTAACTAGGAAAGGGACTTGAAGGCCACTGAGCTCTTTCAGGCAAAAAGGCCTTGAAAATTTTAGTCACTGTTAAGAGAAGTAAAGAAAATAAAAGTTATACTTCCTTTATATAAAACCCTCTGCTCTTAGAGTACCATGATCCTATGACATAACATTCCAGAGCTTCTTACACAGGGCAGTCATTAAAGAATTCAAATTGGATTGATATAAGCTGGTAGAGAACAAGTTATTTTGCCACATTTTTTTTTAAAAGATTTTATTTATTTATTTATTTGACAGAGATAGAGACAGCCAGCGAGAGAGGGAACACAAGCAGGGGGAGTGGGAGAGGAAGAAGCAGGCTCATAGCGGAGGAGCCTGACGTGGGGCTCAATCCCGTAACGCCGGGATCACGCCCTGAGCCGGGGGCAGACGCTCAACCACTGTGCCACCCAGGCGCCCCTATTTTGCCACATTATAACAATTTATTGATTACAAGAAACATGCAAATGATGTGGTTGTTAATAAAAGTTATTTAGCAGATGTCATATTGACATTTCTTAATAATTGGCTACCATGGCATCTTCTTAGTAAGTCTGATTTTCTCCATTATCTGGGTTTATGGACTAGTGATCTTGCAGCTTTGGGTGTTTATGTTTATTAACCCACTCAACAAACTTTTATTGAGTTCTTCCTACAGCTGTACCAGCCGGAGGAGATCAGACTGGATCCTTTAGATATTGTCACTATCCTAAATGGACCTCATGCCTCCTTTGTCCCTTAAATTCCCTGATTTTTACTTGTGGTAATCTATCATGATTACACATCCAGATCCTTGATTTCTTTCCCACTTATTTTCCTTGATTTATTTCCTTTTACCCTATGTCTCTCTTCCTATGAGAAGTAGAGAGGCTGTCTAGTTCTTAGCAGGGGTCATAATGCTATCTAGAGTGGACTTCCATAAGCCCCAAACACATTGCCTTGTTGAAGAGATACAATATACTTTCCGCAGTCAAGAATGATTGATTTCCTCTGCCTCGGTAGATATATTACAAATTAACAGTGGTTCTCCTGTTATAAACCACAATAGCAATCTACTCACCAACATCGGTTACTAAATTGTATCCTGATAGAATTCCAAAATACCCATTAGACTTTTTTTCTACAAGTTCCCTATTTCTTCTGGATATAGTTAATTCACCTAACAAGGATTAATTAGCCACTTCTTTCTGTAGGCAGACAGAAAGAAGTACGATTTTCTTTGCTTATAAAAACTTCTGGTAAGTGGTGATAGGTTTCAAAACCCTCCTCTTATTTGGCAACCATGGCTCAATTATCAGGAACTCCGAGTTCAGAATCTGAGAACAGTGATTCTGTTCTGTGATTTTACACATGCTAGGGATTGGTAAATTGCTGAAGACTTCTTAAATAAAAGAGGAGACAATGTTCTCTTCATCTGCAAGGAACAAGCAGGCATCTTAAATGGGGTTTTAGAGTATCTGGAATACATGATAAACTCTTGGCTTTCTTTTTAAAAACTATCCATGAGGTTCTCTTTAGAAATAGGACAGACTCTGGTGAGTACGGTATCTCACTCATTTCCATGGGTAGAAATCCCATCTGTAACAATGCTTTACAAAGAGACATACTAGCAATACCTTTTCCAGTGAGATACAAATACTAAAAACAGATATAAGATGGGCAAGATAATTTAAAAATATAGGTAGAAAATAATCAAAGCTACTGTGATAGCTTAGATTACCTATGAAATATATGAAAGAATAAAATGAAAAGTTCTTTATTGTTTTAAGCTACATCAGAATTTCCCTCCTGCACGATAATCACGTCTCTTAAATTTATCAAAAGTAACTTTGCTAGGTTCATGAAGAATGGCCTTGATAAGCACAGCACAACCGTAGGCAAAATAACTTCCAAAAGAATGAGTCTACATATATAATTTCATCATTTCTAGAAACATGGATGTCATTAGACTTGAAGGTAACCAATGGATTGGATCAGCTTATTCTGATATCAACCAAAATGTGATCTAATTGCACGCTGCTGTCATCAAACACATTTGGAAAGAAATGGGTCTACTCTATGCTTCTGAAACTTCCCACCCCTCTGCTCCTCTCTCAGCACAAAATATGGCAGCCTTACGTCCAGCCAATAAATTGGAGAAGAGGGTAAAGCATCATTTTGGCATTATTTTTTAAAAATGACAAATAATCAAAAGAGGTGACCCAAATGTTTTAGTGAATGTTACAGGACATAAATTAAGAACTAAGGGTATTTACCTATTTCTAATATTGATGCTTAGAAAATTGTTAAGTATGAAGATAATTTTTCAACCACAGTGTTCCAGACCTATGAATGTTTTAGTGGGCACAGTATATTTAAAAAGGTGCTTGGAAATTCATAATTAAAAAAAGATAATGGCATCTGACTTCTTTATGGTCTAAGTTCTTGTGTTTTCTGGAAAAAGTATCTATGACAGATAGCATTATCTGACAGTTAATGAAAGAGACGAAATTATCTGTTACAGGCCAACCAGGCTCAAAAGCAAAATAATCTCTCAATCTGCAGATGGAAATGGGGCATTAGAAAACACTTTGAGATTCTGTGGACCGAACAGATATTCTACGAAAATTTTGTAAATATTATATATTTTAAAAAATAGTGTCATATGATAACATAGCTGATTATTAAGTATGTAAGTAGCCCTTTTTCTTGATCATCTCCCTCCCCTAAATCTGAAGGGTCAATTTTCTTCATTTATTCTTTTGCATAAATATCCTGTTCATGGATGCTTGAAATATCAGCCCATCAGTTTACCTTTCAACTCTGAAATAACGGTCTTCAGAAGACCAACAACTATGGAGTACTGGCTAATTTGGAACTTTCATCTACTTCTTGCAGGCTGTGTGACTTTGAGCAAGCCACTGACCTCAGTAGCCCAACGTCCTCATCTGTGAGAATGGCATAACAACAGTGCAGGCCTCCCATGCTTACTGTGAGGGCTGAGTTTTATACAGTCAATATGAGGCTGCCTCTCTGAAATCAGGTTACTGAAATCAGGTTAGTTAAGTTAAGCAAAACTTTGGTCTCTTTGTTTGGCCAGGGATCTCCAAATTTCGCTGCTGGTCTCTGACCTTCTGAAATGAGTGGAGCGAATCTCTGCTTGTGTATTTGCCATCTTTCTGTCTCAAGGCCGGGATGGGCTGACCGGTCGGCTTTAGTTTTCACTGAATCTCTCTTTAGCTACATGCTACTAAGGGTAAAATATCAACTATTAAACTGTTTGAAGCAAGTCAATGTTGAAAAGGGAATTTAGTTAAGTCAATAGCAGTGTGCCAGCTTGATCTGCCTTTCAGAAAGATCACCATAATAAGGAGACCAATAAATAAATAAAAAGAATAAAATATACATCTATGTCGAATCTTAGAACCCTTTCTCTAACACATATCATTAAAGGCAACTCTGAGTCCTGCCTATGTAATTTGACATTTAAAATAGAACCCATCACAGTTCTATGGAAGAAATCCACAGCTGAGAACTACCAACTTTTTTCATTCAGATCCTAAGTTTCTACACTCTCTTAAAAACAAAAACAAAAACAAATCAACAACAAAAAACGTGGTTCTGGTTGTATGTAATGCATACTGCTAATTCAGTGGTTTTTAACCAGGGGACAATTTTGCCCCCTCCCTCCTAAGGCACAATTGACAATGTCGGGAAACAATTTTGATGATCACAAGTGAAGGGTGCTATTGGCACCTGGTGGGTAGAAGCCAGGAAGACTGCTAAATGTCTGCAATGCACAGAACAGCACTCGCCCACACACCAAAAAGAATTACCTAGTCCAAAATGGCCACAGAGCTGCTGTTGAGAAACCTTGTACTAACCTGTTACCCCAAAGACACTGGCTTTAAACTACACTGACCACATCAACATTTAAGAGATTCAATCTATGGGATAGTCTAACAGATGAAGAAGATGCCTATAAGGAGCACCACTTCAAATATACAACTTGACAAATCTGGATATGGTGCTAAGGAAAGAACTGGTAAAATGAGTTGTTTGGTAGATAATTATGTCAAATATTACAAACAGATAATTTTATATTACTGAGTCAACAATATTAACATCCTTTTTTAATTATATGGAGTCTAAAAATATGAAGTGATGGACTAATGCAATGTTATCCTGATACAGAGATCTTTTGAAATGGTTTCTAAAAAGCAGTGAAAACACGGGGGAAAAAAAAGATGGCAAAATGAGTTCTGAAAAGTTAGGAGTCATTTGTCTATGGTAGGTTATTCTATGCACAGTATTTTCTATACGTATCACAAGCATACGTTTGTGTAGACCGCAGCCCCATATTGCAACACTGCTTCTCTCAGAAGACAAATGAGGCTAAAGCTCAGAGTCTGAGAACGGTTTCCGTGCAAGGTCTTTTTCAGCAAAGGGAATACAATATGAGCTCTAAGGTAGGTGTGAAATTTATTTTTTCAGTGAGTCACAACTATTCTGCAAACATTTAACTCCTTGCTACTGTTAAAGGATGCTGATTACATATAAAAGGAAGAACCAATAAAAATGAAATTTGAAAATGAAGAAAATAAAATATGTGAAAATTATTTTTAATATGGTTAATATCCAAACATGTGCCATTTTATATTTTAAGGGGGCTTCTTGTCCAAGGCAACACATGTTTTTCTGATGAAAGAGGATGCCTGAAACTGACATTCAGATGAGCATTTGGGGGGTGAGGTTGTACATTTTTACTCACCTCTGCAATCACCCTCTTGCTTTTGAATTTTATTTTGGTCAGTGGTAACAGAAATTAAAATGTATTGAGGGCCTCAGAATAATTGGCTTTTATTTCTTATCTCTTAGAACCCCAAGAATTTGCTTCCTAGGCAGGCACTTCACACTGATGAGGAAACAAGAGGTGAAACTGGCTTAGCCACACAGAGAATGGAAACTCACCAATTTCTGAGCGGCCAGTATCTTTTCCTCTCCTTGTTTTCCATTTTAATTTCTAGATTTAGCTCCAAGACATTTGTTTTTTTCTCCCTTAAGGGGAAGTTCTAGAGTCAGAAGAATAGTAGCGGGGAGGGTAGAGATGGTTATAGGTTTTCATAGCAGGTCAATTTAAAACTGTTAAATACCCCCTTTCAAGAGATCATGACTAACAATTACTTCTAGAACTAAGCGAAAGAAGAGATTTTAAATTAGGAAAAAATAGAAAGGAAACAGCACTGTCCTGGCACTGTGAAAGATTCAGGGGGAAAAATCTGATTTCTGCTCTCATGATGCTTACTATCATGTTCTATTGAGAAAAGATGAATTAAAATAACTGGAGAACAATACGAAACAGTACAATTAAGTGTAAAAATGGGTGGTGGAAGCAAAATGCTGTGGGAAAGCCATGGCTCTTACATGTTTTCCAACTCAGAGGGAAGAGACAATGGGTCAAAAGCAACCTACTCTAGTTTCTGATATTAGTTTCATAATTCAGCTATAATCCCATTACAAAGAACTTCAAGGAACTGTTGACATTTTTTGCTGCCCTGTAGTTTATTGTCTCAAGTATTGCTTGAAATACCAAGCTACACACAGAGATGTCTGCTCTAATGGTATTTGTTGACCTGCATTAGGTTAGGGTTAACCTCAATAAACAGAGATGAACATCACAGGGAACCAGTTAGTCAAATTGTTTTTAAGTAGGCTTGTTCTTTTTTTTAGAATGTTTTATTACTTTTAATCTAAAGACTAGACATTTAAAGAATGTTATCCTCAAATAATCTTGTTATTACATAAAACAGTAATATTTTAATATTAATAAATATAATAAATAAAGCCCAAAATGGGGATGTACAGAGGTGGATTTACTGGGAATTTAATAAAGTTTAAACTTCAGGGCCCTCACTTGCATGGCCCTTTGCAAATGCCTGTAGGTTAATTTGTAATTATAATTTTGTATTCTTTTTCTTAATGAGAATCCCCTAAACAGTTTAAGCTTCTGGCAAAATCCTGATTCACCCTGAGTATAAAATAACCTTGAAGGGATCAAACCTGACAGTCTTGAAAGGCCAACTCTGAGAAGGGTACAAAATGTATTTTTACAGGGATATATAAATCACATTTCCAAACATATCCCTCCTATTGTCTCTGCCATCCACTCCTGCCAAAGAATAGATGCCATCTTACCCCACTGTTACAAGGTTACTAGATTCTTTTAAACTCTGTCTGTTTCATGACTGGGAATAATCACAGTGTTGTTTGTTGTTGTTCTTGTTGTTTTAACAAGATAAAAATTTCAGAGATAGAAGATAATTCCTAAGAATAAAAGGTATGTTGGAGACTCACAAAATTTTTCACTAAAACAGTAATAATTATTATTCCTAGCTAAAGGATACATGCATTTGAGAAGAGGAAGGATAGGGAAATTCTCTCAGTACAATTTACAGTAGTCTCTACTGAAAAATATGGTGAGTTTAAGCAGTGTGTGGGAATTTTTACCATGAGGAACACCACGTGTCTGTTTTCTGGTTTCTGAAAACCCCAAACAAGCACCTCTAAACCCCACCACAGAATTCTGACACTTCTGAGTAAGAGGTTCAGAACAAAATAAAATCTTTAGATGCACTATGTCTGTCTGCAGTTTTTCCTATAATGCCTTGTCCCAGTTTTTGAAGAAAACTGAATAAAAATTAATTCAAGAAAAAATGAGTGAAATTACCCCAAATGGAATACTAAATTGAAAAATAATAGTTAAATTGTTCATAACCATTTCCTGTTATATTTTTTTCTCTCTTAGAAATGGAGTAAGAATGCTTCAAATAAAAAATGTAAAACCCATCCCATCCCATAAACGGCCCACTCACGTAAACAGGAAGCTTATTAAAAGAGCTTTTCTTGGTTTTCTGGCAAAGCCCACTTTTTATTTTGGTGGCAGCACCTACTAAGGAGAGGACTCTTTTTGTGGGCTGGGTGAAAAATCAAAACATTGCAAATCCATCAGGCACCCGCTGGATTAGAGTTAGTTGACTGACTTCTTGGCTACAAGGAGCAAAATGGCTCTGAGATCAAGGAACAGGCTGCGTTCAGCCTAACCATGCCCCATAGATGCTGGTCTTCCCAGTGCAGGCATCACACAAATCAACTTGAGGTTCTACAGGAGCCAGCAGACACCAGTCTATAATAATGCAAAATGTTTAACAGGCACATTGAACTAACCTCTCCTTTCCTTTCCATTTAAATCCCATTTTATTTATTTCTGGGATTTCCCTTTCTGGGAAGCATTGTAGCATAATCAAAAGAACACAGGTTTTGGAATCTGAAAACTTGGTTTCTAGTTCCAGCTGTGCCAAATACAGTGACATGCTGCCTTCCTGAGTCATCAGTTTTCTCATGCGCGGAACAGGGACTAATAATTCTTCCCCAATAAGCTCAGGTTTCTCAAAGCATGGGAAAGCGTCACCTGTCTCTAAATCACCAGAGGTGAAAATACAGATTCCAAGGGCTCCTTTCTGACTTACCAAATTAGACTCTTTGTGAGCTAGAAAGCCTTGGAATCTTCATTTGAAATCCACTTCCCAAATAATTTTTGCACATTAGTTTTAGAGCCACATTCTAACTTGTCTTGAGTCAGGATTAAATGAAATCGATTTGGTGAACCATGTCTGTGAACTGCTCTCACTACTGTTATTTTCCAGGGTAGCTCAAAGCACCAAAGCCAGGACACAGGGCCATCTTCCCAAAGATCTCGCTGGGAGCCATACCCTGCCAGGCCACAAGTATTCCACTTTATCTTCGGTTAGGCAGGATAGGTGCATTGGGGGTAGGAGGAAGTAGAGCTCAGTTGTGACACAGGCGGGATTTCCGTAGAATTTCATTTATGTGACAGTACCTACCCCACAGGGCGATATAAGGATTAATTCCTATTTGGTAATTTACTGTGTGTAAAATGCCTCAAGCCCCTTGGAGGAAAGTGCTATATAAATGTAAAATAATAATTATAATAATAATAACCTTGACTATTTAACTGATCAGTGAATTAGCTAGAAGATTTAGGCTGCCAAGGGACAAGGCAGAAACCATTTTAAGTAGAAACACTGTACATCATCATATCTCATAACTGTTATCACAAAAAGGGGAAACAAAAGTTGAAAATTAAGATAAATCCATATTCTTCACTGATGACAGAGGGTCACTAGTCTTGTTTCACGAAAGCCAGGAAATGCAGAAGTGACAGGTGCATTATAATTCTAACCCAGGCATACATTCTGAGGTCTAATACACTTTGGTCTTTTATTTATATAGACTATATCTCATTGGTGCAACATCTAAAATTTTGCATGAGTAAGGCACCTGACTACAATTTTGCTTAGTTGGAATATGTTCATAATTTACCCCTATTGGTAGGTAATGGTTTTTCTATCTGAAAAGGTACTGATGTTATTCTATGAAGTTCCAGATAATATTTGAAGCAGCTGTTTACTAAATTTGATTCCTGTGTATCCTCCTAAGAAAACTAGGGTGTATTTTTATTTCTGAATTTAGGAAACTACAACATATGAGAGGTATCTTTTCTTCCCAGGAAAAAAATATTTTGGAGCATATACTCACACGAGCTCAACTGCCCTCAGTTCTTACATTATTTGTTTTATTTATTAGATTCATGGAGACCCTCCCACCAAAAACTCAAGGGGCTGAACCCAGAACTTTCATATACCGAACATGAATCACTTCTTAAACCACAAAAAGCAAAAGAAAAGGCTATAGACATCTTAATGGGCAAGCTTCAGATGCTCAAAAGCAATTGTTCAGTTACTCTACTTAGTTATGCATCGTTCAAAACACTTTCTAAATCGGGTAAAAAAGGTTCTTTGTGAAGAACAGGCTTTGGGGCCTTGGACAAGTTTTAATTCTAGTTGTTTTATAGCTCACACACAAAGTAGTTTGTATGTAAAGAGGTACTGTACTTCCATGCAATAAAGTTTGCAGTTGAGTATTTTGAAAGGGAAAGAAAGCAAGCAAGGAGAGGAATGAATATGTGGTACCTTGCTCTATTTTTAATTATTAACTCATAGCCTCAAAGATTTACACTTTTAAAAAATCCAGTACTGAGTAAAAACAGGTGCAGACTAAGGTGAATGAGTACCAGAAAATAAAGTTAAAACTCAAATTACCTCAAATTACATTGTAAATACTGAAATTAAGCTTTACTCTGTTTATAGGGTAGGGAAAGAAAGAAAGACAAAATGGCAGAAAGACAGAAAGTCAAAAATCTAAAAGCCAGAGTTCCAACTGCTTTTCTTTACATGAAGTAGTAAATATTAAAAATTCCTTTTAATTTATAAAAAGTCAAATGATACACAATACCCAGCACAGCAAAATATTCCAAATGTGATGTGTGTCTAAACACATTCATGCAAACACACACGCATACACACACACGTCAAAAATATGGGTGTTCTGGTATAGCTTTCTGGCTTCAAAGGGCCTCTAAAAAGCACAGAAGAAAAAGGGTTTCTGATAAACTGCTTCTACCAGGGTCACTAGCAGAGAACAAGTCCAGCCAAGTGCTGCCAATAATCATTTCTGTTATAACATTTTAAAAATCCACCTTTCCTTTAAGATACTTTTCCTTCCATATAGCTAATATGGTAGCCAGTACCCTGGTCCTTCAGCCACACTGGAATTTCTTGCCCTGCATCACAAGCCCAGCTGTACTCATCAAAGTAGAAAAACTGACAGCATTGTCTGAAAGACACAGCTTGGGATAATTGCTCCTTGTAGTTCCCCTGTCAATGAATATTATCATATTCTTCTCACGAATAAGGTTACTGTACTTTTTTTTTTTATTTCTACACACTTAGCCACTAAGCACATTACTGTTCATGTAATGAAATGGACCAAACGTGACAGTGTGAGCTGTGGTTTAGCATCCCCAAGATTCTGTTCTAAGGTTTCTGTGTGCGCATTTTTAAAAACAATCTTTATATGTCCAGAAGAAGTAAAAATGACAATAATTTTTTATTTGATATTACTGTTTTCTTAAGAAGGCTAACAGAAATATCAATGGACTGGCACAAAGCAAAGCAAAAAAAAAAACAAAAACACATGAGGCTACCAAACATACCCTCTTACTGAATTTCTTTCACCCAAATATACAAAGGAATCTCTGACATAATGCGTTTTCTTTTCCCATCATGTTAGACTGAAACTTAATTATTTGGTTGAAAGTAGAAAAAAATACGCTTTAAGTCTTCTAATAATCTACACCTTTGAAATATTAGTCTCTCCTTAAATTCTGAGTGCCAACTTATTAAGAAGGAAAATATTTCAAAGTATTGCGGTCACTACTAACAACAGCAAAGCTAACATTTATTGAACTCGTAGGTGTTCTTGGTACCACTATAATCACACATCTTGACTGACTCATTAAATCTTTACAACTCTATAAGATAATGCTATTATTACATCCATTTTATAGATACAGAAATACAGGCACAGAGAGATTAAAAACTTGCCCAAGATCACACAGCCAGTGAGTAGAGGAGGCAGGATGCAAACTGAGGGAGCCAGATGCTGCTACACAGTGAATATTTGGTCCCTACAGCCCAGTGCTCCTTACTTCTCCTGAAGCAATTCCTCAGCTAAGCAGCTCTCAGTGTTCACTTTCCCTTCTGAACACTTACACACCTGTTTGCACATAGCTGCCTTTGAATATCACAGTAGTGTAATGCTCAGGCTCTGGAGACAGATAAAAGGGTCTATCTCCACATACCAGCAGTGTTTAACTCTACTGATACCTGTGCTTCAGTTTCCTCCTGTGTAAAGCAGGAATAATAATACCAATTTCATGTAGTTGTGAGAGTTAAGCAGGAGAATGCCCATTTGAGCTCAGTGGAGGGTCAATGATGTTTAATAATTGCTACCTTTGTTATCACTGATTGTAATCTCTTAATAGATATGATCCCTTTCCTCCATTAGACTGTATTTGTGTTCAGAAAAATTATCAATATGAATCCTCATTGTTTTGTGTATGGTTTTCCAGATGCTTAATATATGTTGTTGAACTCTTTAGATGTCCTGGACGCCACCATAATAACATGTATTAATTCATTAAATCTTCATAACAATTCTATCAGGACATATATTTATTCAGAATATTATAAGTAATGTAATATTTATAGCAATATCTAAAATTTAGTGAACCTTATTGTGTGTCAGGAGCTCTTCCAAGTGCATGATGGCATTGTCTCATGTAACTCTCCCCATAATCCTCTGAATGAGGGACTTTCAAAATCTTCACCTTACACAGGAGGAAACCAAGGCTCAAAGAGATTGCATACACCTAAGTGTTCAAAAATGTGAACCTTTGGCCACAACCCTCTACTACCTTCTAAAGAATGAATTCAGAGCAGGTGTTCATAAATATTTGGTCTTGATGGTGAATCAACTGAGTCACTTCCTTCTGTCACCAGAAATTCTGTGCTTATAGCGAACTAATGTGGCCTGTGCAATATCATTCATTCATTAGTTAACTATTAAAAAGAGATTATTGTGTGCCAGGCACATGCCAAGTACTGGCAATAAAAAAAACACTATGGATCTAAAATTTCCTCATCAAAAGCAATTAAAATTTAATGTAATTTCATGACCTCCATTTGCTATGCCTACTCTTAGAAAAATCGAACCTCCTCTCTCCCTTTCCTTCCCTGCCCACTCCTTCTTATTCTTTCTTTTAAACCCAAGTTTCATAGTATTAAATTTATACAGATTTTTGCCCATAAGAAGCTTATATGTCAAGGCAAGGAACCATTTTAATTATATTTACTCTTCATTTTGAGTATATTTCCTTTTCATATCTCACAAAGACTTTTGAAGTGACTAAAGAAAGGCAAAGCAACCTGATTTTTTTTAAAAAAAATTCTTTCATGTACAATCTTTTGTCTGTAATATTCTCATAATGGCCTAGAAATTTTAAAAGAAGGTTTTAGCTATTTTTGTTCTTTTCAAATTGGCAAAATTTGAATTTTTTTTCTTCACATGTTTAGATTGGCTTTAAAATCAACAAACCAGAAAATAAGAACATATTCAGCTTAAAAAACACGCCCTTCATGGGTGCTTGGCGTCTTCAACTAGTGTCAGCATCACTCTGAAAACTGGGTTTCTATTCTGTTTTTAAAAAGAGGTTGAAAAAAAAAAAGTTGAAAAATGCATGTGTAGGACTCACACAACACCAAGCCTGCTGTCTTAAAGAGAGAAAACGTTTCAGGGCAATGGAAACCATAACCATTGCTGTAACAAACTCTCCAATCAGCTAGCAGACCTTGTCAATACTTCCTCGCCTCCACACTGAAGGTACAGGTGGCATTTTGTCTGTGACCTTAAAAAATATCTACTTAGGGTTTGGAGTGGATAATTCTAAAACTGGTAGTGTTTAGATATACTTTGAAGAATCATTATTTGCTATGTATGACTTTAGGTTGTATGGAGCTGATAATTTCAAAGGGAGGGACTTTTGGTTAAAGAAAGCTCTCCTGAAATTCTGTAATAAAATAGTTCAATTCAGCAGAATTTAATTAAAATATAATGCCAAAGAAATGCATTTTGTATTTAGAGTACATGAGCATAAGAATGCTCTTCAGAAGTTAGCATGATTTGTTAATTCATTAAAGATACATTTATTATGTACTTACTGTATGCTAGGCATTCTAATAGACAAGGACAATACAAAGAACAAACAACTAGATCTGAAAAATAGTAGCAGGGGTATAAATGGGGCTGGTGAGAGAGAACAGGGAAGAGATAATAAAGTGATTACAATCATAATTGCCACGAGCTGAGGGCCTGTCATGTATCAAGGTAATGTATAAGGTGCTTTATATGAACCACTTCATACCAACCCTACAGGACAGGTATAATCTTCTCATAGATGTGAAAAATCAAAGTGTTGATTGATTGTAAAGGGCTTTGTAATGCTATATAATAAAATTTATATTTTATTTTATAAGTAATGAAGAAACATTTTTAAGGTAAGAAATGATATGATGACTTTTCTAGAAAGGTAAGTTCGGTGTTGAGTGCGTTCTGATATAGCATCACTATATTACCCCACGAGGATGTGATGTTTTGGGTAGAACTGTGATTCTCTAACTGATCCAGAGTTCATCGCCAATGGAGACCACTATGAATTAAGTAGTATCTGGCTTCTGAAAAATACAGATTGGATTCCACTACTCTTTACTTTAAAAAAACAAGTCATCTCTAATGATTTCCCTGAACCTAGTTAGAAATTCCTTCTGAGGCATCCATGATCTGCTCCTGAAAAATGTACAGCCTCATCCCCTAAATTCCGTAATGCCTTAATATCTTGCCACACTAGTCCTTTCCTCACCATTCCAGATTCTAAAAATGTCTTCATGCCTCAGTTCCCCTGACATTCCCTCAGTCTACATTCTTCTACCAGGTGAAAAACTCATTCATTCTCCAACAGATCACAGCCTTCCTGAGTTTTCCTTCTCATTCACCTTCGATTCAACCACTTTCTCTGGTTTCCCACAGCATTTCACCTATCCTTCTACATCAGTGTCTTTTTTGTTCTAATTTATACTGAAGCTCTTTGTTTCCAAGTCTCTCTCCTAGAATCTAGAAGGTTAACAATCGAGGGTATTGACCTTAATCTTTCACCTAAATTTTACAAAGAAAAAAGGAAAGGAAGCATTAAGTATTGATACACTTGGCCAAGTAATGATATCCAGACACTACACTGCCATAACCAATGCTCAATAACTGTTAGATGGATAAGATACAGTCACTCATTCAATCATTCACTCACTCACTCATTTTGTATTCATTCATTAATTCTACATGCTCACAAAAGAAACTAAAGACTGCTTTATAAAAAAGTTCTCTGTTCATTTCAAGAAAAATCTCTTACAAATCAACAGGCTAAAAAAGAGAAGTCTATTATATTATGATTACTATTATCGAATCAAATAAACAATGGGTACATCTAAAGAGTACATTCCAAGCTAGAGTCAGGAAAACTGGTTATAAACTATAGAAAACTGAGAAATGTACCAGTTCACCACTTAACATCACTGCCTCCATATAGCCTATAAGTATTTACTATCTCATACTAATATAAGAGTGCCTGTGGTACTGGCAAAAGTAGATGAATTGTCTGCCCAGAGATGCTACTGAAAGGAAATAAGACAATTTCATAGCAATACAAGGGAGAAAAGACTAACATTTACAAAGTTATTTATTGTCTAAGCCAGGCAGTAGATTCCAAACATATATTATCTCATTTAATTCCTCATAAAAACACTAAAATGGCTAGTATTTATCCATTTTAAATAAAAACATAACTGAATGTGAGAATCTTAACTAAATTCCCAGAGGCCACACTACTAAGAAGCTGGGGGAGCCAGAATTATAAAGCTGAAAACCCTTAGTCTTTTCCATTTATATTAAATTACTTCTTAGAACCTACTTTTAAACCAAAAAATTGAAATCAATGTGGATTTATATTTTAATGGAAAGTTTTATGGAACACTTTAATGTAGGCATCAAAAGACAGAAAATTAGATCTAATATTTATTGAATACTACTTTTCTAAACATTTTGGATGTATTCACTCATTTAATCCTTACAACAATATTTTTGGAGTGAGTACTATTACTGTTGTTATCACTTTAAAGTATGGAAACTGAGCCAAAGAGAAGACAATAAACTTTCACAAAGTCACAAAGCTAGTAAGTGGCTGTGCAGTCAGACTACAGACCACAGTATTTAACCATCATGTATACTGCTCATTAGGCTAAAAGGTTATTTTTTAAAATGTTTATTTACATTTATTTATTTATTTATTTATTTATTTATTTATTTATTTATTTTAGAGAGAGTGAGAGTGGGGGGAGAGTTGCAGAGGGGGAGCAAGGGAGCATCTTAAGTAGACTTTGTCCTGAGCGGGGAGCCCAACACGGGGTGCACAGCCCAACTTGGGGTTCAATCTCACGACCTTAGATCACGACCCAAGCTGAAACCAAGAGTCAGTTGCCCAACCAACTGTGCCACCCAGGGGCCCTAGGCTAGAAGGTTATTCAATGAGACAGCTTAAGTAAAGTTCCAAGAATAGGGCATGCCACAGAGTAGGCCTTTATTAAATGTTACTATCCCTCTTTTTCTTCAATCTCTAAAATTTTATAATTATAATAATGATACCTTTATTTTTTAAGTATATTCTGCTTTTTAAAGACTTAAAAATATCTGATTTCACAAAAATAGGGCACTGAATAAAGAATACAGTAAACTAGTATTAAAATGGTCTTGAAAAGTATTTAACATTCTGCTAAACATTACTCATAATATAGATTTAAATGACAAAGTATGATTCCAAACGGTGTATATAGTGTTTTACCAAAAATAAAAAGGCACAGAAACAACAACAACAACAACAACAACTGGAAAGGTATATCCCCAAAGTTTAAAGGAAATTATTTCTGGATGATTGTGAATGATTTTAATTGTCCTCTTATATTTTATTCTCTATATTCTACCATGTCTATGTATGCTTTTATAATAAGAACATTTTTTAAAAAACTGGGACAGAAACATTCCTAATTAATTGCTATAACACTGGGCAGCAACATTAGTAGAATTGTGTAAGATTCCACACTTATTTAGAGATGGAGCTTGAATAGAACCCAAGGGTCCTCATTTCTAACCCAGTGTGTTTTCTCTTACACTCTATTCTCTACTCAGTGGTTATCATTATAAGGAATTCAAAAGTAACCTATGAAGAAGACCCCTTTGGAGGGTGGTTAGAGATACTGTGATTGTGAATGTGCTATGAGTGCACACACACACACACACACACACATGCAGTGTTCTAGCACATCAGGCTTCTTAAGTTGCTTACGCTATGGTGTAAGCTATTTGTTTCTGAGTCCAAACTGATACTATATATGGCAGACTGATTTTCTCTACTTCTTCACACTCTTTCTATAATAGAACTATACATCCACACATACCACATGACTTTACTATAACTCTCGGTACTGTTTGTTAATGTGGGAGCAGAGTATAACTCTGTCCCCTCGCTTTGAGTTTGGTCAAGTCACTTACTTTGACCAATGGAATGTTGGTGGAAATGTATGAGTAGTGATTTGGCTTGGCTTCTTATGCCCATGGAATTTGCAATAAGAAAACTTTGTCTCAAGTATCTGGGCTCTTCATCCTGAGTCCCAGAATAAGAAGCATGTGGAGAAGATATGAACCCAAATGCAGCCTGAAAGAGAGGTACCCAGATGCCACATAGACCTATAAGTGAGAAATAAATGCTTACAATTATAAGCCACATAAATTTGGGGGTTATTTGTTATGCAGCATTATCACAGCAATAGCAAACTAATATACAAACAAGTATAAATGCGATCCATGGTGGCAGGTTTTGTACTATATAGTATATATTACATATATATTATTGTTATTATATATACTATATATATAGTATACATCTACTGTCTCTCTCTCTATATATATACATATACATATATATATATATATATGTATATGTATATATATACACACACACACCACAAGTGTAGAAAACCTGCCACTATAGATAAGCATATATATTCACATATATAAGAGAAAAGGTTGTCAGTTGAAAGTTCATAAGTGGAGAAGCTACTATGCCTTTTAGTTAGCCATGTATGTGCTTCTCACATTTCACTGCATAGAAAAAATCATCTGGGATCTTATTAAAATGCATATTCTCATTCCGTAGGTCTGGAGTGAGGCCTCAGATTCTGTACTTCAAACAAGTTCCTAGGTGGTACTGATATTACTAATACTACTGTACTCTGAGTAGCAAAGGCACAAAGGACAGATAGTGGTAGCCCTATGGAGGAAACAGCCACAAACAGGGAAGACAGTCTGGAAGAGTATGCAGCTAAGAACGGAAATAATTTTGATTAAATGTTTATCTTTATCTTATAACGAAACAATTCACAGATAGGACAGTCAAAGGAAAGGGCCTTGCAAACAAATCAAATGACAGGCTTCATGTTAATGGTGAGTATAGATTCCCAGTCACATATATATATACATGCCTGCTAATGACTTGTACTAGATTCCCACACAAGCAGTGCGAATGCAGCATCCCAGGACACTCTGTATGAATAAATATACTGATAAACTTATGACTTTGCAGTATTCGCTTATGGAAAAACCTTACATACATGTTTACTTTCTGAAGTGTAGCTTTCTAACAGCAAACGTGTCTTTATTTCTCTATTTTCTCCTTTCCATACGTCTACTCCACTAAAATCCATTAGATTAGTTGTCTTAGCTGGCTCAGGCTGCCATAATAAAATCCCATAGACTTGTTAGCTTAAACAGCAGAAATTTATTTCTCTCAGCTCTGGAGGATGAGAAGCCCAAGATCAAGATGCTGGCATGGTTGAGTTCTGGTGAGGGGCCTCCTTCCAGTCTGCAATGGCCACTTTCTTACCATTCCTCACATGGCACAGAGAGAGGAAGCTCTGGTGCTTCCTCCTCTTCTCATAAGGGCACTAATCCCCGCATGGAGGCGCCACACTCATAACCTCATCTAAACCTAATTGCCCCCCAAAGGTCCCACCTGCTAATACCATCACATGGGGGTTGGGAGTAGGGCTTCTACATATGAATTTTGGGAGGACACAGACATTCAATCCATAACACTAGTAGTACTTCTCAAATTTTTTCAGGTCATGGCATACATAGAAAAGGGTAGGGGCACATGGGTGGTTCAGTCAGTTAAGCATCTAATCTTGGTTTTGGCTCAGGGTTGTGAGATTGAGCCCCATGTGGGGCTCCACACTGAGCACAGAGTCTGCTTGAGTTTCTCTCTCCCTCTCCCCTTGCCCCTCCCACTTGTGCTCTTTCTAAAATAAGTAAATAACTCTTTAAAAAAAGAAAGCAAAGGGTGATATTGTCTTATTCACTGGGATAAACTAGGAGAGATTTGGAGCTTTAGAGGAGGCTCTGCTGGGCTATATATGAGTAACCCTTGGGCTCCAGCTGTCACTAGGCAGGCCTCTCTGAGGAGATCCATATCCATCCCACGTAAGTTGGCAAACTACACACTGGATACAACCACAAACTCTACAGAACTCAAACAGTATCACCAATTACCATCACTGCTCTGAGCCTCATTTCGGATCTTTCATAACTGAGCTGATATTTTCTGGAAAACAACACTGGTGTGTAAAGGGGCTTCCTAGGCAGTTGATCAATAACCACTAAAGAAAAGATGAGAGTATTTAGAAAATTATGCTGGAAGGCATAGTATAAATTCTAAATAAGGCCACTTTAGGAAACAGCAGATGAGACAGTTGACTTTGCTTGAAGAATATGTTTTTAAGTTTTTATAACTTTAGACATCTCCAGGTGTCACAATAGATGCTAATAAAGTAAATAGGAATCATCATTTCTTCCTGAGACAGACACTTGTTTTCTTTTTTGGGACAAATTCAGGAACTGCCAATAGTTTATCTTCCCAGAATAAATGCTTAAAATTTTTTCTGAAAGTAGGGAAGAAAATATTTTTTTCCACAGGAATATAGCTAACATGCAACATCAGGTTCTTTGGTACTCCCCTGGGGACAAGACACACTACTTGGAAAATTGAGACGTCTTTTCCTGGAGTATTCTTCATCCTTTGCCTTCTTCAGTCCAGACTGGGTCATTGGGTAACAAGGAGGAGGCTTGTGGTGTTAGGGTGATCTTCTTGGTCACCACACCCTGGAAATAGCTTTAAAATTGGACACTGAGAAGCAGGAAGAGAGTTTCAAACTTTCCATCTCATTGTTATTTGTGTTCTGGAGCCTCATTAACTTCTCTCACAGACGGTAGACTCTTCCCCAGTGCTGATCATAGATATAGTGGATCTTACATTTCTGTCTAGAAAACAGGCACCAAGAGGACTTCACCATGTCTGACTCCAGAATGGACTCACATGATCATAGCTATAAATATCCTCAAACAAGAGTCATTCAAAAGCCTATTGAATTTGACTAGATACTTCAAATTGTAGCAGATACTGTCACCATTCCTACAGTATGACCCTGAAGTCCTCAACTTTTTTTTCTCCACCTTGATGTACAAAGAAAGATGATATTTAGATTCCAACACATTCTCATGGATTTGCCTAGAGTTATTGGCAACTTCTGGAGTACAAACTAAAACATTACCCATTGGCTCCCACTTTATAAAGCATGTTAGAAAACACAAGTATATGAGTAAAACTTCATTATAGGAAAAATCTTGTGTTTGTTTTAATTTAATTTTTAAAAGAGTGAATCAAATACTTATACTTCATAAGTTTATTATTCATAACAAATTTATTGTAACACATCTCACACTTGATTGAAACGCATGAGTATTTCTTATTACCTACAATACAACTCACTGACTGGTATAAATTATGCATTATTCACTCATCCAACAAACATTAATTGAGCACTTACTATGTATCAAGACAGTGCTAGATACAGGAGACCACAGATGAATAAAACAATGTCTCTCTCTTCAAGTGTTAACAACTATTGATGTGAGTAATTGGGCTTCTATTGGACTTTGGGAACCAGGATATGAATGGGCAATGATTCACTGGAAGTAGTACAGAGCAGAGAAGAGGATGCTGTGAACTGACTAATTCAAACAAACAAACAAACAAACAATCTGAGTACCCATCTCATTTTGGGTTCCTTCCAAAGAAGAGTCTGAAACAAGGATCTGGGTACAGGTTGTAATTTGGAAGGTGATCGTAGAAGGCAGGCATGAAGGAATGGTGAGTGAGTCAGAGCAGAGGACAAGGCAATGATAAAAATGTGTCAAAGGGGCCGGCCACCAGTGTACCAACGGGAACATAATTCAACCAGCATCTCTGAGACTTGTGCATAGTGTCTCCAGAGGTATCCTAGGTATCCATCTGAAAGAAACAGAGGCTGAAACATTTTTTTCTCCACTTCCGTTCCTCCTTTGCTTGAGAGTTGCTCCAGCGCATTAAGCGGCCAAGCCCCTCTCTCCCCTATCTAATGTAGATTTATTGAGCTCCCCCAGCCATGGAAAAGGTCCTGGGAAAAGCACTCCTGAGGTGGAGTCTGGACTAATACAGAATTGCTTCAAGTGGAGCTGAAATCAGAGGTGAGCTGAGGGGCTGAGATAAGTGTCAGACACATCTGCTAGAGTAGCCTACAAAGACTTCTGGGGAGTGGGGAAAAATATATTGCCGTCTGATCTAGCAGCCCCTAAAGGATGGTCTGGGGAAGGTTAGAATGACATCTTTTTACTAATTATATTCCACATAAAGTGTCTCTGACTCCTGTAAGAAGTCAAACTTTGCGACAGTAAATCTTGACACTGCTCAGGTAAGAAATAGAAAAATGATGATTTGCTAATCGGCTTACCTGATTCTCTGGCTAGGATGTCAAGACTGGACTCTGCAGTTCTTGTGAAAATCCTGACACTCATTCACCAATTATCCCCTAGAAGTTGATATGTATCGATCTCCCTGTGTTTCAGGGAAGAAATCTTTGAACTGCTCTAAGGAGCTTTTCCAAAAATGGTGATACATTTTTGCATCATTTTGTCACGACGGGCCTATTGAAAAACTTCCTGGCATTCTGAATTCACGGCAATAATATCTATGTTGTTGTATTTGGCTTGCATTTTTGCTTTGTTTTGTTTTGTATTAAAGCAGAGGAGAAATGGGTAAAGGTTAAAAACTGCACCTAAATATATTAAGCTTGAAGGCTTTGAACATAAATGAGAAGGTTTACAGGAAGTTATTCAGACCTTTAAGCCTCTATAAACACTTCATCATTGCTGACAAGATCCACTTTAGGTAACCCTGCCCAAGCAGTTCCTGTGTTGCTGTAAGGATGAAGGTGAATTTATTTTGCAATTCACCTAGCAGTGTAGGAGTTTTCTGGGGACTTTTGGTCTGGGGGCCCAGAGTCTAAGGTTAAACAATAGATATGTTGTGGTTACAGGAGAAGAATTGATAGACCCCTCATTCTTCTATTATAATGTATAAAGGAAAAACTGGATTCCTAATCCCTAGAAAAGGGGGTGGTGGTAGTAGGTAGGTTATGGTCCCTTATATCAGCATATGTAGCTTCCCTCTGACAAGTGGGCAAGTCTTTAAAAAAGTTCCGAAAAAGAAAAAGAAAAGCCCCAGGGACCATTTAGACTCTGCCAGTGAGTTCCATCCCAAGACATCAAATCCAGTTGCACAGAAACCAAAACGTCAATATTTACAAAGCTCTTTCCATCGTATATCCTGCTTCCTTTTTTTTTTTTTTACGCCTTTTCTTCTCCTTTTCCTTCCTCCCGATTCCCTTGATCCTCTACTTCACCCTTTCTCCCATTTGCGCTCACTTCCCCCACCCCCATTAGTCAGGCCTACCATCCTTTCATCCCGAAAGAGGCTTCAGTGATGGAAAGGAAAGGACTTCAAACAAAGCCACCGTCCAACACAGGGAGCTCCAGAGGCTGGGGAACTGTGACTGGAGCAAAGCCTGAGGAGGGGCGCTCACCCCTCTGAGGCTCTTCACCCAAAAGGCGATTAGGCTTCAGCTGGCTTGATAGCTGTATGGAGCCTCATGATTTCAAAGCTTTCAGGGGCTGACAAGGACTTGCTAATTTCAAACTTTCTAACCAATTACAATCACAAAGAACTCAGGACAATAATCAGTGAGCAACATGAAACTGCTGGAGTGAAGCAGCCCTAGCAGGTTTCACTCTTGTGGCTCTGCCACACCATGTGCAGCTGGGACTCTGCTTCCACAAGCAAATAAAAATACATTATAAAATAAAAACATGCACAATGGGTCCCTCTTGCTGTCTTGTTCCCGGTAGTTGGGTCTGGAGGAACCCTGTCCTGCATGTAGCCCATTAATTTCTGATGGTGTTAATTAAAAACTTTTGATGCTGGTTTGAATGGAAAATACCTCAAACAGTGTTTCCTTTATTGAAACACCAAGTTCCAAGTCTTGGATTATTAGGTTAAGTTCTGTCACAGCAGTCAGACCAACGAATGCTTTTCATACCGTCTGACTACTACTACTACTACTACTAATTAATAATAACAAATGAAAAGAAAGAGGAGAAACTGTTTAGGTTGAAACTCCCTTATTTCAACCTATTTTGTTTTGTTTTTAGAACTAAATTGAAAATCCGGGTCCCTGAATGTAGAACATATGATATTTTAAAAATCTTTTTTCAAATCCTTACAGAACATTCAAATCACCCAATGTTCCAGGACCTGAATTTTTTATATTTTAAAATGGGGAAAGCTGCTTAAAATAAATGAATCAGCTGCTAAGTGATTTCTCTCTGTCTCTTCCCCTACTCTCTTTTGAGAGGCTGAAAAAATGCTTAAAATGGTATATGCAATTGATATGTGCTGCTTAAGAAGCTTAATATAATTACTGAGGACTCAGACTTTCTATTTAAAATGAAGATAGGCTGGGGCAATAGAAACTATGAGTTGTGAGTATTCATCCCTCGTGACGTGTGGAAAATGTTTCCAAATGTTAGTCCACTGAGCGAGGTAAGGGGTGTCAAGCAGTTATCCACAGGGGCTCTCTGTCCTCCCAGAAACCTAGGGAAACCGAGGAAATCCTGACAGCAACGTAAGGAGCCAGCGTGACAGATGCCGTGCAGGAAGCCAGCAAATAAAAATGCATCTCTGCAATCCGACGCTTTTGTGAAGTGCTAAGCAAACCACCAAAACATTCTGATTGGTTTCTAAGACTCTCCTCCAGTTTGATTTTTTAACCATTCTTCCCTCTCCTGCAGGCGTCTGAAGCCCCGGACACCCCGTGAGAGAGGCCCCACAAATGTCGATTCACGGACGCCCTTTTCTCTTTTGTGCTCTCGTGTACTTCACTTTCTCTCCCATTTTTCATCTCCCAATCTGTTTATTCATGCTGTCTGCAACATCAGCTGAATCCTTGAGGGACGACAAAACTTTCCTTTTTTTACCCTGAAGGTCTTCATCAGTCTTATTCTTGTTTTGATCTACGCATCCCTAAAGCGGATGAAGTTCTGCATAAAGAAAGGCAAAGCGTTCTGGCAAATCTCCTTTCCTTCCCTCCCTAACCGCAGGCTGCATTGACCTCACCCTCTCGCAACAGTTTGCAGAACTGGCCTCCCGGCCTGATGTGACATGATGGTGATCCCTCAACAACATCAACAACCACCACAACAGACAACCCGCGCTGTAAAGCACGCGAGGGTAATATGTAGAGCAACTGAAAGAACTAAAACTTCAAAAGGGACGTAGGCCTGAGCAAACCGCAGCATGAGTCTATTTGTTCACAAAATTTATGAATTTTCCCAAGTAAATTGACAGGCGGTATTGTCTACAAAGGACTAGTAAATGTAAATTAACTAACAGATATGTAGCAAATGAGTGCATTTAAAGATGATTTCCAGCTGAAATGATTTTTCTTCCGAGAGACCAAGTTTTTGTTAAACTTAATCCTACTCTCTTCCCTCTCCAGCAGCAGAAACATCTGGTCGGTTTTAGATTCCCCTTGGATTTCCAACTTCAAAGGGAATTATAAAGAATAACAAATTCATGTACCGGCACTAAAAAAAATTAGAGCAGCAGGAGAGAATGGTAAAATTGTCCTTATTTGACTGCTAGTGACAGGCGCCACAGGCAGAACTATAAGACAAGACAAAGGCAAGATCACCAGTTGACAACCAGAGTTCCTAGAAGGGACAGAATCTTTGGCTACATGCAGATATGCACAGGGCCCTTAGCAATCCATAAGGAGATTTCTCCTTGCTTAAATGAAGAAAAAAAATTAAGGACTTAGAAGGTAAGAGAGAGAGAGAGAGAAAGAAAGAACAAGAAAGAAAGAGAGAGAGAGAGAGAGAGACAGCAAGAAAGAAAGAAAGAAAGAAAGAAAGAAAGAGAAAGAAAGAACAAGAAAGAAAGAGAGAAAGGGAGAAAGAAAGTTGGTTAGTTCACATTTACCTGGCACATAGTAAGAAGCATCAGCAGAAGTTTGTTCAAACAATAACCTGGAGAAAACCTTAAGGATTCAGCCCCTGGGTTTTTTTATTTGATCTATAGAAAACTTGAGTTCTGATTCTACCAAGAGCTAGATACGCCATCTCAGAAGTAACTCAGGCTCCTGAGAATCCACTAGAACCATCATCTCCTCCTAAAAGATTAGACCTCCAAGAGTCTCTTCCTTGATCTGGATCTTTATCAAAGGATGGCCAGAAATCAAAGTCCTCCAGGAGTGGAGGGATAGGGTTTGAATGAACTATTGATATTTGTAGTTGTGCCAACTTACGCTTGACATAACTTTATAGAACTGGATTTATCTTTCTCCTCTGTCATGTACTAGCAAAACTGAAACACACTTCTTAAAGTGCAGGTCTTGATATAATCAAAAAGAAAATAAGAACAGTTATTGAAAGTACAATTTTGCCATTATAATTAGCGCTTATAAACAGCTCTTCTCTTTCCTGTTTCATGTACAATGTGTACAGCAGTCACAATAAAAATACACAAGACATGATTAACCAATCAACTTGTTCATGGACACAGAGAGAGTTAAGGGCTAAAATGTCTTTAAATAATTAATTATAAAAGTCTTTAAATAGTGTTCAGAGGTTACAGATCCCCACACCACAAATACATTAGGTTGATTCACAGAGTGGCCATCAAAAAACAGAAAGCAAATTAACTTTTGACTGAAAAGTATATATCAACAGCATGTTAAGAATATTTCAGAGTAGGATAGAACAAGCAGAACCAACTCTCTGTGGACCTTAGCATGGTTTGCAAATGGAGCAGTCCCCCAAAGAGAAGACCATCTCCAGAGTATATTGTCTATATCACAGGCTTTGAAAAATCTTTAACGAAGGAAGAAAAAATTAAGACTTCTTTTCAGCATTTCCAATGTAAAAGGACTGAGCTGGCTGCAAAAGCATCTTGAATGTCTGTCTTGAACAGGGTTTTCAATCTTCCCTTACTGCTCCAGGTAAAGCAGGATCACCCAAGTGGTCTCACTAAGAGAATGCCATAATTCCTATCCTGATTTAATTGCATATGATGACGTATTACACATCCGATAAAGTTTATCCAGAAAATACGCCAACTTCATGAAACATGGATCTGATGATATGAATAAACCATTTTATTCTTTTGCAACTATCTGTATCTTTGGTCTAAAATTAAAATCCTGGCTTGACATAGGCATTTACAAAGGATTCCCTGCCCTGTATAAGCAGAATCATCCAATGATGATTCTGAACTTACCTAGGGAGAAGGAAGTAGATGATATGGAATACTACTTTATTCCAAGAAATGCTGTTTTATAGCTTGAGGATACAGATAGTCACAAATAACAACAATTGAACAAACACCAGACCCAAAGGCCGAGCATAAGGAAACCCCACACACATATACCAAGAAGCAACCGCTATCATTAATAATAATAATTATTATTATAGCTATTATCAGGATGACGCATTGATGGTTCACTTGGGTATAATGTATAATACATCAGCTAGAAAGAACCAAGGGTAAACTTACTCTTATCTTTAAAAGGCAGTTTATATTCTGGTTTATAGGACATGAGCTACATAATTAACACATATGAGAAAAGGATGCAGGAAGAGATGAAGACTTACGTCTTTATTACAGTTTTTGTATAGTTAATATCAATCTTAAAAATAATGATGAAAAGGTTAGCAGTTTTAAAAGATGGGTGTTATGAGGTGTGTAGCTTTAAAATAGTGGCACAAAATATATATTTAAATTATAGAACTTGTCTTTGGACATTTCTGTCTATAAATGAATGAGAAAATAAATATACAAAATAAAAAAAAAATGGTTAGTGGCCAGATCCTAACCATCTTTCCTTGGAATGCCTGTCTCAATGCCAAGCCATCAGATCCTTTCCTGACCTTTTGAGGGAGGACATTTTAACGGTGGTAACACCAAGCCAGGGTAAAGGAGAAATAGAGAGGATCAGAAGACTGAGAGGAGAAAAAATGAAATGGAAAGAAAGAAAGTTTGTATTGTTTACACCATCAAGTCTGGCAAATTTTACAGATGCTTTCTGTTTGCTTGGAATAGTTTATTGCTTATGTTATTTCTTTTCTTTTCTTTTCTTTTTCCCCTCCATGTGCTTTCCTCTACCAACTTTGGCTGAAAATACTTTATATGTGTCCATACTGTAAGCCCTCATATTTTTGTAGAGATTTAGTATAGTGGAGAAGCACTTTTTTTTTTCTTCCCCAAGGGTTAGGCACATCAATATTCTAGCTACTCACTTTCGAGGCCAATGGAAAATGTGCTCCTAAGATTAAATAGACCTGAGTAACACATAAATCCAGTTTATACTGATGCAGTATGTTACATAGTTACTCACATCCTGAATTTCTGATGAGCGGAATACACCTTTTGGACAACACACTACTACTGAACCGTCACTGACGGCAATTCAAAGACGGTGAGGCAAGACTAAACCTTAACTATAGGTTCTTTATGGAGAGCCTAATTTGCACAGAGCCCTCTTCATCTGTGGAGCTCTGCGTGCAAAGGATCTAGTCTAGCCACAGAAAACTAGGTCCTTTAAATATTCTTAGAGTAAACTAGAGCAATACTTACAAGCACGTAGGGAGTGCCCTTTGTTCGACAATATACTGTCTCTTTTGACCCTCACTTCCCCAAACAGTGCTTTTCTTTTTTTAATTATTCAGACTATTAATATATAATTCCTCCCTTTTCAGACTTCCTAAGTGCCCCTTTAGGAAGAAACCTTTCCTTTCTGCCAATAAATCTTTTAAAAACGATGCTTTTAAGTCCAGTGTTACGTTTGGTTTAAGTAGGTTGGCCATATTTATCCACTATGGGTTAGTGGCAGCCACACTGGGCTTCTAAAGTAGTCAGAGCACTACGTTTTCCTTTTACCTCAGATACAGAATTGTATATAACACAGTGTATATCCCATAATGATAAAACTAGCAGTATATTATCATTCTGACACAAGTAAAAATAGTGCCAAAAAAAAAAAAAGTCCCCGAGAAGCCTAGCCAAATCTGTCAAATGTCTCTCTGGTCAACCAAATTGCCCTTTGGATAACAGATATACCTAAGAATATTATGAAACACTCTGACAAGACTTTATGATCAATTGTTACATTTTAGGAAATATAATGGCAGTACACTTAGAAGAAAAATCCTCCTGTATACAATGATTAGAACTATTTATCTAAATGTTTATACCATTAACATGTGAAAGAGTCCTTCTGTGTTTGAAATCTTGATGGACTAAATGCTGTGATGTCTGGGGTTTGCATCAAAATAATATGGTAGTAGCATGGGAAATGGCGGGCCAGGAGTTCAACATTGAACAAACCTGGGGATGGGTCCATGGGAGTTCACTGGAGTAACGTATCTATGTTCATGTATTTGAAAGATTTCATAATAAAAATTCAAAAATATATACTAATTTGAACTTTCACTCCTTTAGTCATTATTGATTGATTCATTTACTTTTTATATGCAAGACATTGTGGGGACATAAAAAGTGAAACTGTTAAAACAAAACAAAAACTCCCAAAAATGCTCTTGTTGCCCATTTAGATTAAATAAGCTATTCCTCTTCAGGAATTATATATATTTACGTAAAATAACGTTTATAAGAACCACGTAATTACATGTAAAATTCTTAGGTTAAATTTTGAAAGCAGGACACAAAATTATGTACAAAGTATGTTTACAACATGTTTTAAAAAAATATATCCTCAGGGAAAAATGAGAGTAAAGAAATACATCAAATGGTTATTAATGATTGTATTTAAATTATAGAAATAATTACTTGTATTTTTCTTCATTTTACTCCTATGTGTTTTTCCAAATTATTTTTAATGAGCATGTATCATTTTAAAATGAAAATAAATTTTTATTCATTAACGGATAAGATGTGCTCTCCTTTCCTGAGGAGCTTTTCACTAAAACAGAGAAACTACAAACACACAGCTTTGCCCAGATACTTTAAATCTTCATACCTAGAAGTGAAATACACCCTAGGAAAAGAAACGTCAATACAGATTTTTATCTGATCATAGAAACATAAAGAGCTTTCTGTGTGTCGGACAGAAATAGGGGAGGAACCGGCTTCTCTGCAAGCCAGAAAGAGTGTGAAATTCAGACCATTTTGTGATGAGATCCTTTTGCGATGAAAGCAATGGGAGCAACAAATTAAAGCTACCAAGTAAGCCTGTCAGCTGAGTCTTGACGCTCACACTGACGGGAGTTTCTAGCATAACAAATAAAGCATGGGAGTGGGAGTGGGAGTGGGGTGGTGGGAGTGGTTACAATCCTAAAGGCTCGAGGCCTTCACTGGTGAGATGGATATGTTCAGAGGGACAGAGGTAGATATGTGACAGAATTAGAAACAAAAATTCAGTGACAACTATGGATTATGTGCAATGGATATGGAAAGTCCCTGTTAGAAAGCTATCTTTATTACCCCAAGAGATTATTTTCCTCATTTTATGCACATTCATATAAAGTGAAGTCAAGAGTGTAACTTTTAAAGGTTTGGATGAAAAGATGCTCATGACTAAATAGGCCTTGCTGGAGCCAGGCAGAATATCACCAGATGCCAGGCAGGTCCCCCCCTCAGTCCCCCTCCCTCTCCAGTACACTTGCCAGGACATTTCCAGGCCGGCCAACCTCTAGCAAACGCAGCTCTTTTAGGCTCTTTCTGACTTGATGATGCTCTGCAAACAGACCCTTAGTCCTGACCTGCACTCTCCTCCCAGCCACTGAAATCTCAAGAATTCTAGAAGGCCACAATACCAAACTTTTTGAAACTTCACCATTTTCCACTAAAAGACACACAGACCTCAAAGCTTTCAAAGCTAGGCTCACTTGCAGCTCTTGTCTTGGTCCTCTTAGCTTGTAAAAGAGGTGGCTATCTATATTCATGCTCCTACAGGACATTTTCCCTTCCATTTGTACACAAGAGCAATCATGTCTGATTTTAAGATTGAATCAAATGAAGCAAATGCATTTCAAATTTTTAGCATATCACAGAATAATAAGTAGTTCAAAGCATCACAAAATGTGTCTGGAAAATTCTGTGTTTGCTTGTTTAATGCCAAAGCATCCAATGTTCCACATGGGGAACATCAGTTTCCAACTTCACCACATCACCCTCTCTGTCCATTCAGGCATCTCCTTTGGAAATCTGTATCTCTGGAGAGTCCTGCCAAACAAGTCCTTTGAATACTTCCACCTCCATGTGGCAAAATCATTGTGAAATGTTTGTTGAAATCTGTGATCACAGGTCCTTGGGATCATGTTTCTAATCATTCTAAATGATGGTATTTCAAATGAACAAACCCGATATAAAATCTGTACCCTTCACCAACGTCAAAACACATCCTATTCCAATTTAGTACTTGAGGTGGTGGACACACCACAGCCTTTAGGTTGAATTCTTTCAGCATCTGGTAGAAACACACTTCACTTCTTGGCACCTTAATATTGCAGACTGCCATTTAGGGATAATGAAAGTTACTCACCGGACAGCAAAGTTGTGAGGAATATCCAGTTAGTGATGGCGATACATTCTGAAATGAAAAGAATATCATAAATGTTGGGCATTTAATAAATGCGTGACAACACAGTGATCATGGAAAATAACCCATTCACTTCACACCTTGGGACGCTGACTCAGTGATACCCTACAGAGAGTAAAGGAGACTTCCTTTTAGGAGGGAACATACAAGTGTGCACTGGGAAAGCGGCATGGACAGCTGTTTGCATGTTCAGCTTTAAGGGCTCGAACCAGTTGCAACCAGTTGTGAATGACTTGCTGCCCACTTTTGCAATTCACTGTAACTTGTATTGGGAAAGTTATGTTTTATGGTTAATTATCCATGGTCTGTTTGAAAAAATAAATCAAACCATTGTGAACCACCAGGATTTGCAGCTCCATTTGAACTTTACTGTACTTTTGATTAAACATTTTATAAATAAAAACAAACTGGTTTCTTCTTGTTTTTGGTTGTTTGTTACTTGTGTTCTGGATATAAATATTGTGGCAATGGTGGGAGAACAAGTTATGGATTATTTACCCCTGGTTTCATGAGTTGTGAGTTACTGGCCTTATTCTCCTTCATGAGTATAAATAAATGTATAGTATTATATTCCAAGTCCTGTAAGACAAATGAATGACTGAACTGAAACCTTTTAAAACCAAAACCTTTTATGCTAAGTCACAGAGCAACAAAACAAACCCCAAATTAACATTTAAAAAGCTTCTACTGTGGAGCAACAAAATCCCCCAATATTATATAATCTGCATTTTAAAAACTGCTTGCCTAACGAGCAGCAGTCTATCAATAATTCCACGTGTTTGTCTTTTCACTGCTTTTATAATTTAGAAGCCATAGATGGTTTACCGGAGATCACCTCCCACCCCTAATATCACCACCAGAATGAAGCCTTGTAAATAACCAGCATAACTAACTGAAGTCAAAACTGATTTAGAAAGATCCGGAATTATTGTAACTAAAAGTAATGAAACTCCATGTAAAGGAAGAACTTTATATAAATTTGTCTATAGTCATCATCTTAACACTTACATAGATAAAAGGAGTCTAAAACACAACAGTCAGGGAAAATGAGAAAAGCCAAGATTCAAAGGATCCTGTGGCAAAGGGCAAAAGGAGTATGTTTGAGACCCAGAATCTGAAGTTCCTAACACATTTGCATATGAAACGTAATGAGGACCACCAAAGCAGCTTGCCAAAAATTATGTTTTTTAAAATGATCCACTGTTCTTTGCAGCACTGACCACTGAAAAAGACCTCTAGGAAACATAAAATTGCCTTCTGTGATTTGTTACTTTTATAAAGACAGAGACAGGATAATAAGGGCTTTCTTATAAAATGGGGTGATCTGTCCATTGCTGGGACCTGAAGAGCACTGCATCTGATTTCATCTTACCCCTTTTTTCCTCTCAAGGCTTACTGCTCACCTGCATAAGCACTGTGAAGGAACAACCATGGAAGGTTCCTCACAAGCTCACGAAAACGTGGTAAAATATTTATGAAGGGGCTACTATATGCTAGGCACAACTGGAGTAATTCTGCTCGGTAAGGTAAGCCAGTGGCTTAGATTCATGTCGCAACATTTAAAAATACCTGTTACTACTTCCAACAGTGAGGAGAAGCTAGGCTGAAAGAGGTATGAAGGACTTCTGAAAAATTAGAAACTGTTTAAAACTCTCCCTGGCTTCTTGGATGCCCTGGGAACGGAAGGTTTAGGCCTGCCGGCCCTTCAAAGCCTGGATCCCACATTACCAAAGACAAACTAGAAGTAGCCTATATGTTTCCGGGGTCCTGGTTACAACTGAAAATGAGGGCTGACCAGAATCAGCTGGCAGCCATCGGACGCTGAAAGGTCAATTCTGCCCTAAGTATGGTTCAGAGAGTGTAAAAACCCATCGAGATGAAAACAGAAGCTATTCTGAGAAACGGGCAGAAAAAAAATTCAAAGATATTTTACTTGAAGACATTTTCCTCTATTTGTTTTATAACGCATGCCTCCAACTCTTTTTGACAACCAAGAAAATGCTCTATCTAAAGTGTTCTAAGTTTTCTTTTAAATCCAGGCAACCCATTTGAAAATCAGGATGCACAAAATGACTCCCTGTATATGGAACTGCCCCCCAAAAATAAGTGCTTGGTTACAGATGAATAATCATCAATTGTATTCAAGTTGTATTATAAAGTATGGTATTTTACATGATGCAGGTATATACATACAGAATTGCATCCTGGAATCCAAACTCAGCCATAACACATGGAGAGGGACACTCAGAAAATGTATACATAGGAATATGATTTCCTGGTGAAAGACCAGAGCATTCTGATCAACTTTCCTTATTTTTCCCACAAACAAATCTACCTGAGCTATAGATCCTCTTAAGAAAAAAACCAAGAAGCATACTGATAAAATACTTAAAAAGTATATACTAGCTTACTTATTATTCATTAAGACAACTAAAGATGTCCCCATGTCATCACAGATACAGAGACATGATAATCCCAATACTCTTAATCACTCGGTTGTTGAGAGAGAGACACACATTGAGGCAATGAGACCTTAAAAACCAGATAGAACTCTTCTGGCTTTGATTTTTGTCTTTATGCACCAGATTTTTCCATACAAAGGGAATCCTTAATTTAATAGCTAACGCGTAAGTGAAAGGTAAACAAACTAGGACATAGCCAAAATCTTTTTTTAAAAAAGTGAAGAACACTCAGCTCTTACCTTCAGTAAAACCAAATGAACCAATTTCATCTGGCTTTTCTATCCAGGAAAAGAGTATGACCTGAAGGAATGTTCCTGACCTCCAGTACAAGGAGATTCATCTCCTTGCCTCCCCGTCTCGGATTGCGTTACGAAAGAATATGACCGGAACTACCACCAGCACTTCCCCTCACACACCTGATCTTACTTTCTCTAGCAGATACCCAACAGTGCCTAGTCCTGTGCGCCCATTTTATGACCATTCAATAGCCAGAAACTACAAAGGAAGCATAAAACAAAACCAAAAGTCCTCCAACGTCCCTCATCAGGTGCATATCTGATTCCCGCAGGACATCAGTCTGTTAAATGAAATAAAATATTATAAACAGGGACAGAAGACTGATAGACCTCAGACAAATCTCATGGTGTTCCCACTTAGGCTGGGAGGGGGGCTATTCTGGTGAAAAAGTGGGGGTGTGGGAAAGGGTGATCAGCTACAAATGGACAAAGAGACTTAAAGGTGGTGCAATGAATTCCCTGTGCCAGGGAAGAGTGTGACAGAAAGTTCTAAATGAAAATTCCAGAAACTACAGGCTCCTAAGTGGAACTGTTGTCTAGGGGATGAATTCTATAGGGAGTTTGAATTAAGTGTCTGTGCTATAGCATCTAGATGTTTTCTGTATCATTAAGACTTTGGAGTTTGTCACGAGAAAAAGAAAAAAAAAAATTAGAGCTTTTTACACCCCCAAAGTAAAAGGCGAGAGAAAGACAGGGTTTATATAACTGGCTTTTTACATAAATATTACATCAGGATACATTTCAAATGAAAACACACACACACACACACACACACACACACACACACAGCCGGCTTCCTTATTCTCTATTTTAAAATTCATTTCATACTTTAAATGTTGTTGATTTTTCACAAAACAAGTAAAAACCAAGTCAGCATTAAACACCTCAGAATAACTTCAGTCTTATATTACTTGAAAATTCGCCACATCATGGAGGGTCACAAAATCCTGTTTTAAAGTCACTGACAATTATGGGATGTTTTGCTGCAGCCTAGGGCAACTAGAAATGGCCACGGATGTTAACTAACTCCCTCCTCAACAGTCTGAGAAAAGGGAAAAAAAAAACTGTAAGTTTCCCCATCTGTTATTTCCTTTTTTTTTTCTTTTTGGCTGTGGAAAAGTAAAATTATGCAAGAGCTTTTGAATGTAAAGGCTGTGTGTGCTTTTTCCCTTTTTGTCTCTGTGTACCGGTTATGTGATGTTGCGTAACTGAGTACAGAGTAGGCGGGTAGCGTTTACTATTGATTTACACTATGCCATCTAATGAATTCATAGCACTAAAAAGAAAGGAACGAGAGGGGGAGGGAGGAAAAAGAAAGGAGAGAACGGCGGGGAGGAGAAAGGAGGAACAGAGGAAAGAGAGAAAGAGCTCATTTAGAGAAACAGTTCTAAAGCCTAGGACAGTTTCGTTCCTATTCCCTTGAGCTCTGACTTCTGGTTATTGTTCAGACCTCAGAAAAATGGACTTTGAGCTAGTGACCCCAATATTCCACTCTTATTTCTAATGAGGATTACTGGCAGGTGAATGTCTGAAAGTACTAATGTGTCAAATTACTTGAAAGCAATTCCACTCGACTGTCAGACTTCTCCGTATGCACCTATTTATCATTCTCTCTATGCATTTGTGACTCCGTATCTGTGATAGCCGATGCGACAGTCCAACTAGTTTACCTAGTCGCAAATACTATTTGAAAGACACACAAGGCAAAGAGAAACACGTTCTACCTTACCCATATCCTTTTAAAAATTGCCTGAAGAATGCACTTAGAAATCTTTGAAAATGTCACTATTTTACTTTGGAAGAAGATAGGCCACAAATTATTTGGCTACACAGAGCTGCCTAATACAGGATAATCAAAGAGAAATGGGCAAAATGAGGAAAGATTCTAAACTGATGAACAACACTTGAAAAAGAAATTTAAGTAATTTCTTACATTATGCCCATGGAGAGCACTTAAAATTTAACTTTTGATCAGGACGATGATAGACATTCCTAGCCCTCAGTGTTTCCCATGCCGTACCGTGAGTTCCCAGATCACAGGCCAGCAAGTAAGGGTGAAGTTGGTTCTGCTGCTAGGCACGGGACCTTCCTGTGCCTGAGTGCCCTACTATGGCTGAGAACAACTAGTAAGGTGAGGAAGAGAAATAGAAGTTCTTTTTATTAGCAGGCAGCTCAAGGGCAGGACAGGCAGCTTGTTTCCTTCCTGAATGTGGGTTTGTAAATGGTGACTAGGAAAAATCATATCCAAAAGAAAGTACAATCCAAAATCACATCATTTCTGATCATCCAATCATCTCTTTTCACCCAGTTCAGCGTATTAAATATTAAGCAGATGCCTACTCATCCATTTGTCAGGGATGCTTTAATAATCGATGTTGTGTGTTGAGCACCTAGCACAGCGCTTGGCACATTCTCTGTGCTCAGCAAGTATTTGTTGAAACACCAAAATGATGATGGGAGAAACATCTCTGTAAGACAAGTAGCTAGGAAAGCCTCAGAAAAACATATTCCCATGATTTACAGGAAATCTTAAGCTGTATTACTCTATCGTTTATCTGTAGACACAAAATGATGGTGTAGAGGAAGTATCAGACAGTTATTTGGGGACAGTTGAGTTCAGTTCCATTTTATTGGAAAAAAACTTAACAAAAATTATAATGCTGATAGCATCAGCAAAGTTTTGTGTTCATTTCCACTAGCCCTTTTGGACTATTTTTCATTTCAGTCTTGGGCACAGAAAAGTCCATTTTAATTTCCAGGGACACATTCTAAAGGAAAAGTCATGGGATATCAACATAATTCATTTTTTAAAAAATACTGAGAAGAATGTAGCCATTTAGTAATGGGAGAGAATATAGCTTTTTGTTGAAGGGCAAGGCAGGTTGAGTTTTGATTAGGTTATGCAAATTTAAATTAATAGCAGGGCAACCAAGAATGTACTGATTTCCATTTTCTTGGTTAAACAGGAGTTTTATAAGAAAAAAAAAATTCTGGATTAGAAAGTCAGAAATGCCATCTTTCAGTGAATTGGGGAATGAGACCTTTAGAGGAAAAGTTGCATGGCCAATCTCTCAAAAATTCCAGTTGAAGATTCAACTAACTAAAAGCGTGTTTGGCAGTGGCAGCCATAGTAATTTTTAAATCGTGGGGCTACCATCTTGCTAATTCATCTAGGACGAGGCATATACATTTCAGCCAAAACCTTTAAAAGTTCTGTTGTTGTTGTTGTTGTTGTTGTTGTTGTTTAACTTTGATCAATGATATGCTCTAATCAAATTCAGCAACTTCCTTAAATAAGCATCCTGGAAGTATGTTGACAAACCATCCCACATGCTATTTCATTTCATGGATTCTAAAAAATGAATGAGCACTTGCCTGGATCCCTCATTCTATTCATGAAGATTCTGAAGCTCAGAAAGTAATCTTCTCAGGGATATATATTTTGAGACAAAGCTGGGACCAGTGTTTAAAGCTCCCAGTTTCTTTCTCCATAGCATAGAATAAGTTAATAATGTATAAACTGAATCTTATTTTATTTTATTTTTTGGCTTTTTTTTTCTTTTTCAAGTTTATATTTAAATTCCTATTTGTTTACATATACCATAATATTAGTTTCAGGATGAATCTAATTTTAAATGCCACAGAGAAAGATTTGAAAAGATTCTTTTATAAGATAAGGAATCCTACATTATGTAACAATGTTCACCTTAAAGCTATTTTATACTTCATTTTTTATCTTTAATCTTTCCTCCTCTTTCCATTCTCCCTTTTATTCTTTGGCTCTTGGATAGAGTCACTTTTAACTCTGTTTCTAGTTCACTTATGCCCATTCCTGACCTCAAATTCTTCCCTTTCTCTCACTTTGCATCTTTTTCTCCAACTTTTATTTATAACTCTTCCTCATAAAAATTATTGTTTTGTTAATGTGCTTTGAAATCCTCAGAAGTCATAAAGGAAGAAAAACTTTAAACATTATACAATAAATAGGCTTTTGGCATATACTCAAATTAAAAAATAAAATCTGCAAGAACATACTGACAACGTGTAGGCTTTGCTGTAGGATACTGCGGCTGTCTAGATCCCAGCCCTGTCAATGAGACTGCAGCCTATGTCACAGGAATCTCATCAGATGGAGAGCAAAGCTCACAATCTCCAGACCACTCATTTTCCACTTCACCATGTCACCTTTCTTTTCCCTGTTCTTTCTTTCCATTCCAGAGATACAACTATTTTCGGAGTGATTATGGCATAGCAGAAGAAGGTCCAGAGAAATCCGAGTGGCTTAATGTGGCTTCATGATACTGGCCAAACTCTCTCAATTCCAAAAAAAAAGTCAGAAAGAGCTGCATACAAAAATTGCAGCCACACGGAAAGTGAAGTCTGAGGAGGTTAAAAAGGGAACTTGGACATGAGAAAGAGGTCCCTGGATAACAGGAATGTTGCTGCCAGACTCATTGTAATTAAGATTGTGTCATTGTTTCCCTTATAAAATGTTAACTCTTGTGGGGTTTACAAGTCAGCTAAAATGATCAGCTCTAGGCTGAAGACAGCTCCAAATATTTTCGAGTGGGAAGTATTTTTTTTCCCCTCCTTATTCCTTAAAAGAGAAAACATAAAGCAACTATTCAGAAATTTCAATGACATTTGGGTTCTGACCACATACCTTTCTCCAAAAAAGACTAGGTGCTGGGGCGCCTGGGTGGCTCAGCTGGTTGTGTCCAACTCCTGATTTTGGCTCAGGTCATGATCTCAGGGTTGTGAGATCGAGCCCTGCATCAGGCTCTGCCCTGAGCATGGAGCCTACTCAGGATTCTCCCTCTCCCCTTGCCCCTCCCAGCCCCTCTCTCTCACAAATAAATCAATCTTTTTTTTTTTTTTTTTTTTAGGAGTAGGTGCTAGTTAAGGAGCCTAATCTGCGGTGAGCTAAGGTGAACAGCATCCACTGTGGATGAAAGCCATTAACCTGGTATATGAGTGGGAAATAAAATAAAAAGATGTCCTATTTTTTAAAAGGTTTAATGTGCATCATTTGGATACATATTTCATTTCCATTTTATTGACGTGAATAGGATTTTGGCAACACTGTGTTGAAAAGTCTTCCACTCCTGTTTGCTAACTAGAAAAACATAATTATAGGAGGCAGGAATTCCCGATGGTCTCCTTAGATCTCTTCCCTCATACACCCATTTTCAGGGTGGGTATTAGATAATTAATAATTTTTTAAAATTCATTTTTCCTATTTCTCTAGCATTGGCCATGATGTCTAACGGCTACAGTACAATGCTCTGCCACAGTGGTGAGAAGAGACAGGAGGAGGAAATCACAGACCTACATTAAAATTAATAGGTCAGGAGGAAACTAGCATTCCTTAAGTACATATTAGATACATATTACATCCCATGTACTTCATTAACATTATTCCATTTAATGCAAACCCCCTGTGAAGTAAATAAGATTGGCCGAAGTTTCATAGATTAGCACCCTAGCTACAGAGCTGTTAGCTAACCTGCTTAAGGACAGAGAGCTAATTAAAAAGTTGTACAGGGGAGGATCAGGACCTATTTGACTCCCAGGCCCACGAGGTACTGTAATGCACCACAAAGTCAGGAGCAGAATACGAAGCCATCTAGAAAATAAAACAAAACAAAACAAAAAAACAACCTGCATGCCAATGATAAGAGTACATGCTCCAAGTAGGCGATGGGCAGGGTAAATGACTCCTAAAAAGAAACAGGTTTTTGCTTTGCTCTTGCTTCTGATAAATCCCCGTTTTTTAACTGTATATTTGGAAAATGTTTTTTTGGTCATAGATAAGAAAATGCACAATTTCCCAGGAACTTTTAAATCAGACCAATATTGAGTGTTTATAAAAATCCCTTTAAAGATTTATACTAAATAACTAGATAATAGTTTAAAAATATAATGCATATTAAATCAGATGATTAGTACATTAACAATTTTAATATGACTGTGCGTATGTGTGTGTAAATGGGTGTATATAATATGATGTGTGTATGTGTATATAGATTTTTTTTCCTTGTCAAAATTTCTGGTAATTTACTATATAAAGTGCTTGACAAAAGCTAAACAGTAAATACGTTAAGGCAGGAGAAAAGGAAAGAACAAAGAAAAGAGGAGTGTGTGAGTGCGTGTGTGTGTGAGTGCGTGTGTGTGTGTGTGATGTCCTATCCTATTCCCAAGACCACTGGGACGTTTTTTAAAATATATTTTAAAATCATCATTTGGTGAAGAACTTAATAACAAAGTAATAGTAGCCAAACGGATTTGAAAGGATGAATTAACAGTTCTTTAGGCAGCACTAATTTATTCCTCAACTTTTAATACATCCTTATTGCTTTGTCCTTCCCTCCTTTTGGGCTTTAAGTCTAAATTTGATTGGGAGGAGGAAGGAAGAAACACTAACTTCTGGCTTAGCAAGAGCACAAAAGAGCAGAGAACTAGAACATCTTCCTGGCCTTCTTTTCTCATCCTTATAAGGAAAAGCAATAGTAAACTAAACAACAGAGAAAGCAACAACAACTTTGACAGTTTTGCTTAGGCAAAACCAAGACTTGTTTCAGCACAACTTCAAGGGCTTTCTTCAAATTTGAGCTTCTCTCGATGGTCTTACAACAAAGCTGAAGAAGAGACGCGATCTATTTAGGGAAATAGATGAGATTTGGGGGGAAATAGGAGGCACTCCTTATTTTCAAACAGTATTTAAATGCATGACCAAGATATAACTCGTAACGTTAAAAAAAAAATTACACAGTTAACTCAAACCTGCTAAAAATAACTCACAATACCCTCTCCACTAAAACAAAACAAAATAAAGCAAAAACTCACAATTATTTTGACTGGTGAAAACAGTGACATGAAACTAACAGATGGAAGCCCAGTTTTACTCACACAACACACTCACTAAACACAATTGCAAGCGTCCCCACAAAAATAACTCAACAAGGGTGACTTTTGCCTTGTGCTTCAAAATATCTCCCTTAGGTGCGTTTCCTTACAGACTTCAAGGGGCATGTGAAAAATAACGTGAAACCAACTGTCTGTCCGGACCTAAAAACAGGAAAGGGCTGCCAATCACAGCCTGCAAACAAAAGCGATCTTGTCACCTTCATCAAGTCCTTTCTCAGGACTGGAATAGGTGTTCTTTCCCTATGTATGATTGCTTGTTGCCTGGTAGTATTTTTAGGAAAGGTGACATATCTGTGCTCTTAATAAACACCACACTACATAGCATCTAAAAACTTTCATAAATCAAATAATTAAAAGTAACAAATCTTCCTGCTAATTGCTCCTCAAAGTTGAAAGACAGGTTATTTTCTTACCTTACACTGTGCCTTCTGATCTGACAGTGTCATTCAATCAATAATTTCAATGTCAGTTACTGATTTTCAACTCTTTTATTACAAAGACTTCACGCAATAATGAAATGGTGCTGATCTGCTTGCTTTCACTCTATATAACATCTATATTTATATGCTTTGCTTCTATTTGGATCTATATTTATCTGCTTTATCTGCCTACAGTGCATCTGTTTCTCATACACACAGACATATATTTATATATATACACACATACTGTATATATATAGGTTATATATAAACACACATACCCACAAAAAATGTATGAATGTATGCTAGTGTGCTTCTTTCAACAAGCACGCAGGTGCATAAATACTCAGACACATGACAAATAGACCAAGAACATAAATGTACATGTAAACATAGTTGTACAAGGGAAAAGCATATCTCGACAATAGGCCTGTCTACAATCCTTGAGACTTACACACTCAGCAGTGACAGCCATAGACTACTCTGGGAAGAAGAAAAACTCTTCAGAAAGCAAAACTATATAATGAAATAGAGATCATGCGTTCTGACTCACTTATTTTAAAGACGAGGAACAGAGACACTGAGGCTCAGAGAGAGGGTCTGCCAGCTTTCTGGTGGCAGATCTGGAAGTAGCACCCAGGCCTCTGCCTTTGAGATAAATCCTGCACTATGCTGGCTTGAAACGATGAAAACATTTTTCTTAGACCCAATATCATCTTTTAATTTCCACCCTTTCTATTTTTCCCCCTTCTTTGCTACATGAAATGGAAGCAACCAACATTCAATGAGAGTCAGGAATGGTTCCAAATGTTTTAAATGTGCTCTGTCATTTCATCTGTATCAAGCAGGTATTCTTGTTCATGCCCATTTTACAGAGAAAACATCTGAGGCCTGGTTGTTAAATAACTCATTCAAAGCTACACAGCTAGTGAGCAAAGAAGCCGAGCTCCTCTGATACTCCACAGCCTGTGTTTTTCCTGCTAGATCATGACGCTTCCCTTAATACACATCAGAATGCCCTGCAAACTCCCCAGGACCACAGCCTAAACATATGAATCTAACAACTGGACTGCTTCAGGATACATAATAAGCCTAAAGCAGAGGTTCTGTCAGGCTGAGAGAAAAATAAAGGGAGTGGAACAAGTACCAGTTCCACATCCCCAGTATACAGTGCAAACCCTCGAAGAGAAAACCGAAACATGCAAAATTCAGGACAAAAAAAAAAAAAAAAAAAAAAAAAAAAAAAAAAATATATATATATATATATATATATATATATATCACCCCAAGGGTAATCTTATGTGATTTAAAGTCTTAATAACTTCTAGTGTATGAACATTTTATGTCTTTTTCATCAAAAGATTATAGCAAACTGATAAAATTGAATCAGATGGGAAACAGAGGCACAAGTAGGCAAAGGGAGGGTAGCAAAAGAAAGAACGAACCACCCCTCTTCTTCTCTTGGGACAACACTTCCCAAAATAAACATCAATCAAAAAATACAAAGCCAGCACCAAAAATTGGTATTTCACCCCCACTTAAGTGTTACGAACAAATTCAGAAACGCAACCATGTCTATGGTGATTTCATACAGATTTCCTCAGATAGTAACCAGTGGCGAGCTATCCCAACACACAGGAGTTTGACTCGTTCAGCTTACACAGAACGCAGCACTAGGAGATGCCATGTGGATCTGTGAAACTCCCCGGGGCATACTGCATCCATAAGCCAAGGAACAGAAATTACACTGATCCATACATGCAGCTTTTCATCTGTGACATATTGATAATTACTCTTTATTTGTGAATTAAATCCAAGTTATAAAAACAAGTTTCAGACATTTGTCACAAACAGGGTGCATTTTACTTAACTCTTTCAGAACACCATCTCGCTACTGTCTCCAGGAAATGGGAGCTATCCTTGAAAGGGCCTGATAGTGTGGAAGGATTATGGCCTTGAGAGAGAGAGAGAGAGACTGACTTGAATTTGAATCCCAAGTCTTCCACTGATTAACAATATAGATTTAAGCGCATCACTTAAATGGATCTGAATCTCAGTTTCATTACCTGTGGAATGAAGAATAAAACCACCGATTTTGCAGGAACATTGTGAGGATTAGACATAGTCCCACAGCAATGTCCCTCTCATAAAGGGGGCCATTAAATATTAACTATTATATGTTTAAGGAGACCTTTTGACTGTGGCTTTCTATTGCATAAATGATAAACAGTTCTTCTGGGAGTAAAAGAACATGTGAGGTCCTTTTTAGGCTGGATTAATCAAAGACAAACTTTCTGGTGATCAGGTATGTTCCAAGTAATGATAGAAATAAAAGCACTTCATGGCGTAACATTTTCACTGGAAGACCTTACAGCACTTAATAACCCTTGACTTCTGTGATTGTGGCTACTCTCATTTAACAACTGGGACAAATGAAGCTCAGAGATACATCCCCCAGACGAATAATAATTTTTTAAAAATCACCGCCAGGGGTGAGTAGAATTTCTGTCTTTAACAACTAAGCCACACAGTGTCCAGCTGAGCGATAACTGTGGCAAGGTCACAGATACAAAGGGCCATGGTTCCCCAGAGCTCTTTGAGATTATTCACTGAGGCCAGAACCATTAGGTAATGCTGTGTACATCTGCTGAGATAACAAGGGTGAGTCAGGGTTAGGTCAGGGTTTCAGGTTATAGGGGTGGGGTGAAGAGTGGCTTTCACATCGAATGCTGAGAGTGCTTTCATTTCAGCAGCAAACAAGCCATATAGTATTTAATGTAGGAGGAAAGAAAAGAAGAGGCAGCCACTGGCAAGAGATGGTGGGTGGGAGCAGGGACCCGGTGGGGCTCCAGCAGGGAACTGTGTCTCAAAGAGAAGACCCTCCCACGTGCACACACACTGAGAAGCGGACAAAAAAGCCCAGGGTGCAGCATAAATCCTGCTATCCCAATAACACACACAGATGTTCCACCATTGTTTTCTTTTATGCACATTTTAATTAAGAGATCAGAATCAAGCATTAAAATGTTATTAAATGGCTTGTTTACATTTTCACTATATGTCATTTATTATGCATTTTCAAAATGTGTATCTATGCAGAAGGGCTATTTGGAATTTTTATGTCACTGTTACAATCGTCCCCCTAACTCACACCAGTGTTAGCTAACCCAGGAACTGTCAGAAAGCCTGATCCATGCAATGGGATAGGCACTCCGGCTTCTTTAATTCTCAATCAAGCAACCGTCAGCCCCCTCACACCTCCCTGCAGTGTGACCAAGCACACTGGCTCCACGGTACGGGCTCTCCAGGATGTCCCAGGTCCACGGCAACCATTCTGATTATTCACGAGAGGCCCAGTTTTAAATATCGTCCCACTGTCCTCACAAGAAAACAGTGTCTATATTCATGCCATTCCCTTCCCTGAGCAGTTTTGAAACCTCAGGAACTCAAAGCTACCACACGGAGGAACCTGGCCTCCTCCCAGTGGCACAGACTACCCTGGAGGGGACACAGTGGGAAAACTGGGAACGAGATTTTTTTTTCTCTCCCCATGCCATCACTTATTTCTAGTCTACACTTAACTCTACTTACCCCTGCACGAATCCCTTGAATTTTCTCTATTATTATAGAATTGAAACATATACCCAAACTTCCCTTCTCCCAGACTCCACAGATAGGAAGACTTATTCACACAGTCCACCTGCAAGTGTGGAGCACAGGTGTCTTGTAGTCAGCCTGTCCCATATGGCCTAGAAGCCCACTTTCATGTGATGCCTTATGAATCACGGTGCACGGAATTGTAAGGCAGAGGGCAGGACTCATGTCTCATGCATGTTCAGTTCAGTGCCTAACATACTGTGAGCGCTCAATCAGTCCAAATGAGAGACATTTGGACTTCTTCCCTCCCTCCTTCCAACTCTCCCTCCCTTCTTCCATTGCTCCCTCCCTCCCTCCTTCCTCCCTCCCTCTCTCTTTCCTTTGTTCCTTCCTTCCTTTTCTTGTGTTGCCTTGGCTTGGCTGCCTTTCCTTTTCTTTCTTTCTCCATTCCTCCCCTCCCTCTCTCCCTCCCTCCCTCCCTCTCTCCCTCCTCTCTTCCCCCCTTTCTCTTTGTCTGATTGTTATACAGGATAAGCAGAATGCTTGCACACAGCAGGCACAAGACAGGAACACATTCTAATCCACTGTCAGATTATATTACTTAAGTTGTCTCATATGTAGCATTACTAATCTACAAACATGTTTCCATAACTTTAAATATAACCTTGAGGTAAAAGTTGAGTTGAGTCTGCTGTAACTGGCGGACCAGAGAGAATCCTGAAAAAACTAATGGCACAGCTTTAAATGGAATTTTCTTTTAAAAGGCAAGTTTAAGATGTTACCACAGAAAGAATAAAATTGGCACAACTCTCTGGAGAGCACCTTAGCAACATGCACCAAAAACTTAAAAAGACATGAAATATTAACAACCCAGAAATTTCACATCTAGCAGTTTATCTAAAAGATATAACCGAAGATCTACACAAAGATTTAGAAGCAAAAGTTTTTACCATGGCAGTATTTACCATTGTGAAAATTTGGAATCTTTGTCTGACAACAGAAAGTTAAGTAAGTAAATGATTGTACAGCTGTATATTAGAATACTATGCAGTTATTAAATATTATATTTTGAATACTACTTGATGACATGAAAAATGTTTTTGGAATATTGTTAAATTAAAAGGTGTATTAGTCAACAACATGGAAAGGTTGATCTATTATTTAAGTAAATCCTGCAAAGTTAAATATTTTTTAAGATATGATAAATGTGTACACACATAGTGAAAAAAGGCTAGAAAATACATATGAAAACATTAAAAGTAGTTGTTTCTGGGTAGGACAATTTTAAATAATTTTTGTTTCTTTCGAACTTTTCCATAATGAAAGCATATTACTTGTACAGCAAAATATTACTTAAAATAGTAATCTACATAAAACGTCCTTCCCTAAATGCCTAAAAAGTGACTTTCTATGTGCATTTTTATACCTAGGAGTCTTCCCTCTCCTGTTTTTATAGGTATTATGTGTTGCTTTCAAACATCTAAAGTGTTTGAGACTACATAATTATGATATATACTCTATCTCTTAATTAGAAACCTATAATAGTCAACGATTTTAGTCTTAGGCTTCTCCTTAGAAAACAATACCAATGATGTGGAACCTTATGAATCAGAACAGGGCTACTCTATCTATTTCTCCTGAAATCCTACATTTTGTCTTCAATTTAGGCTCCATAATAGCAATTCATATCGCTAAGTTATATTACTTAGGCCTGCAGCATAACACTTTGCCCTTTTTGATTTCCAAACTCTTGTTTATTTCACCAGGGAGATATCTGTTTCATAGATGCCGATGCTATAGAGAATACGTGAAACATAGAGTCAGTCATTCAGGAAAAATCACCATAGGTTTGGCCAAGTAAGGAAAAATTCAGTTGAATGCAGTCTAATTCCCTATGCAGTGCTTGATGTAATAATCACGGTGTTTCTTGCACCCACAGGTCCTTGTAAGAGATACTGCTCCTTCCAGTTTTTACTCACCCGTATACCCACACCCAGCTATAGGTTACTGTGCAAGGGACTATTAAGGAGAAAGAAAATGGAGGAGCCATAGCAGGTCACAGGTGATCTCAAGTCATAAAACAAGAAAAGGACGTATAGTCTATTAGTACTAACAGAAGAATTGGCCAGAGATGTGAAGAAAAGCCAAGCCTTGATACCCAGTCGACCAATGTCCCACGAAGCCCTCCCGCAAAGGTCCCTGGAACAGCCTTGCATCTGGAATGGCCTCAACAGAACCTCTCCTTAGAACTCCTTTATTGTGCCATGTATATCTCAAAGACATATCCCCATCACTGAGCAAACTGACTCTCTATTCCTCTAAAGAAAATAATAATACCAATAACATCTGACATCCAAACTTTGAGATTTCAATAGAATCCAAAACACAGACTTCTTTAAGTCTGAGTTTCTGATTTCACCATGGAAATTTCAAATAGCTAAAGTGGAGCATCACAAGTTTCTATGTCAAATCTATGGAATTATAGATTTAGGTGTAAATGATGTACAAGTGACGTAGGGCAGTATGACAACCACTTACTAAAGCAGGAAGTTACTCTTGAAACAAATTTGCAGACTTCTGGGTTCCCACCGGAAAATGGCAGCAAACTAAATTTGAACTTTCCAAATATTCTCTACAAGTAATGTAGATCACAAGGGAGAGAAAATAAAACAACTTCTGTCTATAGCATAACTAAAAGACAGAGAAAGCTATAAGCTTCAATTTCTGCATGAGTAGTGAAATAAACATGCAGAAACCAGAAGAGCCAGCTTGGGAGCCTCCACCAGAATAGTGACTGGAGAGAACTCTACATAGGAGTCCATAAGGTCTATTTTATCTAAGAAATAATCAAAGCTTTAGGAAGGAGGTACGTTTCGGAACAAGCTCCCTGTGAAAAATACAAATGCCAAGGACCTTCCAAGACCTATGGAATCAGAATTTCCAGAAGTGATATCCAGGCATCCACATTTCAAAACTCCAAAAGTGATTCCGAAATACCCTAGAGATGAGGACCAGTGCGCCACTGGTAAATTCAACCTTTATAAATCATCTTCCCTAACTTCACAAACACAAAAATTCTGCTCTTGCCAAGCAAGTCTCCATCCTTGCTTTCCCCCAAAGAGAAAGTGAATTTATGTCTTCATACATCTGCTCCCGACTTCCCCGATCTGAAATACTGTGCATGTTCCTTACTGCCTGTTTAAATTCTCCCCACTTCCAAAATTGGGTTCAAGTTTTACCTCCCTTCTAACTCACATGCATTCCACCTCCATTAATAAACTACAGAGTATGTGCTTTCCCCTCCGTCTTATATCATTATGGAAACAATAATTTATGCTTGTCTTACATCGCAGTGAGATCATAAACCATATAAGTCCTCAGGAAGTCTTCATATGTTTTCATTGGGACCTCTTTGCTATATACATCAGGGACTTTCCAAAGACAGCAGAAAGAATAAAGGAGCACGGTGTATTCATCATTAAATAACATAGGGGATACATATTTACCTCAAAAACTACTCAGAATCCATGCCTTGTAAGCTTGTATTCTAAAGAAAATACATATGTAGACATGGATGGGGCTGGAGGAGATTATGCTAAATGAAATAAGTCAAGCAGAGAAAGACAACTATCATATGGTTTCACTCATTTATGGAACATAAGAAATAGCAGGAAGATCGGTAGGAGAAGGAAGGGAAGAATGAAGGGGGGGTAAATAGAAGGGGGAATGAACCATGAGAGACTATGGACTCTGAGAAACAAACTGAGGGCTTCAGAGGGGGAGGGTTGGGGGATTGGGATAGCCCCGTGATGGGTATTAAGGAGGGTACGTATTGTATGGAGCACTGGGTGTTATACGCAAACAATGAATCATGAAACACTACATCAAAAACCAAGGATGTACTGTATGGTGACTAACATAACATAATAAAAAATTATTACATAAAAAAAGAAAATACATATGTAGAAGTGAAAAAAAAAGATAACCAAGGGTTTGTATCTCTAGCACTAATCCTTCTTCTGAGTTCCTGGGTCATATATCCAAATGCCTACTCAATTTCCTCACTTGGACAAGAACTGCAAAGTCAACATGTCCCGAATTAATTCATAATTATCTCTGCCCCCAAATCTGCTCTTTCCTCCATATCCCCCCATAGCTCCCAACTTCATGGAGTTCACGATAATGCCATTCATCCAGTTGCTCAGGGCAAACATCTAGAACTCACCACACCTCATGTATCTCTTTCTAATCCAGACCACGTCAAGACCCTCAGCAATTGCTTTCAAATTACATCAAATTATTCAGAATTGAACTACTTCCCTATTCTCCGCTGCCATTGCCATCACATACTGGGCTCCTACAGTAACTCCTGACTGGTCTTCCTACTCTGCCTTTGACCCTTGTAGCCTATTCTCCACAGAGTAGCCACAGATCTCTTTTAATTTATAAACTAGAACACGTACCATTTTTAAAAAAGATTTATTTTTACTTATTTTAGAGAGAGAGAAAGCACAAGCAGAAGGGGCAGAGAGAATCTCAAGCAAACCCCATACCAAGCATGGAGCTCGATGTGGGGCTCGGTTCCATGACCCTGAGATCACGACCTGAGCTGAAACCAAGAGTCAGATGCTCAACCCACTGCACCACCCAGGAACCCCAAGAGCACATACCCTTTTTAAAACCTGCTAACAGCTTCCTGTTGGTCTTTATCATAGCCTATGTGATCTGATCCATACCTAGCTGTGTGATCATTCTTGCTTTACTTCACTTGAGCCACACATTTCTTCTTGCTCTTCCTGGAATATTTCAAGTTGTTACTTGAAATTACTTACTTTATAGCATCTATTCTCTCTGCCCCAAATCCTCTTCCTCCTGATCACGACATGCGTAGTTCCTTCTCATTATTTTAATCTTTCCTCAAATATCCCTTGCTGGCGAGACCTTCACTACCTGCCCTATCTCAAAGGGCACTCTCTCTATCATCCATTTTTTACCCCATATGCTGTTTTCTGCCCAGATCATATCATTATTTAAAATGATATATTTTTGCTTACTTAATTATTGGTTTTCTCTTCTTTCATTATAAATAAGCTTCCTAGGGGACTTCAGTTAATTTTTCACTATATCCCCAGTAATTAGAACAATGTCTGAAACATTATAGGTAGCTGATAGATATTAAATGACTGAATGAATAAGTGGATGAATTAAGTGTTCCAAATCTCATCCCAGTCATATCATCTTTAAATAGAAAATTTTTATTCTGCATGGTGTAGTGGCTGCTCTGGATTGTCCCAGACGCCTCTGTTCTTTCCATCTGACTGCACAAGCCAATCTGGGTACCCACCTACATGCTACAGCTCAGGTCTTAGAATACAGTTCTTGGGAAAAGTGCAGTGAAATTAGATAGTTAACTAAAAATAATGTCTCCTTTGAGTCTATAAAGGGAGACTTTTCCCAGCCCAACTGGTCCTCGTGTCTTAGACTGGCGTGAAATTCTGAAGTGGCAATCTTGCACTTGAAGGACTCCCAATCTGGAAAGGGAGTGGGGGTATCCTTTTGTACTCTCTATTTTGTGAAACTACCAAGGATGACTCATCTTTGTATCCACAATGTTCAGAACATTGCTGAGCAGATAGTAGAGCTTCAATAAATGTTTATTAAACAAATGAACAGACCAATCCATGAAACAAACAATAACAATTTTAAGTGCTAGTCTTCTGTCTTAAGCTTTGTGATAGTATTAACTAATCTCAATGCCTCAATTAGACAGATACTTTATAAAACTCATTCTCGCAGCTTCATAGGTTAAGCTGAAAAACTTCTTATGAAGGACCATGTCTTATCCATCTTGTATCCTTGGTTCTTAGCAGGATGTCTGGCTGTAAAAGGAGAAAAACTCCAAAGCAAAGGATAGAGAAGTTAGAAGTCCTGGCAGGAATCAGTGAGTATTAAAGAATGCCAGTCTGACACGATTATCAGATGTTAGGTGATGAAAATCATGCCAACTAACATATGGATTCCTACCCTGTTTCTATGGAAGACTTGAGCTCTAAAATTATTTCCTGAACACAGGGGATCAGAGCTGATGCTGATTATTTACTATGAGACTGCTACTTTCCAGAATATTGCTGATCAAAGTGCTAGACATTCAATACATGAAAGTCTATACCTCTTTACTCAACTCTCCTATAGTGAGGTAAAATGCTTCAGCAAATGGATGTTATAAAAAAAACAATAGCTCCTAACAGCAGGTTGTTCACTAAATATAAAAGCCTTTTCAAACACAACATGAAATATATAATACAACTATTAAATCAATAGGCCTTAGGGTAACTGACTGCCTTAGTTTACCCGAGACAAATAAGACTCCTAGGATGTGGGACTTTCCGTGTTAAAACAGAAAGTTCTGGGCTAGCCAAGATGAGCTGGTCACCTAATCGTGACATAACTTGTTAATTTAATTATCAGGTGTTCATATATATCTATGTGTAGGATTTATCCTGTGTGTAGACATACATATCATAGACACTGGAACATTGTCGGGCCACAAACATGAGAGGATTAAGGAGGAGTGGGCCTGCGCTGTCCCAGTGTACTGTATGAAGTGCAAATCCCTTTTTTTATTTTCTGTCCATGGCCCCCTTATGTTGGAGCTCTTTCTTATGTTTTAAAAATTCTATGCTTGTATTGATTCTATTACGGTCAAAGGATATTAATTTGGGGTGTTAGGACAACTTCCTTTTCTCTAGAAGAAAGGGAAAAGTGAGAGCAGCAATGGAGACTGGTCTCCATTGACGCATGGGCTCATCTGTTTTTTACAACCCCAAATGTGGTAATTTATGATGGTGATGTCACTGTAGGGAATTAAAATTTTCCTAACCCAGAGTGTGTGTTTTCTACATATTCCAGAACTGAACACATGCAGATTAAGTTTTAAAATCCAAGGTGAGATCTACCAAAAGGATCCCAGCCTGAATTCTGCTGAGGTTTTATTGTAACGCAAACTGGGACAGCCCCTCATGGTTTCCTCCAAATCCTTATGGCCCCCTCACAAGCATCATCTGGCCTTAGGGAGGTCCAAAATAGTAGCCAGTTTTGGGCAAGGAATAGTCATCAGAATCTGGATTACAGTCTGAAAAGTATCGCATTTTGCAGTGTTTACAATGCCAGGCTTTAAACATTGAAGGGCAATATCTTCTTTCTAAATATCTCTGGTCAGTCTTAGCAACTAGACCTACTTTTGAGGCTCCATTTCTTTTATGTCTTTTAAATTTAATGATAAAGAGGAAAGATCTAAATTTATAATACACATGAAACAGTGAAATTAGGAAAAAAATTCTATTTGATGTGAGCCTGTTTTTTTAAGCTCCCATGACTAAAAAGATCAACAGTTACCTACATTTGTAATATTTATGCCTCCCAGACTCAGTGTAATGAGTTTCATCTCTGATCGAATTTTTATAACTGACTTTCATTTACCTGTGAAATAGAAAGCTTTGGTAGGCTCTTGCCCTAAAGAATCAGATGCAAAAGTTAGTTCTATTGCAAGGAACAGCAGGGAAAAAAAAAATCACCCTAATATTCTGCTCCTGTATTCCTCTGCTTTTTGCAGGAAAAGAAAGCCATGGCTCTAGATGCCAATACTGACATAAAGTACAGAGGACCGATGAAGCAAAACCTGAGAAACAGAGTCTTCAGCTCTCTTCCATGAAACTGTCGGGTGTCCTCTTCACTTTGGCCAAGTGCCCAGCTAAGAGAATTCTCCCACGACATGAGCATGTTTCAGAGCAAACCCTTATCCTAACTGTTGGTTTCAAAAAGCTCAACCTTATATTTTGTTCGGGGCTTTGGTGAAGTAGGTAAGCCAAAACAGAGGAGCACGACTTCCTCCATTAAACTGGCTAGAACCCAGGTTATACTAATTCAGTCTAAATAGAAAACCTCTGCTTTTCAATCCCTTTGTTCTCTTGGATGTCACAGCTCCCTGCTCTATTCGCTTCCTTTTATAGTCTTTCCTCACCAAGCATTTCAGGAAAAAAAAAAAAAAAGCTAAATAAAGATCACAGCCTGTTCCATTGTGTCCCCTTCTTCTTCATCATCTTCTTTTCCATTTGTGCAATGTTGTGGCACCTATTAACTACCAATGTTTTCAGAATGACATTATACAAGGTGCAGGCTGTACCACTGTGCCCTAAAAATATCAACAACTGCATTAGTCTCACAATAATTAATGGCAGGCATTATGCAAATGACAACTTTTTCGCTGCAAAATAATGACATTTCTTCATTTTGAGCAGAGTTATGCAAAACAATGAATTTAGGATGATAAATCACACAGGAGAATTAAGAAAGCCATAACGTTCCTGCCCAGGCAGGCAGAAAGATAGACAGACCAACAATTTAGAAGACATTGTTTGTTCTCACACCACTATAAAAAATCATAGCCAGTCGGCCATTAATGTGTGTGGGTTTTTTTCCTTCTCCCCTTTAGGCAACAATGCATAAGGGGATGCTAAATTCTAGCAATTGGATCATTACAAGTCACAAGCAAATTTTTCTTTATTAACCTTAATAAGTCATTCACTCAGAGACTATAGTCATCAGGCAAATAAAAAGTATCACATGCCATTCTGCTACACATTAACTAATTCCTTATGCAAACATCACAACATATAGCAATTACTGCCGCTCAAAAAAACAAAGTCATTTTCAATTTATTTTATTGCTTTTATACTTGGCCATTTCCTGTAGCACATTATCGTTTCTTTCCATAACAACCCGAGGTGGAATGGAGAAGAATTTCAGTAGCAATGAGCACTTCCTCTAGCCACCTTTGTCATACCTTTTCTCCCCTTCAGAGGCTGCTAAAACAGGTTGGGGCTAGGGTGGGTGTGCATGTGCTCCTTCACAGCACATCTCCACTGCTCTAATGGGAATAGCACTTTCGGCCCCCAGCCCTGTGACAAAGTGGGTAGGGAGTCGGCAGAATGGGTCTAACTATCTCCCACATTTGCTACCATAATGCTGATGGCTCCCCTTGATTCTGTAGAAACAGTACACGTGCAGGTTTCGATCTGCCACTAACAGGTGAACATTAAAGTCAATATATTCAATGTTAACCTGAGAGACGCCTGTTATGGTTAATGAGAATCATGAGGCTAGTTCGTCATGCGCCACTCAGCGCATAACCTGTCCCTTCAAGAGTTCTAAGTGAAGAGCAATTATAAATATTAAAACCCCACCCTCCAATGTCAAATAGGAGTTCTTTGTTTCTTCTATTTTATTCCACTGCACCATATCCAAGCTCTCAGGATGTGATACAAATGCTAAGTAAACCTTACAGGTGGCCAGTAGATTTTTTTTTTTAGCCCATTTTACAGATTGACAAGTGGCTTCCAAGCAACTAGGGGCTTTTCACAAAGTTGGACAATGAAACAGATCAGATCCTACTAACTCTCCAATGTTCTAACCTCTGAGGCCATGGCCTCTTTCTCATAATCATAAGCATTCTTTCCTGCTGGTAAACAATTATGCTGAAAACATACATGTCCCTGTTCACACAATAGGATCATCATCTCCCTGTGTTCTCCTAAATCCACAATCCATTCCCCCCTTTTAAAGGTAGAACATTTCCAAAATACACGAGGGAAAAGCTCCCTTTTCCGTTTCTCTTCCTGAAGGTAATAACATTTTGCAGTTCTCCTTAAATAAAATCCAGCCCATGCTGGATCAATAAGAATGATGCCCATTTCCCTAATGGCAGCCGATTGCCATTTGCTATTCAAATCAGACTAGATAAATTACAGTACATGCCAGGGAACAGGCCAGTGAATTAAGACAGGCCTCCAGAGGACCAGCGATATTATTAATCTTTTAAGACACTATCATATTTCTTCTTGACAGTGTGCGTAGACTCACAGACACACTGCACCCAGATTGAAATATCAGCTGCTGAAAAAATCAATAGTGTTAGAAACACAATAATTTTTGGTCTGCAGGGCCTACACTAAGCAACACTTGTACCCCTCTATGCCATCTCTTCTCCTACTTCCCATTTCCCATTTTCTCCTCCTTTCTTGCTCTTCCCTTCCCATTCTTTGGTTTTAAAAGCTAGTAAGGCCAAATGACAAGATAATACGAAGGGGTTTCCACCATGAACACTGGTCATTGTGGTCAGAGTGTTGATTTTCCATGAGCTGTTTGAAACAGAGGATCACTAGACTAGTAAAAGGTTTTGGTGTAGGATTGTTCTTCCAATGCACTTAATACAGACCACCAATCCTATGCATTTGGTTCTGTTTTATGGAGAAATGCAGATATTTAGGGAGCTGGTCAGACTCAGAAATCCCTGGGGAAGCAGAATGGAAAGAAATAAAAATAATGGAAATTGGATCAAAAAAATTTTTGAAAAGGGGATTCGCTGAAAAGTGAGGGAGAAAAGCAAAACAAAACACTACAGGGGAAGTAGAGAGGGAGAAGAATTATGGGGTGGGAAGAACCTCTGAATTACATCCTAAAAATCTGGGTTTCAGTCCTGCCTCTGCTAATGACACACTGTATGACTTTGCCAGCTACTTAATCTTTCAGAGCCTTGGTTTCCTTACCTGATAAGTAAAACAATATAACCATCTACCTTGTAGCAGTCTTGTGAGGGTTAACTAACAAGATGTGAGTGCTTTCTAAATAATACAGAGCTTTATCAATGGTTAAAAATGATATAAATTTTATTTCTATTAGAGAAGGATTTCTGAAATATGTTATTTTTTCCTTTCTGGAACTAGAATATCATAAATGGACTTTAGATGTTATCAATAAATAAGTAGGCTGATACAGAAATGTTATTTAGGGCCATTATTACTGGTAGCTGATAGAAATTGACCTAGAACCAAAATCTTGGCCAATACCTTTTACATTTTACCAGACTGATTTTGCCTTTTTCATCTCTTTTTACTCCAGATTTGAGGCTTTGATTCTTATTTGTGTTGTTTTTCAACTGGGAAAGCAGATTAAGCAAACACAAAACATAAAACAAAACAAGAAACTGCTATTCTTTGTGCATCTTTATATGATACTCTCTTGATTCCAAGTCTCTCTCCAGTTACCTTCCATTTGTCTTCTTCCTCTCCTGGCAAAATTTATTAAAAGAATTATCTATATTATAGATTACCATATCTTCACTTTCTATTCTTTCCTCAACCAACTCCAATGAAGCTTTTATCCATTCTACTCTACCATGTCTGCTCTTGCCAAATCCAATGTTCACATTTTCATTCTCATTTTACTCAACTTCTCAACAGCAATTTAACGTGGTTTAACATGTCCTCCTACTTGAAACACTGTGGCTATCTTCTGGGACACCTCTCTTTCTAGTTTTTCCTACTACCTTATTGGTCACTTAAAACCTAATGTTTAAGTCTCTTCAAATTTGAAATATATTACTTACAATTCTATCTCAAGTGACTTCTGATTTGGGATAAACACAGCATATCTGGCAAAACAACAAACTCTTAGAAGGTGCTTGTGAAATATCTGGGTTTTGAATGTCTGGCTTTATGATTCTGAAATACAGAAAACAGCAGAAAATCTACTTCTTGTTTTGGTTTCAAGTCTGTTTACTCTTATAGCAAAAATTATTAACAACTGACTTCCGAATTTCCATAAATGATACTTCAACTAGAACTTGCCAAACAGATTTCTACATATGGCCAACACACCGAGTATTTTCAATGGCACAGAATTTCAGAGAACTCCATGTTAAACTTGAAGTTCCCATATATGCAGCCTCTTATAGTTCTACCAGATTTACTTAATTGCCCCACCCAGTTTCTCCAACAATTGCTCCTTGAGGTCTACATTGCAAGAAGCTGAATACTTCTCCCAAGTAAACCAAAGTAACCTGAATACGGTTTCAGTTCTAGGTTGTACCCATGAACCCTAGCAAAAGCATGGCAATTTCTCATTTGAACACAAGATATGCTCTAGCAATCATCAAATGGAGCTTGAGTTTGTCTTTGTCTCAGGAGAAGAAACAGTCCTTTCTGAATTATAAATATGGCTGAAGGGCAACACCTGAAAAGAGTGATTTCTCCCTGTATCTATCTCTAAGTTTTGATAATGTTGTACCATATAAGGTCACTGACAAGGCAAAATATCACAAGATAGCACAGGACGGATCAAAGCCTAAAATTATCCAATATGCTATTTGGAGAGAATCCCACAACTTCCTCTGAATGTGATATTACCCAGAATATGAATAAAGGGTATCTTCTTAAGGAAAAAAAGGGATGTTCTCATTATTTGCATGTAATTTGCCACCCAGGAGTAGACTCTGGCTTCCCTTTCTGCTTAAATTCTTCCACAGAGTCGGCTTGCCAGGCCTATAACCAAGGTCTTTCCTTTATCTAGACTAGAACAAATATTCCATTTTGAGTCATGAAAACATATCAGCAAAATTCCCAGAGTTAATACTTTTATTTAATTATATACATATATTTATTATTTTTTATGAGCTGTTCCACTGAGTTAAACTTTAACCATATTAATCCAGGGGAAAAAAATCCCTGATTGCCAACCAACAATTTTGTAAACAGTTATCTCATGAGTTAAATATTAACTTGAAAAATTTAACTCAAGACTCCAAACAAGCAGGAGGAGCCAAAAGACCAGTAGGAAGAAGGAAAGATTTTACTGCCTCTGGGATATCAGATCCCCTTGGAAGAGAGTGGCAGAATTAGGCAAGGGAGTATTTTGGTGGCAGCTGGATGACGTGTAGAATTGGGGGTGAGGTATCAGGAATCAAGAAAGGAGTCTGAAAGACACCTACTACTTATCATCAAAATCTCAAAACTTAGAGCAATGAGGTCAGACCTCCTGGAACAGAAAATTAATGGGAATATGAATACACTGATAATGTCCACAGGAATTCAGGGACAGTAAAGGTATGTGTTTGAAGAATACAGACACATTTTTTTTTAAACATAGGTAAGCTAGCCAATACAAGGCTGGCTGGCCCATACTGCCTGCCTGCCACTGAACCTCAAGCGGAACATTCTGAAACCACTCTCTCATTAGAAACCATGGAATAAAGACTGATCTGCCTGTCCTGGTTCCATCTGATAATAATAAAAGAAAGCTGAAATGTCTTTGTGAATACTGGGTTGTTAGGGCCTGTGATTTCAAGTTCTGATTAATAGAAACATACCACCTAAGGAAAAATTGGATGTAGGCAGTTGGACCAATGTCTGAATATCATAAATATTGTCCTCTGCTTAGATTTTTGACTCAAAAATTTCAAGAAAATCCACATGGTTAGATAATCTGCACAATCTTGATCTTTGTGCTGTAGGATAGAGTTGATTTATTTTTCATGCTGTTCCAGGAGTGGTTAGAAACTGCTAGGATTCTTCCTGTCAGTCTGTTAAAATCAGTCCTGTTTGCTGATTTAAAAAAAAGTCATTAAGAAACACTGTTTCTAGGGGCACCTGGATGGCTCAGTTGGTTAAACATCCAACTCTTGATTTTGGCTCAGGTCATGATCTCATGGTCCTAAGATCAAGCCCACTTCCGGCTTCCTGCTCCCTGCTCCCTGTTTAGTGGGCGGTCTGCATCCCCAATCCCTCTCCTTTTGCCCCTCCCCTATTCATGCACATTTTCTCTCTCTAAAGTAAATAACTAAATCTTAAAAAAAAAATACTCTTTCTAGTGGAGGTCTTTTAAGGAAGACTCCTATCTGCCCTCTGGATGGGGTGAGGTCAAATAATGTGAGTTACTCAAGAGAAGAGTGGGATTACATGAAAAAAAGAAGAGATATAAAAATATAGAAGAAACAATCCTTACATACACATGTATATCTTATTTAGATAAAAGAAATATGATACAGCTTGTCAGACCTGACTACTGATATTTTTAATTATGTATTTAATACATGACTACATGCTTACTGGAAAATATTTAGACACTATAGACTATACCTTATGGTTGTACGGCTTTTTGCAGTTTATGAGATAGTGTCATATACTGTCAAATACTGTCATATACATATACTGTCATTTGTGACAACTCCAAAAAGCAAAAGAGCAGGTTCTATCATTTCTGTTCTATAGATAAGTTACCCTAGCATTGATGTAGTTGGGACAGAATGAACTAGAATAGGAAGAACCAGAACCTATTAGCAGTCTAAGAGTGAACATGATGAGCGAAGGGATGACTGTGGAATGGAAAGACATTATAAGTGAGTGATCAGAGAAGGGGAGCAAGGAGGGAGAAGTTTTAAAATATTCAAAAACCGACAGGCTCTAGGAATAAAGGACAAATTCAGAGGGATTTGTGAGAAAGAAAAGGTGGTTAGAGGAAGAAAGGAACTCCAAATTCAGACCTCTTACTCATTTGGCATATATTCATTTATACTTACTATGCTTGAGTTTCTCTGGATACCGCCGGGCAAACAATGATATGTATTGAGACACTGACCTATGTCTGAGGTACTTAATATCTAATTATTGAGATAATGTCAAAAAAATAACTGCAATACAAGGCGATTCAGTATCCACAATAGGGATTTAGAGAGAACCGTCTCATATCAAGGAGGACAATGGAAAGCTTCACTACAGTGAAAAAATACAGTTGAACTAAGAAAAATGTGTAAGATTGGGGAAGTGATAAGAAGACTCAGGTTAAGTGAAGGGCCTGAGAAAAGACATGGAAGCAGAAAAATGAAAGACATATCTGGGAGCAACAAATAAACAAGTTAGTGGGAACTGGAATAGGAAATAATGTTGGAAAGATAAATTGGGCCTGGAATTTGAAGGGGTTCCTTGAATATTGGACTGTCTAATCCACTCTATCCTGTGGGCAAAAGAGGTCTATTAAAGATTTATAAGTAGGGCACTGGCATCATCACAGTGGTATTTTAGTATAAGTAACTGGGAAAGGTGGACAGAATAACTTGAGAAAGGGAGAACCCAGAGATAATGACAGAGAAAGAGAGAAAACCATTGCAATGACCCAGGCACTGTAAGTATCTGACCTCGGCAGCATTGGTAGAAATAGAAAAGAAATAAAATGTTCTAGAGACGCTGTAAAGGAAGAAAGGATAATATTTATTAAACCTCTACTATGTACCAGGAACTAGACTGTGTGCTTTATATAGATTAACCTATTCGATCTGCATGTTAACCCTAAAAGGCAAGCCACTTTATTGTTTCTCTTTTAAAGATGAGGGTTAAGCAACTTTTTCAAGTTTATACAGTCAATAAGTGATAAGGCCATGATTAAACCCAGGTCATCTGACTCCAGAGCCTGCCTGCTTAACCTTGATACTTCAGGGCCTTGATGATGGGTCATATATGGCAAATTATGATGATTGGAAATATATGATATATAATATATATATATAATCAATCGGAAGAACTTTTTCTTGGGAATTTTGATTCTGAGATTTTGGGGTGATGGGTAGAATGGTGATACTATGAATAAAAACAGAGAAATAGAAAACACCTTCTGGACTTCATATTTTACATTTGTTCTTCACGGTCCAATTGCTCTTTGGATTTAAAATGTCAATTTACAATAAAAGTCACACAAGCAACTGAACCACCAAACTTAAAAGTCTTTGAAGACAGATACTAGCTGATTCTTCCAAGTTTCACTAATGTATATGTGGAGTATAACACACTGCTTGGCATACAGGAGGTGCTCAGCAATGTGTTAAATGAATTAATTGGAGGGGTATTAACCATAAATTAGTGAGACTAAAGGAGGAAGGAGAGTAGAGTCAAAAAAGTATGACTCAGGTTAGATAAATCTTGGTTCAAATCCTGGCTCAGCCACTATCTAACTAACGGAATTAGGGCAAGTCACCTTTAACATTTTGTATAAGATAGGGTAACAATTCACAGGGAAGCCAGGTACCTTTCTGGATTCAGTGCTTCTATGTAAGGCAGTGGGTCCATGCAAACCTAGAAAGAATGCCTGCAAAGGCCATTATCTTTGACAGAAAAAATCTGAACCCTCTTCTCTTATTGAGTTTAATTTACAAATTTATGTTGAGGCTCATAGAAAAAAAAATCTGTCAAGTAATTGCCAGTTTTAAAAGAAAAATTATTTTCAGAGAAGCAAAAACGATAGAGTTTCAACTGAAGGGGAGATTTTAATTGCAGAGAGACATATCAGCTGAATGGTTTAGCTTGGACTTGTGGGATCAGGAGCAGCCAGTGGGATATATATTAAAGAAAAACCAAGTTTAATTAGCCTTAAGATTTTATACAGCTTGGCGCTTCCCTCCCACACCTGGTCTGATTCCTTCAGGTCAATCTCCCTTTCAATCACACGCTCTCCCATCCTTTTCTCAGTTGCTTCCATGACAAGCCAATAGGAGAATGACATACAGATGAAAACAAGGTTTGAATAATTACTGCACTGCGGCTGGTTGTTGTTTGAGCATCATTTTATTTCTTCCAATCACACAGGTCCTTGGACTTCACAGCTCCATGTTTCAGATGGGGGTGATACTGATTATATTATGACATTACAGCAAAGACAGGCAGATCAGACAAAGTGAATTTCACTCAGTAATTAAACTGCAGTATCTTTCGTCTAAAGTCCAGAGCAGGATTAATCGAAAGGTAGCTCTTTATCATCTCGATTAGTGCTGGGATTTGAAGAGTGAGCTCTGATTTGATAGCTAGCCCTGAGTTGGGCTGACTAGTGGCCCCATATCTGTCTAACTTGCAAAAATAATATCAGATCAAGATACATTTGCAAGGTTATGCCCTTCCCTTTTATTTTATTTTTATCTGAAGGAAATGTAGATAGATTAAAATATGCTGCTATTTCCATTACCCTGTTTTCTATTACAAAAATGTCTATTAAAAAGAACAGGTCCTTCCAAACCCCACAGCATTTTACAGATGGTTTCCCATAATTCCACTTAGTACCATGCTCTAATGGCTTCTTATTTCTTGCCTTTTCATTATCTGAGAGTCAAATCTGAATATTTGGATAGCCCAAGCAACAGCTTCTCAAGCTGCTCACAAGTCCCACTTTTATTTCAAAGGACTCACTGTAGGATTTATGGAGGGATTTTGCTTCCTTCAATTGTTCTTTTAATGTATAAGATATTCTCAAATTCTTTATTGAGTAATGAGTTAGATCAGTGATTCTCAATCCTGGATGCCTATAGAAGCACTTGTGAGGCTTTATAAACAATCAGCGTCTAACCCCCACTCCAGACCCAATGATTCAGTAACTGTAGGAGTTAGACCTATGCATCTGTGTGTTTTTAAAAGTCCATAGGTGATGTGAATGTGCTGCCAAGGTTAAGAACCACTGAGTCAGCTCTACAGTGTACCAGCTGTATTTGCAGAAGATTTATCAAAACAAATCATTGTTGAGGGAAATGAAGCCTGATATTGTTGTAGAAAATCCCTTAATAAAATGATAAAAAGCTTTTTCTAGTAACCTTTGCATAGAATATATATCAGGTCTCTTAAGAACAAGAGAAGACAAAGAAGACTATAAAACAGGTTTATGTTGACATGCTTCCATTGATCCATCCGATAACATTGAAGGTGATGGTTTACTGACTAAACCCTTCAGCTACCAACAAATAATTTAAGATGACTGCTGACTAACATCATAATATCTCAGAGTTTGGACACAAACTTGGAATTAGCTGTTGTCACCTTTACTACACAGCTGTCTTTTTTTAGAAAGAGAAAAGGCAGGATTGAAAAGATCTGATTTCAAATTGTGACTCAGTCCTGTTTTGGAGTTTAAGAACACACATTTTGGAGTCAAACTTAATCTAATTATTAGTTGGGTGGCCTTCAGAAAAGTAATTACTTCTCTAAGCCTCAATGATCACATCTTTAAAATGGGGCCAAGAATACTTACATCACAGAACAATCTGGGTTTTGAGTTGATTAATTTAGATAAGAGTATGTGCCAAACAAAAGTATCAAAACCAAATAAAAGTCTGCTGAAGGCAAATATAATAATAACTTAAGGTTGTCACCAAGGCTCTGTGCCTAAAAGACATCAGTTTTGAGACTCACTGCTTAGTTTTCTGGAAGATTTGATCCCTCAGAGAGAAAAAAGGAATGCAAATAAGAATGACTTTCAAAAATAAATAAATAAATAAACCAACCAACCAAACAAACAAAAAACAACAACAACAAAAAGAATGACTTTCAAATTTAATTGTGCATTCCCATCACCTGGAAGTGACTGTTACAATTGTTAACTTGCTGGGTTCCAATCCCAGAGATTGGAATTCAGTATGTAGGGGTGGAACTCAAGAAAATGCATTTTAGCAGCCATCCACGTGATTTTGGCTCAGGATCAACGATCCCCACTTTGATAAAACAGCTATATAAAGGAAGAGAAATTGGCCAAATATTTATCCCCCAAATAGCCACACAGTGTGGCCTGACCTGGAAGAGGCAATGCTTTCTTTTCCTTAGGTCAGAATTCAGTCAGGTGAATTTAAATTATGCACAAATATAACATGTTCACAGAGTATGTTATGCTTACAGATTTAAAAAAAAAAAGCAAAACACTTTTTTTTTCAATTAAAATACAACTTTCTGAATAATTAGCATTTAGCTAATATTATCTTCAATTTTTTTCATCACCACTGGGTACATGCAAGTATACAGGCATGGGTCAGATTCATTTTCAACTCATCGTTTTTCTTCTTACAAAACAATAAACTAACATCCTGAAAACTGGTAAATTCTTTAAATAACAGGAGTAGCTATTTCCTCCTTTAAAGCCATTATAAAATATTCTTGAAATGCATTTATCAAAATTGATGATAAAAATCAATGCACAATGGTGAGTTAAATATTCTAAATGCAATCAATAAATTAATTTGCTAAACTAAAGATACTCAACCTATAAATGGAGACTGTTCTGGATCTAAAAGGAAATTTTAAACCTTTCACTTTCAAGATTTTCCTAAGGAAAAGACAAATTCCAGAAATGTGTTTAGAATTTATAGTACAATATGCTAACAGATGTGCATTAATTCTCTATATTCTAAAAGTTATTGTAAAGATAAGGGAATTATGGTCTTTAATTCTAAAATCGGGCATACATTTAAGCTGTGGAGAAAAAACATACCAACATGAGAGAAGTTTATCACTATTACTAGATAATACAGCCTAGTGGTGAAGTGTAAGGCTAAAGGAGAATCTTCTCTTTGATACATACTGTGTGAGCTAGAGTAAGCTACTTAAGATCTCAGAAACTCAGGCACAGTACTTCTGTCAGAAGGCTATGGTGACCATCGTGGTACTGAATAAATGCAAGCTGTTGTTTCTTGCAACAGTTGACAGTTTATTATACAAGATATGTCACGGATAAGACTTAGATGAATGGTACAGACATCGAGAGCTAAAGAAACCCAAAATTGAGAGAATGTTGACATGACCAGTGAAGTTTTTGCAAGGAGTGATACTTGAGTTGGATAATTCAGACTAAGTAAGGTTTGTCTAGAAAGAGAGATAGATCATTTTTGGAAGGAGTGGGGGAGATGTTGGTATGAACTCAGGTCAGAGGTAAAAAGAGTTAAATAGTTCAGGATAAAACAATAAAAGATAATTTGGGGTAAAACAATAGAAGGTTCTAAATTTCAAAAGTCACTTTTGGTTTTTGGTAGAATTTTTAATTGCTCAAATATTTTCCCAGTGTAATTCAACATCTTTTAAGAATGGTGGTTCTCAAATTTTGTTAGTATCAGAATCACCTGGAGGACTTATTCAGGCACAAATTGCTGTACTCCACCCCAAAGTTTCCATTCAGGAGGTTGGGGTGAGGCCCAGGAGTTTGGGTTATAATATATTCCCAGGTGTACAAATGCTGCTGGTCACTTTGAGAACCACTGCTTTAGAAGATGATCACAGTTAGATGGGCGGGGGCGGGGGGGGGGGGTCCTCAATGTGAGAAATAACTGGATAACCGAATAACCTTCTTTATTTCCTGTAAAATTTCATTCCCACTTGAACACCAAGTCACAGAACCTACACGGAGGTTACCTAAGGAAAAACAAATGCTTTCTTTGACCTCCTACTCTCACTACTGGATTCAGGTCTTTAACTATGGGAATGAGGAGACCCACGATCCACGAGGCCCCGGGCCAATCAGCTTGGAAACTTCATGTGCATTAAGAATATTCAAGAATTGAAAATAATAGAGCCAAGGGATTAAAGACAGTGGGTGGACTTTTTATTCCAAAGAGCCTCTATCAATCCATGCTGCACATTTTGTACTTCGGTTATGCTTGATTGCCTGCCCCATAATCCACAAACTATTTTCAACCCCCTCAGGTTACCCTTCACCTTTCTCTTTTCTTCAACAGAAAATCAGGAGTGAGAGGGGGCAACAAGACCTCTCTACTTCAGCCTGGGTCACTGTTCAAGTATTTCCACCTCCTGCTTCAAACTCTTTCTCCTAAACAAACTTCCACTATTTAGTAACTATACTTTGAGAAATATTTCAAAAGGCAGAAAGAGGAAATGAGAGGCTCTGACTCTATTTTCTCATGCATGACTCTAAGGGCACCATCTCACTAGTTAGTATTTTATTTTTAATGGCAGACCAAAAAAAAAAAAAAAGTTCTGTTTGAAGATTCATGCAGAAGTCTTTGTGAAAAAAGGCCAAAAGTGGATTTAAAATGTTTGACTCCACAAATCTCTCAATAACAGCAGCTTGTTTATTTTTTAGCCATTTATCTTTCCTTAAAATAAGAAGCTATATAATTACAAAATATAATTAATAACAATAACAACAATTACCACAAGTACAACGGAAATAATGATAGTAAGCACCATGGGCCCAGATCCCCATAGTTACAAAGGGTAAGAATTTGTCTTAGTATTTTCAAGAACAGACAGCAGCCCAATAACACGGGGAAAAAAACTGAAAGGAAAAAAATCTTTTCTACATTCCCTGGAAAGTACCACAGAAAAATAGACAATAAACTTTAATGCCTCTTGCTAAAGATCTTCATTTTACAGATCAGTTCAGGCAATTTAAATAGACAAAAACATGAGGCCTCTAACGTCTCTTAGGAAACAGTATCAACGTTAATTCCTGGCTGGTCCCAATTCCATTTCTAGTTAAGCATCCCCATCCACTCATAAGAAGAAAGAAATAGCATTTGTATAGTGTTTTACAGTTTATCAGGCACTTTCACAAACATCATATTATTTGATTGTCTCAACAATCCCATGGGATAGGTAAGTAGGAAAAGTATTAATATTATACCCATCAGAAGGTGAGAGAATTAAGGATCAAAGAAGGAAATAAATTACATTGGGTCAAATTCTGTGCAGACCTGAAAAGAAACCCAGAGTTTTACATAACATGAAATAGGCTCAAAGAATCTGAAACCTGCTCAAGGTCACAAATGGCAGAGCTAGGGAGCTAGAATGCAGGTAATCCAGCTCAAGATGCCATGCTCTTTCCAAACTATAGACTTGACTCTCAGTTGTAAATGTCTAGTTATAGTAACTGGCCCTCTCAAGAGGAAGTCTGTTCGAATGCCAATGTTACAACCACTACTAGTGTCCAGGTTTTTTGCTTGTTTTTAGTTAACCTGACAAAAAAGGTACACACTCCTTGAGAAGATGTACAACTTTATAATATTACTTAGTCAAGAGAAAAAGAAGAGAATGTATTATTTCACTGGCTTAGAATACTAACTTTTAAAAGTCACTCCAACTATCCACAGACACAAAAGACAACAGCCCTATTTCCACTGAAATAGTCATTACACAAAAGACAAAGCAAAAGACTAACCAACCTCAAAGGCTGGCTTCTGGCACAGGCTCAACTTTAAAATATTAGTTTCTTTCTTTTTCTTTCTTTCTTTCTTTCTTTCTTTCTTTCTTTTTCTTTCTTTCTTTCTTTCTTTCTTTCTTTCTTTCTTTCTTTCTTTCTTTCTTTCTTTCTTTCTTTCTTTCTAGATTTTATTTATTTATTTGAGAGAAAGAGGGAGAGAGGACACAAGCATGGGAGGGGCAGAGGGAGAGGGAGAAGTAGGCTCCCTGCTGAGCAGGGAGCCCAACACAGGGCTCAACCCCAGGATCCCGGGATCATGACTTGAGCCAAAGGCAGAAGCTTAACCGACTAAGCCACCCAGGCGCCCCCAAACTATTAGTTTCTAAATATGTGATGGCCAATACCTATGCATATTAAAGTGAGGAAAAACAGCATAAGATGTATGAACAAATTAAATCGTTCATTTTGTTGTTCTGAACTCGAGTCTCAAAGCTATAGATTCAGACTTTGAAACTTCTGGACTAAATTACTATACCTCTTTCTGTTTCTAGTTTTTACATGCAGTTTCTTGTACAAATTGCCTGTGTGTTTTTTGTTTTAAGATAGTTATATTCTCCTTCATTTACGTATGTGCAACCTCTGACTTAGAGCATTTAAAGGTTTGGCAAAGCAATGTCTTCCCACAAAAGACACAGAGGTTTTACCTAGAATGCATCTTGGGAATTTGTGCTGAAGAAGTTAAGGGAGGTCTAGCATATGAGTAAATATTTGTGAAATTAGACTGAAATTCTGAATACTAAATGAAAACATTTATTAAAGAAGATTGTTGTAAGTAGTGAACACTACCTCACAACTGAGCATTTTCAGAGCATTGCAGAATTTCAGACTTGATGCTCCACTGGAGATTTTATTTTTATAATGACAGAATATTAGTGTTGGAGTTCATTAAAATTATATATTACGATTATCTGTCTATGGCTTTAACACCCTATAAAATATCCCTGTAAAGCGGCTGTCCATGCTTAAACATCCTGGTCTGAGGGACTTAATATTTGTTGATATTAGGGACTGTTATGGACTGAATATGACCCCTCCTCCACCTCCCAATTCACATGTTGAAGTCCTAACCCCCAATATCACTGTATTTGGAGATAGGATCTTTGAAGAGATAAATGCAGTTAAATGATGCCATAAGGGTGGGGTACTCATCCAATAGGACTACTGTCCTCATAAAAAGAGGAAGAGACACCAGGGCTGAGGAGACACAGAGAGAAGATGGCCATGTACAAACCAACGGGAGAGACCACATGAAAAATCAACTCTGCTGACACCTTGATTCCTGGACTTCTGACCTCCCAAACTGAGGAAAACATTAAGTCACCAGTCCATGATGTTTTGTGATGGCAGTCCTAGCAAACTAATACGGGTACTAAAGTTCTACAACTTGCCAAGTAGGAATTGGTTAAATCTACTTTATAGGTACAGAAACAGATTATGGGACACTCAAAACATGTCTCAAGAGACACAGAATCAGTAAGTGGCATAACCAAGTTATAATCTAAGTTTGTCCTGCAGACTAGTATTTTTTCCTTCTTGTCTGTTTTCCACCTTTGACCACATAAGGATGTAAAAAGTTAGTTTTTATATTGACCTGAATATGTTATTCTTGTATGTTTTATCACTGGCTTGTGTTCTACTTGGAGTCACAGAAAACAACATAATTTATCTTCTATGTGACAGTCCTTAATATACTTGCACGTAGTTATCATACTCATTCTTTGTGAATCGCTAAACAATCCCAGTTACATTAACCATTCCTCATATCACACATTTCATTTCCCTACCCTCCTGGTCACTTTCCTCTGATGATGTTCCTATTCACTTAGATTTCTCGTACTGACTTGTTAAGTCATATATCACTCATATAGTTCATGAACAGTCTTTTAAAAATATAAAGACAAAAATCTTGCCTTTATCCATTTTAGAAATTTCCTCTGGTTAGATGTATCCCATCGCTCTCATTTTTCAAGATGTTTGGAACATGATTACTTAATTCAACAACTTTTCTATGTATTTGGATTCATGTTATCTGCAACTCTGATGGATGTGCTTTCATCCAAGTAATTGGGGAAAAAATGGTGGCCAAGATAAGGCTTAGGATACTCCTGACTTATTCCATAGGACTCCCTTCTACTATGACATTGAGCCATTTGTCTGCACTTAAAAGTGTGGTCATTCAATCGGTTACTAATCCATCCGTAGGTCTAACCAGGTAAGATCAGATCACGTATTGGAGAGGCGCTTTCACTGAAGCCATTCCGGTTTTCAGCAAGCACCGCTTCTTTCAGGGTAGTCATAAACCACTGGTTTATGCTTTACTGTTTGAATAATACATCTAGGCCTTTGCTCAGGACTGACATACTGTTGTTTGTCCTTATAAACTACCTTCTTATTCTTTCTAAAAATCAGAACAGTTTTTTACACGCCTAGTCATTTTTTTTTTTTTTTTGCTTGTCCTCAGATATGAATGGCAATAATTAGTAATCTTCTTGGCAAATCCTCTCACTAGCTTATGGCTCTCTAGCCCTATTTTCAGGCTCTTCTCCTTTTCCTTTTTCCTGTTTCCTGCCAAGGAATAGAGTCACTCATGTGTAATCATGGACTGCATCCAGAGATGGCATGCTGGTCAGAGGTAGATCTGCAAACTGGAAGAGCAAGGAGAACTTGAGGTGTTGTCCTTGGGCCTGGCTGTGCTGGCAGAGGCGAATGGGCTGTGATTAGGTGAGGCTTTGCCTTCATCTCTATGCATGGCTCTGCCTGGCTTCTGTTTTTGACTTGTAGCTGTGCACCTGGACAGGGTTACATCCTTTTCGTATTCACTCTGGATGATTTCCTTTGCCAAAGATTCAAGACAGCTTTATATTTTTCAGTCTGTAACTGAGAAAGGTTGTGATATATAATACTTTTATTTTCCCATGAAGACTTTCTCTGAGGCAGGCATGTACCCCGACCTTTACCTAATCAAGAAAAGTTGTTTGGGGGGATGGGAAATGGGAAGGCAGGTTGGACTTCGAATGCACAAATCACTTCTAATAAAAACACTAAGATTCAGGTGCCTGAGGTTAGAAATACTGGAGGGAATTCAATTACACTAATTAATATTTAAGAAGGGCTAGAGATCACATACTGAATGTGGGAAACTAGGCCACTCAGACATGAGCATATGGGGAGGGCAAGATCAACAGATAAAAGTAACAAACAAATCATACATAAATGCTGCAACAGGAATGAAATAGAGAATATAAAATAAATGTTTCAACAGATTCTGCAGAGGAGGTAAATGGTCTACCACATGAAAGCAAAATGTTCTAACACACACAAGACATTTTATTGGTTTTATGTAAACACCTATATTCTAGAAACTGATTTTTTTTTCAAGTAAGTTAGTAGAAATGTTACCCATTTGTAAAAACAGACTTAGTATGGATTCTGTGAATTCACAGCACACTATATTTTCTTCCATTTCCTCACTGGTTTGTTAAGTAGTGGTCTCAGTAAGGCATGACTTTCATATTAGGGAGTTCCCTAATGGCCAAGCCTACCTGACACCCAAAACCTGGTGGAAGGTTGAAAAGCAGAAGAGTATTCTGGGTTCTACACACATTTTTCTTGTTCTGGTTCTGATGTCATTTGGTTGGTGTCACAGCTTATACCACATTCTCTCTTTAGACTTGATTTTTTATTTGTGGCCCAGATGGTCAATTCTGATTTTTGATCACTCTTTTGTACACTTCAAAGCTTTTAAAGAAGGCACTAATAGTACCAGAACTATCTTGCCTCTAGCATGTGAATGGTTCCTTCTTCATCACCAGCATTTACCTAACCTTTTCATTTCTTCTCCACCTCGAAGCCTCCTCTCCCTCCTTCCCTTTGCTCTGGTTCATCAGCAGAAGGTCCTGTCCCTGAACCTTGTTCTACCACTCTACCACTCTTATTCTTTCCAAGTCCCACCCTGTAAAAGCCACAATTTGTCAATTCACAGGCCCATCTTGGGGGCTCTGAAAACCAGAAGCCCAGAGAATTCACTGAACTGTTTTTGTTATCAACATCATCATGTAGAAACACAAGTAGAGAAACATAGAGTGACAGATAAGAGGAGGACTGAGACTAGGATTTGGGCCCTTTTTTTCAAATTCTCTAGTGTGCACAGATGGTAACTAGTGACTGGGCAAACCCGTGTCTATGCACAATATTAGTCTTGTGAAGAGAACAAAGCAAAAAAAAAACAAAAAACAAAAAACAAAAACAAGATTTGTGCCCTTTAGAACGCAAACCTCTATTGAAGAAAGAATTTAAATATATCAAAACCCACACAAAAAAAATCCCCGAAGGGCTGAACTGTCCTTAAATAATAGAGGAACAGAGAGAAAAAACAAGGTTATTTCCTAAAATTTTGAACCAAAGTAGTAGTTTTCAAACTATGCTTCATGGTCCCCAAGCTCACAAACAGATGATTACAAAGAGATGACTGAGCAGTTAAATATTTAATTAAAATGTAAATGTTAAAAATTATATATTTGTATTAACTTAGAATTGTGATAAAAATGACATGCAGATTAAACGTATTATTTAGTTTTTTTCTCCTTTTTCAAGTTTTTATTTAGATTCCAGTTAACATACAATGTAATATTAGTTTCAGGTATAGAATTTAGTGATTCATCACTTAAATTCAACAACCAGTGCTCATCACAAGTACCCTCCTTAATACCCATCACCCATTTAACCAGAAAACAGACTCTTAAGTATAGAGAACAAACTGAGTGTTGCTAGAGGGGAAGTGGGCAGGGGGCTGGGTTAAATGTATTGTAATTTTAAAAAACATATTGGAGACTGACATGTTGCTAATAGTTAAATGTGTACATAGGTTTAACTAGTTTTCATGTAGGCCTCAAATTAAGGCCCTGAGATTGGAAGGCAAGCTGTTTAAAAACAAACGAAAAACTGTTGATACATGCAACTGCTTATGTGTCTCATGATTTTCTGGACACCATGTAGTACTCCACCCCTCATACAATAATACACTGAGCTTCAGCCAATATAATAATCCAGTTCTGAGTTTCCATTTCTTTGCATATTCACCTTTATATTCTTAGTAACTGACTTTTATAATATTTAATATGATAAACAATTTAATTTATAAAATGAGTTTAATAAAATACTACTCTTACTAGTTCATATATAAAGGCTCCAATCATATTTATTTTTAAAAGAGGATGCTGCTGTTTATTTTTTATTTATTTTTGTTTAAATTCAATTTTGCTAACATATAGTGTATTATTAGTTTCAGGGGTAGAATTTAATGATTCATCAGTTGCATATAACACCCAGTGCTAGAGGATTGTTGTTTAAAAGAAATATGAAAAAACCTCTGGATCAAAATATTTGCATGATCCCTCTAATTCGAGGTTGTATAATTCTCATGATTCTGGTTCCAGACTGCCCGACTTCTGAATTCACTGACTTGCTAGCTTAAACCACTGTATACAGCAGATATATTGGGCCCCAAACTAGATTTCATATACTGGCTACTATCCCTTCAAACTTAAAAAACATAATATTTTTATATTGAGGAATAGATTATTTATCATGAAAATATCATGCATCAAAAGACGTCACCTTGTCTTAAGTTTACTCAGTACAGAATGCCAGATTATCAGAATGTAATATATTGGTTTAAACAATACTAACCAAAAAATCTAAGTCAATGGAAACTTCTTTACTTAAGAAGCACTGCTTTTATTAATTACATAATACATGGACATTTATTCATTTATTTTACATTTACCCAAAATGTGTTATATCAAAAAATTCCAGAAGACTTTTTCCTAACATTAATCGGTCATTATTTAATGTTAAAAAAAGAGTGAGCCAAAAATGATTTTCCACCACTACAGAGAATGAAACTAGCAAACCTGATTTGAAAGAACCATTTTCCAAAACCTGAACTACAGAAATGTTTCAAACTTTCTTAACACTGAAGTATAAGTCAATAATAAACTGACTTGAGGTCTTTCATGGTCCCTATTACAAGCCAGAATTTTTTTTTAAACCAGAATTTTTGCCTGTATTTATTTTTTAAAGGCTGTGACTTGAAAGGTACCATAGTATACAGGTTACAAATGTACCTGAGTCTCTTCAGGTTCCACAGTCCTAGCTATGAGACCTTGGGCACATTACTTAAAGTGCCTAAGCCTCAGCTTTCACTTCTGTAAAATGGAATAAATAATAAAAATACTGATTCTCATAGATCTGTAGTAAGAAATATATGAATGTATAAAATAATGAACGAAAGTTGCTTAACATGTTGCCTAGCACATAAAACACTCTTAATAAATATTAACTGTAATTATTAAAATTGCTAAGCACCGAAAAGCCAGTTGTTTGCTTCTGATTTTTCCTATGACCTGATTTTACTCACAACTTATTGACTATCTGTCCTTCCCTTTTGGAATGATGTTCTATTTAGATTTCTTTTTGTTTCTAGAATGTTCTCTGGCTAATATCTCACCACCTGCACCCCAGTTATCAGATAAGATTGCAGGGCTTCATTTTGGTAGTTCTGTATTTGCTTTTCTGTCACTGCTTGTGTCATTTTCTTGTTCCTACTCAGTGGTTTAAAAAGTAAAACTCAAAGAAGAACTAAACATTATGAGGAATTTATTAAGACTAATGGTTATCAAAATTGGGCAAAAAGGATGTTATTAAAAATACACCAAGGGAGAGCAGCTGATGACAGCAGCTGTGAAATGGCTGTACATGGTGGGAATCAGTGAACCCCAAAGAAACAAAAGAAAAAAATGGAAGGCCATGAAACTTATGTGATTTACAAGATAAGCCTAAGCTTAATGAACAGACTATTTTTTTTTTTAAAGATTATTTATTTATTTATTTGACAGAGAGAGAGACAGCCAGCGAGAGAGGGAACACAAGCAGGGGGAGTGGGAGAGGAAGAAGCAGGCTCACAGCGGAGGAGCCTGACGTGGGGCTCGATCCCACAACGCCCGGATCACGCCCTGAGCCAAAGGCAGATGCTTAACCGCTGTGCCACCCAGGCGCCCCTGAACAGACTCTTTAGACTATAGGAGCCAGGGAAGTCATTTCCGGATGAATATTTGCACAAGATAGTAACACTGAAAGGACTGGTGTTCTCTGATCAAATGGAAACTATGGTTAAGAACAGAATGAGAAATAAGACAAATGAAAATTTTTACTGCATTTGATTTCATTACTGCATCACCTGCATTGAGGAGACATCTTCGTGGATGTTGATACAGATGGGATGCCTAAAAAATGCTTGGTGATGATGGCAATAGCAATGAGAATGATATATTTTTAAGAGCCAAAGTTAGAAATTCATGGGCAAGATAAATTAAAATTAGAACCCATTCAGCAGACATCGCGACTGGGTATTCTATGACACGAAAGCTTTTCTTAAATAGGACTCTAAGAGTTTAGTGATTTGAAAAATATTTCACCTAGGCAATAACAACAGCAAACAAATCGTTGGCTTACTGCAAAGATGCATACAGAATTATAGCTTTTTGCTTTGTGCCTAGATATGGACCTGTCTCTCAACCTCCAAAAGCACTAAATTCAGATAAAAACTAAAACCAAAAATACTGCTGAGGAAATTGAGATGGTCCTACAACATCATGCCTGAGAGAAAAAGCTGTCAAGGCAATGAGCAAAACCAGCTGAAATGGGACTAGCAAACTTAACCCAAGTCAAGGAAGCTGTTCTAGTGTTAAAACAAAAATACTGCTAAGCAGAACCAAAGTTGCTACTCATGGGAATTACGAGTGAATTTTTTTCTCAGAATCTATGCAGATAACTCCTATGGGATTACCCCAAATGTGGGGATTCTTTGCAGAGCTGCCCTTGTTCTGAAATGAAATTTAAAGACATTTGTTGAAACATGTGAAACCTTATCAAAAACAAATTACCAAAAACAAAAGGCTAGCCTAACTAAGAAAACAATTCACTCACAAATGTTGGATAACACTGACTTAGAGAGACATAGTTGGAAGTATTTCCATTAAAGCCCTGATAGATTCCCTTCTTCAGAAGAAATCACTCTTCTCTCCTAAAAAACCATATTTAATTATAAACCAGTACTCAATGTATGTTCACTTGAAATCTCTACTTAGAAAAAAACAAACAAAACACCAAAACTGATTCATCCCCATTCTAATGTGAGCTATGTAAACTCCTAAAATCATCTTAAAAAGAAAAACAACACTCTCTCTTCTAATTAAGTATTCTTGCTTTTTTTCTGTAGTTGGACATTTTAAAAATAACAATATGCAAGAGTATGATGTCATAGTGAATATAAGCACCAGGTCAATATGATAATTTATTGTATGACTTCAAAATTGAGCTTTCCTTTAATCTTACGATTCTATAAATAACTTCTCTATTCTGCCATACTTAAAATACCTTTTCATCAAATTTGATATAAATGCACCAGATATGGTAACTATATTTCTGGCTTAAAATGACAACAATGCAAATTATATGATAAAGACTATATCATTGTCCCATTTTCATTTTGATAAAATCTCTTTTTAGGTGATATCATTTCATGTTAGGCTTTTTTGTGCTGCTTAATATTATAATTAATAATTCATATTTTTGTCTTTCCCCTCTCACTCTGACAACTTTTATTTTTAATCGGTGGGCATGTGCCAAATTGGTTTGTTATTTATTTATAATGTAAAATGACAAGGAAATTGAATATGTGGAATAAGAGAGAGATTTTCTTTCATATGACAAAAAAATTCTTAGTAATGGGGATATATCTTGCTTATCCTTATGGACTCAAGAATTTTAGAGGGGTTAGATCAGATGGGACCAGTACCTCATATGACAACATGTAATAAACATATTAAATGGAACTGTTCATTTATGTTTTTAAAATTCATTTTAGTTTTGTGAAGACAGCTGGGCACATGCATAAAAAGAGGACCAAAAAATAACAAAATTTGTAAAAGACTCCTTATTCTGATAAATCCTATAGTGCCAAATTAAGTAAAAATTCTGACCAAACAGATCTATTTGTATTCTTTCCTAAATGCTAAACCATGCAAATTTAGTAGGAACAAACACAGAGAATTTCAAAGATATAGAATTTCCATTTAAACAAATAAAAAGTTCTGTCTTGTAGGGCTTTGCAGAGCATTATAGGACTCCTTCAGTTTTCCCCCTAACCTGAAGCCAATTTGAAGGCTAGAGCACCGAATAGCTATGGCGGGAAACTCAGAGAGTGGTCTCGGGACATCAGGAACCAAATCACCAGAGGAGCTGGTTAGAATGAAGCATCACAAGTCCGCCCAAGAGCTACTGTGGAATCAGAATCTGTAGGTATATGACCCTAGAATCTGCATTTGCAGCCAGCCTCTGAAGTAGAATTAAGTTTGAGAATATCTTATGCCAAAACCCCTGCTTCTCACCAGACGTTCCCCTTGTCAGGTAAGCCTTTTCGACTCATCCTTCAAGTTGAACAGTGGAGAATTCATGAAACGTAACACATATGATCAAATAATATGCTTCCTCAAAGATTCCAGCATCTCCCATTTCTCCTATTAATTTAAGGACCATAGTCCACGTCACTGCCCTGCCTAAGGCAGCCCCTTCTCTCTGGCTCTACCTTTGTTGTCAACCTGTGCAAAATATTCAGGCTTTGACATCACCCAATTAGTCTCCTCATTTGGAACAAGGAAACTTTTCCCAAGGATTTGGTCCCAATTCCCATTTAAAACTTGACCATTAACAGACTGTATTTGTATATAATATTGGATACTTCAAAATAATTTGATAGCCTTAATTATTTTGATCATTATTAAAGTGTAGGAGGTTGTAGGTGGACATGAGCCAGACTTGGGAACTGATGTACAGGGAAGTTAAATCCTTTAACTGAGGTTAACTCATTAAGTGGTAGCATCTGCACTAGAGCACAGGCATTCTAACATTGTACCACTCAGACTTTCAACCTGTTCCTTGAGCAAACCTTCTCCTGTCTTTATAGAAAAATGCCCATTTTATAGCCTCTGTAGCTCTGAGAGATTTCATCTACACTTTTTTTGTACTGATGTTTATCTTTCAAAAGGCATTATGAAAAAAACCTAATTTTACCGTGTTACCGTAGGATTTTGCAATCTGGGGTGGTCCAGTTTAAAATAGCAACAACAGCAATGCTGGTGCCAGTGTTGTGAGGTACTATTTCTGACCTGGTAAGAGCTTGATTTTAAAAAACTTATCATTTTGAATTTCCATAATTCACTTTAAGGTTTGGTGCTAGTGTGGATTTAAAAAAGAAAATATAACTGCTGCCATGTTGAATGTGTATCAAAAAATTACTAATAGCCTTGACTACTAGTTGGTTAGCTGTATTTCGGTATGTGAATGTAACCATGGAAAGTGGTGTTCTAGAATCTCATTCATAATAAGTGTCATATAATGAAAAGAAAGAGAAACTATCAGCATAGGTATAATGTTAACGAACTGGTGAATTTTCAATAGAGCTTTATCAGACCAGATTATTTGAAAAATGTTCCCTGTCAGTAGGAAGAACACACCACACACACACACACACACACACACACACACAAGCATACCTCAGAATGTTCATATTTAAGTTTTCAGGGAAGAAGACCAATAAATCTGTTTGTCAAGCACTTTTACTTAAGTGGCATTATAGGATCTTTCACAAATGGGAGTAGATTTAGATTTTAGTATATTTTGATCCCCGGAGGTTAGAGCAGGGGGTAAGCTAAGGAAAAGGAGAGCAGGTAGAGAATGTGTGTGTATGCGAGGGGAGCTTGGAGTGTGTGCACTTGTGTGAATTTAAGCACCCTGAATTTAATGAAGAAAAATGTCATTATTCTGTGTTTATATATCTTTGTGTGAAACAAGTACTTTTCTCCATAACTGGAGTTTACATAGGCTCTATCGTAACACCCTTTGAGAATTCCTTTAAACATCAAAATGGATTTTTCCAAATAAAAAATCCCATGATTTAGCTTTATTAACATCCGAACGAATGTTTCCATTGATTTGTCCAGAAGAGGGAACCGAGTACGGTGTAGAAAGCAATCTTTTTCATGATGATCGGTAGCAATGTTTCCCTTCTATCCGAAAGCAAGCTATAGAAACACAAAGCATTAGATATACACCTAGATAAAAATAATATTGCAGAGTCCAACTGGTATCTGAGAGGTGAGGACAGGCTGAGATGGACTCCTTGGCTTCCTTCTGTCCAAAAATTTTCTGTTTCCTTATTTCCTATGGTTACCACCATGGAACATGTTAAAATCTCAGTAGGGACTCTGTTTCAACTTTTCCTTTCAAAACACAGTGAAAAAGCTTAATGGAAAAAAATGTCCTTCCTATCTCCATGCCAGGCACAGTGTAAGATCCACAAACTTAAAAGCCAGGCAAACAGTCTTTTATGTGCCCCAAAGCTCCGCAAGTGACCTAGTGCTACAAAAATTCCCAAATAGGCATGTGACCTGACTAATGTGTGCTGTGAGATGAGTCAAGGAAAATGGAACCATCTGTACTTTTATTGGACAGTCAAATAATTCCTCTTTGTCCATCCAAAAACATAAGTTGTATATTTTAAGGGAGAAACAAGGGGAGTTTTTTCAAAAGGGATCTAATTTTTTGAACTGGTGTTATAAAATGATCTCAAATGTATAACCTAGTCAACACAGGTAAAGACAAGCAAACAGGCTTAGAAAAACCATGGCTGCCGTTAGAAATTGTCATTAAGGCTTCTTTTAGACTTTACAGGAAGAAATCAGGGGAAATGAAGGGAATTAAAACTGCAATCTTTAAGAAGTGGGGTGTGGATACCCTTCCTCCTCTGTGACAAAAGCTACCAGTGATTGAACTCCTTGAGTGGGTGATGGCAGAAAACTGGAAGGCCATGTTTTTGTACATGTTCACAAAGTTTTTCCATTTGTTTCTTAAACCTATTTGTCAACCACACATCATACCTCTATTACCCCATATGGAATTTCAGTGGATTTGTTCTGTTTTTCAAGTTTTTAGTATTGATAGGAAGGAGGAGGACAGACTAGTAATAGTTGATAAAATATAATAATAAAGACTGAGTCTCAAAGACTACGCCTAACAAAACATGTATATTTAGGGAATAAAAGGGCAAGACGGACAGGAGCAGGATACTATGGATAAGGCAACAGACAAGCATTTAAATAGAGAATCCTAAAATACCTGTTCTCCATTTAATAAGTTAAACCCCCCCCCCCGCCCACTGTACAGATAAGGAAATCAAAGAACATTGTAACATTCACAGCAGCTAACATGTAAATAGGTCCTTACCACAAGACAGGAATTACGTCAAACATTTCAACATAGTTTCTCATTTAATGCTCACAAATATCTTACAAAGCAAGTGTTATAGTTGACAGAGATTAAATAACTTGTTCAAGGTTGCAGAGTAACAAAGTAGAAGCACCAAGATATGAATTCAGATCCCTCTGATTTCAAAATCTAGGCTCTTAAACACTAGGCCAGTAGTTTTTAGCCCAGATTACATACTTGAATCATCTGGGAAGCTTTTAAAGACTCTTGGTGCTCAGACCCTACCCCCAGAACTATTTATCAGAAATTCTTGCACGTGGGGCCCAGATGCAGGTGTTTGTTTTGGAGCTCCCCTAGATGACTGTAATGCACAGCCTGGATTGCGAACCACTGCTGTGCTATCCTGCTCCCCGTGAAGATCAGCAGACCCATGCCAGGATGAGGTAGCCCTGGAAGCAGTGTCCTCAATCTCCTTGCAGTGGCTTTGCCCCCTGCATCACCATGTATTCCTAGCCACATCCGTTCATCAGGACTATCTGAAGAAGTAATATACAGGAGGAAACTTTTCAAAGCATTGTCACAGCAGATTATGGTCATAAGTCCACCAAAGAGAACCTGTTCATATCTATCTATGGGCTATGATGAATGAACACAAAGAAGACTCAAGTTTATTACTCTTATCCCCAAAATGGAAGTATAAGGCTGGTTTTAAAAGCCCTTCATACCAAAGCAAGTTACTAAAATTTGGAATGGCCTCCTCCCCTCTTTTCACAAATCCAATAAGAATAGCTACTAGATCCAAGGGGAAAAGATCCAATTACCATCCCTTTACAAAGCTATTTCACTCAGGATCTCAAGGCAACTGAAAGTCATTCAAAACATAAAAGTAGTACAAGTCAAGAAAAATGTGTGTAATAGAAAGATAGTAAGATTTCAAGTCAGGGGTCCTAGGTTTTTGACTGTACTCTGCCACTTTACTGCCATGACTTGAGACACTGGGCCTCGATTTCCTTTTCTGTACGTAAGCTACATCTCTCTTAGTGATTTTAAAAGCGTGGTTCCCACCAGCATCATCTGGAAATTTGTTAGAAATGCAAATCATCAGTCCCTACCCTAGACTCAGAATCAGAAACTCTAGGAGGGGGGCCCAGCAGTCCCTGTTTTAACAAGCACTCCAAGTGATTCTGATGCATCCACTTCCACAGGGCTGTTGTCTAAGGATAAGAAGAGATGGAGCATACACTTGTTAGTTTTTATTACTGTCTGCTTAAGTCAAAAATCTCAAACTCTCTCACAGAAATATATAGAGAAATAATGTTATAGCCTACATTAGTTAGATTAATAACCTCACTTCTGAATTTCACTTTGAATGTGTAGACGAGGAACAAGTCAACCAGAGGTTATGCAATTAGCTTAGAGTCAAAGAGAAAGCAAGGAGTAGAACTGAGAAGGAAACCCCAGAGTGAACTTGACTTTAATTCAATCAAACTGTTCAGGTACCAACCACGCACTTTCATCTATAATCACAATGAACCTTTTATAAACAAATCTCGATCTTAGCTTAAAAAATTTTTTTAACAGTACCTTTTCGAATTTTAAAACGGATTGACTTCTATGATTCTGGGCTAGAGGCAGCTCAAGAAGCAATAAGAAGTCATCAGCTTTCCACAGTGAGAAGGTGCAACTGCCCAGACCCCTCCATGTGTGAAGTGCAGACCTTACTCCCCTTGCTCACCTCCTATTTCTGATCATTGCAATGATGGAAACCATGATAAATAAAAGTGCATAGCTAGTGGTTGGGTTCAATCTGTAATGTTTCTATAATTTCTATAATTATTTCTGTAATGTTATTATTTGGATACTACAAAACATAAACTGGATTTTAGGAGATGCTTGGGGATGGTTTTCTCTCCCACGCTTCTGTCAGCAGTACTCTATCTTTTTACTGTAATTTATCTGATATAGCTACTAAGATGCTTGATACTTTCACATGCAAGGGTGCAGAAAAACAGAGAGAGCGAACGGGTTGTTAATGAAATTCTCTGATTGTAAAAAGCACTTTGCAATGATCAGGTGGTAAATAATAATAAGAGGAAATAACATAAAGTGCCTAGATGCCACAGCAATAGTCACTATATAAATGCAGAAGAGATCAGACATGAATAGAATTTGCATTTTATGCAGCTTCTGCAAGTGTATATGGAATATACAGTTGCTAATTCTTCCATAATACTGGCAAAATATTGTTCAAAATCTATTCTCACTATCTCATCACTTTAAATGACATCATATAGAAACACCCATCTGTCCTAATGAAATGGGGAATGTGTTAAAGAGGCTAGAGAAAGAGCCTCTGTGAGCACATGAAAAGCAAAAAAAAAAAAAAAAAAAGAACTCAAATAAGAGGAGAGAATGAAGAAGAGGGAATAGTAACAGTGGCAGGACAGCTTTGGAGACATGCGCAAAGGTGATCTTTGAGAAACA